>NC_132945.1:2500000-3750000 GCF_034638445.1 Ciconia boyciana
CTGAAACGGGTTTCGGGCAGATATATTGAATATTTTTATATATAACAAATACATCCTAGGAAGTAGCCACCTGCTTATGTTTCTTCCAAAAAAGAAACCAAAGGCTCCATTCAGTAGATAAAGGACTTCAGAAAAAGTAGACCTCTCCTAATGGTGCATCTCCAGCCTACCTTGGAGCACGCTGCGGTGCGTGGGACCAGCGGGTGGGTGTCCAGAGAGAGCAGCGTGGTGCTTGGTGAGCCAACAGATGGGAGCTGACCTCCACGCTGAGTTGAAGACCCTGAATTAAAATATCTGTGATAACACTAGTAAATATTCAATCTTCAGGAGGCAGGATGTGCTCACACCTCTGTCTGAGGTGAAGAAATACTGTGCTCATGTGTATTGGATCCACTACAACTTTATTACACGACATTTTACAGTCATAAGTTTTCATGCAGCTGGCACTGCAGTTTGCCTGCTGTAATCTCTTCTGCTGATTCCCAGGGTTCGTTTTCCTCTTTGGCTCTTGCTTTATTTGGGGATTACAGAACTATCATGACGAGGCACAATGACAACAGTAATATTCAGCGTTTGGTTTGTCCAGGCTTGTGTATTTTCCCAGTGGGTGGTCAGCAGTTTGGTCAGGGGACAGGAAGAGTTGAGTAAACTGGCAGAAAATGGTGAACGAGAATAATTTCTTCCATCCTCCCCTGCAGCTGAGGCCGTGTGTGAGCATGAGGGAAAGCACCAAGAGCAGCAACGGAGAGGAAGCAACTGATATCCCTCACTCTTCCCAGCAGCCAGACCACAGCTGAAGAAAGGATGGAGCTTTGCGAAAACGTTGGCGTGACCCATGGGCACGGCCTATGCTGATCCTACCAGGACAGGTTCCTGCAAGAGTTTGTTCCTCACACCATGAAACACCTTCCAGTCTTGTTATGTGTAATGCTCAAGGCCAGAGCAGGAAAAACCTTCAGCTGTGCTCTCATGAGGAGGGTTTGAAGGATCCTTGAAGTCCTACTGGTTTGGGCTCCTAATTAATGAGGGCTCCTAATTAACTTCCATGTCCTGGTTGATTCAAGGGGACTGTGCTGCTTCTGGTTGGACTCGGCCTCTGAATCTCTTAGACTGACCCCCCGTACAGCACCGTGACCTAGAGATTTTCTGCAGAGATTTAAGGACTTGACTCTAATTTGATCATCTAAAAAATAATGAGTATTAAAAGTATTATTTAATGGGAGAAATCTCATACCACCACTTGAATATGAAACTGATTTGCAATTGTGTGTGTTCTGGATGTGTCTCTGGGAATTAAAAGTTTGCAGTTTAAATTAGAAAAATAGTTTCTAGATTACTAAAAAGGACGATATTAGTTGTTTTATTGAGGCCACAGTTACAGGCTTCTCCGGTTATAATGATGAAGAAAAATATTAAAGGCCATTTAGTTTACAAGTCATTTAAGCAATAATTGCTCAAAGTGCTCAAGCTGTTATTGACAAAAGCAGAATCCAAACAGAAGTCAGTGCCAAAATGATTAAAGCTGTACTCAGCCTGGAATTGCCCTATAGGAATTCTTTAAGACCATGTTCATTAGGCAGTTGTTAAATGTAAAGCTGTAATGCAGTCAGTTTGCAAGTCTGCCGCCCGAATGCTGCATCGCAGGGAGCGTAACCAGGTTGCTGCCTGCGATGACAGCAGTATGGAAACTATGTGGAAGCTGTATGGAAAAAGAGTGGGTGCAAGGCAAGGAGAATATGGATCTTTTGGATCTTCCTCATGTTGATACGGGAGGGGCTATTTGTCAAACTCTCTCCATTTAGGCAAGGTATCAGTGACAAATCGGTGATTTTCAAGTTGGCGAAAAGTTAAGCAATGAACCACAAAATTTGCATCTAGCACTGTATATGTTTTCTGCAGCTTCCTGATGATGAGAGAGTGTGCGGGTACAGAGAATGTCTTACTCTTCTGATTTATTCTTCTTTACTCATTTCTTATTAATACCAAATTTCCTCACTGTAGTTCTGTTCAAATTCTTGTTAAAGCCAGATTTTTGAATGAAGTCCCTGATGTTAAATTAAACATGCATTCCTGCCTGGGCTCTGTGGGGTGCACACGAGTTAAGCAGCACATCAATTCATCCAGCTCGCTGCAACGCAAAGTTAGTTTCTCAATATATTCACGGCCTGCGATATACTGAGAAAAACCCATGCTGTGGCTTTCAATTTTAAGGGATTTTCCATTCCTGCTGTCCAGCAAAGCTGCAAGTGCAATGCTTCCCAGCAAGGGAAGTGTGTTGAAGGGCTTGGTCTTAATTTCAGTTCCGATTAAATCTTGCTAAACTGCTTGTCTGCTTTACGTGTTTTCTGTGTTTGCTCGCGAGCTTGCGTATGGATGGAAATACATGCCCTCCTGTCCCTGCTTCTTCAGAAAGAAGAGCAGTATTTTATGCGTGGTCTTCGCTGTCCATATTAAAATGTAATGGAAAATGCAGGCAATGAGGAGGAGAAGCTGAAAAATAAGGTGATTGTATGTGAAAATATGAGCAATTTCCATTCTGATGGGGGAAGAAGAGATTTTGCACCTTCATAAATGAGAACGGCTTTCTCCTTCAAATTTTAGACTACTCATGTAAACAAATGGACGCTCTGATGGGGAAAACTCATATTTACATACCAAATGCAGATCTCATTAACGCTTATATTTTATCTTTTCACAACGAGCTGATTAGATGGAGTGTACGGGTAACTTTTTAAGAGCTTTTCTACGTGTGTCCCACAGCTTCAGTGGGAGAGCTGTATTCATTACAGCACAGAACCAGCTCCGTGAGGATGTATATCTGAATTTTTGCTTGGGGTGGAGAGGGAATCAAACTGCCCTCCTGGTTTAGCTTTTCTGGAGAGGCTCCTGGATATTAATTTGCTTGTGGAGCAGGATGCTTTTAACGAAATCTGTTGGCTGCTTTGTGCAAAAAGGAAGGTTTTTTAGGGTAAGCTGGAAAAAAGGTTTACTTCAAAAAGGGCGGGGGGAAGAAAGGTGATAACACTAAAACATCATCTGGGTGATCCCAAACATCATCTGGGTGATCTCTAAATAAAATTCATAGAATCCAGCATGGCACACTGAAGGGTTTCCTCAGAGGAAGGTGAGAGCTCCCACAGGGATAATCCACTGCGTTACTTCTGGGGCTGCCTGTGGTCAGAAGGTAAGTGTTCCCTGGGGGGAAAGGTGCAGAAATCATTTGTCTTCTGAAAAGTGTATGAGCTGAAAAATTGATTGCTATATCATGCCTATAGCGTCAGAGTCAAAAAGTCTTGGAAGCGGGTGTAGGGTAGGTAAGGGATTAGGATCTACTCATGGATTTTGAAGAGTTGGGGGATTTACAGAACTAGACTTGTCCCAGGTCTGCCAGGAGTGGTAACGCCGTCGGAGCCAAAATCACTTTTGGAAAGAAGGTGCAGAAGGGCAGCTTACGTTTGAAGGATTGCTGGTGTAGGGGAGAGCATCCCTGCTGCGCTGCCGGGAGCTGTGGCTCAGTGGCCGTGGCTCGGTGGCCGCGGGGCGGGCGGTGTTGCCGGGTGTTTGGGTGATGAACAGCTAGGAGGAATGCGGAGGAGCGTTCGCAGTGCCTGCTGAGGTCCTGCGGAGACTGCAAAGTCTGAAAGTTAGCAGAGGCAAGTGTGGGCTATTTTCCGAAATCAGGTTGTCTCTTTAGGGTGCTGTGCCCAATCAAAAGGCATTCTCTCTTTAGGAGAAAACAAAACCACACTGAGAACGGACACAATGCCTCTGCATCGAAAGAATTTCTGGAAATATTAAACTTTCATAGTATAGAAAGAGAAAAAGAAGTCTTAGCCTTTCTGAGGTCAGTAAACACCACAAGTATTTATTTGAAAATCTCTTCATTCTTGCCACAGATGATGAAACCACAGGTGGAGCTGCTGTGGCCAAAGGTAGCCCTGTCCCTGCTGGCAGCAGCTGGCCCTGGGGCTCTGCTTTCCTGGGATGCCGCAGATCTGGCATTTTCTTCTGAGAGAAGAAGTATATTTTCTTCTATGAAAGAAGAAATAATTCTACTAGGATTACCTGAGTTGCACTGAAGAGTGGAGTTCAGCGGGGGTCCCAACAGTGGGAAATCCTGCAGTCCCTTTGCGGTGAGAGGAAGACGTCCGATGAGTTTTGAGCCTGGCAAAGTTTTTGAGAGGATTATACAATGTGATTCTTTGTGCTGGATGGTTCTGGGAGGCCCCAACCCAACGTAAGAATTTCACATGTTATTAACCATGAACTGTGAAACTTTGAGTACTTGTAATTGAGTAAAATACTTAAATGATTTCCTGATTTGAGGCCCAAATAATATGGAAAGGCTTTGCAGTACCGTAGCTAGAAGGTGCACCGCAAATTGTTTTTCTTTCCCCCCATTTAAGGCATGAGCTTATTCAGAGTTCTCTTGCATAAATTTCAGTGGTTGATATATGAATTTCAGGAGGTGATGGAAATTGGGATTTAATTGACAATATTTATTTTTTCATGAAGTGATACGTGCATTCATAGCAAAAAAGAGAAGGCATAAGTTAGAACATACTTAGAGGTAATTACACATCAGGAAGGTAAGAGAAAAGACTGCACATCTTTCCTTTCACTCTCAAAGTAAGTAAAGAAAAATAATTTGTTGCAACTGATTACAGAGTATGATAGCAATAGTTAAAACCATTAATCTGATGTAACCTTTTCATTGCAGGAGCCTGAATTCTGGTTGCTGTTACCATATGACACAATACTCCGTTCTTCTCATAGTCCTCTTCATTCCAGCAGGAGCAAGGTACTCGTCAATAAGATTATGGGGATCCGAATCCAGCCCTGAAACCTAAAATGTGAGAAAGCACATTACGTTAGAAAAAAAATGAAAGCGTGCCAATAAACATATGATCAAATGGTACTCGCATTAAAAAGTGGTTCAATAATATCAATAGCCATTACAAGAGGAACAACATGTATTCTGTTATCATAGAACTTTGGAAAAACATTTTGTCTTTGGCTTTTTGTTTATTTATAACTAATATATAATGAACAGTGATACATATAAGAATTTAAGGGAAGGAGCAAGCTTATTTACGTAGAACTTTAGGGTAAAACAATTCAAAACAGAAAAATGAGGAGTTTCAAAATCAAACTTGAAGGTTCTCACTGTGATGAAATACAGCGTCCAAAATATTTGCAGAGAGCCTGTCGTTATGCTTGCACAGGTCTAGGTACAGCGAACCAGTCATTCGGCTGAGAAGGGCAAGGGAGCGTTTGAGGAGGTGCTCGAAGCTTTGCAGGATGAAGGCCAGTGTGCAGAGAGAGGCTGCACGGATCCGTCTGCGGGGGGCTTGTTGCAGGGTTGCAACCATCGTTACAGAAGGGAGCAGAGAAGAAAGCGAGGGAAACGGGTTCATTGAAAACTCTGCACAGGGTACTGGCTCAGGCTCTTTTCCCCTCTTAACATTTTACATCTTTTTCTTAAGAACCACGGTGTGTTTTGCTCTGTTCGGACAGGGAGGTTTGGTGAGCAGTTAAGGTAAATAAGTACGCATGTGTCTCTTTTTGCTTCACCTGCTAACTGTTGCTTAGTCCTTAAGGTCCTGATTTTATAAATTAACTTTATTTGAAAAATGGAGCATATTTTAATGTTATCCTCTCCGTTGACCTTCCTCAAATACTGTCCCAACTCTGCTGGTTTTTTCTGGTTCCATTATCAAATAGATATTGATTCTACACACAAAAGCATTTTCCAGATAGTGCTATTGAGCTCCATGCTGCAGATCATTTTTCCGTCCAAGACACAAACATTTCATTTTTGGCATAAGGTAAATGTAAGCAAATATTAATTTTCTTGTGTTTTTCCTGAGAATAGCAAAAATCAAAATGGATTGTTTGGGGTGGGGGGAATGGGACGTTGGCAAAACTCCTTTCCCATGCCACCGAACTGGAACAAGTCTTCAAACTCCCAAGTTCAGCACCAAATATTTCAGCAGAAAGAGGAAATATGATGGCTTGGCATGCAAGCCCAGGCTCAGAACTGCTTCCACTGCTCTTAGCTCTGGCTGAGTAATTTCTTAATTACTTCTTAACTGCTGTTAAGAGCACTGTATTCTCCCTCCTTCAGAGTAACAAGGGATCCCGTCTCCTCACCTCTTCCTCTCCTCCCCATCCTAGACCCTATAGAATTGTGTTATGGAACAAAGATGGAGGAAAACCCTGTGGAATTTCTGTCCTCCAAGTGTCTGTCCTGCAATTTTGTTTAAATATACAAAGGGAGAAGTGGCACCAAGTTTAAAAAGCTTAGTTTGCTAGAAGACCGCTCTAATGAGAGGAGTGTTGCTTTGCTTTGAAGTCAGCAAGTGTGGTAAAGGCACACTATAAATTCAAGTGAACCGTGGTAAAGCAGAGAGAAGTCACTCCTAGAGTGTATCACTGCATCTCTCCTGTCTCCCAAAGTTTATCCTCCTCCTGCTTTACAAATCAGATGAGAAACGGGGAGCTCACGTGGCACTGAGAAACCCAGGGTCTGTGGCTGCATGCTGTTGGGTCCTGACTTTACAGCAGCAAAGTGGGTCACCAGCTTGTTATTGGCAGCCCAATTTTGGTGTCATTTAGGCAGCTGAAGAGAAACAAATAGGCCATCGATCAGTCTAGCAGCAGCCCGGGGCCTCTGTATTTTAATTACATGTGTTCTCTGGACCACATTCATCCCTGTTGAAACATCATCAACTTCAGTGAAACTCCACAACGGGGGAATTTGGCCCAATATGGTTTTTTTTATTCTGTATTATTAATACATCTGACGCTATTGCAAATAACTTTTTATTTTTCTGTCTCCCCAACTTTTCTAAGCAAGCTCACTCAGTTTTTGATGCCGTTTTCAAGTAGTGAAGAAAGATGAAGATAAATTTTCCTGTTAGCCCTTATTATAGGAAGAAGCTTTAAGCAACTGTTGAACCTTATTCTTCCAGTACAGGTGACCTCTATCCAGCACAACGCTGCAGCTCTGTATTTAGCATGAGAAAGCTGGGCGCTCTGCTTGATTTACCAAATGGAAACTGTGATTATCAGTAATGTTGCTGCCACGTGTTCTCTCTGTGGGCACTGGCGAAGTCCACTGTAAGGTGGATCCATTTCTGGATGGGGCTGTTTCACGTGGGACCTGTTCCAGCAAAGCCTGGCTGCTCCAGCAGCAGTGAAGAATTCCTCCTGGCCCCCTCCAAGAAGGGTTTCTGAGAGACTGGAAGGCAAAATATGTCAAGAGTTAGGTCTAAAATGCAGTTTGCCTCTTTCTCAAGCATGCCTAGATGTGCAGTTGGTCTGAGCGCATGAAGCGTTTCTTCAAGGAAGCATCAGCGGGAGGAGCCTCTGCCTGTCCGGGCGCGTGGTCCCAAAGGGTGCGATTCTCCCGCAGGGTCTCCCAGCTGGAAACTAATGGACCAGGGAGGAGAGCCAGCGTGAGGCGGAGCGGCTGCTTCTCTCTTTGCAGCAGCCCATGCGACGAGGGCGAGGCGAGCCCGGCTGTCTCCAGCAGCACTCCCAACCGCTGGCCCGCAGCAGGGAGAGTGGGAGCAGCCAAATCCCTGCGGCAGACGGCTTCCAGGGCAGATGGAGGGGCAGAGGCCAGGGTGCAGAGCTGCAGCTGCTGTCCTAGCTGGGTCCTTGCTCTCCCCCGTCCTCCAAGCCACCAGGGTCAGAGCCCTGCGAGGCTCCCCACCGATGCCGCTGCTGGAGGACGTGATCCCGGAGAACGTCAGCTGGGCTGCCAAGGAAGCCCAGGGCAACGAATCCTCAGAACACGCGTTTTTCTCTCTGGATTATCAGCATGTTCAAGTCCCCTTTGAAATCACCCTCTGGATCATGCTTGCATCCTTGGCCAAAATAGGTAAGGCATCTTGAGAGGGCGAGGAAGGACGGGGGTGTCCGTGGGGATGGTGCGGGCAGGGGTGGGCTTTGCTTCACCTCTTCTCCAATCTCAGAGCCTGAGATAACAGGCCAAGTCCTAAGGATGCACATGTTGTGTGCCAGACATACTGCACGCACGGAAAATAACTACCCAGTTGCATTTTAGGTTGGAAATGATGGTTTTCCATCTAGAAGTTCACACCTGTGCATGGTGTTGCCATTAGAAGGAAAACTATCAGGGTTTCCAGGAATTTTATTTAACTGCAGTACACACCACGGTGTGCCTTCATCTCCATTAGCTTGCCACCTACACGACGTGCAGGTTGTCCACTGACATCTTCATCTTAAAATGAAGACTCCTTGGTCCTCAAAAAGGGTACTGCATCTGGCCAGCCACAAGGAATAATGCACTCCATGTGCAGGGTGTTATACAGCCTAAAATAAAATCTCTCTGCATCAAGGAGGTTATCTGTATAACGACACCTAAGAAATTATATTTCATATAACTTGGACCTATCTTTTCTTTTTTTCTGCAAAACTGGGCATGGGAAAGTGGAAATGATATATTCTTTTTTTTTTTCCCTCCAGGAATTGTGATCACTTCTGTTAAATTACTGCTATAGAAGTTATTTTATAGCATTTTTAATTTTTTTCCTCAGAAGGGAGAAGTCTCTGAGATTCATTTAGATCAGAATTTCTTTCAGATGGAAATGGTCTTTTCGTTTCACTATTCTGCATATTATATGATGAGATCTCAACTCTGTTAACATTCATGAAGAAATAATAATGATCACAGATTTTTTTTTCTTATTATTCCTATTCTGGTTTGGTTTGTTTCAATTACTTTCTTTCTTTTAATAACTCACCTCGAGTACTTGTATTGGTTGTCAGCATTTCTCTCTAACATTGGGTGTTGTACAAGGCTGGCTTGATTGGACTTTTTTCAACGTTGCCTTTAGCTTTAAGTGTTAATGATTAAATAAAATTAAAAGTGGCACCATTTATAATTGATGAGAATGCTTTTTGTGATTTTTTTTTTTTTAATGTATGGAATCTGTATTGTGTTTAAAATTAGCAGTTGCTATTTACATTAGCGCTGAAGATGGCATGCTAACTAAATCATGTCATAAATAATTCCAAATATCTTTTTATTTATGCAGATTATTTAGGTTTTCTATTTGTGCATTACCTAAAAATATATCTTTAACCTTATGCTATGATGAAATGCAGTCTGAACCAACAGTAATTTTAGAAAGGTTGGTGTTTTCAGTAATCTTTCAGATTTTCTAGCCAATTTCTGATTGAGCGACTTCACCTTAATTGTGCGCGTTTATTACTGCTACTCCAAAGCGTAGCCCGCTGGAGGTGGGAGCACGGGGAGCCTCCTCACCCCAGCGAGGAGCTGTTTGGTGCTCTTCAGCCAGTTTGGGCTGATGAGATAATACTTTTTTTTTTCCTATTCACCCCCTTCCAGGGTTTAATCTATATAACAAGCTGCCTTCTGTCGTTCCCGAAAGCTGTTTATTGATATTTGTAGGACTCATCATGGGGGGAATCATCTACGGCTTAAACGACAAGTCACCGCCTGTTATGGACAGCGACATCTTTTTCCTCTACCTGCTGCCACCCATCGTCCTTGATGCAGGGTACTTCATGCCCAGCCGTCCCTTTTTTGAGAACATCGGCACTATCCTCCTCTACGCCGTCGTGGGGACGGTATGGAACGTGTTTGGGATCGGCTTTTCCTTGTACGGGATCTGCCAGGTGAAAGCCTTTCACCTGCAGGACGTGTCGTTGCTCCACAACCTCCTCTTCGGCAGCCTGATTGCCGCCGTGGATCCCGTGGCGGTGTTAGCGGTCTTTGAAGAGATACACGTCAATGAAAAGCTACACATTTTGGTCTTTGGCGAATCGCTCCTGAATGACGCGGTGACGGTGGTAAGGACTAGCCTTTATTTTGAGTATTTAATGTTCAGAGGAAGGATGGGCAGGTGCTGAGAGGTGGGACATGAGATCTGCAGAGGGAAAAGGCATCAACAACCTCTTCTAGCAGAGGGCTCCTGGTCCACTTCTCTGGCCTGAGGTCCTGAGAAGCTTTCAGGTGAACATCTCTGTGTGTGTCTGGAGATTGTCGTGGTTTAGCCCCAGCCGGCAACTAAGCACCACGCAGCCGCTCGCTCACTCCCCCCCGGTGGGATGGGGGAGAGAATCAGAAGAGTAAAAGTGAGAAAACTCGAGGGTTGAGATAAAGACAGTTTAATAGGGAAAGTAAAAGCCGCGCACGCAAGCAAAGCAAAACAAGGAATTCATACACTGCTTCCCATGGGCAGGGAGGTGTTCAGCCATCTCCAGGAAAGCCCGGCTCCATCACGTGTAACAGTGACTTGGGAAGACAAACGCCATCACTCCGAACGTCCCCGCCTTCCTTCTTCTTCCCCAGCTTTATATGCTGAGCATGACGCCATGTGGTCTGGAATAGCCCTTTGGGCAGTGTCCCTTTGGATCAACTGTCCTGGCTGTGCCCCCTCCCAGCTTCTTCTGCACCTGGCAGAGCATGGGGAGCTGAAAAGTCCTTGCCCAGTGCAGCAACAACTAAAACATCTCTGTGTTATCAACACTGTTTTCAGCACAAATCCAAAACGTAGCCCCATACCAGCTGCTATAAAGAAAATTATCTCAGCTGAAACCAGGACAGAGATAGAAATGCATGGGAGTGCCGCAGCACCCCCGGGTAGGAGCCTGACCTCCAGAGAAGGATGCTGACCCTGCGCTGGCAGAAATCCCAGCAGCTTATTTTAGTGTCATTGCTATGTATGGTCATGTGTGGTTAACGTATGTTACGTATGGCCATGTCTGGCCATCTCATTAACGGCTGTTTTTCCTCTTTCATTTTTCACCCAGGTGCTCTACAAGCTATTTCGATCTTTCTGTGAAATGCCAACCATCAAAACTGTGGATGTTTTTGCTGGAGTTGGAAAATTCTTTGTGGTTGGGCTAGGAGGAGTTTTAGTAGGTCTTATTTTTGGGATGACTGCCGCCTTTACCACACGATTCACCAAGGATATCCGTGTCATCGAACCGCTCTTTGTCTTCCTGTACAGCTATCTTTCCTACCTCACTGCCGAAATGTTTCACCTTTCAGGGATCGTGGCGTAAGTATGTCCCAGCATCTCATCTGTCCGGGGAGGCTTTCTGGCTATATTTACTGAAAAGTATCAGAAAAAGTTTTAAAGTAAGTTTGCTTAGTTGGAAATCTGTATATGGCAGCGAACAGCGAGTGTAAAAGCCTGTGGAAGAGCTGGGAGGTGTAACCCCGTTCCACACATTACACATCAATGGTAATCGCTGCAAGTCACAAGCCATCCAGATGACTACTGCTGGGCAAGCTTCAGATGGCTGATTGGCTTATGTAAGTTATTAAGGAACGTTTATTTGAGCTCTATGTTTTTCGTTTGGAAACCCTGAACGTTCAAGCAGCGAGATGTCTAGAGAGTTTGGCAGAGCCAGAAGAGGCTTTCTTGGCATATTTTGTTATTTTCCACGTCTGGCCCAGTCAAAACTAACACTGGAAGAGCTGCAAGGAGTATTTAATCACATCCTCAGAAAGGTTTGCTCTGAGTTTAGAGCACGTCTGTTCTAGCACCCTCCTCCTGATCTGCATGCCCTCCGTACCGGCTGGCTTTGGGCGGTGGCCCCAAAGGCGTGCTGAGACAGACCTTACGGTGAGGGAGCAGAGCGATGGGGTGGGAGTTGTGTGTCCCCGCCAGAGCTGACGCCTGGGAATACTCCTGCTGCTCGGGGGTGGAGGGCTCTAGTGGAAGCCTCTGCTTTGGAGATTCAGACTTACTGCCAGAAGTTGTTCAGACACGGCTCATGAGTTTGTCTGGCCTCCTGAGTGAGGGTGTCATCCATCATCTCTCTGTCTCCAGTTACGTTTGAAATCTGCTGACCAATTTCAGCCAAAGTCGTCGGAGATCAGGGTTGCTAAGGTACTAAACCCAAACTGCTTGCGATTTACTACAGCGCGGTCAGTCCTATACACTCTTCAATCTAAAAACCACTTTAGAGCACTGAAGGGTTTACTCTGCGAAGCTTTTGTGCAACCAGGGTACGGCAACATGGGCAGACGAGGACAGCCTGTGTCCCGCAGCCGAGTCCCGCGCTGTATCAGATACCACCTCGCGTATTCCCATGCAACTTTTCAGATCAGCAAAGAGAAGCTATTTGTTTCTGTAAATTCAGTCTTTCACAAATTGTAATTTATAGATAATACAGTTAATTTATTTTTCTTTTTACTGGGTAGGTCTTTCAATAAAATGAATAATTTTGGGACAGATCCTTCCCTTTTAAGAGAGGTAACTGAGCTTTGGGCTTACGTCGTGCATTTCACTTGCAGAGCAGGTGCTGAGAAAAAAATAGATGTAACAATCCTAATGGTCAAAGAAAGCTCACCTTGGAAAGCAGAGACAGATGAAAACCAGAGTGATTCAGTCCTTCTGGTTTCTGTGGGCTGATATCTGTTGCATTTGGTTCTCCTGCCTGAACTAAGTCAGCTGGTGCTGAGGATCACCACCACCTATTTAATATTTCCCTAAAGACTATGCAGTGCACTTAGGCTGCATTGATAGCTACAGTGTAAACAACTGTAAATCCAATAATAATGAAGATAAAAAGAAAATAAAAAAAATTAAGTCAGGTGCCAGCTAGACACAGGAGTATCTGGCAGATCTATTTGAAAACCAAGGATACTGCTTTGGATAGAAACCATTCCTATATCTTGCAGATTTTTTTCCCTCGAATGGTTAATAGGAGCAATATTCTAGCATTACTGAAAACAATTCTAGCTCCGGGAATAGGTAAGAGAAAGCCTATTTATAGGAGCGTAAGACAAAACAGTGGAATAAATATGCTGCATAATCATCACGGAGCAGAAAACATTCAATCCTAATGGTGTCTCCTGCTATCAATCACAGTCTACTGTACCCATTATGGAACCCATTTTCTATTCTTTTGAATAATGCATTGTTTCTAAAGCAAAACAACTGCAAAGGCAGCCGATTCCTGCTCTGCCAGTCTTATAATTGCCAAATTATAAATGCCTCTTTTATATATCTTGATTTCAAACAATTCATTCGTTTGTGACCAGGGAATACTGTATTATAAGAAGCAGATCTTGGCAGTTTGTTTCTTTGAAAAATAAATTGATTGCCAAAAAAAATCAATTCTACATAGTCCAAAAAAAAAATCTGTGAACACAACCCAATCTGCTAAACAGTTCTGCAAATGTTTTTTAGCTTGGTTTCTCTCTTTCTTTTCCCCCCCCCTTGCCCATCTTTGAAGCTGTGACAGAACAGGTCAAGTTTATTCCCTATCTGTGAATCTGGTGTGAACCCATATTCTTTTCCCAAGAAGTGTTCCCAAACCACGGCTCTGGAAGTGACTTCCCATAAGTATTTGTTGGATTTCTTCGTTCCTAGCTGGAACTATTTTATCCACTCTTTATTGAGGCAGACACAGAAACAGAAGATTTTTTTTATTATTTTTTTTTTCCTTCACTTGTGGTTCCATCCCTGTTACTCTTTCTGGCTCAGTGCTTTATGCAAAGTGGGTCAGTCTGAAAAGGATAAATCAAAAAAGACCAATTTCAGAATGTTTTTGGTATTGGTACATTTTCTTAGGAGAAGAAAGATGGGAACTCAAAGAACGTTAGATGAAAAAGGGTACTTGAATCTTGGTCTCATGCTGCTGGCTAAAAGGGGATCTCTTTCCCCAGTAAGAGCATTGTGGCTTTTCCCAGTCCGACCTTTCGTATCCTGTGCCTTTACTACAGGTCCTCTCCCTGAAGCCCAGTTTTAATTTCAGACAAACCCAAATGTTTCTTTCTCCTTTAAAAAAGTATGTTTTTTTCAAGGCAATGAGGAAAACAAAATAACAATTATTTTTAAATGAAAGAAATAGGAATGTGTGTGTTTGCTGGGTTTTTTTTGTTTGAATGCAAAGCCCAGTAATCAGCAACTCACAGTGGGTGGAAGTGCATCTTCATTTAAAAAAAAAATCTTTTTTCCTTGTAATTTCTCATTTGTTGTTCCAACTGAATATCTGGTAAATATTTTCCCGTAATAGTGTTGCTGATTTTCTTAGTGCTTTAAGTAGAGCAGAAATTAATGTAGCTGTTGTTCATTCCTTCGTCTTGGTCCAACAATAGATGCAGAGTTGTGGCAGTGAAGATGTGTTAGCGATTCGCTGGTGAGCCAGAAGGAAAGTGGCCCTTACTCTGCCTTTGTTAGAGCGGTGCAGATTAGGAGCAGCAATGCAATGGCCGACAGTCTCTTCCTGAAATAAAGAAATAGCTGTGGAGGGGAGAATCAGCGTCTTTGGTTTCATACAGGTTGTAAAACCACAACCAGAGAACAGCCAGCTCTGCCCATCTGCGAACTGTCCTGTTTGCTGGGGTCAGGGCCAACCCTGGGTTTTTTCCATCAAAGCCCAAATAATGCAAAGAATCTCCTTTGTGAAATTCTGGAGTTAAATGTGATGTTTTCACTGTAAAGCAGTAGTTGCATGGCTGTTTTCTGAATAATTCTAATGAGAGGATACGTTATGGAGAATGTGCTGCAGAGGCCACCACCTATCTTAACACCTATTTGCATCTATAGGGGTCACATTCCTGTCCTGGTCAGAGCTGGTGTTTCAAGTCAGTCTGCCAGACCCAGGTGCACTTTTGCAAGCTAAAGATCTACTTCTTTGTGGGCTTGTCTGTGTGTGATATAATGTAAAGAGAGTTACCATGATGTCCCTCGTGAAAGGAATTTTTAATGCGCTGAAGCTCCGTGTGGATGGCCTTACCAAATACGGATGGAAATCAGATCTCGGAAACGTGAAGCCGTTTTGCTATTGCTGGTACAATGTTTAGAACAAAATATTTCTGTCCAGGATAAAATATAAAAAATGGAGCTTCGACATTTTGAGCGCTCAATTGTTTTGACCTTCTAAGATTGCTGGCCTGAAAATGTATTGATTTGAAAAGCTGATGAATTAGGCTAACCACATGTACCCTGTAACTTGAAGAACCAATTATCCATGAAAAATTGCAAGGCGGAAGTTTTAATTGGTGCTGCACACTTCTGAAGTGACCTTGGATATGCGATACCTGAGGAGGTCAGATGTTCCGACAATAGCAACAGCATTTCTTGGCTCATTGTGCGTCCTCCTGAGTGTGCTTGAGCATTTTATTATCTCTTGGTTCCATGGAGCCAATGGCTTCCTAACTGGGCCCAAATAATATACAGTGCAAGTCTGGTCAGGCTTAGAAATATACAGTGTGAGGTGTGTTGTATGCTTGAGTTTCTCCAACTTCAGATGAGCTTTGGTCCCTTGGGTGAAGGAGCACAGCATCCAGGCTGCTCTTAAACTACACTGATTCTGAGTCCTACAAGAATCTGCTGTAGCGACCAGATATCAGCCAAACTCACAGGACTCCTATTTACACATTTCTCATCCTGAGAAAACAAGTCGCCCGTTCCCTCAAATGTCTTTCTCTCATCCGTGCAAAATAGGTCGTGTGGGCTCCTGAGCATGAAACTCTTCAGCCCAGATGGTTAGAGTTTGGCAAAGTTAAAGAACAGAAAACAGTGTATTGTGATGGGAAGAGCTGGGTGTAGTTAATTGTAGGTATTGCTGTATGGCTATGATAAATGCAATAGATGGTGAGTTGTTTATCTGTTAAAAACCAGATTCAGACAGTCTGGTCAACCTATATAGTATCTTACTGTCCTGGTGGTCCTCCTGGTATTGTTGGACTGATGTAGGAAGCGAATCACTACCCAGTGAGATGTCTGCAGACATCCAAGACTTGAAGAAGCCTATTTTTTTAAATAAATGACAATGTGTCGATTTTGTATGCTTAAGTAGAAAAATTTATTGTTTCGTTTTCATTTTCTCAGCATCATTGCTTGCGCCATGGGCATGAAACGTTACGTGGAGGCCAACATCTCTCTGAAGTCTCACACCACAGTTAAATACTTCATGAAGATGTGGAGCAGCGTCAGTGATACCCTCATCTTCATCTTTCTTGGAGTTTCCACCATTGGAGAAAATCATGAGTGGAACTGGCCATACATTTGCTTCACTGTCATTTTCTGTCTCATTTGGAGAGCGCTAGGTATGGTGAAATTATAGATTTTATTTTTTTATATATATTATTACTTATGGGAGTGAAAAATGTGATTCCATTAAATGAGAGAATGCTCCTGCCCCCACCATCAGCCTTTCCTGCTCGCTCTGTGTGTGTGGTCATTCCAGATGTGAATGCAAGGACTGAAGTGGGACACCCCAGCCAATGCTTCCCTCCTCCTCCATCGCTTGCTCAGTAGTAAGTCTTGCATTTTACTGCGATTTCCTAGTCTGTGCACTCACCGTAGGCAGCACTGGTGCTAAATAACTAACTCGTGATACCTACTTTATCAATACCTCTGTCTTAGACCCTTCTTTGATTGCCATGGTCTCCTCTTCCATTTCAGTGTGTCTTAGTCCCTTGGTATCTTCACAGTAGCAGGGAGATTGTAAGTACATAGCTTGGGATCAGAGCGCCGTGTAAAACCGTGGGGCCTCTGACTGCATATTCTGAATTGCAGAGATTTAAAGGATTTGATTCCTTAACAAGTTTGTGTACAGCAGCATCCTTAAATGGGAAACTGGAGGAACCTGCAGACAGCTGTCCCTGGAGATGCTGTTCTGCTTTACAGAAGAGCATTTACCCAGCTTAGTAGGGTAGATGAGAATTGGGACCTAAAATGTGAGGATGCTTCTGCTCCAACTCAAGAACTTCAGATAAGGATTGAGAATGAGAGAATTGCACAGAATCAGGGAATTGCTGAGGTTGGCAGGGACTTTTCAAGATCATCTGGTCTAACCCCCTGCTTAAGCAGGGTCAGCTAGACAGGACTGTGTCCAGATGGCTTTTGATTATCCATGGACAGAGACTCTATAACCTCCCTAGGAAACTTATTGCAGTGTTTGACCAACCTCACAGTGAAAAAGTGTCCAAGACTTAGTGATAACAAGAGGAAGAGAGCTATGCATGAAAATACACTCTTGATAATTGTGGCTAAAGATAATCTTGTGGAGACCAGTTACAATGAAAACCTGAGTCCTGGTCCCAGAATACTCTGGATCCCATTTTCATGCATTGTAAATGACCAGAAAAATAGATGCACTGTTTTACCATTGTCCCCAGTTGTATCTTGCGCTGATTTGGTGTTCAGAGAGGCTGATTCTTCGTTGCCTCTTATAGTGCGCAGTTACTGTCACCTAAGTGAGTGCAGAGTGCCTCCCTTCTCATTGATGGGTGTTTCTATATATTAACTGTAGCTGCAAATACAACAGAGAACACATTTTGGCGAAGAATTTGAAAGCTAAAAAACATTCAACAGGATTTATGTTTACAAACTACTGAGTCAAACAGAGTGAACTCAAATTTGATAGACACTTCAAGAAATTGCTTAAATAGGATAGGCCATGATTAGCAAGACATAGCAGAATGGTTTTTATTGCTGTTAATACATGCCAAGGTTTGTTTTAGTAACTGTGCACCATAAATGCACTTGGAAACATGCTTATTAGTCAGTTGTGCATACATGCAAATGTTTTATTACGATTAAGTGGTTTCTCTTAAATTATTTGCTCAAATGAAAAGAAGTTTTGAGTGAGTTTGACTTTTTTTTGGTTCAGAAAGTCTTCATTGCAAGACATAAGGAACATGGTAACATTACAAAAACACACCGGAAATCCTCTGGCTCTCTAAACACAGCTCTTCTGATTGCATTCTCAAATTATGCAGCGCATTATTAGAGAAGGGCTCAGCGCTGCAGCCAGGAAAGAAAACCCTCTTTCTGTTCAAAAATCCCCCTTGAATTACATAAGAACATACAAACCAGGGCTGAAAATCGTCTTGCACATCTGATCCTGAGTAGGGTGTCCCTTTTCCGCAGCACCTTGCTGGAGAGCCGGAGGTGTGCCGGGAGGACGCGAGCCAGGCAGGGTGCTGCAGGAAGCCGGGCTGGGAAACTCCTGCTGTGGAGGTGGTGGTTGAGGTTAGACCCTGACCTGCTCAGACTCGTCCAGCAGCTCCGGACGTGCTCAGGGCGCTGATCCAGAAATGGGAGGCACCCATAGAGTTTGCTTGCAGGAATTGGGGACTTTTGGGTTGACAGTGCTGGGATTAGTGTGTAAACTGTACTCTAGTCCTTTATTGGACCCTCCCAGTGCTCTTAAATGAGAAATGATTCTGCTGAAGCCTGGGGCCTGGAATTACTTTGATACAAGGATTGGAATTACAAGGATCTAAAAAGCAAAATACATTAATTGCATGACAGCACTAGTATCCTACTGTTACCCAAGCACTAGGAAGGTTGCCTTCTGCTCTTTGTCAAGGTGTATCTCCAGAAGAAAATACATTCTGTTCAAAATGATTAATTGTGTGTCATCCCATGGAGCAAACTGGCCTTGAATTAGTTTAGGGAATGCTAATAATAATTTATGAGGAAGGATTAATTAAGGCAAAGGCCAGGATATCAGCTGAAGTAAATTTTGTTCCTTTAAATCATCGGCACTGCCTGAGCTTTACAGTAGCTGCAGATGTGATCTGAGGTAAGCTTTATTTTATTTATTTATTTTTTAAGTTACAAAGAACCTTGAAACCAAAGTACTTCACATCTGCTGGTCTGGGCACCAGCTCCACGGAGCTCCGGAGATGGGGAAGGTGTTGCAAGGTTCAGTTAATTGAGTCCCCTATTCCTGACCATCCCCAGCCTTTTGTTTTCTTCAAACTGGTCTGATGTGCAATCAAAGTTCGGATATTTTTAGTTGTACATGTGCGGGAAGATGTTTGCTATGTACGTTACAAGTGCACTATTTCTGAGGTTTATTTCTTTTACAAACACCCTGTAGAAAAGCAATAGTGATGTGGATCCAGCTAATTCCTAGCAAAAGCCGATGACAGTCTGTGTCGTCAGTTCTCAACGTGGCCATCAATCTTCAGGAAATAAGATGCTTATCATATCCGTTGGTATTATGATCGTGGCTTACTGATTTAAGGCCCAACTTCTTGTACCTTTCTGCATCTGTTTATGTATTTGCAAATGACTATAAATTACATCAACTGCTGTGTCACCTTACGTAGTCTTGAATTCATACAGTATAAATCTTTGAGTGAAAGATTTGTGAAGAAACAACATTAACACAGGCAGAATATAGCTACTTATCCAAGCTACTGCTTGGAAACTTTTGGAAATTGGAGGGTAACTTGTGGCTAAATTGTTGCTGGTCGTTTGCCTTGAGAGCATTTATAATCCAAGCAATTCAAGCATTTATTATCGCCAATTAGAATAAATCAGTCAATATTTCAGTTCAGTTCTCAGAATCTGGCTCCGTATCATAATACGAGTAAAGTTTCGGCTGGCACATGACTATAGATTTGCCCTAAAAACTTTAATTAACTACCATCAAAATAAATGTGCTAATACATCCTATGTTGCCAGTGGTTATTGCTTGTTCAGTATTTAGCTGATGCTGAACACTGAGTCACCAGGTAAACGGTATTTTCTGGTCATGGGAGCGGGATGACACTAAAACTCCCCTGCAGAGTTCAGAGTCCTTCTGAAGGAAACTCTTGTTTCGCAGGTGGACTGTGATAAGCACAAGGCTGAGTTAAAAAACAAGAGAATTTGCTACAAGATGAGCTACCTAAAATTTTATAGTCGTACAAACCCCCCGAACTGTGGCCAGTCAATGGTGTTTGTGACCCCCCAAATCAGAAATGTGCTGGGGATTAATTTTTATCTGGACAAATCAAATGCAAACCTGTTGGACCAGGTTTGAAGAAAAGCCCTTCTCCAGTGGCATATTGGGAACATACCACCTTGGGCCCCGGCCAGTTCCTCGTGATTGGTGTTTACCAGTTCAGTGATGTTTTACTGGTATCATAAAATCTATCATAAGAGTATGAGTTTTATCGAATTGCTCTTTTTGTTTGATGTGCTCCCATCTTCTTTCCTGCTTTTCAGGGGTTCTCGTGCTGACTTTCTTTGTGAACAGATTTCACGTGAACACCATCACCAGCAAAGACCAGTTCATTATAGCGTACGGGGGTCTCCGAGGAGCCATTTGTTTCTCTTTGGTTTTCTTGCTTCCTGACTTTCCCAGAAAGAAGCTCTTCATTGCAGCAACAACTGTTGTCATCTTCTTCACCGTGTTCGTACAGGTAAAAACAATATGGGGGTCATCAGCAGATGTAAAGAATGAGCATGATTTTTTTTTTTTCCAGACAAATAACCAGTACTAAACCATTAGAAAGATACAAGGATTTACCAGTCATTAAAACTTTCCCTCCTACAAGTGGTTAGGCATATAAAAAGTTAAAATTTTTATTTTAAAGAAAGAGGCAGAAGGTGTGAGAATGTGTGACACGCTCGTGAGGTTGACTAGCAGTTGTTGACTTACAACATGTGCTGTAGCATCTTCCATGATAACTTGTCCCATCTTTGATCTGGTCCATCCGTATTGGAGTAGCAGTGGTGAAAATTGTGAAGAAGGATGCTGGCATAGGTTTCCTCTCTGAAGGAGTGCTTTTATGTGTTTTACATGAGAGCAAAGCCGACACAAATCAACCTCTACAACTAGTTTGCTGTTTGAGCAAGGTAAGAACTACTTGTTATTGTAGGCCTTGTCACAAAATGAAATGCTACCTGAGCCATGCAGTAATGAAGGTCAGTTTTCCTGATCCCAAAGGTGAGAAGATGGAAGATACTGGAGATACTCCAAACCCTCTGAACATGGGCAGCAAGAATCTTAAAAGACGTTTGTGGTTTGGCCATCTCAGTTTTGGTAGTTCACAAGTGGGACGATTTAAAGGGACCTAATTTTGAAGGAGTGACTTAACATTTTCTGAGAATGAGTTCCATTTTATTGGGGCATCCAACAGCTGAAGAAAGAATAGTCATTAGTTGTTTATCAAAATATTTTGTATGTATGTCTGAGATGTTTTCACATTCATGCAGCAAAGCAGCTGCAGTTATTTTATGATGATGCAGCAGGAAGGGGATTGCTTTAACTCTTCCACGGGAAAAAAAATTTGGGTGTGTTACTTGTTATAAAAGCAAGGAAAATCAGAAGCAAACAAAAAAGTCATAGCACATTTGATTTATTTGCCTCTAACTTTTCTTTTATAACTGATCCCTAAGCCCTGTTGCTACCTGCTTTCTCTTTCTGCCCTAGTGATTCTTGGGTGGTTTCCTACCCAGTGGGAAAGCTTCTGCAAGTGATTGCAACCTGCCCACTTCCCGGGGTGGCCGTGGCCGTGTTAACCCCCTGCTGCCAGGGTAGGAGAGGGAGGTGGGCCCTCACAGCACTGGTTGCTCTGAGATATTGGGTTTACTGTTTAAAGCATGAATGTACTTTTTATATTTTATTTTATTTTATTTTTATTTTTAAAGACTGATTTCTGCCATGGGTGTTTTTGCAAAGCCCAATCCTATAGAAAAGCTATAGGAGCATCTGCAGCTTGAGCTGCTCCTGGGGAGCATATGGGGGGTGCCACATCTGACCCCTGCCTGCAGTTGCATAGCGGGCAAGGACCCAGGCTGGTCAGCCTGCAGCTGGGGCAGGGGCAGAACTTGGTGCTGGTATTGCTCTCCTTACTAATATGCTTTTATTTCTCACGGATTCTTAATTAGCACCGCTCCAGGTGTAGGATGGAGAAGGGTTTCCTCTGCCTTAGGCGCAGGCTGAGGTTGTGAGGAGTTGCTGTGCTCCAGGGCGCAGCGAAGCCCTGCTCGGGAGGAGCAGGCAGGCAGCAGCTCTCGGCATTGCTGTGACATCTAGTGGTGAAACCACTCCTGCAGCCTTCTGGGGATGAAGATGTTGGATGTGTCTGCCTGCTCTTCTCTGCCCAGCAGCAAGTCTGTAAGGGCGAGGGTCCTTTGGGGGTTTCTCTGAAATACACCTTTTAGTTCAGCTGGAAAACGCTGTCACATGTAAAGGAGGATGTGGTGGAAAAATTGGGGTCGTCTGGTCCTGAAGTGAGCAAGGCTGATGTCTGCCTGGTGTGCTCTATCCCCAAAAGTTAAGAGTGGGTCTCCATAGGGCTGAAGGAAGTGGGATGGGGGTCTGGGAAAGATGCCGTGCAGAAGAGCTCCCTGGGAGCTCCTGCTCAAGGGCATGAGGTCCATGCAGAGCTGCCGACCCAGGGCTGCCCTCCTCCTGCCCTCGGATGGAGGGAGCAGAGCAGCTGCTGGGGCTTTGGGAGATGGTGGGTCACAGTGACAGCTGCCCCATGGCTGAGCATCACCCTGCGAGAGCAAATTCCTTCCACGTGGCCTCCCTGAACCCCTCAGGTGTGGGTGTTGGGCACTTGGGCAATGCGGAGGGTTGGGGTTGACTCTCTGCTTCCCCTTGTCCACCTTGTCCACTCTCTGCTTCCCCTTGTCCATCATGAGCTGAAAAAATGGTCAACAAGTGTGACGTGCTGATGGGCTCGGAGCTGAGACCTGCAGGGCAGCTGGACCGGGCACAGTTTTCAGACTGAAAGGAGAGAGCAGGGGCCAGGGGTGGGGGAAGCGTACTTAGGTGGACGTTGACAAGTTTTAAGATGCAAATGTGGGTCAGAAATTGAAAAGATACGGTCACTAGGCACGTCCGCTCATGCAGAGACGCTCTTGAGTCTCAGACAAAGGTTGTTCTAAGGCAGCAGCTCCATTCTGCCGAGGCTTCGGAAAATCCTTCCCAGGACCGGGAAAAGGGCTTTTGTGTAACCTCAAAGCTCAACTGGTGATGTCATCTCCATGCAAAAGGGTGAGAGTTAAACAGGGTCCCCCGTGGGTACGTGTCGGCGGGGCGACCCCTTGACCTTCAGCCATTCAGCGGGAACATAGCATCTATAAAGACAGACTTTGCTCAGGCTCCAGATACCTGCAGTATTGTGCAGCTGAGGCCACCACGAGAAGGGGCGGGTGGGGGTGGTAAACTTGCTTAAAAGCCGAACCAGAAGGATATTGCTGTAGCTCAGCACAGAAACATAGGTAAATATAACAGAGGCAGGTATTAAGATGGACCTTCGCAGAAACTTGGGTTTGCAAATGAGTCCTACAGCTTCTGAAGTCCGTGGCACTGCTGCCAGCCACGTTGGTGGATGCAGGATTGAAGAGTGAATATTTTTAATATCCCAGCATCTTTCATGGTGCATGTCACTTCAGGTGGCAGAGAAGTGAAATATTGGCTGCAAACCAACTTCTGTGGATAGTGGACTGTTGTTGTTGTTGTTATTTTGTGCGATAAGTTTTCTTTATATTCACAGTGATATCAATACCGACTTGGCAGGGGGTGTCTGTGTTAAGATAGGACAGAAACTAGGGGAGAGATGATTTGGGCCCTTTTAAGCTGGTGAGGGCCAGCAAGGCATCTTGTTGGAGCACAGACCCACTTCATTTTCTTGGAAATCCTGACCACACTGTCTGAAAAGCCTCGTGCTACACAGACTAATGACCAACGTGTAAGCAGTTGGGCTTGTCCGTACATGGGTCTATCAGTGCATTACGCAACCCAGGAAGCTAATCTATTTTGGCCTCAGTTGCATAAGGCTCTTCCCACAACAAGCCTGGTTAATGATTTTGAGAAGGTTGACCGAGCAATTGTCAAGCCCTCAGTGCTTCCAGGCAGGCCTGGATATGTGCCACGTAGACCAGAAAGTCCTCCAAGGAGCTGTGGGCTTGTCTGGAATGTCACAAAAAGCCCTCATTGTTCTGCCTTTCAGTGCAGTTTAAAAATGAAGTACCACGTTCTCCATTTGAAGCTCACTCTCTTAGCCTGCTGGCCTCTGACCTCCTCCATGAAATTGTTAGCAAATACAATAATTGTGAAGAGGCGTGGGGTTTTTTGTTTGCTGCCTATGCTGACCCATTAGCTACTGGATCGCTGGCGGTAGAAAAACTTTGTGTGAGCCATGATAGAGCCGTCAGCATCATGCGATGGATGCACTTCAGATGAGTTATCCCTGGTGGGTGGAGGAGCATCACAGGGGACCTACAGGTGTGTTGTGAAATGACATGTGGCCTGGAATGACACGTGGGATTCCCATAATGCTCCCAAGGTCAGGAAGGGCCAGGTGTTTCTAAATTTAGGTGTTTCTAAATTTGGGAGTCCTGGTCACAAAACTCCAAAATGCCACTTTAAAATGAAAACAAATGCAGCTGATTATCCAGTGAAGGCAAGAGATGGAATTGCATAGTCTCTACTTAATTTTTGTAATATGTGTTATTTCTGAATTTGTGAGTTTTATGTTGTTTACTCTGAATAGTGATGCATTTTTTATTACTATTAGCTATTAAAATGACACATTAATTGTTTCTGCAATTAAAAATGTGTTCAACTCTCCTCCGTGCCAGCATTTGTGACATTCAGAAGTCGTAAACATCAACTACTCAATCATTTTTGCTGTAAACATGTCCTAGAAAAGTCATTTCATACCGAAGCCAGATTAAGAAACGCACCACAGCAGCATTTTAGAAGTTCTCTCACGAGGCTCAAAGGACATTAAAACGCTTCCCTTGACCCTTCCCCCCAGGTGGATACTTTGATTAGTAAACTTAGCCACTGGCTAGCCATCAAAGATCGTTGGAGTAATGATCTGTGACACATAATACTCAAAAAGTTAGCAGAGAATGCTGGCGGAGGCTGCGCGCTGTGAGGTCTCAAGGACTATCATCGTTTCAGGCATTTGAACTTTGGATGTTTCAAGCCCCTTTCCATCTGGTAGGCTACAAGCAAGAGCAAACCACAGGCTTGACCTTGAAGTTATTGGTTGACTTTTTGTGGTCTTTGAGATGCCAGATGAGGAGCGTGGAGCATTTCTCCTCTCTGCCTACCCCCATCCTGAAGCCTGTATGTGAGCTCCTGTTGACACTAAGAACACTTGATGTGAAGAAAGGCTGATTTTTGTGTTTGTGGTTATGCTGCAGGGAATGACCATCCGTCCTCTCGTTGACCTGTTAGCTGTCAAGAGGAAAAGAGAGAGTGCTCCCACAGTGGGAGAGCAGATCCATATTCGGGTAAGTGATGCATCCATCAACACACAGCCAGAGCTTTCCAATTTGCTTTGCTGATAGCACTGCGGTCCTTGTGAAATGTGATGTACCTCCAGGGACTCTACAGATCGGCAATTTTACCTGAATCCTCTGCAGGTCAGTCCCTTTCCAGGTTTGAAGTCCTATGCAGCTTCCTAACCATGGGTTATTATTTGCATTGGAATAGCAGCCACTGACTCGGTCCGGCTGGTGTTGCACTAGCTGGTGCACAAACATGACAGGAAAAGATAGTCACACCTAAAAGTTTATACTCGAACCTAACGCCAACTTTTCTGCTTCTCTGAAAAGAGTGAAAGAAAGCAAATGAGACTTGGTCACTTTCAGGGTTGGGATCTTCCATGTGTTCACCAGTCACTTCACCACCATCAGTGTGGATATTTTTGCAAAAAAATTTAGAAAAGGGAGGGTAAGGAAAACACTGTTTTGGAAGGAACCACTGAAGTCACCATAACCCAAAAGTGGAATTTAGTTCACCTTGCTCTCACCATCCAAACATTGGCCTTTCTAGTTACAGAGGACTTCTCCAAAGAGTGGGTCAGCTCCATGAGAAGGCAAGGTACTCTGCACGCCTAGCTGAGGCTTTGCATTGCTGGAGGGAAGCTTGGCTGGATCCCACCGCAGTGCTGTCGGTGCACCGAGGAGCAAATCAGAGAGGCTTTGCACCAGGTCTCCTTCAGTCTGAGACTTACAACCTGAGAGGGAGCTGTGGCCTGGGATTTTTAATGCAGTGTTACCCTGCATCCAGTGTAAAATTATGTTTCCGAATCTAATTGTTTATGCCCAGTCACATTTCTGTAGGTATGGCTCCTTCAGGAATATTTTTGTCTTCTTTTTGGGTAGCTGGAAATAAAGACATTAGGTCTGAGGACATTTATAAAAACTGTTTGGCATCCTCACAATTAGGTTGTATTACAGGGCTTTGTCTGAGGTTAACAGAACAGTTCAATAGGCTGAAGAGGCTTTTCCTATCATGAACAGAGAATACTTTCTTCTTTTGTTAGTGCATGAATAGTAAATCATCTCTGGAAATGTGTTTATTAGGAAACGTGAGCTGAAAATGGCTGTGTACCAATTAAGCAGAGAAAGTAACAATGCAGATAGTTGGAAACCAGGCGCACAGAAGCCAGAAGCAGCTTTCTTCCTCAAATTTATTTCTCCGTCCAGATACTTGGGACATTCTCACTCTCAAGAGCGATGATCAGTGGGCAGGTCATTTGTTGGTCCTAGACCATACGGCAGCTAATAGCCATGTGAGGACTCTCAACCTGTACCAGGCTGCAGGGCTGAGTGAACCGCTCTGAAACTTCTCTGTCTCTGACCCCACAAAAAATAATTTTCTTTTTTTCAAATCAGAGCTGGAGGAAGCTCCAGGGACATCGGTACCTGAGTGTGGAGAGGCATTGACCGTGGTAGAGCAGAGACACCTCCCGGTTTAGAGATGCCAGTAGGAGGGAAAACAATTTGGGAAATTACAGAGATTTAACTTCTAGGTGGAAAAATCAACCTGTCTGGGATTTTTCATATAATTTTAAACAATAATAATGGTTTTGTATAAGGCATGATATGGCCAATGATTTCATTTAGTGGAAGTGTCTGGGGGAAGGCAGTATTTATTATTCAAGATGAGGCATCATTTGAACATTATCTACATCTATATTCTGAAGATACTGATCACCTGAGACAAATTGTCCTAAAAAACCTCAATATGAGCATTTCCTGCTTATCAAGGCCCAATACGCAGGATGTGCAAGCCATCAGCCATCCTGTACGTATCGCAGAGAGCAGATCCATGTCCCTCAGCGATTATTCTTTGCTCGCACAGACCTGAAAGCAAGCAGCCAAACCACTTATTGTACTCCAGAACCGAGGGATACGTGTGGATGACTGGATGGGGAATTAGCCCGACATCCCCTCTTCTTGTTTACCGGCGCTGTGTACCGAGCTGAAAGCATCTCCTGTTTTGTCTGCTGGCTTTTGATGTTTGCTGACTGAGTTCATCATGTATGCAATACATGCAACCGGTGTATAGCAAAATCCTCTCTTCTGTTTAGTTCTTGGATCATTTGCTGGCTGGCATTGAAGATATATCTGGACACTGGGGACAGTATTACTGGAAAGACAAGTAAGGATTTGACAAAATACAACTGTGTACATGTGTAGAAAAAAACGAGGCTGGTTTCTATTCTCTAAAGTTTCCGCTGTGGGCAGCTGAGCCTTGTTCATCCTCGTGGCACAAGGCAGGTGACGAAGGGGCAGCTTTTCCTTGTCCAAGGTGGGACCGGGTTCTCGGGGCGCTTCCCCACTTGCAGGTCACATATTGTTCTTCACTCTAAAAAGAATCCTTTCTCCTCTCCTATTGTGTTTGTTCCTTCTTGTCCAAAGAAATGTGCTGGAAATGAAAGGGCCATGCCAGCACAGCACACAGCTTGTGTGGCTTCAGCCTGCCCTGCCTGCAGCAGTGCTGCCCGTGCCCTCCTGCCTGTCCTGCCGTGCGGGAGCTGAGGACCCCAACCCAGCGTGTGCACAATTAACATTAAAAACATGAGCTTGCAGCGCTTGGAGGGGCAACTGCTTGTTGTGGACTGACAAATTATAGAGGATGGCTACAGATTTCTGTAGCAAAGTGTTCAATTTTCATGAAGTTCTGGTAGATTGTACACATAGGAGACTTTTTTAAAATACAGATAACATAAAATGTACTAATAGAAATCTACCAGGTTTAATTCCTTGGCTGTGCAGACACAGATGCAGCTAACTTCACAGTAGCTGATAAACAGCTGGCAGGGATTTTCTTAGGAATGCCAGTGCTTGGAAGTGCCACTAGAGGGTATGGGAATCGTTGCTGCTGACGAGTGTCCTGGCTCCTTGTAAGCAGGTTTGTGTATAGCTAACCAGGGCCAAACTTGAGCGTCAGTATTTGGGACTGGCTAGATCTTTCCCGAAGGTTGTGCTGCATTCGAGCAGAAAGTGAGAGGAAATGGTTGAGAGGGAATCTGGAAGCGTTTAAATCTGTTGCATGCCCTGGGGCTACTGCATGTACTTGTAGCGCTTATAGTGGAGTTCATGATAAATCTGGCACTTTGGGGAGTTTTTATTGTATTTGGCAAAGTTTTAATATCTTAGCTCATGTACTGTAGTGCAGAAATAATTAGGGACTGACCTCTGGGACCATTGGAAAGAAGGTAATGGAATATAACGGAATATGGGGCAGTCATGGACTATGAACCTGCTGGCTTGCTCAGGTCCGTTTTGGTGCTGGGGAGTTGTGGGAGGAGGCTAAGCCCGTCTTGTTTTGTTCTCAAACAGATTAGAGTATTTCAACAGCAAATACCTGCAGAAGATCCTACTTCGAGAATACGACCAGCCAAAATCAAGTATCGTGCTTCTCTATGAAAAGCTGGAGCGGAAACATGCCATTGAACTGGCAGAAGCAGGGCAGCTGGGTCATGCGCCGTCTCACCCATCCTTGCTGTAAGTGCTCCCCTGCGGCCGTCCCCTTTCCAGCACTCCTCCCAACCCTCCCACCGGAGGGAACAGTAATGAAAAGCTTTTGCAAACTTCTCTGCCTCCTCTGCTCTTCCCTGTTGGGCTATCCCATGGGAAGGAGCAACATAGCTTGGACAAATGCAATATAAATGCTATTTAAAGATTAGTAGGTGGGTATTAAAAAAGATCAGGTGGATGAGCAGTCTACTGGCATTGATGAACATGGTTTCTGATCTTGTACGTGGAGGGTCACCTGTATCCCCCCTGAAGTTACACAGAAATGATGCTCTGAGGAAGAGGCTCTTGCACCTTTTTTTGATGGCTTTGCACCATTACGTGTACTGAAGGAACCAACAGCGAGAATGAGCATGGGCTGGGACAGCAGGGTCAAATATTTGCATGTCAGAACGGCCATCTCATCTCTCACAGACAGTTCTGCTCTGCCACAGCTCCCCGCAGCTCTTTTATCTACCAGGGAGCACACGGATGGCACAGCTCTGATGCAAATACCAAATGTCCCTTCTGCACTGAGCTCCATCTGCAAGGACTGGCCATTGGTCATGTCTGCTGGTGGTGGGATCCGAACGGGCTGCTGTGAACACCGGGCTTTGGGGATGCACTGGTGGTGCTACTCTGCGTCTTCCAAAATAAGGCGTTCTGGTTTTCTTTGCAGCAACAACGACAGGACTATCATAACCAACAAAAAATTGGAGGATACTCTGAATCCGGATGTCCTGGAAAATATACAGGAAATATTGGCAAGGAACCTGTACCGAATAAGGAGAACGGTATAACTCTCCCCTCAATCTGTATTTTAGATGTCCAATAACAAAAGTTATCTCAGTTATCCTAACAGCCTGAGCAGATGTTATGAATATTTACATAATTACTAATGATGTCTCTTTGTGAGCAGAGAATAGTTGGCTGTGTGAAGCCAGATCCAGTTTCCAAGTCAGTGGCACATTTCTGTTTGCAGCATGACAGCTTTTGAAAGGTTCACCCAGTCAGCCTATAATTTCATGAAGTATTTTAGGCATCAGTACCCAGACCCAGAAAGGAGAAAGGAGGAGCACATGGATCTTCAGGCATCAGGTTAGCAGATCCAGCAGTTGCAACAGCTCCTGGTTACCTACAGCGCAGAGCAGGGATGGCGTTATCCTCACGTTGCATTTTTTCCCTATAGAAGAGAGCACAGTCAGTGAGGTGCGAGTGAGAATTAATCTGCAGAGGTTTTAAAGCCGCTCGGCAGTTTTGCCGTGAAACTGGTACAACTGGTAAATAGCATAGAAACCATGTGCTGTTTACAGAATAACTCATGAATAATCTGCCTGAGGTTTTACACAGCACCCAGGACTGCGCTTTTTAATTGCTGTTCACATGGTGATACATGGAGCCTTATCCTTAAAATCCACCTAAGCCTTTGTTTTATGGATTACGCACAAAATACTGAGTCCTTGGGGATGTGGCTGGTGTGGGCAGCTCAGTACGGAGGGATCAACCACCCCCTCCTGTCCCCTTGCTGAGCCGAGAGAAGCAACTAGATAAGGCTGGGAGGAGACTTATAGAAATGGTGAATGGGATGAAGAAGGCGGCATACCTCCTGTTTGCACTTACTCCTGCCTAAATCCAGCCTCAACCCTTGTGGTGACAGACTTATCCCAACTCCCAGTGATGTTAGTGGGAGATTTAACTTTAGCTGGTTTATGGCTTTTGAAACAGGTTTTATGGTTCCTGTTGCTTGCGTGGTTAATATATGAAGGTGGGGCTGATATAAAATATTGGAGGGCTAGTAGAGGCATTGAGGCTGAAGACACCTCGAACAGAGTAGTTGCACGAGGTTGGTGTGTCACCTGGACTTAATAAAGATGCATCTCAGCCTTGTCATTCAGTGAGCGCTTGGGCAATTTCGCATAAAGAAGCAGAGTTTGAACTCCCATCTTCCTCCTTTGGCTCTTTCCCTCCATCGCCACCTCTCATACTTGGGTGGATCCATTTATCCCCATAACTAGGCAGGGTGGTCACAGGGGGGTTGAAGGACCCTTGAAGATGCAGGCACTAGTGAAGGGATGCTGCTGCGGAGGGAGGGATGGTCCCACCTCCGACAGCGGTCTCTGGTGCAACATGCAGGGGCCGGCGTACAACAGGCACACCCTTCCCGGAGAGACCGAGCCCGTGGAGCGTGCCAAGGAGATCCTCATCCTCCGGCACAAGAGCCTGCGGGTGGAAGTGAGTGGAAGCGACACGGCCAGCTCCAGGAAGGAGGTAAGAGGGAGCGGGGAAGGCTTTGGACCTGCAGAGACCATGCATGGGCTGCTTTCCCCATGCAGGTATAACAAGCGCTAGGAATAGTGCTGTTTATTGCTGGTGGTATTTCCTTTTAAAGACGAATCCTGTTGCCTTATAAAAAAGTGTGTCTCAGTCCTAAATTGCATTCCAATGAGTAGGAAATACCGAGGAAAAAAAAAAACCCAACCCAACTCCTGGAAGACAAACGGGGCATCTTGGGTGCAGCACCATTCGGTGCTTTGTGAATACAGGCTTCCATCCATGCTAGGAAAGTTATTTACTGGGCAAATGTTAATAATTGGGCTTCAGTCTGTAGATTCAGAGGTCTGTTTTTCCCATGTTTTCTTTTCTGGGAGATTTTGTCAAAGGCTGGAATTTGGTAGACCCATTGTCAGTGCTCCAGATGGACTGTAAATATTTGAAACTGTTCGGTGTTTTTTCCCCCCCCAACTCTTTTGGAAGGACAGAAGCATTATTGTGAGCTTTCCTATTTATTCTGGAGGTGAGTTTTTTTGCTTTTAAAAGCAGCTACAGTTCTGGGCAGACTTGAAGAAAGTAAAATAGAGGGAAGTGTTGCATACCAGATTCCTGGGAGAACCACTTTAAGTCCAAATTTACTGCTGGCACAGCTCCACATTGGTTCATGTTCTGAATTAGAGGAGAAACAAGGTAAATACAGTGTCTGTGGCTGGTGAAGACTTTTGCCGAGTTCTTTGGAAATCAGTGAGAGAAGCTGGGCAAACGTTTCCCTGTGGAAAGATGAAATGGTCCAGGAATGGTGCATGAGGAGCAGGCTTGGTCTTTTCAATTCCTCCCATCCTCTGTAACTCTTACTCTAGAGGAAAAGGAATTAACCCTCCCCCTGTATTTTGCTCCCAAACCCCCAGATCAGCAGCAGTAATTGCGGAGCCATCCCTAAATTTCACCCACTTCTCCAAATCTTCAGTTTTGTTGGCTTGAGCTAGAGCCCTGTGGTCCCTAATCTGGGCAGCAAGACTCCATCACTGAGGAGAACAGAATGACCTTTTAAAACAAATTAATTTATCTTTCTTTATTTAGATAGTAATTTTCCACGACAGCACAAGAACTCGGGACTGCTGCGGGCTTTCTTCCACTCGGATTTCTTTGTTCAAATGCCAGTCATTGAAGAGCCCACCGAGAACGGCAGTAACGCACCAAATGCTGCTTCTCAGCCCTCCATTCACAGAAAGGTGTTCCGGCTCTTGCAAACAACTTAAAAGATTTAATTTGATCATTTACATGCTGATTGGTACTTACAATTCAAAATAGGTAGGCAAGAACATGGCACATTCCTGTAGAACATTTGGTATAATTAAACTTCACAAGAACAACATCAAAACTAGGGCTGATTTTGAGCATGATGTTACGTACTTTAAGGACATTTGATTGTTAACCCTTGTGCTCCTGCTTTCCCCTTCTCTGCTGCTCCCGTTAGGTACTGTGGTGCTTTTGGTAGGCAATTTAGCACCTTTGGGAAGCCTTGTTTCTCCTGTTACTTTGGATGCTTACAGCTGGTCTTTCAGTGGACAGAAAATTTTTGGAGGAAATTGCGAAAGCAGTAGAATTCACTCTGTCTCTATGCTGACTCGTGGATGGTGGCTAATGCCCTACGGGGGGTGGCGAATGCTGCTATGGGTTATGCAAAATGCCAATTTGATGCTAAATACTGCTGTCTGATAGGAGTCATTTGTCGGTCCTAATCACACCTCTTTACAGCAGCTACCTTTGCTTTGTGCCAGTCTACGTGAAGCAGATGTAAATACCGAGAGCTGATTCCAGTGACATCTGTAAGGGTGATTCTAAGCCCAAGAAGCATCCCTCTGCAACCCAAAAGGAAAAATCAAGCATGCTTTGTGTGATCAGCAGCTTATCTGCTAATGTTTTAGAATAGCTGCCTCATTTTATTGCGAATAGAAATAAGGTGATACCCAAAAGTGATGGGATGATGTTCTACAAGAGCCCTGGAACATTAACATGAGGTGGGAGGGTGGGTGAACACTCTTACTTCACGCTGTAGGAGGACAGATTGCAGAATTTGTCAGCAGAAAGAAGGAACGCTGTGCTAAAAAGTAGATTTCAGTCCATTAAAAGCAGCTCAATACTTTAAATTTTTGGGAAAAAATTAAGCCACTCAGGTTTAGTTTCATGCCAAGTTGACAAGCAAATGGCATTTTCCTGTTTAAAACAGATGAATGAAAAATATAGCTAGTTAATGTTTGAGGGTTTCTAATTGTCAGATACTCCATCTTTTGTGGTCCCAAAGGGAAGGGTTTGGCCTTACAGGTTTTGAGTCAGCAAGGAAAAACAGACGCTCTCATGCCACACGTTTTTCTATTCTGCATTTCACCACGAGATGGAAGCATTACAACTGTGTTTGCAAACCCAACTGGAAATCAAGGATCTGTGAAACAAACTTCAAGCAAAGGGCTGCTGGAAGCCCTCAGGTGCTGGTGAAATGCCTGCGCCTCTTCCATTGCCAGGCTACTTGAGAAAAGCTTTGGCGATACATTCAATCAGTGAGGTGTTATCAGCTGAGTGAATAATTAAAAAATCCCTTTGGTTCAGTACAGCAACACTGCTTTTTCTGCTCGCTGGCTGTCTGCATGTATATTTTGCTTTTTTAATGAAGTTGCCTAGTCCTTTGCTGTCAAAATATGAAGCTGTTGTAGCTCAGTTAGATTCATCTCATAATTTATTAGGTGCTGGTTGGTCTTTTCCCCCTGTATCAGTCACCACAAAATGAGGTATGTATGGAAGAGCATCTTTCTATAGGTCCATGGCTCCACCAGGCTGGGGAGGAGCCAAGAGTGAAGTTCATCTGGCCTGATGGACAATCCATCTCCTTCCACAGTCGGTGCGGAGAAACCGGTGCCCTCGCCAGGACAAGCACCGGTCCGTGGCCAACACCAGGCTTCAGCCAGGACGAATCACCTCTTCTCTCTACCCTGGGTGGCTTTAGGTGCCTTAGGGGTCTACTGCACTTTAGGTGTCTACCTTTGCTTCTCCAGTAGTGAGAGATGGCTCTTAGGCTGCATTAGGAGCCCCTGCTAAGGAGAGGCTGGAGAGTGAATAGGGAAGGCAGAGAAAAGAAGCAAGAAAAGAACAATCCTCATCCCTCCCGAGCCAACGGTGCAGGTTAAATGATTTACACCAGGCAGAAAAACCTTGGCAAGACTATGAGGTGACTTCAGATCTGAATCGTAGCCCAGAGGATTAACTCCAAGACTATCTATTTCCAGCGGAAAGTTCGCCTTCCTCTGCCTAAGGACAAAATTCCTGCCGAATGCTGCTGCTTCCTGGAGCTGCGCATCACGCTGGCTCTGAACGCCGTCCGGATTTTGGGCTTGCCTTATTTTAGGCAAGGATCCAACACGGAGTACCCTGGCAGGGCGGTTTCTGAGACCCAGGATAGCTTTTATTTACCACTGAGCACCCACAAAATCCTTGCACCTGTAGCCAGGCAACTTCGTCCTCTTTTCTTCTGCCAAAACACGAGTACACTCCCCCAGAAGGAGCTTATTTGGAGCTGCCTGTAAGCCATGTGCGTAAATGACATACTGCCTTTGGTAATTATGTTGGAGCCCTTTCATGGAGCATGCTTTGAGAATCGTTAAATGCCCCTGGGAATGGCTTTCCAGGGAGCCGGGCGCTGCTGCTGCAGCCGGGAAGGCATTGTTATTAAAATGGTCAATAAAAGTGTGAACAAGGGATGGAGGGCATCGGTCCTCGTTAGGGGAGGGAGGAGAACGAACCGAAACAAAACAGAAAACCAGGCTGGGAGGTGTCCAGAGTTATTTTGGCAGTCTGGGTTTCTGGACCGAGGTGCCAAATCACAGCTGCGTAAGAGACTTATTCCCAGTTTACAGAAGCACCAAACAATTCGGGCAGCATTGTGCTACCTGATTTTTTTTTTTTTTTTCCCCTGAAGGGTGGAGATTAGCACTGGAGTGAAAGGACAGGGAGCTCGTTAGTGCGAGCTCGTTACCTGCCTCCTTGGCCTGCAGCCAAGGTGGGGAACAGCCAAGGTGAGAAACACCCGTGTCCTGGGGATGGGCTTTGCCTCCCGCACTCGCCTGCTCCAGGGCTGCTCCTTCCCATCCTATCTGCCGAATCAGTTCTGGAGAGCTCAGACCTCTTCTACCAACTCAAAACAAATCTGCATCTGTAAATATTTCCTGCCATCTATTCGGTCTATTTTTAGCAATAGTTCTTTTTGTTTTTCTTGGCAAAAGTAAAACAAATGGACACGGAGTCCTTGGGGATTGCAAATGGCTTGTTTATGAAGCAGGAGAGTCATTAACAGACTTGCTAGCAATCTTCATAAATGCATTAAAGTACTTTTCTTCCTTAATCACAGAAGGATGACTCCTGCTCAGCGCGGGGCGACTCCAGCACGCGGCCCAAGCTGTGCCGCTCCTTCACCGGTAAGCTGGGCAGCTGGTGGGTGCCGGCGGTGACTTCCTACCTCCCCTGCTCGCCCTGCCCCGTCCCTGTGGGGTGGCCCAGCAGGTGACAGGGAGGATGTGCAGCCATGGCATGTCTGTTGCGGGGCTGGGATTTGGGAGACAGCCAAGGCAAAGCCTCCTGCCCTCCCTACCTCGCTGCAGGCAGCAGCAGGAAGAGCTGGGCTGTATGTTGCAGGCAGGGCGGCAGCAGGCAGGGCAGCAGGGACATTGCTCCAGCTGGGGGGACAAAGTGGGGCTTCTTAAATCACAGAATCACAGAATCGTATAGGTTGGAAAAGACCTTTAAGATCATCGAGTCCAACCATAAACCTAACACTGCCAAGCCCACCACTACACCATGTCCCTGAGCACCTCATCCAAACGGCTTTTAAATACCTCCAGGGATGGCGACTCCACCACTGCCCTGGGCAGCCTGGTCCAAAGCTGGACAACCCTTCCAGTGAAGTAAAATTTCCTAATATCCAGTCAAAACCTCCCCTGGCACAACTGGAGGCCATTTCCTCTCGTCCTATCATTTGTTACCTGGGAGAAGAGACCGACCCCCACCTCACTACACCCTCCTTTCAGAATCATTAAATGAGCACCATGAGTGAGCAAGCAGAGCCGAGAGCCTTCCCAGCCCCAGTGCCCCATCTCAGCCTGACCTGAGACAAGATTCAGCCTGCGCTGGGATGCACTGGTGCACGTGGAGCACAAGGTGCTCCAGGCAGTGGTGCTGGGAACCGTAGCAGTGAGGAGCGTGTCCCAGTCCAGGTGTTTGGCCTCCTTATTACCTGTGTGCTGCAAGGGCGTACGTGAACTTACACAGAGTTTTCTCGTCTCCCATGTCCAGCCAGGCAAGCATTTGAAACGGGTACCGTTCTTCATATTCCACCAAGCACTAAGGTGTTTGGCAGTAATTGCAGATCATTCTGCCTATGGCGATGCTAATGCATAAACTAAAACCTTATAAAATTGAATGATACTTCAAAACATGAAGTTTGTGTCCAAATGCTTTCCAAAAATTACGATCTATTTTTTTTGCTTGCTAAGTATTATTAAAATGCATTTCGAGTGCCCCATTAACAGCACTGCCTGTTTTGAATATCTGTTACGGAAAGATCAGTGGCTCAAGACCTCATGTTTTTGTAAGCCCAAGCTCAGTTTTTAGATAACTGAAAGCTTAGTTTTCACACTTAAAAAAAAAAAAAAAAAAGGTTTAATATCAGTGAAGCCTCACACAAAGTGTAGCTGGTCAAAACTGTAGTCAGAGTCACTTTAGCCTCTGAACCACAATGAGATGTTCAGTGAGCAACTGAGCACGGAATTTTTACAATACTTGGCACAACACCTTTAGCACAATCACGTCTGTAAAAGTGATGATTGAAAAGGTTCAGTGTTTGTTGAAAATAACAAAAAAATCATTTTGCCTCCCAATAGAGGCTGAGATAGTTTAAGGGGATGGGTCTAACATTAACGTACAGAATGTTTCTTTACTACACATGTACTGGAAAAATATTTAAGCAGCAAGAAAGTTTCCTTTCAACCTTCTTGTGTTCTTCTATTTCTAATGTTTTCTTCCTTTGTAATTTTCTTTAATCAATTAACTAAAAACTTGCTAAATGGAGCGCTGTAGAATAGCTGGCACTTTCTCCACGCAAAGGTGTCTTACTACAGGTTTGCAAGAGTAGATGGAAGGGACACAATTGTGTGGCATTCGTGTGTTCATGACATGGACATCTGCTGGGGATGCAGCTGTTTTAATCCACAGTTTATTATAAATGTTTAAACTGTGTTCTTCCTGAAGGAAAACATGAGTGTAAGCAGAGCAAAGTGATAAAAAGCAGTGTTTCTGGGTGGGGTTTTTTTTGCCCCAGGGAAAATGTGAGCCCAACGGCCCCTGAGATACCCTGGCGACAGGGCTGAAGGAGACTGTAACTCTTCCATCATGATTGCATGTACATCCCCCCCCCAAATCACTTAATGTGGCAAGGTGAAATTATAAGTTCTCCAGCAGGACACCTGCATCCTGAAAAGCTATTTTAAGGTAGTCACTGATATGAATTTTTGTTCTGCAAAGTTGCTGGTGGGGACTGACAAAAGAATTATGATATTGATCCTGATATGTAACATATTTCAAAGTACGGAATAGGGTTTAAATTGTCTTTTTTTTTTTTTTTTTCTTTTTCTTCCATTGAAACACTGATCTTTGTCTTCTGTTTTATAATTGAAAAGTGATCCTTGCAGTGGAATAGCTCATCCCCAATGAGCAAATGGCCACCTCGGTAGCTCTCGGTATTTCTTCATTCCTGTTGACCCACAAAGGAGAGAGATCATTTCTCATACAAGTTGGTGTTCTTCTGTTCCCGCAGTGGGGAATGCAGAAAGGGTTCGGGAAGTGAAACAGAACCGGTCGAAGTCGGTGTGTGTCATCCCACCGCTGCAGCCCAGCAGTACAGCCTGGGGTGAGAAGAAGGAAATGGAGAAAGAGCTGACGTTGGAGATGTAAAAGCACAAGTGAAGCTGCTGGCTTCCCATGCGGGATCTGACTCTGTTTCATGGCTACTTTACATGTAGATAATGTAAATAAGATGAATATTGGAAAGGACAGCATGGGCAGGGCAAAATATCCTGAGTGTTTTGCATCGAAACGTGTGCTCTTACTGCACAGCGCTGGGTTTTTAATGGGAACGAAGGGAAAAGATGCACAGCTGAGCACTAGGAATGCAAGGTAATGTCTGAGAGAGAATTTCTAAGAAATGGCTAGGAAAAATTAGTCTGTTCAGCCTGGGAAAATTGCTGAAACTGTCTACAGCTGCAAGAAAGGATGTTTTAATAAGGTGAGATATCAGATCTTCTCATTACTCAGCAGGGATAGACTAAACAGCAGGGAGCATTTAGATTATATGTTAGGAAAAACTTTATAATCTCAAGGAGGATTTTATTAGGTGATGGAGCATGCCACCAGGAAAGACAGCAGAAACAGCGGAAGATCTCTTCTGCTCCTCAGGAACTGATGGGTCCTGACTATGGACTTCATGTGATTAATGTTCAAAGTTAAATCATATAGTTAAGTAAGGCGTTGGGTCTTACCAGAGGGACTGTCCCACACCTAGACGCAGTTCTTTTAATGAAAACTCATTACAGCTGCATTAAAAGGGGAAAATATATTCTTACTGATTTTTTAAAAACTTATTTAAGGAATGGATCACCTCAAAAAATAAAATGGGGGAGCTCCAGATGCAGTGGCGATACGAGGAGATGAGCGTGCCAGCCCTTAAAGAGATGGGCAAGCCTTGTGCTTGGTTGTTTGCAGCGAGCCTGCAAAGACTCTCTGAGACGATCTCTGCTGCCATAGGCGAGAGCTGCAGGGTCAGAGGAGGTTTGGATGTGTCTCCTTAGAAGACGCGGCAGAGAGAGGGACCCAAAACCTCGCTGCTGTGGAGCGCTTCTGCCAGGAAAGGTGCGATCCCCTTTGCAGAGCAGATGCAGGTAAACTCCAGGGATAGTACCCGAGGAAGACAGATAGCTCCACATTTGGGTAATTGTCTTTGAAACTCCAGGTAAGTGTTCAAGCCTTCAAACTCTTGTCCTTAGCTGAACCTGATAGGGTAAGTTTTAGCAGTGCAAACGTCGACATTTTTCTTTCTCTTCCTCTTCCTCTGCATTGAAGGATCCAAGAGTATTGAATCTGAACAAGTGGCTCTTTCTGAAATAAAAATAAAAGAAACTGGAGGAATTTGCATACTCCCCTCCATGATATTTTTGGACTTCCAGAGCCAATCTCCTGTGTGCAGAAATACTCCATTAGGAGACTGCTGCCTGGTATACTGGGGCTTTCATTTTAAATTAAAGACACAAAATTGTGTGTATTTGCTTTGCAATGATGTGGAGGTCTCATTTTCATTTGAGCAAACGTGGAGGTCTCATTTTCATTTGAACAAACTCCTTTACAATGTCCTGACATAAGCTGATGTCGTTCATTTTGACTTGAAGGCCACTCTTCACTGCCCCATCCCTGGAAATTCACCTCCTTGCAAATGAAAATGTGACCTTTTAGCCTTATATGTGTATTTCGTGTGTGTACATACATATATATGTACATATTTCTTGATTTTAGTATAAGTCCATTGTTGTCTTCAGTTCCTTTATTAAAATTTTGGTTTGTTTCTCAGTTTAATCTGTCTTTCATGGGAGTCATGTGCATTTGTCTACACTTTGTTTAGAAAAACTGCCCATCTTGGAATATGTTGTAATATACAACATATATGAATACATTGTAATGTACTACGTTTCTATTTCAATTAAATATGCTGTGTTATGAGATCACCTTGGAGTTATTACCGCCTTGCATCCGCAACGCGCTCACGATGATGTCAGCGGTAGCTGGTGACACGGGGAGGTGTCTCTCCGGCTGTCATCGGTCCGGCACAGCAAGCCCGGCATATCCGCTTTGAACAGCGGTGCGTTCAGCTCTGCCCCGTGCAACCCTTGGTCAGTGATCACAAGATGACGAGCGAGGCAAGCCATTGTAATGAGTGAGAAAAATGCTCTGCTTATTGGCATAAGCAATTGCATACAAGTAAGAGGAAAAAAAATACTGAATCTGAAGGTCCTTGGCTACCTGGGTTGAAACGTCCGCTGTTTATCTGCAGTTTAATGTCCACAGCGTTTAAAATTTCTCCTTAAATTCTGCACAGTAAATAGCTATAGAAAGATTTACTAAGATGGGGTCCTTTTGATTCTGTAACTGGAGAGCAAAAAGGAAAATAAATCAGGTTGCTCGCCAAGGAGTTTTTAATCAAGTTTTTTTAAATCAAAGATAGAAACTTTGTGAATCCCTTGGCCAATTCTTGCCTTTTTTTTTTTTTTTTTTTTTTTTACTTTTGGCTTCTGAACTGTCTTGCTTTTGTCTGAAATACCTGGATGTCTGTACCTTCTTTGTCTTGTACAGCATCCATCATGCTTCTGGGCATTGGGTACTTAAATAATGATATTTTTTTTTCCCATTTGAGTTTCCCGTCATGTAAAATGAGTTGTTTGCAATATTGTTATGGGCTACCAAGGACCTTATCAAATGGTGGCTGTTTTGGCATGTGTAGATTTCTTTGTAATACTGTAGTAGGCAACAGAAATGGTTGGAAAAATCAGGACAATTCCAGAAAATGGAACTGAAATTTTATCTGGTGTGGAGAAAAGAAAAAAACCATTTTGCTTGCATTTTTTCAAAATTGTACGTTTTCATCTCACTTTAGCGCAACAAGAGACATTTTGATGCCAGGATCTCCCAGCTTCTAGCAATTCCAGATGTTGCTCGGCTCCAGGTGTGCGGCTTGGTGGCTCGTGGCTGCAGAGGCTGCTCCAGCCAGCCCCGCGTCCCTGTGCACATGCACTGGCTGGATCCTGCGCCGATCCCAGCCCATTAATCCCTTTCAACCCTGCTTTGCACTGCTGGGACCATAAATGCCTCTCTGCTCTATTAACAATTTGCTTGATCTGTAGAGAAGACAATATTCTGTACAGTACATACTTTCCCAATGAGTCACTCTGCCCCAAATTTAACCTTCTAGATACTATGGCTTTTTTCTTAAAGTTTCTTTACAAAATATAATAGCACAGCTAAAGCTTTCATGAAGTATTTTCCAGTTGCTTAGTGGCCAAGCCCTCTGACCAGTATGTATTTCAGCCCAGAATACCTTTGATAATCTTTGCCAGTATCCAGTGTTGGTGGTCTTAAAATTCTACAACCGAGTGGAAAACTGGTAAATGCTCAGGCTTCAGAGCATGCCTAATTAATTCTTTCCAGGGTTTTAGTCCTTTAAAAAGTGTTAAAAACATGGATTCAGTGTATCATTGAATATTGCATGGTTCTGTGGAAATAAATTGCATCAGTTTGATTCCTTTAGTAGTTCAGAGAGTTATTGCTCTGTGTTTACTCTGGAAGTTTATAGGAGTCTTTTGAAAGTTAAGGTTAAAATAGGCAAAAGTTGCTAATGATGGGGAGTAGCTCAATGGCAAAGCGAGAGCCCAAAAACTACATCAGAAAAGTCTAGGCACATAGATCAAGCAGCCGCATTTAAAAATCAGGCTATAAATCTCCCTTGCACTTGCAACTCCAAAAAGCATTTGTGTTCAGCACGTGGACTTTTTTTTTATTTTTATTTGGACCAGAAAATCACACTTGTGTTTAGTTTTATTTCACGACTGCTTAAGGAGATTATAATGGCTTAATTCTGGAAAGTACTGGCAACACTTAAGAAGCAGGTGAGGCAAATTTGAGCTTTTTTCTCTCCTGACATCAAGTACTGGGGGTATTCAACCTCATAAGAAACATTAAGGATCTTTCAACATCCAGGCTTATGTGCTTCTTCCAAGAGACATGCAGACGGGAGAGATGAAAAAGGAGCATGTGATGGAGATGAACTGGTGATTATAATTTTAATGCAGAATTAAGGGGGCAAATGTCAATATGGATATCTATTCCTCTCCCTTCCCACGCAGTTCATACTGGGGGGTTGCTCTTTGCAAAACTGTCCGGGGATGTTGGTGGCATTTCCAAGGCAAAGTTGGTAGCACTTGGGTAGCACTTGTCATGGTCTGCATGGCTTTGCTCTCCTTGTTCTGAGGTTTGTGGAGACAACAGTAAAGGCAGAGACCCCCGAGAAATATTCGTCCCATCTACCTAAGGAAACACTATGTGGAACATCTTTCAGAGCATCCCATGACAGATCGTCAGGGTAAACTCCAATGCAGAAAGGTATGCCAATCTCCAAAGGGACTTGGGGAAGGCTCTGAAGGCAGCCCTGAAATCACCTCTGTTTATAAAACTGCAAGAAATCCTCTGTTTTCAGCATGAGAGAGTGAAAATATGTCCATCTATCTACACGATATATAATTTTTCTGTGAGCATGGATCAAAACAAAAAAATAATGATAACTGAGACTGTGCTGATGGAGTCTTTGATCAATCAGAAGGTAAAACACTGATTCTGTGAAAAATCTGAGCTGCCTAGCCCCAACTCCTTGCTAGAGTATGTATGTTTTGAAGATTCACAATTTCAGTTTAAAAGCTTAAGGGAAAAAACATTATCAGGGTCAATTAGGAAATAAAGGTCACTAAAATGCCCAGGCTATGACTTCCCTTTCCTTACACCTAGGTCCTAGTGCTGTCCGTGGTGGCACCCTCGTTTGTCCTCTCTGGATAAGAGGACCCTGAGGACAGCTCCCCGCTGGCACCAGAAGAGGTAAGGGAGGAAAGGGAGGGTCGTTTTCCTTGGTAATTAAATGATATTTGTGTCTTACTTTTGCACGGATCATGGTGATGGCCGGTTAATACATCTGCCTAGCTTTGGTGTAGCGCTCCAGAGATCCCAATGCAAGCTACAGAGGACAACTAACATCATTACCCATTTCTATAGGCTTAGAAAGCCTGGCAGGGTGGTGGGGGTTTTTTTGGGGGGTGGAGGGGGGTGGGGGTCCTAAGCCTGTAGCTATAGTGCTCCAGGGGTGTTATATTAACTCAGGCACTGGCTAGTGATGAGAGAAGGCTGTAGACTAGTTTGGGATGATTGCTCCCCTCCACGGCTCCCCCACACAAACACCTGCCTTCAGGCTGGGGAGACAGGCAGAGGAGCTCCTGGTCTGCCCAGCACCCGTGTCTGAGGTAGCCTGTTTGACATACAAAGACTTGCTTTGGAGGAGGAAACAAGTGTGGTCCTAATGGTCGTTCAGGCCAACCAAGAGCTGCATCACCTTCTGGAGGTGCCTCTCGGACCTCGTGCTGAGGGCTGGGATGGACCGGGCAGAGCATCTGTGGGACCTGGGGCCAGCGGGGCGAGTGTCAGTACCAGGGCTTGCTCTTCCTGGCTGGGAAATCATTTCTTCCCTTCTCTAAATTAAAGATCCTCTCTGCTGGAAGAGTAAAATCAGGGCTCCTTGAGCCCTTGGTGAGGCTGAGAGATGGAGAGTGAAATCCCATTATGTCAGGGAAATTGAAACTCTACTATCGATTTCAGGATTTATTCTACGGTATTATACAAAAATTTTATTAGTGTTTTCTCCCCCCCTATCCTACAACATGTTGCAAACACAGAAAGGGTTGTGGAGCTCAGGCTGGGCAGATACTGGGCCATCCTTATGGCCCCTCTGTGTTTTCTTTATGGCCTCCCAATAACAAGTGCTGGATGTTGGATGTCAATAGTGTGGCCCCAGGTCTGCAGTCTGACCCCCAACGCTCTACACATTTTCCACAGGGGCAACATTTCCACACAGAGTTCAGATGCAAAGGCAACGTCATAAAGCAACCCAGGAAATGATAAGATGAAAAAATATGGATGAGCCGATCGTAATTTAAAAAACATTTTATTAAAAATTTTACATCAGTTTAGATATTTGAGAATTGCTTTCATTCTTTGATAGATACCAAAAGGTGTTTTGCCCTCCAGAATGGATCTTTTTCTTTGAAAATGTTGAAATGAAACATTCAAAATTAAGAAACACCTTTCTTAAATTTTTTTCCAGAGATACTCACTCACCCCAGCCCTTCCTCAAAAATTATTTGGTTTTTAAACCCCACATTTTCTGGTTAGTGCATCAGAAAATCCCCAGCCCTTTCTACCTGCAGAGGAAGAGAGGAGGACTGGAATGATTTACTGGTGGCTTTCTTGCCCTTTCTTTCTTTTTTCCCTTTCTTTTCTTCTAGTGTATGTATGTCCTGTCTATTAACAAGGCTGTCTATTCCATTGTATAAAATCTATATGAACAAAATGCTTGCACAAAAGAAAACCAAAAAACTAACTTACACTTCGAAACCAGAATGGGTCTGAATCTTATAATTAATAAAGATGTTTTTTCTGAAGAGTAAAGGAACTATTTTTTTCTATTAGTCATATGAAGAAACATTCCTATTACAAGAATTTTAATTTTATCTATTTTTTCCCCAAGCACCGGGGAAATAGAGAAGCAAGGGGGTGCAGAGGTTAGGTGAACCCTGGCTGAGCAGGCCTAGAGGAGTTTGCTCCTCTGGTAGCCCCCACAGCCTGCTGATGTGAGGAGCCAGCACCTTCCGGGCTGGCTGGATGCAATGGGGTTGATGCCTAATTAAAAAAAAGAACCAAGCTGAACAGAAGGAAACGTAAGGGGGCCGTACCCCCATCACGTGCGTTCGCCGTCCCCGGCAAGCCTGGGTTTTCCCACCACATGCTGCTGGGGCAGCTGCCCCGTCCCTGCAGCTGCCAGTGCCCCAGGCACGGTCTTATTGTCCATCGTGTCCAGGAATTTTTCAGATCCTGATGGTGATGAGCACGGGGGTGGGCCAAGGAGAAGGGAAAGCTTGTTGCATGGAGAGACGTTTTGACCTTGCAAACTCAATTCCTGTTCCACAGCCTAGGAATTTGGAACATGTTTGGCTGGGCACATAACAGCCCGTGAAGAGCCAAGGCTGGGCACCAGCACTGCTCTGCCGCAGCCACGCAGGGGTTTTCCTGCCAATGGGACCGAGAATTGCTGAGGACACCTTCCAAATGGCAAACAGCGCTAACTTGCGAATACACATTAGCATAAATACAGCAATGCCAAATACAGCTGACTAAAAAGCAGACACATAAATGTAGAAGTGTGCATTAATCCCTTTTTTTTTAAAATACACAAGTGCCCACTTTGCATTTTAATTTTATGCAATTGCAGTGCAATCTGCAAAAAAAGTCCTCAGTTCTGGTGTGCAAACCCTTGTCTTCACCGAGCTCCTTCAAGTATTGCCAAAGCTCCCCCATCAGTCGTGTTCAGCTTTGAGATATAGATCACAAGAATAGACGGCAACTGGTTTTCCTTGTCACTTCAGACAGGTTTAACTAGTATTACATATTAGTTAAATGGCAACTGATTGAAATGACACTTATTGAAGATTAATTAAGTGATAGATATATTGCACTTCGTATTTAATCAGCCATTTTATGTTCAATACAAAGAAGTCATCTCATTGCAGCAATTGTTGCCTGCGAAGTAAGCAAATGACTGCGAGATGGGTATGGTATTGCAGTTCGAAACTATGGGAAAAGAGTGGATGTGCTGGGCTGCCCAGGGGTGGGCTGGGAGAGGGTTAATACCTGTAGGAATGGGAAGAGCCACGGTGATGGGCGGGTTGGCCGGAAGCACCTACATGCAAACACCTCGCAGTGGCAGGGATTGCTTCCAGCGGAGATGATAGCTAAATGCGGGAGGGCGAGTAAGTGGCTGAGGAGGGACAGCGCGTGTTTATTCACGGAGAATTACAGGGCTGAGGAGGGCTCATTTCCCAGGCAGCACTGCCGAGAGAGCGCGGGAGGAGCGGAGCTGCTGGCTGCTCCCCCATGGGCTCGCCAAGGCTTTCAGTGGGAGGCTGTATCATGTCAGAATGATTTCTCCTCTCCCTTAGCTGACTAAATAGTTTGCTTGGAAGAAAAGGGATGGTTAAGCAGGCCAGAGACAGGATGTATATTTTCACTTCCCTGAAAATGGCCTTTGTACCGCAGCTCGCCCATCAGATGCACATCCACTGCTCCCTGTCTGAAGGCCACGCAATGATGTTTCTACCTGCTGAGAGCAGCGTTCAGCCCTGCTGTGAGGACTTTCATCCAGTTATACAAACATCAGATGGCATTCTTCCATTTTAGCGACCAACCAAGATGTAAACCTAACCTTTGAGACAACCCACTGGCCCTGTCCTGCAGCTCCCTGTTGCCTTGCTCACCCACCGCCTGCCCCGCCATGCCAGATGCAACAACGTCTTCTGCTCTCCTTGCACTCTTGCCCCTTGCAGCCCTGCTGTAGCTCTCACTAATGGGGCTGTGGGGACTGTGGCTGAGTTTCGACCTTGCATGACGGTAAGTCTGCAGCCTGGCCCACCTTTCCTTTCTCCACGTGTCAGTGAGGGGACTCTTCTGGGCAGGAACCTCTTTCCTGGATCCTATCAGATGCCTCACACACCCATGGTCAGGTTAAAGAAACAGCAGCTCTGCCCCTGCGACAGTGAGGATGAGAGGTCTAATGTATTATTTAAAAGCTATCCCAGCCGGCAATATTTAAGGACAATGCAGAGGATAGAATAAATTATTATAATTTAAAGTCTATTGCGCTCATAGAAGAAGGGTGAGCATATTCATCAGTCCATATGCCTCAACAGTTGGCTAGAAGTGTAGTCAGAATTTTACCCAACCCTCTCCAGTTTCCCTAACCAGTGTGCAGTTTCTCCGAGATACCCATATGTTCACAGTTAACTTTAACTATTAAATTGATTTGGAAATTAATTTGGCAACACAAAATCCCATAGGATAAAGAAGTCAATATCTTCATCTCTCCCCCTTTTTAGAACAGGTCATGACTTAGGCTAAGGTTAGAAAATCAGAACTTGAATTTTCACTGTAATTTCAATTTCCTCCCCCAGCCTCCTGGCATGTCACAGGAATATAGTTATTGCCCTACAGAAATTATAATTTTCCTAGTCTGGCATCCTGTTCCTGGCAGTGATCTACAGCAGATGCTCCAGCAGAAGACAAAAACATTAGGAACCAAATGGCAATGAAATCCCATGCAGGAATGTCCTCGTCCCCATGAGACTTCTTCCACAGCAGGCTCGGGTGGTGGGAGGGGTATGGAAGCTATATAGTCCACTCTTCGGTAGCAGGAGAGAGAACATCTTTCTACAACTGCATAGCAAGGCACTCTAGGTATGTTGGTCTGTACACCTCATTTTAATGCTCCTGGTCTAGCTAGATGTGGACCTGCCTGATTTAAACGTGTTTGCATGGGTTGATTGCATCATTTCTGAGAGCACCAAGATATGTAAAAGATCACCAATGTTTTAATGTTATTGCTTGGATCTTTGCGGATTGCAGTGCGAAAGCTGCATTAGCATTTTGTTCAGAGGAAGCAGGAGCTGAAGGAGACGCATTTTCCAGAAGTGCCACTTCTATACTGCACTTGCGAGAACACGGCTAAAGGCATCTCAGAGCAATGGCTGCGGAAACTGCGGACTCCATGACATGGTAAAGATCTGTGAGTTCAGATCTGCTCAAGCCCTGCACAGCCTCTCTGCTGATCTCCTGCACAAACAGGGTTTTACAAACTTGCCAGTGTCCTGGGCAGTTCTGTGTCGTAATCACCTGTGACCTGCAGACGCTGCCTGAGCGGCCGAGGCTAAGGGCTCTCGGCACTGCTCTTCTGAAATGAACAGCCATGTGCTTATTTGGAAACCTTCCTGCTCTGTCTCAATAGCTATTTGTCATGTTCCTTAATGCCGCAGCTGTTTGGTTACACCAGGTCATCTGCTTTTATTAGTCCTGTTCCCACCACCCACTGAAACTCACACCAGCCAGGAGAAGATTATTATCTGTCTCCAAAAATAGCACTTCTCTCGTCCCCCTCGAAACTTCAGTGTTTTTCTGCTTTTCTGATCTCCAAGTCTGCTGCCTACCTGCTGCCCCATGAAGGCTGGAGTAGCCGCCCTCACAGCCGGGATCCTCGGCGGCACCGGCGTGTTGCTCTTTCTCATCGCTTTCGGGACGGATTACTGGCTTCTAGCTACGGAGACCTGCGGCGTCTTCCAGCATGGGAATAGCACTCTGCGGACCGGGGAGGTAAACTCTGAAATCTCGTCTTATTTCGGAAGAATTGACTTATTTAAATCATTTAAAATTTTAAAGTTTTAAAGTTTTAAATCTGTGATCATCTTTATGGTCATTGAAAGTGACCTGCTAATGTAAAACATCTGCCTGAGCTAACTTTAAAATCCAAACCAGCATTTCCATAGTATCTAGCATTTTGACTGAAGTAAAGTGCATCTAGGAAACATTCAGACAGCACCTCTGTAATCTGGCAGATATGAACATTAAGGAATGAAAGGCAAAAATGTAAAAGCTTTACTTGTTGACAGCATTTGCCTCTAAAGACAAAAGATATCTCCTGATATTTGCCATTAAAAGATTTCTCCCTCTGTAGTTTCTTCGTTTAAAAATAGTTCATGTTTTAAAGTGTAGGACTTGGCAATCATTTACATCTGGAGTGAAATGACTACAGCACAGACAAAACAAAAGTGAACATCAGATACAGAACAGAGTAGACAAGAATTCCTGCCCGTCTAACAAGAAGAGGCCTATATATTTTAAAATTAAAATGTATATAGGATTTTAGTTAGCAGGAAATGTAATTTTCAAAGGACAATTTCGTATTTTAGTGCTGACTACTGGTATCACTTGTTTATAGATCCTTTCGAAAGTTTGTTTCAGCTGGCCTTGCTATTGTTTAACTCTTCGATGAAATAACAACCAGATCAGTTCCCCGAGCCACCCACTCTTCAAAAATGTTTTTGCGCCGATCAATGTGTGGTTTCAATTACAAAATGACAGGAAGATCCTTGTTGTGTGCAGACTTTTTGTTACTTCAAAGTTCAATCCAATTAGGTTTGATTTTTTTTTTCTGGTGTGGTGAGTCACACCGGGTAAGCATCATGATGCCAGCAAGAAATATTTTCTTTCATTTCAGAATCCCATAATCAAATGTAGGACACCGTTTGCTTGAGTCACGTTTCCAGATGACTTTCTCTATTGAAAAAAAAAACCCAAAAAGTCAGAAAAACTGACACTTTCTTTACTGTTTAAAGCAGTGCAGTAAAGGCCTGGAGATGGCAGGGAGTCATGGACGGAGGAGTGCTGCTCAGTTTTTGTGCACTTGGGAAATGACAATATTAATTCTTTCAGATTTTTGTTTGTGCTGTTGTCTTTTAAAGTGGAGAGACTAGAGACGTTGCACTGCATGACATGAATAAGCATCTCAAACATTTCAGATACGCTCTTGGCCATGTGTTAGTGTGCCTGTCACTAAGGCAGAGCGACTTCAAAAGCGCCAGGCAGAAATAGGAACTGCTCTTACTCTTTCCTCTGAGCTATTTTATTTCTATTTCAGACACTTTTTCTATTATTTCTATTTCAGTTACCAGTTGTGTACAACGGGCTGTGTTTTTACCTTCTCTGCCCTTTCTTAAACTGGCAAATCCTGTCTCTTGCAGATAAAGATGGTCTCGAGTATCTGCCAAACAGCGATTAAATGTGCCGTAGATGCACTAAGTCAGCAGCCATCCACCTGACGAATTTTGAGGGCTGCAGGTTACCATTGTCATAGTTAGTATTTTATCCTGAAAGGAAACGGAGAATCAGGGCAGAGCTCTGGAATCGGTCATAACTTGACGCATAAAAACCTCGAGGCAAGGGAAGTATCTTCTAGCTCCTCCCCGTTGAGTCCTGTCTCCTTTCTCCAGTTCACAGGGTCCAATCCTGTATGGAGTTTCTCCATCCACCACAACATGTAGTTTTGTAACAGTCACGTCTCCTTTACCAAATTGTATGTGATAAAGGCAAAATTGATTTTGGCTATAGTTTTAATAAGTTTTTTGGTAAATAGTCCATGACTCAACTTTGCAATATCCTTCCTTCTGGAAAAACCTAAACCTTGTGCTCGCAGGTCTGGTCTGGGGGTTCGAGCAGACTCACCAAAAAAGGAAAAATTGTCAACATCCTGGTCTATGAGAAGACTGGTGTGGGCAAAGAGCGATTTCTGCCTCATGTAGGTTTAGCATAACTTCTACTGGGCTCAGCAGAGGGAGAGAAAGAAGAAAACCTTTGGGCTGGTGATTGGAAGAGGCTCAATGGGAGTGGTAGAGTTGGGCTGTCTTCTGGGGTGAAGCCAGACCTTACGTGGATCCTGCAGAGTAGCAAGGATATCTGAACTGTTGCATTGGGTCACCCCTAAAATTGCTTACCTGGTAATCAACCTGCTTCCAACTGGTTACCACAGCAGTAAAATTTACTTAAGGAGAGTATTTAAGGAGTAGAATACACCCAGAATGCTCTGCTGCCTGGCATACCTGTCCAGTTCTGGCAATCAGCGGTTTAAAGATATTAGAGAGAGAAGAAACTGTTTTGTGAAGATCTGCAGGATGATTTGTTATCGAAACATTTTGTAGCTGTGATACAGTGGAAGGTCAAGGACAGCAGCTGCCTCTGTGTGGCCCAAACCCTCCAAACCCAAACCAAACAGCAACAAATGAAAATCCTAATAAAAAATGAAAGCAACAACTGTCTAAGCAAAAAATACACACTTCCCACCATGATCATCCCCGTATCAGCCTGGGCTTTCATTCCTCCACAGGCTGAAATGCTGACAGAGGTCAGGAAGGAGATCCTCACTTTCCATCATGAGGGCTTCTTCTGGCGGTGCTGGTTCTTTGGCGAGGGCCACCCGGAGACCATCTGGACCTTCTGGTACAGTGAGTATGATGCCACCGCACCACATTCACAGCATTCGCTCACAGTTTGAATTGCAGACAAGCACAACAAGGGCTCCCAGGAACGAGGAGCCAGTTGTCTTTATTTTATTTCTTTTTCTTTTTTCATTCTCATCGTCTCTCTATCAAAAGCAAACTTGGCTCACCCTTTCTGTGCTCTTTTTTTGACTTGGATTTTGCTCTCAGAGGGTTGTTCACAGAAATGTAGGAACCTCTTGATGCCGTTTAATATATCACCTACAAAGTCTTATGGAGGGGTGGCTTCCACGAACAAGGACAACTCTCGCCCCATATCTCTTGATGTTTGTGTTCAGCTAAGGTCTGCAAAATTTGAGCCCATGCCTTTCCTGGCCCTTGGCATTGCTCTTCTGTTAGTGTTTTCAGCCATCGGAGTGTTCCCACCTCCCCCTGATTTCAGCACGGGGAAGGCTGGATGCGCACGTGTGTTGTCTCCCTGGGTGCTCAGGACCTCTAGCAGTGGGCAGTGGTGGGCCATAGAGAGCTGTAACCACATGTGTTCATGCTCCTAAGCACACAAGACCTTTATTTTAAGGTCTTGCCTGTTTTACTTTTTAAGGTCATTGAAATTACACGTGTGAATAAACAGCAACAGTTGCAAAATACTTTTTTTTCCGCAAGCTCATTCACTCTTCAAAAAAAATTGAAGGAGAAGGTGAAACCTGTTCTGAGACACCAGTTGGTGCTGACTGGTGGCCCACGTGCAGTGAAGTGTGGGGTCTTGGCCCAGTGAACCAGGTGCTCCCACCAGAAAGAGCGAAGGAGTGAAACCACCCCAGAAGACGCCTGGCACCAGCCTCGCCGGCGGCCGAGCCAGCAACCAGCTCGCCTGCATTAGTGCACAGTGGGTAATTAGAGGACAGCCTTTCCCTGGGATGCTGCAAGCCTAGAGAAGTATTGGGAATTAAAAAAAGAAATTTTAAATGAGTTCTGCAAAGCTTTTAAACACTGCAAAAGCCTTGACCCTGCACTCGCTGGTGCTTCGGTCCGCTCAAAGATGCTTACGTGCCTGCGGGGCAGCGCGATCGCCTCGTAGGGCATTTGGCTGCAAATAATGCAGGTTCCCACAATAAATTTACTCTGCAGTGATTAAAATTTCAGATGACTTTGCTGTCCCCTAGTCCCTGACCTGTGTTTCCTGTAAAATCTTGCAGGAACCATTACTGCCGCTGTTCCACTGAACAACATGAGATTTCTCACACAGGAATTTTTTGATAAAAAAGGACAGGCTTGAGAGAGGGAGTTTGCTATCTAATTACATTATATGGAAAAACATGATATAATATAATGTTACCTGAAGTAAAATGACTCTTTCTGATAACTGGCAAATTTGTGTTACTTCTTTAGGTATTTATTATAATAGGATTGATCATGGCAAATTAATTTGCTGCTCTCGTGGATGTAATAATTAATTCAATAGGTATTCCATAGTCAATTTAGCATGAACTAATGTCCACCTATTATAAAGTGTTCCTTTGAGCTGGGGAACATATTTAAATAAGTGGCCAACCATTAATTAATTCATTTAACATTCATTCTATTACCGTTAATCATGATAAGCCTCAGTGGTATTAATATTGATGGGGCACTTCCATTCTAATTGTGCTTTCCCTTCTCACAAACTGGAGGTCTTGTAAGGTAGCTTGTGCTGGTATCCAAATACCTTTGCCCCTTCCAGGCGATCTGACACATTTTCTGGAGGAAAATAGCAATGGGAATATTTACAGTAATTTGATTTGCTCCATCTTTCATGATTTATGTCCACCTCAGACTCAGGTTATGAAGATGAGAAGATGTACGGGTAGCAGTCTCAGATCCTGTTATGTCTCCCCTCTCTCATCAGTCTTCTTTTTCTTTTTTCTTTCTAGCCAGGATTTACTATCCTTCTTTACTCCCCAGCCTTCTGCCTTCAGTGAGGGTTTTGTAGGTTTTGCAGACGAGGGCATTGCCCTCTGAATGCTATAGCTGTGATCCTGCAGAAAATAAAAGCAAATGGTTTTTTTGTTGTTGTTGTTCTTTTTCAGCCAGCCAAGCACACCCCAAGTTCTGCATGCATGGCTACCTCTTTCCCATGCCCATTGCTCTCGGACCTTTCCCCCATCCTTCCTACGACACGACCGCAGGTGGGTTTCTTTCCTGCTCCCCAGGCGACCGGGCAGAGATTTACGATGTGTGTCAGCGCTGTGCTTCTCCCATTGCAAATGCATGTGGCCAAGCATGACCAAGACTTTTGGAAAGCTCCTTTACAAAATGGCCTTGCTTAGTTGACTGCCCCAGGCTGTGAGCACATCGAGATGTTCTCCCATGTCTTCTCCTGAGACAGCCGTGCCCGGCCATGAGCCGTGCACCCTCCCGCTGGGTGCTCTGTGCCTACTCCTATGAGCAAGGGAGGACGCTAAATCCATCCTCTCCCTTCTCCCACCTCCTCGCTCGCTGCGGGGAGCTGGAAGCAAAGGGTTTCTGCCCCATGGCCAAATCCAGACCCTGTGGGCAAGCAACACAAATAATTTCTCCTGCGCTGCAGGCTTGTGGCAGTCCAACGCTGACTCATTCCCAGCGTCTGGCTTCCTGGGAGAGCTCTAGTGTTGATTTGTTGCAAGGCAAAATAAACAAGCACTGGAAAAATCAGTTAAAGACCAACTTGTTAGAAGATCCACGGAAGTGACTGGCTTATTTTTAATACACCAAATACGACACAGTTGGAGAGCTCTCCTTTCAACTGGTTCCCTTTTTATTTATGTTTCTCTATATTTTCAGAGTTCTTTAATGAATCAGCTGCTGTTAGGAATTTTAATTTGCTAAATTGGTGACAGCAGCTAGAATTAATTCAATGATCTTTTTTGAAATGAATTGATTTCTTTAAATAGTGTGCATCACTCTGCGTTGCCTCCGGGGATCCAGGGCAGGCATACTGCACAAACAAACATCTTGACCTTTTCCTTAGCCTTTAGCAGTACCTTTTTTATTTTTATATTTTTTTTATGAGGAATTAATTAAAAAAACCCCCCAACATTTGTCAGTAGGAGCATGTGAGGGAGAGCAGCTAGTTTCTTTTGCTGTGCTGTGCAGGATTCCTGCCTCGGGGAACACGCCGCAGTGTAAAATGGATATAAGGGACCTGTCGATGGTAGAAGGAGGAGCCCGTTGCAGGCTGCGTGCAGCCAACATGCGGGTTAAGCAGTGGGATTTTTTCAGCTTAGGAGAGGCAGGCATGACGTCTAGTTTCTGAATGATCTCGCTGATAAACACACTATTTTTTCCGCACTAAATAAAGGGCCCTGGCGGCATCTGTCCCTGCCTGTCAGCCCTTGCTGTGAAACCCTCTTCAGCTGCCTCTCAGAAATGCCCATTGGGATGGGTGCCGGGAAGGTGCCGGGCAGGGGCTCTGCGCCAGGGCTGCACCCCGGGGTGCTGCGGGGCTCTGCCTGCAGGCTCTTGGCACCCACCCCGCTATGGTCCCCGGGGACACGAGGATGTCTCAGCACCCACATTTAGGGCAGCAGGAGCACTGGGCTTCTCTGCCGCACCAACCCCGCTGCAAAGCATTTGGACATCTGCAGAGAGCAGACGCTTCTGTCGTTAGCACTCATTTTATTTCAAACCAGTCCATCCTCATATGCAAATGATGACAAACCAGGAGGCCGTCCAAGAAGAGGGGTCCTCCAGCTATTACCTGCTCTAGAGATAATTCTGCCTTATCTGCATCCTCTTAGGCTCCCTGAGAGAAACGGGTGATGGGAGGTTAAACATGAAAATGAATTCTGTGGTTTTGGAGAGTTCAAGATACTTATCTCTCCCTAAGTGGCTCTCCTCACAAAATGGTTTCAAATGAGTAAAACGCATCCTCTCTGTATCATTTTTCTTTCAAGTGTGAATCATTTCAGCATTACCCACTTGCTTGTGCTTGGCTTAAATCTCTCTAACTAGTGCTTCTGAAAAACAACAGGCAGAGCGAGATGCAGTGGTCCGAGTGGATCAGATAAATCAGGGGAACAGGGAGCAGGGCATCAGAGGGTCTCTGCCTGAAGACCACCACCTTTGGCCAAGTTTTACGGCAGTGACGGGACGAGACTTGGCTACTGGGAGGCTGAAATTAGTGGGCTATGTGCCATCCCTGAGCAACCTGGTCTAGTTACAGATGTCCCTGCTCCTGCAGGGGGGTTGGACTAGATGACCTGTAAAGGTCCCTTCCAATCCAAAGCATTCTATGATTCTATGATTCTATGATCCCGTGGGATGTGATGGACGCAAGCTTGCTCAGCTCTGGCTGGTGTGGTTGCATGAAGTCACAGCAAAACCCCCAAATTCAGTGGATGAAGATCCCTTGCCTTGTTCTCTTACTTGGAGTCAAGCAAGGCCATTAATGGGGGAAATCATGAGCTCCTGTTTTCCCTGCAGTCCTGCTAACAAAAGCCGCCTTTATTTTAAACCAGGAACCTGGCACCTTCCGTAAGTGTTAATTAAAATGGAACAAAGATGTGGTCTGATTCCATCTCTCCAAATTTTGCTGTTTTCTTTCCTTTCTTGCCAAGCTCTTCCATCCCCCACAGGCACAGCTAAGCACGGTGTCCTTTACTCTCCCCCCCTTTTGTGGCGTGCTTCCCTGGCAAACCCTTCCAACCCCTTGTACTCCTTCCAATCCCATTATGTAGGGCATGACATTCAACCTGAACTTGCACTGGTTCCAGGCACATTGCACCCATGCCACGGCAGGGAGCTAGCAAAGCAGGAGCTCCAGCTCTGCCTAACACGAGCAGCGTTACAGGTTATTGTTGTTAGCATTGCTGAAGCAGGAGTTAAGCATGGACTTCCGAAAACCGCTTTTCCTCTCCTTTCCCCTAACTTTACTCTTTTTGACTGCGCAGTGTACAGAGGCTTCTGGACGGCGTTCATCATGCTGGCTGTCGTCGCCGGGCTGGTGGGAGGGCTGCTGCTGGTGTGCGGCGTGCCCTTCGTCAGCCCCCGGTCCTACAAAGTCGGAGGTGGATTCCTCCTCGCCTCGGGTAAGGTGCCAAGCTGCAGTAACGGGATACGGCCGGGGCAGGAATGCAGCGGCTCTGCTCCGCTTCGTGCACGCAGGGGAAGGGGAGGCAGCCGGGGATGAGGCATTGCTGGAGGGAGACGGGGGCTCTGATGGGAGCCGCGCTGACTTGGCGTAAATGATTTCCCTCTTCCCCAATGAAAATAAGCCTCTATGCTAAGTCAAGCTTTAGCAAGATAGTCCTTAGTCCCAGGGAGGCTGGGGTCTGGGAAAAATATACTTTTTTTCCCCCCCTACTCTTGTATTCAACGCAGAGGAGCAGAGCCTTTTATTTTAGTGAAGTCCATAGCGGCATTAACCCCCGGCAGCAATCAGCCACGCTCTGTTCCCCTAAGTCAGACTTTGCATTTGGGCCTCTCCTGTCTCTGCTGTTAACATCTGGTAGAGCTGGAAACCCACTGAGCGATGAAAGGCATACCCGGCGATTCAAAATGGGAGGGCTGGCTTAATAAAACCTGAAAAGATAAAGCGGTGGCACAGCAGGAAAATGAATTAAAAATAGGCATTTATTCATTATTCCCACTGCCATTACAAATGATTCCACTGAATTATCACTTGGGCTTTTTCCTTTTTCGTATTTGAGAAGGAATAACTGGCTTAACTAGTAGAAATACTTGATTTAGAACAGTGAATCAAACTCAGAAAAAAGCTTTTTTGCGACTCAAGCAGTTGAAGGCTGGAGCTCAGCTGAGCCATGTCAAATGAAGAACTTCATAATGATGTCAGGCCTTTCTCTGAAAAAAACAGTGTTTACTTATGGATCCTGCACCCGGTCCTGCTTCCTCATGCACGGCATGAATCAAACACGAGCCAGTGTGTTTGCTCCCAGTTTGGGCTTTGAGTGTGCTCAAGTTTTTTGGGGCCAAAAACATCGATGAAAAGATTTAACAAGAGAGATTCCAACACCGACCCTGGAGGAACTCCGCCTAAACTCCTTCCAATCTCACCATGCCCTACCATCATTACCTTTTACTCTTTTGCCCCATTATTTAGCTCCCTATCTATTTTATAGCTCCTTTCCTAATTTCTATCTCCTCCAGATGTACTAATAATTAACCATGTGACGCCAGCTGAGCTGCTTGTTAAAATGAAGCTAGATGACATCTATTTATTTGTCTAAAAAATCTGGAAGGCACTAAATCAATGTGGCCCTACCTGCCTCTGCTAATTTGCTTTGCATTTTGTCCAATTTTCCATTTGCCTCCGGGTCTTCAGTTATTGAAGTGAGGGCAGCAAGCCTATAGGTATCTCTCTCATATAGTTTAATAAATGCTTGGTTGGGCTTAATTTTTCTAAAGGCGAATTTCAAGTGGTTTTACACATGGATTTCATTTGGGAATGCAAGACATCTTACTATCAGATCTCCATCAGGTACCAAGGCCTTCTGCCGAGTAGTGTTGGCCACTTGACAAGTGTGTATGTTGAAGTCATCACTTCGTGTGAGACTAGGGCTGAATATTTGAATCCTCTCAGATGTGACACTCCGGCTTCCGCAGTTAAAGCCCTACCTCTTCAAAAAACTCAACTTTTAGCCCAAATGGAAAAACAGAGACTGGTCATCTTCTGACACTGGCCAGATAAGTAAAATATCACACAGGAAAGGATGTTGAGTAATATTCAATCACTGTGTTCAATTTTTTTCATTGTTTTTGCACTTTATTTGACTACTTCTTGATTAAAAGGCTGGGGCATAGAATGTGACACTTTTTAGAAGAGCTGATTATGCATCACATAAACCTCTTGGCATTAGACAAAGATGCTGCTGTTTAAATTGAAGTTTGTATTAATGCAGTTTCAATCTGAACAGCAATCATTGCTATTAACTGCCATTAGGAGGAACGAGTTCAGCTGGAAGAGACTTCCTGCTATATTTCAATCTAAATGATAGCTAGGAGAATGCAATGGTATTTCAGCATTTTCAGCAAAGTTTGCTTAGAGTTTCAACCGATCCTTTTTTTTGGGAGGGTATCCTGAACTCAGACCTCTGGATCCTGCTTGGCAGTGGCTCCCTGATGGATTCGGGATGCATCCCTCCACAGTTATTTTCTCACTATCCCTTCTAAAAATATTTTGCATAATTGCGCTAAGCAGTAGGAACAATAGATTTAATACAGCTTCAACTCCCTAGCCATCCCTTTCCTTCAGATAGCGGGATGTGGCGAGACGACGCAGGAGAAAGCGCGTCTTGTCTTCTAATCATGGCCTGCGGGTCAGTGTTAATTAACCTCCCTTGCAGAAATGATCTCTCCTTGAGGAAGTGTGAAAGTGCTGGCAATTTGTAGGGTGGGAACGTGGTCTGGCAGTTGGATGGTGAGACGGGGCACCACGGCTGCAAGATACCCCGGCCTCTCAGGGCATCCTTTACATGCAACTTCATTCTGTCCATAAACTCCCTCTGCCCCTTTTGGTAGCAGCCCACGCTGAGGTCATGAAATCACAGCCGTGGTTAATCATTGCAAAATGATGCAACATTTGCCACCAAAAGGCTCTAAAGATATTATTGGTGCAAATGCACTTCCAAGCGCGTTTATGGATAACCAGCCTGACATGATCTTGAGGAGTTACGTGTGCCTCTCCGTTGCCGGGGGGGAATTCAACGCCTAAGGGTGAAGATTGTTATCGCTCAATTAGATCCCTTTGGGTTTCCCCTCCGAGATGCCTTTTATTTACTGTACTTTCAAGAGGACAAATCTGACTGTCTGCCAGCTACCGTAACAAATGTAGTGCTCGGTGGGTGGCATTTCTGAGAGCCCTTTCAAAGGACCGGAGCCATCCTCCTTGATTTCCTCTGCTGGGCGACTTGGGAGATACAGCCGGAGCCCATCTGACGTTTGCTGCTGCTTGCATTTGCACATCTACCGCCCCAGCTGAGCAGTTAGCCTTGCCAGCCTGCTCCCTAAAGCACCCGAATTGCATGAGCAAATAGCCAGCGTGCTGCTTTCCTGCTAACGTTTGCCACCTCAGACTTAGCTTCAGTGCTTGCGAGGGGGAGGCAGATACTGCCCGGTGACTAATTGTCCCCTTGTTTCAGTAGTCAGATGACAATATGATTAATTATCACTACAATGTCACCGAGAGGGCCGGGTGAACACTGCACTGCAGCTTCTGGAAACTGTTTGAATTGCTGAGACAACTTTGCTTGTGCTCCTTGGTTTTCTGTGCTTGTGCTCCTCGGTTTTCATTTCCTTTGGGCATCTTAGTGACCAAGCTTAGAAGTGAGCACACACTTCATCCAGACCTAGGGCAATTGCTGAGCTTGCAGTGCTGCCCTAATACGTCCGGACCAGCTGCATAGCTGTAGGCTTAAGTGAAAAAATGACCTGAACTCTACCTGGTGGCTTGCTCAGGGAACGCACAGGCAAAGCGTGAGCGTACGGCGAGTTTTCAAAGCAAGCAATAAGGATGCGTGTCCCAGGCAATGTTAAGCAACCTAAAAAGGAGCTTGTTATCAGCTTGCCTTACACTGGAAAGCCCAAATACATGATGAACCATGTACAGTCTACACTTCTTCCAGCCGCTGTGGTCCTGGTGCTGTTTCTGCAGCATCTCCACTTGCATGGCACGCACGGGCATGCTCGCACCGTCCCGCAGCCGCAGGATCGCTGTGGCCGTGGGCTGTTTCCAGCGGGCAAAGGCAGCACAAAGCCGCTCCTGCGCTTTCAGAGCCGTGTGGTGGTCCTGCGAGAGGAGCACGGCGTGTGCTCAGACCAACCTGTTCTTCAGTGTGAGCCAACTACATTTTAAAAAAAAGGCTGCTTTGCCAGTCCTGTGACTAAAAGTGCTGAATTTTGTGCTCAGATTCCTCTTCCCAAATCAAGCATCTCCATTTTGGCAATCTCAGGCTCCCCACGTGCAGTGAAGACTCACAGTTATGGAAGGGCAGCTGAAGATCACCCCTCCATTTCCTCGTTATTAACATCCTTGAGAGGCAACTAGTGAGAAAGGCGAATGAGTCAAAGTTCATTTTTCTCGTAATTAGCAGATTACACGAAAGTTCAGTAGCTTCCACAGAACAAGAGTTAAAGATTGAGTTCACTCACCTGTCCCTACAATTAGCAGCTATAAAGGTGTCACAAGGATATAAAGTGAGAGAAAGAAAAAGCCCGACTCCAATTTACTCACACTGAAGGTGCAGCTCTCCTGGGAGGGGGAGAAGGAGCGCCGGGGTTCGTTGTCCTGCAGTGAGCAGTGTACGAAGGAGAAAGATTTAATACCCCGCTTCAATTTTCTTGCAATTAGCCCCTCCCCAGAAGATGCCGTTGACCTCATCAGCTATGAGACGGAGTTTCGCAGTTAATTTTTTCCATACCATCCTAATGAACAGAGGCAGAGAGGGAAAGGGAGAGAAAGAAAGAGATCACTTGGCTAGTTTTCCAGCGGTAGAAACCACAGGGGTGCTGAGAGGGAGCGTGGGGATGGTCTGGTTTGATGAGGTCTTGACTTACACTTACCCAAACCCAACACATGTGCCGCGTCTCAGGCGCATGTGCCGACGCCAGGCTCATTTCTTGGGCAGAAAACTAGATTTGTTTCAGTTTTTCATTTTGCTGCCCAAGGCAGGAAGCAATCTGTCTCTGTACATAAAAAGCCATTTGGGGCTGGCAGGAAACAAAGATGTCTTTCTGCTGCAGCCGAGACTAAAAGCCCCAAAAAGGAGGTGGTAAAGTGAGACCTGTTCAAAAGATGAAAAATCCAAAATAAAATAGCATTTTAAAACAAAAATGCCAAGCACTTACTTTGGTAATATGGGAGTGAAACATCCTGATATTCTCATTATGAAGACTCTACTAATGTCTAAAAGTGTGACAAATTTTAGGCAGTTTCATGAATACTTGTGGTTGTTCCAAGTAAGCATTTTTTTGCTGAACAGTTTTCAGTGAGCTGCCCTTTCTGCGCTTCCACCGTCCTTCTTCGGCTGCACCTGCCCTTTTGATTTTCTTTTCTCGCCGAGGAGACGGTGTAAATCACAGGGACTCCTCACCACTCAGCTGTAATTATTCCAGGGAAGAAGGCTGCTTACTTTACATTTTCTTGTCATTTTCCCAGAGTGTGAAAATGTTCTTAATTTAGATGCTGTGGCCGTGCCATCACCTCCAGTACCTGTTTAATAATAAATCCTTCCACACCGAGACCTGGCACTTCTCCTGGGGCGAGGGGAGGGACCGTTTCCCCATCCTTAGCTCCTGGTGAGCTCAGGGACGGGGCCACACGCTCACGGGGCTTCCCCGAACCCTCCTCAACAAGAACTGGTAGGCTTTAATCTGATTTCTTCAATAAATGAGGCTTAGGCCGTCTAAATTGTCCTGGGACAATCCAACGCAGCCCCCCTGGTTATTTAAAGAAAAGTAGGAGAATTCAAAAGTACAGTAGCGTACCCGTGTCCTCCGTCCCGCTGGGGCTACGTTTTTATTTGCGTCTCTTACGGTAGGTATTATAAGTTAATGAAATAGAAATTGATCTTTGAAAGAGCACTTTTCAAGGTTCAGTTGCTATCTAATTAATTTAATTTTAAATTACATCAGTAATAAAGCCTTAATTGCCTTCTTATCAATATATTGTATTTTGTAAAGGACATGTGACTATTTAAACATGCAATCGTTTTCTTATAGTAGAATAATTGGTATTTTAAGCATACAACTATCATATTAAGTGTAAAATATTTATTTGTGCACTTAATTTCAAGTGGTATCAAAATCTCAATGAACATGCAAATGTTACAACAGCTGCTATTTAACTCCTAGCCTGCCTCTCCAGCAAACACAAGGACTTTTCCATGTAAGGGAGAACGGCTTGAAAGAACAGCGTGTGGTGAAGTAAAGTATATTCATATGGTTACACCAATTTTTGATTATTAAGATTCAATTTGCAGTCTGAGGGTATAGGAGGCAGTTTAGTAGACATGACAGCTTAGGATGGGTAGCTTCAACTTCTACGTAACATGTAGTGAGGACTTTGAGCCCTCTGTACCTTCACATAAGTCTCATTTTTGGCTACAAGATGAGAAACGGAGGTTTGTAGCAGCGGATGCGCTTATATCTGCTATAAGCAGAAACACAGTTAAACCTGACGTGTTTTCTGTGACTGAGGTTTCAGGAACCACCATTGCTAAGCAGATATATCAATGTCAAGCTTTAGCCGCTTCCTTTGCTTAGCATGGGAGTTGGATTTTGTGGTGTATAAGCTGCCAGGAAGAATAATTAAATAAAGTACAAGCTACCTTTGATTTAAAAATTGCAAGGGGAGAAATTAAATCCAGCAGAAGCCACAACACATCCACAGAACTGTGTGGTAACTTGTCAACTAAATTAGTTTTGACCTGTTCACTTCTACTATAAAAATATTATCATCTGTGATGTATTTCTTTCATATATGTGTGTGTGTATGTGTATATATCTATATGTTATACGGCACCATTTAAAAATAGCAAGCTTCTAGCTGTGGAGTAGCAAGATCAGATATTACTGAAGCGCTTTCAGATCTGTCATCACACCGTCACTATTTAGTTTTAATATATGTTGACTTTAAAATGCAGTATATATATTCTTTAATGCGACACAGTAAATAATACTGGGGCCACTCTAGTTTTTGTCATCTGCTTCATATGGGGGAGCTAGACCTGCAGCCTCTGACCACCATCACTTTGAATTATGGGGAAAGGAGGTTCCTATTAAGGCACCGAAGCCCCCAAACCTGCCGGGGGCTGTGCCAGGTCCAGGAGGTGCCTGTTTGCCATGTGCTTTTCAGATGTGACCGAGCTCTTCCTGCAAATGCTGACCTTCAACGGGCACGCATCTGGAAATACGAGATGGCGAGGTCTCGCGGGAGATCTGCTATTTGGGTCACAGGCATCCTGCACGGCTTGGGAGGCTCCGGGGAGAGCGGACCCTCTCTAAGCGAGATGCTGACCTTGCACTCGCTGCTCAGGCTTGAGTGTGGCCTCAGCCCTCCTCCCGTCTGGCTCCAGGGGAGGGCAAAGGAGGTCTCACTTGCCAATAAAAAGACTTTCTAGCCTCATAGTATAAGCTGTTTATTATTCTTTTTATTATTCTGTTATTTAGTAGCCCATCTGAGACTAATATCTCATGGCTACATGCCTTTTCCACTCTATTACATGTTATTTCTTTGCAAAATAGGATACTCTATACTCCTTGCCATGTGTTTTAATACTTGGTTGCAAAGCTCAGTTTGAGGAAGGGTAACACAAGACGCGAAGGGGAGCTGCCACGAGCTGCGGCAGCCGCTCGGCGTCAGTGCTGGGGAGAGCAGGTTCGCTGCCGGATAACGCTTGCCATCAGCAGGACTGATTCCCGTATCTTTGCATTTCTGGTGGGAACTGGATCTGACGCTACATGGAAAGGTAGATAAAAAAAGGAAAAAGTAAGTCTTAGTCTCGCCTTCTCACTCATCTCAGACAAATTCAAAATAAAAAAGGCAAAACAACCTACCTTTAAGACAGGAATGCAGAGTGAGCCTCGTGCAGATCCCGGCTGTGAACATCAGCCGTGTTCATGACGGTTCCTCCATGGCCACATCCAGCTGCAACGGAGCCCTTGGTAGCGCCCGCGGTTAAAGCACGAGGCGTCAGCGCGCTGGCGGCTGGACAGGAGCTGGTCGCGGTGGTGTGGGTCTCTCCCACGGCGAGTGGGCTTGGCTTTCACAGGAACCTGCAGAGCAATGTCATGAATAATAATTCTGCAACATTAAGCTTTGATGCAAAGGACCCGCAAGAATAGATGGAAACCTGTTGCGATCTTTTCTCACTTTTATTTCTGCGTTTTGTATGGTGGTTGTAAGCAGAGAATAACTCATCTTTGTCTCTCTTTCCAGGAGGCTTATTTCTCCTGCTCATATTTCTCTTCGTGATGTGGAAGGAGTTTGTCGCTGATTTTCAGAAATACATCCTTCTGGAGAGAAGTGAGAAGTGCCTGGACGATGTGCCTGTGCACGTGTATTACGGGTGGTCGTTCATGTTCGCCGCAGCGGGGGTGCCCCTGGTTTTACTTTCCGGACTCCTCTTCTACCTGATCGGCAGAGACATTATGAAGTCTCTGGAGTAAGAGAAATTTGGAGAAGGCCTTTGAGAAAATTGGTGATGAAACCTACACAAGTGAATGAAACCTACACAAGTTTTGTAATGAAACCTACACAAGTTTTGTAATGAAACCTACACAAGTTTTGAGGACTAGATTGTTTTTGTAGCTATAATTGTCAGCATAGGTGCGTGATTACACTCACTCTTACACGGAGGCAAGGATGGAGCACTGAGCATCCGACCACTGTCAGTCCAAAACCAGCCCCAGCTGAACACCCAGCTTCAGCGTTTTTACACTTGGGAGAAATTTAGACGTGTCTATGGGTTTTGCGTTAGTTTTCTCTGCAGCCCGAGGAAGAGCCTTCGCTGTGAAAAGCAGCTCCCCCGGCTCCCCCGGCTGTCAGCAGAGCCCCGCATCCATATTCAGCAGAGCTGGAGTTTTATGGCGTTCCCAGCATCCTTGTTTCTTGTAAAAGGTAATCGAATCTGGCTGCGACGGTGTACGCTATAATGTCTATTTCTGAAAAGCAATTAAGGATGATTTTTTTTTTAGTTGGCTCTAATTGACGTCAAAGGACAACCATTTTAATGGGATGTCGGGAAACATGAGAAACTTTTTTTCGTTAAAAGCCCTGATTCTGAAGATACAAATGTACCTGGACCTAACCTAACTTTCAATAAGTGAATAAACCAATTTCTGTGGCATGAAACATAACATGAATTAATTAGTATTTCTCTACAGCACCACATTACTCTGCATTTAATATTTCCCCAGACGCAGTGTTGTGGGGATTCTCAACCCCAAAATTGAAATATGGTCAGAGTTGGGGGAAAGGGAGTGGGAACAATAGCACTACTAATTTTTATTTTGTTTGTTATGGTAGACCATGGGATCTTGTTGTATTCTACAGATGTAGCACAAGAGTCAGCTCCAAAAAGACAAGTTATATACCATTTAGATACTTTTAAATTCTTGCAGTTGTCTGACAGGCTACAGTGGTCCCACTAAGAGTAATGCACGCTAATTTTATACCAAACTATCGAGGTACAGGAGGTGAAGGAATGTATGCTGTATATGCGGAGGTTTGTAAAGACACTTGAGAAATGACAAAGATTTGATCTTGTCATGTTTTTCGGGCTGGATCTTGATGCTTTGAAGTAGTTTGTTGGGCCCTTGCTTGCTGAAGTCATTTGCATAAATTTTAAATCAAACTTCCTAAAAATGCACACTTGTCTCATGAATGTCATAGTTTGTGCTAAACATATATCTCCCCAGCTTTATGTCATACTATTGACTCAGTATAGTTAATTAATAATGTAATGTAAATCTCTTCTAGAAAGCAGTGAAGATTGTTGGCAGTATAAAAATGTTTGTTAATGCTCTTCCTAAAATATTATTCAAGTCTGGCATTTCTTTCCTTTTGGAGCAAGTTCTAATTATTCTTTTACAAGATTCATGGCATACATAGACTGAGAAATTGTAATTCCCACATGTAAAGATTAGTTCTTTCATATGAATAACAGGCTTGGTCTACAGTTCTTAAGCAAAATTCACACTGTTTTCCCTTAATAGAAATTTTGTTTGAATAGAATTGGTATATACAGGTAAAAATCATGTTTTTTCCCAGTGAATAGATGTTTCATGACATTTATAAATACAGAGATATTTCAGTATTTTATTTGGCCATTCTAAACTGGTTTTTTTTCACGATATCTCCTTGGGTTATGCTTGTGCCCCATCAGTTCTTCAAGTGATAATTTCTCACTATAAATTCCTTTTGAATAATTTTGTCATTTAATTATCTATTCAGTGTAGAGATGAACACTTATGGTCACAAAGAATAAAAGTATATAATCCAGGAGCAGAAGAGGTCAAGATTTACAGTCACTTGCCTTTCACTGATCCCATAAAACAATCCAAGCATGCAGAAATGATGATCCCATAAGAGACACCAGGGCAGAAGAATGAGAATGCAGCAAGAAATCCATCAGACTTATTGATATCTGTGAAGCTGAGGATCCCTGAATTTGTGAATATAGAAGTGAGTTTTATATTATAGAATGAAATATTTATTAACTTTCTCCATCTGTTCTTTAAAAAATTTAGTTTAATGTCATCAAGGCATTTATGGAATACATTTAGCTTAATCATGCATTCATGCCTTAGGGAGTAAACCATCCCTGGAGACTTGCTCATTCTGGATCAGCTCTAGAACAAGCAATAGTTTAAAACTCCATCATTCTTTTGAAAAACGCATGACTTCGAATTATTCTTGAATGGAGGGATTTTTTTTAAAAAAAACCCTGTGGTATTGAGCATACTCTAATAGTCACAACAATAAGGATATAGAGAATGAGATTATAAACTAGCATAACTAAATTAATTACTTCCTCCATTAAAATGCAACAGTTGTAGCCAGCACAAGTGTTAACCAAACACATCATTTTGGTGGACTAAAGAGTCTAATTCCTTAGCTTTCAAGTTTCTTGTGGCAAATATAACTCAAGAAGACAAAATTTTGTGTGGGTATCATCAATTCTGGAGGAGAAATTTCAAAAAAACAGCTAATGGACTCAGTGGTAGGGTTTGAAATTGCGGAAACCGCCGCCTCTTTCATCTGTTGAATGTGAAGGAGTTTGATGAAAGGATATTATAGAGTAGTGACAAGCACCTAATTCTGATCCAAGTTTTGTCATTATAAATCATGAGTAATTCCAAAGACTGCAGTAGACCCTTATCACTGTTAAACATCTGTAAGTCAGATCAGAACCAGGACTAATAAATACATTCAAAAATGCATAATTAAAACAGTGATTTCACATCACTCTGATGAATTTTAGTCAAGGATTTCTTCAAGGATGCTTTTCTCACATTAGCATTTGACGTTAGTAAGCAATGAATAATTCCATTTTTTCTTTCCAACATCTGGGACACTTCCTGCTTTATTTGCTACTTACGGAACACTCTGCAGGCAATATTAATGAATCTTGGGTGTTAAAATACAGGCCCTGTAGATCATGCTCAGGAGGCAGTGTTATGTAGTGGAGGCTATATGTCTTGAGATTAAGAGGTTTGATTTTGGTAAAGTAAGATATTGGGAGATTTGCCAAACCTGTGGGAGATACAGGGATTTGGGGAGGTTACCCAAAAACCAAGCCCCTGCCACTCCTTTGTTCAGCTGTTGCCTTGTACCAAGGAGACAAAAATTAATGATAAAAGTTATTCCCCTTGGTCAGACCAACTTTTAAACTGGTGATTCAGAAAACTAGGACGCCCCGAGGCTGGGAAGGTGCTGGGCGATGAGCAACAACCCCAAGGAGAGATGGACCAGGAGACCAGCACGGCATGAGAGCATCACTGCTGTGCCCAGCTGCTTTCTCACACCACCGGAGGCCTGGAGGTTTTCTTCTCTGTTGGTAAACTTTACGGTAAAAGTCCACATTCGCAGAGGTCTGCTGGCTCTTCAGAGCAACCCGTGGAAGAGAGCTGGGCTGAGCACCAGAGGCAGGAGAGCTTCCAAAGGAGGAAAGAAAAGTCCTCCTCTACTAGTGTGAAGTGGCCTTGGCAGTTCAATATCTGACCAGGAGGGTGAAAGCACCCTCTACTATGGAAAACAGGTTAATTGGAACTTAACCAAGATTCATTCCAGCTAGCTCTATAAAAGCCCCTCTGGGATCGTTTACTTTTACCAACAGGATTTACAAAACTTTCTACTTTTTCTTTTTGTCCAGAAGAATCCATCTTATCTGGACAGGTAGTGTTTTCTCCTTGGTTAGACACACTTCTGCTGCCTTGGTGGACTCACATAACAAAATGTGGAGGTCTGCAGAACAAGTATCTGCATCTGAGCTGCTCCCCAAGGCTCCCTACATTAACCGGGCAACTCATCCTTGCAGCCAGCCCATACGATGCAATGCAAAAATGACGTGCTCAGGCTTTACATCCCTATGGAAGATAACCAAGGAAGATTCCCATGGCTAGTGTCCGTCAGGCTTCCATTGGGCAGCCCAGCCCTCATCCTGCTGAGTCAGCGCCTTCTGAAATGCCTCTCGTCACTCATCCTGAGCAAACATTGCCTGGGGAAGTGCTGGTGGAAGAGGGCACAGATGCGGTGTGGCAAATTAAGACACAAACAAAATTAAAATAAATAAGAAAATATAAGCTAGCTCCATGCTTTGTGCACCGGGCTGTATATTACTGCAGGATTAAGTCATATCAACCAGAGTACATTTTACAAGAGTGCACAGCACCTCAATCCTATAATCAATAAGCTGTACATGCTGCAGCACAAAGAGCTCTTATCTGGAATACCACTTTGAATTTAGTGAATTTATTTAATCCCTGATGCCTGCAGAGCATCAGTCCTGTCTTCTGGGTTAATTTATTTATTCCGGTGATCTATTTTTAGTCTTTCAAGTACTTGACATTTGAGAAGCAGATTTTTTTTCCCCACTTCCTAAAAAAACATCTGAATTGGCAAAACTTTATTTACAGAAATGTATTTGTTTCCTAATTCATTCACCACTCTTTCTCTTGGGAGCCAGAGCCCTGTTACCAATACTAATAACCATACACTGAATGGTTGTGGGAAGGCTCCTTTTCACCCTTGGCAAAGCCTGTTTCTAAATCAATGCTGGACATTCAACGATCTTCTCTCTTTCTTCTCATCTTTTTTTTTCCCTATGAATATTCTCTCCTCCTCTTAAAAAAAAAAAAAAGTCACCTATTTTTGAGGTATATCCAAGGTGCTGTGCTGCATTTTGGGAATTGTCATGAGTGCAGGCGATGCCCTTATCTTCTGGAACTTGATATTTCCAGGTATGGTCACATGAGCCCTTGGCTGAACCCAAAAGAACCAGTGGTTTAAACAGTGTGACTACATAAATGCTTACTGTTAAAAACAAATAACAAATGAAAAAATAGTCTACAGCCACTGCTATGATGGTGTAGTAGTGATTATTATCAGAGCTGTAAAGAATGCACTCTAATTAACCCAACCGGTAGGTACTAAACATTTGGTTATGGAAGAGTAGATTGAAGCTTTATAAGCTTCAGGGTCTGCAAAGAAGAAAAAAAGTCTCGCCTGACCTTGGCTGACTAGATTAATGATGGCTTCCTAAAAGCTAGAAAAAATAAAAATAAAGTAGCACAAAGGGCAATTGTGTGAAAAACACAGGGTTAATTATATTTTCCCTCTCCATTTTCCAATATTTCCCTGTGTGGCTTACATTAAAAAAAGCAACAAATGCTGAGAAGAAAGAACCCCTCCTAGAATAGGGACATTACCCTGGCAAAATATATTACCAGCGCTCAGAAATATTTTTGTAGAGTCACAGAATGTAATTGTTTTTCCATTTCAGATGTTGTTAGAAATCTTTTGTACTTTTATTCTATTTGAACACCAGTCCGTGGGAGAAGTTGTTCACCAAACCATTCAGAAATGCTGCACAAATAACATAGGTTGAACTGGCTGCTTTAAAGTCTGAGGGTTTTGTTACTGATTAAGCCTCAGCGGTTACAGGCTGGAATAATTGCAGTGCATGGTGAATAAATGCAGCTCATTCCGAAACAGGGGCATCAATTTTGAATCTGTCCCTGCCAAAAAAGTAGGGAAATTTAACATTTTAGACAAATCAGCCACCAAATTAGTCCTACTGCTTGCTGAGGTGGAGCCTTCACATCAGATCATTTCTTACGCAGGCAGAGATGCTGCCTCTCAAACCACACACACCTCATTTCCAGAATCGAGGTCGTTACCTCGTGAGTCAAATAATTAGCTCCAAAACCCAACCATTACTCAAATTTATTGCATTGCTCTTGCATTACATCCCCAAAATAAACGCAGGGCAGTTATGTCAGCTGCTTTGCAGCTCCCAGCCGGGGCGGGCATTTGCAGCCACTTTGCTCCTGGTGTTTTCGTGCTTTCTTGGTGGCATTATTTCCTCTAAGCTTTAAAGGAGTGAATCCTGATGCTGGGAGAGGGGATAGCGAGCGAGTCCTCTAGGCGCAACTAAATGAACTGTTTCAGTCTCTCTGAAGGTCAGCCGATAGTTTCAGTTGGATGTTCAGGACGACGCTGAAGTGACCTGGGCTTGGGCAAAAGGCACCTTATGGATGCTCTCAGCAGGGCCGACGGTGTTTTCTCCTGCCATTTTGTTCTGCAAGTCAAGAACTCTCCTACATCTTTCCATATGCATTGTGAAAAGCCATGTTATACTAACACAAACACATGCACGCACACACTTTACACTTTAAATATCTATAAAATGACTGGCTTTCTCTGCAGAGAGCCTCTGCCTGTGCCACAAACACTTCAAAGGCTTCAAAGCAGAGGTGCCTGCAGCGAGGGCTGAAGCTGAGAGCAGAAGTGCCGGTTTCAGCTGACACTGGAGGTTTCAGGATCTTAGGGTATGAAGCATTTTTCACTCATTTTAAATTAATTTAATTGGAAAAAGATTGAAGGAGAAATAACTTGAGACATTTTTTTGAAGGTGTGGTTTTTTTTTTTTTTAAATTGGAAAATGCCATTTTGAGATTAAACCTGCCTTTAAGTAGATAATTTTAAATGAAAATATCTTCAGTGTTTAAGAAGGGACTGCAGAGATGTACTCTTTGCAGCCATTTTGGAGAGGATTTTTTCCTTTCTTTTGCAGCAATCCCACCACCGTGACTCGAGCGGCATTTCAGCCCCAGGGCGGGCAGACCCACGCAGCCCCACGGCAGCGGTCGGAGCCCCCCGAGGTGGGTGGGTGGGTGGGTGGGCAGCGACTCCAGGCTTTCGTTCTGGTGCACTTCTCTGAGTTAATGCATTGGTTCTGCAGGCGAAAAATAGACATTTTTAGTATTACTCAAGCCAACAGGCTGTCTGTTGGGTGGATGGATTTGTTGTGCATGACAGATAGGAGATGAGGGCTGTAAAGTGGATGCAAACACAGTTTTATACCAGGATGCAGCACCTTGTGCCCAGCGTCGTGGCAGCCGCCTGCACTCGATGCTGCCCACGTAAGGGTGATATGCAGGGAGGAAATTCTGCATTTTTTTACTTTTTTTTTTTTTTTTCTAATGAAAGTGATGAAAGAGTAGAAATACCTTGCTTTGGATAGGGATGGCATGGGAATCTTCTCAAATATCTGCCTATTTAGCTGCTGACTCAGGGGTAATCCCTACCCTATGAACATTTCAGCAAAGAATACACAAGGTTTGGTCCTCTCTTTTCTTTTTTTCAGATTGCTGGATGCTCAGGGAAAGGAGGTGAGTGACCCTGGTTTTTTGGATGCTTTGAAGTGGGACAGGTAAAGATCTGCCCGGGACACACGGCTGCTCAAGGAGCTCAGCAAGGGCAGTCCCTGCGAAGGAAAGACCACAGTGGAGTTTCCCTGGACTAACCCAAAGCAGCTCTTAAAAGAAGGAGACAAGCTATCCACGCCTAAAGCCATCATTTAAATAAAAATATAACCATTGAGATAATAAGAAGAATAATTAACAGGGTGTGAGAACGAGTGTGTGAGTATCACGGGGTGCAGTGCCTCCCTGACCTGGTCCAGGGCTCCATCCCATGGTGCCCATCAAAGGGAAAGGAGGACCCGAAGCAGAGCTTTCCTGTTTTTCTCAGCCTGACTGGCAGCCACGTTATCTGTGATTCCATGTGTCCTCCGTAACGCTGTGTACACTGCCTTTTAGGCCAAATCCTTGGTTAGGGAAAATCGGTGGAGCGTCACGACTGCATTGATTTAATTGATTGAGAGCGTCGGGCTCTGCCCAGCATCTCATCTCCACTCCCAGGCAATATTAATCGGTGCAAAAGATAACAACGTGTGCTCTAGTTGCAGAAGGAATAAAGAGATTTCTTCCATAGGACTCCAAAGAGCGCCCTCAGAAAAGAAAAATTATTACAGTGTATTTTCTTTCTAGCCTTGGGTTTGCCAGCGGGCACCGAGCTCAGCCTGTGAAGCTCCCTCTGGACCCGCTTGCCTGCAGTGCTGCGAGGAGGCTGCCAGAGTTCAAGCAAGTACAGCTGGTTTCCTCCTGATGGCCGGGCTGCCACAGGTTTGGGATTTTATCCGCCGAGTTTTATTATTTTCATCCAGAAATGCTACGGAAAATCACGGAGAGGTTTTCCAGCCAAGGCAGTCACTGAAAAAACAGTAGCAAAGACATAAAATCTTATGGTCAGTGGATTTTGTTTTTCAGTTTAACAAAACTTGAATGCTTCCTAGTGTGCGATGACGACATTATCCATTATAACTGGATATCCATGATAAACGGACCCAGAAAGTCGGGGGAAGGCCTTGTTCAGGGAGGCAGGGCTGCTGCAGCAAGCCGTCCTGAGCATCTTGAATAACTCGCCCTCCTGCAGCAGCTTGCCAGCCCGTACTCTCCAAACTGTTTTACCAAAGGGGTGGTGTTTCCATCCCATTAATGAACGATGCACACATAGGTTCGGTCTTCTAAAATCAAATCAGAGTAAAGAGTGTTCTTTTGTTCCCTCCTTGCTAAGGTATCGCTGTACTCCTAGTTTATGCTAGCAATAAATCATTATCTCGGAGCTGCCTAGTGCTGGCTTATCTGCCTTGGCTTGAGAACAGCCAGGAGGGCACGTACAGCCTCGGCTCTACCTTTTGCATTTGCCGTTTCGAGGGTGAGTAAATACACAAGGAGCTTTCATCTTCCTATGTCTTGTACACACAACCGAAGCAGTGCTGGGGCTGGTCAAGGAGAATTTGGCCATCCCCTTCCCACGGGTGCGGAAGTGATGGGAGCTGCCTTTGGGATGGAGAGCTTGGGAACAGCCCCAACAGGAACAGGTTTTGTGCCTTTCTTCACCTGAATGTGGTTCTGACCTAAATTAAATGCAAAAGTAAAACTCAGGGCAAAAGCTGAATCACTCGCTTAATTTAGCGGTGAAATCATAAGCAAAGCACTACAGTACCTGGTGAAGGGTGCAGTGATTTCTAATTATGGATTATGCAGCTAATCAGTACCAATCAACATTTTATGATCTTGACTTAATATTTAATATAATGTTAATTATAATTGCTTTTGCCACAAACTGTGTCAAATACTAGGTGTGATTTCCACTCCCGGCATGCCTGGTGGTGCTGGGTGGGCTCTGGGATGGGGGCTGCTGTAGGAGGGAGCATCCCTCCCCAAAATCCCACCCAGCAGCACAACCCCACCTCCCCACTCGCCTTCCTGCTCGGTCTGCCTTGAGTTGTGAGGCTAATTAAGTGGTGGTGAGTCTCAGCATTATTGGAATGGAGTTTTTATCTCACATAAGTACCTTCCAGCTACAAACAGGGGAAGTTCATTTAATTAAAAATAATTTTCGTGTAAGTTAATGTGAGCACAGTTCAATGACTCTGAAATACGTTTAATTTTTTTTTTCCTTTTTTTTCTTTCAAAATCTAAGAAGAGGCTGCAGAGAAAATCCAGTAATCCAGACGATGTGTTCAGGCCATTTCTGTGCATTTTGACCTCCACATTTGCCTGTTCTGATTCCCTCCCCTTTCCCCCTAAAATGCTGGGTATGATGTTTGGGAGATCTGTCATCGCAGAAGCTGGAAGTTTTCAGTCAATGAAAACATGATATTTTTAAAGCTTTTTTTTTTTTTCTACATTGCTCTTCTTTTCATCCTTTTATGACCTAGAAAGATGCAGAGCTCCTGCCATCCCCAATGACCATTTACTTTATGATTTTCAGCTTCCCTGGGAGAGACGTCTCAGGAGGGGCACTGCTTGCTCAAAGCGTGTCCAAAATTTTGCAGCAAGGGACTTAGGCAAAACACATCACCTCCAGAAATCCCTTCTGACTCCGAAGCTTCCACTGCCAGGCTGGGTAAATCAGAAGCACTTCTGAAACTCAGAGTCCCTGATTAAAAAAGAAGAAGGAAAACTGGGTGGGGTATTTTATAGGAGACAGTGCTTGGTCATAGGGACATTGTTTTTAAAAAGGGGGATGTTTTTCTTGCATATTCCTTAAAGCTTTCAGTGTACTTTAAACTCATCCTCTTTTAACATGAAGCTCATCGGATGTATAAAACTGAAGGTCTGCAAGAGTCAAATCCCCTAACAGCCGAACTGACCACCACTCACATCTCATTACAAAGAAAATTCACAGAATCACAGAATCACAGAATCGTATAGGTTGGAAAAGACCTTTAAGATCATCAAGTCCAACCGTAAACCTAACACTGCCAAGCCCACCACTACACCATGTCCCTGAGCACCTCATCCAAACGGCTTTTAAATACCTCCAGGGATGGCGACTCCACCACTTCCCTGGGCAGCCTGTGCCAGTGCTTGAGAACCCTTCCAGTGAAGTAAAATTTCCTAATACCCAGTCTAAACCTCCCCTGGCGCAACTTGAGGCCATTTCCTCTCGTCCCATCACTTGTGACGTGGGAGAAGAGACCGACCCCACCTCTCTACACCCTCCTGTCAGGCAGCTGTAGAGAGCGAGGAGGTCTCCCCTCAGCCTCCTTTTCTCCAGGCTGAACAACCCCAGGTCCCTCAGCCGCTCCCCATCAGCCTTGTGCTCCAGACCCTTCCCCAGCTCCGTTGCCCTTCTCTGGACACGCTCCAGCCCCTCCATGTCTCTCTTGGAGTGAGGGGCCCAACACTGAACACAGCATTCGAGGTGCGGCCTCACCAATGCCAAGCACAGGGGGACGATCACTGCCCTAGTCCTGCTGGCCACACTACTTCTGATACAAGCCAGGATGCCATTGGCTTTCTTGGCCACCTGGGCACACTGCTGGCTCGTATTCAGGTGGCTGTCGACCAACACCCCCAGGTCCTTTTCCGCCGGGCAGCTTTCCAGCCACTCTTCCCCAAGCCTGCAGCGTTGCATGGGGTTGCTGTGGCCCAAGTGCAGGACCCAGCACTGAGCCTTGTTGAACCCCATACAATTGACCTCAGCCCATCGATCCAGCCTGTCCAGGTCCCTCTGTAGAGCCTTCCTACCCTCCAGCAGATCAACACTCTGCCCAACTTGGTGTCATCTGCAAACTGACTGCAAAATTGATGCAGGTGAGCAAAACCCTCCTATATCATTACAGATCTCAGCCCGGGCCATGTAACATGGCTATGGGGAGCTGCGGCTCTGAGCTCGGACTCTGATATAACGCTCTCCTCTCTACCATAGTATAGTCAACCTTAAAGTCAAGCACCAGAAGATATATTTGGGCGCTTAATGCCATGCCTTGCTTTGCCAGAAGACTGGCACTCCAGGAGCAGCTGCTGAGCATCATGAGGGAGATTAGGGGACAGCAAGAGCCACAGGAATGGGTATGTTTTGGTGCAGTGCTTTTTTCAGCCTCAGTGTTTTTTCTTACCCTTCCCTCCTTCCATTGCATACAGTCGCCCATGCCTGTACAGTCTCCTTGAAGACTGTATTTCCACCCTTTACTAGCAGGGCTGAGTGAATAAGTTGAAGTGAATAATTCCTCCAGTGATTTTCACCTCTTTTTCAGTATACAATTTCCTTTGATAGATTCATTATTCCCAATTATTTGCTGAATAGCTTTAGTAAATAATTCTCTGGCTGTAGATGGATGGTAAGTATTTTACCGTAATCATTTAATGGCCAAAATTTAAGCTCTGCTGGATAAGTACAACTGCTCACATGAGTTGTGCTGATGCTTTTCCCCCCCTTCACTCTCCAAGCAGATGTGTGGCATTAGCTGATGGGGACATCAGGCTCCAGGCTGGCAGCAGACTCAGGCAGATGGTCCTCTGGTTTTTTTCAGGCTTTCTGTGGTAGTTTGAGGCTGAAAAACTTCGCTCAGGACTTGCTTTCAGGGCAGGACCCAGGGCTGGGGGTTGGTGGCACCCTCACTCTGCTCAGGAGCGTGCCTGCCAGTGACACGGTGGCCAAAATGTCACGACAAGCAAATGCAGAAATGTGTAACGGTAGTGAAGGTGCATTCACACCACCGTTCCCGTGAGTGTTTATTGGTCATCCTCAGGGTTTCACCCAGCTCTATGTTACCCAGTAAAAGAGGTTTCTGTCCTTAAGTGCCTTCGTGCCTTTTCAAAGTTCTTTTGCCAGCTCTAACCTGACGTCTGCACATGAGAATAGCGCAACGTCCTCAGCTCCACCCTGCACAGACCACCTAAGACCCTCTTCACAGGCCTGACAGATTTTGATCTAATTTAAACTTTATTTTAAAAAAACCTAAAAGGTAAACCCAAAGCAAATCCAGAATGTTCAATGAAATAATTACCACTCAGGCAATTTTTAATACCCTAAATACTCTGTAAAAATACCAGAAGTACACTGCTGGGCCAGACACCTTATTCATAACCTGCGTATTCCCAAAACCTATTTCCAGGTGGGGTTGGGCTCTGGTCCCCCACCTCTTCTTGTCCCAGGGTCTCTCCTGGGACTGAGTTGGGGTCTCCTCTGGATATTCCCTCCCCTTGCAATTAATAATACATCAGCTTCTACTTAAAAAATAGGCATGATTGATTGATTCACGTTGGTGTGACTGCTTAGCCCAAACTTGCACTGAAGGGGAGAAGCCCAGAGGCAAAGGAGAAGGTCGGGGGCTTTGCCAGTGTGCAGCGAAGCTACAGCCCAGTGTCAGCTGCTGGAGCTGGTGGTTTTGTCCCTCCAGCGCTACCAGGGGCTGTGCAGAGAAAGGCAGCTGCAGGCAGGAGAGGAAAGAGTCGTGTGATGTGGGGGTACAAAAGGGGCACGAGCAGAGGAGCCGTCTTTGGGCTGCAGCCCCCATAAATCAGCTGCGATTTCCTTAGCAGCTGGGACGTTACGCCCAAAGCCTCCGACCCTGCACCTCCTGATGAAGTTAAGCACTGACCAAGTAAAGCAGCTCTTGAAAGTTTTTGTTTAGTCTTTATGGCATGAAAGCACCTGAAAGAAAATCTGTCTTTAATTAAAAAAAAAGAAATAAAGCAAGCAAGTAACCACCCAGGCTGGTCCCTGCAGGGATAGAAGCCCCTCGGGCAGCAGCCTGCAGCCCCGCCAGCTCTGGTGGGTTGAATCGTCCCCTCCATCCCGAAGCCTTTTACATGGGTTTGATCTCCAGCCTCCTGATTTGGGAAAACAAAGCTCGAGATAGGAGACAAGGTCCTTATAGCTAATAGCTAAGCCCCTTGACTTTCAAATACAATCTTGGGGTTTTTTTCTATCTAAAGCTATTGTGTTGCATCCTTGTTTACTTTCTCACAGCCCCCATTACTTAAGTTAATATTACCACAAAGGAAATTAATTCCACCCCCAGACACACATGGAAACACCTCCCATCAGAGTAACTTAACATCACTCACGTGGTAATGTAAAGTAATTATACCACCATAATACCTCTGGTACCACTACATCAGGGACTGATAGGTAAAGTCCTTTCAACCATTAAAGATCTTATAACCTCTTGTTACATATGTAGTTACATATGAAGTCCTATCCCCAGAAAAGATTAATTAAAGCGCGTAATTCCGGTATGAGCTGAGTGCGGTGAGCGTCAGGCAGGAATTTCTCCTGTGCGCAGCCCCTTATGCTTTACTTAAATAAAAATTAACCTCCCAGAAGGACCCAGAAGCCCAACCTCTCCTTTTGAAAGGAGGTATTTATCAAACCTCCACCCTCCGTCCCTCTGCTTGTACAGCAGAGACCTAAAATACCTGTGTAAAAGCCTGTTCAAGACCTGGAGCCCAGCCTGGTGACCTGCAGGGACATGTCATGGAGGGGTGGCATTTCGCACTCCTATGCGTAGTAATTCCTCAGACTGACTGGGCAGCTTAGGGACAGAGGGTCTTTTCTCCCTTAAGAAGCGTAAGCTAAAACTATCTGAATCCGGCCATCCCAGCACTGAATTTTTAAAAGCAGATGGAGTGGCTGTCCCACCACCCACCTCTTCAACCCCAGCCAGAGGAGCATTGCGCAGCGATAGCCGGGCTCTTCAGCCGGCGGAGGGAGTTTAGCTGAGCATCTTTAACGGGCTCACCTATTTGCTGAAAACACACAATCAGTGAAAAGGGCTAACGAACGTCAGATGCCCCCAGCTGACTGCCTCTTTTAACACATCTTCCCTCAAATAACGCTGCTGCGAGGAAGGTGGACTCGTAGACCAACCGTAACCGATACGTGGAAGCTGTCTCGGTGGGAAGGGTCCCACTTATTTATTTATTTACGCGGCGTGAGAAACGAAGGGGAATGTTCTAATAAACAAGAGAGTCCTCAGAAATATTTATACACACAGGCACACGCGCACAAGTATTTAATATAAAATAGCGGAGTCGGAGGAGACCACCAACCTTCAAGCTTGGTTTTTGCCATCTTTCCTGCGTGCTGGTGGTGGAGGGAATGTGCAGGGGCTGTGATAAGCACGGCAGTGCGGTATGCCATCAGTGCTACCTAAAAGCAAATGAAACTGGCATAAATAATTGTGCTGTAGAAAGCCTTTCTGTTGCACCTTGCCTATCACTGACAATTTACATATCTTAGGAAAACCTTTGTCAGCTTCTGTCATTTCTGCACTATTATGTGCCTTTCTGGATAATTACCAGTTAATGTGAAAAAACAGATGGAAAAAACCTTGAAATTTCTGATAGAGAATCCTCAAACCTCTCCCCTTATCTGTGCACAGCAGCTTCCTGATTTCAAAAGAAGTTTGAAAACCTTTGTTAAAAATGTCCCTGATTCCCAGTTTGAATGAACCAAATGACATTCAGCTAAAATTATTCAGCTTTTTCCACAATTAAATTCCATTATCGTGAACTGCCAAAGTAAAATGGAAGGTCTCTTAACTAATGTGTCGGTTGTTTGCTTGTATTTTTTCGTTGTGCGTATTGTATAAAGCTGTGTGAAGTAGAAGGAGGATAAACAATAACTGTAATTTTGCATCAATGAGTGGGGCATTTTTAGACCCTTCATTATGGGAACGCACTGGGGTTGGTGGGTTTTCTCTCTTCCTTTTTTTTTTTTATTTTTGTTAATTCCTTTTCCTGCAAAACCCCACTGAGACTGATTGGATATTTCACCAAACTTAAGGAGCAGTGAGCAGTGACAGTTTGGTTTTTAGTCCCAGAAATGATTTCTTTATGCAGTCGCCGCATACCGTGAGCGCTCGGTGTTGGGCAAGCATACACGCTTCTTCTCTCCCTCTAATGAAGAGGCAGCGTAGCAGTACACAGGGGAAATAATTTCATTTAAAAAATACCATTCCCACAAGCAGGGGAATTGTCGTCATGTTTTCTCAGTTGGCTTTTCCCCCGTTCTTCTTCAAGATTTAAAATGAAGCTGCCCATGAGAAAGGCAGCACAGTTTGCTCGTGTGCAGGATGGAGTAAAGCAGAAATTACCCCTAAAGCCATGGGGCAGCTGCACCCGCCGTACCGCCCGGCTCAGCCATGGGGATGTTATTTCTGTGAGCTCCCATTAAAAAAAAAAAAAAGGAACTTTCTGAACACTGAAGACAGGGATTCGCAGTGGGATTTTTCTATACAAAATGCATTTAACAGGTTGGTGGGCTCCGGTTGAGTTTTGCTCTGCAAAGCGTTCCCTGACTGTAGGTAACATCCCCATGCAGATGCACTCTGCGGTCATGGGCTACTCAATTCTATTTTGCTAAGCACTGCAGACTTCTGGCCTTTGTAGACCCTCTGGGCAAATGCATCTTTGCTGAGCCATTCCTGCCCTGGAGCTCAAAAACAGCTGGAGGAGCACAGAGGACGTGTGCTGGGCTTGGGAGGGGAGAGAGAAGAGCAAGGAGATGTCAGCCTGGCAGGGCAATGGCACTGGGGAGGGTAAGAGAAGTGGGACAGTGAAGAGCCGTAAGGGTAGTTGCGTTCCGGCTGGGACACCTGGTCTCCCGTGCTGTGGTGGCTTTGCACCAGGAACAGAGAAGAGCGTGTATGTCCCTATAGCGTAGGCAGCTTTACATTCACACCAATCCCACTGCCGTGGAATCACTCCTTTGCTATTATGAAGAGGAAAACACATAAATAGTCTAATGCAACCCCCATTTCTCTTCAGTTGTTTAAACACACACTGAAGTCCTTTTTAAAAAAAAAAAAAAAAAAATTGTATCTCCATATTGGGTGACCTGAGCAAAAACTGTTCTCAAAACAGATTTCAGTTTGCCCTTACCTCGCGGTTCCTCACCGGAGGCAGAGATTTGCACGGTTGAAGCTATGAGTGTGTATGCTACTACAGGGAAAAAACTATTTCCTTTCGAGAGTACAGAGAATGAAAGCAAAGACATGTTAGTGAGGATCACTATAATGGGAGATAAAGTGAGTCGGTATCATGATGTTGTATCAGAAAGCTCTATAGACAAAGGCCATATAGCTCTCTGGCTGCCCCGCTGGCTTACAGTGATGGTGCTTCTCTTCCTGACTGGCATTTAGCATCTACATCCCCATAGAATGACATTTCAGATACTGATTAAAATCATTGTCTTTTATGGCAGAGAAAGTTTGTTCTTCAAAGTCAAGAAGATAAAAAAAATGCTGTTGCAAACAGTGATGAAAAACAGATGAATAAAAACAACCAGAAAAGGTTTTAATTCCATTATTTTCAATTAGCTCTTTAATTTGATTTAAGTCCTTTGCACTTGTTGCTTGTTTTACATCTCTTATTGTCCAGCATTTTATTTCACACATCTAACAGTATTAAATCAAACTGTTTTCTAGTCTTTGCCTTCTTTTGAAGCCTCTTGAAAGTCGAAAGCAGACTTTAAAAACCAGATATTAAAAGCGAACTTTCATCTCTCTGCAGGTTATTTGTAATCAGACCTTTCTCATCAAGGGCTCGTTTCATACGTGTTTGGGATCTGGGAATTATTAAAACTGTCAATCCATCTTGTTAAAAATATTGCCCAGGCTTCAGTGTTTTGAAACTTCAGCATCACGCTTGAATTCATTAGCTGGCATAGGAGATGGGGTGCTCCTGGTTGGAGGTACTTACACGCAGTAACGAAGCAATAAGTCTACATGGGCTTTTATTTATTTATCATACTTGATGTTGCAAACTCCTATTTATTCACTGCTTGGTTCTGAATGGCTGGTGGCTCGTGCTGAGGACTGGGATATAAAATAATCTATTATTAAAGGGACAATATTGCTTCCCCATCGCAAATTAACAAATCTTGCTCTGTATTTTGGAGAAACCGATCACAGTTCCACAGATGAGTTACTTTCTCATCTCAACGGGAAGGTAACTAGCATGTTGGGCCCAAGAAGAGCTTTATAAATCTCCAGGTTAGCATCTCAGTGCCTTCTTTAAAAAAACGTACAGTTAGGTCTGATGCCGGTTATCACTTAGACCTTTTGTTTTCTTCAGCTCTTCTTTTGCCTTTAATTTTGGCCATCTTCTTTCCCCATATATCCTACTCACTTTTCTCAGTCCCATGTTTATTATCTTGTTGGCATTTGAACATTCTCACCTACTGCTCACAATGGAATGACTTTTTTTTTAGAGATGGTGATCCTTTATTGAGATTTTGACTGATTAATGCCTGCCTTGAACCTCTGATTCTTACAGTAACCCCAACCTTTGTCTCTTAACCTCTCGTCATCCCTTAAAGACTTCTAAAAGTTTTGGGGTTTTACCAGTGTTCCCGTTTTTCTTCCAAACATGCTCAACAAAGGATGAAAAAAGTTCACCCTCCCATTTTCAGTTTCTGTGCATTTTTGTGGCACTTTTCGTTTTATCTGTAGACCCGTTTCACGCTATTTTACCCAGCCACGTCACACCAGCAGGCATTTTGGAATGTAGCACCTAGCTCACAACCCTTCATGGTGCTGGCTGGGAGCGATTTGTGCATGTGCAGCAGCAGATTGCCCGAGACTGGTCTTTTTCTTCCTGGCCCTACAGTAGCATGTGAGTTAGAGGGAAAAGAAGCAAGTGTATTTAGGACTCACTCAGAAGGGAAGTCTTTTCTTTTTAAGCTCCGTTGTTCCTTGCAAACTATGCATCTGGATTTTCACACCTGCAGCTGAAAAGCTCAGAGGTGCAGGTACTCACTATTTGATCATCCTTTTGCACATGTCTAAATGGGAACACCCGGTTTGTAGGTTGTAGAAAGGAAGTTCCTTCTAAAAAAGTGAATGTAAGAGAGTTAAGCAAAGCTGAGAATTTGCTGAAAGAAAGTTTGTCATTGCAAGTGCCTGCATGTTCCCACCGAATAACACACGTAGAGATTTACCTTCAATAACTATCGGTAATAATGTTTTTACTCTGAGTCATGACAGGAGCCTGACTGTTGGGAAGAAGAAGAAGTAAAACTCCAACAGTGTCAGTGACAAGCTTGGAAAATGCCGAGTTACTTTTTCCCTTTCAGAATGAAAAGGCTTCTCAGAAGAGTCTTCATTCACATACAGACTAGAGGTCCCTCTGCCATGGCTGTTTTAAATATACTCAGTCATGTAAGATGGAATTAAAATAACAGCTCTAATGAGCTTGATTGGCTTCATCATTACAATTTTCTGTTCAAATCTTCTGCTCCCAAATGTGATTCCCTTTGCCACTTACAGATCCCACCAAAATAGCCCCCGCCATTTACATGCCGCTCCCACTCAGTGAGTGGTTACGTTCATCTGTGCAGTTAAGATACCAGCAAACATATTCTCTAGCTCAAACTTGCTAATGAAAGTCTCAAAAAGACTACGTTAGAAAAAAAACAACCTTCATCACAATCTTCCTTTTGGCTTAGGGATGCTATAAACATAGGATTACAGGATGCTGTAAAACTCTTGGTTAATTCCAAGGGTTTTGAAGTCCTGCTGCTGGACATGGTGATTTAAAATAAATAAAAATCAAAACACCAAAGTCTCCGTACCTGTTGATTCAAGCCAGACAGGCTATAGTCTGATGGATCCCAGTTCCCTCATAAGCTCTTGCTCCTGTTTGTAAATATTTGGAGCCCATCCTGTGACGCCAAGCTCCCACTGCAGAGCACAGCCCTGGGGACAACCACCTCAGCTTGAAGCAGTCAGATATTGCCAGAATGACCAAAGCTTTGGTCTTGGAGAACGCTAATCCCCTTCTGCGTATACAATTCAATGATAAAAATCTCTTCACCAGTAACTGCTGCTTACCTTTTCTCTCCATTCCATTATACAGTGAAAAATCCCGTGCTCTTCTGACACCTTGTCAACCAGCATCTGCAAGCCAGGATGCTTTCAGAGCAGGAGCCCTTCCAGGCTCTCAGCCATGCCCGTGGGGCTGGGGATACTGCGGTTTCCAGATTATTATGCTAGTCTTTACCAACTGTAAAACTGAAGTAAATTTGCATGCAAACACAAATGAAGACAGAATGTGCAGTCTTATTAGTCTTCAGCACAAACTGATTCTGTTATCCTTCTCCAGAAAGCCTCAGCAGCTTAAGGATGTTCGTGTAGGTTGTCTCACACTGCATGCCAGGACATTATCACTACTATTAGGACTGATTTTGAAAGTACCAAGTAATGCAGATGGAGAGAGCTGATCGGAACATCTGCAGGAGCCAGTCCACCTTCTGTATCATCGGATTTTACCAAAATGCCCACAAAAGTATTTAAATACTTGAAGTTTTCACCACTTTGACACATCAATACTGGAAGGTAGAGTGAGGCAAAACTGTTTATGAACTGCCCCTGGACAAGCATGGCAAAGTGCTAGGCTTAAAATGACAATAAATCTGCCTTAGCAACTCAGCACTGGGATTCACATCTGCTAACGCTTGCAAATAAGTAAGTTTTCAGTGGGGTTTTAGAGTTTTCCAGTTTTAAATTATGTAGCTTTGAGTTTAATTATCTGTCGAGAAGGTGGAGGCACATCGTACACAGTCGTGCTGCCCTGCTCGCATCTGGCCGTGAAGCCGGGACGGGTCTGGAGAAGGTCAGGCCCAAAGTCTCACTTTGACAGAAACATCCAAAAATTCGACTTTGCCCCCAAGGTTAAGCTCACTGGGAGCAGGCAGAGTAGGTACTTTTCTCCTCCTGTGTCTCTCTTAGGAGGAGGTGTCCCACCCAGAGAGATGTTCCCCGGTGGGTGGACATCCCACTGCAACACTCCTGCACAAAGGAGAAACCTTTCAAAGCAAAGACATCTTTATCTCAAAGGCAGCATTCCCTCTTTGATCTCCTGATGAATCAGGCCGGCTTTGCTCTCCTCAATGCCTCCTTAAATAGCACCTCTCTCCAAATAGGAAAAGCCTGAATAGATGCAAGACTTGGCCATTTTAAGACTGGCAAGAGCAAAACTGGGTATTTCACATGGCAGGAAGAAACCCTCATGTGCTCACCTCCAGACCCTTTAATTCTCCCAGATCATGCAATTGAATTTTTTTAGGTTTTTTTTCCATGACGGGAGGAACAGTTTAGCAACTAAAGAAGCCATCGCGCTGCTGCAGGGGACGGGGAAACTGTGTGGTGTCACAGTGGGTTCACCAAAGTTAATTCCACCACAAGCAACGCATAGATGTTACCTTCTCCTGAGACATCCCCGGTCCTTCTGTTTCATTACTGCTCCATCCATAAAAGGGCCCCGATTAAAACTGTGGCCTGTTGTTTGATGAACGAGGAATCCATACATCCTGTAATTTTCCGTCCTTCATCCTCTTTCCCTGTGTTTATATGTCATATTCAGTAAAGTCTCTCTTTTATTGAACATCTGTTTGGTACATAGTGAGCTTATTCAAACTCGGCAGGAAAGCACCTTTACTCCAAAATAAATTAAAACAATGTATGTGCCGCTGGCCAATAGATCATTGGATGGGAGTCATGAATGTACATTTGTGGATATTTGATGGGAAGTTTATCATTTAAACGATGAAAATACAGTACTTCAACATATGGATCATTCAGAGCTACTCTCTTTCCTTTCCAGTTGAAGAAACATTGTGCATTTAGAGGAATTAGCTAAAATTAAGAATTTAAACTGGGCTGCTAGTAAAAGCTATTATCAAAGAGTGGAAATGTAAAAGCAAGATGTAGGGATGCAGTCTGACTTTGAGATGTATGTGGATTAAACCGGTTTAGCTTTAGGTGGTGCAAACAATGAGCAAAGTGGTGTAATAAATGAGCAAAGGGGGAATTCAAAAGAGAATTAGAGAATTAAAATAGAAATTAAAGTACAGAAAACCCCTCTGCAAGATACACTAGTGACCACATAAAGTTGGCATCTTAACATTTTGTGTCTTCTTTGCTGTTTTATTCTGATTATGAAGATGGGTCCAAGTGGCCTCTTTGGTGATCTGGAGTGGGCCATTGCCACAGCTCTAAAATTATATTTTTTTTTTCCCTCTTCACACACCATCTATGATAATTTCCATAATGAGAGATGTTTTCTGCTCTGGAGAGGTGTGCTAGCAGGGGAGTCCTTCCACTGCTCTCAAAAACATATCCTAATTCCTGAGGCAATTTAGCAGCAGCAAACTCTTAGCACAATTATCAGGAAATAAACACAAGTATGTTGAACTCCAAAAGGTGGCTTAGAGTAATCAAGGAATTCAAGATCATGCTGCTGTTTGATTTCCACTTATTGAGACACCTTTCAGTATTTGACAGTGTGAAAAAGATCTGCCACTCCATATCTGACCAATTCATACCACTGTCAGCATCATGACGTTGAAACATAAAACATATACTACAATACGTTTATTGTAATATACGTTTTAAAGCAGACGTAACTAAAATTTCCTCGAGACTAAAAGATATTATCTGGCCTGAATTTTCTGCTGCCCATGCTGTACAGACATCAAATCTAGACCAATTTAAACTATTCAATAAAACGTATTCTCTTCTCAGAATTAGTTCCCCCAAATTTCTCACAAAAAACCTGTAATGGGAGATTTATGAACCATCTTTTGCAGCTACATTTAAAACATAAACTATTACCTTGTGTTCCTTTAGTGAACTTAGTCCATTAGAGAAGCAAGTTCACTACAGAGTATGTCTAGTAAATAGAAATATATACTTATATATGTGAGTATAAACTAAACTGCTACCATGGAAGGAGAGGTAATGGTACAATGGGTTTGTAAAATCACACGTCTGTGCCAGGAACAGAGCTGCTAATGACACAAAACAATATCGGAGACAGAAGTGGAAAATACATGTTGTATTGCATTTCTCTCTTTAATGTGCCATAATTTCTAAAAGACAATATGTCAAGTAAGATTTTTGCTTTTTTTAATGCAAGCACATGATCCCAGTCACCCTCTCCGTGATTTTTCATCCCTGCGGGACCCCAGCCCAGCAGGACGGGGTGCCAATGGGTGTGGGGAGACGAGCTGGGGGGGCCCAGCACCTCCATCCTGCTCCCAGGCTGCAGTTTCAATGACTCGTGTTTTTGCAGTGAAACAAGAGTTTTTACTGGCAGAATACTGCAATCTCAGGCCATGTTTCATTAACGCTCCACCGTAAATTTGTGTTTGTCTCTTGAATACAGTTCTGACCGTGGAAAGCTGCCGCTCTGGCATGGGATTTATTGTCAGAGGCATGCAAAAGCTTCTACCAGCCTTTTAAAGAAGACCTTGTCTGATAGTCATCTCTGCTGTAATCACTTGCCTGAGAGCAATCACACCTCTGTGGGGCAGACACTTAACAATCTATTATATCATAATTAAGTTGGGCCATGTTTACACCGCTTGATGATGATGCATAAAGATTAATTTACCTTTCCAGCCCCGTTGCAAGAATGTACTGCCATAGTACCCCATTAAAAATGGAAATAGCAATAAAGTCTCCAATTATTTTATATTGCCTTAAGTCTATGAGAATTCATCATTTTATGCACCGTTACTTTAATTTATTGGTTTATCATCTATTGATGTAGTAGCAGTTATCACAAGTCATTCTATATATGTTTTCAAGTATGGTGATAACATCTTCTATGGAGAAACAAGCCATGATAACACCTTATTTACAGTTTGTCCATTTAAGGATGCTAAAGAAAGCTAAAGAATTGCTTTTGACTAAAAAATATCTTGCAGAGAGGCAACTAAAATTGGGTTCCTCTGACTGTCATTGGAGCTTAAAATTAAACAAGCCTGAGCTCTTCAGTGTGACCCTGATGAAATGAAGTGCAATCAGGACGAAGATAGCAACACGAATATACAGGTCGATCTTTACACTTTGATTTTCTTGAAATATTGATTAGAGATCTGAATATTAATTAAAGATCTTGGCTCTGTTTCAGCAGAAGACTGAAATTTGTAACTAGCTTTTGAGCGCATTCATTTTCTCATCAATTTTAGAGGGTTTGCAGTTTGCGAGTTGAGCATGGATCACTTGCTCAACCGGGTGCCGTGGCCAGAAAAAGCGACGGTCACATCTGCTGTTGGGGGCTCCTGAAGGAATTGCCATGCCAGACGAGTCCTTCAGCCTGGAACAAAAAAAAGTTCACCTTGATGCAATTACCCTGCTAGGAAGATCTTATTTATGTTTGAGCATTCTGAGAAGTGAAAGAAGCTGCTTCTGGCAGAGGCTGTCTCTTCCTTCCCACCCGTGGGGTCTTGAGCTCTTTCTGTTTCTGGTCTGGGACATCTCAGCAGGGTCTAGCAGGGCTTAGCTTGGGAGCTCCAGGAGCCAGGGAAAGATGGAGGCTGCAGATCTTTTTCATCGCCCCAGCTGGGATAGGATTTGCTCCCTTAAGTACAGCTGTCTAAATTTGCCTGAGACACCTTCTAAATACCTTGGGGTAAAGGGGTACTGCCAAGTCCAGTGCCATGACCCCATGTATCTAAGTGATAGTGATGAACGTACCCAGGGCTGTGGTCACCATAGCTGTGCCAAACATTCAGAGGGTTTAAACCTTCTGTGTTTGACAGAAAGGACAGAATCCTTAGAGAAAGGAGCACCATTACCTCATATATTTTGATTCTCACTGGTCATTCCCCTACTGCTCTCACCTTCCATGTCACAGCACTTGTGCTTCCTCCTTCTGTGATTTCGTACACGTCGTTCGCTGGGGTAGCTCAGAGAAATGGTTAACAAATTGTCACTTCTGAGTCCTTGAGTTGTTCTCCCATAAAGGCAAATTTACTCCACACCATTTCGCGTGCTTTCTGAGGGAGACAGCTTGCCAGCTTTATCCTGCTTCTAAAAAAATCTGATTAACAATTGTGTTGAGTGTCATAATGGTGATTGGCAAAGTCTCGAAGAAAGGAGAGCAAGATGTGCTGCACAAAGCAGGCTGGTTATGAAGCAACATTGACACCACGGACCCAAACTTCATTACCCAGCCACCATCTCACCACCCGCACTCCTCCATGTTCGAGGACTCCCATTACTAGGAGTTTGGGAAACTGTGACCGATTGTACTGAAATATGATTAAGCTTCATAAAGACGTAGAGGTTGTTTCCATGCTCGTGTTCTCCTCTAGTGGAAATCTGGTTCGGAGGAGCCCATCTCCTTTACGTTAGCAGAGCGAAGCAAATGGTGGCTATACCAGCATTAGCACTCTTGTAGGGACAGGTTTCTTCTCCTGTCCGTCACCATTTACCTTGTGCTTTTATGCACAATTTTCCTGCTGGAAAAGGAAGAGAAAAGCTTAAGGTATATTATTTATATATCCTATAGAGCACACACACAGGCTGCTTTACTTATTTTTAGGGGGCTGCTCCCTACAGCCACCCCTTTTTTGCCCAGGGATGCCAGCGGGAGATTTCAGAGCGGGTCAGGTTATTTAACAAGAAAACATCCTAACAAACAGCCTGTGTTTCCACGCACGTTATCCTCGGTGGTTTATGGGGTCATAAGCAGCAGTACATGGGCAATAAAGTTTTTGACCATTTGTCACAGGTTTTATGAGCCGGTGCCGCCGAGCGCTCGATCGGCTCAGGTGTCCCCGCGGGGTGCACCTAACCAGGGCCAGCAGCACTGCAGAGCCATGGGCACCTCTTACCCCAGCACGGGCAGCACCCAGCACCTCACCGCAAGCTGGAAACCCTAAGACACCTCTTTTTATCCAGTCGATGCTTTTTTTCCCCAATAAGGCAGAGTCTTGGCTGCCCATTGAGTGCAAGAAGGCACTCAGAGCTTCGGGTCCACAGGATGAAACCTGCCTGATCCCACAGCTCCCAGAGCATCACTGGATAATTACTGGTGGGATCATCCCAGCGTTTCTCTGCTCGCACCCTTCTGCAAGGGGTGGGCGATGGTTTGGCAGCCCGTCCCTGCACAATGATTAAAACTGGGACCTGTCATTAAATAATGAGCAGGGCGATGGAGGAAATATAAAATACTATCCACGGTATGCACAGTGGGGTAATAAATCCAAGGTGAAATAGTAAATCTCCAAGGAGTTACAGAAATCCAGATAGATACCCTGGTGAAGGTGCATTTATTGTGGAGCGCTACAAGGTTTTTCTCTTATCTCTAATTTTATAGATCTGTGCAGCTGCAGCAGTCCTTGGATAGGGCACATATTTGAAAATACTATAAATTTCACCTCCTGTTTATTTCAGATTCATTGGCACTCTCTGTCTTTACTATCTCCTGGTATTTTATGCCTCAGTACTTGGAGAAAAAATGCTTTGTTTGCACTAGATGTAATATGAAAACTCTCTCTGACATTTAAACTTTAGTATCAGTTTGCCTACAGTGTTAATATCACTGAAACTGCTTATATGGATTAAATTGCCTACAGTATATAATGCCAAAATATGAACATAGCACATTTACTGATTCAAGCCCTTGAAAGAATTATTACCATTAAAATATTTAAGGTCACCTTTACAAATGCAATAAATCAGGAGGATGTCAAACAGAGAGCATTTAAAGCTCCCAGACTGGAGTAGCCCATTGGGAAAACGATGGTTGATTCATTGTCACGTGGAGACAACCAAGGTTTGGGGACAACCTTGGGGCTCGTGCCTCTCTGGGTATGTGGGACCAGGGGTGTCTGCCTCAGCGTGCGGGGACGAGGGATGCTCCGCTCTTGGGTGTCCCCAGCATGAGACGTGACCGCTCTGCAAGGTGGTTCTCACCCAAACTCTGCTGCTGTTGTGCAAACTCTCAGCCCAGTTCCACCACCTCGGAAGGTCTTTCAGGAGGAAAGAGCAGCAAAACCTCATTTTTGTCATTAATGTCAGATGCAGCAGCTCAGTGTGCCCTCGGGAAGCAGAACTGATGAGTAAGAAGATGCCATTTCCATGCAGTCACTTTTCTGCACAGGACAGCCTATTCATGCTACGGGTCCAGTTCTGCAAAAACCCTTATTGAGGTCAAGACAATTTACTGACAATTGAAGTCAGTAGAAAGTTTTGCGTCAGTGAGAACTGGCAAATCAAACCTATCAGACAATTATTTTTAAAAAATCATCCTTTATTATTCTTTCATCTTAAATCTTAGGATTCAGCAAATTTCCTGAGAACAACCACTGTGGAAAACTTTAATCTTTTGAGAATGGATTGGGACTGTAATTGCAAAAACCAACATCCTCCTCCTGCACCACATTCCCTCTCTCTGAATGTCAGCATTTACTAGCACGTTATAAATGGGGGATAAATTTGCATTTGGTTATTACTCATACTTTTATTTGTTTCCAGGTGACTGTTTTTTATGTTTAGCTCAACACCCGCATCTACAGTGGCCCATCATAATTTACAGATGAGGAGACAGACTAATGCTCACCATCATTTCCTAAGGCTGACTAGTATGCTTAAAGATACGACTTTCTTTTTAAATTCCACACAAGCAATTAAATGTAAGAATTGATCAATGCCTCATCTATAAAAGGCTTGCCAACAGGAATTGGTGGGAGGTGTCTCAGAGCTTTCCAAACCAACGGTCAGTGCTTATTTAACCAGCTCTGCAGGCACATCATTTTAGGAGGACTTATGTATAGTCATACCAAAAAAAAAGCTGCAGGAATTTTTGAAGAGAGGCCTTTAGCTTACATGCATAATTCCTTACTTGTGCTGGTTGGCAGTTTCATTATGCATTCAGCAGAGCGCAGCAGTCCGCATTGCCGACTGTCCCGGCGTTCCTGCTCCGCTTGACAGGCGATTCCTTTCTTCTTCCTGCTGCTGATAACATCTGTAATGGGGGCAATTAAACTAACAGTGCTTATTAAGGACGGGCACTCCTGTGAGCAGGTATTTCCAAGCCACCTTGCTACTGCAGCTCCCCGAGCAGAGGTGCTGGAGGCTGTTACCACATACCTTTTTCATTTTGTGCTGTAATGCTAGAGGGGATTCCCTCTGCTATTGCCGGTAAAACATTCTCAAAATTCGTATTTTTGGAGGGGAGGGGGAATGGGCAACCCACCTGTACTGCCTTGTGGATTTCTCTCCAGCCCCAAGTGCCTGTTCCGCGTCCCCGAGGGATGCAACTGGTGACCGGTGGCCCCTTCCCTCTGGTCCCGTCTCCTTCCCCTCCTGCTAACCCACCCTCCCACAGCTCTCCTGGATGCAGCAGTGGCTCCTGCTTTTCTGAAGAGAGCACAGTTTTCTGGTCTGCTCATATTTCTGGTCTTTGGGGAAACCTGGTGCTTGGCTTCCCGTGCTCTCTCTGCAATCTCCCAGACCGGCTGAGGTCCGAATCATGGCACCAGGTGCCGAAAAAGTGGGCAGTAAGGGACATTGCTACCATGGCTGCTCACAGACCAGACGGGAAAAAATACAGGACAGATAAAATCACAGTGAAGTGGGATGGTTTTCCCAAAGGGTCTTTCAGGTGAAGATGAGCTTTTTGTACTGGCTATTAGGAGACAGCGTAACACCTGATTTACTAGTTATAAAATACTGTTCAATGAAGGTAACTTGTCTTTTCCTCCCAAACTTGGGGACTTCATTTAGGCACATAATCTGTTTTCTGTATCTTCAAAGAGACTGATTTTGGGGAGCACTGGGCATATCTCCTTCCCATTGACCATGAGTGGAAACTCGGACTGCACCCGGGGAAACTGGGCAACAACGTTTGTGCTCTTCTTTCCAGTTTTCTCATACAAAGAGCCAGAATTTCCTAAAAAATACTGTAAACCCTAAAGAAACTCTGCTGTCACAAGCCAACAATGAGCTGCTCCTGAGCTTCAGCAGATGCTTTGCAGCAGGAACGGAAGCCGAGTCTGACCGAGCCTTTGCGTCTCTGGACTTTCGACTGCTCTATCCGTTAGATTTAACAGTTGGCTAACACATTTGATAATTGAGCGTGTTAATATTTTGCAAGAGTAACTGACAAGCAGATTGTTGTCAAATCAAGGATCCATCAGGCTGAGGATATTGAAGTTGGCAGAGCCCAATAATTTACAGCTTTCTCCTTCAGCTTCTCATAATTTACGTTCCAGCCACTGAAGGGAAACCTGCAGCCAAAGAAAATTGATGGACTCATCATCCAGACATGACACTCCTGAAACTTCAAATTGCTATTTTATACACAAGTTGCAAAGAGGAATGATCAATGGGAACTTGTAAACTCCTTGTTTACGGGAACCCTGGTGAAGCTGCACCTAACCTGTCCGCTCCTGTATTTTGCTGGGACTTGCTGGTGTGCTCTGAATAGTTTCAGTTTAACATTTTCTCTAACCCAGTGGCCTGATGATAGCGCAACTACGGAATCTAAGCTATTAGTTTATATTGCTACAGGGTCTTAGTCCCAGGTGGGTGATATTTTGGTCAGAAGACACCAAGAAGACACCAAGTCACCCCGGTTCAGCCCATCTCTTGTTGGCTGTATGGTCTCATTAAATGGAACAACCCAGATGCTTATGTTCAGGTTCAGGCTTATGTTTCTTACTAAAGCTGTGCCTTGACAAATTGTTTGGAAGTTTCTCTGTTGCACATCATGACCCCTGAATGTTCTCCATCAACCAAATATATGTGGAAGTCATTTCCTTTCAAATGCCATAATGCATAACTGTAATCATGGAAACACAAGGTTTAAAAAAAATCCTCCGTTCCTTCCTGAGAAAATCAAGAGTTGTTTGTATATATGGAAAAAAACAGCAAACTGCCAGATATAAAATGTAGTTACTGGGACATAACAACAGTTTACTAAGGGCAGGATAGGGCAGGGGCTGATGTTTCCCAAGTGAGTAAAGTGAATTTTAAAGGCATTATGTGCACATAGTTTTTAGAATCTGTGTACCCAAATTCATCATTATTGTGTGCAGATTTATTTGAGCTCTGGGTAGAAACCTGTCTCAGGCTCCAAAGTGAACCTTGGTGTTGACATCGGGAAAGAACTGAAGTTGGTGTAAATGCAGCCAGGCTCTACCCAAAGCCTCCATCAGGTTTGGAGAGAGGCTCAGGCAGCACTGCCATGGGGAAGGGTGGGGGAACTTGCTGCCATTCCAGAAACACGTCCAGAACCTAAAGAAAAATACCTCTGAAAATATTTTCCTAAGAAAGGAAGTCCAGAGAGAGGCAGAAAAATCCCTTATTTGCTTCAGCAATAAAATAAAGTGAAGGGAATAAAGGCTTTGTTTTGCTTGCCAGCCCTCAGCTTGGCAAAGTGCTTTAGTATATGCTTAGTGCACATAACTGTGCAGGGACGTAAATATACCTAAATATACCTATTGACTTCAATAGGACTATGCGCGTGTTTAAATAACCTCAGGCTGAAGTAGCTTGCTGAACTGAGCTTTAAGATGTATTTAGGTTTGTTCATGCTGCTTGGGGCTTGTGTCAAGGTGTTCGTATTCGTGCTCATTGCGTGCAACCGAATGAACCTGCTGAAACGGGCTGTTTTGCAAGTTTGCCCTCTTTTAACAGTGCTATTCACTCATTGGCTCTGTGGTAAAATTATCATGTATTTCTTGGGACTTTTCTACCCTAGCAAAGATGGTATAGGACAGAAAGCCCAGGTCACCACATGGAAGAAGAGAAGGATTCTTACTGTCCAAGTCAGCAGAAATAATAAAGAAAAGTAACATTTCTCTGAAAAGGCAGAATCACTCCCAGCCTGACAGTACAACCCAGTACCCATATGGGCACAGTATATTATGAAAACAAAAGGAGGAGTTTGGAAATAATGTGAATGCACTTGGAAATAATAGATACTTAACCCTTATTTCACTGAGCAATTTCCATTTTACTGTGATGATCTACACCAACAGCCGAACTGAATCCAGCTGACCTCAAACTTATAATGCTGCACATTTAAAATGTATTTTTAATAAACACTACCCCACATTTTTGCAGTAGTTCAAAAGGAATAAAATTTATATTTTTTAAAAATTTTTAGAGAGCAACTGAGGTGAACCTGCTTCAAAAACATGGTAAGCTTCAAATCAAATACCGCAGTCCTAAGAAATCCATTAACCGTTCACATCTAAAACTCATCCTTCAACGCTTCGCCCTATAATGCACATTGTTGTCAATTTTTGTCTTATTTACCCCCTGCTAATAGCTGGGCTCAATTCCAAGAAACTTAAGACAATTGCGGAAAGATGCAGATCTAATATTTTTCAAGTTGACAGCCAATAGTTCTGAGCATTTAATTCCCGAGACGGAAGAATCTCCAAATCCTGCTTTTGTAATTCACCCAGGAAAACACTTCAGAGCCAAACTGTGTCTGTGCAGCCTGAGTAAAAATGTTATTGTTTGATCCAAGTTGTATCTTTCTTGGCAGATTTGTAGGGATTGATCCTGGCTGACACTGGTATTTTAATACGAAGCTGAATACTCAACAATTCTTGATAAATTAGCATCTGTATTGTAACCATAGGCATTCTGTCCTCAGCAGTATGTCTTAGGTAAAGGTTCATTTAATTTACCCCTTGTTAAAGTTTAAACAGCTATGCCAAATTCCACCAGACTTGGCATGTGTGACATGACTAATGACTCTGCTAAACTTTGAGTCAAAAGCTTCGATTTTGAAATGCATCATCTTTATGTATTTGCCCCTGAGCAGCAGCGCAGAGTGAAAAATAAATAAATAAAATTGTTCCATTTACTCAGGTTTGAAATTTAAGCAGCTAAACACAACTCTAAAAGTTGTACAATATTTATGCATGAATTTGATAAGGGGTTTATGCTCAAAGCAGAAAGCACGAAGGGTCAAGGATACAGACGGCACTAGGGATCTTCCTCCTCCCTTTAAGAAGATAACACCAATGCAATAGCCCCAAAACGTTTGCTCAGATACTCCGTGCCGTGGTGCAAAGCATGTGCCTCCGGGCTGAGCTCCAGCCAGCGTGGGTTTGCCTGAACCTCTCATCGTCCTTCTGCTCGTCTTGCTTCTCTCCTTGTCTTTCTAGTCCTCCTGTAGGTCTTGAGCCACCTATTTGGGTTCAATATGGTTTATATAGAATTATTCATCTTTCTTCCCAAGCCTGACCAGACATGAGTACCTAACCATTGTGGAAAACACCACCACGCTCTTCGCCTTTTGATCCTTTAGCTTGTATTTATGTAATACTGACTTTATATTCACTTGCAAATCTTCCTGTATGTAAGCCTCCAGGCTATGCTTAAGTCTCGGGGTTTTTCTTCCTGCATGATACGGCTAATACGTGGCCTTCTCTGTTCATCCATACAGCAAACCATTAGCATTCTGTGTCTTGATAGGACCCCTACGGACCTCCAGAAGCCACCCAGGCCAGTCTTCTGCTCACAGCAGGTCCAGCCAGAGCAGGCTGCTGAGGAACTGGTCTAACCAAGCTCTGAATTTTTCCACCTCACCCAGTTCAATGTTGGGGGGCAAATATTTTCAAAAAAGCAATTTTGCACGTTCATCCAAACAACCCTACGTGTGTGGGAAGAGCGACTGGATTCTTCTTTAAATCATTCTGTAAAATTTTCCTTTCTTGGAATGGCTACAGAAAAAGTTGTCACAGGTCAGATTTATGATGTACAAGCAATTAATATTTTCCTCGGTATTTTCTTGTACAATGCTAATTGCATCCCTGTATCTCATCCCATATTGAAGTTTCCTTTCATGCAGCACTAACACAGATCTGTCCCAGGCGGTAGCTAGAGCTGTAATGCTAAAAAATAACTAATCACACCATTTTGCAAGTGAATCATTAACTGCTGACACAGGTTTTAGTCCAAATCCTGTGTTTCTGGGACACTTCATATCAGCAGTTGGAGACTTTGATTGGCATTTTCCTTATTTCACTATCATGGGCTGTATTAATTTTGCATGCTTTGCTCCTTGTACAATTTAGTATCTAGAGAGATTGGACAGGGGTTTTTTTCTGTGTTTATGCAGGTCCATGCTTGTCTGAAACATCTGTGCAGTGCTGTTATCACGCTTGCAAACACAGAGGTTTAGTGTCTCCTGGAGGAGCATCAAACTCTAGCTTCCATTTCTATCATATGGTAAAAATAAAATATTTTGAAAACTTACCTAAATTAGGGAAAGATTTTATAATGAAATATTCAGGAGCCTACAAAATGTTTTGCTTTGACTGGAAACAAATGTTTTGCTTTGCCTTATAACGAAATCAAACCTCTGGTTTGGGGGAAAAGAAAATCAGGATAAATCCTTTCTAGAGCAGAATACGGCCCGTTGTGTTTATCTATGAGAAACTTGCCCTTATTCCTGGCCTTTGCAGGAGACCCTCTCTTCAACAGCTACCGACTCTTGCTGACTGCACAGCTTGGAAAAGGGTGTACAAAAATTAATAAACTGTTGAAAACCCACCAGCTGGATGCCTAGCCCACCTCTGGGACTTCCTTCCTTTGATGAAAAATAAATATTTACGATTAAATAAAGCCTTAAATGATTTTTTAATAATTCTTCTGAACAGCAGTGCTACTGTACAGTGTGAAAGGGCTCCAAAAACCTAACTGCTTCATTTTTTAACTTCAAAGTTTGATGGATATAGTCTAAGTCCAAAATAAAGTACATTCAGGCCAAAAGGTTCGAAAGGTGATCTCTGATCTTAGCGTAGTTCTCCATCATCAGTTAATAAAAATACTTGGCAAGGTATTCAGTATCTGTTGGTCTGTTCCTTTCCAGATAACTGCTTTTATGGGGCTGATCAGGTTCCTAGTAAAATCATAAGGGAATTTGGCGCCGCCTTACTGCAAATTTTGTGTATGAAGCAGGAGAGAAAGGGCTGAAAGTTTCAACTGGTGCAAATCAGCATCGTTCTGTTAAAGTCGGCATTTAGAGTCTGTTCCTGGGTATTTGGGGTTTATCAAATAAACTCTTCATTTCCTTGAGAAATGCCAGGACTTCAGAACCGAACAAAAATAAATCTGGTTTCTGCTGAAAGCCAGCATTTGTAAAATCATTCTTAAAATCCAGTATTGCAAGGTGCAAAGATATTTAAGTACCATCAGCTATGCCTTGGCTTACATTATACCACAGAAAATATAAGCAATCCAATTGATCTTACTATCTTGATTTAACCACATATACTGCTGAAAGAGTTGTTAAATTTGCCCTTCAGCTCTAAGTATGTTGGCATAAAAATCAAGAAGATTAACTTCTCTATAAACATCTCATTTAAGATCTTAAAATCCTTAATAAACCTAACAATACTGAATAGCTTTCTCTGCTCTTCAGTAAATCACGAGCCAAAAGAGCCGATATAAGGGTCCCGAGCCCGCTGTGCTGAGTGAACGAGAAGGATGCCCCATGGCATTGGTGATAAACAGTATAAAAGACTTTCTGTCACCGCAGTGAGATGGCTCAAGGAATCGGGTGCCAGATAAGAACTGCAACGTCTACTATTTTCCCCTGAAGCAGTTGTATCAGGGGTTTTTTTATGGCTTTTGCTGACCACAGCATGTTCATGGTGGTTGGGCACCTGTTCCCATTAAACAACCTTTGGTCCTATCAGGTCTTTACTAAAACTAAGATAGGTTTTCTGTCTAGGAACATGAATGCTAAACTTGGAAATATTTCTTGCTATTACAGACAGGCTCCCTCTCTTTATCTCACAGTAGCGTATTCTCATAGCAGAATCATCATTAAATGAAGCTCGAAGATGAATCACGAAGAAAAGGTCAAATTTCACTTCCTGGAGATTTGGAGGACTTATATATTTCTTACTGTTGGGTTAAATGATCGAGATTTTATACAGGTGGTTTCTGAACAGCATTCGTGGATCTCTGAAAGGTCATCAGACTCACGGCTTGCTGGGTGTACAGATTGTTTGTGAAATAATTGCCAGTTTGAAGAATTTATAGAGCTCTTGCCCAAGAAGAGAATCAGTTTGTGGGGCATGATGGTTAGATATGGCTGTAGGGAACCATCAGCAGAACTGGATCGAACAGGAAAGCTGACCAAAGGGAAGGAGCCCCTGCTTTGCATCTCACTCCCCTCCCAGCAGCAGCGATTTCGTGTTTCTCTGTTGGACACTGGAGAGTCTATCACCCCAAAGACAATGTCCGTCACCCCAAAGACAGTGCCCAGACCTAGTTCTTATTACCAAAGGCTTGGAATATCTCCTTATTTAATTACATTTATTAAATACTTGCCATGTAATGTGAAAACAACATGATGACAAGACGTTATCTAGGATGAGAACAGCACGGCCGTCTTGGATCAGCTCTGTTGTCCTAATTCATAAACATTGTATACCCATGGCTTGATCCCAGGGCAGGCAGGTAATGTGGGTGAGCACCATCACATCAGTCACACCGTGGCATCACTCTCAGTCTGCATTAGGTGCAAAGAGATCAAGGCGCACCAGCAACAACACCCTTGCAGCAGAATAACAAATATTAAGCAGTTTCAAATGTTATTTTTCAGCTAAAGGAATGAAAGGGGATGGCTGACCACTGACTTGTTATGTCACCATGTCACACGCAGCAGTGTCTCTGCAGGACGTAGCCCTGCTGGTGACAAACAGCTTTGCTGTTCAACGCCAGCTGCGAATCTGGTCCTCAACACTCATGGTTTAGGTTTCTTTACATCCACCCCTACATGCTGGCCATTTAACCTCTTGGGGGTTTGCTGTAGTTTTTTCCCCTCAGGTTCAAGCAACCAGATTGAACACATGTAAATGAATTTAAAATTCATATTCAGGTTAGTATATATTGCTTGCATGTGTATACATACATGTACAAGCAGACAACATATAACATAAATGTATGTGTGTGTGTACTGGAGACAAAAGACACTTGCAAAATGCATGTAGAGTTCAATGCTCTCTTGCACAAAAAAGAAATTTCCTGAAACAACACATCTGAAATACCCTTACAGATGTTTCTCTGCATTACCAAAAAAACGTCCCCTGAGCTAAAATGAAAATTGATTTTGAAAAAAAGCTGAAGGATATGAGTGGATCATCATAATTGGATCAACATGCTCCAAAAGCTTCAGGCTACTTCAACTTCATTTCTTAGCTGACAGCTTTCTTTTGGAATTCTTCAAACCAAACACAAATGGTTTGATTGCAATATGTGAAACATTTGACCATCATATCCTTGACAGTCAGTCCGCTGCAGGGGAGATTTGATAACTGTTGTCAAATTCATAACAGCCAGTCTAATCCAAAGAACCAACAAAAAAACACAGGAGCTGCTTCAACATAACCAGCGACGATATTAATGTAAAATGACACCATTTACAGGGAAAATATAGAAAAAGGCTGCATTGGGTCTTTTCCAAGCAGTGTTGCGACTGCACGAACGGATCTTATTGGTTCTTAATTGGTAAATACAAATTAGAGATGTTAAAAATCCACTTGGTTTTCCATTCAACAGTCACGTGAGACATTAAAGCAGCAACAACAGCAAGTCACTCAAACTGAGCATGCGCTAATTTATGGACAGTACCGTCCGGGTAGATGACAGCTAAATAGTTCTTCCCCAAAAAAGAGGGGTTGCAGGGTATATGTCGGGGCGATTGGCAAAATTCCACATCTCAGTACAGCTTCCAGCATTAAATGGATGAAAAAGAAATGGGAAAAACACGTAAAAAAGGTAATAGAATAAAATCTAATGGTATCTTCTCTGTTTCTTTCTATGACAGGCAAAAGTGAACACTAATTGAAGAATTGAAGGCAGAAAAGAATTGAAGGCTATCATGGATAAACTAATTACTGGATGTCAATATTGTATTAAACATCTAGTAAGAGGAGTTTTAATAAGTACATGCTTTCTAAAGTTGAAGCTTCAAGATCTTTATCAAAATTTTATGGATGATTTAATTCAGTCCTGAAAACAGCATTTTTGGAGAAAACATACTTGATTCTCACTTAGGGTTAGGAAGGACTGCAACTCAGGAGCTTGTTCTCCAGCAAGTAAAAATTAACTTTGAAAGCAAGAACCTTTTTGCTGACAGATCTCCATCTCACAGTCTCAATCAGAGCCAGCTATAGGGAAAGTGATAACTATTAAACAAATCTCTGTCTGCCGGGAGTTTTCCAACATTTGGCTTTACCTACGCCAAGCTTCTGCAAGACGTGGTTAATCTCGCTCTTCAGTGCAATGATTGTACTCCCAGGCCTTACTCTTGCACCTTGCCTCCTTTTCTCTTTGGCCATACCCACAATAAACATATTTAGTCCAGAGTTTTCCCTTACGCAATTATCGCTCAGCAGTGGTTTGGGGTTTTTTTCACATTCTTTTATCTGTTTCTCCCTCTGAAAATTCAGGAAGCAAGAGGGATAAAGTTTAACGACTGTTCACAGTTCAGTGTCCTGCAAAATTAGAGAAACATCTGGAAGTTGTTTTTGCTTCAGAATGATTTTTAACTGACTAAATGATCTCATCTGTGGTGCTGTGTAGGCTTACTGAAGATAGAGAGCTAGCAGTAGCTACCTCCTCCTACCTGAGATATGCCACAAATCAGATTCCAAGGGTTTTTCTAGCTCCTTAAATCCTCTGGATTTTTTTCTTGCAGCATTCATTAAACAGCTATAAAACTAAATTAAGAGAAAACAATAACATCTGATTAGAGCCAAGAAAAAAATCAATAGCTCAGCATGAACAACTAAGTAATAGAAAAATATTCCAGACGCTTCCAAAAGAGGAGTTTTAGCATAAAAATCTTAGCTCATGGGCAAAGAGATGTTATCTGAGCTGGAATCCAGTTTGAACGACTGGGATTAATAAATCTGCATTCTTTAATTCCTTCTCTAGCTCTAACTGTCAAGCATTTTTCATTTCTAGCCCTAAACTGCTGTGCAGTATGGTGGTGCAACATCACCCAGTTTGCTTCTCCGCACCCCGCTTTGGCTGCACATCACTGGTGAGGAAAGGATGCATTTCTTGTCGGTGCTTTGCCCGTGCCCTGCCCCGCAGAGCCGGCTGGATGGGCTCCTCTCTGCTGCCGCCAGCAGCACGCACCGGCGGGGGATCCACCACCACAGTCAGACTCTGGCAGATTGAAGATTCACACTGGCAAATGTAAATACAATTACGTTTTGACATTCCTTGGGAATTTCAGTCAAGAATACTACCCAGGATAAAGGATGGTAAGGAAACAGGGCTATAAAAATTAATTTTCTTGAGAAGGCTGTCTATACTTTATTTAAAAGTGTGTAGCCAAAAATTTGGGACTGCAGCTTTAAGCATTTGGGGATAGGAGTATGAGGCAACTATTTTTGACGCGATAATCCTGAGAAATAGTTTTATTTTGGGAGTAAAAAGAGATTTGTGGGAGGAGCTGATTTTTTTCTTATACCACTGAGCCATGAGGCTGGAAAGCTGTGCATGCAGAGTCAAGTCTAGTATTTTCATAATCTGTCTTCATCTGCTCTACTGGATATATTTTCCCTCTTTTCCAATACTCACGTTGTTAACAAGATCGTCTTCCCTCTTTGTCCGATTCCCTTACTCTTTGCTCAAGTTACCATGGAATCAAAATAACACTTACTGGCTTGTCTGCACGTGTTGGAAATCTATTTGATGGCCATTACAGGAGACACGTTTTCAGGTGTAATAAGGTGGGAACTTCTGCCTGGATGTATAGGGACAATAGATTTACTCTGCTACAGAGTTTATTCTTACCAGATGGCACTAGAAAGGACGATGTCGTGTTTCTGCTCTGGAAAGGAACTTTCTTCCTAAGCAAATGTGATGGCTGTGTGAACAGCCCCAGTTTAGACCATGTGCAGAACACATTGCCATGCCACCTGAAAATTGTTAGTGTTTCAGAGCACGTTGTTGTGTGAGACTTCAGGGAGCAGATGCAGCACATGACTGGGATTGCCCTGCAAAAACATATATCAACTTCATGATAAACGGAGACCAGCAAAGGGTACCTGGAAGAAGAAGGAGAACAAATGAAAAGCAGAGGTGGTTTTTCACTGGAAGTCCCAAAGAATCTCAGTGAGCTTTGCTTGCCAGTGATAATGAAACTGTCTGACCAACAAAATGGTACGTTTTGGTAGATTCAGTCTACTGCACGCTTGGGTTGGTAGATGAGGAAACTTATTTGCATTTCAAAGCTGGCCTATATTTTGCTGATAGAGAGTAAATAATGCAACATACATATGTATTCGTTGCTCAGAGGTAACAGAAGATCGGATCGAGATACGCCGTTCTGCAACGACTTCGACTACGTTGGCTGGTTTTCCCCTGGTTTGTCGGAAGATGTCCCAGTGTCCGGCGAGGTGTGAGATTGCCTGGAGCCGGAGCAGCCGGAGATGTGTAAGGTGGCAGTGGGTATGGCTGCTGGGTACCAATGCCTCCCTCTAACAAGTCTGGATGCAGGAAGATTCCCAGTGCCTCAAAGCCCAACTTAGGGCTGTTCTCTCGACAATGGCCTAGATGGATGATTATTTATCCAGAACAATTTATCACTTGCATTTTGATGAAAATTAATGAATTTGATTATAAACTCTGCTATGAAATTAATTATGCTAAATCCCAGATATTAAATGTAGACCTTGAGAATCCATGATTAAAAAGCTGAGAGATATCTTTATTTTTGTGGCCTAACAAAGATACATAGTTATCTATATTTCTCCTAGCTTCAGTTAGTTTTCCTCCTACTCAGAATGTAAAATTGATTTGTTGTGTTGGGAAATAAACAACAAAAAATGATGCTTATCTTAGTTTGGTTATATGGCCATGATAAAAATTAATTGATCACCAATAATTAGTATTCAAAACACATAACACTCAGTATGAAAAAAAAAGACTGCTAAAACATCTACCAAAAAATGTACATTTGGAAGTCTTATTCTAGAATGATAATTCACAGCACCAAGTTTACTAAAGTATTATTAAGGTACTCGATGGAGATGGATGTGAGGTCAGGTATCACAGGAGCCTGAGCAAACACTGAGCGGAAATTTAACAAAAGGACTTTAAGTATGAACTCAGCACACCTCTTTTTTTGCTTAACCTGTTTTCACCGCCTCAGAAAGGGCTTTGGGTCAATTTTGATATTTCAGATCCAGGATCTGACACACATGGCACAGACTCCTCCTCCCTTCTGTTCTCCAGCCCTCAGAAGCAATTTGGTCTCTGCAGCTCCCTCACTCAGTGTATATATAACATCGAGAAGAGAAAGCCAGACAGCCCATCATGGTAAAAGGAGAGAAATTAATGCAAATGAAATAATTCCTCTGGCATATTAATATACCTGCTTAGACTTAAAAACAATATGTAAATCTTATCTAAAATGTCCACATTTTAGGATCTTAGGAACTAAAACTGGACGTCATTGGGGGGGGGAGGGAGGAAAAGACAAATATCCAGAGATTGGTCAACATGTACACCAGGCATGCAGCCCTTAGGGAAATTATTACAATAGATATCAAAGATAGCTCGCTCCAATTATACTTAAGACAGTATGTTAAACCTGTATTCTATATACATAGTGGGAACACCCTACGAGCTTAAATAACAACAAAGTTAGTTTTGAAGCCAAGGAAATTTAAGATCTCCAGAGAAAGCCAAGGTGGCTCCAGGGGTGGTCTCAGCAGCCGCTATGGGAGTCTGTTTCTCTGTCCATAAACGCTGGTATTTTTCTTTAAATTTGGAGGAAGTTAGAAACAACAGACTTCAGGGGGAAAAAACCCTGTAACTCATGGACCCGCTCTGCATTTTCTCTTTCTTAAACTGAGAAATTAATTATTCTTCCTTATGCCTATGGCGCTCACTCATCTGTACTGCGCCTACCTCTTCCATCCTACCCCACTGTCACCGTGAGCATTCAAACAGGGAGACGTCAGCATTTCATTTCACTGTAGGAGGGACCTTATTCATAAAGGAAGAAGTACATGAGGGTGTCGAAGCAGTGCAGCAGAAGCTAAGACACCTGCATCCGTCAGCTAGGAAGGCTGGAGGAGCTGGAAGCTTTTACCCAAATGGGAATAGTTGAAAGAGTTGATACATCTGAATAGATTTGCCTATAGGAGCAACCATGAATAAATTGGCTGAATTCAAATGCATGCCAATCTGTGTGAGCCTAACGAGGCGGTTGTGGTTGATAGGCACCCCTTGCCACTAACCCAAGACCCTCTGGCTGAATTTCAAACCTTTGCAATGAATTCAGCGCTGGACTTTAAATGCTTTTATTTGGAGTAATAGTATCAGAATCCAGCCCATTGTTGCCCTTCAATAGCAGCTTTCTGCTGCTCAACAACTCGAGTTATATTTATTAACCTTTCATGATTACTACTTTTGCATGCTTGTGGCAACATAGCTGGTATTATAATTACTCTTTTAGGGTATTAAAGAAAGATCAGCCAGAGCCTGGTCTCATTCCTAAATTTGTCCATTTAAAAATTAATGTAAGAGAACATTATTTAATAAGTATTACTTAATACAAAGCAAAGGAGTTAAGCCTTTCACCTGGAACCTGACTTTCATACATGTATACAATCATAAATATCTGTTTTGGCATTTAAATCTTGTCACCCCTGTTGCTGCTCCATGAACCACACAGCAAAGGATTGCTAAGAGTTGCAATGACCCAGCATGAGGGACAGCAGATACTTGGTCTGTCAGCACTGTAAAAAACATACACACACACATATATATATATATACACGCACACTCACGTACACACACAAAAAAAGAAAACTCATGCAAAAAAGAGGAAAGGAAAAGAAGAAAAATTATGGATTAGAACAAAGCCACCAATGCTGGGACCCATCAGAGTTCACTGCCTCTGCCTTGTGTCATCCCGTGATCCTCCCTGCTGCTCCTCCTGCCGCATGGCTGGGAAAAAAATTTTTGTCTGAGAGATATTTTTTAAATTCTGAGAAAGGTTATAGTGAGAATGTAATTCAGAAATCTGTAAATGTGGAGCATACAGAGTTTCTTATCATATGTTTCTGTTTTCCCCACCACTTTCCTCTCTGTACAAGAGACATTATAGGATGAGAAGATCCATTCTGATTGCAAAGATAAGGACACACACACATACATACATATATATATATTTATATACACATTCACGATATATATTCTACTTTTACAGATGTGATCTCTTGGCACTTATTTTACTAAGAATTTCCACATCTCTTTTAACGCAAATTAAGAATTCCCTAATCCAGATTAGCACGGAAAAGCAAAAGCAAACGTAACCCCAAGATGTAATTTGAAAGGTAATCTGCCAAAGTAAAGGCCCTGTTGCACTGAGAGAGCAAAGTAAAGGGCTTCACTGTAAATGAGAAAGGATTAGGCCCACAGAAAAGTATTGCTATAGCAACAAAATAATTTATGAGAATATGTATAACAAAGCCAGAGCCACAGAAATGTGATGGGAAGAAGCTCACACACACTTTAATAACATCACGCTTCCCTTTGTAATAACTAACACATTGAAAGAAATGAGCGCGCTTTCATTTTACGATTTTGTTTTTAACCTCCTTTTATCAGCACCATTTGACAGCTCTCAGTCACTGAAAAAATATCGCACCCATCCTGGTCGAAGAGAAGAGGCAGTGTAATTAACAGACACAATCCCCCGCCAAAAGGCATCTCCCCTCGGATGGGTAACAGGGGCTTGGCGACGTTTGTGTGGACAATTCACAAACAGCCTGTTAGACCCCGTGCAGAAACGCGAGCGATGGCGCGGGGTGCGCAGCCATTCATCACGGCCATCACAAGCCCTCCCATCCTGGTAGGCAGCCTCTTTTAATGTATGTTTTGCTAATTGGAAGTTACAACGGTGGTCTGAAGTCCCGGCGGAACAGCTCTTCCAGCTCTACAATGGCACAGGAAAAGCTTTCTGCATCTTACTTTGGAAGATCGGTTTAAAAGTTAGAAAAATTTATTATCATCACCATTTATCCTTTAAGGCTATAAAAATCTGCCAGTGAAAACCCCCCAAAAGGCTTAGTGCATTACCAAAGCGCTAATTTTATTCTTCGTTATTCCCCCAAACCTACATTTGAAACTGAAGCTCCTGCTCTACAGAGAGCTGTTGTTTAATGTATTTCTGTATGTAGATCCTTGACAGAGACCATTTTTCTTGCCTCTCAGGTGGCTCGTATAGCGAGATTTATGTCCATTATGCATAAATTCCTTGCAATATTGCTCCAGCATAATCAGCAGAAAATCTGAGAGAGCACCCACAGCAGCCACAAAACACTGCCAGAAACACTTGGACTCGGGCCACCTTCTTGAAGTCACAGGGACTCTGTTCCATCGAAATCGGAGGCTTATCATGGCCCTGACAGGTCAGAGGGACCACGAGGGTCCCCTCACCCTCCTGAGCCCCAGTGCTGGCCTTGCCTGGCCTGAGCGCAAGCGTCGCTGCCGAGCAGGACAGCCCAGTTTAGTTACTAAACCCAGTTCAGATTCTAAGCCTTTTATTCGATCTGGCTCTGAATTTCTGTAACTAAAAATGAAAAATTTAAAAAGTCACTTTCCATCCCTAACGCAATGCCAGCGTCATTCTCTCTGGCTTATATTTATTACCTCTTATTCACACATCTCTGACTCTGACCATGTGAACGCCTGGCTCCTTCCTGCTCAGTGCTAGAGGGCAAGCGCAGGCTTTTCTGAACATGCTGGCGGAGCCTTTCCTCTTGCTGCTCGCCGCTTGTCAGGGTTGGTTTCAAGGCACATTCGTCTGCCCGTGCCCTGCCTGCAGCACGCTGCCGCTAACCTGCCGAGCTTTCCCTCTGTACGGACTGCCTGCCCTCAGTTCTGTGTCATTAGCTGTTTTCATCTCCTTCGAATATGTTCCTTAGCTGATATATAAAGAGAACAAAATTAATTCTAATATTTCTATTTCAATAGTCAGGGCACAGCCAGGAGCCATGGGCGACCTCCAGGTTGAGACCTGGCAGCCAGGACTGGTCCCACCACCCCAGAGAGGGGACCTCAGCCAAAACATCCACACGCAGGAGAGTCAAAATGAAAGAAATGAAAATTTAAGAGCTAAACTCACCCTCAGCTCTTCTCTCTGGGACAGGCAGAAGAGAGACATGTGACCAGGTAAAACATCTCCTGCATCTATGCTTTGCTTCCCTGGTGTGGAGCTGCTGAAGGTGGCACCTGGGGTGGGAGGAGGACAATTCCCCCAGCACTTGCATCGCAACCCCTGCCCACCGTCCCCAGGTCTCTGCTTTCCCGGGAGCGATTACCTGAACACGGAGCTTCAGGGCAAAGCCAGAGCATCTTGCAGGGCTCACGGTAACAGGAGATTGCTTTTATAGTAATAACACATATTCAGCAAAAACACCAAATAAGGATTGACTTCCTGGTAATCATGGAGTATTTTTTCCTTATTCTAGCCCCAATACAAGGCTTTTACAGTCAGTTGCCTGTCTTTCCCATTAGGCTGCGAGAGCTCGTATTGGAGCAAAGTCTTTCATTTTGCAGCACAGACGTGTACATAATATCCTCAGGTCCCCAAATCAGCAAAATCCTTCAGCTTCATTTTAAGCGTAACTATATTCTTCGATTAGGATTAATATAAACAAGCAAGTAGGAATTATTATGTAGGGGTTGCATCTACCTGACATATCCTGGTTTCATAGCATCAGTGAAGTTATCCTGCAAGACCCAAAGGCTCGTAAGCGTTCTATGAGCTGCGTGCAAAGTCTTTGGTATGCAAGCTGGCTGTTCAGGAGCTATTCCTGATTTACTCTGCAGTTGATGAAAAAATAATTGTACCCAAATTGTTTTTGGCTTTTTCAAAAATGTGTTAGATTATTTATCAGCAACACTGCCACTACATCTTTACAGAGATCCTTAGTTTTGCTGACTGAACAACCATAATTTTAAAAAGATGAATTACTTTCAGGCAATGGGAAATCATCTTAATGTAAATAATTGCTGTGGTAAACAGGATTCTTTGCTACTCCTCAGGGAGCGGCTGTAAAGGCCCACGAAGCAATTGTCAAGAGGGATGAGGTGAACCGCACCTAACTTTGGCCATCTAAAAATCAGGCACCAACTGCCCAGATGATCACGTACCGCAGCTAACGAACAGACTCCTCCGGAAGATGATTCATCCCATCTCTCAGCTGACTGTTGAGGAAGCCTTAGTCTAAATTTTAGATGATTACAGTAGGTGAAATGAATCTCTGTGCCCCCTAATTAAAGTGAGATCTTTGAGAGCTACACTTGATTTCTCACACAAAACCAGCAGAGTCATTGAAATTACACGGGCTGCCTTTCAATTTCTGCAATTCCCACTTGTGCCTCTAGGAAGACTGTCCTTTATATTTTGATTGAATTTATTGATTTAAATTTATTTATTAGACCTCTTTTCTTTGCAGACTTTCAGATCAATATCAGGTCAATGGTGGCACAGAACGATTATCATGGCTGCCTGGCCACTAAAGAGGGGAAAATTCCCACTGCTCTTGTTACTGTAAAAACAGAAAACACAAACTATCCAGAAAGTCCACAAAGGTGTCAAATTAAACTGCAAACTCAGAATTCACCTCGATGAATTCTGTTTAAATACTGTATCATACCAATTAGACTTTTCTGGTTTTCTATTTCAACAAAACATTGAAATAAAAGCCTGATGTTCCACCCAATTTTCTTCTTCACTCTCTGCTCTGGGGGACCATGTCCATGTCCCCATCTTCTCCCCTGTCCCTATGCTGACTGCATCAGTGATCAGCAAAGCACCCAGCAACACCCTCTGGAAGAGCGTGCCTCTCCCCAGTAGACAGCAGCATCCGCCTCCAAAATGCCTAAGGATGCCGCAGAGGAGGGCGATGGGCACCCAGTGCGGGTCTGGGGTGCGGGGTACGGCCAGCATGCACCCCCTGCCCTGTCCAGAGGGTGCAGGAGCAGCGTCACCGCTGCCCAGGCTGGGGCCATGGCACAGAGCACAGACAAGACCGCTTGGACCTTCATCCATATAGCAAAAACACGCAGCCCATAGTTCAACCTCCTCATAACGCCAATAGGAGGCAGAAATTTAATTTAACAGAAAACTTTATTAACATAAAACTTTTAACCTGTATTTTCCATGGGTACGTGCTCTGTATTGCATTACAGCCTCTACAAGGTTAAACACCTTTTTCTCTGACGTAGGCTCGCCACGGAAAGACTCGCCGCGCGTGTAAAGCCTCCTCTGGCAGGGGAAGGTGGGTTTCATCCTCGTCGTGAGCCCCTAGAGGGAGACATGACCCCGATTTTAGGAGAAGGCACGCACGGCAGCCAGGCAGCAGCTCCAGAGACCCCAGCTCCCCGCTGTGACCGAGTGGGAGAGCCACGGTGGAGGGAAGCTCTCGGTCACAGCTCCGCCGTGAGCCCTCCTCGCCGTGCGACGGACGTGCGGTGCTCGATGACCTCCTGGAGAAGCGACGGGCAGCGCTGGCCTGATCGCCGGGTAGCCACGAAGGATGCAGGAGGAGCCCACGGCGCAGCACATCCCGCGATGTACTGGGGCAAACACACGGGGAGGCACACGTGGGAACGGGAGGAGACGGATGGTGGGAAGAGCGGTTCCCAGCCAACCTGGGGACACAGCAGCTCCAACTTCCCCCTCCAGGGAAACTATGGCTATAGTAGCCTACAACGTGCCTCTTTTATAACTAAGTGCACGACGGTCCCCTTTATCTCCTTGTTCACGATGATAGTAATATCAAAATTTGAATAAAGAAAAATGATTTTAAAATGCCACAAAAAGAGCAGGACTGTAACATCAGTGTATTTGCATGGACAATAAAATATCACCCATTCACAAAGATAAACTACAGGGAAGATTAGTCTGAACTGCCAATTTCTTAAAATGTTTCTCATTTCTTGGTTATGGCTATTTTTGCAAATTTCCCTTTCAGAAATCACATTTCTTTCAAATCAGATCGTTGCCCTAGGGTTGTTGACCTTTATTTCGCCCATCTGGAAAACAAATGAAGCAGGAAGGATAACAATATGAGATACTAATCAGAAGTGCTGTTTGTTTTTTTGGAAGCTTGATTTCCAACTTATGTATTTCCCCCTAAAGGCACTGCCAGCAATACACTGGATAACCGCTCTGCAAGGAAAACCAGCAGCTTGGCCAGAAGTCTTTTTGTGGCATCTTATCAGTAGTGAAAAGAAGAAAAAAAAAGCTAAATGATAGTAAAAATGAATGCAGATGTAGCTGCAACAGAGTGGCTCAAGGGCCAGGTGAGGTACCTTGATATTGCTACTAGAGCCGTGTCATTCCAGATTTGACCTAAGAAGTTTAATGGGAGGTTAACTAGAGTGACAGGCAAGGACAAAACAACCTCTTATTGTAATTTTGGTCAAAGACATGTAACATAAGAATATTTGTAAATAGACTTACGAAAATAAGTATGCGTGGGGAGGGGTTCATTAAGATGGCTCAGCCAGAGGGAAAAAGAAGAGCAGCCAAAGACCGAACAAGGCAAACCAGTTTCGGTTTGTTTTTCTCACTAAGCAATGCCGACTCCCAAGATGCGGGTGGAGATGAACGGCGCGTTTTGTTAGACTTGAAGAGGGATTTGTTAATTTGGAGGATCTGAGTCCCATAGTTCTAACTGGTGCATTTATGAGTTCAGTCATGCTGGAAATAAACCTGATTTGGGGGAATGATAGTAAGGCTTTAAATTTTTTATTATTAGAAATCTGTGGGTAGCGAAATCAATAGTTTTTAGGCAGCTCTGTTAAAAAGGGAATAATACATTTTAGTGTTCATTAAATGCTATTCTTTTCTCAATAATCTCATTGTTTTTCTCACCACTGCATGTCACCCAGGTATTGAATTAGCCTTAAAACACTGTGCAGGTCTTTGTGGAAAAACATTGCCCAAACCCCACGCAGCAGATCCATGAAGCAGCTGTGGCTGAGCGAGCGCTACCTGACCACAGATGGAGAAAGGTGGTTTATCTAAAGAGAATAAGATTGGACCAAGGAAAAAAAATGGGGAGACCAGCACAGACTCCTCCACTTGGCTGCCGTTGGGCCACACCACTTGCTAACGGGCAGAGCCAAAGGGACCAGCGGTGGTTTGCAAGCGCTGATGGAGGTCTGCACCGAGTCAAACCCGCGCAGCTCTCGGGCTGCAGCGCCAAACAGCAGAGCCATTATGTATGCAGCTCCTGTGCCTGCACACAACCTTGAATATCAGAATCTTCTTTGATGATAAATAGTATAAATGGTGGCTAGGACACCGAAGTACCAGGGGATCGTTAGCGTCCCCCTGTACACGCCACTAAAGATGAGCAGACGGGCTATTGGTGCAGAGTCTCCTCTGAAGGACAGACCGCTTGTATCCCATAATAGTAGATTCCATTTAAAAATAGCAAATGATAGTCAGAGGAATAATAAAACCTAGAAAATCATACCAAAACCCAGCAATACATCAAAGCCATTTTAATAGCTCTTAATACAGTCACTGACATAGCTACTGTACTTGCAAGGCTGGATGATGGAACAGGCAGAGGTGTCTGGTTTTACATTCATTTTATCCTAAAAGTTTCTGTTGCTTCTTGCATGTAAATTATAGATAATGATTGTGCTGATAAGAGGTTGCACTTAGCTGACTCTGCTACGAGGTAAAATTGGAAGAAAATACCTGGTTAAAAGAACTTTTCTCATTTTTTCCCCTTGGAAATAAAAAAAAGACAAGATGCAGGAATTTAATTGTATAGGGCTTCTTATATTTCTTGGCTGGCTACTGAACCAGTGCCATAACTCAGTGCTTCTGGATGCTAAGAGAGGAAGCGTTATTTGATGTAGTAGGGGCAATCCCATGCTTATCGAATCATCTTGCTTGCCTGTAAAGCTAAGCTCCAATTTATGATGTTTTATGAAGCCACAGATTGAACTAAGGCTATAAAAATTGGAACTTAATATTCAGGAATAAAAATGCATAGAGTACCACTGAAGCGACATTTTTTTTAAAGGACTCGTATCCTCCTTGCATTAAATATAACCAGAGAGTGTGACAATAATGGCATGCTGTCCACTGGAGAAAACACAAGACAAACAGCACAGGTTTGCGATTTCTAGAACATGGGTACTTGCTGCTGTGCATGTATTAAGGCAGAATGATGGGTCATATAATAGAACAATGGCTAATAAAGCACTGTGCATCGTATGGCCCTTAGCAAGTTTATTTTCATTTTTAAACATTTTCCCTCTGAGAAATCACAGAGAAGTCTCTCAAAGCACATCTGCCTGCCAGATAGATTTTTTTTTTCTTCAAGTGACCAAACGTACAGAAAGAAATTGAAAATTTACATGCAGCTGTTTTGAAAGCAGTCCTTTCATTTACTCACCTGAAGAAAAGGATGAGATTCCTTTTTTATGTGCTTGAAAAATGCAAGTAAGAGAGATGGAAAAATTTTCTAATCCATTCCTGCACTCTCCAGAACCACCACTGCATCTGACACACTTTCCCACCACCTTCCCTCACTGATCTTTTATTACAGTCATTAGGAGAAGACACCCATCTACTTAAATTGTATCTTTAAGGCTCTGGTGGAGCAAAGCACATAAATACCTGTTTAATGTTAGACATCTATTGAGCAAAACATTTAAGCATTCACCTAACTTCCAAAGGTGTGCATATGACTTAACGGCTGCTTAAATTATTGCTGTGGAGAGATGAGGTTATTTACATGCTTAATGTTAAGTGCGCAACTGATGTAATCTTCTAAATCAAGGTTGAAAATCCTTAGGAAAAATTAACTAAGATAGCAATTATACAAGAATTGTTTAAAACATCCCTTGATTTTTACTTTGAGATTTTGGGATCTAATTAAGAAGCAGGACTGATGTGTTCAAATCTGTCCTGCTGGCTACCCAAGGGATTTGAGTGCTAACTCGCTTAAGCTCGTTTGAACAGTCCAGCCTTGATCATTAAAAGGATGCGCTAATGGCAGATGTGGGCACCATGCAGTCTTAAGGAATCAAATGACTTTAAGCAGTGCAACACCTGAAGTCACTTTTAATATGCTTTAAAGACATAAAAATGTTCAGTCTCTTAAAACGTCTTAAGGATATGCACAGATAGCCTCTTTAGGAGCAGCCTGTGCCAGAAAGAAGTTACTCCCCCAGCTGCTCATTAAAACCCGCTTGCTGGAGGTTTTGAATGGATCTGTTGGCAAAGCAGCTCAAATGAGCACTTTAATTCTCTTCAGGGGAAAAAAAAAAAAAAAAAAATCGGCTGGGATAGCTGGGACTGGTAATTCAAACAGTTTAAACCAACCTGGCTGAGAGGAATTAGGAGCATGAGCACACGCCACTCGATGCTAACAGAGGCAACCGCCGGCAGGGAGGATGGCACTGACTAGCCTGAGTGGCTATTGCCTCAGCCGGCACACATACCGTGTTCCCATTCCTGTTTCACTAGTCAATCAGTTGTGTACTTAAATTAAAAGTATTTACTACAACATAGGCCCGGAAACACTTAATATATTATTTTAATATTTTTCCTCATTAAATTATCATGACAGAAATTGCACAAGATCCAGGGGACATGGCACAGGGCTCAGGAGACAGGATCCTTTAGATGACGATCACTGTCCATGACTCGTTGTGCAATTCCAGCAAGATTGAATAGATTCCTTGAGCCAGCATTATGAATCTGCAAACAAAATTTCCAGGTAAAACCCCTGGGGACAAATCCTGTCTGGGGTTGCCATTCCCTGGATGGAGCCGTGGCTCTGCCATGAGACTTCGTTTGCACCAGGTTGAAACTCCACCTGCGGATGCAGAATCTGTGCCCAGCACAAGAGGCATTTGGGGCCTGAGGGTTATTTCTCACTAAAAGACAGAGAGTTACTGAGCAGGTGTCACGAGGATATTTCAGGTAATGGTTTTGTTTCCTACATTTTAAAATTTGCGATACAAATGTGCAGTCAGCATTTACAATCCACGATTTCCTTCACACTCTCTCCATGTGCTTCCCTGGATCTGACAGGGCTGGTAAAAAAAAAAAAAGAAAAAAAATCTAATCCATGCTAAGGCAGAAAAACAACTCACTAAAACACCATCTAAAACAGGAGGTTTGAACTCATTGAAACTCTATTATATGCTTGAGTAACTCCTGGAACAATAGAAAGCTATGCATGATTATGTAGGCAAGTAGAAATATGCAAGGCAGATGTTGTCCTTACTGCCACACACTGAAGTCTCATCACTGGCCTGGATACCATCTTCTCTGTGATTGTCCATTTGAAGCGGTCACGCCAGGATAAGATGGTAATGACGCATCTTTAATTCAGGTATTCCTACTGATTAGATGTTCAGTTTAACTAAATGTAAACTTGGTATAAAAGCAAAAATATCAGTGATGGAATATCCCTGCAGAAAGAGAAACTAAAGCTCTAGGGCTGCCTCAGCTCTGCAGAGTGAGTGCAATATTTAAGAGGAGAAAATGGGCTGTTGCTATTAGCCTGATCTACAGTCAAAGGGCATCTTATCTCATTTCCATTGGATACAGTTTGCTCTAGGTCTCCAGAAGGCTAATCACAGCATAGGCACTTTCACTCCATTTCATTGTTTTGATTTTTAGGTTTTTTATTCCTCTTCAGTCTCCTACTGCAGCAGGAGAAGCCTCTGGAGAAGTAGACTTCCACTAGCAAATCCCCACCACTGCTCTCTTATTTTGAGCAGATTTTCAGTTTGTGTAAACTAGCATAGTGTTATTAGATATCAGTGGATAAATACCAGTTGATAGCAGCTTTAGACCTCAGCTTAGATAAGAAAGTTCAGTAACAAGTAGTAGATATGGTTCCATTTGACACACCTGGAACAAGAGTCAGTTGGGCAGCTTCAACCGATGTTAATGAATTCAGCAAGTAGCAACACTTCGCCATAAGAGTGAAATCTCATATTAACCATCAGATGAAATAAATATTTTTTAAAAAACCACAAAACCAAACAACAAAAACCTTGGGAAAGGAATATAAAATATTGGAAAAGGTCAGAGTCCTAAGTGATGGGAACCGAAGAGACATTTAAGCCCACGGGTGTATGTTAAACACGCTGGAAGAGCTAGATCCCCAAAGTAGCTTCTCTGTTTTCTTGGGTTTTCCCCGCTGTACAAAACCAGGAGGGGTACCAGCTCCAGGCAGGGTACGGCTGCTTTCCAGACATGGTGAACTGGTGCCTGGGTGACACGACTGGAGAAGACCACCCAGCCAAGCACTCCTTTCTGCAGCCCACCCCAGCAGCACCACTGGTCCGTGGTGGCCCTAGCTGGGCTGGAGGAACCACAGTTGTGCTGTTAGTGCCCACCTTCCTCTGGCTTCTCTCAAATTTTATCCCCACCCTTTTTAGGCAATTACCAGTTCCTTTGCTGCCAAAGCAAACTGAGAAGGCAATGGTGAAATGCAACAAAAAAATGTAGAGCTGGAACAAAGGGGGAAAGAGAGGGGAAAGGGCTGGAAGAATGAGGGGAAGAGATTTGGGTTTAAAATGTGGTCTCTAGCATCTGCCATTTTCAAAAGAGCCTTATAATTACACTCTATAATTTTCTAGCAAGCATGCTGGATTGTCAGACTTGATAATTTTATCAGGAAGTTGTGATCATTAGTATTTTTCTTAAAGTCTCAGGTCTCTTGAGACAATGGATTTATGTTATCTATATGATCTCCATTAATCTCAGGTCTCCCGCTTTTAAAAAAAATAATTATGGCCCTCAGGTTTTCAGAAGAAAACTTTAAAATATGAACCTTTAAGGACAGGGAAGAAGGAGAGAGCAAGTAACTGGCTTTTTCTTTTTAAAACAAAGTTCTAATCTGGGGGAGACCTGATTAAACATTTCTAAGCACTTGGTGATGGGGATTTCTTACATGTTGTCAGCAACTGTAGCATTGGAAAGGCAAAAGGGTAAAGGGAAAACCATCAGTAGTAATAACTTCTCTAAATTCCCAAACAAATTTGCATGGGTATAGTGGGAGAGGTCGCAACCCTTTTATATAACTGATTATATATGTAGCTCACACATTTGCACCTGCAAGTCACACAGATACCTGCCTAGTCTCTCCACCTGGACATGGAAGTGCAAACTGCACAAGCACACAAACTCAACGGAGCTTGCATGAACTCTGTAAGGAATAAGGTTGGGTCCTGGTTTTGGCTGGGGTAGAATTAATTTCCTTCCTAGTAGCTGGTATAGTGCTGTGGTTTGGATTTCACATGAGAATAACGTTGATAACACACTGATGGTTTAGTTGTTGCTGAGCAGTGCTCACACTAGTCAAGGACTTTTCAGCTCCCCATGCTCTGCCAGGGGCACAAGAAGCTGGGAGGGGGCACAGCCGGGACAGCTGACCCCAACTGGCCAAGGGCTATTCCAGACCATATGGCATCATGCGCAGTATAGAAACTGGGGGAGTTGGCCGGGGGGGCAGCGATCGCTGCTCGGGGATGGGCTGGGCATCGGTCGGCAGGTGGTGAGCAATTGCATCGTGCATCACTTGTTTTGTGCATTCTTTTATTATTATTATTATTTTCTCCTCCTCTGCTGTCCTATTAAACTGTCTTTATCTCCACCCATGGGTTTTACTTCCCCCCCCCACAATTCTCTCCCCCATCCCACTGGTGGGCGGGGGCGGAGGGTGAGCAAGTGGCTGTGTGGTGCCATGACAGGTTGTCAGGCTCTGTGTTGTCTCCTATTGCCTTGTAAAAAGGATGACTGATGGCCACACCAGCAACGTCACCGGTGGAGTGACTGCAGAGCTGTCGTGGAGGCAGAGCTCTGCCCTGGATGCTTTCATCCTATGGAAAGAGCTGTATAGAAACCCTGCTCATGACAGAGTGCCTGTGCCACCTTGCTGTGGTTGCAGCCCTCCCCAGCATCTGTAATTAGCAAAGAGCAACGCTGAGCACAGCATTTGCACAGGCTGTTTCCTCGGGTAGTTCAGACGCAGCTCGCGTTATTCTTCTCTTAGGTAGAAATCTCCGATCGGGGAGCAGGTCCTGGCGTGTTTTTGTTTTTAGTCACTCTCACGTCTTTTATTTCAACTAAGGAATGAAGTGCAACTGCTCATCAGCACGGTGTACGTAAATATATGTATCGCCTAGTTATGCAAACACCTGCCTGCAGCCGTTCAATAAACCAGAAAAGCGCTACCTTCATTCAGGTAGTCCATCATTTTAGAAACCTAAAGAGTTTATAGAAGCGATTGTCAAAGACCCCATCATTTTGCAGTTAGTATAATTAATAAGGTGTGCACAAAATCTAAGAGTGTTTTAACACGTTTTCAGTTGAATTGCATTATTGTTATGTTATAATAGAAGAGAGCCACATGTTAACAGAGCACCAGGGACCCAATCTGATGCAACTGTTAAACATCAATAGGAAAATCAGAGGCAAAATATCAAGTTTCCTTTAAAATCATTTTGGTTTTCAAGAGCTGTGACTTTTATTTAGTAGATTTTGTCAAAGAGCCTCTGTTTATAAAAATTATTGGGTAGTGTTGGCTGTCAGAAAACATAAACAGGCAATTAGTGCAATAAGTAGAACGATACAATGAACTCCTCCTGGCAGTCTCCTATCTGGAGCCAAGCAAGGCCCCGATTCAGTGAACAATTAGGCATGTGTTTAAGCCCACAAGATCACCCTAGGAGTCTACTGGGACTATTCACACATTAAAGTGCATGCTAGTGTTTTATGAAAGCTCAGAAATATCTTTGGGAAACGGTATTGCAGGGACAGTCACTGATTTCGTTGCGATGTGGCACCACCTAAAAGCCATTTCAGAAAGCCTCCTGGAAGTGTAAAAACATTCTGCATGCAGTTTGGATGAAGTTTAATGGATATAGCCTATTTAGTGGCCTCGGAAAGACTGTTTACTTCTGTGTCTCCCTACTCTCCACCTGAATTCGGCACTGCATTTTCCTGCCAAGTTTCGGTGGTGGAGATAGCTGGCTCTGCCGTGAAATAACAATGAGTTTTGGCCTTTGTAGTGAAAGTGGGTTTATGGTCTGTGGAAATACATGAAGGACAAAACAACCCTCACAAGAGAAATGCGATTAACTGCACAATGTCACCCAGTTATCTTCATTTCTTCCACTCTACAAAAATCAATGGACCTAATTTCTTGCATTAAAACCTGACCATCGGTGTATTCTGAAACTGCTCTCATTATCTTTGCTCCAGACCTGCACATCATCTCCTGCACATGTGCAATCCCTAAAGTTACTGCGATGGACCCAAAGGCAGCAAAAACCCCTGCTAAAATTAGCTCCCTCTGTGATGTCTTAACATGTTTTTGGAATTATTTTGAGAATGACTGGGCAGGACCAACCTACTTGGCACTCTGGACACCTGCTCTGATACTACTACCAAAGGACAGTTCTCCTGAGCTTGTTCTCAGCAATGGGAGTTGTTGTGGGAGGCACACGTGAGGGATACTGAAACAGATTTGGGGATGGATTATTCTGAAACTGAGCTGTTCCTAAGGAGTTCTCACAACAGGGAAGTGTTCTGGAGGAAACTTCTCATCTGTTGCTGAAAAAGTGGGCAAAATTCATCAACAGAGGAATAAAAGCTGTCAAGAAGGATGTCCTTTGTCTCCCTCTCCAAATAATGCATACAGCTAGATCTTCTCTTAACACAAGTCCACCAAAGTCAGGGCAATTATTCCTACTGGCACCTTGTGTGTGCCAACACAGGTCTTGGTTTTTATTTGAGTTGAAGGGAAGCACTGACACTTAGATCTGACAATAACAGCAATAACAGCAGACTCCTTGCTTCAGTGACTTCTTACTAACTTGAAGCACTGAAGAACCATCTTCTCAAGTCTATTTGATCAGACAGCTATACCTCCTAGGCAGGTAAATCCAGGAGCAGGACTCTGCATGACCTTCATTAGCCGGGAACCAGAAGGTGGGCTGATTTTTGCCACCATGCTCCTTCCCATCCCTCTGTGTTTTGTACATACTAGAAGTTGACCTAACTGGTTCATCCCGATTCTAATTGGAGCCTTTATGTTAAATGAAAAAGTACTTATAACCTACACTTAAAAAGGATGCGAGTCAGGCAATGAGGCACAACACTTAAACTCCGCTCATCTATAATATATATTCCTATGTACAGAAAGCATGGACAGTGTCAAATGAAACACGCAATTAGTCCCCCTCTAACAGTGAGCAGTTCAAACTGTAACATCATGCCAACCGTGATTAAGAGTGATACAGCACATCATCATTGTCAACACTATTCAACCAATGTAAACCTTAGTTAGAAATGTACTTGTCAGAGAAAAATGCGCCTTTGATTTCTATTACACTTTCCCCAGTAATTGCTGTCATCAGTGGCAGGTTATTATTACAGTTGAATAGAGTTTCAGTAATTACTTTTGCACAGATTCTAACAGCTTTTAGATTGAATGATATTCTGACAGTTTGAATACTCTTGACAACAATTACCTTTTTCCTGGTTAACACTGATTCAGGAAAATTAAAAATTAAATCTGTTCAGAGGAAACACTTATGTATGGCACTAGTAAGTGGGTTGATACAAAAATGTGTAAATTACAGAATGACTTAGAATAAAAAGTTCTTTTGCTCTTCCTCTTATGCTTTTAAAAAATCAGCACTTAGGGTACATGCAGTACATGCTGGTTAGATTACCAGTAAATGATGTGAAATAATTTAAAGCACTTCTAAATCCACTTCCTACTGATCAGCTTGAAATGGAGAAAACACTATTATGGAGGAAAGCTTGTTGCTCCCACCCTAATTTTTGTCTTTGGTAACAGTCAGATAATGGCTTTTGGCTTTCAAACCATTATTCTTAACCTCACATAATCAGATTATTAAAAAAAAACAACACCAAAAAAACCCCCAAAAAACACAAACCAAAAAACCCCCAACAACAAACAAACAAGCAAACTGTTTTACAATGGTAGCCTAGAAAAAAGCAGCATGTTTGTTATTTCCGAAAAATTTATCTAATATTGCAGGGGTCATAACTCAAATGGCTTGATTAAAAAAAAAAAAAAGTCTCATGCACAGAGCTCTCCAATTTAATTTCCCTCTTTGACAGGATAACTGGCCTTGTGGATAAGGGAGATGCAGTCGATGTGATACATCTTGTTATTAGTAAGCTTTCTGCTACTGTTTCACATGACGTTCTTATAATAAACTAAGAAAATATGGTCTAGAACTAGATAAAATTACCATAAGGTGGAGGGAACAATTGGCTGAAAAACTGCTTTCAAGGAGTAGTTATCAATGGTTCACTGTCAAACCAGGAGGAAATTTCAGGTGAGATTCCTCAGGGATCTGTCCTTGCTCCAGCTGTGTTCAATATTTTCATAATGACTCAGTTAAAGGGAAAAGAGATTACATTTATAAAATTTGCAATGTTGAGGAGCTGGGATGGTGGGAACCCTTGGGAGGTCTGGATCAAAATCCAAGAAGATATTAACAGTTTGGAGTGATGGTCTGAAATTAAGATGAAATTCAATAAAGCCAAGTGTAAAGCGTTACACTTTCAGAGGAGAAATCACCAGTACGGGAGCTGTATTACATAGAAGAGTTTATATAACTTACTATAACTTTGAAAGTGAGTTATACCTTACTATGAGCTCAGTATCAAACAAAGGAATGAAACTGCTCCAGAAAAGGTAATTTCAGGGATTTGTTAGTAAGAGCCCTATGGTAATTATCCTACCCTCGTTAAGAAGGGGCCTCAGCTAGAATGCTGTGTCCCATCTTGAAGCTCATATTTTTAAAAAGGTACAAAGAAACTGGAAAGAATTAAACAAAGTCCAGCTGAGAACAGCAAGAATGGTCAGGGCTGAAGAAGTATGACTCAGGGGAATAGGATGATGCTCTTTAGTTTAATAAAAAGAAAATTAGGGAGAGATTTAATTAACAGTCTTCCAGTTGGTGAAAGGCTACTGTTACAAGCACGCTGATTAACTGCCTTTGATCTCCTCCAGAAGAAAAGTCAGAAAGAGTTGCTTTTTTTGGCAAAGAAGTTTAGCACATTTGTTTTGAGATTTGAAGACAACTTCCATGACACAAAAATATACAGGAGATGACTTGCACAAGCTGCTTTCCCTCTAAAGAAAGGAGGGCAGGATCAGCATAGCCCCCGTGCTGGCGGCTACAGGAGATTCCCTTGCTCCAGGTTGGTGGGAGGAGCGGTAAATCCAGAGATGGGAACTACCAAAGGAGAATTACTAACGATAAAGACAAAAAAAAATCCCATAGTCCCTGTCGAGTAGGAGATGAATGTTAAACTAAACTCATCTAGCTATCATGCTTGTTAAAACACACATTTAAAAAGCCTAGAAATATTGTCAATATGCATTTAGACAGGGTTGGTCAGAGCATACGGAACAACAAGACTTATCTGCAACTCGTGACATCATTTAAGATTTTCCTTTCAGATTTTGTTTCCCTTCTCCTTTCTGAGTTTTTCATCCTCAGATCACATTTGCAATATTTTTTCTGCTTCCATATAAAGAGATTCTGTGATATCCCTTTTTATGATATCAGCTTTACGGAAAACAAACAAACAAACTATACAAGACTTACACTTGGATCTTAACAGGTGGTGACACTGAACTAATTGGAAAACATTTATTGCTTGTTACCTTAGTTTAATTGGCTTGATTAAAAAAGGGGGGAGTCAGCAAGCGGCTTAGCTGCTGGCTGGGGTTAAACCACAACAAAGAGTCACGATAAATAAAACCCACACGGCTCCACCTCTTCTTGCCTTGGACCAGGCAGCATTCTTGCCCAACCTGGTGCAACCTGCGAGGGAAAGCAGCTTTCAGAGGGTAGGGGCTCATCGGTTTCTGGTCACTGGATGTCATTTATTCCCACTGAAATGGGGGCAAAAGGGGAAGGAGTGGGTGAAGCCTCAGCTCCTCCTCCACACCCATCCCACCCAACGCGCATCATTCGTGGCACAGGAGAGAGACGCTGCTCTACATATGGAGTCTGTTGCAAAGCTGCGATTGAGCCTTTAGTTTTTGACGCTACTACCTAACTCTAACCTATGTGTGTATTAAAATATCATCGTCTTCTTTTCTGCTCATTAGAATTATAGATTTAGTTTATTGTTATACTTTCCATAGAGCCTTCTCTTTTTATTAGCATTGCACAATCTGTACAAAAGCAAAATTTAGTCCTTTCAGGGAGCTGAAAGGAAGCAATCTTTTACATGACAAATCCAACATTATCATATGTAAACCTCATTTACTATGTAATGTCTTCCTGTTTCCAGTTCATTAATTGAATGAAACCTATTTTCACATTCTGGTAGGCAGCAGTATTCTCCGACTAACATAAATGGTGCTTTTAGAGAAAAAAAAAAATTAAAAAAAGAGGAAAAGATGTAGTGCTAGAAAATATTTAGCATAATGATGGGTCCAAAAATATATGGATTTCTGAAAAAAAAATTCACTATACTTCTCAAAAATAAAAAAAATGGTGGCTGGAGTCTGAAGCTAATATAAAATTTGTTTTATCAGATTAACAACTGCAAAATAACTGTTTAAGCTTTCATAAAGTGAGCAATCTGACTGGAGTAAACATTATTGCATTGCTCTCATTGGCCCAAGAAGCCGGCTGCGGCTCGAGGCAGAGTCCGTCCCCATACACGAGGGGACCACCCTGCCTCACGTCACGGCTGCAGATGTCCCAAAATGACAAAACCGCTGAATCTGACACAACACAGCTGTGAATTGCTGAGAGCAGAGATAGTATATATAGTCCCCTATTCAGTGATAAAGTCCTGATATCTTATTTATCATCTTAAAGCTTTCACCACAATGCTCTTTCTTTTAGAGGAATATATTTCTGTGCCACAAAGTCATACCAGTGAGAACATCTCAATACACTTTCCAATTACAAATTCGAAGAAAATACCCCGACCGTTAAGCCTCCTTCATATATACAGAAAATTTTAAAAGTTCACAGCAAAAATGGCTTCTCCCCAAGGGTGAGGGGAAGCCATGAGTCTACTGTCTACTTCTGCATTAGAGACGCAACATAGGTGTTCATTTAGAAGTGCTAAGACCCGAGTGTCTTATTAAGTGTCTGTACACAAGTGTCTGTATTAAGACCAGACTACCTAACTATTAAAACAATATTTTATAAACTTTTGTAAAGGTAATTTCTTCTATGCAGCTGCCTATGGTTTTGCCTGCCTTGCTTCAGAAAAAAAACATGAAACTACACCAAAGCTTGGTTTAAAATCTGCCTCAAATTATGCTACAATCATCTGTTGTTTCCTTATCAAGGCATTATCCCACCTACCTCAACTGGTTTACCCAAGCCAAAGTTTTGCATAGAAACTTGCCTGGTAAACTAGCACTCTTTAATCTTCTTTGTGTATTAAAATGACACTTATAATGCCCAGCTACGTTACTATAATTACATGTAGAGATACACAACCAAGGAGAGTTCAAATTACAGCTTAATATATAATACACAACACCTTCTGGAGATTCAAGACCAATGTTTGTAATGGAAAGACAATGTCAATTATTTAGTTGGTTTTTTCTCACAAGAAAATCTGTAGCCCTGAAAGAGCAATAGCAATAAAGCTCCTCACGGGTTCCAGGCATGTTCCTTTAGAAAAATAACTATTTTTTAAAGTTCTTTTTAGGTCTAAGGAAAAAAGATTTTAAAAATACCCAGCCAAAAGGGGACTCACTAAAAACAACTCTTGTTCGATATTTGCATTAATGCGGTGTGAAAAGTAAGAAAACACTGATGACATTTGTCTACGGCACAAAATAAAGCAGCATCACCAACACACAGGAGATCACGGTCTCACAGACAAAGCAGAGTAACAGAAAAAGAACGAAATGATGAGGAACAAACTTCAAGGTCTTGCCCTCAGACCGCAAGAGAAACTTCTGGGCTGGATACTGGGATCTCAGCAGCCCAAGGGGATGTGTGGACACCATCAGGGTTTTAGGCTCTGATACCACAGCTTCATCTGCGTAACGCAAACAAGCCAAACAAAACTGATATGAAAATGACAAAAATTGGCAATTTAATATTGCCTACTACATCCCTTTTCCTTTTGGCCTCAATCCAAAGCCTTTATAAGCCAAAGAAAAAACAAGCTCACAATTAGTGAATATGACCAGCTAATGGGTGTATTCTCAACGAGCTTTTAAATAAAACAATAAGCAAGCCTGGGAAAAAGCAACTTACTGGACTACCTGAGGCCAATTTCTTTTAAGCACAGGTCATGTTATTCTAAAATAAATTCCTTTTAGCAATTGTTTCATCAGGACTATGTCATCCCAGAGGGAATGGACCCAAAACCTCTTATTGACAAATAACTTAATCCGGAGTGCATCTGGAGCTATATTTTCTTCAAATAAAACTAATTCATAATATGGGTGGATTTGTTGTTTTACTTAACAGAAATGTTCCCTGACAACTTCAAAACCAAATTACATATCAGGAAAAAACCAAAGTTCAGTTACAAAGCTTTTTAAAAAAATCCACAGAGCTATAACAGTACAGAATGGCTTGCTAAGAAAATAAAACTCCAACTGACCAGAAGAAAAGGAAAACAGAATTAGGCAACTCCAAAATGGCTGTGACTAGCCAGGATACCAAATGCTGGCAATTGTTAGAGCAGGCAACATGAAAATCCGTAAAACATTCCCAAAAAGTAACTCCTTTTCCCCTTCTTGGTATCATAGCCTCACCAGAATTCAAATCACAGTTGCAATCCAATATCATAAGTATTTTTATAATCTGGTACTATAATAAGGGTTTTTAATCCCATTCAGTGGCCAAACAAAATTCCAAGATGAGGAACAGGGAAGGCAGGAGCATCCCTGTCACGTAGCATCTCGTCAGATATCGTTGAGCACTTTGAGCCTTACTGCCCTTCCCAGCCCCCAGGTAAGGACCAGCCACACTCACCCAGGCTAGGCTCAGCATAACTCCCTAAATCCTCTCCTCTTGCTCCCCAGCAGCAGATATTCTCATCTCCCCATTCCCACAGCTGATTACAGCTGAAACAAGGATTCTCCCAGGTGTTTGCCATGAAATTGAATAAACAAGTTGCATTTGTAATCTTTTAACATGCATTAGAAATAAGTAGTGAGAATTATAATAACAACTAGTTATCCTCCAGGATTCCTTAGTTATAAAATCATCACTTTGCCTATGGCATAGTTTAAGTGAAGGCACTAAGTGTGCTGATCATTTTGTTTTAGCATCTAGTGTGCCAGAAGAGTCTGATTAACGGCTTTCCATCCCTATTCAAGCATCTTTGTTAGGAGTAAGTCTTTGCTCTTTTAGATCCTGATCCAAAGCCTTTCAAAGTAATTGAAAAGTCTCCTATTGATGGGAAGGGGTGGGTGCCCTTGCTAATTGTTCCTTTCACATTACAGGGAAAACAAATTCTTCAGTTTTCATTTTAAATCCACAAAGTTCAATCCCTTGATATATTGGACCCTTATTTTAAGCATGCTGATGAAGAGAGGAGGGGAAGAGGAGGACAAAGCCCAGGACAGAGGGCTGCGTGTAGGCTGCAGGATGTATGCTATACAGATCATGCAGTAAGGCTTGATACATCGCAGGGCTTGGATTTGACTATCCAGAAAGGCTCCAAATGTTGCATGGTTCAGAAGGTCACCGTATATGCTACATTTAAAATATTCATTGCTCTCCAGCAGACCTGAGCACAGAAAGCCACTCTGATGCTCCCCAATAGCTGCTTACTGTGAATCATTTGTTTCTCCCCGGAAAACTAATTTTTTCAGTTTGCTATTCTCCCAGATTGAGGTGTCATGTCTATTCAAGGCAGAGGTGTGGATGGAGGAAAGTGGAAGGTCTAGAGAGCATGCAAGCTTTGGTTTGGGGTATCTCAGTGCCAAAAAGGTATTGAGAAATCACAAGATGCTTGTTCAAGACCAGGAGATGTGGCTGGTGAACTGAAACGGTGAATTCTGATGGAAATTAAAAGTTAAGCACACATGTGTTACAGTGACCATGGAATTTTACAAATATCTTAAAAAAAAAAAACAACAATTGATGTAATTTTTTAGAAAGCTGGGTACACATCACTGCAGCGTCACAGTGCCATCACCCAGGATGGCAAACCATGGAAAAGCTCCATGATGGGGGATAACTAAAGGCTGCCCTTAAAACGACTAATGCCTGTGCCCTGGGAAGGAGATGAACTGGCTGGAACTAATAGATATTTCCATCTATAGGCTAAAAAAGAGTATAGAAACATAATGATACAAATACATACACATCTATAAGAGGGAGGACAGCAGCAGTAGCACATGACTGATGTTGTGGGAAGCCAGGAGAGAGCATGGTTGGCTGGAGAAGTCCCCAGCCTGTGTGTCTGAGGACAGTAGACTGCTCTGGACAGACCATCCATCCCACCATGACATAAATTCTGCTATTTTGGCAGAAGGAGAATTCATAGAGAGAGAAATATATAAAGTGCGATAATAACCTGGAAACATACCTTAAAAAAATGCGTTCTTACAATGACATCATTTTTCTTCCCTCCACAAAGAGGGATTTCACCCCGGAGTTGTTTCTAAAAGATGGTAAAACATAACAGATGAATGTTGCCTTGCATAAGGAACACACACATGCATTTAAATAACTTATATTTTACTTTTTTATGATGCAATTGTGAATTGTGTTATTTTGCATTTGTAATTAGAGGTGGAAACAGATGGTAAAGGCTTGGTTTAAAGTGATGTACTGGAGTACGCAGCTCTGTGTATCAGGTCTCCTGCTCCACCGAGTGCTGAGGATGGAAACCCTACCAGGAGGTGGTCAAATAGCAAAGTGTTTGCTGCACATCAAAGCATGCTGAAAAGTATCAGAACAGAGTTTCTAGGAGGTCAATAAGCATTTGTGAAATTTCTATTCTTTCTTTTCCAAAAAAGCACTCTCAGAACGTTCTCACTACCGTGCTCTAATTTTGGCAGTTGGGGTATTTATGTTTCAAGAGATCTAACACTGTATAATTAATATAGTGGAAAGAGGAAAAAGAGAAATAATGTTTATAAATGGCATAAGTGGGTTTAAAAATCGTATTGCTTGCTGTTTTGAAGGCTGAGGACTTAGAGAAGACACTGACACAGAGACTGAAGTACACAGAGGTCTCGCACCAGCTTGTCCTTTTACTGAAGTCAATGAAATTGCACCAGCCAAAACCCTCGACCAGGGCTGCTGCTTTGGTTCAAGGCCTGTTGCAAAAGGAATAAAAAGCTATTATTTTCTGAAGGCTGTTCTTTATGAAACTATTTGGTGATTTCAGCTCGTTTTAGCATACCGATGTCCCTGTCACGGAGGATCTGCCGCAGATTATTTGATCGAGTATAATGACCTTTCCAAAGGTCTGACGAGACATCTTACCGAATTCTGCTGCAGGCATATATCAGACCTGTTCCAAAGCCCCGTAAAGTCAATGAAATGACCCAAATTTACTTTTGTGGCTTTTCTATTAGATTCTTAAATTTCTATTTTGTGTTACCCTATAGGTCAAGAGAAGCATTGCTTGGGACAGTGTCAAGCCCATCCTAAGATACAGTAGCATTAAGAAAAAAAAAAAACCACACCCAAAACCAAACCACAAAAGTAAAGGGGTAAGACATCTCAGCAGCACATGGGGAAGCAGCCAAGTTTTTAATGCATGCATCAGATTTTGCTCTGAACAGCTTAGTTTTATACAACTCAGTTAAACCTAGCCAACATCAGGCAGGGGATCAATAATAGCACAAATATGGTGTCTCTACTCATTTTTGCAAACTTATGAAACAGTCTCCAGATTAAGAGAAGACAGACTCAGGTCAGAAAGCTCACAGCACCATATCGTTATTCCTTGACAGCAGAAGCAGCATAACTGCAGACCTTGTCAATAATTTGTTTTCCACATCACTTATAGAGCTAGAAATGCTTCAAACATCAAGAAATGTGAATTCACCACACTGCTACGAGACAGAAAATGTAACCTGTCCTTTGAGAAACCTGAAAATACAGTGCGGTGAGTGTTGAAAGCTGAGCATCAAAGCTGGAAACAACCCAGCAGTCTTATTTTCTAGCCTGTGTGCAATTGCAGTATACTCTCAGCCTCAACGCTTTTTAAATAGGTTGAGCTAGATCCAGATTTGCATCTGCTTCATTATATTCCAAATTACATTAAAATCAAGAAACACCACAACAACCATAAAAGCTCAATTTTTGTGCTATAATTTCTGCTCACCAAAGCTGCGCAAGGTGAATAAGGTCTGAAAGCTGTTCTGACGCAGCAGAAGACCAGGTTGTTTCCTCCTGCTTGTTGGTCGTGTTCTTGGACTGCAAGACTGACCTTCCCTCAGTCCTCCTCCACCAAGAGCTCGGCAATTTTTGGGGTAGCTGAGGTCAGGTCTGCAATTTCTTTGGGCTTCCTGGAAATTCTGCTGGTAAACTGATTTTTCTAACCCACTGGGTGACTTAGAAGAGAGTTTGTTGTTTGCACTACAGAGCATTCGTGGTTCTTGGGTGATTAATGCCAACATTACCAGCATCACTATATGGTTTAGACAGCTGTGGAAGCAAAAATAGAAATGGTACAAGGCTCTGGGTGTATCCCTGGAGCCTTTGAGTTCAATGTGAGTGTGTAACTTTTCCAATTCTGTCCTACCATCCCGCCATCATATAAAGGAGACATTATTTTTCTCTCATTTAAAGTACTTACATACTTTTTTTTCCTGTTTTTTGCAAGCAAGTTTGTTGTAGACTAAGCTAAATCACTCACAGCTGACACAATCTGTAAGCAATCTCACAAACCAGAGGAACTATATAACTAGAAAAGCATATACTCCTAAACTACAAAATGGTCATCTTGGTACTGCTTTTGGTGACAAGGATGGCATGTGTATCTTACCAGAATCCTAACAACAGGACCGTGAGCCAGCAATCCTTCCAATTCCAATCAGGAAAATCCCTCCAGAACCACCCAAGTTCATTATTAAGTCAACCAGATGAGATCTCATAATAATGAGCTCCTTTAAGTTTTATCCTTTTGCTACTTTAATCTGATAATAAGATTTTACAATAAAATACCAGTAAGGACGTACAAATCTCTTTTGAAAACCACACCATCCATTACTCACTGAGGGCTAAATGTTAGCTAGCTCGTGTATCCTTTTTAACTTGAATATTCAGATTCTGTGGGTCCCCACAAAGAACAACGATAAAGATCCTTTTCTGTTGAAAAGAGGATGTAAAGGGTTTCTCTGACTTTGCTGTGCTCTTTGTGTTTCAGAGTCCCTCTTACAAATGCAGCCCGCTGCCTACTCTAAAGGGTTAAAGTCTCTTTGAATCTTCCAAACCTGACTTTTTTCTAAGTAAGATCTTCAAAAATCTCATTCAGGTTTTTAAAAATTCTTTTCTTGTGCAGATATTGATAGTTCTTAAAATTGACTGGTTAAAGGATGCTATGAGGCCAATGTTTGAGGCTTTTAAAATCAGAGCTTAGAGGCTCCGACTCACATCTGAACGTTCATTTAAGTTAACCTTCACTGAGATTTTCTTCTTTAACTTGTGACTTGGTCTGCCAGTACATCTTGTTTTGCTATGTGCTAATACTTAGTGAATGTAAGAGGATGGTTAAGTACACTTGTTGCACTTCTCAGAACATCCCGTAATATTCAATGAGTAAAACTTCTTAAAAACTATGTCTGATTACAGCTTTGGATGTCATCAGGTCGTATGAGAATGAGGAAAAATTTAATCTCATTTTTAAATGTAATTATACTTAATTTTTCTTTTTTAATGAATTAATATTGAAGGGTTTTTTTTCGCTATCCTGCACTTTCACATATGGCTAGATTTGCCTGCCCTGGCTGCCTTGCTGATGCAGATGGTCCTCACAGACACTCCTGCCAGCTCTGCTGAGCACCTTGTGCGGTGCAGTTGAGTTGCGCAGCCTGGAAGCGCGCGGGGAGCTCCTGCGGAGCCCTGCCTGAGCAGGAAAGGCCTCCCGAAAACTCCCTCGGAGGTGCCATGTGCAAGCGGTGGCACAGGACACGCAGGGCAGCCCCCGAGCACCCGTGCCTCTGCCCGCAGGGCCTCTTCCTTCCCAGTGATCACAGAATCACAGAGTCGTATAGGTTGGAAAAGACCTGTAAGATCATCGAGTCCAACCGTAAACCTAACACTGCCAAGCCCACCACTACACCATGGCCCTAAGCACCTCATCCAAACAGCTTTTAAATACCTCCAGGGATGGCGACTCCACCACTGCCCTGGGCAGCCCCTTCCAATGCTTGAGAACCCTTCCAGCGAAGTAAAATTTCCTAATACCCAGTCTAAACCTCCCCTGGCGCAACTGGAGGCCATTTCCTCTCGTCCTTGGCTATCATCCATAGCCTAGGACAGTATGTCACATGTCACTGACGCTGGAGATGAGAGTGCTCATGAACTATTTGTAAAAATATATACAAATAAAATATGGCATTTACTCAGCTAATGAGTCTCACAGGTACAGATCATATTTTGCTACCATAAGTAATAAGCAGCAGGACTGGTGAAGGAGTAAAATATAAGTGATTGCACTAAACTACTGACTGCTGCCCCTCTGACAAATAAACACAGAAATTTATAAGAAAAAAAAAAAGATATAATAAAAATGGACAAGAGAAGGGAAATACGAGTGAGGAAATGGAGCTAAGAACCAAAGTGGGCTGGAAAGGAGAAGGATACAGGAGGCAAGGAGACAGTAATGGATAATATTTTGAACGGGGTGGAGTAAGAGCAGGTTTGCTCTTGCTGCAGCACAAGTGACAGACCTTAACTGAAGGCAGGATCCTAGGGAGACGAGCCAGGAATCCAAGAGGACAAAGTAATGCAGGAGATGAGATGGACAGGAGCTGCTGGCTGAGACGTATTAGGATGGATCCCCAAACGCCTTCAGCATGAGTTCCTTTGGCTGAAACTCAGGAAAAAAAGGAGAGTTTATCACCTTTGGAAGAAGGGGCAGGCAACTCAGGACTACACGGATGTCGTGAAGTTATGAAGAGAGAAAAAATTAGAAGGGCCAAAGCCCAACTAGAACTTAATCTGGCTACTGCTGTAAAAGACAATAAAAAATATTTCTATAAATACATTAGCAACAAAAGGAGGGCTAAGGAGCATCTCCATCCTTTATTGGATGCCGGGGGAAACATAGTGACAAAGGACGAGGAAAAGGCTGAGGTACTTAATGCCTTCTTTGCCTCGGTCTTCAAGAGTAAGACCAGTTGTTCTCCGGGTACCCAGCTCCCTGAGCTGGAAGACAGGGACAGGGAGCAGAATGCAGCCCCCATAATCCAAGGGGAAATGGTTAGTGACCTGCTACACCACTTAGACACACACAAGTCTACGGGGTCGGATAGGATCCACCCAAGGGTACCGAGGGAGCTGGCAGAAGTGCTCACCAAGCCTCTTTCAATCCTTTGTCAGCAGTCCTGGCTAACCGGGGAGGTCCCAGTTGACTGGAGGTTAGCAAATGTGACACCCATCTACAAGAAGGGCTGCAAGGAGGATCTGGGGAACTACAGGCCTGTTGGCCTGACCTCGGTACCACAGGAGGTTATGGAGCAGATCATCTTGAGTGCCACCACGTGGCATGTACAGGACAACCAGGGAATCAGGCCCCATCAGCACGGGTTTATGAAAGGCAGATCCTGCTTGACCAGCCTGATCTCTTTCTATGACAAGGTGACCCACTTAGTTGATGAAGGAAAGGCTGTGGATGTTGTCTACCTGGACTTTAGTAAAGTCCTTTGACACCGTCTCCCACAGCATTCTGCTGGAGAAACTGGCTGCTCATGGCTTGGACAAGCATATGCTTTGCTGGGTAAAAAACTGGCTGGATGGCCGGGCCCAAAGAGTGGTGGTGAATGGAGTTAAATCCAGTTGGTGGCTGGTCACCAGTGGTGTTTCCCAGGGCTCAGCACTGGGGCCAGTTCTGTTTAATATCTTTATCAATGATCTGGACGAGGGGATCGAGGGCACCCTCAGTCAGTTTGCAGATGACACCAAGTTGTGTGGGAGTGTTGATCTGCTGGAAGGTAGGAAGGCTCTGCAGAGGGACCTGGACAGGCTGGATCAATGGGCCGAGGCCAACTGTATGAGGTTCAACAAGGCTCAGTGCAAGGTCCTGCACTTGGGCCACAGCAACCCCATGCAACGCTGCAGGCTTGGGGAAGAGTGGCTGGAAAGCTGCCCGGCGGAGAAGGACCTGGGGGTGTGGGTTGACAGCCGCCTGAATATGAGCCAGCAGTGTGCCCAGGTGGCCAAGAAAGCCAATGGCATCCTGGCTTGTATCAGAAGTAGTGTGGCCAGCAGGACTAGGGCAGTGATCGTGCCCCTGTACTCGGCACTGGTGAGGCCGCACCTCGAACGCTGTGTTCAGTGTTGGGCCCCTCACTCCAAGAGAGACATGGAGGGGCTGGAGCGTGTCCAGAGAAGGGCAACGGAGCTGGGGAAGGGTCTGGAGCACAAGGCTGATGGGGAGCGGCTGAGGGAACTGGGGTTGTTCAGCCTGGAGAAAAGGAGGCTGAGGGGAGACCTCATCGCTCTCTACAGCTACCTGAAAGGAGGGTGAAGGGAGGTGGATGTCCATCTCTTCTCCCAAGTAACAAGCCATAGGACAAGAGGAAATGGCCTCAAGTTGCATGAGAGGAGATTTAGATTGGATATTAGGAAAAATGTCTTCAGTGAAAGCATTGGAAGCATTGGAAGGGGCTGCCCAGGGAAGTGGTGGAGTCGCCATCCCTGGAGGTATTTAAAAGATGTTTGGATGAGGTGCTTAGGGACATGGTGTAGTGGTGGGCTTGGCAGTGTTAGGTTAACAGTTGGACTCGATGATCTTAAAGGTCTTTTCCAACCTAAGCGATTCTACGATTCTAAGAATCCAAATCTATAAGCTCAAAACCAGTGTTTTAAACTACTATAGGGTCCAGATCCCTATGTGGGCACGACAATGCTGATAACATATGGTTATATTTGTTATTAGGAACATTCATTAAAACAGCTCTTATGATAACTACCACTATTATCTACCCTATTAGGCTGTTATGAAAATGATTTTTAATATTTTTTTAATCTGACTTTTTTTTTTTCCTTACTGGCAGTGCAATATTTACTGAACACTCAGATTTAAAATGGCACTCTAGCTGTAGTCTTAGCAGTTAGATTTCTTCACTTTTTTAAAATACAAAAAGGATCTGAAATAAAGAAGTCATAAAATCTTCCTATAAGTAATATCTGTTTACTATCTTTTGGGATTGGTATGGACAAAGAAATTGAACCAGAATGCCATAAAAACAAATTTTCTTTGGGGAATTCATTCACATCTGTTCCTGTATGACAACAGGAGGAACAGAAATTTTTAAAAAAAAAGAGAAAAAAGAAAGGAAATATAATTTTCAAAAGGAAAAATGTCTTCCTCTGATCTTTAGCTGAAGGTTTGGATGAGTTTTTATTCTACCTGACCTGATTAGACCAATTCTAATAAAGAGCTAACGAAGAAAGGAGAAACTCATTGTGAAAGTTAACTCTTTTCCAGAAAGGAGATGGGTTTCTGAAAGTAGGCATACCTGGAAAATACACTTGCCTGATCCTTTGCTTGCAAATATTAATGCATCCCCTTTCAACCTTTGTTGATGCACTGTGTGCAGCACTTAGTAAAAGAGTTTCTATTTGCTATATCTGGTAAAATTTTAATGCATAACATATTGGTGACATGCTATCATCATTAATGGGCAAGTCATGTATCAAATGAAAAGAAATACCCCTTCCGCCTTTGTCTCTGGCAAATGGGGATCTGGCATTGACCCTGCTGCTTTGGGGGCAAGAGGGCTGCGGGTGCTGGAGGTTTGCTGGTGCTGGGGAGCAGGAGCCCGTCCCAGCAACTCCTGCAGCATCGACACAAGATAACTTGCTCACTGAATCGTCAAATGTACGAGCTGGGCTTATCATCTCACATGGGAATCGGGTTTGGAGAAGAATGAGAGGGCGTGGATTATTATGTTTACAGAATCTCTTTGCACCCCGAGTATGGTTTCAATTTTCCCTTTGAAATTTAGATCAAACAACACTGTCAACATCTATTCCTTTCTCCCAAATGGTGTACGTAGGTTGGACTCTGCAGACAGCTTGTGGGATGTGTTTTTTGATAGCGCTGTGACAGAAATACCACTTTGCTTTTAAGGTCTCTATGCCTTCAACACAATAAATAGGTACAGTATATTAGTAGTAAAAAATCAATGTAGAATCATTGGATTGATAACTAAACAGCACCAAGCTATGAAATGCAAATTAATACTATCATGCCTTTTATAATTTATAATTAATCTACTCTGCATTGGTCTACATATTTTTCCTATTTGTGCAAGAACAGGCCTGATCCAGAACCAAAGAAAACAACTAGGGGCTCTTTTTGACCAATATTGACAGAAAACACAGCAGGTTTCTCAGGAACGTACTGTGCAACTGTGGTCTTTAGTAAAAACTTATATATGCATAAAAGTAGTCAGAAAGGAGATAAGACTTTCTGCAATACAATTATATTGTCCACTTCTCTGATTTTTCTATTTCTGGTCTTCATAGAATGGAAAATGGTGATGTAATTCTGTGATGCAGACAAACACCTTCCATTAAAGAGATTAAGATCATCAAGTCTTTTGCTTGACTTTCTATAGCTTCCATGCCCACCAGCTAGAAAGGCCTGGCCTGATAAGTATTGAGTTCCTTCCAGAACTATTCATTTCAAAGTTACAGGGCTTATGAAGCTTTTAAAGTTACAAATTTCTGGTTTTCTTGGAGCAACATCTTTAAAGATATGCAGAGAGGGATTTCTCAGCACTATTCAGAAATGAGTCTCAAGTGATTTACCACTTTTGAGTACAGAGATTGTTTTCTAATTCAAGCAAACATTTTGAGAAAAAAAAAGTATGTGAAAAAATGCTCATTAGGAAAACAACGCTAAGAATCTCAGTAGAAATATTCAACCAACTTACTTGATTTGGTAGTTGTGCTTTTAGATCCTGGAGCATGAGCAATGTACAGCATTTTTAATATAAGGACAAATGCAAAAGTCATCAATGAAAAAATGAGGTTTTAAAGGGTTTGGAACAGGTTTGGAATAAACCTCCAATCAAAGACCCACTAAGACCGTATTCCCAAAGCTGAAGTCATTACTGTTGTTTCTCAGATTGCTATACGTTCATTTTTTTGAGATACTATTTTGGGTCCAGTAGGCTATGGAAATGTGTAGGTTATTCTCACTTAGACAAACAGATATGTAGAAAACCAGATCTATTGACATAGTAGATGGACATATTCACAGGAAACATTTGATAGATGAACACAGAGATAAACTCTCTCTGGTTTGCTGATAGAACTGCTACGTGCTATGCATAGAAAATTACCTCCATGTGGATAATGTATATTTGACTTCACCTTTTGCATATTGATCACTCTCTGAGTTGCAAATACTTAACCATGTGGAAGTGTATGTAATATGAATAACTTTATTTCAAACTTGCATGTCTTAAGCCATATGTTCACTGATATCTGAGCATAAATCTACTGGAATTTACTATCATATACTGCAGATCAATAAACCCTACAGTATTTCAGAAGTGCTGAACATATATTACGTTTGATAGCTTCAGACACACATATTTTCAGATATAATTATTTACATATAGGGTCCAAGACCAGGAGATAACCTTAAGGTTTGGTAACATTAACACTTGCAAATAATCATCACTACTGTATCACTCTCACACTCCATAATCTGCTAACATATGTCTACATTTTATATGTGTTTATGTAGTACTTTATATGGAAATGTTTCATTACTGCCCGCAGCAACATGTGGCATTTCTTCAAGAACATTTCAGCACCTTTTAACATGGTTTCTTCAAATATCTTTCTAATCGTGAGGATTTCGTTCTACAAATGTTATCACTGCTCAAGCAGATTAATTTTCTTAACTGCTTAATATGCATGCTCTAGGCATTTCTACAAAATGTAAAATATACAGTACAGAATTAATATAAATAAACTACTAACGGGCTATTATAGATCAGATTTAAAGCAGCATGGATGGAGAGAACACCATTTTAAGAATTACAAGACTTCTTATTGTGGCATCATTTCATCTAAAATTTTTGTTTGGAATATAAGGCAAATTTTCAATTAATTATCATCGTACCACTTTCTCTAAACCCAGTCATGATGTTCTTAGTTACCAAAACCGTGACTACTGGTGTGGAGAGCATTTAAGGTGGAAAGTTTTGTCACAATTCTAGATTTTCTGAATCTCAGTCGATTGCACTTTTTTTTTTTTGCTAGTTTCTGTCCGATCAGGCATCTTCTAAAACTGCACAAAACCCAGGCGGGTGGAGAGACCTCCAGGCAGGTACAGATGCAGAGAAAAAAGTGGCGGCTCACTGATACAAAGACTCCTGAGCCAGCTCACCGCCTTCTCACCACGGTCACGTTCAAAGAGACTTAGACTAGGGATGGCCACTGAAGCTTTTGTTATATTGCATTCAGGTACCACTTCAGTCTGCTAAAAATAAGGGATCTGAAGCTAGCTGGGATGAATGACTTTCAGGCCAAACTTACTTCTCTCTGTCAAACTCAGAGCAAGCCTAGACTAACTTTTAAAGAACTAAAAGCTGGTGAGATTAATCCAAGCCCCAAGGTTTATCTGTTATCTGGTTGGAGACGTCATGAATCTCAGGGGATCATTGTCTGAATGTATCCTTCCGGCATCCTGTTCACCTTCCATCCAGGTCTAAATAGTCTGGCCTGATATTGGGGAGACACAGTGTTAGCAAGAGAGGAGTCCTGGTTTATGCCTTAAAGCAGGGATATAGGAGTGGGAGATTCGGACACCATCGCTGCCCTCACCCTTGATGCAGATGGGTTCATCATTTGCTGACATTCAATGTAAAGATTAATCTAATTACATAAAGGTCTTGTAGAAGAAAAACTTGGTAGAAGAGCACAGCAGCCTCCTCCTGACCCCAGAGCCGAGTTGTCCATCTCAGCCCTTTCCCTCTACACTACCCACTCTTGCCCTAAATACAGTCGTCCCAACACTTGGCAAACTACACAGAAATTTCCTCTTTGAATGAGGAAATAGTACACAGCAATCCTGTTGATCGGAACAAGCTGACTTCTTCTGTAAGGTCCACGGAAATTATTTTTTTTGAAGCTAGAAGAAATGCAATTTCCCCACCGCAAGGTTTGGTACCGTTACTATTGGAGAGATGAGTCATTGTTTCTTTCGTATATATCATCTGAGTACCTATAACTGTCTCTCATCTAAATGTTAATTGTATCCAACAGAAAGACTTTAAATGAATACTCTGTCAATAACACTGTTATTAATGATTCTTGATAGGCATGGTTAGAATATTTTGTAAGATCAGAGCCTAATAATTCCTACAGAATCTGCTTTATGTGTTGTGTTATTGCATCTACTTTTGATCAAAACCTGCTTGTAAAGTCTTGGTTGGCTTTTTGTTTTTTTACTCTTCTCTCAAGAATTCTCTTATCGCTAACTTTTGATGAACTAGGGCTACTATATGCCTAATAGTAATCCACATCGATTTGGACCACAAGCCTAAGTTTAGCTGTTAAATTTATATTTTCAAGTTGCTCAGCAGCGCATTTTATTGCCTTCACCCGGTGCAGCTGGTATCGTAAGACCGGATCATATTAGGGGGTTACAGCGTTAGGCTTGGTTTAGTCATCTGAAGATTTTGATTTATGCCAAAGCTACCTCTGTCTTTCTAAATGACTGTGACATGAATCATTTGGCAGCAATTCCATGTTATTGGCCGCTCACCTACCTGAGACAAAGGGAGGCAGAAAGAAGAGCCCATGTGTTTGACTAGGAAAATAGACAGAACAGCTTTTCCGTGATGCCCCTTGTGTATAGCTGATTGAATTTACCAACCGAGAGGAGCCGCAGCAGCGTGCCAGCCACGGAGGTGGCTTGCCAGGAACACCTAAGCAACAGGTGGCGGGAGCCTTCCCTTTGATGGAGCCGGCTTTGCTAGGCTGCCTGGAAACATCGCAAAAGTTTAAAGCACGCACAGCCCACTTTGTTTGAAAAGAGCAAATAACCTATCCAAAGGCTGAAAGCCTCCTCCCCCCCCGCCCCAGCTCCTTTTTCTCTTCCCCCGCTGTTTCTTCAGATTTAGGCCTTTTGTTTCTTCTCCTTCAGACATCTGTCCTCTGCCTGGACTGCTGTTCAGAGCAGCTAAAGGACATATATACCACCTTACATACAGCACACTTTGATAGTTCACAATGAGACACCAAAGCTGAAATAAACACATAGCTGGGGAAAAAAAAAAGTTAAATCCCTACTTGAAAACCTGTTTTGTGTTTTCTTATTTCTTAAAGTTATTTTTAAGTGTTTAAACCAGACCAATTATAATCAGAAACTACTTCACTTAATCCATTCCTTCATCTCCTGGGAAAAATCACCAAAGCAATTCTCAAAATGTTTAAATCCCACAGTGTGCATAAAAGCAGCAAGTAAATCTGCTCCTTCCCAGGCAAACCTTGAGGATTTTACTGACATCTTTAATTAAACTAGCAAATAGGTCGGTTTCTCTTGTATTCTGACCAATACACTGTCAACAAGGAAGAAAAAAAAAACCTGAAAAGAAGGATTTGTACTGAAAAATAGCACCAGCAACATTTGTATAATCATGATCATGGACTGGAACAGGAATGTAATCAGGAATTATTAAACATTATCAACTACTTCCTGGCAACATATTGCTCGGATAATACTTCTGGAACTACAGTAAAGATAGTTATGAAATAATTAAACAAGAAAGTTGGAAATAGAACCAAAAACCCCTCCAAAACGCATGAAGCTGTGCAAAAGAAAAGTGTGTTTATCTCTGTGAATTTATAAGGGTGGATTTAATTCCAAAAGGGAGAATTGTGCAATTGTTATTAGATCAGTAATAAGCACAGATGGCTGCAAAGGAACCGTTCTCCAACCCATCCTACCATTTCCACCCTGCAGCACTTGCAAAGGAGAAAGCAATACAAAAGTAGAGAGCGGCAGAACTGGGAATTTAATGGTTTTTTGAATATAGAAGACTAAGTCTACATCCTCATATGTTATTCATTATCAATAACGTTACTGGCAAATTTATCCAACACAGATTTTAACACGTGATTATACAAGCTCATTTCAGAAGTTATACCCAATGCCACTGGGCAACTTGTCACAATCTCCTGTAGCTATCATCCCCTTACATTTTTTTATTTTTTTCTTCCTGCATGAGAAAACTGATGTTCCCAGGGATGAAAAGGTTTTCACTGCATGAAAAAGCATGATCCAAAAAATCCTGCTCTCAGCTCTGTGGAAGAAGGATTTATGATGCTCAACTAGCAAAGATAGCAATTAGCTAGAATACTCAAGAGCAGAGAGCTTGACAATCTGATGAGTTATTCTTTTGAACTGGGGCAGCAACTCATGCATAAATTTTCTTGTAAACAATTATTACAGGAATGCACTGTAAACACAATTAATCATCTCAAGGTGTTATCTCTAGGTATTTTCCCCACAGATTATGTGCCACTTGCTCAATAAATCAAATTTTAACATAAAGACATCAATAGCTGGTATTATTAATATTCCCATTCAACCAAACATGGTTGGGTAGAAGCTAACAAGCTTTGATTACATTTTGAAAACACAGAAAATATTACATAAAATAGGAAAAAGAAGATGTGAATGTGAAACTTTGAATGAAAATAGGATTAAAGAGGAGGCATATGAATCAGAACATTGGCTCAGATAAAATATGAGTACTTTGTAATTTAAAATGCATTTTCACTGATATGAATTGGAAATAATATAGTACATTTTGTTAATAGGAATATTAAGTTTTACATCATCTTAGATAGGTTCTTCTTACAAAACAGTATTTACAAGAGCCTTACAATAATAGGCTGCCTAATGTTTCCATAAGATTTCTTCGTATGATATATACCAAACACATTTTCATCTATTGTTCGTAATTATCAGCTGGGGATTTGAGTAGCGGGCAAAAGGAACAAAAGCATCTAGCTCCGTTTCATCTCTTACAGTCCACAGTGCATTACACAACGTGCACTCCAGATTTATTTGAAAACCACCCTTTCAGAAGCCAAGCTCTGAGATCCCTTTGGAGATCATTGTATGGACTTTGGCAGGAGTTGAGAGAAAAACTGGTTCAGAAGAGTAGGGTGACCAGAGCCAGGGGAGAGTCAGATGGGGCAAGGGGGAAAGAAAAGAGGAGTTGTTGGAGCAGAGGAGAAGAGAGGAGGAACACAGGAGGTCAGAGAGGACCAAGGAGCATCTCTCTGGCCTGTCAGCTTTGCAATAGTTTGCAACACAGGAAGATATGAGAGGAACAAAAAAAGACACCGGAGGAGCTCACAAAAACTGCCCGTAAGGATTTTGCCTCCGGGAGAGGGGAGCGGAGCAGCGCAGAGGAGCTACCAAAGTGGTTTGAAAGGCAGAGGGAACAGAAAACATCAACACCTCCAGTTTCTGCTCAGTTACTCCTACTTATCTTCCAGTCAACACCATTATTCCTGTTTACAAACAGAAGACATGTTTGCTTAGACTTCTGCTACTCTGCCCAATGCCTTGTGCAGCCGTGACACAAACGTGCCCGCCAAGTGAAATGGGTGACACTGGGAGAAGGGGACTGGGCTTCGGGGTTTCCATGGGTTCGAATGAGTTCTGAACTCAAGTCCCACCCTGTGGGAAGGCTACAGGTGATGTCTGAAAGTAGATCCCCTGGGAGAGAAGACCAGAGTTCATGCCCTCGACCTTGTCTTCATGTGTGAAACCAAAGACACTGTGGGAAGTGGGATACCAGAATTTGCATCTTCTCAAGCTGCTCTGTTGATGGTCCTTTGTTGGTCCCCAGTCATCTGTGGCTCTGCAACAAGCAGATTCATTCAACTGCAGGGTGGTCAGGACAGTAGGGAGTCGGGGTGGTAATTCTCTTTTTCCAAACGCTTTTCAGAGACTTACCCAATGTAGTCTTTCCTCAGATCTTCATATATTTTGAATCAAGGCCATGGGAGATGAATGCAGATGTTTCAAAGGCTTTGCATACCAATCTGCTTTATTTTGTAGAGTTAGTTCATATAATTTGGTGGCGTCCTGCACATCAAGGGCCATGGTCTTCAAGATTTTAGCAAGTTTGTACACCTCTTCTCTTCAAGAAGCTGACTGTTTTATGTCCACAATGCAAGGTATTCATTTTTCTATTCATTCCCTGAAGCAGGATGATGGAAACTGGCCAACAGACAAATCACACTGAAGTATTGGCCTAACGGTCCCAGAGATTTTTAAACTGATACTATTCAATAAGGGTAGGAGTACCGAATGTATTGCACCACGGAGAGATTTATTTATTGATATGGATAGCAAAATAGCACTGCTCGATAATTATTTAAAAGATCAGGAAGTCACCCTGATGTATTTTTTCTGGGGTGTTGCCAATTTTTATTACTGTCCAATCCTGCTGTACTATATAGCCCTCAAGATAATTTGGTGTCTATAAAGCTATCACTTTCAAATGCAACTGAAAATCAATTAAATGCGTAAGCACATTTGTGCGTGCGCAGAAAAGGAACGTATTTGGAGGCATTTGTCCCTTTATGCTGATGGTAGTCCTTACACAGCAAACTTCATCTAACCGGCACTGGCAAATGTAAAGGAGGCAGCTGAGAGAGTCCATAAAACACGAACAAAGGGGAGCAAAATATACTTGACGAGCTACCTCAATTCACCTTAATAAGTTCTCATCGTGGCACTATCTGGCATTACTAATGTGCTGCACACCCATCAGCACGGAGCAGTTGAGATGAGTTTTCTGCTTATCAATGGCTTCTTTTTCTTTTCGTGTCTGGCAATTTCTAATAGTGGATGATTTCCTGTATGCATATCCCATTTATGGTTTGTAGCACTGTATTATGATGAATTTACACTATCAATGAACATTGCTGAAGGGCCTCATTAACTTGTGCAGGCGGTGAATTTGTATTTTTCAAAATGCCACTCTTTCTCTAAAGAAATCTAGCTGACAGTGGCAGTCAAGTACTTGACTGGTTAATAAGGCAGCTCAAAGGAAACAGCTTCACTTCACTGCGAGTTTTTGTCCTTGTTTAATTTCTCCTCCTTTCTCGGCAGGTTTTGAGGATGTGTGAAGATAATATATTTCGGTTTTTAATCTCTCAGTCCCGCTGACTACCATGATATAAACAAAAGCAGAAACACAGAAAATTATAGAGATACACTTAAAACAGAACCGGTAATAAAAAACCTGGGGTTCTGGCTGAGGTTTTACTCAGGCAGCTCTCTACTTGGCATAATTAGGAAGTTTCTTCAAATCCCGCTAAATCCCAGCTCCATTTTTCTATGCCTGCAAAGTGAACAAGATAATCGTGCCCATAATGCAGGGCCTAAAAACCTGAAGGCATCAGCACCCAGCCCTCCAGACAGACTGCAACCTGCAAACAGTTCAAAAGAAAGCTTGTCAGACTAGCTGTGACATATGGAGCTACAACGAGAATATTTCCAGATATAGGAAATACCAAGCATTCTGTAAACAGAGTCGTTGGGAGTATTTTTTGCAGAGATATTTTTACGACTGGTAAGTTGCAAGAATCTGTTCGCAATATCTGTGCTCTCGGTTACCACCTGTGTTTTTCTCAGCAGAATGTGGTTAACATGCAGGCATCCGATACAATTTTTTATTTTTTTTAATCCCACATTGTGTCTTCCAATACCTCCTAAAAGCTTTGTGGAAGCTGCAGAGACTATGTGGAAATCTTGTTCCTTGAATACGACAATATTTAGCTATCGGAGATCTTTTAAACACACCTAGATGTCGACGAAAGGTGTTGCGGGAAGGGCGTCCCTGGGGCTGGGGCTGCGCTGATGCATTAGGAGGAGTTTTAGGCACCAAGGTTGGCAGAGCTTGGCCACATCAGTCCAGGGGGAAGCATCCCTTGCATGGGACCACGACAGCTCAGGACCACTTCTGCATCAGCCTGCTCATCTCAGAAGGCTCAGCCCACCGTGGTCTGTGCTGGGATGATGGCAGGAGGATGGAAATGGGATATACTGACTATTTTATATATGGCTAGGAAGGCTGGACTAGGTCAAAAAGACGTGCAGGAATCAGGCCTGACACTGCAGAAGAGACGTACTCAGTGTTGCGTGTGCCATATGGGCAGCAGTAACCACAAACAGTGAGGTCAAGCCTGGGAAATGGCAGCAACAGGCAAGACAAAATGTATTTTCATTCCGTCTTAGAAACCAAATCTTAATGTGAAGTGAGTATTTTCACTCTCTCTGCTTAAACATATATGAACACATATATAACAAATATGTCTCTCTACATACACACATTCCCATATAGATGTAGGTGAAATAAATCTGTAAAACATGAGAAATGACATCCACAAAGGTACATTTTTAGTAACATAGAAGAGAAATGATTGACAGAACAAAGCATATGGAAACGAAGAAGAATCTAACCCACATTTAGATCTAAGAAAAAAATATTTGCCTGAAGGGAAAATATTAATTAGTTTGTCTACATGCAAGATAAAAGTCTGGAAGACATATCCATCAAAAGGCAGCAGAATAAACAGCAAAATGGAAATTATTTGTAAATTGACAGTAAACTTGGCAAACATTGAGGGGGTAAACAAGTTATTTGGCATGCAAAGCACTCAGAAATCACAGCCTCTGTCAGGAGGCATCTGTGCATATATTCACTTATTTGACAGAAATTAACATTTTGCAGAAATCTTTGTTGCATGCTAAAGATTTCTTCACCCTCCTTAATTATTTTAATTGCTGCTTCAAAATGTTCCATATAAACATGAAAAAAGACATTAAAATCCACCAAGTCCAGTCCCACGTTATCAATAACACACAGTAACTCTGTACAGGAGCTTAACACAAAACCTACGGAGACAAAAAATATTGACATAAAAGAGCCACATTTGTTTTTTCTTGGTGGAAATTTAAGAAACACATGGAGACATTCTCAATGTCCTTTCAGTATTATGAAAGGCTTTTAAAACAAAACACTGTTTCATAAACAAATGCAATTAATCCAATGTCTTAGAGGCCCAGGGTTATGGAGACCCTTGTTTTTCCATTATTTTGGGAAAACGGTGAGAAGAACTAGCTTGCGCAAACTGCGTTTGTGCACTCGTAATACGGGTGGAAATTGGCCGTAACAAACTCTAACGATAGACCTTTTTTTTCCAAGAGTAATCAAAATTAATCTACACTGTAGCTATTCCTTTCTCACCCCCCGGGAGGGATGCGCGACCTCCCATCGACATTGTCTGCCTGCTGCGTGGGTGACGCTGGAGACACTGTCAGCCCAACGAACAACCGGATTCTGGCTGTTTGGGGAAAAGACGGATAATCTGAAGGTGACGAGCTCAGAGGATTCCTGACACTACCCCTACGTCAACAGAGCCACAGGAGACAACTAGTAGCCCCAAGAAAACATCAAGAAAAAGGACAAAGTTACTGGAACTGAGTCTGTCCTACAGGAATGGGGACTTGAGGCGAGCCCCATCGGTCTCCTGCAATGAGAGCGGCTGCTGCAGGCACTGCTGTGGATGCGCAGGCTTTGCCACAGGTGGTTTGGCGGCAGGACAAGGCGTTTTACCTTGTTTTGTACTGAAAAAAGTGCCGATTCCCCAAATTACACCAGACTCTGTAAGGATGGCAGCGGTACTTCACTGTTATTTATAGCCATGGATTTATGCAACAAGTTACATTACAAAGTCAATGTAAAAACGGGTTTTTAAAATAGAATCTGAATAATATTTTCCGCAAAATGTAGACCCGCGTATTGCGCCTGACCCTCACCAAGTGTAAATTCATGCAGTTCAAGCAACCGTTTGATATCAGATGGAGATCTAAGCCTTTACACTTACACACCATTCCTCTTCATCACAATGGAGCCATAAGATATATCCACCAACAGTTTGCAAAAATGAAGTAGTCCAGAGAAAAATCATAGCTAGATATCGTGAGCTGGCTCTCGATGCCCTAGCTCTTTCTCCCTGCATTGCCAATTTGTGCGGGGATATGCCAGCCCAGTTTGATTAAAACAGTAATAGCAGGAAGAGCTCATTCAAACAGATCCAAGCGCTGAAGGAAATCTCTTGTGAGCCCAGATTAAAATCCAACAAAAAATCAAAATGCTAAACGTAGCCAAATCTGAGACAGTTTGTTCCTTTTCATTAAAATGAAAAGCAAGTCAAATACTCCATTTCCTCCAGCAATCCATTTCCAGGTCAGGTTCCAAAGCCAAAATGTCTTGTTTTCTGCATTATTTTTACGTATTGTAACATCTAAGTAATTTGAGTGGTTGTCAGGCTGGATGCCTGCGATTCAAGTCATTCACAGCTACTCAAGGGCTGTGGTTTCTGCAAATGTAACAGCAGCAAAACCTTGGAAAACTTTCAAAAATGCCAACACAACTTCTGATATCTATGTGTGATGTTTAGTAAAGAATTTAGAAAGGCAACATTTTTTAGGAAAAAGTCCAGAAATACAAGGTAACAAAATAAAATCAACAGGAAATATATAATAATAAACCAAAAATTATTTGTACTTCTATCATGCCTCTATAAATACTGAATTGTAATAAGTTTCTGCATAGCCTCTGCTTTGCGTACGACACATTTCTGCAGGTTCAGTGACAGGCGGGACTTTATAATGGCGCTTTCTGAAGGACTTTAGCAGGTATTGGGGGGAGCTCTATGCACAGATACAAACATGCACATGGCTGTATGACACTCCATGAAACTCTTGTGAAGTGCAAATGACAGCAAACACTTGCCCCGGTATTCTTTGCTCAAAAGCCAAGTGAAGGGTTCATCTATTTTATCCAAGAGCATCCTTTCTCGGTTCCTAGACCACAAGCCATTGCCACTTTCAAAATGAAACCACACAGTTTTCTTACCTTCAGACAGAGGCTTGAATTATAGATTAGAAATTTTCCTGGTGAGTCCTTAGCAAGTGCAATCTTACAACAGTGCCTTCAGATCCACTGGGAGCTGAGCAACTGGGGAGCAATCCCCTATGTGGCTTTCCTAAAACAAAACAATATTGGTTAAGTTTTTTAAATAGCTGAAAACAAGAAGAGGACTGTAGACAAGCCATGCCCAGTCACGATAGGCTGAAGCCCACCAGACACAATGTCCATTACACATAGCTTCCCAAAAGTTGAACGTGTCCTCAGTTGTCCCAAGACCATCAGGTTCCCGGCAGCAGCCTGTTGCCTTCCAGAAAGGCTCCTGCCCATCTGCCAGAGCATGCTCCTGAATATCCTTAGTCTTCCAGGACTAGGCCTCCTTTTAACTATTTGTGATTCTGTCATCTGCTGAGGCCCAGCATTCACAAAACAACCATTTCAGCTTTGCAGGAGGTGGATTTGGGACCTTCTGCACTTACCTGGGACTAGCCGTCTTCTGCTGCTGCTGTCTCTTGAACTACAGCAATGCTGTCCTGCAACAGCAAGTCTATTTTATCTATCAAAGCACTACAAATACACTCGCCCGTGGGAGATCTGCATCCCCTACAGCCGTATGAAAGACCCAACGTTCAAAACAGCGAGAATCCATACGTACTGTCTTTCTCACTGACCTTATAGGGCTTTACACCAGCCGTGTCAACACCTACTGGCTGACAGGTACAGGCTTTGTGGGCTTGAGCAGCCACGTTTCACACCACCACAAAGCAAAGCCTAGAGATGTCACCAGGCTTATGAATTATGCAGAGCACTTTTTGCTAATAAGTTTCAATGCATAGGTGCAATGAAAGGTATGCATGATTTTGCCGCATTTAAAAGAAAAAGGATTTAAAGCGTTCTCCAGACTTTCCCATATGTACTCAGGAAAGATTATGGAAGAAGTCTGAATAATAAAATAAAAAAAATAAATAAAAAAAGGCGAGAATATATATTTTGCCCTACAAATTTTGCCTGGGCTGTTAGCTGGCTCTGTGCTACTCCCTGGGGACACTGCTTCTCTCCCAGCACCGCATGGCTATGACTCGACGTACCCATTTCCAACAATATCAGAGAAAAAAATGCACTCATGAAAGACTAGCAGTTACCACTTTTCCAGGAAATGGAGAGTTGATAACTCTTTGCCCCAGCTGTTTAACTCTAGAGACTGTATAGCATTACTGTTAATCCAAGCTCCTACTGTAAGTTGAAAGCAGGAGAGTCTACGTATAAAATAGTGAAATCCCATACTATAGCTAGACATCATAAAAGTCACTCCTTCCAAACCATTGTTTAAACTCAAAATTATAGTTGCGTTCTTCTTTCTGAGACGGTCTAAAGGCAGAAGAGAGGTAAAGTTTGCAGGGAGCGCTTATGTCTTTTATAAGCTCAAGCAGCCTAAGTGGAAAGAGACGGACAAGCTTGCAGGCACACAAGGGCACACATGCTCTAAATAATTTATAAGTCTGTTGACAACTCCAAGTCATGCCATGTGTTATTTTGATACCTTACTGTTCAAATCTATAAAGCTCGTATCTGTCAACTATCAAGCTCTTGTGTGCCCCAAAGCTTGTTCATTTTTTCCATCTCTATCAGTCAGTCTAATAAAAGTTCTTGCCTCGCCCTACACGTTTGGCCTCTTGGAAACAATATGGGCTTCTTAATATCATCTGCCCCAGTCACGTTTACACCTTGCCTGGTTTACACCGCCAGCCCAAGTTGTAAAGAATATCCACTGCTATAGGGCTTCTGTAAACCACTATGCATATAAAATACCTACATAAAATACATTAATACTATCAAATATATAATGACTTAAAACAGATTACGGTTTTCTTTTTCCCAGCAAAAATATCTTACATTCATAAGGGAAATATTTATATTAGTGTTTATCCTTTAAACACAGGAAAGGAAAATATTTGGAGAGAAAAAACTCTTGAAGATACCACAGTTCTTTTGTATCTTTAGTTTTCAGACCGTCACTCACATTGTTTCTCCTCAGTCAGCTCAACAGACTAATTCTATTTAATCCTTTTCTTTTTATATGTAAAATGATACAGTTTAATGCTCCACAGTTTAATATCTGTGAAGTTTTATCTTTATTTGTTTGGGAAATTTGAGTCAGATACTCACCTACTGTAATTTCCAAAGAACAAACAAATGAAAAAGGGCAGTCCATTTTCATGCAAATCCAGCCAGCTGTTTAGCTCAAGCTGCCCTTGCCTTCTGATGTGAGGATCTGCATAAAAACCAAAGTGGAGATATGATAAAATATAAAAGGCTGACAATAACATGCAAATCGAAATCAGTCATTGGAAAACTGTGGACTCATTGTCATCAAAAGAATTAGGTGGCAGAACAAAACAAAAGAGCCCTACTGATAAAAGTAACTATGGCATGATGGCTTTAAAATCTACAGATTTCTTATACCACAAAGAAAATTGAAATTAAACACCTCTCTAGACTGTCTGCTTTTAATCTTTTCCTTCTGAGCTGCTTCCTGACATATTCTCTGTTAACTTTTTATCAAAGGTCATTTATAATCATATTTCAGAGATAAAAATAAAAATAAAAAATACATTTATTTCCCAAGTTTTAATCAAGTGCCCAGAAAAAAAAAATTATACTAAAATAAGCAGCTGAACCCTAAGCAATGTAGTCCAGACACACTAAAATATTTAGAGAAAATATAAGTGGCCCCTTATGTTGTCAAATCTAGAACTTAATTTTGGGGTATAATTTTGCTCTCATTTAGACTTATCGTTAAATCTGATGATGAGTTTTGGGTGGTTTTGTGGCCATACAGCAAATCCCCAACTTCCGATACACAACGAGGCGATGATGGTGACAGAGGGTCTCCCGCAAGGATAAGGAAAGTGTCATCTTGCTGTTAGTTATACGTGAGAATATCCCCCTGTTCAGGAAGCTGAGACAGTACTTCATTAGTCGATTGGAAGAATTTTCTGAAAATATTCAACAAAGTATCCAAATCGGTTTAAAATTTTCTTACTAAACTCTTTTCTTCCTCATGGAAAAAAAAATGGCTTTCCAATGAAACATATTTTCATTCCAGAAGAACAAAAACAGCTTCCTGAAAATTCTGAAATGTTTTCATAACTAGGCCACCTTAGGTAAAGAAACTTAAGAATTTCTATTTGAACAGGAATAAATTTAGGTTTTACTTTTCTTTGTATTAATATATTATTTCTGTTAATAGGGGTTTTTTTGAAAGGATAACATTAAGCAACTTGGTTGCAAAATAAGAAGAGCTAAAATGAAGAGAATAAAAAAAGAGTGCCAAAACCAGAAAACATAGGCTTTTAAGGATGCTGATAAGCCATCCTTAAACCAGCCTGATTTTGGCCCACCAGCAGTAAGCTCAGCTCAGGCCAGCAGCGCTGCTCCACTCTGCACCCCCACACCGCCTCCCGGTTCATTTGGATTTGAACCAGTTCCCCGCCATGCTACGTGAATCCCTTCTGCGGTTTCCCTGTTTTCCCCTGCTTTCCCTGTCCTTGCGCCTTCGGACGCAGGCATCGATCGAGCAGCGCGGCGCACGCGAGGCTCCCCGGCCATCGCCCGCTGCTGCAGCGAGGCTGAGCAGCCGAAGCGGGAACATCAGCCGCCTTTCATGGCGTGTCACGCATGGCGTGACATCGGAAACACAGCCTTTCATTTCACGTTGATACACGCTCGTATTAAAAACTAGGCTAAAAGATCGCTAATACCGCATACCGAAGCACTCAATAGCTAGGAAATGCTGGAATTAAAGGTCCCTCTGCAACTTTAATTTGGCCCTTGCCTGTCTTCGCTATGATGTAGTTGTTAATTACTTGCTCACAAGTGGCTTTTTTTTTTTTTTTTCCGGAGAAACCCAGTCTCATAAGTGCATAGGAATGACTGTGCATGGAAATAAATCAGGATTTTTATTTTGCTGCTGTCTGTAGCCAGTGGATACACAGCGAATGAGCTGAAAGAAGCCGGAAAGATAAAAAACTGTGTCACCCTTTAAGACTATGTCTATGCGCTCAAATGCAAATCCCATCGCTAGCACCGAACAAGTCCTCTTTGGGTCCCCAAGGCCGCATGGCTGTATCAGCACGCTGCTGCGTCAGAGCTGATGAGGCTTCGGCGGTGATCATACACGTACGCTGCTCTGGGGACCAAAGCCGGCACTTCGGCAAAGCACTGCACCCTGCCAGCCGGCACGGCAGCGGCTCCGCTCCAGATGAGCAACAAGTCCTTAAAAGAAACCGCGCCGGCAGCAGCGCCCGTTCTTAGGGGTAATGCCTAGGAAAAAGCAACCTGGGGTATCTCAGCATCTGCATCCTGCCAATTTATTGATGCTTCGGAAATACCTTTAATCTCAGTGCCTGATAGCTAACGTGTAAAATGGAGATAAATCCATTCCTTCTGCAATAATGGGATGCTTCTCTAATACTATTCACGCAAGTAGCAAAGATCAGTTAATTTTTAAAAGCCATGATGAGAGCATGAGAGGAAAATCCGTGGGGAAAAGCCCAAAGTTTGGATGGTGGTCAGGAAATAACAGATCGCGAGCATCAGAAGACCTCACCTGCTGCCATTTAAACACATTTTAGTGCACACCACATGACAAAAGCCAATATTGTAGGATGCATGCTTATAAGTACATCTATAAATACGGCTGTATTAGCTTTTTGTTACTTTTCAGTGCTTAACTTTACCACCTTGGTATTCTTTTGCATGCAATTTCCCAAACAACTAACAAGTCAAGACTTAGAAGCGTTTAGCCTGCAGGACCATCCAGCCTGCCTTCGCTTCATCAGCAAAACTGGGACCTCTCGACTTGTTGTACCACCTCCCGTGCCCTAACTTACAACATAACCTATGGCAGTAGAAAGCTTTTGTACATCACCCATCCCTACAGACATGGAAAACGTACAATTTGCCAGTGTTTGCAGCAACGTTCAGCACAGAGAAAATAACACGCAGTTCGGTGGGTTTCATGGCATTCCTGAATCAGCAAGGGGTGACCTGAGAGCAGAGGGAAAACATCTCCCTCCCTCGCCTCCTCCGGCACCGCCGATGCGAGGCACGAGAACAGTCGCTCTGTATGGGTGCCACATCCGCGTTACGGTCGGCGTGGAACTGCGAGGAGACGGATCAGCCTCAGTGCAGATGGACTCAGCAAGTGCAAACAGATTTTTAACATGCGTATAAACTAGGGCACAGGAGGATTTTTTGACAAGAACAAAAAAAAAAAAAAAAAAAAAGGCGCCAAAGTAACTAACTACCTGCTCCGAAGCCTGGAGGAACTGGAGCTGCTCAGAAAAATTATTATAATTTTGAAGCCTGTGAAAGAACATACTTTCCCACAATCTCTTTTTAAAAAAAATTAAGAGAAAAAAAACCTTATTCATTTTAGCAGAAACTTCTAAAAAAATGCTTCATGCACAGCTGGCACAGAAAATATCACCTCCAACATTTGAAGTCTGCCAAAACCCGAGGCAGCTTCAAACAGGGAGCTGAAACGCAGAGCGCTGGGCAGCCGTGGCAAGCGCGGAGCCTGTAACCGCTGCAGAGGAGACGCTTCAGGAGCGGGGAGATAAGAGCAACTCTAAATTTTTGAAGGTGAATTGTTCTTAGCCCTAGCGACCGTACAATATCTCTGGCCTACTAATTTTGGTTAGGGCTGTGAATGCCTTGATCCTCATCACCCAGGGTTAGAAATCACTCCACTGAGGGTTTTCCCGACAGATGATGGAGAAGGTTGATGACGGTGCACAAGAAAGCGAAGCCCTTGGGCATGGCGTGAACGGGCTCAGGAGGAGAAGGAGCCCAGGAAAGCAAAGCCTCGGTGCCCCGACACCGGAGCGAGAGGCAGGGTCACCCCTCCTGCGAGAGCGAGGGAGGAAGGTAGAAAAGATTAAAAAATCAAGGCATGGTATTTTGGAGATGCCAGTCGCACTGGAGGGAAGGATGCCTCTTTGCTGAAGATCCTGGAGGACCATCTCATACCTGACCAACCTCCATCTCCCCCCTCTGACTGATTTATCTTTGTCGGGTTTGTGGAAGATACACAGTTCTTTCAGAAATGAGACGCAAGTCATTAAGTTTGCTGTAGTAAGAGCAAACGTTAGTTTACTTGAGCACAATTATTTTATTGAAATCTGTTGCCTAAGCCAGGATTTCAGGAATCATGACTCAAGCCTCATGAAATAATGAAATTAGCTCCAAATTCAAGAGATTTTAACATAAGTAAGTGACAGAGTCTTTTTTTGGCTTCTGGTTTATAAAACCCAAGGTCATTTGAAACCAGTGGACCAGCGACTCACTTTTCCTTTTTTTTAATGTAAAACAGAAATTCCCATCCCACTGCTGGGTCTCAGCAAAAAGGGCTTTAAATAGCTGGCGGGTGGGTGGCAGTAACGTCACAAAATCTGAACCCTGAACTTGTGCACAGTGCAAACTAGTTCTCATGCCTATATGCATTTACCCGCACCACGTCAGGCACCAAAAATCGCTCCTATTAGCACCGATAGCTTTTGTGACACACGATATGGTTCCCTGGTGTTGCAGAAGCATCTCGAGGGCTCGAGCAGAGCGGTGACCCTTTGTGCTATGTACTCTACAAAAATATTTCAGCAGTAGCAAGGGGGTACACAAATGCTCAGCACTGAAAATAAGCCATTTAGCAATAAGTACGTTTTTCTTGTCGTTTAGCACAACATGAAAGTTTTGTGTCAGTTTTTATCCTCCAGATGTGTTCCTAATATTGTCGTCAATAGCAGCAGTTAGTATTATACCATTTTAATAGAAAAAAAACCATTCAGCTCCCATTTTGAACTTTTTAATCTTTTCCTATGTGCCAGGAAGTGGAATAACTAAAGCTTATCTATTTATGCATGTGCCTAAATCTTCAATGCATATATAAATTTAAATCTCATTACACTATAACACACTGCTTTAAAAATACAGATACATTTTAAGTCTGCTACACATTTTTATCAAATAGGGGGACTTAATTTTTATTTTTCTTCCACATAAAGCCAGTGAAATCCTGCATGTTAATACTTCAAGAAAATAAACTTGTGTAAAGATTTGCCTATCCAAAGTACAGTATAATTTAAATTTAAATCCCTTAGAAACCCAAAGCACTGTGTTTATAATATGAGAACAGCGGGCAGTCGTGCCCTTGACTGGAGGGCATGTCATCTAGTCCTCTCCTTCTCTGCAAAACCATCAGGCTGGCAGTAGTGACAGATGAACAGCTTACCATTAATTTCTCCTCTTTCATGCCTTCAATCCAAATGGTGCATATTCTCCACAGGGAGGCATCAAGGTCTTTGCCTTTATTTCTCTTGCATACTCGCACTGACTTATAAATCAAGTGCAGATAAGAAGAGAGGGCAAATATCAATCTTTTTTTTTTTTTTTTCCTGGCCAGTGCCCACTGGCACACTACTGAGCTTTGACTGAAAGGTTCTTCAAATCTTTATGTGATTCATAGGCAAGGGAGCGCTCCGTGAGGACAAAACAACAAAGGAAATTTGAGAGAGAGGATTTGTATATCTTGGCTTATAAATTAAAAACCTCCTCTCTGCAATGTTTAAATATGGGTTACAAAAAAAAAAAAAAAGGGAATCTAAGTTGTTATTACTTTATTGAAAAAAAAAATCTTGGTGGAATATAAAATAGGCAGCGTTTCTTCGCACGCGGCCGCCGGAGCAGCTCTAATCAGAATGTTGTATTTTCCCAAAATATGCTTTCTTTTGGGGGGGCATCTCTCCTCTTTGCCACTGAAGTAATTCAATCCTTCAAAACAGATTGGCTTTTACTATTACTTTGCGGCACTAATGATTAGCTTTTGTCTCTCTGAAAAAAATAAGAAATCTTATTTCAATTTAAAATACAAAGGGCCAGATCTACATGCCATGCAAACCAGCGCAGCCATACAGGCTCATACGCAGCTCTGCTGATTGGCAGTAGATGCAAAATTGTCCCACAATGTTTTGTAAGTATAGTGGAGAGGAGCGTACCGGTTTATTAACTATATTTTCTTTGAAACTGCTACTGCGGCTTTCAAAGTTCAAAGAAAAACAGATTATTTTCTTTTTAAACTAAGTTTCACAAACCATCTTAGTTTGCAGTGATTTTGAGGGTTCATTAGAGTCTTACACACTAATTCTGTAACCAACCTGCCATAGCAATGAAGGGACATGGACCTTCCTTCTCTTGCTCTCTTTTTTTTCTTTAAGTGCATTACTAGAAGAATTTTCTATTCAGTTACAATAAATTGATCCTGCATTTAAAACATATATTAAATCATTGGTGTGAGTGATGCAACATTATTACACGTCAGGAGAAAAAATCTATATTATGATAGTTGTTGACAAATGATAATATTATTTTCCGGCTAAGCATGAGGTGTTAATGCTGCTAAATGGCTGCAAATGTTGACGTTAAAGGCTGCCTGCTGGCCATTTCCAGGTGACATATCTGGGGATTTGGGGCTATTTCATTTTCCAGCCTTTTTTAAGGCTTCAGGCCCCATCCATAAATTACAGCTGATGACAAAAGTGGAAGCTAACAGTGGCAAAATTAGGCCCACAGGCAAAATAATTATATATACAGCCTTTAGCAGTGAGGGAGAAAGCCATCAATCAGCCCCCAATTATTCACTAGTTAATCAGCTCTGCCCTTCCTTTATTGAAGGGTTACAGTGTAATTAAGTTGGCAGCATCCTTTTAATTCATCAAACATACAACACATGGCGGTGTTTGCTGCAATCAGGGGACAGCACCTTTGTGTGCCTGACCCCTAGCACTGCTGTAGGAGAGGAGGAAAAACTTCAGAGGTAAGAGAGACTATTTATGCGAAAGCAGAGCAGCCCCCGGCCGGGCAGCACCGCGGTACAGAGCCGTCGTGGAGGGTAGGCAGGGCTTCAACGGCATCCCTGCATTTCACAGGCGGGATAAACGCCTGCGTGCACGTACGCATAAACTTGGCGGGTGCAAGCGCTCCAGAAAACTTGTAGGTAATCGGGTTATTCCCGTATTGCTTAGGGCAGGTGGTTCTAGACCACAGCGTTCACGGATAACACCACCCCGCAATCGCTCTCCGATAACGGCGCGGCAGCAGAGCGCCGAGCATCGCTCCGGGGTCCCCGGATTGACGCTGGATCACAACAGACAGGCTGGGCGCTCCCAGGCCATCAAAGCAACCACAGCCAAAATGTACATTTCTCCAAGAAATTATTTTGTGGAAACCAAGTTTAAGGAAATAACAAAAGCGGTTATTTAAAGGCCGTATGTAGTTTTGTATCCCCTCTCAGGTTAACGGCATTGGATTTTTATATTATACAGCAGATTGGTATTTTCAGTGGTTTTTGCCAGCCAGGAAGTATTTGGACATTGATTTTATCTCACCACTAATGGAAATGACTCAAGATATTGCACTCTTCTATCCATACTAAATTTTAACCTGTGAATACATGCAATGGCTATGGCTTCTCTATCTCTCACTTGTATTTCTATATGTACCCAAGTAATGCTATATATTGTGCATGCCTTTTTCCCCCCTATATTTACCTGATTATAAATCTGTTTTCCTGCCACATATACTTCCTGCTCACGGCATCCTTAGAGATGTTGAATGTCCTAAGTGTCCTTGCTACCTTGCAGAATAGATACAGAATTATTTATTCATAAACAAGCTCTGTGTTTCTAACCTGCTTGTAATAATGAAGTTTTATACAATCGTTGGCTATACTGCATGATGCGGGCAAACAAACCCAAAACCCTCAACATCTGAAAGCAGTGGGAATCTCAATGTTCAGAAGCGTTGGCTTTTTTGACAAAAATCTTTATTCCTCTCAAATGAAAAGTGAAAGAGCATTACCCTGCTGGACGCTTTTTCATGGTTATTTTACTTCATTCAGGCTGATTGAAGACATTGGGAAGTTTCTCACTATATACCAAAAAACCTTTCCCAAAGATGCAAAAAATGATATTTTGTTTTATTTTTGTTGTTTGGGGGGAGAGGGGGAGGGGAGGGAGAGAAAACTCACCTGTCTATTCAGAAATCTCCAAAATCTCCAAGACACCAAGAACCAGGTCTGGCCTCACCCCTGTCAGCAGCCCCAGCAGCAATCCCTTCTGGACCTCACCCTACTCATTTGCAGGTTATCTGGAGCCTAACCAAAGACTTGTGATGATGGGCAAACATGACAGTTAGATGTCCTTTGTGCTACTCTCCCTTTCAGCAATTTTACCCCTCCAGACACCCTACAGTACATCAACTTGGCAATGTTCCACGTTCTCTGGAGTTGGGAGCTCAGACCAAGAGAAGAAGAACAGAAGGTGGGAGCATTGTCTTTCCTGGCCAGGAACGGTTACCATCTTAGCAGTAGGAGTTCCCCCGACAGCTAAGGGAACCTGATGTTCTTAAGTCACTTTGGCTTTTTTGACCACTAAATATCCATTTGGATGATACGCTGCCGTCTTAGTCTAAGAATCAGCTTGGTTTGCCAGATGCCTTGGAAGAAGACCTCTCGCTGACAGCCACCTGCAGAGATTTCCAGTGTCGATCTGCTCTGCTGTGATCCGTTTTCCTACTGGAGACTAAACTAAACCGAGACACCGAATGTCAATGTGAGCTACCAAAGAATCTGCCCCATCAAAGAAATTTGCATAAAGTTAAAGTCATATTCTTGCTAACAAAACACTAAATTAGTATTTAACTGTTGGTCTCCTGGTTGTAGACACACATCTTTTTACTCTTTGGGTTTTTTTTAATTACAGAAATTTGGGCTGCACGATTTAGATCCTGCATTATCTCAATGTCAATAAGTATCATCTTTTCCTAAAGAAAAGGCATGCCATATTGCAGTCAACCTAAGTCATAACTCAAGACAACACAATCATGTCAGAATATAATTTTATACAATGAGATTGTATCTGTTGTTATTGAGGGTCATTGAATTCCGTCTGTCAGTGTTATGTTATTGAATAGGTTCAAGTAATAGTTTGTGCTGATTATCAGAAAGTCTGTTTAAAAACTGTCACTATGTTTATATCCTTCAGGGATGCATTCGAATTATGCAGATAAAGAGGATCAAGGGGTGTAATGCAATGAAGTACAATTCCTGACAGAAATTGCAGAACAAAGTTTGTATGAAATTTTCTGGAAAAAAAAGACTTTGTACATGCTGGCTCTGTTTTAAATGTAAAAGACTGCATATACATAAAGCGCAATTAGATTGCTTGACGTAAAGCATACAGTGTATTCCCAGATGAAAAACAGTGACCAAAAAAGAAAAGCTTCCTTATCCATTGTGAGAAGTTACACGTGAGCAAGAATAATTTTTTACAGGTGTATTAATTTGAATTTCAAAAATATTAAAAAATTATTCAAACCCATCAGGTCAACATGGTCAAGGAAAACATTTTTTTTTGGACAAACTTCATGTAAACTGCCATCTGCAATTTTTAATGATGCAATAAAAGTTTCCTAGCAGTGAGTAAGAATGTAAACCACATCAGTTTTTTTCCTAACTACCTAATTTTTCCATTTTAATATACAATTTAAAATTCATTGCAAGTTGGTTAATTAAATAAATTATCCATTTGGAAAAAAGACAATTCAGTGTGCCTACTGGAGCTGAACACAACAGCGCCAGTTGCAATTGTATATTTTGTTTAATTTGAATAACGTTTTGTTTTCATATATTTCCCATTAAGAATACTTCGGTCATGTTCCTATGAATGTGTTCACTTTTTCACGGGCAATTTTTAAGTAACATGATAATGAACACTAAGGAAACACATATTATGTGCAAATTTATTCTCTTGGCTGTTTGGCTTAGATAATATACTACAGTATAACCAGAAAAAGCACTAGCACTCCCACTAGGTTTCCAGTTAAGATACTGCACTTTGGGTAAGCACTTGATTTTTGTTTTGCTGGTGAGAGGTATCACCATCTTGTTCAGCAGAATTTGGAAGACTCCTTTCTAATTGCTATTTTCTAGCAATAATTGTTTTCCTTAGAATAGCACAACGTTATGTATTACAGTGCTCAGAGGACTTAAAATAAAAAAAAAAATCAGTCATCTTCAGGTTTTGTATAATCAAGAATAGATCTCGTTTAGGGTAGCGATCATAGTCTCTGTCTGGGTATTCATATTTACTTACACAGAACACCAAATGAATTCAAGTGCATGTACTAACAGATCCCAAGATAACTTTGAATCTAAATGCATTTTCTATAGTAGATATGTTGAGGATAGAACAGAATTAGAGGGCAAAATGCCTTGAAGCTTTCTGGTAATACTCACACGACTCCTCTTTCCTCGTTTCAGCTACCTATTAATAGCCTAGAAAAGAGATTTGGAATAATTACGGCAACACAACAATTGATCAACCTGGAAATTAGATATTTGGAATAACTCCCGAACAATCACACGACAAGCACCAAATTGGATGCGTTTGCGTGGTCAATAAAAATTACATTATACCTAACTTTCTAAGCATGCAACTTAAAATAATATTCGAGGAAAACCAAACTTCCTCACAGACAATTACAAAAGAGGAAAAACAGAGTAAGACGTGGAAGTGAATGATTTGCTTTGATTAGCACACAAGGTGAGAGGTGGCCTTCACAGTCCTACGTCACACCAGCCAGCTCATCGCAACCTTGCGCAATTCATACTTCAGAATAACAAACATAAGTGTAATATGAGTTGACAGTAAAAGGAGGGGGAAACTTTGCATTCTCTTCACATACACTCAAAGGGGAATATTAAGCTGAAAAACTACATTACATATATAAGACAGTTGTATGGCTGTTAAGAGAGGATTTTTCTTTGCATTCACACAGCAAGAATGTTTCAGCCTAATGTATTAGATTCATTTGTCCAGCTAATGGGATGAAGAGAAAGTGACTTCCAGGCAGAAAACCTTGTTAATCAGAAAAAATTTGGGCCACTTATACTTGTTGTTCTGACTTTCTGAGTAGGAACTTCCATTTTTCACGAGAAACGCACATGCATGCAACAAAAAAATTACCACAGATTGCGTTTCATTTTTGGACAGCTACTCATAGACTGAGTATGTTAATGCTTTTACCTGAGGTATCACCTATAGTCAAATTTTTCCTCCCTAAAACAAGAGCCCTTTATCTTTGTGAAAGACTTCTTTCTATTTTAAAGGCTATTTGCAAGATAGAGTTATAAATGGATTCACTTCTTGATCTATTTTGCAGAAATTTGTGTAACTTGATTGCTTACTGGAAGCCAGGTTCACATCCTGGAAAGAAGAAAACCTGAAGAAAATCACCTAAAACTGTGCTTAAAGCAGAGTAATTTTGCATGCTGTGGATGCATGTGGTACCTTAATGATTGGTCGCTTGACAGTTTCAATACATCAATAATTTATAGATATAGAATAGATATATCTATAGATATATATAAAGGTCTATATCTTTATAACATCTATCTAAAGAGACGAGGTGGAGGACTGTGCCACCACTGAGGCAGGCATGAGAATGGAGCAAGTGGCCAATAAGCATTTTGATCTCTTTGGAAATGTCATCTTTTCCACAAATTATTAAGACTATCTGCCACAATAAAAGAGACTTGGGAGGAGAGACTGTTAATATTAAAAAACCAAGCAACAATAACTAATGAAGCATTCTAATGTTTGCAAGTGAGAAGTAAAGGTAAATTTACCAGGGAAATTTATTAAAAGTAAAAGCAGAAAGGTGTCGAAGGCAATATCTTGCATTTGTGTAAAATGCATAAATTAATGAATTCCTTATGGACGTCTTTTTTATTCTGATTAATAAATCCTTTCTTACCATTACAGCCCAAACAAAGCCATTAAGAAAAGAGCCCAGCCATCTTTCCTCCTTTACCCATTTTACATAGTCCCCCGCTTTGCTCTTACAGTGTATTTACATTTAATCACGAGGTCAGAGTTAACACCTTATCACTGTATCTATTCTACTGCTAACACTTCACTTATGTTTAAACAACACATTTTTCCTGGAACGATGCACCTATTAATATATTGGCATCAGGGCCAGCATCCTTGAACAGAATATTAAACACCACCACCTCTGAAGCCCACCTTGTATTTGGTGCTGCTGAGTTAAGTTCAAGCAGCACGCTATTTTTTACAGCCTTAGAGAAGTGCAGTGGTTGCAGTTGTCTCCTCCATTTCTACAGCTGGCAAAAGGAGTCCTCGAGCTGTGTAGGATTTGGGGCGTATACGCCTGGTTTTGGGGCGTATACGCCTGGTTTTGGCTGCGGTCCTGTGCCACAGCCCCGCTACTGCCATGGCAGCGGGGACGTGTGGCTCAGCACAGCTGGCAAGGAGGCATCCAGTCCCACGGCGTGATGACAGGAGACAGGAACCCCCTCGGCATCGGGCTTGGGCTTCTTCTTGAGTGAAAGCAATGTATCGCGCACCTCCTTGGCAATACCTTTTTGATGGATGTCAGCTCGGAGCGGTGCTCGGCCAAGGCCACCCTGGAGGTTGCAAAGGATGAGCGTGGTCAGCGCTCCAAAAGGAAATCAGGACAATGGGAAGCGTTAACAGGTCAACAGAAAATGCTCCAAAATGCCAGTTTCTGAACGGCCCCGCAGGAGACGCACGCACCAGCTACCTACCGCATCTGATTATTTATTTTTGCCTGTTTCTGTTTTGCTCTTGAGTAAGAGCACAGTGCGGTTTATGCTTTTCTGTCTAGTGGTAGCTCACAGTGCTAAATCTCTACCCCCTTTTACATGCCAACATTTCCTTAATTTCTTAATTTGCCTTAATTTCTCTTTGTCCTCGTTCCTGGGAAGTAGAGAGGCTGTTTTAAGGCAGGCCAGTGTACAGCAATAGCAAATTTGACAGAGCCTGCCTGTGCCCTCTTTCCTTTGCAAATTCAGACAAACCAATTGTCAGATTGTCCATGTTCATCTCGACATGCGTGAAACTCTCTGTTTAGTCTAGGGGTTTAGATCTCCATCTGTTTATGCTTCCTCTATACCGGGTTAAAATGTCTGAGCAAAACTAAAGATCTGCTTGAAAAGGGAGTAAAGTAAGTCAACAAAGTTTTGCACAGTTTCAAATGAATTATTAAATCACTTTCTAGAGTACGCAGAAAGAAACCCCAAACTGCCTTTGGGATTTCAAACTGCAGTGAACTTGGTCAGTGCTCTGCATCTCTAACAAGTCTTGTAATCAGACCAAGGGGCTTCTTTGTGGAGCGTTTTTTTTCCCACCACTCTAGTAAACACATCTCTTTTTATCCCACTTACTTTTGTTTGCATGGTCCATGTATTTCTTTATCTCTGTTTTCAAATGCTGTTAAACTCCCCTCAGTATTTCTGAAGAAAGTTTGAAACTCAGTAACTCGGTATTCCCGAGGCAACCTGCAATAACAACCAACGCAGGATTGTAAAGGATACTTGGTCAGGAAAGGGATTTCATTTCTAGTGGGCAATTGCAAACAACAAGGGAAATATTATTTTTTTTAATTAAGATAAATACCTTAATGGTGTACTATTAAAATAATGTGCCCAACTTACACACGCCTTAGAAAAAAAAGGCCACTATCAAATTTTCTCTCTTTAGGGATACGCTCTTGTTACCAGTACGGGAACATTAATCACACTGAGACTGCCTGTTGGAGTTGCACTTAGAAAACGGTCCCTTTGTCCCCATCCATCCTGTGCCCCAGTGCTGGAAGCCCCTCCTCATCACGGCCACCAAGGCTGCCAGCACAGCCGCCTCCCAGCTCCTCTCCAATGGCCACTCCATCGCCTGGATACAAGGAGCGGGCTGCAACTCCTCCTTCTCTCCTTAACCCTGGTAATTTAGTTGTTCTATCATCCCCAAACCACTGCACACATCTGTAAATGCCATCCACCGCACTGCGCCTGAATGGGCTGCCTCCTGCACCCACCTCTGCCCTGCCCAGCACCGTGCCTTACACAGGACTTTCTCTAAAGCAAGTAGTGCGAGGCTAACAAGTGTACAGGGTTAGCTGAGCTGGAGGAAAAAACAAACAAACAAACAAACAAGAGATGAACACAAAGAATTGCATTTCTGCGAGGAGCCGGTGCGGCACGTTGACCTCAGGCACGGAGACATGTAAAGCCAGCACTGTGGGTTATGTGAAATCCCTCTGAGAGCACACCAAGAACAGACCCAGGTTTGCAGGTCAATACGTTGGGGCAAAACTGCCGTGGAAAAACCTGTCATACACCTGCACAGTTCTCATTTAGCAGGTGAGCCTCTGGATAGAACAGAAAATAAATAACCAACACTGAAAGCAACAGTCCTGTCCTCTATTTTGCAGGTCACATTACTTATATACACTAAGTAAGGCAATGAGAAAATAATGACGTGCAATAGAGTTAAAAGTGAATGCCTTCATCCTTTTGTTGTTTATCAGTTAACAAAATGACATTATAGAGATGCTTTATGTATTTATTGAAAGGGGAAAAACATCTATCAAAGCTCATTTTAGCTATTGTTACTGCCATCAGACTTGTTCTCTTCTGCCATGAGCTGGAACAGGACTGTCAGCGAGAGATGACTGATATAGGCAAATGATTTTGCATCGTTTGAGATACATACAGAAATATAATCATACCCAAGGTCAAACATTAGAAAAAGGTTGGGCATTTGGGGCAATGAAAGCAATGCTGTCAGATATTGAAATCTCAGCAGGAGATTCAGCTCCATTAAAACTGAATACACAATTACTTTCAGCTTGCTACTTTCCATGCATGTATAACTAGTTTGTTCATCTTGGTGCCCCCTGTGTTAGTCAGAAAAGGTAAGATTTGAATATTTTGAGGAATGGGTATGATACTCCTTTCACAGGAGTCTACATAAGTGATAAAATGACTATATAGTATATAGGCAACTGGTGAATCACTTCAACAATTAATCTGCCTTGAAGAAGCAGACCTAAGAGATATAAGTAACTGGCTCTGCCCAGGTATCTTTAAATTCTCTGCAAGTATTTGGCTGACTTTACGTGAGTGGCCTTCCAGAAGATGCTGCTTTGGCGACCAGGAAAAGAAACGCTTGGCGTGCCCGTTAAGCAGCGCCGTTGGAGTAGTATGACGAAGAAACAGAACCAAAGGAAAGAAATGAGGAGAGAAACTAATGGAAGAGCTTTTGCAAAACGAATTGAAAGTGGATGTTAGAACTGGCAAAGGAGAAAGATGACGGGAAGGGCTTGTCTCAGATTGGGGATTGCACAGGGAGAGGGGAGAGAAACCGCTGGAGTTACTGCTGCGTTCAAATTTGGATATTTTCAAAAGCTTCACTAGATATCCATAAATTGTACAGGTCTGAGATAAACTCCACGTGCACTTGGCTACTTGTGCTACACACTGCCTGTTAATGCATCTCTGATGAGACACTTCCGATCTTAGAGACACCCAACCAGCTTCCAACAACAGATATTTATGAAAAAAATCATCCTCTTAAGGGATGTTTCCTCCAAATCTGGGGGTTTTATCCAAGAGGGAGCACTAGCTCAAGTTACCATTCAGGCATTTCAGACTCCTAGATCAGTGACAGTCCAGTATTTTGTGTTCTCAGGATCAGGCTAAAGAGAGAAACCTTCTGATCTTGCCTTAAAACTAAATAATTCTTGTAATATTGGGAAGACTTTGCTTTTTTATGTGCTTTTTTTATTTCTGAGATTCCTACACTGAAACTCAAAAAGTAACCTAATATTAAAGTTCCAAATTTTACAGAAAAAAGCAAAATCCTAATCTTTTTCAACTTACATTTCCATGTTATTAACGTCAAGAAATTGCACGTGAGATTGAATTATATGGTTATAAGGTTTCTTGTATTGACGGGAGCCACCACAAATCTTCAGTTTATTTTATCCATGTACTTCATACCATCATTTCCTGATCCACCATTTGCAGTTATGAGTATCCATGTAACACGTAATGCCAGGAACGTACAAATAATTACAATTACCATGTGCTTTTGACACATTACCATGCAGAGGTCAGGCAAATTAATTTCTAACAATACCCACAAAATTTCTAATTCACACTGAATTTTTCAAGAAGCAAACATTATTAATAAATAACATGGATTAACATTAAATAGTTTTATTATTTATTGAAGTTATAATAAATAAAAAATATCCATGTTGTGCCCCTCAACTATTCCAGTATGATGAGCAGTAAGATACTCATTTACATTCACAGCTGCAAATACCAAAGAAATGTTGGGAACATCATTTCCCTTTCCCTGCTAAAGCATTTGTTCTCCACCTGCAAAGACTGCGAGGCACTACACTAAATTAAAAAAAAAAAAAAAAATTTTGAATTTGGGATAAATGGGAAATACTATTTCTTTTTTACAGGTTTCTACCTATGGTAACTTTTACTTTCTCTCAGTTACGGAGTACCTGGACCCATGGACCTACCGCAGCCGGCTTCACCACTGGCAATAGGTAACGTGTCACTTATCCATTCACTCTTAATTTCCCCAACCACTCCACGTGCGATTCTTCTGCTCAAATGTATTCTAAACCGTAATAGCAATGGAAAAGATGGTACAAGGCTTTTTGAAATGACCTGTGTTATTCTTTTCTTTTTTTCCCGTGCAAATAACACAACCCTTCCTAGCCAACCTATCTCATTTCATATACTTGCAGCAAAAATTACACCACCTGTAGGAACGTGGCATGCCACTTACTGGAATTAAAGGCGTGCCAGGGCAGCGCTGGCAGCCAGGGGATGTTCTCCATGCCAGAAGGCACAGCACAATGTGTTACGAAGATGTGAGGGTCCTGTATGCACCTAAGCGTCCGATTTTCTAACACAGTTGGGCTAATACAAGTTGTTTTGCCTCCCTGCAAACCTTGTCTCTTTTATGTCACTAGCTGCTCTCCTCCCCTCTCACATAGCACCTAAGCAGACCAGAACCCTTATAGATTTCCTCATGCTTTAAAAGAGAAATTAAATTTAAACATATGGCCTGTCACAGCTCTGTGGTTAACTACACCTTTCACATCAGCCTCGTCCAAGGAACATCTCTGGACCCCCAAACGTCCCCTTTCCCAGGTGTGTACCTGCATCATTCTGCCTGGGGACCACGGTGCGAAGGCTGAGCTTCCCTTACAGTCCACTGCAAATGACCCTCCTCCTCACGCTGACCCAGCATTGCTTCTTGCAATACCTTATTACAAGACACAAAAATGACCATAATGTATAATTCCGCTTCTTTAAAGGCAAAAATATGTTTTTGAGAAACGTCTCCTAAAAGAACAAACCAGCCCAGCCGCGTTACTCAGCAGCAGCGTAAGAGATACTGGTACACATTCACCTTTCTTAATTCCAGGCAGTGTCTCCAGCCACGTCTCCTGATCCAGCCCATCCCCTTCTTTCTTTGTGAAGCCTCTTGAGCCAAAACAAGACAACTATTAAAGTATTTACTTATTCTAGTTGGCCAAAGCTCTCTGATTTACAGCAGTTACTCCCTCTCCTCTTCCCTGGGGACTCCAGGGGCTCAAGTCATGTGCATAAACGTGTGCACACGTACGTGTGCGTGCGTACACGTGTGTGCATATATGTGTGAAGGAGAGAGATCACCTAAAGCACTGACAGAATAGTCTTTTTTTATTTTTAATTTTATTTTTTACTGCTCCACATGTCCATGGTGTCTAACACATCTCAACGGTCTTTGAAGTTTCCGTGCTTTCAAGGTCTCACATCTGTCATGCTATCAGTACCCTGCCACAGATGAAAAGAATATAATTATGGATTTAGTGTAATCATTGATTTCTGGGCTCCAAACCATTCAAAGAAAGGTCACAAGTCCACATGGCTGCCCCTTAGGAAAAGGATTTGCATCTGACTATTTTATTTAGCTGAAGACACCCCCAATTAAATGTAGAGACTTCTCTTCGGGCTCTGCACCTGAGGCAACTGGAAGACGACGGATCAATCTTCCCTCTGCCAACTGTGCCTTATTTGCACCAAGCTGACACTGCTCCCACCTGTTACAGGCAGGAGCAGTGACTTTTTGCTCGCTAGCCCCCTTTCATTTGCTAGGCAGCATCTCCCTTTGGAGAACTGCCACGGCAGACGTGGAGGACGTGCATCTGAGGAGCTGCACTTTTGGGAAGGTGGCAGAGCGCCAGAAGATTGTGCCTGAAGCAGGGGAGCTGCTGTCAACCCTTCAAACATTTAACTTACTGCAGTTCTTGGAGATCCGCAGTGCAGATGTAAAGACATAATTTTGCCCACAGTGTTTGGATTAGCAGTAAATCTACTAATCCAACACAATATCCAAGGGGGCATGGCTAGATCTATGGGTTCATAAATTCACACCACTCCTTTTATTATTCTGGGCCCCAGATGGTTTCGACTGGGCACAGGCATAATGAGATCTTGGAAGACATTATTATATTCTTAGGTCAAAATTCTCAGTCCAATCTCTTTTATCAGGCTCAGAGCCTTTGTGTCCCTGAAGTGCTAATACTTTACGCTGATTGACTATGCAGGCTTCAGTGGGAGTTCACATTATTTTTGATACAATTATTATTATTATTATTATTGACAGCAAAAACTCCACAAAAAAAAGATCCCCATTTTATATTAGTTATGGTATCATACTGTCTGGAAAATACAATGCCTGAGACCCTCATTATAGTTATGTTTTCATAACAAAACAGATGAGAGGGGAAAAAGAGGGCAGGATAAAGTATTGTTTTAGTAACGGGAAGACAAAGTATGAGCTTGATCATAAAGACTAGTGAGCTTTATAAATGCATCTTTGAACTGAGCGAGCTTTTTTTTTTTTTTTTTTTAAATAAATGGTTCTTTGAACCTGGCAGTTGTAAGGAAGTGAAACAGAACAAACTTTGAAAAGTGTGCTTGTCTGAGTCTCCTTACACCATATCTGGCTGAGAGTACAGGTGGCCAAGCACAGAAAGTTCCTGCCAATTTCTAAAGTTACACTTTTATCCACTAAACAAGCATCCTGATCCGGGTTACCAAACAGGGCACTCAACAGGAGCCTCAAAGTGCACATATTAAATATCACTTATTCCACAGCCTGGGCCATCCAGCCTGGTAAAGCTTGGTCTAATACTGTTTCACCCTTTTCCTGTGCTCGCTGGATTTTGGGTAATGGACCTTCCCAGGAGACTACTCTCAGAAAGTATCTTCTTGTAGAAGAGTTGATGCACATGCTTCTATTTTAAAAAGCACATGTTCAGCACATTTCGCTTTTGTGAAATGGAATATGGTTTAAGTTTGTTTCAATAAAAAAAGGGATTCTGCTGGAAGGACTTATGTCAAAGTGCAAAAGGTTTTATACACAACGAATAGATTTTTTTTTTTTTCTCTTGAGGGCCAAAGAGGAGACACTAAAATGAAATCTTTCTGCCACAACAGCAGTTGCTGTTTTACACACAGAGAATCTACAAGGCGGCTTGTTATGAATTCTCCATCTTTGTATTTATTTTGGATTAGACTGATTTAATCTAAGAGTCACATCAAGAAAGCCAGACCTTGCCTTTAATGAGAAACTTAATATGTATTCACAGTAAACACTTTAAATGTCAAAGTTTAATGGACAGTATTCAAAGGCCATTATTATAGTAACTATGCTTTTATATCAGCATGGCTGATGAGGAGTAATTCTTTTAAAGGCACTCTTCAAAAAAATCAATATAAATGCTAAATAATAAAAATAAAAAAATCCCTACAGTGCATCTTAATACAAAAGGAGGACAGTAACAGAAACCTACATAACCGGTGGATCCAAAATCAAGCCTTGGCAATGACTATCAACATGAAAAGAAGTATGAGCTGTATGAATACAGTGCCAGGTATGAGTAAGCACTACGAACAGAACAAATCTGTATTCAGCCTTCTTGTCCCCTGAGCTAGTGTCTAAACCCGTGTCAGCATCAGCCTCCCTGAGCTCAGCTGTTCCCTGCTCTGTGCTATCTTCCTTCAGGTCCTTCTCACCCAAAGAGACATTAACCACCTTCATACAGTATATAGACATATGCATCCCCTAGGAGGAATTTCCCCAAATCTCAGTGCATAATTTAAACATTCTGCATAGCAAAACTTAATGGAGGAACCTTATTCTTTTAATAAGAATTCCTAGAGTCGCCCATCTTATTAACAGGAGCCTCTTCCCTAGGTCTTCTGAGATGCCTTCTCCAGCTTGCTGTCCCGGGACTTAGGGGCAAGGCATGGGGCAAGGGGTGTGCTGGGATGGAGACCTCGACCCAGCAGGCATGCGAGACTGCTGGGATCATTTTCGCTTGAGCTCTGACTAGATTGTGCTGATTAAAAACAGTATCTCAACCTGCGCTTTTTCAATAAGTCCCTGCACTGTCTGATCCATCCTTTGTCCAAACACATAAAAAGTTTCCTGCATGTCCATACACACTTTATGTCCATTATGTCACAGCCTATTTGCAGACCTATGGTGGACACATTCATTTTATCAACAGTATTTAAAGAATGCACATATAGCCGTTTCATAAATATCCTTACACATATTCCAGCATGATTATTGTTCACTGAAACAGAAGGTGGAAAAGCTCTGGTGTGCCTGAGTGAAGATCTGTCTTGATCTGGAAGGAATTGCTTCATACATTAGTAACAAAATCAAAGCTTGTGACATCGTGATGTTTATCGAAAGCCTGTTCAAGCAGGCTCAATTTTTATTTGCAGTCATGGATATGTCTACCAATTAATAGATAATTTTATTTAATTGCATTTAGAATCAATTAAAACATGTCATTTATACAGAATGATGTAGCAACCAAAAGCTACTGTTTAGTCATTCCCTACACTGAGAAACTTTCCCTTTGGCAGCAGGGTTGAACTTTAAAAGGCAATGATAATCATTACATTTGTGCATACTCAGAAAGGCACCAAAATAATTCCTTTCCAAACAGGCTCAAAGAGACCAAAAACTCTGGTTTATGTGGATTCAGTCTCAGCAACCAACTAACATGTTGCCACGCTATTTTATCTGGAAATGTGGAAACTACAGAAATGGGGAAAAGATAATTTCTTTATCCAAGTGTTGTTACAGTATAGAGTCACTTCAGGAAAATGAGTCATTAATGCATATTTATTTAATTTGCTGACTAACCTTTGTGTATTTGCTATTTCATTTCAGCTACATGTCTGCTCCAGTCTCAGTTGTCTATGGTTAATAAGGGAGAATACACCACAGATAACCTGCAGCCATGGAATTTCCAGAATTATCCTTAAACCATTCTTAGAGAACAGCAAACGGTACAAATGTTAATTGGTTCTGACTTATTTTGCTCTCTAGCATGCATCTCTCTTGTTTTGTTGCCAGCTGATAATAAAAGGATATAGTTCTTTGGCAATGAACGGTGACAGCAGCGGAGTGGCATGAAACCGTTGTTGTATACGTAGGACCTGATTCTCTGCTAACTAATTCCACTGCAAATCAGATCTGTCTCTGCTGAAGTCGAGAGAGTTTGCACTGATGCAAAGTGTGTTGTACCCAGGAATAGATGAGGTCCATACACTGCACATGTAAATGAAGAAAGCGTCAGCCCTAAAAGTCTGCTATTGATACCCACCAGCCACTTAAAGGGATGTGGCATTGATTATCTGTCGGGTATGCGCTCAAGCTCTCGACTCAAATTTTTCAGATAACAGTAGAAATGAACGAGCCTTTCATCTGAAGCATGCCAACTAGTTAAAAAAAAAAAAAGACAAGAAAAGGAAAGAAAAAGGGTAATGATTCTTTGATGAGGCACATTTTTGCCACCTGGTGTACGTGGAATCCTTGAATCTTCCTACAAAGCACTCGCCAGCCAAAGACCAACAATACGCAGAAACAGTCAGGATTGGCCTCCTAAAAGTTATTACCCTCTTCTTGTCCTTCAGAAAGAACTATGTAGCTACTACTCAAAGAACTTAAAAAAGCATTGATTGATCACAAATGAGAAATTTGTGAGATCCACCAAAAAATGCAAAAGCAAACAAAACCCTAAAATTTACTACTGCATTTTACTATCTGGATTCAAATAAAAAGAGTGTACTTGATGAAATAGCATACGTGAAGAGGCTAAGAAGAGGTGCAGTATCATCTTCAATATTAAATAGTACATTAAGAACATGCAAGCAAAAATTCTCCAGATTACCTTAAAATATTTGTTAGCAGTTGTCTTCTCAAATTGAAAATTTGCATTTTTCTAATTGGCTCTATTTGCCTTGATTTGCCTTTAAGAAAAAAAAAAATCCAGAAGTGACTGTCCTTTACCTCTCCATTTTTTTGTCCCAGCAAAAGCTAGCTGCCCTTTGGGCATCTCGGAGCCCCGGAACACGTCAGAAGCCTGACCAGTCCTTACGCTGCTGCTGTGTGCCTGAGGATCAGCCAAATGGGGGGTCCCTCAAGGCAAAAGCGGGAAGGGGTAGGTCAGCCCCTTTACTTGCATCCACTTGCTGGGTCATTTTGAGTTGCTGAGGATCAGCTCCTCAGTTTAACGATGTTATAATATGATGAGTTTAGATCCATGCCCACTGTGTCTGCTTTCTGGGGCGTCAGAAGTGAAAGTAACAGGAATCTGTTTTTCTTGTATTTAATACGTTGGGTCACATCCTTTGTTCAGTTTTAGATCACAGAGATTACAGAATTATGTCTCTCTCCAAAACTTTGAATCATTTTCTCACATGTGATATTGTTAAAATTGCTTTCTGGCCTCTTTTCAAATGGTGGTTGCTGAATGATATACACTGAATACTAAATAAAGTGAAACTTTAAATATCCTGTGCTCTGCGTTCATACCATTCAGCCTTGGAATGTGCTAATTCTACATGCTCAGAAGACAAGAAAGTCCTTTTAATTAGTAGGTGAGTATATAAAGTCAATGCTATTGTAACCTTCGAAAAGCTGCTGGTGTGTAAGAAGGAACTTTGCTGGGTGTTCCTGACACTATGAAGAGAAAGTATCACATAAGCAGAAGGTGCGATAAAGGGTAGCACAAGAAATGGGCTCATTTCTGTTTCTCGGATCTATTGTTACGTGGAATGAGAAATGGGTGGAAACCTATCAACCCAAACGCTAAGATTATGCAAAGCTAACTGATGCAGCTTGAAGCAAAGCACCAGAATAAGTGAGAGATGCCTAGCACAGTGCCCGAAGGAAAGTATTAGAAAACGGATGTATTTTCCAATGAAGCAGATGAGTGAAACAATTGATAACTGACATCAATTTGGATCCGGATTTTGTCATGAGAATTGCCATTCTGTCCGTGGCACTGAAGATGGGTGAACAACAGTGCGGCTGGTTTTTTGGGTGTTGTTTTGGTTTTTTTAGGATTCCATCAGAGATGATTAGCATCTTCCTTAAAAAAAAATAATTTTTTTTTTCATGATTCCACATTTGGTTGTTCTTGCTTTAGTCAAACTGCTCGTACAAGAAAATAGCCCAAAAACTTTTCAGCCTTAACAACTAAAAATAATTCAACCCTTTTAAGCAAAACCTGAAGTTTTGAGATGCTCTAATTTACAGAGTGCTATTCCCTTCCACAGCTGAAGACCACCAAGATAGAGCTATCCTAGTGTTCCTGTCCCAGTATTTTGCTTCAGGCACTGAGTAAGCTTTAGCTATCTTCCTCTGGCCAAATTTAGCCCAAAAACCTTAGGCTGCCATGTCTTCAAAACTATCTGCATTACCAAAATTGGAGAAAATTCGGATTCTGAAGGCATCAAGCTTACTGCTGATGTTTGTCAGGAGGACATCAAAGAAGTAAACCCCTTTTTTATGCATAAGGACATCGGAAAACATGCATTGCACAGTACTGCTGTGTATTACTGCATGGATGATGCTTGTAGCCAAACTCTTCCATGTTACATGACAATTTAAGTATTTCACCATTTCCATTTTACTATAAGACTTCCAGGTCCAGGTTTTCAAATCCAGTTCATTTAGTGCTGCAAGACTAAGTAAGAAGATACTTACGCCCGACTCCCAGAAGCAAGTTAGCATTCCAGACGTCTGGGATTTGCTGGGAGTGGTTCATGTGTGGACGGCTCAGCCATTATGTATTTTTTGCTGCTTTGTCTCCAAAATGACTAGTACAACTTAAAGCTTTAGAGTGACAAGAACCTGCAACTGTCCCCTGAAACCAAAGACCTAATCATTGAGATACAGCAATTAATGTGTCTTAATCTATTACTGACGTATAGGTGTATATCTGGCTTGTAAAATTTACTGGGTGGCTAAATTTGATTCATTTGTTTATAAAGAAGGTAATTTTTTCTGGAAAGTTTACAAGCGCATCGTTGCTTTGCAAGTATTTTTCTTTCTTTTTTTTTTTTTTTACTTGCTAAAAGACTAAGCACTATCTACTAATAACATGAAGATGCAGAAAAGAAAAGGTCAATTTAATTGGAACTACTATTTCCTGGGGTTTAAAAGGAAAATGTTGAAGCTAAGATGACATTGACAAATTGCTACTATTTATTTAAATTGTGTAATGCAATCTACCAGTAGTTCTATAATCTGCATGTTTGAAGCAGTTGACCCGTCCAACTAATGCAAACAAATTAGCCTCCCGGGTACTAGCTATATCCTATAAGCCATTAAATATCGTAATCTAACATCATTTAATACACAAACTCTCTTAGTTAAAGTGTTATAGTGAATGTGTGTTATAAAAATTACAATATGTGGGGTCTAAGCACAGTGGAGCCCAAGTCAGTAAATTTGTCTTTTCTGTCATTCAGGCCAAATGAACGCAACGGCAACGCGGCTTGGATTTCACCGCGCCTCCCAAGCGCGCCGAGGCTCTGCCCAGCAGACATCTTCATTGCCCCGTGATTAATTTCCTCTAAAGTCCAGCACTGGTTTAAATGTTTTAGTTCAATAGTTCCTACCACTAATATATTGTACAAATTTCATTCCAATAAGCAAATTGGTCTTGTGAAAGTGTTTGCATACTAAATATTTCCAAGAAAATTAAGGCTCTATGATGCCCATTATACACAGGCTAGCAACAACTCAATATTTCTCACTGATTTATAGAAATGCCAATCCAGAGACATCACAATTCATGCAAATAAACTCACCTGAAGGGAATGGGGATGTTTGCCTGAGTAAAATATGAACAAAACCTGGTGTAATTAGTAAAGGAATAATTCCCAGAGGAACCCAACTCTGGTGTTTTGCGAACAGGGAAAATTGCCTGTTCTCTATTATGATAACTATACCAACAGAAACATATATAATTATTATTTTGTCATACTGAGAGGTCTGTTCTGGGATTGATCCGTGAGGTGGAGTAAAGTCCACCTCATGCAGGAGCAAGATCCAAGAGACAGGTCTGAGGGCTACCTTGTCTTCTCCTTGATTTCACCTGCCCTTGGATCAGTCCTTAAAAGATCAGCTAGTCAATAGAGTTTCATAAAAGCAAGGAGATAGATAAAGGTAGCACAGAATGATTAAATGAATCATGAAAGTAATAGTCCTATAACCAAAGGAAAGTCAATAGGTTATATATCACTGACAGGCTATAAATTCATTACAGGAGCTTATGGGACTGAGTCACACAATTAATTGCCTAAGAAAAATCTCCTGGTTGCAGTAAATAAAATATATTTTTAGCATATTGATACAAGAAGGGCGATCCTTTACATGAACTTTTCTGGAGAACAACTAAGCAACAACAACAAAAATAACCCCACAAAACGGAATCCCCTCAAATTACCAGTCCATGTGGAAGAAGCTTTTTCCAAACTGTTACTGAACTTCCTTCTTATAATCTACTTTTTAGGTGGGGAAAAAGACCTTATAAATGTAGGATTTTAATAAGAACTGACCTGAATCTCAGTTTTTCACAATGAAAAAAAAACTAGATGGAATCAAGTACCACCTATAGAAACTGCAAAAATGAGGAGAAAAATAGAAATTCTACAGAAATTTGGGAAATCTAGCTGCTGGCGTACAGATATTAATAGTTTCACATGCCTGGTTGGGAAAAGCACAATGGATTTGAAGAGATATCTGAAGAGATTTAACTTCAATGAATGTAGCAGACAGCAAGAAGGAGCTGATCAGAGCAAAGTGCTCTGACTCAGAGCATATGACCTTCCTTGGTAGAGCCATCAACAACTGCACCAGATCTTATATAGAAAAATATAGAAAATAAGCCCTTTTCATTTTAAATATCCTCGATCAATAAATTACAAAACCAAAGAGATCTAACTCAATCTGATCATGAGACCCCACAATCTCTGCCTCCCGCTGCAGGAACTGACAAGGTGTTATGATTTTACCCATCAGAGGTGGTTGTTTTTTCACTACAAAAATTATCATGTGTTTTCCTTTCTCTGAGGAGTAATTAAGTGACTCATGGATGAGATCTAGAAAATCGATACTTGTCGGAGGTAAAAACAATGATCAGGGGAAGAGGCAAGTTTACCGTAGGATTGTGATTTTAGTCTTTTTTCACGTTCCTCACCAAATTTGGAACTGTTCTGGTTCTTAACAATCCGCTTATTGTCAGCTGCTAAATACTAATTTCTCCTGGCTTAAGATCTTTTAAGCTGAAATTACATTGCAAGGTGATTCGAAAGGCAAGTCATTCAACCTTTTCTGAGTTCTGGTTCAAAAGCATACGCTCTTTAATACAAGCAATACTGGCTGGTGGTTGCATTTTCCCTTTCTATAGTGTATTGCAATGCCTTGGACCTGCATTAAACATACTATTACCTTGAGAAATCCCAATTACTTTGCAGGTTAGTTCAACTTAAAGTTAGGATTTACAGAGAAACATTTACGGGGAAACAAATCTGCATTAACATGAATGATAACATATGAGGTATTTTAAATGAATAGTAATTAAAATTTAGTAGGATGATAATACGGTAATTAAATATCAATTGTTTGCGCAGGACCACTTATTGAGTTTAATAAGTATGTAAAAGATATTAATCTAGTTGTCATGCAATTACCTCATTGAGGGGGAGTGGGAATCTGTGCGTGTGTGTGTGTGGGAAGAACAAATCATGAAATGCAAAATTCAATTTAAAATCTGCACTAAGGTTACGACAGAACTAAAAAAAAAAAAATAGTTTTCTTTCTTTTCTCACCTCAAGCTACTGGGATATGCAGCGAGGTGAGCTGTGGACATAAAAAGGGCTGTGGTAGCAGAGGGCCGAGGAGGGGACATGTAGGGAGATGGCCGGTGGAAACAGAGGCCAACTGCAATGAACCACAGCAAATACAGCACTCTAAATGTTAAATTTTTAAAGAACATCTGGGCATTTATTTTAAGACCTCCACGTAGCTAGGTATCAATCACCATACTTAACAAATGTCATTTAGCACTCTAAAGAATTATTTGCATTTTTACTTGCCATGGGCTGCCATTGCATTAAGTGCCCAATACACAAGAAGGAAAACTTTGGGTGTTTCTATGGGATTTACACATTAATGAAGTTTTCTGCAAGGTTATTGTGACAATTGTACATGTAACTCATCAACTTTACCCCTCTGTAAATAAAAATAGATGCTTTTTGTCCATGTATCGTAATTTCAACCTGCCAAATTTTAAAAACAGGAGATGGGATGGTCCCCACATTTTTCTTATAAATTATCTATCTTTTCTGCAACAACTTTGGAAGCAGTGCCAATTTTTTAATAGCTCAGAGCAGTGATAAAATATTAACCATATCATACTTTTTTTTTTTCACAGCCCTGTGTGGGAAAAGGCAATATTTTTAAGGTCCTATGTTTCCATAGGCATTAGAAGCAGAGAAAGGTGGTAGGAAACTTGAGTTAACTTCCCTGCTCTCCGAGGGGGATGGAGTTCACCTATGTTATTCCCAGCAGGACTTTGACAAGCCTGTTCACAAAAACTCACCGGAAAGAGGATCCCTCAACCTTCCTAGCAGGGCTGTCTTAATGTTTAACTAGCCTTTTTATCCAAAATCTTTGCTGCAAAGTAAGCTAATTTCTTCTTTTCCTAAGCCCAACAGGGAGAAAGAGATATTGACTTTTCTGCCAAACAAACCCAGCTCGTTCAGCCCTGTCTCCGATGTACTGTTTCTGAATCTTTCATCATTTTTGGTCCTCTTCAGAGCTCCGATTCCTGCACAGCATCCTTAAAGAACAGTGTTTAAAAATGGATGCTGCCAAACCCACAGCAGCACCAAGAGCCTGCCCTGCCCCCAGGCTTCAGAAAAACAGTAGAGGCATCTTGGAAAAATGTTTTAAGCACAAACAAATGAATAAGAAGAATAGCTTCGAAATAAATTACAGGGGACAGTGCTTTTTCCATCACCTCCCAGCATCGCTTTATGATCCCCGGGTTTAGGAGCGGAGGGGAGAGAATGGGGAGCAAAGAAATGTTTTCTTCTTTCAAATACAAACTATTAGACAACCAAAAAGCTTAATATGTAGAGGGAAGGAAAGAAAAGATGAGTGAGGTTAAAATCAGGGTTTGGAGAAGCTCTGCACAGAAAATAGAGCCAAGTCAGTGTAAAGACCCCCCAGCTCTCAGGCACTGTGGCTGTTTCAGGGATATTGCAGCAGGGCAGCTCTCCTGAGCCTCCCAAGGGAGATTTCTTTCAGCCTGTATTTTTTTCTCCCAACAGTCCCCGCAGCCAGACTTCAGCACATCCACGTTCTGAGCCTCTTTAATTAATTAAAAGGAGAGAATAATTAATGTAGCAACTCTTATTCTGGTTTAGGCCATCAGAGAGAGGGTGGGAGGGGAGGCACGGGGCAGAAGCACCTGAACCCAAGCTCTTTTCTAACCACACTGGTGATGCAAAGATGCCGCAGACCCAATAAAAGGGTAAGTCGAAACAAGTCCCCACAAAGCAGCTGCAGGATCCTGGCAAGTCCAACCCACAGAAACAGCAGAGATAGAAACCTTTCTAGCAGAGAAAATACTCGCTCTAAATATTAGTAGCTTCTGCAGCACCGTAGGCTCAACTACGTTGATGGGTCACATCGTTTTTGCAGATCACACCACTAGATATTGGGAAGACTTGCCGTACCATATGTGCATCCTTATTCTCTTTCAAAATGATCAGTTGTTGAGAGGAAAAAATAAAGAGTTGTCTTTGGGAGAGAAAAAGCAATATGCACCGAAGCTCAAAAGCAGGCTTGCGTTTGAAGTGTCACTTTTCGTTTTTATCACCATTTTATCACCACTAAGGGAAAGTGCTCCGCAGCATACAGAGCGCTGCCTTATTCTATAACACATTAGAAGCAGTCTTTTTAGCGTGGCGATAGAAACAAACAAGGGGAAAGGTAGAGGCAGATGATTAAATGGAATGAAAATCCAGGCTGACACACTAGTACCAATTGAACAAAACTGGGGTCAGGGGAAAGGTACAAGAGCATGAACGAGAGCTTAAATTATCCAGCTTAAATTCCCACTTTTTATAACACACCGCTGGCTTATGTCATTGTATCGCCTTGATTTCCTGGCTGTATTCTACAGATTGTGGAAACATTCCCAATTACAAGTCTGTAGATTAATATTTCCACGACTGCAGGCTTGTTCAGCAGTCCAAAGAGGCTCTTCCAGCACCATCGCTACGTCTGCGGCTGTATAAAACCACGTTGTTGACTCAGACCACTGGGCCAATTCTCCGAAATGATTTCTTAGGAGATGTTACGCTCTAATATCTCTAAACCTACTTAAAGACTTTTTTTTTTTCTTTTTTCATTTGAAGATCACTGACCTGGTGCAAGAAAATATTTTCTCTCCGTAGGAGGCAGACCTCTTCCCTTCCTGTGACTTTCAAACCACCAAAACTTTGAAGAATTACTGTACATCTTTTCCCACTCTCTGGAGCACCCAGTTCCTTACCCAGGCAGACCCCCTGATGTTTTCAAAATATAAATAAACACCATATACATCAAAATTCTCAATTTACATTTATACCTGTATGTGTTTTACAGATTCCTCTCCCAGCCCACTAAAAGCATTTATTTTTGCCCACCTCTATAAGCAACAATCTTTAGCTCACAAGATTAAAATGAACAAAAAATGATTTTTATCCTGGATTCTGCTGTTCCTTTAATAGTGCATCTGTGTGAAGTTCTCACGCACTTTCAGCAAGTAAAGGCTCATTTCTAGGATTGTCACAGAATGGCAGAAAGTTGAACTTCCCACTGGTCTGACCTACACTTAGTTGCAGCACTGCAACTTGGAAGGGCTTTTACGCCATTATGTAGATATTCAGGACTCCAGCACTAGAAAGCTGGATGGTCCAAAATTTTGTGTGCTGCTGACATCAAGTTTGATGTGATATTTCCTAATGATGGGAAAATTAATGACACAATACAGAGTAAGAAGCTATTTTGCCTTGTCATATACACATGCTGAAAAAGAATGCAAAATGCAAATCCATCAGTCATCAGATGCGAATAGCTGGGCCAGGGATATTTTTTTTAATTCTAAAAAATAGTTTATTTACCTCCCAAAACAATCTTCCTCATCGCTTCAAAGAAAGTTGGGGATAGACATAATTAAATGGCCCCAAACCCCCAGTATACTGTGTGTGCATTGGTATCAATCCTGAGCCCCCAGAGCGCAGGCTGCTAACTTTATGTTTCTAAATATAAGTATCTTTACAACTCAGCATATACAAGTTAAATAATTTATACAAAAATCTGATGCTAAAAATATTCTGCTGCAGAGATTGCATTTTCAAATGAGTATTTTTCTTAGGAGATATTATCTCATTCAGATGTTTTTCTTGGTCCAAACCTCACCCTTCACTGTAGTGTTTTTTCCCATGCTTTGATATTGTTTACCATGGTAAAACATTAGGCCATCAATGAAATAGCATAAAGGGATGAAACAAGAGAAACGTCCATTAAGAACTTGTAATGAAGTAATTCACAGAGGAGAAGATGCACAGAGATTCTGCAGGTGGCTGGTTTAGAAAGGACGAACAAATCCTTCCTCACCAAAGACTACAGTGATCTTTAGCAAAAACGTTTTTCCAACATCCTGTCCTCGGGCTGTTCAGCAAGCTGCACCTTCACCAAAACCACGTGGGCTGGTGGAAGGGCTGCTGTCACAGTGGCTGGAAAGGACAGCAACTGTCTGGTGGCCAGGGACAACTCAGGAAGCTCTCTGGCATGAACTTGAAAAAGTTTGTGACGATGACCTTGAGCCATGTCAGAGCAAGATGTAGGGAAGAAGGTACCCTCAACTCAAAGGTACCCTCGCTAGAGAAGGCTCGCTGCTGTCGTTTGACCTAAAGACTTTTTAACTTTACAGAATCACAGAATCACAGAATCGTATAGGTTGGAAAAGACCTTTAAGATCATCGAGTCCAACCATTAACCTAACACTGCCAAGCCCACCACTACACCATGTCCCTAAGCACCTCATCCAAATGGCTTTTAAATACCTCCAGGGATGGCGACTCCACCACTGCCCTGGGCAGCCCCTTCCAATGCTTGACAACCCTTTCAGTGAAGTAAAATTTCCTAATATCCAGTCTAAACCTCCCCTGGCGCAACTTGAGGCCATTTCCTCTCGTCCTATCACTTGTTACCTGGGAGAAGAGACCGACCCCCACCTCAATTACCCCCGCCTTTAATACCCACTGGAGGACAAAAACATCTGTGTGCCTCAGCAGTTAACCAGCAGATTGACAGAGAAGCAGGACTCTCCCCACCCCTTCAGGGAGTGTTAGGCTATCAGCATATACCCATGGAAATACAGCCCTCTTTGTGCCTGTACGTGCCAAATTTGACAGAGAAGATTTTTGGAACACAGTTGTGTTTAGACACTCAGAGCAGAAAACACAGTACCCTCTTAATTTGAACTATCTGTACTGACACTGTCGTGATGCTGAACATATCCCTGGAGAAGTGAATCCATCTCACTACTTGTATTATTCCTCTAGCAACTTGATTCCAAAATGAAGCAGTAACATAACTATGAGAAAAAGTACAGACACTGTTGGTTTTTCTCTTTTGAAACCAAGTACTCCTGTAACCAGCTGCATGACCTCAAAGCCTGGTCATTACTTAAGTTGACATTAGTTAAGACCAGGCAAGTCATGTGTCTGATTACGATAAAAAGGTGGTGGAGAGGTAGAACTCTACTAGACTGGCTATTTCGGTGGTAGGGATTTAGGCATGCTGTAAAATCAAGGACCGAAGAGGAACAGTAAAGAGGGGAATTCCGAGGTTTAACGTGCAAATTTTCACTGGACTTGAAATCAAAGTGGTTGAACCAAGTCATAAATGTAGTACATCTGAAAGAACCAGACTTCACTGAAGCACCCAAGCTCTCAGAATACAAGACCAGCTGGAAAGACCATCACTTGTCAAGGCATCAGCATCTTTGAACTTTGCAAAGGTCCTTCCTTTCTGTGGGAATTTCCGGGTATAATAATAATAATAATAATAATAATAATAATAATAATAATAATAAAATCTTTAAAAAAGAAAAGCTTCCAGGAAAGCAAATTAAAACTTTGTGGTCATTTTCTATTATAGTGCCTCTCCCTCCCTAGGTCTCTGCCCACACAGCTTTTTATATAAAATATTATTGTCGGGATGCTCCAAAACGGTCATTATGGCTTCCTGTTGGGTCATAACAAAAACAACTTTCTTAGAAATAAAGTTTGAGGGCTCGCAGCGTTCCCCAGGTGGACGTTGCTGGAACGTGGGCTGGCAGACACGGTCTGGCAAGGGATTTGCCATAGGTGCCCCCTTGGCTGGAGGGATGGTTCAGGACACCGAGGAGCTGCTGCGGGGGGCTGAGGTCCGTACGGCTTGTCCAGCTACCCCCAGCTGGTGCCACCCCCTCTAGGTCATTCCTTACTCCTAACCGTTAAAGATGGAGCTAACAGCTACCCACAGAGTAGGCTAATCTACAAAATATATAACAAATATACTCTAAAAATTAAAAGAGGGTCTGATCCCGAGTCATTAATAGCAGCGCCTAAAGCAGCAGATGGACTGTGGCTACAGTACTTCAATATATTCATTATTTAGGCCATTAATTTCCTTTTCACTGAAAACATCTGGCTTCCGATGCTCAGGGGGAAAAACAACATGATCCAAAACTAGTTTTAACTACAGGTTCATCTTCTATGAGGGCAGGTTAAATTCACAAAAGAGTAGAAAAAAAGGACAGAAGTTTATTTACTGTTTTAGAGGATGGAACGAGATATACACTTTTCCGTATCACGTGTTTTAAGTGATTTTATAAGGGAAGCTCACTAGATATGGTTTTCTAACTGCTCCCTGTAAAACCCACGGGAAGAGCTGCTTCTTTTTCTTTCCGCGGGTCTTTAGCGCGAGCAGAGCCGTATGAGTAACTAACGCTTTGGAGAATCCCACGCGGAGGGCGCAGAGCATCACCGGTCCCAACGATCCTTTCCCCGAAAGGCTCCAGCACCAACAGGGATTCGCACACACTCCTGCTTCCCTCAGACTGTTCCCCGCAACACCAAACGTGTTTCTTCTAAAACTAGCAATGTCTGCTCAAATGTAGGTTTTTAAAAATAAACTTTTATAAAGATTACTGCTGGGGGAACAGTGTCAGGGAGAAGTATTTCACACATCAGGGAAGACAAATCCCACCTAGTAAAACAGGGAGATGTGGCATAATAGCCTTGAAATTAAACAATATTTTTCTAATAAGTGATCTCAAATTAAATGTTATTAGAAGACAGTGAAACCAACTGTTTTCAGGCTCTGACACAAGGTCTTTCTAAGTAATTAGCTTATGGCAGTGAACTGCCCCATGTAAGGTTTTAGTTGTTTAATACGCTAACAGTGCCAGGGAGGAACTATTAACATATTTCCAGATTATTATTATTTTTTCTTAAACTCTCCAAGTTGCATGATCCTAAGTAAGAAAGAGAGGAAGAAGTAATCTGGTGGAATTACAGAAGAGGGGAAAGGCCCGTTTTGCCTCCAGCTCCTCACCTCCTTCAATTGCCCAGAAGCACGTATCCAGTTTTTCTACGCTCTCATGTCAAGATGAGCTTTCTACAAATTATGTAGAATTTTTACCTCTCCAATGACAGGGGTTGCACAGGTCTGTAGAAAAGTCTGAACTTCAGAGCCAACACGTGCTTTTTCCACACACATTCGTAGTTCATGAGATAGGAACGAGCCACTGAAGAGAGGTTACGTCCAGCCATATGCTCTGCGTCTGAAAGCTTTCTAACGTGGAATATGAAAATGTTCTCAAGTGTTTGTGGTTACAGATGAGCTTATTTTAAAGCTGCTCACTAAATGGGACAACTTCACTAGCCCGCAAAATAATTATGACTGTAACAAGGTGGATTATGCCTAAGCAAGATTTCAAAGGTTAGATTTTACTCTTCATAAGAAAATACTACTTCAAATCTGAAGCCGTTCTTCAGCTACAGCATTGCCCCACTTTTGTGCTAGGCTAAATAAGAACAGCTGTTTCTGGTAGTTTCCTGCCCAATATATTTTACCTTTAAATAAATAGAAATTAAATTCTTAATGACAAACCAGGAGAACACAAGCTGGATAATGATGTCCTGCTAGAAAACAGAGATGAGGAAGAACTTTAAGAGCACCTTACTTCTGCGGTGGTAGCCTTTCAAATCTCTCGTAAAAAGATCTGTAACTTCAGAATTACAGCTGCCAGCTAGGTTACACCTCACCAGAAACCTGACGTCATCAGAATTCAGCTGTAATTGGGACAAAGACAACTCTCCAACAATTTACTGTACAGCAATAAAATAGTCAACAATGCTGCACTAATCAAACTGTGAAGCAGCTCTCATTAGATGACTATCTCTGCATGAATAATGCACTATTACATGTTTAGGTTTTAATTAAATGTAATACATAAAATTTTCTTGTAATGAATATAGGTATCCATATGCCTCTATTATACTTGACTTCAATAATTCATCCGTTTTTCTCACATCCACTCATTTGGACAATTTATCATATTGCCAGACTACTAATGCAAGTCATTTATAGAAAAAGTTTTTGATAGTAATTTAGGATTATAACTAGGATTATAATGCTACCACTGTAGATATTCACCACTTCTGTAAACTTGTATCGAATGCAGTAATTCTGAATGGATAATTACATTTAGAAGGTAAAACAAAGGGCATCCTGACATGGTGAATGGATTTTAGGAGGATTTAGCCTTGGATTCGCTGATTCTCACATCATTAAGATTGCCCTGCATGATGAAAATCCTACCTTTTTTCTTTCGCCCCTTCCCAAAACGGTGGTTTGTTCCTTGTATTTACTTGGGTTTGGTGCATAGCCCATGCTGATGGATTCTACACATTTTCAGACTCTGGACATTTGGAGATCTGGCTACTGTCAGACTCCTGAATCTGGAAACTCTCCAGAAGAGCTTTTTCCCCTTTCGCAGGAGTCACGATTATTGCAGAAAAGTTACTTATATCTCTGTACTCCTCACGTTTTGTAAACCTCCCGCCTGCTTTGTTTTGGGAGCCCAGCTGCAGAAACAGGTCTAACCTGCCTCTGCTCCCACCCCTACCTGATTTCTGCAAAGCAAGGAGAATTGCACTTCTACTCCACGTGCCAGCATCTGCAGATCTGATTTCACTTTGTAAATAGATTATATCCAATATTTATAAAAAGATTAAGCTAATCTGACATTTAATTAATGGAAACAGCAATGTTTGACTTTTTATTTTAATAAGCAACACCCTTTGTTCCCACAGAAATCATTACTAGCAGTATGTTAAAAAAAAAAGCCAGAAAGATTTAACAAAAGGTTCCATTAAATTAGAGAGCAATAAACAAACACAGCCAATTTATGCATCGGAGTCATTAAACGTGTATCCTCTCCACCACTTTCTTCACAGATAGTACTTAGGTCTGCTACAATTGATCTGCAGGGAGCAGTTACCTTAATTATAAAATGAAACACCTCTGCTAATGCAGTCTTGGAGCCTTGTTAGTTTACACCCCAGACATGTGGCTCCGAATGGGCTCCAAATGCTAATGCCAGTAAAGGCAGACAGCGTCAGTCTCTGATGTGCTGTGCTTGGCAGTCCATGACCGCGCTGCCTACCAGGCACCCCTGGTTTTTTTTCTCCCTCTTGCCCTTGGGGTGGAGATAAAATGCAAGAACTCTTTGGTCCAGCTCAGCATGCACTTTTGAATAGTTCATTCATGGGCAGCCATTTGTACGAGAAGTCTTTTTATCTGATTATCTGCCCTCATTGTTAGGGCTTGTGCCTAGATGTGATGAGCCTTGCAGGAAAAATTAAAGAAGATGTAAACAGTAAATGCAGACATTTTGCAACATAGCTAAAAATAAATTGCACTACAGGCAATTATGCAAGTTTTACTGGATACATTAAAAAGACATTAAATGCACAGCTGTTTTAAGTGTCTTTTAAACTGATAAATTAACTGTCTAATAAATTGTAAGATTTGTCAGCTAATAATGCTATTTTATCTGCTTTAACATATGCCTTCCTAGTTCATGAAGCATTATTGTAAGTGCCAAAAGGAGATAATGTGCATTTTACAGTGTTATGTCTTAAGTGGAATGGATCATTGGCCATGAAGAAGTGTGTTAATAAATCTCCTAGGCTTTGTTAATTGCACTCAATGAAGTGTCACTGTTAAAACACAAAAGATGTGATAGAGAAAGCTGAACATAATGTCTTTCAGTTTTACAATTAACAGTTCACTAGGCAAATCGACCAAAAAGACCATAATTTGTTGAAGCCTTATTAACTTACATTTTCCTAGTCAAGGTCATAATTGTGAATGGCTTAAAGCTATCTTTTAATGCTCATCAAGAAGAGTAACCTTGCTAGAGAGAATGAACTTTTCTGGCTCTCAGTAGCACTTATCACTTGCTTTGCAGGTAGAAGACAAATAAAGCTGAACTTTGTTATACAGCCATCTCTTAGTCACTCGCCCACAATAAAATGCCACTTTAAAGGTGGGCAACATGACTTTAAACACCTTTTCTCCTCAGCAAATAAAGTGCAAAAACATAAAAAAGATTTTTGAAGAACTGTATCAGCCTATCAGTGCTAACGTAGTCCAGAGAGAAGACTGTTGATTTAAACTGAAGAACTATTCATCAAGATTTGAGGTTTGGGGTTTTTTCACTCTCCCCTGGAAACTGAATTCAGTGCAGAAGAGAAAACAAATAACCCAACACACTTGGCAAACAATTATCAAAATCAAATACAATCACTAAATACCCTTCAAGAAGGAGAGCTATTTCCATAATTCTTATTAAATATTGATTATTGAACATATTAACACTTCACAACATCTCATCAGATTAGCACTACTGGGCTTTGTTACAAAATCTTCCCACTTAAGACCATTTTGTGATAATGTAAAGTATTTTCTCCGGCAGGGTAATCAGAGTAAATACCGATAATGTTGAATTGGCACACATGAATACAGATATATGATCACCCTCTCACTAATCCTCATGAAGTAATGAGAGCACATGATAGAAGAATAATGACCAAGTGTTAATTTATGTCTGTAATTTCTTCCTAAAACCCTCAAAATGCAGAATACAATTTCATGGAAATCGCCATATATTTAAATCTCAGGCTACAAATGCTATCGCTTGCCATTAATGCAACCATTACATTGTGCCATACCACTTTAAATGCGCTCAGCACTGGCTGTTTGATTTACCTGATAACAGTTGTAATACTCTTCCATGACGCACACGAGATGTTAGAATATATATAAAATACATATTAATAAATCATTCTGCAAGCATTAAAAATAATGAAAGGCACCCAGCTTTGCTGTTACTAGGTTACAGGATGCCACCCTGCACCACGCAGTCGATCAGAGCGTTCTTCTTCAAGTCTCACAGAGCACGTTGATTGCCCGTGGCTGGACAAAGAGAGGATGCTCCTGGCTCCAGGACCGGGCTCCTTGGTGCAGGGCAGCCCTTGGAGATAGATGGAGGAAGAAGGCAGAAGCTGGAGGAAGAAGGCAGAAGCGGGAGGAAGAAGGCAGAAGCGGGAGGAACAGGATGGGTGATGCTGGCACCCAGAGCCAAGGATGGGTGCTGGTGGGTCTGTGCTCCATCTCCATCAGCACTTTTTGGAACAGGCTGCCCAGGGCAGTGGTTGAGTCGCCATCCCTGGAAGTATTTAAAAGACGTTTGGATGAGGTGCTTAGGGACATGGTGTAGTGGTGGTCTTGGTAGAGTTAGGTTTACGGTTGGACTTGATCTTAAAGGTCTTTTCCAACCTACGCGACTCTCTGATTCCAGAGAAGGAGATGCTGCAAACCCACTCGTATGGGTGCAGTAGGGAGCGAGGGGAGAGGATGCATCAGTGGTTCAGCACTTGTTTTCCAGCTAGGGTTGCATGCCACACCTCAGCTTTACAGAGTGCTGGAGATGACACCTACACATGCTACGAGTCTACTTGCCCATTTCAAAATCAAGCACAGTAATTTTTACCTTGAGACACAATGAGGTTGAATCAATATCTGCCAGGGACTCAGATTCCTGGGTACCAGGGACTATCCAAAATACAAAGCATTACTGCTAACAAACAGCGGCAGTAAATAACACCTGCCAACAACCTGCGAATATTTCTTCACATTTTTAATGAAGTTGCTTCAATTTGTTCAAAGTCTTAAATCTTTTTTATGAATGCAGAATCAGAAGGGTCACAGCTCTCAAGTCTAGCCCCTGGGCATCATCAGCAAGTATGTCCAAAAAAAGGCCGTTTGGGATTACTCTGAAAGACTGCACATGCACAAGTCTTACAGAAAAAAGTTAGTGTCAGAAAACAAAGAGATCTCCTTCCTTTCCCATAAGGCTGCCTTTAGTGACACGATTGTTTAAACAACCAGCAGTATATGTGCGTATTAGAGAATACCTACAGAAAATCAATATTTTCAACTAATACCTGTGAACATGCACCCCAGAAACCTCTCCAGAGGAATAAACTCATCCAACCAGACAAGGCAAAATGAACACATCATTTGTGTCCAAGCAAAGCAGCCTCTGCTTCAAACTCCATAGCTAACAGTGAGACCAAAAATTATCCTTAAAAATGTGCCATGGATAATTTTGTATAGTGCATAATTTTCTAATAATTGATAGAATCAATGCAAGAATTGGACTAAAACTTAATTAGAAACAGTGTCTGGTATAAGCATATATGTGCACGTAAGCATGTGTAGAGCAAAATATAAAGGTATACACATAAATAGATATGTATTTCCAACTCACAGTTACTCCGCAGCTGACAAAAGCAATTTCAAGAGACCATATTGAAACCAGTGACACCAAGATAACGTGAAATAGCTGAAACACTATGTTTTATAAATAAAGATTTATGTTTGTAATAGAATTGATTTATGTTTGTACTAGAATAGCTCAGCTACATAAAGAGTAATAGCTGAAGACAGACATCCTAGAAAGCTGGGAAACCTTCAAGAATTTGAACGTCACACCATTACGGTTGACTCTCTTCTTCACGTGCATATCAGAGGACAGGGATAGGAGTACACGCAAGAATTCAAACTCTTTCTGCTCCAGCACAGGGATGCACTGCTCTGCTCCCACCAGGATGCACCCCCTCATACAAGACTTGATATTAAGGCTCAGTCTTGCCACAAGTACTGCTCCTGCCTAGGTACAATCTTGTATTTGATCTATCAGGGACAATTAGCAAAATGCTGCCCTACCAGCTAGGTTCAGATAACTCCCACACGTCTTACAAGTTGCTTTCTCTTGATTTTTAAAATCAGAATTATGAAGGCTGTTATTTGTCTTTGTGTGCTATTTCTAGAAACATGATTAGCAAAAATGCCCTAAAGGTTTACAATTCGATTTCATGTGTAAATCATGCAGGCATATACCTATCATAAAAAGAAATGCAAACTTTGCTCAGTCTGAGGTCTCATACCTTGTTTTAAGCAATCTAATCGGGCTGTACAGTAAGATTCAGATATCTTTAGAGTGAAATTGAGTCCAGTTTTGAGATAATGTATTTATACTTTATGGTGATTCAATTCAATGAAGAATCTATCGTTATTCATAGGTTGTTAGTATGAAACCAGAAGAACACAGCTGGTTTTGCTTTGGTAAATTGAGATCCGTTTAAATCTCAAATACAAATCGATGCTTTGAGAATTACAATGGGAAGGTCCCAGCCCTCCTGTATTGATCCGAGCCCCACAAATAGGCTTTCAAAAGACATACGGTGCAAGTTTTGCAGAACTCAGCTAACCAATCTCCTAGAAAACATCTAATAATTCACTCCCTTGGCCCCAAAACATTTATCTTGAGTAACATGATTTCCTGAGATAATAATAAATTACTATTCTTTAGGTTAAAAGAGGGTTGCATGACTAGACAAGTTTCCTGGGCTGATACTACAGCATGCTAAAAAGAGACTCTGGAAACTACACTTGAGTAGAAAGGTCCCTGTGACTGCCTGGGAACGAAGCTGGCTCCCCATCTTCAGAGACGCTTCTGCAAGAGCAAACAAAGCAAACTTCAAGGTGTTCTGCTTTGCTTTTTGTGTGGTTTTGTTGGTTTTTGGTTTTTTTATTTCAAGTTGGCTTCAACAGTTCTTAAACAGTTCTTAAATCACCTTGAGTTTAATTTCTCTAAGCCACCTTTAAGGAGAAGAATTACCATCTGTCACAGCTGGTTAATCAGGATCAGTGTACTACAACTCATTCACTTTTTATTAAAACAATAACCCTTCAGTTACTAAGTTTTCTGGGACCTTTTCCGTGAAGGCATAAGCCGTGCTTATCCCATAGGAGCTACCAACACCACGCACAAAAGTTAACTAACCTATAAACAAGCACACGGATGCTGGTTCATATAATGTTGCCACATCAATTTTATTACCCTATGCCTATACCAGTGGTTTATTTTTTATTTCTTTAGTCTCTTGTGAAGCTCAGGAAACGTTAACATATGATACAGATAAAAGGCCACCCCATAAAGACAGGGAACTTTTAGAAAGTGGAGTCACCATAACAACATTAAGATTGTAAAAATAAATGCTCTGCTAGTGTCCATCTGGGAAATAACACACTTGAGAAAAATCAGTAAAAATAAAAAAATCCCTGCACGCTACCAGATTAGTGCACGTGAATCCAGAGAAACCCAAGCGTTGACTTAACCAAGCATGGCTAAAGCTGGAACAGTAGCAAGAAAAGAGATTGCAATTTTCTCGAAACTGTGAACAAAAGATCTGAACGCCAGCAAAAAGCAATGAATCCTCTTCATTCACCGAAACCAACTAAGTGGTAACAAATTGTGAGTTTCCAGTTGGAGACAATTGGCCAGGAATAATTATGCGAGATGCTAAAGGCTGATTTAACTCTTTCTTCCACCCGTTTCTGCGAGGCGTCAGAAGGGAGAGCTGTAGCAAGCGTTGCATGCTGGGACCCACGCCACGTTACAACCAATTTACTTTCTCACAGAGAAGTTCATCCTGCTGAGAGAGCAGGTTTCCACAGATAAAAGATGGGATCTCAAAACAAATTAAGGCTACGTGAAGCATGCCTGCATTTTACTGTAGTAAATTCTGCAGAGCTTGCCTGTTGGCAGGCGTAAGCTGTTATGACTTAAGCAGATACCAATCTGAGATATATTAAATAAATGAAAAAGCTGAAGTTACTTCACCAAGCTCGGTACATTGGAAGGAACAATAGTGGATGTAGCCTTTTCTTCCTCTAACATTTCAATCCTTCATTATTTAATTTAATAACAACTTTGTGGGCAATTTAGTTGGTAGGCAGAAGAATAAAAAAAGACTTTTTCTAAAAAAAAAAAAAAAAGAAGTAGTACTATTTTACTTGGAGATGACAAAAGATGTTTTTAAAATCTTTTGTTTCAGATCGTTATACTAAAGCATTGGGGGGTATTCTACAAGTGTTTTGAGATACTGTTGGATTTCACATGTAAAACGTTACATTATCAGCTTCTAATAAACATTTAGCAAGGAGTACAGATAACAAGAATTTTTTAAAGAACTGTATTTTCTGAGTCATTTTGTTTACGAGCCGATTGTTTTGCATGCATCTCTTTGAAAGCACATTTTGTTTTGATCCATCCTTCTCAGCCTTGCAGATAGGAAGAAATGCTGAAATTATTTGCAAATGAGAATCATCATCTTCACATTCAGAGACTGTAGAGCAGGCAGAGCAGAAATTGCTAATCCTAACAGAAATTGCTCAGCATAGGCATGTAATTAAATTTCTCACTGAAAGAAAAAAAACACTCTTACTATTTGAAACATGAGATACCGGAGCTTAAAATTTTGACCAAAAGCTACATCAAGTCAGACCTCTCAATTATTTTCTGTATCATGGCATTGGCATGGATTTAGAGCTGCAGTGTTTCTGAAGACCTTGCTTTATTTCTTTTACTTATTTCTTTCTCTTCCATAAGGGTGGTGACTGCCCTCCACCATAGCTCAGGCACTGGCTTCTCTCTCAAACTCTGGCAGACTCATTTGCTCTTGGATTTAAAATTAGTCTATAAATCAATCATTGGTGCCTTATTACATTGGGTGTAATACCATAATAATTGCAAGTTAATTATTATATAATAATAATATAACAACATAATTATGATATATTAAGAATATATAATTGTGTAATAATATAATAATTGCAAGCTAAAATGCCTGGATAGATAAAACCCTGTTAAAGCATCACCCTGCAAACCCTACCTGCACAACTAAAAGCCCAGTTCTTCCAAACCCCACTTCTGGCAGTATTATTTTCTTATCATCCTATAGTACATAAGCAGGTGTTATTCACACCTTCAATTCATATAGGTGATTTATTAGGACATATACTGAAATGTACTTGCCAAGGGAGGCTGGTGAATTTACTTTTTCCTGATTATGGCCCATTCTTTAACAGCTCAGTAAATATTTTCCTCATCCCTTTAATACACATTTGAAGGATAAACAACCCAACGGAGGGAAATCAGTCAGATTAAAAAAAAAAAAAAAAAAAGGCCATGTAGGTTTCCATCAGATTAAGCATATATTTTGGTAGCAAATAAAACAGACTGCAAGAATCACCAAAAGAAGAATGCACAAATTTGGGGGAGATTTGGCTATTAGTCTGCTCACAACACAGGGCAAATAATCTCTAAGCAGCCTCCTCACTAGACTCCAGGACATATATGTGCACATTCTATATATAAAGGGTTATAAATAAAAGAAAAGGAGGGATTTGCTGTTATTTTAGATAAGATAAAGTGGCACCCACCTTTGGTATTTATATAGTCTCATAGCATTTGAGCACTTAACATCTTTTCTCAGAGCACCACTGCAAGACTTGGGAGCTCTTGCAGGTGTGCGTGCAGGGGAGCGAAGCCCAACCTTGTCTGCAGGGACGTGCCCACGGGTATGGATTGGGAAGACGTAGAGCTGGGAACACCTCGCTGAGGGGCCCATGGACCAGGGAAAGGCATTTTCTTGCCAGGTCTTGGGAAACAGCCTATTACACACCTGTCCTCCTCCTCTTTTTTAAGCCACAGACCTAGCATTTGCACATATACATACCTCAAAAAGAAAATCACAGCTTCTACCCACCACTCAAACTTACCCCATTTCAGGAAGTTTTTTTATTAATAAAGATTAGCAACAGTAAAATAAATTCTAGACCAACATTTTTATTGAGCTTAACCACTTCTGAATCCTTCCTACAGGATTTATATTCACTGTTCTCCACGAATCTCACCACCAAAGTCAAACCTTCCTCCTTTACACCCCAGCTGGATCAGCATACCTACGCTCTCATCCTCTTCTCAGTTTTTATCTAAGTCTAACATCTTTTGAAGCCAATAGCATTTCAGTCTAAGATGTAAATTAGATGTGGATATTGGCATCATCTTTCTTTTTATGCTAATTAAAAGTAATAACCAAGTGCTACCTTCGCACGCACTGTTTAAAAAACTGCAGCAAGGGTTTCAAAGTGGGGGGTTTTGATCCCTTATTCATTCCACCAAAGCCAGAAGATTTCTGGTACACCACCAGGAACAAAGAGCCACACCAAATCACCTGCTGGGTTGCAGCCTCCATCAGAATTCTATTTTCTCAGAGCGTAAGAGCATTTTATAACATCACAAAACCTTATATATGGATACTAGTAGACATAATCCTGGAAAACTCACATCAAACCCTCTGTCAGCCTCCACAAGTGGCAGCAGCGTGCTTAAAATAAGAGCTCAGGTGTAAACAACAGTTCTTGACCCTTGGGTCTAAGCAGATGAGCAATATCAACCTATTAATCACTCAAAATTGTTGTCATCTTCTACTCACATGCTTGCCATAAATCCCCACCGCATTCAGCTCAGCTGCGCTGCTGGAAATGCGAGTCTGGAGTAACCGTAGTCCCAAACCTGACCCGATCCTCAGCTGCCAGCCTGCTCACTCGGTCCTTTTGCCCCACTTGCCCAAGATAATCTCATTTAAATAGACCATTGCAGAGGGTTAACATAGCTCTTGTTACCTTCTGTGGGAATTTCAGCCCCAAAGTGTTTATAAGCTTAAAAAACAGAAGGCAAACAAGCCTAACATTCAAAACAGAGCTTGTAGCACACAGCGGGATTTACCATGGGTATTAAGAAGATTGTGGTGTGCATATGCTAACACCGCGGCATGCAGCCCCTCTATTCCCGTCGCGGCTACGTCTAACCCTGCAGCATTGCAGAACTGGAAACTGCACCTCCCTTTATTTCTTTTTTTAGCAGCCATGGTACAGGAAGAAGTTACTAAATAGGCATATATATATCTCTTTTTTTCCTATATTAGGTTGACATCTCGGTGTCAGGGATAAACTTTCCGCTCTCCAGATGATACACCCGCTCCCGCAGCACACGCTGCGGAGGGGGAAGGTGGCAGAGAGCCAGCTGGATCTCTCGTCCTGACAACATATTTTTGCAGATTATGCAAACCCAGCAACATTTAGCTTTAGAGGAACATCACAGCTGTTCCCCTTACCCTGTCAATCCCAGTCTCAATCTTGCAACAGGTTTCATTTAGGAAGGGCCTAAAGTGCTCCAAAAGTGGTGCTTTCTACACGCGCGGCCACATACAAGCAACGTGAGAAGTTTAACAGCAACCCTTCAAGGACAGCACCAACTCTACCAGCCAGCAGAGATATCACAGGCTGCCAGTGAAGGGACCAGCACAGAAAACTGATTTTTGTCATCACATTAGGTGCTCGTGCCAGATTTGCTTCGTCATGTATTATACAAAAAATACAGTATCAGGCAAGCTTCATTCATTCATACTTTGACAAAGGGATCACTCAAAACCCAGAAGGCTCCTGCTTCGACCCAGAGTCTGAAGTCAAGGAGTACTTTGACCACAGAGGCAAGCCGAGCAAGGCTCCCAAAGAGCACAGGACCTCTCTGGGGAGAGAAACCAAGCTGAAAAGCCTATTAACAGAGGCAGGGAGACTCAACACTGCACATTTAAGAGGATATTTTAATTTTAAAACAGGAGGGAGCATTGCACTTAGTAGTGCAGGAAGTATTATAATGCTCCAGCCATCCATAACCTGTAAACTCTTTGGTTCGTGGCTCATTTTAGACCAAGTGCCTTCATGTAGTGCTAAAACCAGATTTTTGCCCATCAGCGGGATGCTAATCTGCCTATTAATGCATTACTCCTAACAGCAGTACATAATGATTTTTCCAACATATTTCTAAAGGCCCATATGGGAAAAATTACTTGTGAAAAACTTGAATATTAAGCCCATAAATAAAATTAAATATGACGTCTTATTGCACGATAAACCAAATGGAGATGACGCTGAATGTGTAGGTGTGTTCGAAGGAAACAGGGACGCAGCATAACAAGCAGCATTAAAAGTCTCAATGTGTATCTAAACACCCTTTAAAATAAAAAAAGCAAAAAAGTTTCTGACTCAGCTGAACTCAGATCCTACAGAAACGTTCACCCCGTATAAAGCCTGGAGACCTTCCCAGACAGAAAGAATGACAGTCCCCACACAATACCAAAAAAAATAAATTTATGTTAAAAATGTAGATAAAAGTTAGGTGACAGCCTCAGTTTGCTTAAGTGTAAGCCTGTCGTCTTACCTCAGTGTAGCTGCACGCCATGATTTTATTTACACAAATTTGTGCAGAGGAAAGCGGGGCCAGGTCCTGCTGCGGTCCCTACGCTCAGCTCAGGGTCTCCAGCCGTTCTTGCTGACACGGCTGAGTCTCCATGCCTCTCATTGATTTATTTTTTTTTTCTTTTATTGTCCATTAGTACCCTTTCTAGATTTCTGAAACAAGCTACGATGGGGTCCCAGGTTTATGGCATGTTACACAATACAGTGCTCAGCCGTCATGAGGGACAAGAACATCAGAATGGAGAGGACTGTATGGCTAAAACTATTAAACCGCAGCAAACCTTCATTGATCTTTTCTCCTTTTTTCTTTACACTCTACCAAGAGATCTGTGAGAAACAAGAGCTATTGAAAGACTGCAAAAGGCTGCAGGACTTGAAGCTTCATGGCAAAACTTGTTCTGTTGAACTCCAAAACAAGAACAACAATTGCAGCCTCCTGTGTAAGTCTAGAAAAACCTACGGTCACTCCAAAGCACTTGGATGATGTTTATTTCTCTAATAAGAAGTTTATTCCACAGTTGATTTTTAGTGGCAGCTGGTAGATAATGGTTGCTCTAGAGTAACTGCTGATAAATCAGAATAACAGCAGAAGAAAAGCAAGTGACCATGGATGAGCTCTGCTCACGTGATAACCATGATGCAGGGCAAGGTTGCACTTATGGGAAACTCCACATCCTTTTGTAGGTACCTTTTAATTACCCTTTAGGTTTGATCATATTACTAATGACATGCCTAGGATTTCTTTGGTGGTACAAAGAGACAGAGCCGCATTTGTTCAGACATTTAAGCTAAATTTGTTGTTCAACAAAAGACATCAAACCCCATTCAGTGGAAGTAGGGTTAGCTTCAAACACCAGAAATGTAATAGTTAAGTTAAACTCCGGCAGTTCTTCAAAGGTATTCGAAGAGAGCAGACGTGGTGGCTGTGAAATGAAGCAATACACGGGAGGAAGGGGGACTCTGCACAAAGGTTTGGTTTCACTTGCAAATTTGCAGGATTATTGATGTCCTCGGCTCCCGTGTACTCGAGGCAGAGGGTTGCCAACAGCCGCATTTGATGGGCAAGAGAGGTAATGAATTTCTTATCAGAGAGAGGCGTTATTTCTCGGATCTAATCTTCACTGATATTGGCAAAGAATTTTCATAGCCTCTTCATCTACTCATATTGAAGTCATAGTTTTAAAATAATACAGAAAGATTTATTTTTATTAGAAGCTGTGAGGCAGGTTGTCGGCTCCAGTTTGCCCAGCAACGGACGTCCAGGAAAGGTGGAGTTCAGAGCCAAACCTCAGCAATGATATCCCATGCAGATGATGTCAAATACCTCCTACGAGGCACAGAAAGGCATGAGGCTAGAAATCTTGTGCTAAATAAACATGTCATCTCAACAACAGCGAGCATGAAACATTAGCCCGACTACTGCACACTTCTAATACGTGTCAAGGTGTGCAGGAGGTCTCAGTGCAATAATTTTCAAAGTGCTGTGTAGAGCTGATATCAAGCGCCTTTTTCAGGAAAAGAAATCTCTCCCCTTTATTTGTCAACACACAGCCAGGACTGAAACACCCTGCAAGGGGACTTGAAGGGTTAAATACTTGTTTCTGCTCAAATGTGTTGCAAAAGCATTCGAAGCGACTGTTGCATGAAAGAAATGGAGGTGGTCTTTTTTTTTTTTTATTGAGAGCTGTTAAAACTAAAAATTCCCATATACTCTCACTTCCCTTTAGAGGTCTACTGAGGTTGGCTTATTCCTCTGCTTTGATATGCAAATGGGCAGCTTGCTTTCCTGCAGGGGACACTGGACAGCATCCAAGGAACACAGAGGAGATGTCCTGTCAGGAGAGCAGCCCGGCCACCTCGAACAGTCCTTGGGCAGCACCGAGAGCCAAGCTTGTGTTTTGGCTTAAAAATAAAATACCTTTGTTAATAGTTTTTCCTTCCAATACAAATGTTTATATATTTACCCTGCTAGTCGTCTCTGCTGGCCAATAGCAAGAAAACAACAGTTTAGCTGTTCCTTTTCGGTCAGCGCGTTACTAAACTTGTATTCCTCTTTTGAAGGTGCTATTTATGCTGCCCTTCATTTATGTCGTAGAATATAGGTTCTTTAAGTAGCATTTAAACCATTCAGCTGCAATGAACCAGCCGTATTTTTAGAAATGTGATGAATTTATTTCTACTGGGCAGTTTTCTCATTACTTTTCTATCTGGCCCATTTTGTGGGGAAGATACAGGGGAAAGTACATTTTAATTTCCATTTCCTGGTCCCTTTAAGTTCCACTCTTTCTCACTTTCTTGTTTTTCTGCCTTTTCTTTTCACTGACATAATGGAGTACCTATAAAAAAAGATTAAATGGTACCATAAAGTTTTATTAATGCCTTACATCATTGATATCTTCTCTGTATTGATAGTTCCACTTCCATTATTGCTACTTAGGCATTTAATTAGTGATTCATACAGTATGTTGTAAACTATAGTATTAGCGTTAACCATCCATATAAAAGCCCCCATTATGTAAAAACTCTTCCCAATATCGTAATTGGAGTATAGTTATCCACTTTAACTGACTTGAATTAGATTATTATAGATTAATTTATAAAAAGTTACTTGTAAAGGACATTGAAGATCATGGAATATTAAGAGTGGAACTTCATTACAATAAAATGGACTTCAAGAACAATGGCACCGTCTGAGTTTTATATAAATCCATTACAATCTTGCCGTAATAGGAACAATAACAGTTTTATCTGGCAACTCAGTGATACTTAAGGATGGAAAGACAGACTGTTAAAAGAAAGAAGTGTGCAGAATTAAAGGGAGGATGTGCACTTAAATCCTGGATAAAGCAGCAGAGAGAAAATTCGCTCTTTGCAGAGGGAACTTGGGTAAGAGCGTAAGACATAACATACATGCTAAGATGGAAAAAGTGCATGGAAAACCCTATTATTCAGAGCATGAAGGCTAAATACTACAATCAATTAAGATTAATACGAACTCTGAGAAAACCATTGATCCAGAGGGAGTTATTCCATATTTATGTCACAGTAACCAAGAACAGAATTTGGGCCACCTCCCCAGAAAAGCTGTTCACATTTTTATCTGCCTTCTGTCTCCTACCACCACCTACATTATTCCACTCGACTCTTGAAACAACGTGGCCTGGAGCACAACTTTGCTGACCTGGCAAATTTGCATCAGGCAAAGGAAATACTGAGCTTAGGCCACAGTTTGGCCCCGGTGTAAGGGAAGAAATCAAAGCTCTGTAAATGGGGTCTTCCCTCCACGTGCCATTGTACCACTTCGAGTAAGCAGGAGGATGCAGAAGCTCTTTTTATGCCCCAGCTCTGTACTTTGTCCTTTATATCCACACCACCCACTCTTTGCCAAACACAAGAGCAGATACCGGTCTGGTCTTTGCTACAGAAGGATCTTCCTTACTAAAGGATTTCTCAGAAAACCAGCTCTGCTAGCTTTAGAGAGGCTTGGCACCATTGAGCAGCACTGAAGCATTTCTTGTGTCTGCTCAATTCTTGTGCCTGCATTTAACTGTAATCAGTCCAGGCTTCGGGACGTGCAGAGTCATTTTTCCTCCGCAGTTTTGTCCTTTTCAGAACAACATCACTTTTTCTGACAGATAACACCTACAATAACACACTCTCAAATTTCCCTAGTTCATTTTTCTGTGGTTGAGTATGTGCTTGCCTTCCAAACAAAGAGTGTCCTCCCCATCTTTCAGATTTAATAGACACAACGTGCCACGGACCGCAGTGTTTGGTGGGGGTTGCAATACCCTTCTTGCCAGTTGTCCGTTTGCAGGGTCCCTGATTAGCCACCCTGCGTTTCATCTGGGAGGCAGGAGCTCCAGAAATCATTTCACCGAGTTAATCAAACAGCCTATCTAGCCTCACTACCACCTGTCGGGTACTATTTCACAGGCAGCGTCACTGGGAATAGTACAATAACAGCGAGGCTAATGATGTTTAGAAACTGCACAGAGCTGGAAAATACCAGCGCTGCAGGGTGATGAACTGCTCACCCCAAGGGCAAGCTCAGGAGAGCATCCCATGGTGGCACAAGCAGTGCTGACCTACACATCTGCACACAAGCTCTCCAACTCGTCTTGGACACGTGCAATTCCTGTTGCTCATCTGTTGGACATCTCTCATCTTTCTAAGATTTTTCCACACATACGGCTTCTGCTTCCTTCAGGGTTTTTGGGCTCTTATCCACAACTTGCTTCAGACCTTTTAGAGTCCCTCTGAAAAGTCCAACTCATTGACTGTTTGAATTAAATCCTCTTACACTTTCTACTCTTTCTGATCGCCACCCCTGTACTCACTCAGGGGTGAAGCTGTTGGTCAGTAGGAAATTTGATTCAGCACGCAACTTGGCCTGAATAAGCCAAAGGAAGCCCGTCAGGCTTGCCTCAACTCTCTGCGCTGATTTCCCATGTAATACAGAGTCAAGTCAGTGCCGTGACTATAGCTTTTATCCGGCTTTGGACCATCATGCACTAAAAAAGATTTAAATGTAAAGGGTGCCCAACAACGGCTCCTTTCCCTGACACAGTGAGACTTTCAAGGTCTATCTCTTTGGGACACAACTTCCTTGGGAGCTGCTTCAGGATCTAAGTAATGGATGAAAGCTCCAAAAAAAGAAAATAAAACACAGAATTCACCACTTTACAGTCAAAGTACCAGATGCATATCATCTTCAACATCAACCCATATCACCATGCACAAAAAGAAAAACCCACCAAGTCCGACCCCTGGGGCGTACGTATGGCTCTGGCCATAGGAGCCACGTTGGAGAAACAAAACCTACAGTTTGTAGGGTGGTAGATAGAGAGGTTAATGCACAGCTGGAACAGGACAGCGAAGAGCAGGGACTGGGCTGGAGGAGCACTAGCCATTTTGGGCTACTCCAGAGCTATAATTAACAATGTACAGTGTTCCACAGCTAATCTCCCTGCCCAACAGCCTGCTCTCTCCTCCCGCCTTTTGTCTGGGCTAACTAAAGGCACTTCCACTGCATCTCACAGTTAAGATCACTTTTCTTAAGCTGTTTTAAGCCACATCTGTTTTTTCCATCTCTGATACAGCTCAGAAACCAAAAGTTTTGTTTTTATGAAACCAATCTGAAATTCTTTCCCATTCCCAGCTCCCTCTTTGCTCTGCATTTCCCTTTCCCTTCCTTCAACTATTTTAAAATCATATATTTAAAAAAAAAATCTGAGCGTAGTACAGAGAATACAATCTGGCTCTGACTGCCCGTACTGTTTCTGCAGTCTCTCTCTGGCCATAAATTTTGTAGGAGAGCAATAGAATGCAAAACACATTAGCAGTAACGTGCCGAAATCCCTGTGCTACAGGGTAAATAGGAAATGCAACAGCACATTTACAATTTTGGCCAGCAAAGTACCAGCACTATTCATTGATCTCATTAAAGACCAATCTACATTCAGAGAAGAATAAGATTAATGAGTTGTTAGACTCTTTAAACACAAAAAAAGTTACCAGCTACACGCATGTGTAAACAACCCAAAGAGAGGATTTCTCAGGAAAGTTTCTCTGCTCCTTTAGCCTAATGGCAAGAATCCCTCTAACGTCAGCGTAGCCTCCTATCGTTGCAAGAATTGGATGCGAATCTGCTCTGACACTTTAGAATAACCAGTGCACAGATATTAGCAATACACTTAAATTCCATTTACTCTGGAAATTTAATTCTTCATTTAATTCTTACTTCACCAGAAAAGGAAGAGAGGAGAAAAATACTTTTGTTAGATCTTTCTCTCTCCTTTCACTAAGCATAAACAGATCCAAACGGCAGCATCTTCACCCACACAGATTTCAGCCCAAATGTTATGAATGCCTCTTCCTGGGGACCAGAAGCTTTATCCCGGGTCTGCCGCAGCCTTCATCCCCTTTGGAAAATTATTTTTGCCTCTCCATTCTCAAGTTTCCACAGCTGAAAAATGGGAATGAGAATACTTGCACAGCTTTGGAGACCAGAAATGTAAAGCACTCCATTGGTGCAAGGTATTACTGTGTTGATGATGATGAAATAAGCTTTCATACATTGCTAAATTATTCAAGAACATCTACTACGGTTTCACCCCTGGCAATCCCAGAATGCATCTCAGTGCCATTACTCTGCAGGGAACAGCAGTGTTGAGTAAATGGCTATGAAACTCATACATTAACCTCACTTGGTGGCTGGAATATTCATTTCTTTTTGAGTCATTTTGAGCAAGAAAAGAAAATCTTCACTCTTAGAAATCATCTTTAGCTGACACATTAAGGAGCAGAGCTGAACAAATAATTTCCAATGAATAATGTGATGAATTTATTTTCCTTTTCGCTGTCCCCAAGCAGACTGGGATTTCCTCAAATGTATTTGTTATTCAAATGTATTCCAAACTATCCTTCACAGTGTTTTTCTTCTATGTGTATTGTGCCTCAATGTGCACAATATCCTTCTTTCCTTTTGCTTTCAGCTGTGGGGTTTGGTTTGAGGTTTTGGGGGATAGGTGGCGGGGGATTGCTTTCACTAATCGTCCGGGTGCATTTAAGGGATGAGAAAATTGTGTTTGAACAGATACAGTTACAACATACGATGGACGTGTGTGCCTATGGCAAACGCCCTGCCCAGACCTAGCTGGTGTATTAACCAGGGTGTTTTTCAGGATTTTGCACTGCCCTCGGTGGCTGGTGTATAAAGGAGCAGGTGAGATACGATGTATGTTAAACATGCTGTCCACGAGCTGTTACTCACGTATAATCTAACATGCAGCATTTCGGCAGAGCCCTGCAACTTCAACTACCAAAGCACAGACTCTGTGACAGAAGGAGAGGAACTGCTGAGGATTTTTTCGCAGTTTGGACAGCCTCTTAATGTGTTAAGAGAGACATCTTGTCAAGGATATTTTCAGTTTTGTCGTTTTCTTTATTCCAAGCTACGGGGTTGGCACAGTTTGGAGCCATCCTAATGTATTAGCAAAACTATGGCCTTGGCTGTTATCCTTAACTCTGCCGTAAACCTGGCACAGGACACTTCCTTTTTCCTGCCGTAAGTTTTCCTCTCTAAAAGGCAGATTATATCACTTGAGAGATCTTTCAAGACCCCCCCGACCCAGGTATTACGGTCATTTATAGATACGGAGTTAGTTAAAGGAAAGAGACTTCCCGGCAATGAGCGTCCAGAGATGTATTCTCAAGTTCAGTGAGCAAATCAAAGCCATATCTTGTACGCTCATGCTTAAAACAAAGTCTGAGCACATACTGCACATATTAGCTGACTTTAGTACCCTCTGACATTTCCCATGGCGGTTCCTCTCTGTACCAAGAGATATCTGAAGTACAGTCTTATGTATTTTTTACCGTGGGTTTGCTGCTGAAGAGACTGGCTATACAAAGGGAAATAAAACAGGTAATCAATAAACTGGGATTGTGATATATTAACAGGCATCCCCAATCACCAGCTGAGAATTACCCATTATCAGATTAATAAGCAAAGAACAACTGGAAAAAATTATGTTGTTATTGCTTATAAGGCAGTGCTTTTTTCCCCTACAGCTTCATTCAAAATAAGGCAGCTGAATTTCAACATAAACTTAGAGGTCCCTTCTTACAGAAAGCTTCTGCCTTTAATTAAATCAGCAGAGAGTCTCAAGAGCCTTCCCTACCAGAACCGCTCAGTGGCCAAAATTGCCTCTTTGGCAGCTGAAATTGAAATAATTCAATTATTTAACTGAAATAATGATATTTCAGGCAGTTGCTGGCCCGTGCTCAATGCAGTCTCCCTTCCCCAAATGCTGCAAGAAAGGCCAGACCTGGTGCCGATACAAAGGCTTGCAGCGACTGCGGTGGTGCCAGGCCTGGTTCTGCAAAAACAGGCACTTCGTAAAAGCTATGCCAACATTTTCTTTCTTTTTCTGACCTTCTTTTCCTTTCATTTCTTTAAAGTTATACGCTATCAGTCAAGTTTACCCACATGGTTTTGGCTTTTCAGCGACACACTTGCAACGAAGAAGCCATCCAAAAGTATCTGGGGGGCTCAGAACCGGTACTATTGCCATGTGCCCCATCCTTAATGAGCACCCCATGCCCACATGAGCAACCTTATGAAACAGAGTTTTGACATTAATTTTTCAAACACATTTTCCTTATTGAAATAAACAGAAACTTAGAAGTGAACCTTTCTGTCTTTCTTCGCAGTCTCCACATCTCCAAAAGCCTGGGGAGCGGGAAGGAAACTTTTCTTTCAGTGAGATACTTGTTTCCCCTTGCCTTTGAATTCTTAAAAGAAGAATATTGTTTCATACTCTTCCAAACCTGCTCTCCCTTCCCCGACTCTCATCTTACCTTCTCTGCCTCCCTTTTCTTGATGACTATTTTCTTTCTTCCTCACTGTTTTTCTTTCTTCTCGTCTTCTCCTAGCTCTGCTCCTCTTGTTTCACCATCTGGTTCTGCTCTCCTTATCGGTCTCCTTCCCTCTGCCGCAACCCTCATTTTCCCCCGCTTGCACCTTCCCCATCTTTGTTTCTCCTCGCCTTTCCACTCACTCCTTTCCTGTCCTATTTCCCCCAAGGTTTTCAAAGCGAAACACAGCTAGGGCCAAGTTTTCCCTTCCTGCCTGCTACTAATTGAGCATTTCATGAATTCTCACTTCTGGTGGTGGCTTTGCAACTTTCTAGCTCGCTGCTAAACGAGACTGGGACGGCACCAGACAAATGCACCACTGAAAAGCCAACCAGCCTCAGCCAGAAAATTATCCTACAGGATGAAAGGTGCAGTTCCCACTGGGTTTTTTTGTATTTTAGCACTTGCTTTTTTTTTTTAATTTCTTTATCATTTTCTGTGCTGCTTGAAGATGCGAGCTGGACTTTAATATACAGTTAAAAAAATCTTATCGTGAACCTTTATACATATTCAATGCCGAAGCAACAAGTAACTAAATTGGTAGCCTTTTTGTTTTCTTATCGTGCAAATCTATTCCTGAATGCTAACAAGCAGGTCTTTCTATACTTCGTCCACTTGATAATAGACTAATAATCTTATCATGATGTTTTCTTGAACTTGAACTAGGTGCACAAAGTTAAGGCTGGAAATATGGGAAATTACTAAATTATATAACATTGCAGAGATATTACAAGGAATTTCTTATATTTCACAGCGAAATATTGCCAATTATTGTAGCTGTCAATTTAACAATAGGCTTATTCACTATGGTGTTTGATTAATGTGAAATTATTCAGTTGGCTACCTTGTAGTTGGCCTATTTTTGTGTCCAATTAGTATGCTAATAATGGTAATTATGTTCTATACTGCATGTCTCATCACCTAGAGGGTTTTTAAAATGATAAAATAATGAGAATAAACAAGCTGATGCTGACATTCACTGGGCCATTCTAATTACTTACTGAGAGCACACTAGGGAATCAACACTCAACCAAAGAAAATGATTCTTGCTTACTTTGTTAAAACTACTCTTTTCAAAGAGCATTAATAGTTTGCTGCTGTTTTCTTTATTACAAGGGACTGCACTATTTTCCCTTTTATTTGCCCTGTTAATATACAGTACCAGGAAAAAGGAAAAAAAAGATAATCAAATTATGTTTGACTGAAGCGATAACTGTGTGCAGGGGGTGTCAGAAAAAAAACAAATAACTGTAATTGCTGAATTATACACCTTTGTAATGGCTACCATTTATTTCTCCACTGCGTGATAAACATAGCGTCACCTTTCTCACGACGAGAACGTGGCATTTTTTCCAGTGTGCCGGTATTGCCATGCGATGGAAAACTGCCAGGGATCTACACCAGGGTGGGCTTCCCTCGCAGGCGCTGCCAGCTTCCGAACCCGCAGCCGGTCTGCAGCACTGGGTCTGCTCTTTCCCTCCCATCCTCTTCCCCACGCTTACAGACCCCTCGGCGGCCGTTTTGAGCATTGGGTGTTTGTAAAGATTACGCCCTCCAAAACGTATTTTCTGATGTGATGCATAAGGGGCGTTATCATAATCAATAAATAATAGCACATACATTTATTTATACTAGCAGCCAGTTTTAAAACAATGCCTGGCATCTGTGTGTAAACATGCAGACACCAGAAACGTATGCACAGGGTTTGAAAAACCATGTATTTCTTAGTCTGCCCTCATTCAGCAGTAACAGTACATCTACTCACCGGCTGCTTCAGAAAAGTTCACCGAGGACGGGACTCAGAGACATCTGTTGCACCAGAATAAAGAGTCAGGATTTTCCAGGTTCAGCACAAAGAAAAACAGAGTCAGGTACAGAGGGTAAAACTGAACCGAGCATGTGGGAATTTTGAATCCTTCATATATCAATCCAGGATTTATGCACAGCTTCAAAAAAAAAAAAATTGTGTTTTTTTTTTAAAGAATGAAAAGTTGGGTGATAAATGACAATTAAGAAATAAAGAATATATGTTAATATTAAAATCATAAAGAATAAATAGGATAAATAAATAAAGAATAAAGGATAATAAAGAAAAAGATGTTACTTGAAAAGTTACTATCCCAGGTACAAGGGAAGCTACGTGAAAACTTAGGGTAGTCGGAGGAATGCAAGGAAGTTGCAGACCAGAGGCAGACAGACGGACGGACACCAGTTTGTCAGGTATGCCCTAACCCCCAAATTCATGGATTGTGCAGAAGCTGGATGCTGAAACACCTCCAGAGTTTGGGATCCAGGCTGTCTTGGGAAGCCTATTTAAAACTGTGAGCTGTGATTAAAAAGACTGTTTGAATGTAAATCCCTACGAAGGCAATATAAAGAAAAAATGATATAAAGACTGTATGTTTATATTGATGTGTATATATTATGTTATATTACTATATATTAGTAAGCTTTAAGACAATCCATCATAAAGGCGAGCTGGGGTGATGGTTGTGAGCGCTGTTTGAAGCGCTGTTTGCTGACACGGAGCAGGGGCTGGTTTTAATAAAGGATGTAATACGTGACATGTTAACAGGGAGTCATTTGTGCACCATATATTGGTTACTCCTTTCCTGTCATTTTGAATTATGTCTCAATATATCTTACTTGTTAAAGTAACTAACTACTGGGAAACAAAAAGTTACTATAATCTGGGAAAAATGGTTGCGAGATAATGTATTCCAAAATACAGTTTCTTTGCAAGCTACCGGCTATATGTTCAACTTAGAAATATAGTTGCAGTGCTAAACAGAAAATCTTTGGATGTTCCTGCTCTCCCTCCCCACCTCCTCCCACCCCTGGCAGGAAAATTATACCCTCGTCTCATTGAATACGAGCTTAAATATTTTTTTTTTTTGGTGAATAATCTCAAATGTTTATTTTCCACCCCGCTGTACCGGTGCTTATGCAGAAAGGCTGTATGCAGCCAGAAGCGTGTCTGAAGAGTCGCAGGAACATTCTGAATTGCTGTTTGAATTCTGCAGCCTTTTTACAGATACGGGAAATCTTCCTGACTGTTGCTAATTATTTTGGACATGATTTTTTATTTCAGAATGGCAAGCTAACGAAGAAAAGGGAAACTCTGCAAATTTATTTGAAATCAGTGGGTTTTGTGCCTTTTGTCCTTTAGGGAGATTACCAGCAGTATTTATGCCACAACTGCTAAAGAATTATCACTTTAATCAGTTCTTGAGAGAGACAAATTCAGAGCGACAGCTTCCCTCTGAGGTATGTTGAAAGTGTCTAGCGTAGAGTTTAGAGAGAGTCACCAATGCCTAAGATAAATGTAGCGGCCGCAGTGGCAAATATATTCCATAATCTTAAACTGTTTTTAAAAGCAAGACTGAATGAGCAAGAAGGTAATTTTAAAGTGAAAGCTGGTAGCCCAGGAGCTAATAATTAACTGCTGTACAAAGGTGATCTGGATCAACTCATCTGTAAATCCTGTAACTTTTAGTAAGGGAAGAGTTGTTATAAATGACAAATTATGCCAAGCTGCATATACCTTCTACTTGATGATAACCTCAGCAATTAACATCTCGGTAAATTCTAGGATGATATCTTTGATTTAGCGTGCAATTTAACGCAATATACATCATTAGCTTTGTGAGCTTTTGCCAAATTAATTAGCCATTAGGAAGCACAAATAAGTACATTCAAGTAGTAATAAATGTAAATATGTGTATTTGTATATAATGCTTATAGATACATGTTTATACAAACATTCTTACAGTACGTGCATCTTTGAGGAATGGGGGGGGAGATCACAAAAAAGGAAAATCTTGCTCCTAACTTGTTAAAATCTCAAGGTTTCACTGAAAACGTGAACCATTATTGATTTGTAGGTATACTGAATTATATTGTTCAATATGTCATCCAAAGCCACAACACTAGAAAGCTGGTTGCTTTTATAGATACCCTTAGGTTGGAATCTGATAAAAAACTGCAGAAAATGTGAACTTAGTAGTTCTGATACTTCAGATCTCAGCAACTACAAACCCAAAGATTGATTTGCAAAATCCAGATTGCTGTCTTGGCATTGGCTGCTGCTGTAAATTAGGGGGTTTCCTAATACCAGCTAGCAAAAGTGGTTGATATTTCTCACAGCTGCTTTACTGATCACTATTTGTTGAAATTTTGTACAGGGAAGAGGAAAACTGCTTGTTTTTTCTCGTACCATGAGAGACTTAGGGAAAAAAAAATTATTTCTCTCTTGCTGTTTTCTGAGCGCTGCCTGATGAATTACCTGGGAGGCATATTTTCCTTTTGTTACCCAAGGGTGAGGTTTTGGGGATTTCTTACTACTTATTTAAGTTTGCAATGCTATTATCAGTTGAATTTCTGAGTACTTTTGCAACTAAGAAAAGCACCTACATATCTTTCTGCAAGTTTGCCTCCTGTTAACAATTTCCCCTAAGTAAAGAGTTAGCAGGTTCCAGAGGCTGGGGGGAAGGAAAAGAGTTCAGAAAACTGCATAAATCCAGGTAGACTTTTCTAGCAAGTCAACCTCCCGGCTCTTTGTAGCTGACCCAGCAAAGCTTGGGAGAGGAGACCTCACCTCCAGACCAACGCTGCGAGGCGCTTCCCCATGCTGCTGAGCACTTGCCAACAGCCCATGACTGTGTTAAATTATTTAATAGTGCTTTCCAGAATAAGGTATCCTGAAGGTCAGAGAAGCCTGACTCATGCAAACAGCCACCTGAGCAATATTGGCCTCTTCCATCGCTTTCTTGGTAAAGTCCCACTATCATGCATCTAGAAGTCCGTTCTCTTTAGGAGGAGTATTTTGGGTTGAATTAACCTTTCTCACTGGTAGTGAACATCTCTGTAGGAGACATGGGAAAACACCTGAATTTGACACCCTCTCAGGTTCCCTAAACTGAACAGAGGTGTTACAACAGAGAGATGAGTTCTACATAGCAAGGAGGAGACAATATTTCCTCTGGGTCTTCTGCTCACCTTCTGCGCATATAGAGACTAAAAATCAAAGGCAGAGGTAAGCTGGGGTTTTTTATTTTTATCAGAATTTGGATAGAGCAGGACAATGAAGTACAGAAGAAGTGATGTGACCCTCATCCCCTACAACCACTATCACAAACTGCAAGCAGTCAGTCACCCAGCCATTTATATTTTATGCCATTTTAAATCTGGCCTCTCATGTATTTTTGCACTCTAACATCTGATTTCCCAGCACTTAACATCAGCAAGAAGTGGAATAGATAAGTATCTTCCACCAAAACATAGTTCAGTGACCCAAATTACATATTCAGCAATGGGAACATTGCGAGTCCTAAATCTCACAACCATCTCTCCGGGATCAAAGGCTGCTTCTGCTATGGCAGCACTTTTTGGAGGAAGAGCGATTCCTTCCTGAACTCAGACTCTCTCCTTCGCTTCCCAAGATCAGCCGTAGCAGCATAATCGAAAAGGCAGTGCAGAAACAAATAAATTACACAGAAGCCATTAATTAATGTAGGTTACAAGCCAACATTGGATGTTTCCTTGTGCAAGAGTAAGGCAAACATCAGGGCATTATGTTCCTACTCTGGGTTGCTGCTTTTAGAACTGTAATTAAATCATAAAACATACTTTTGTATATGTAGTAATGTATAAATTCATTCCTGATTTGTCTGCACCTATACTGCTCACTTCAAAATGTGCAGCATATTATTACAGGTAATCACTTCATTATTAGCTAGCGTTGGGGTTTTTCTCCTCTCAAGTCTGAAGAGGTAATGCATTAAAAGTAACATTTTCAATGGACATTGAAGACTTAAGCTTCCAGCCTCCAGCTCAATCTCTGTTATTAAGCTACTGAATTTGTCCAACAGAATTTACTTTAACCAGCTTGAACATGATTCTCAGCCACTTTTGCAACAACCCAGTGATCAGGAAGTTTTGGACACATTTAGGACCGCCATCAACCCCGTCACCGGGTTTCTCACTGCCACACCACACCAGCAGTACAGAAGCAAGCTCCGAGTTACGCTGTTTAATTCCCCGCTCCCTGGTGATAGGGTTGGTGGACGCTCCAGGAGACAAGGCTCCATGTTGACCAAGTGGCTGTTTTCAAAGCCAGGTCTGCAGCCTTCTTGGGCCACCAGATCAGGAAAACAGTCCAAGGGACATTGGTGTCTCCCAACCGTAGGTTATAGACCGGCACCCTGTATTGAAGTACTAGACACAGCACATACATTTTTCCTTTTGCATAGGCATGACACACACAGTTGCAGACCCCTGTTTCATCCCACCTCAGACAGCCTTATTGTCCTTTGCTTGACCAAACATCTCATGTGTGCATTTACAGCTGTGTAAAGTCACCTCAAAAGTGGTAAGAGCTAAATACTGGGAGCTTGACCACCTAACAACCAATGATCCACCCACAGGCTCAGGGCAAACGCCTTGACAAGGAAACTAGATAGAGTACAATTTAGGTTTTCTTTTTATTTTCTTGAAAATTTGTTCTTAAGATCCTTGCATGTTTCATCTTGGTTTTATCTTGCAGGGAAATGCTTGCTCGATTAGGAAGTCTCCCACACTTCTGCTCAGCCCTGAAACCCAAATACTCTGCCCTCTCCCCCCCCCAAACCAGGCACACAACCATGCCCATCAGGCAATGGCCTGGGCAGGCGGGCACCCCAAACAGGCAACAGCCTGGGCAGGTAATTAATTAAATAGTTAAAACACAACTGCCACTCCTTTGCTGGAAACAATCAACATTTCCTGCTACCCAGCACTACTCACATGCATTACTTCAATGCCAAAAGCTCAAACCTATTCTTGGCTGGGACTCGGCTTGCGGGGGAAGTGCCCGTCCCTGCAGCGTACCCTGCCTCCCCTGCCAAAGTAATTGGGGCCAGGCAGGGAGTACCCAGGCACTCAGAAGCCTGGGTCTGCACCTACCACTGGAAATAGAAAATAAAATGTTGCAGCCATTAGTGAGCTGTCATTAATTGTTCTCCTGGTGAATGAATATCTTTGAGAGAAGAATTCCCATCTTCTCCCAGTAATAATTATTTCTGCCTGACTGACAAGACATCTCAAACCAGGAAATTCACACAGAAGGAAACAAATCCCTGTTTTATTTTAAGTCTTGTTTAGGCTTGTGTGGCACTTGAAGTATGTGCCATGGAAGTGGGTTAAATAAGAACTGCCAGCAGTTTTATTCCCTGGCAATTATTTCTCATGCACAGCCCTTCTAGCACATGATAAGCACTTGGATAAAGCCTTTTCTCTGTAACAAGAAAAACATTCACAGCACTGACAGCCCTCAGACCCCTACAAACACTCCCTGTCCAATCTAAAGCAATCTTAAACTGAACAAGAGATCATACAGCAACACAAAAAAAAATAATCCCATCCACAGCAGTTTAACCTTAACAATTTTAATAACCAACTACAATTTTTCCTCTTTGGTTTTAAATGGAAGGTATTTGTAACCTCCAACTTAGAGGCAAGATAAAGAGCTTTTTTGGGTTGGGAGAACCCTTCTCTCAAAGATATGGCATTATTTAATTGTAGTTTATTAAATGGGAAAGTTCAGACTTTGGGTAACTTTCTTGGAAGATGCTAATTAACAGAACAATCCCCGTGGCCCCAGCCGACCTTGTACGCTGGTTATCCATGGACTGTCCCTATTAGCACAGCCAAGAGATCTACACATAGCACCCCAGCTGGCTTTTTCCTCCAACAGGCAGAAAACACCAACTGCTAATAAATGCCAGTAATGTAAAAGCTGGGGAAAGACCCTCTCCTAAATATTTCACCCTAAAAAAAGCCAAATAGCAGGTGGAACTTTATGGCTTAGAAGTACCAAGTCTCACCTGTGACCATCTGCTTTAATAAACCCTGGGCTGGGGCAACCAGAAAGATGTTATCATTGCTGGGCTGCTGTAAGCTGGTATTTCAGGGAGCTGCTGGCCAGGCTGTGCGCAACGAAGGGCATCTAGCATGTGTCTGAAGGACGTATGTTTACAGCTATATTGAATATTGATCTATGCATACTCCACTGGCAATAAACTCCGTAATACGTAGTTGAAAATTCCAACACATACATCCTTTTCGTGAAAGCTCAAGGACAGGGGGAGGCCTGATTGCCTCTGCATACATGAAATTTCTCCATGTGCATCTTGAAGGAGTTAAACAGGGTGCGATATATGATCTGCCCAGAGGAGGGAAAAGCAAAGACCAATTCTGCAGGTTGTTAAAAGCTATAATAGGAACTATTGTGTATTGTGCTATGTATCCCCCAACTTTGAAGTGGATATGCAAATATAAATATTTTTTAAATTAATCACTTATTCTGAGAATGTTTTAAGAACTACTTCAAGAAAAAGAATTTTTAAAAAATCATATAAGAAACTACCAAAAAGAAAGAAATATCGAGTGTTTTGTTTTGACTTGCAATTTTATGAAGAGACCACCACCGTTGTGTATTGATGTACAGGAAGCCTAAGGGAAATCAGAAAGTCTTTTATACCAGTTATGCCACTTAGTTCAGAAGTTGCTGTATAACTAACTCTTCCTAGCTGCCATTTCTTCACCCTGTGAATCAGTACTAGTAAATGACAAGAACAGGATTGACCAGCTTCCACCTCTTATCAAAGGGTAATGGATGTGGTGCCTCAGGTGTCACTTCAATACTATTTTTCATCAAAAATAGTAAATTATGTAAAATCCTGTAAACGCACTTCTTACCTGCAGGGGCTTTTATACCTGAAAAGGTTGAAGATCCTGAGGTCTTGAGAGCCCTTGCAAGTAAATTAAGACATTTATTTCCATACTGACAAACTCCAATCATAATTTACATACTTTTCCAGTAAAAGGAAGAAAAAAGTCTATTTTCTTTCCAGTCCCCACTGCAGCATCCGTTGTACCTTAATACTAATTGCACATCCACAAAAGCACAAAGCAGGACCCCAGGAATGAGACTAGCTAGAAAAAACCTTGAGACTTCTTGAATTGCTTCTTTTTCCTCTGTGAGTCTTGCAGAAAACATAGAACACACCAAAAATACACACAAAGGGGACCCCTGCTGACTTGCATTTCAAATTCATACACTACCAACATACCCCCATCACCACTGAATTTTCCTTCAGTTACCACTGAATTAGTCGAAATTACAATTTCCCAAAACCACAACATCCAGCCCCTTTCAATTAATATAGTAGACTGCATGTCCCTTCCTCACCAAAAAGTTCATATTCCCCCTCAATGATAACTTACACTTATGACTATATTGATCTGCCCAAATAATTCTGCTTTCACGCATAAGCTCCATTGGCTTTACAAGAAATAGCAGAACCACCCAAATCAGATGTTCCTCTCCTAACCCCCTTTTGCTTCTGATCCTGCATATCCAGCTCCCCGAAGAATCGCCCTCCTCCTGTTCCTTCCCTGTAACTCCACCACAAAGCATCTCCGCTCGAGCCAAGGTCCACCATCAGCAGCCCCTTCCCTGGCTTTTGCAGTTCAACAGCAGAGGGACAGCACCAGCAGAAGAACTTGGACCTTTGCCTCATCTTCCAGCCCTTGCAAAGGCGGCAGCAAGAGAGGCAACAGCTTTTCTTGTCTTGACAAGCTCAGGTAGGTCTGCCTTCTCAGCCATGGAGTACAAGGTTGGCTAGAGGCAGAAGAGCAAAGGAGCCCCTCTCATGGCTGTACACAGATGGAAACTTTACACAATGCCCACTTTCTCACACCAGCGCAGACTGGCTGGCCGCTGCCAAGAAACCACACTTCTGGTCAGACAGGACTTCCCCAGGAGCCCACAAGTCAGAAAACAACAGTGGTCCATGCAAAAAGCTCACAGAGGCAGCAGACTTGCCTGGAGAGGACAGCACTGATCTGTTCATCATCTACATCTCTTCTTGCAATTCTGTCCCAGCTTTGGAGACCACGCTGCTTTTCTTTGCCCTCCCCTCTGACAGTCCCCTGTCCCCATCCTCTTCGCAAGTGAATCCAACCCCCTGCTCAGCTCTTACTCCCCCCGTGCTACCCCTTTCCTCTCCCCAAATCTAACCAGGTAGCTACATCGCAGAATCAGGAGCTGAATGACTTCCCCAAGCCAGCCAGCCAGATTTAGCCCATCCACGCAAGACATACAACCTCCAAGTCACACTTCCAATACTCTAGGTGAAAGACTGACTTTTGATCAAGAAGGGAAAAGAGGCAGAACAACATGAATTCTGATAAATCCAAACCAGAGTGCAGGTGAAACCTACAGACTAATTAAACATTTCCTCCAACACCTCCACTAAACCTGTAGCTAAAACAATCTTGGGAGATTGCTTCATCCTTCTTGATCACCTCCCAGAGTGTTTCCCCTTGACAGAAGTTGAAAAGAGTCTCTGCAGCCCTGCTGCTCTAAGGAGCAGGACCTGGATGCTCCCAGCATTGCTCCACAGTCGCAGGATGGGTGCAGCGGGGGCTCAGCACGTGGGGTCTCAGCACGTGGGGTCTGCTTGAGCCCACTGGCACTTTGGCCTGTGGGATCTGAACAAGCAGCACTTAACACCCCAAATCCACGTGACCTATAGACAAATATATACAAAGACAATTAATATTGTGGCAAACTTAGTTTAACAATACCGCAAATTTTATTTTCCCTTCCTAAATTAGACTCCTTAGAGCCCAGTCTTGCAAACTGACATGCACTTTCTGGACATAACAGCTGTGCCCTGACAGTTTATTTACTCTGTTTAAACCTAGGAGCACAGTTCTGCAGAACTGAAAACAAGCACATTATTACTCTACAGATATAAAGTTACAGAATTTTTGCAAGTAGGTATACAAAATAAGGGGGCAAAAAAGCATACTGAAATCAAAACATAACAATAATACTTCGATAACCTTATAAAATGAACATCGGAAAAATATGCAGAGCAAGTCCAATAACCAGCTTTTAATCTCACCACATATCTGGAAAATAGAAACAAAACTGTTTCTATAAGACTTAACATTTCTCTGAAATTATCACCCTGAAAATATTCCATCACCACCACTCCGCTTTCCGACACATGATGAACAGACATATTGAAAATATGTATTATGTACATGAACTTAAACATATGAAGAAAAAAGGAGCAGAAAAAAAACAAATAAAGCAGAAGAGGCTCAAAGACTTTGATGTTTTGCATTCAGCTGCAGAGAACGCAAATAGGTGATAGAGCAGGGAACCAGACACCCACTTCTGTTACATTAATATTAAACTTTTTCTACTAGAAAAAACACACAACATGAAACCCTTCATTTTATTTAGCTTTTATAGCATTGTAAAAGGTTTAAAATCCAACAATGCCTTGGTCCATCATTCGTGGTCCACATCCTACGAGTCACAGAAATAGTTCAGTGAAGCAGCCAAGGAAGAGGAGCTGGGGACATCCCCAGGAACCACACTGGCCACTACGTTCTTATGTTTATGGACAGCTCTTTGACAAATTTAAAACTCCCCGTCTTTCCTGATTGTTATACTTGCACATTTCTTCACTGCTTTTAATACAATTCACAAATGGACTTGTTGGTATTTTGGCTTTTGGTCAGTCAGAGGACGAGCTTGGCGCAGCCACAGCAAAGTTTGAAGCTTTTGAAGCAGGATGTCAAAAATACGACTTTACAGGGAACAGAATGAGTTCCGGGGAGGATGTAAGCAGCTAACCACTGAGTCACACCCTCCTGCCTTTTCTGAGAAACTATGAAAAAAGAGGAGAAAACAAATGCTTGGAAAAGCATACAGGAAAAACAAGATGCCTAATTCTTCCCTTAAAGCACCGTGTTTAGGTTCAGGTCAGCCTCCAATGGCAGTACACGATGATGGAACAAGTTGACCTTCTCTGGCATAGACATGATTTCTCAAGCGAATTAACCTTTTTCTCACCTACAGACAGAACAACAAAAACAAAACAAACAACCCATAAATCAACCAGTAAACCTGTTATTTTAGAAAAGACAGAGTAGTGAAGTAAATTCTTCCAATATGCCCTTACATCATTCATACAGACAGAAAAACAATTACAAAGCAAATCAGATCCTTTCTTTAATTGATTGCACTCAAAGTTCTTTCCTCAAGAAGAAAAGTTGCCAAAAAAAAAATCAACCAGCATTTCAATTCTGGGCATCAGTGAAAACATAACTGTCTCCGGATCGTTCTTTTTCTTTCCAGCAGTCTCTACATGAAAGATATTTAAACCTTCTTTGTTAATCCCTTCCCAAATGAAGCTTATAGATATTGCTTTGGATTATTACTCACACATAAGAGGGCATTAAAAATGCAACCTGTAGTTTTGGGGGTTGGGTTTTGTGTTGTTTTTTTTTTTTTTTAAGTGTTCTTTTTTGGCAGAAAGAGGAAGATGTGCAACATGTGATATGCCTCAGCAGACCAAGAAACAAAGTCTAGAGCACTAGAGCAGTATCGGAGCTCAAAAGAGCAGGTAGGAAATCCACTGTGGGAAAGAAGAGCTAGAGGAAAGCAGCAGGTTAAAAATCAAACTCCTCCTGTCACCTCCATGATGAGCCTTGGCCATGCCCTAGTGAGCAATGCTGAGCTTCAGCAGGAGCTGGATAGCAGATCCTACTCCATAGCGACAACAGCTCTGAAACCAATGTGGACACAGGCTAACTGAAGCAAAACCCAATGAAAGCCCTGGGAAGCCTAGATTTTCCACATTTAGCACAAAAAGCAAAGTCGACCCATGCCGCTGATGAGCGTTGCACTCATTCAGTTTTGAACAATGCATTAACTCAAAGCTTTTGTCCCTAAACCTTAGCCTAGTGAGTTCAGGTCCAACTTTCAGCATAGTCTTCCTCACTAAACAGCTGTCAGACACTGTCCCAGCCTCTCAGTCCAAACACCATTGAAAATATCCTCCCACACACTGACAAAAAAAGGCTTTGATACACACTTGAACCTACCCAGCACTCCTCTCTGCTCCTTTCTGCAGGTTTTCCTGGAGGAAACCCTCGCCCCTTAATGCAAAACTCAACCCATCACACCACCTAGGCTCCCATGTGCTGGAAGGGCGTTAAGATCGATTGCCCCGATTTCAGCATGTATAACCTGGCAGTGCCACTGTCGCCACCCCGCAGGACTGCTGCAGCTCAGCAAGTGTAAGGCTATTGGGAAGGAGGAAAATAGGTTGAAGTCAGATTTCTTCATCATTTGATATTATCCGAGTGTAAAAAGTTATAGCAAAATTGTGTCCCTAATTCAGAGTGCTTCTTTGTGAAAAGGCTCAGGCTCCCACCCCTCTGTGCTTTAGGGGCTGGGGAGTTACAGCTCTAGTCCCCAGAAAAGCAACTGCTGAGAATAAATCAGCTCTTTCCCCATGGCCCTTCACTACAATTCAAAATAAAATTTCTTATCAGGATCTGCCCAGTCTCTTCCCATAATTTGCTCAAGAACTTGTTCTCATTTACTATTTCATTTTTTTCCAGGTACAGCTTCTGTCCCCTTGTCTTACACGCAACCTCTCCAATTCTCTCAGACTCTGCCTTGAATTACTTGTTCTTATCTTCTAATTAAAAAGATGCAGTGATCTGGATTGAAATCCTATTGAATTACCTGACACAAAGTGGTCTAATGGAAAGTACAGCCAAAAACAGAAATATTTTTACTGTGTCAAGCACCTGATTTCAGATCACAGCATACTTCGGCCATTGAACTAATGACGAAACAAATACCCAGGGCAAAAGCCACCAGAAAGTGCTAATCCTTCTACTGGAGAAAGTTTATCATGTTGAGGTGAGGTTACAGCCATGGCAGAGATACCATATAAATTCTTTTAAATTATATTCCACTAAATGATTATCCATTAAGTGAAAGAAGTATCTTTTGCACTAAAAGCTTTAGTACTCCATATAACTAATGATAAATTAAAGTTGGCCATGTAAATAAGCAAGTTGTGGGTTGATCCGCTTTTGCACTTTACTGAAAAAAGTGACAGATTAATCAATTCAAATACACTACAGAAATATTTATTGTGAGAACCAACATTTACAATTAGAGCTTTCTCCCCCTCCAAACAAATACTTATTTGTGAAGAATACTTTTTCAATTTGAACTGAAAGCATGCGTTCTGTTTGCAAATTTTCACCTGAGATTAAATGCCAAAGGGGAAAAAAAAAGTTTAAGCTGTTTTCATTTAACACAAGAAATCTTCATTCTTCTTTTTGTCGGCTGCCTTTCTGGGGAAAAATGCAGTAGGTGGAAGATAGAAAAGAAAAAGCAATGAAGGTAAAGACATGTTTTCATGTTGAACTTTATAAAAAATTAAATATACTCAGATACATCATTTACTGTGCTTGAAAGTGTTTCTTGAAAGCACTTGGCATTTCATTTTTATTTTCCAAAATATATGTACTCAGAAATTATTATAAACAAATGAATGTAATCATTCAATAGAGAGGAAAAGTAACATTACATGAAAAAAAACTTAAGCCATGACATTGATGAGGTCACTTAAAGTCAATATTTTTAGATGTGTTAATTATGTATGATAACACAAGGACTAGATAAGGATATAGAAGAACAAGACAAATACATTCAGAAAGTTTCAATGCTGATACTGTTTTATGTCCATTGTAACCACATAAAATCAATTACCAAAGAAACACATTTAATGAAGTAGCCATTGGGAGTTCTCAGGAAATAGTTTTACTGGTCTAGGAAAGTCCAGGGCTCATCTGGAGTCTGTTTCAAGACCTTTGTGTTGATTAACATGTAGACTTTACGCTTATCAATCCAAGTCGGTTCTTTTTTAAGGGAATTTGTGTCAGAACGGCAGGATTTGTGTTGAGATCCATGTCCCAGTGCCTTTGGCAAGTGCTGCCTTCCCCCTGCCATGGGTGCTTGCTGTGTTGCTGCTCACCTGCTCCAGGGCCAGCACCACAGATGTGGCTGACCAGCAGCAAATAACCTGCCACAAGCCACTGTCCTCTCCTGCCAGCCCACCGACATCTGGTAGGAAAGCCAGTCCTCAGAAGTATGATGTTTCTGGTGATGACTGCTGCTGGGCCAGACCTGTCTTCACAATCCACCTGAAGGCACCTCATCCATGGCTTTAATAAAGTCCCAGAAGTGGAGTGCTTGGCCATCCACTGAAAGACTTTGGGTGCAAGGAAGTAATAGAGCAGCTAGTCTCCCTTCCTTCACCAGCTGCTGTTCCTGCTCACAGCACGTCCTACTGCCTTTCTCCCAGGTACAGCTACTTCTTACAGACATAAAATCCTCTTCATTCCTTGCACTACCACCCATCTCTAGGCAGTTTGCTTCTGCTGCTGGTGTGACTTTCTCAGGTGGTCCCTCTCATAGATCCTGATGACACATTTTCCATCATTCTGTGCCCGCTGCAGCCCTGAGCGATGTCAGCATGATCTGATGTAGGCACATTTCACCAGAGACTCGTTATGGAGATTGCCATGGCCAGGCTGGCTCTCCTTACTGCTCAAATGTATTTCTTGGACTACAGCTATCTGCTGAAATCACTCTGCAGGAGGCTAGCTTACCAGTAAATCTGAAGTCATATGCAAAAGGCTGTTTTCTCAGGTCTGTAATGTATCTATTCCTTTCTCTGCATTGAAGAAAAGCTGGATGCTACACTCTATTCTGGTGAGCATCACCCACCGAATACCCTCACCAGCAACTGAGCGCCCTTTCTCTTTAGCACAAGTCTCACTGGACCCATCAGATTGTCACTGCATTTGCTAAGCCACATGTTGCCTGACAGACAAGGAGTCTGTGTTTGTGGGATGGAAGTGACTCTTTACTGCTAATTTATCTGTTAAAGTGCTTCCCGTGCAACTCACATACTGCTGCAAAGTCAAACCCTGGTCCAGCTGGTTCCCAAAGCAATGAGGTAGATGGGCTGATGCAATTTTATTCTTTAATTCCACTCTAGCATGATCCAACTAAATGCTCCACTCCCTCCTTTCCAAGGAACACGGCCCATGATCATGTCTGCTCCATGGCATGAACTGCAAAAACCTTTCACAGGAAGCACTGTGCCCCAGGGTCGGTGGCAGCGGTGGGAATCCCCCCAGTGTTCCTGCTGCATAGCTCCTCCACGCCTGGCCAGAGAGCTCCAGTGCTGCACCTGCTCTGCTCTTGCCCCCATCACTTTTCCATTGCATTCATCCACTTAGGTCTGGACAGTAGCTCAGAGAAAGAGCACACCTGTAGCCCAAAGGGCAAGAGCAAGACTCCTAATGGAAGGAAAAGAGTTATAGTTGTGACAGATTGCTCAGTTGCTCAAAATTAGGCAGATGCTTAAGTGTTCAGCTGAGACATTGTCAAAGTGAAAGGCTAAAATTAGGAGAGGGGAAGAAGTTTGAGCAACACTTGTGGATGTTGTGAAAAAAATTATTTCCTTACTGTGCAGTCCTCCAGTGGGTCCTGGCTGCAGGTATTATTTTCATCATCTGAAGTACGGAAAGGTGATGGCTTTTTGTAAGGAGTAATTCTTGAGCAAGGTTTCTGTAACAACAATTATGACTGGTGATGCAGGTGTGGGGGAGAATCAGGACTGCAGTCTTTAAGGATTTCACTAGGATTAATGTTCAACTAAAACTTGGAAAACAAGTAGATTAGATTTTAGCAGAGCAAAGTTGGGAGACTAAGTGCAGGGTGAAATTCAACATGATAAAGCTGGGGAGAGAAAGGACATGGAGGAAATAGAAAGTGTTCAAAGATAAATTAATGTATGCCCAAGGGTTACGCATACCACCTCGCAGTAATTGCACAGGGAATGTTCAAGTTGTTTTTTCTATTTTATTTTTAAAGTCAGTGTGAAGGAACAGAGAAATGTAAAAGTAATCAACAGTGGAAAAAAGGCAGACACGAGTTATAAAACATCAAATACAGAGCAGGATTGGAACAATCGCATAACAAAGTTGAGAGCATAAAAAGCGATAAGAAAAGCAAAGGCAGCAAATGAAAGGAAACTTTACAGGGAAGTAAAAAAAATTAGAACAGTTTTCAGGTACAGTGCAGAAACAAGAGAATGGAAAAGCAGTCCAGGTATCTGCCAGAGCAAGGGCAAGATATTATCCAAAGAAGTGACCATGTTAAAAGACTGAATTATTGCTTTATGATTTGGAAAATAAGCAAGATTTAAACCTTCTCACAGAAGACAGCATGGAAGAAATAAGTCCCAGTGTGTTTTCTGTACTGCTGTTAATTAACATCCTAAGGAACCTTCCAGGCAGCATGATGGCTGCTGGGCAAACATCTGCAACAAGCTGACCTGGTCCTGAGGACAAGGTGACAGGCAAACGTGACCCTTTGCCAAAAGGTCTCCTACCCTCTGCAAGCTTGGGCAGCCACAACCATCCAGCAAACACACACAGGCCTGCCAGAATCACGACTTCCTATGGTAAGTCTTTTCCTCAGGAAGTCCGAAGATGAAACAAGCTCCAAAGCACCAGCCTTTAGAAAAGGCAAGAGAGATATTGATAACTTTCGCAGAAGGAAGCTGCAATTAGGCTGCCTTGCTAATTCACAACCCCAGCTGGAAGGAACGGAGTTTGCATTTCACTCTGAAGTTGCTACGTTTCTCCCTGATGGAAGACTTCCAAACTCATGGACTAACACACATGACCTTATAGGTCAGGTAGATGTTTCCTGTGTCCCAGGGGACACCATGGATGTAATTAGGTGCACTACAGACACTGGCCATATTTTCCTCCTTGGGCCCTCCCAAGACAGAGCCCTTCACTCCCAGAGCCCAGGTGGAGCTTACCAAGAAGGCAGGCAAGCTTGCACACATGCTACCCAGCAAGGGGCACCTCTGCTACTGCCCCACATCAGACAAAGGTAACCTCCACCACCTGGTGTCTACCATCAGCTGCACCCCAGCCACAGGGGGATCGGGGGGGTCTTATTGTGTTTTCTTTTGAAAACAGCTCGCATCCTTTAGTTGAACAGTATTTTCAGCACTATAGAGCTTGAAGGACACATTCTCCCTGAATTTAAGATGCTGTTTCAACCTTCCCTTTCATCGCGTAATCTCTTCTATTAAAGTAACGCTTTACTGAAATAGACTCACAAGAAGCAGTGACCGAGTCATGGGGACTAAAATACTGACAACAGACATTCAGAAGTCAACCAGGGATCAAGCGTGTCAGCCAGCCACCCTCCTCAGATCAACCTTTCTGCCCAAGTCTAAAACAAGTATTAATGGTTTTATGCTCTTCTCAGGTAGTAAAAGCATCAACAGGAGATGGAAAACAGAAATAGGACAGAGTGGTAAGTTTGGTTCACTGTGCTTGTTATTTGACTTATAGGTGGTGGTCAGGCTCTTCTGCCTATAGATACAATATGTTTATCCCTTTCCCGTAAAGGCACAAGGAGTAATTTAGTCATTGAGAACACATGGGTTTACATTTTACATGTCCAACTAGCACGGTAGCCTCAAGTGTGATACAAAGGCTCACCGAGGCAATTCTCTGAAGATCACCCATCCCTCCCTCTCTGCAGGCTACCCAGCGCTAGGCGTTATTTGCAGGGACGGATGCTGAGGGAGCTCCGACACTTACTCCCTAGTACAGTGTCTGCTCCGTGGTTCTCCCGACAAGAGAGAGTAGGACACCAAACTCATTAGCATCTGTGTTTGTCAGGTTGCCTCAGTTGTACTTTGAGCCTCAAGGTCATTTTAAAAAAAAAAAAACAAAACAAAAAACAGAGAAACATCCTTGTTTCGGTATCCTGGTTCTACAAGTATTTCAATGACTAAGGAGAACCATGAAGTTGCAGATATTTCGTGCCGTAGGACTCTTTCTTTGAAGCTGTAAACAAACAGCAGGTCTTTTGCCTCCTATGCTTTTAGAAAAGTGAAGCTACCTGCTCTGAGAGCTCTGTATCTTCCTTCTGCTGCCACTAGAGGGAGAAACCTAGTCCTGGGATCTCATGGCTTCTAGGCTATTTTTGGAATAGAATCAGAAATATTTGTTATATGGAAAAACGTTTGTCCGTTTGCGATAAGCATGCATAACGCAAATGGAGAGCCTCTAAAAATAAAGTGGGATAAACATTTCCCCCCTCCCTCAAACTCCAATTACAATCCTCAAACCTTGTGAATTTAAACACTGCTGCAATTGTTCTTCTTTGCTGGTAATACAAATCCTTCTACTGTGTTTACTCCCATTGCATCCAGGGCAGGGGAGGCCAAACAGGAAGAAAGGAGAATACTGGGTTTCTATCAATATAGGAACAAAGGATGTTTTCTAGTGGCTTAAACTAATTCTGATTGAAAAACCATACAATTTTCTGTTAGCTGTAAGGACCACTGGAAATTCATTCTGGATTCAAAAAAATCCTAAAGTAGCATTTAAATAACTAAAAATTCTAGAATTCTGGATTTGCAACCCCCCCTTCCTTTTCTTATCCTAATTCAACTGAAAGACTCATATTGATGAATACTTCTTATGTCACTATTTTAAACACTTGAACTAATAATGATTGCTTTTGATAAGTATTTATAGCAGCGACAAGGTCATTCCACTGGTATGGCAAATGTCTTTGCAAAAGATTTTCAAACATGGGTGCAAAAAACTTTACCCAGTGAAATCCACCCTCCCTCCCTAAGTACAAAATGTCTCAGCCTCAGACATACTGAGTAACCACCAAAACGTGCTTTCAAATATGGGCTGCTGGTGGCCAGCAATGAGCAACCAGCCCTGGCTTCATGACACAGAACATGACAGTCTTAGAGAGGGAAAAAAGGCCATTTTCCGAGATGACAGGGCAGTTTGCAGATTCAAGGCTTGACCACATTCTTTCTGGGATACTCATTGTCCTTTTTCTCTACAAAAAGGAGCAGCAACACTGACCTTTAAGGTCAAGAAGAATGAATCTGCAAATCTTAGACTTAATTGAACTGCAGGTGCAAACAATACCACATTCCTAGAGAAACACTTACCCCTAAATTATTCCTTCCTATCCTTTAAAGGCAGTTGCAAAGGGGCTCTCAACTAATCATGGAATACTTTTGTTTGGAAGGGGTTTCTGAAGGCTCTCTGGTTGGACCCCTTGTTGAAAACAGGGCCAACTTCAAAGGCAGAGCCTCTTCCATTTAAGCTTTGAGTATTTACTTCTTCACTGCAAGGACACACTGGTGACTCATGTTCAGCTTTTCCACCAGGACCCCCAGGTCTTTACCTGCAAAGCTGCTCCTCAGCCGTCTCCAGCCTGTATGGTTGTATGGAGTTACTCCAAGCCAGGTGCAGGACTTTGCATTGTCTTTGATTGCCTTCACAACAGTTGTCAACTCATTTCTCCAGCCTGCCAAGACTGTGTTGGAAGGCTGTCCTGTCCTTTGACTTATTGACTCCTTCCCCCTGTTTGCTGTCATCCCCACAGCCATCTCATGTCTACAGGGCCGTAGATCTCAGGTACAGTGCCAGGGCCAGAAGACTGCCTAAACCCACACTAACAGGAAAAGCTTTTCCTGGCTTATCTGCCCCAACCTCCTCCTGCAGTGGCCAAGGTTAGCAACTAATCCCTTCTATGTCCACTGAGTTTCATCCTAAAGAAAAGTAAGTATCTTGCCTACACAGTTTTGCCTGGAAGACTACCACTTGTGATCTGCGCTTTTGTCAGACCATCCTATAGTTCAGGCATTGTTAGCTTAGATATTGCTCTCCATCATCACACTCAGCCTAAGCTCTGCCTCTCCTCACCATGCACTAAACTAGGAAAGCCTTGTTATTCTAAGTCTCATACAGATAACAAAAATCTTCGATGAGCAAACCAACTGAAGACTTCCACCTGCAGAGGCTGGCACTGAGGCATGGAGAGGGGAAGCACATCCTCCCCCATCAGCCACACACCTGGAGAGCCAAAGCACCAAGTAAAACAAGCTTTTCTTTTCCTGCTGCTTTACTTGATGCTTTTTCAGAGCAGCTGCAATACCTCCCTCACTGAATGTGAGGTCACTTTAGCACTGTTTCTGTAAAAAAAGTCTGGAAACTAAAATTGGTGTCAAAAGTTCTAACTCATCACCCATCATGTCTACAGTATTTTGGTGTTGTCATAGTTGTGAGGGTGATGGGGTTTGGGATTTAAAAAACTGCTGCTATATTTGTTTGATCCAAGTGATTTTCTTCTCCTGTGATGTTTTCATATCAGAAAGTTTAAGACAACATTCCAGATTTTTTCCCCTTTTGTGTGCATGTGTCTATATACATGCACACATACACATAAAATAGAAAACATTTCACAGTGACTTTTCTGTTCTGAAGAGATTTCCACCAGCCTTACAGAGTAACAGCATATGTAGTATGTATGTCACTCAAACATTTCCTTCAACTGCAAAGTTTGTGTCAAAATCTGTTCTGAAACAACTCTACAATGTGTACTTCATATAACCCTGAATTACAGGTTAGGCTGCATTTTAAGTATGAAATATTAAGTGAGATCATAATAGTTAAATCACTCCATTGTCGTTCCAACACTAACTCAGGTTGGCAGAGCTCATGCTCAATGATGTCACCATTTACACCTTGCTGCAGTTGCGAGCAGAGCCCAGTCCGCATAAATTAGCTTCAATCGATGAAAAGTATTAACATTTTTTATTTTTACCTTGGAGCACACTTTGAATTATCAGTTGCTTTTTAGTGTTTTAAAAATGCATATGGGTGAGCTAAGTGGCAGGTTAAAATATATTGCACGTGACAAACTGTAGAAGCACGGTCAGTGTGCTGGAAGCCAAAGGGACTGGAGACGACAAACACCCCTCGCCATCAGCAACACTTTGATAATGTCCAAAAAGTGCCATCCAATTTGCAGGTCGGAAAGACTATCAAAGCCCAGCCCTGAAATAGCAAGGACAGCTGTAGGATGGATTTCACCATCCTTCCACACATTAAACACCGTCCCACTTTGCATCAGCTCCCACTGAAATAAATAACTCAAGAACTACGCAACATAAATAACAGCAGAATGGTTAGGAAAAAAATCATCTCTCCACCTTCTAAAAATAGCTTCCTTTTGGCTAAGTTGTTCCTTTATGTCTTTCCTTGAGAAAGCGGTGATGAACAGAATACTGATCGGGAATCACTAGCAGAGGCTGCCTCAGGAGCATCGTTAAGAGGCACATTTCTCCCAGAGCCTCCTGTTTTTCAGGCAGAGGAGAGGGTATTTTCCATCTACTTTTTCTGAAGCTTGGAGCAGTGACTGCCCACTCCCTGCTCCTCTTCATCCATTCAGCTCTCAAGGCTTTCTCTACGCAAGACGTGCCTCTGCTCACACAGAAAGCTGCTCAGGGCCTCTCTCAGGCTGGGAGGATGGCCAAGCCTCTGAGCCCCCTCAGGAAATCCAACATGGCCCCAGCACTTGCTCTGGTCTTGCAGGGAACTGCCAACAGGACCTACAGACACGCAGGGGAGGGAAGCTGCAACTAAATGGTCTTCAACAGTCCTTCACCGGGTCATCTTTTAACTCCATGCTGTTAATTCTTATGTTCACAAATGCAACGGTTACATCCTGACCGGAGGTAAGCTGAGGAGCACCCATCTTCACTCTGCTCCATTTCCACAACGAAGCTTGATGGACCAAGTGAAGCTCTCCTCGCATCAGCACATTTCAAGTCAGACATGGCCACACTGAGTTCACACAAATAAGCTCTACTCCACTGCTTTGAGAGATTTCCACGGTTTGCCCCCAAAGCAGAAGAGACTTCAAAGTCAGTTTACATCTTAAAAAAATACAAAAATGAAAACTAATTTCAAAGGTGTTTGGAGGGGGACATCGCCATCCTCTCCTCCCGTGGGCTGAAGCCACTGAGATTTGCAATGCTGTTGGGACCTCACCCAGAGGCTACGAGGGGATGGGAGGTTTCCTTTTCCATACAACATCCTGAGCTCTTCTGGAGGAACAGCTTGGGCAACCAAAACCCCTTATTGTCCCACATCACAATGTTTTCCAAATTCCCTGAAACATACTGAAATGGAGGAAAAACATCTGCGCTGGTGGTGCTTGAGCTATATAGGCTGTTAGGGAAGGGAGTGACAGGAGTCAAATGCTGCGCTAAGCATACGCTTACAGCCAAATAAATGGACAAAAGGTCAAATCAAAGACTATCAACATTCAAGGTTTATTTCAGGACCCCTTCTTCTATCACTACTAGGGGAGCCACAGCCCTTTCAGAAACAAGCTGTTCCTGCTATTGCTGGCTTTGGACAAAAAGCATACTGCTGCTAACCTCTTACATAAAGTGAGCAGACAAACAGCTGAATTGCTGACCCCTAATGGCCTTTTCCCTAGGATTTGTGGGTTTGCACAAAGAAGCCAACATTTTACATGCAGCCCTCGATGGAGTTTGGAATTGTGCAGAAACACTGTTTGGAGTGCACACTCTTAACCCAATTGTTTGTGTACAATGTTCCTCCTCTCTGATGCCAAACACTGTAGGTCTCCGGGTTATTTTTCTTTTTTTTTTTAAGCTGCTTGGCCATACACAACTTTGAAACCCTCTATATACCTCCGCTGCCATTAACATTGCAATGTAAGTACAAGGCTGCAGTCAGGGACGTTCCTCTTTGTTACAGCCCATCCTCTTTTTTTCGGCTGAGCTCTCAGTAGATATGAGCTCCAAAATTGTTAAACACTTCTTGGCTACAAACGTGCAAGTTTTCTGTGACTGAACGCAAGGAGCAGGCAGCAATATGCATCAGGTTTATTTTATGAGTGGGAGATATTTAGCAAGAGCAGTTGACTCAGTCCGAGTTTCGAATAAACAATTCTCTTCATCCTTACTTGCAAATTGATTGATTTAACAGATTTTTATAGGCTTCTGTCAGTTGGCAACAGATCTGAAGTGTCCATAAGGAAGTACCATTTCCCTTTGAATGGAGAACCACGGGCAAACCTCAGGCACAAGGTGCCAACCTGCAGTAGAGCAGCACCTTTCCCTTAAACCACGGGCTATGCTGACTTACCCTGCCCAGCAAACCCCAGTGCCTCCAGCAGCCTGCCCCCATTAGATCCACTAAAACTACTCAGACCCCCTGGGAAAAGCATGCACTGCAGCAGAGTATTTCAAGGACCACACGCTACCTGTTACCAACGCGCTGGATGTTTTCAAGCATCCCCAAGTAATCAAGCCTTGCACCTCGGAGGATGAGAAAGTGCAAGCGATCCAACAGCCCAACTGGTGTATTTACACAAGCTAAGGGTGAAAGCACAAAACACTACAATACGCGAATTCAACAATAACAAAACAGCATTCAGGCATAACAGCAGGCACAAAAATCACCATTGTACATTTGGTTTGCAACCATTCGAGCTCTGAGCTACTAAAAACTACAGTACGTATTATTCTGTACTCTTCAGCTATACTAAATCCTACCTTCGCATTTTTGCTTTAATTCAAAGACATACTAATTGTTGTGAACACGCAAAGTATTACCTGGAATAACACTTCAAATGCAAATTAAGGGCTCTGTAAAATTATTGTAACGCAAGAGTACCATGGTTTATTAACAGCAGATTTGCAAGGTTAATTTTCAATTATGTATTTCTTATTAGTTTCCTAGCTGTCTTGCTATTATTAAATTTAAAGAGGAAAATACTTCCAATGTGTCCAGCGTCAGTGGCATTATTACTGATAATTATTCCTATTTTCCAATTTGTGTTACTCTCATGTCTTGCAAAATTCGTAATTAATGAGCAAATAATTATAGCAGCACTTACTAGAGCTGCTTTAGTTAAAGCTGTGTCAGCTCTTGCATTAGGATCCCCATTTTTCAAGGGTTTATAACTCAAGCATAAAAGTTCACTCTGGGCAGAGCCTTGTCATATGAGCTGTCTGCTGAGCATGATTTTTTGTTTTTAAATGTTTCTAAGGAGCATTATTTGGTTCCCTTTTTAAGTTATGGACATGTAAAAAAATCTTAAGCTTCCAAGGACATTAAGTTTACAGCTCTCCATTTTTCTATGCTCCAATGTCTCTGAAATAAAGACATTTTATTTTAAGGTGAAGGCACTCACCTTTAAAAATATGAAATAAGATGTCTCAGCATCTCCAAAGACCAGAACCAGGTTTTTAATGCCTGGTGGTCATTAGCTTTACAAAATAGACACAGAAGAGAGCTTGACATTCAGGGATGTTTATGCTGATCCCAACCAGTTAAGCATTCATGCACATACTCAATTAAGGCACATGAGTGGTCCTTAGGAGTCAACAGGCCTGTCCACGCTCTCCAAGATGCACACGTATTCACTGCCCTGATTCAGCAAAACAAAGCGTTTCTTTTGATGCAAGTTTTAGGCTGTCCCTATTCACTGCAAACTGTTGTCCACACGCTTGGGAAAACCGAGCATCACAGGGTTCAGTTCTGCAGGATGCTGAGGACCCAACGGCCCTTAAACCCACAGGGCTTTAAAAGGCTCAGCACCTTCTCGATGAGGTGCTCAGCATCGTGCAGTGTCCTGTCTGGTGCCAGGATAAAACTTATCACAAAACTGTAGCTTCTTTCTTGTCTGGAAGAAGAAACCCAAAGGGGAAAAGCGGCAGATTCCAAGACACGAGGTTCACTATACACCCCATATGTTTTGCCACAAAATAAAATTTGATAGTGACAGCTCTAGAGCAAAGAGAGTCTGCAAAATGTAGGCACTACAGGAGAGCTCATCACAGCTGCTTCCTCTAAACACCCTACGTGGTTGGTCATCCAGAAAACACCAAATACACCTCTTCATCACTGCCTGGTCTGCTGTATGCTTCCTCCTGCAAAGAGCCTTGGAGCAGTCACCTAGCTCCTGAGAAGCCACCCTTGGAGCTGTTTGACCTCAATACTGAGTTTAATTAAAGCAAGACTACTGTAATTCAGCAAACAGGGAATAGCAACAAGTCAGCAGTGCTGTGCATATCAGCTTTAGTTCATTTTATGTAAACATCAAAGAGCAGGGTAGATTAAGACACCTCCAGCAGCAAACAAACAGCTAAAATAGACACCAAAAAAACCAAGTATTACTGGGAAATGTAGTCAGAGACAAGACAAAAAACAGAGAATGATGAGACCTACCTGCACCAGTCACAGCAAGCCACAGAAAGCAAGGTTTGTCCTCTTGAAAATCACGACAACTTATCCCTTAAGCCTCCTCACCAGGAGAGAGGCACGTGGCCTCGGTGCACCTTTTATTTACTTTCCTTTGACTACCATCAGCTGAGGCTCTTCGCACCCTCGTTTGGTATAATTATCTCTTCATGTCTGAGTTAATTTCTGATGAGGGGAACCCATTTCTTAATCTATTAGTCAATCCAGAGCCATGGCACTGGAGCCTTTTACCACAATGGCTAAGGGGGTACAAATATCCCTTCTCACTGGTGCCATCCTCGTGACCAAGCTGTATTTTATAAGCCCATACTGTCATTAGCAAACCCACCGATAATTTGCAAACCTCGCCATGTTACAGGAATGTTGATATCTTTACTTCTGCAAAGCACGTATGCAGATCCTGGCCCAACTACAGCTGATATTTTAAATCTATAATAAACCCGTGCCATATAAACCAACTGTTCCTCCCCATTTTAGGTGCCTGTCTATCTTTCAGGTAAATATTTTCTCTTGCTGAACTAGTGTCATGAGTTTCCCCAGTTAAGATTAGTTTGCTAAATCTAGTCAGAGGAATCTATATGTGCTGATATTCCCTAGCTGCTGATGGCCTCACATTTTGACTGTAACCATGGTGCTGCTGGATTTATCATGGCTGCATGGCACAATGTGTATCTCATTATTCTTTCCTGGCAGCTTTGTATAGCTTTTATTTAGCTGTAAAAATAATTTACATTTCTTGAGCATCTGAATTAAAGATAAAATAGAACTATGACATTGAGAGCTGGAGAGTTTATGCAAATTTATTTATAAATATAAATCACATTTAGAATGCAAAATTACAAGAATGTCTTCTACAAATTGCCCATCTCTTAAAGAAATTAATTCTTTACTTTTTTAAGAGTAATGCCTTAACATATTATCTACATAGTTGCCATGTGAATGGAAACTCGGTAGAAAATTCAAAGTGAAATCTGGGTACCCTGGGTTGCCGATGAGATCAGTTACGTGACAAGGAGTTTTTTCACCTCTACGTCACTGACTTGAAATTGCTCCAGGTCACCAGCCCGTGGCACTCTCCGTCAGCTGCTCCCAGCCTGGGATGAAATTCTGGCTCCTCTGAAGTCACCGGCAAACTCTCGGTTGGCTTTACTGGGACCATGACGTTCAGCTGTGATACGTGATGTACAGGAAACGCAGTGACATCACGAGTCCACCTCATAGTGACCACTCACCCACGTCACACACACAACCCAAGCACCCGGTCCAAAGCTGAGTTATTCAAATATTCCAGAATAACATTTCTGAGAAAACCCAGCAACTTGCATCTAATTCCAATATATCTAAACATCATAAATCCAGGGTTTTTTTATTGTCTTTTGGCATTTCAGAATGGTATCGAATATATTTTTTAAAGTGGGATAAAAACGATGGGGTTTTTCCTGACTATAAAGCTACTTTGAGCAAACAATTAAACAGTAGTTATTTTGATTTCAAAATGGTCATAGATTTGGAATATAAAGTCCTACGGTTGGACTTGATGATCTTAAAGGTCTTTCCCAACCTAAATGATTCTATGATTCTAAATATGGCTTCACAAAATTTCTTTTAAAACTTTTGACAGTTTCTTTCTGCTATAACCTCAGGCTTTTCCTTGTAGCCCATGCTGGTGCTTGGTTATTTTAACATTCTCTCTCCTCTTACACAAGATCTCTGCTTTATATTTGTGCGGAAAAAATCAGTGGTTGTTTTCTTGACTTTCCAATAAACTAATCCATATGAGGTCTCAGTTTTGATCAACAACTTTAGTACAACATCCCTTCTACTTGGTGGAAGCAGCATCCAACCCACCTCAGAAACCTCCGTGCTTCCCCTCCTTCTGCCACGCTGAATTCTCCACTGTGCAGTCCTAATCCCATTGCACTTTATCAAAAAAAAAAAAGTGGAGAATTGTTTCCTAGGGGAAAAAAAAGGCAACGTGAAAATACTAACTGCCAATGCCCTGCTCTTTCTTTAGCTCTGCTTCCATGTTGAGGCCAAAGACAACTCCTGAATCAAAAGTAACACAGAAAATGACTTCTCCTTCAGTCAGAAAGCAGTTCTGCAGGGTGTTTGCTACGCCGAACCTGTGTAATCCACACCACCCAAATTTCTGTGCCTCTGCTCATTATACTACATATGAAAGCGTCCAGCTGCATTTTGCTATGTCTTGCAGAGCACTTGTAGACAAAGTCAGCTATCATCTCAGACGTATTAAAATAGTTATTTAAGCATTTCATACTAACTGACGTACAATTTAACTTTGCCTCTTGCCTGTCACGCGGTGCTGCTTGGCTTTCTGTGCATACAGCTGGGGTGAAGCAGAGGACAAAACCCTCCCCAATTTGCATTTCTCCTGCCTGCAGCTTGGGGGGAGCCCAGGCAGCCAAAGTCTGCCTACAGAGCACCTCAGGAGCCCTTTGAGTTTCAATGAGAATTTTGAATTATAGATTTGGGCATTCAGCAGCCGACAGGCTGATCCGGATGCCCACACCTCTACGGACTTGGTAAGAATGAAAAACTCAAGTCCCCCATGACTGTTATCACATGTGCTACTGCTTAGGGGCATCCCTACTTGCTTGTACAAATGGTACCCCAATACCGCAGCTCAGTGATAGAGTTGGGAGCTCAAGGAACACAGGCTCAGGTAAATTTTGCCTTTCAAATTGTGATAAATAACACATGTTTTAAATTTGTTTGGTTTTTTTTTATTTCACCCTCTGAGAAACTGCACAGGGAAGAAACTCCAGGATTTCAATAGAAAACATTCATAAAACGATCCTCTGGAATTTACCAGGTTAGAAACTTTCTGTCGGTGTTTTTGACCACCCCACAAAATTCCTTAAAAGAAACATAGTTTCTGGTTAAGTACCATGGAGCAACATAAAACACAAGTAAAATGGATAATCTGTTGGATTGACGCTGAGGACGTGTTTCTGATTTTATACAGTTAGTTTAGCAGAAGTACGATCCCTTTTCTAGTCAATTGTTGCTTCATCAGCATACTCAGAGGGTACCACGGTGGCGTGGGCAGAATACAGTCATATTCCCCAACACCATATTAATCTGGATATTTGCAGTGTAGCAACATCTACGGTGAAGAGCAGGAGAGCGATGGCTATGGACGTGCAGCCTTGCATCCTGGCTGGTACAGGACCAAACACCTTCATTGGGGCATCCGAATGATGGAGGTGAAATGAAGAAATGGAAAAAAAAAAAAAAAAGGAAGGGATATGAATGAGAATGGTCATAATTAAGAAAAGCCAAGTTAACCGGAGACTGGTTTAACGAATATAGAATAGTTTTACATCTCAGGAGGGAGTAATACTGTTACAACCTCAGACAGGGCCCGAGGCCCCAGTCACAAGGAGTTTATGTATGTGCTTCAGTCCCATCGCAGACAATTGGATTTAAGCACATGTTTAAGTACATGGCTGAGTAGGGATGGCTTGCGAGATCGCTATAAAAGCACAACCTTCCATTATCCCAAACCATATGGGTTTGACTTCCCATATGGAGTGACAAAATAAAAATATATTCTAAAAATAGCTCTCAAAAAATGCACTGGCTGAAGGCTGCTTCCTGTGCTACAATTTGATTAGCCTTGTGTTTTATTTCTTCAGCAGCGATTTCAATTTATCTCTGATTTGGAGCATGAAAAGCTGCTTTTATAGTTGTAAGCAGAGGAGAAAAAGGCATCCGGGAAGCAAATAGAGAGAGCTCTTCTGGCTTTATAGGAGCTGCAGGAACAAGTAAAATGATTTTAGAGCAGCAGAAAACAAAGTGATGCTGGGAGATGGTCTATCTTTGCAATCTGTATTTAAGTTCCCTGTCAGCCCCTCCGCGAGTGCAGAACATTACATATTCTGTGCAGCTCCAAAGTAACCTAAAGGAGCCAAAAATTGTCAGTGCAGAAATCCCCTCTGTGGAAGGGATCTCTGCCAGCGCGGCGGCCGCACGCGGCTCCCTGACAGCTCCTTCTGTCCACCGCGACGCGAGGAGCTGGAGGAGCCGCTCCCTCAGCGTCTCAGCATTGATGGATGGTATTGAACGCAAACATTCCCATTTGGGCTCTGCTGTAAGAAGCTTTCTTAAAATCATAAACTTTTTTTTGTTTTTTAAGAAAAAAAAAAATGGAAATTTTAAATTCCTTCCCACTTCAGCTGGCTCAGGGAGCAAACCATCAACCAAGCGCCCGGGGGGCTGCTGGTGGTACCTAAGACCTGAAACTGTTGGCTTTGGAAGACAGGAAGGAGGGAAGATCAGCCTTGGTGGGAGCCTCCTACCATCAAGTTCTTACCTGAAGACTCAAGAAGTAAGTCTGACAGCTGGGCTTAACAGGAATTACTTTCCCCCGCCTTGGCGTTGGAGGAGAGCTAGGGAATGGCACCACAGCACAAACACGAGACATCAAGTCAGCATCCCCCAACAGCAGCTGGATCTTGACTAGATGAAGAGCTGACAAGCCCTACACTGGCCATGGGGTTTTCGTGTGCTTGGTTTGAGACTGATTCAACAAGGTGCCTCAACAAGGATCCTTCCTTTGGGATCCACTATGAAGCTCCTGCGACTCCACAAGTTCCCCATGGATGCCTGGGCTTTGCTGCTCCCTGGTTTATGTTGCTGCCTTAGGCTGAAGACTGGGATTTAACACCCACCCCTGCTCCAGTGGCAATACAAGCATGGGAAGCTGTCATTTATGTTTCTGGGCTATACAGGTCTGCCCAAACCATAGCCATCCTTGTCACCTTTGAGAACCCAAGGCAAGGTAACTGCTCCAGTTAGAGATATATATTTCTTATTATTTGTGTCTTTTGCCAAAACAAGCAGACAGATAGATAGCCGATAGACAGATAAGTAAAAACATTCGCGTTCAACTGTCCAGGATGACGGAGTAAGTCATGTCTTGCTTTTCCAGCATTTCAGTTTTCCCATATCCGTGAGTTTGCTTGTATTTATGCAAATAATAAGTGTGGGTTTCCTGCAGGCCTCTGACACTGCTTTAATAATGCACACTCTGGGAGAGCTTTCTGTCCTGTTTCTAGGTTAATATTTGTTGCTATGCTTGCAAATATGAAATAAAATCGAGAAAAATTGTGTTTGCAAGAAAACCATGCCCCTCTCCTTGGCACAGGAGGGGATAGCGAGCACTGGTGGGGTGGGACAGAGGGGGCAGAGCGGCTCCCGGCTCCTGTCCAGCCCAGAAGACATGAACAACCAGCGAAGGGCCAACTCTTCTGCCAGCTCTTTGCACCAGCCAGGTACCTGGAGCAAGAAGAAACATTGAGACCAATGGCCAGGACCCCTGCTCTGGGCACCAGTCAGGCTCTCGGATGCTCGTCTCCAAGCCACAGCCCCATTCACAGCCCCAGTTCGAAACAAAGTTCATTTTGGGTTTTTTTTTTCCTCTCTCTCCAATCTATTAAAGCTTTAGGAATGACTTTTCCAATCTGAGCAAAAGCTCTAGACTTACCTTTAAAAGAGACTTTTATAATACCTAAGAAATATTAAAACCCAAAGAGGGAAAATAAAAGATATCTAGAGTGGGAAGAAGCTGAGCTGTAAAAGCTTTGGAAGAGAAAGGATTAGAAGCCAGCTTTTCTCTAAAGAATTTATATAGAGGAAAAAAACCCACTTTGGAAATAATTATTTACAAAGTTCAAAGTATTTGGCACCCTTTGTTTTGGTAAGATAAGGGGCAAAAAATAACATCCATAGTCACAAGGAGTTACCCCAATTACTTCTGTCAGCAAAACTAATTTTACAAAAAATGTATTTCTTCTAGAAAGAATACTTTTCTTGCTTCAAATTCATTTTTACATTGCTAATAAGTCTCTTAGCAGTAGATTAGAAGTGCCTCTTCAGCCAGGAACAGGCGGATCGCCCTGAGCACAGCCAGCGGTCTCTTCTCCGGAAAAAAAAAGTGATTGAAGCAAGGAGCATTTCGCCTGAGTAGGTTCACTGCAGGTGTTTGGTCCCTGCACCATTACAGAAACCGTTCATAATTATTATACACCGCCAATCTTCAGAAACGTGATCTAGGACTATTCTGACCTTTTTATCTAGAAATGAGAGGGCGTTTTCAGGGCTACATGCCCAGAGAGTAGAAAAGAGTCCACCTACCTGACAGGCTGTATAAGGCCCACGAACCTTAAAAATTTGCCCAAAATGATCCAAAAACCTCTCTGAAAGATCTTAAACCTGGCCCCTGCTGAGCCAGGTAAACCCTTCAAGGCAATGTAAGTTGAGAAGAATTTAACGGCAGTAAAAAAGTGATGGATGAGAGACGAAGACGACCAAAGCCAGCCCTCTCCGGCTGGCACCGATGGGTCCCACTTTCCTGAGCTCCACGGATGTGGCCCATTTCCCGAGGAGATGCTGCAGAGCACCCGGCTGGGCTCTCTGGAGGTGAGCACCAGCAGGACCTTCACTGAGGCAGGACGACGAGTAGTGGGGATGGGAGACAAACGGAGAACTAAACTTTTTTGACACGTCACCAGAACAATCTGAAAAAAATTTTACCGTCCCTTCGTGGATAAATACAATTATATCAACTCGACTTGAAGGCAGCGGCAAGCCCCAGCCTGGCCTTGGCACCTCACCTGCACGGTGCAGAAGTGGCTGTGCTTGCCGGCTGGGAATTCACCGGGCTGGGAATTCACCGGTCTGACTCCAAAGAGCCTGTCGGTGCCCTCTCCTGTGCTGGGAAGGGCAGAAAGGATAAAAAGTGATTTTACAGCTAATAAGAATTACAGCTGGTAACGCCTGCGTGGAACAATAAGCTGTTTTCAGGGAGATTATTGTCAAGTATTGCCTGCTCTGCAGCGCTTTGCACGGAAAAGCATCAGAAACAACGCGCCTCGGGAAGCTGCCTGGAAAATAAATGCAGTATCTTAATTCACCCAGACAAATGCTCACTTGTGCAAAGAAAATATTTAGATGATGAAGAAAGAGAATCAGCTTCCAGCTTTGGATATTCTGGGCAGCTCTCCGATTGATTCGTGCATAGGCACTTCACTGAAGAACAGAGATTAGAGGTGTCTATGGCCAGTCAGGACATTATAAGAAACCATCTGACAAAGTTACAAACCTAAATCCTGCACCCAGAAAAGGGGCTAAATTCTTTAAATCAAGTTATTCCATTTTAATTCCTCGCTTTCCTCAATTTTTTTGTTCCAAAGGCTTTGTGTCAATTCATGTCAAAGAGCTAAGTAAATATTTTCTTGCACTGTGTGGAAGATGATGTCAGGCAGTGATGGAAGTGAAATACTGACTTTTTAAGAACTGTTTGTACCTCACATAGAATTGACTCATTTTGTGAGATTATAGAAAATGCATTCTGTGATTATATATGCCCCTAGAGGCCTCGTGGAGGTGAGATTATGCATCTTGCAATGTTATTTTACCAGGAAAAAAATGGACTAAGTAAATAAAAAAACTGCAGGATGTGACTTCATCATGCACTGTTGACATCTGCTTATATGATTTAAAGGATGTTACTATGAATATCATAGTTGCTAATGTAAATGATGAAGAAATCATAGGTCAATCATATAATAATAAATATTAGCATAGGTTTCCCAAGGCCAGAAACAGCTGAAATGGTAATTGGAATTATGATTTTACTCTTGAATTATGTGATACTGAAAACACTTTGGTCGCTGCTGCTTTCCTGGAACTGCTCCATTAAAGCCAAGCAGATGCACTCGCCAATCTTTCTTATTCCAAGAAATAATGTCACCTTTTCGCAAGGATTATTTTTCTTTCAGGTAGGCACCCACACCACCCTCTACGCTGCATTAAGTTGCCGTGTTAGAGGGCACGTACGTGGTCCCCATCGCTCTGGGTGCCGGTCTGGGGATGCAGCACCCCACCTGTGTCATCCGTGTTAAATACCTCAGGGAAAGGCAGAAAAAGAGGAAAAAAGCCTCATAACTGTGCTGCGGGCAGAAAGCAAGCATCTAACCTCGTCCTCAACCACTTCCCTCTTAAACACCAGAATAAAGTGCTCTCAAAACACATTAATGCAATAGCCGCTATATTAAATTTGATGAAAGACTGGTCCAAACGATATGGTTTAAATTGACAAAATACCTGAAACTCATGGCACTATTTATGACGCCACTGAATTACCCTGGACACACAGAAGACACAATAAAAATGTGGCTGCAGCTAAATTCGTTTAGGAGTTATCTGGCAACACCTTGTGCAGCAAAAAATCACCCCAGCCAGCCTGGTGCTGCAGAGCAATGCTTTCTTCCAGAGGGTGAGGGGCTCATAGTCACTTTAAAGCACTAACCGTCATTCTTCCCCTGCTTTCCCCAGCTCCGTACATCCCTCCCTGTGATAAAGGCTGCAGGAATTTGTCCCAGAGCAGTCTGAAAGTCAGAAGCTGCTATAGGAAAATATTTTAAGTAATAGGAGTTGCTGGGTGATTACTGTATTACCTGGGGATTCCTGTCAACCGCTGCATACGGCGGGCTTTGGAAATGCTGCTAAATCATATTTTTACAGGGGGGAAAAAAAAACCACCACAATCTAATCCTGTAATGCTATCTGAATGTTGTTGGGCTGTTTTCCTTTCATGCTTGTAACTCCTTACTGATAGGAAGCTCATAGCTGAGCAGTCGTGTTCTAGCTGGTGTCTAATGCTGAAAGACTCCGTATGAAGATACCCGGATATGCCACGAGTATTTTAGCATGGTTACACAAAAGTCTAAAATTAGGTCATAAATTATATAATCTTGCAAGGAAACAACAAATTTAATGACTATGCCAAACCAGAGATAAAAGCTGAGGAAGGAAATAGCATCTTTCTCATTAAATATTAAGGCTCAGATCCTTCAAACATTTTCCAGTGATGAACTCTGTGGGAGTTTGGCATCTGTATTTGTGTGTATTCTATAGGATATGCTTATACATCATATACAAGTGCTGAATGTGATTTATGGAGCACACACACATAATAAGTATATTTATAATGCATAAATATATTCCATCAAGAGCAGAGAAGGTGATTAGTGACAGTTTCCTAAGAAGTTTAATCAGATATCGTGATGGCTTATTTCCAGTGTTGCTCCCAAAGCGTTTTTCATTATAGGGCACTCAGAAAGAGCAGGTAGAGGCATCTCTTTTTCACACTTACAGCGGCAGCAGATATCACAGACTTCGAGATCAGCTCTGTGCGTTCTCGGTGGGATTGAAGAACCGTGTAAAAGAAGAAAGATTACCAAGTTATAACAATGCATTTGAAAATTCCCTGCAACCTTTGAATCCCTCCCCTAATGCGACCGTGCCCTAGTCTTTCTTCTAACCTCACACAAGACAAATCTGATGTGATCTATTTAAAATAATGCAGGGAAGAGGTTTTGTGTGTATTCCCTTGAAAGTTTTAGGCGATTCCCCTGGGACCGATGGCCGGTGCTGATGTCCTGAGTACGTTAATGAGAGGGAATGAGAATCTCTGATGGAGCGTGCCAGATAGCACTCCCGTCCTTGCTGTCGTCAAAGCCTCTCTGATAACCATGTCCATTTTTTCAAAGATTCGAGTCATTTGTGGATTGACTATATAATCCTTGTGCTGAAGCCTGGGAAAACTGCTGTTGATGCCCTTGGCAAATTCTTATCCTAAAAAAGCATGAAAAAGAGTAGCAAGTAATTTCAATTCCATAAAATATATTAAATGCAGCACACAGGTATGTAAATGGGAAACTCCATAACTGTAATTTGCCCATTTAGAGCCTGATCTAAAGGCTATAAAAGTTAATTTGAAATCTTTTCATTGATTTTAATGGCCTTTAGATCGGGCTCATATTATTCGCTGCATATCATGTTTGTTTCAGTGCAATAGTGCACTTATCTAAAACATGAATTATGTGGATTATAACACATACAGATCCACTGCTTATTGTCCAAAGGCAAAGCTTGTGAAATTTATTGACTTTAGCAACACACGTAAAATCTAAAAATCAAAAGAAAGTCCCAAATAATGATTACACTTTTAAAAAGTGAAATAAAAAATGAGGAGGCCTTCTTTTCATTATATACTAATACAATCTAAATGTATTTTAAGCATCATGAAATCCAAATGGAATTTCTCACAATTCCTCATTTCTGAATGCAGCAGTTCAACAAAAAAAATTGCATGTAAATGATTCAAAACCTCTTGAAGAAACAACATTTTTTTTTCTAATTTGAGGAGAAGAAAAAAACGTTTCAACCCAAGCTCAGCAAGGGATAACAGTATTACAGTCGCTGCACGGAGAATTTAGCCACTCATAATTCTAAATCCTTCTCAAACGCTTTATTGCTATAAGGTGGCTAATACCAGCCTCTACACAACAGGGCTCCCATAGCATTAACCATGAGAGATAGGCTTCCAGAAAGAAACTATAGCAAAGTAATTGTAAATCTCTAATGATGCATAAAACCAAGCTGAATTGGTCCTGAATTCGCAGCATAAAAGAAATGAACCATCAGAAGAACCAATTCTGCTGGCAGTATTACACACCCCAGTGTGGAAACTGTTGATGGTGTTTGCAGCCGTGGAAATATTCCTACTAATATGCAAGCAATACAAATTCATTAAAAATGCCCGAATGCTGCAACTTCTCATGACACCATGTCTGACATTAAAAACAAATCATTAGCCAAAAGAAAACCTCATCTGTACCAAAACAATTCACCACCTTCTTTCTCGGTCGTAGCCAGTTGTCCGTACGATGAATTCAGTGGGTTCCGCATGCTTTTAAACCCATCTTGCAAGACTTTCAGGCGGATGCTGTGCTCCGTGGCAGGTACTGCCTCACCAGGCTGGGCTGCGTTGGAGCTCTGCCCCACCAAGACTGTCACGTCCCCAGGTGCCCAGCTGAACCTGGACTGACTACGTGGGCAGGAGACCAGCCTGAAGCCTCATCCCCCTGCCCTGCTTTGCTCAAGAGGAGAGCTTCCAGCCGTGGCCTTCAAGGGTACAGAGCCATGGCCATACACCGGCGGGAGAGGGCTGTCCCTGCTGATGTGCCAACATAAACCGAAACCCTCCCATTTTCTTAGAAAGTTCAGGCAATTCCCGCTGGATAAGCATCCAATAAAATATTTAAATCCATAATTAATAATACCATTTAATTAATTAATGATGCAATCCACAAACTCTAACAATGAACCCAGCTCATTCCAGAAACGTCAATGCACAAACCTGGACCTTCACCCATTAATCCATCACTGTCCAGAGGCAACTTGCTCCAGAAGCAGATCAGATTGATTATCTGAGAGACCAGAAATCACTTACTCATGCACAAACGAGGCACAGCAGATGCAGAGGTTATGCACGTTTCCCCATGCAGCCTAACCCAGGAGCTTCAGCGTGGCCATAAACATGTTTCCTTTTGAGACGAGAAGCCAGTCTTACTTTTGCATCTAGAAGATCTCTGGCTTTTTTTAGACACTGCCAAGAGGTATTGCATGGGATGATGCTTTTCTAGCACCAGGGCATCTGTCCACTGAGAACTAGATTGACAAGCTGAAACGGTTGGGTTTGTTTGTTTTATCATTTCACAACTCTAAGAGCCAGACATCTGAAAGCTCGGATAAATCATTGCACGGTGTCAAAATCAACGAAGGCACAGATTTGAAATCTGCATACATGGGCAAAAATAGGGCGTATCTGAAATTAATTAAAATTTCTAGGCACTACCCAGAGAACAATATTTATCCATAATAAGCATATATCAATGTATATCACATTTAGTGCATGGTTTTTAGTGAAGCTACAGTTTTCAAGTCTTGTATGTAGGACTTCAAGGCTTAGCAATGACTTTGCCTTTTGAAAAAGCATTTTAAAGAATCCTTTTATAAAAAACAAGAAGCAAATGTCACTGATTTAAAGTCAAACTAAAATGAAATGAAACGCAAGTGACCCACTGAGGCTTTCTGTGCTTGCAGTTGCAACTATCTGCATCACATGCTACATGTGCAGTATAAAACATACCATAACGACGTATACATACAGCCTTATCTATAATCCCCCTGGAAATTATGGGAAGAAAAGGTAAACAATTTTGTGAGAGATTTAAAAAAAAAAAAGGCATTGCTCTGACTCTGTTCCTACTGTGGTTAATGAAATTTTTAACACTGACAGCAGTAGAAAAAGTTAGGATAAGGATAAAAGGTGAAGAAATTAAGTTCCACTATTAAATATCCTTCTTGTACTTATATATATAACAATAAAGGAATGGAGAAACTGATGAAAAAGGGGAAAAGCACTGCAGGCACAAGAGAGAAGTGAGCTAGTTCACACTGTTACAAACTTCATTGGTGAGGTGCTGGCACCATAAGCATCTTTTTTATTTACTTGTGAGTGAGGGGTCTTACCCTGTAAGCAATTTTTATGGCTGTTCATTTTGGAAAAAAATCCAAAACTACTTGACCCATTGCCCTGAGGATCTCACAGCAGTAAGTGCTATCCAAGATACTCCATCTGACACCTCTATATTCAAAAGTACCTCCATTTTTTCCAATCAAATCAGAACAGCTCTACTTAAATTTAAAGAAGAAGCTAAAGTGAGATGAATGGTTTATAGGTGCTTCATGCTTCCCTACATTGATTAATAGATAAAGAATTCATACCTCCACCAAATTAGTTGACAAACCCTGCTGTAATGTATTCCTTGTACATGATGATCTGTAAGCACAGTGCACTCTAGTAGGGACTGAGCTCCAGCTCCCTCTAAATATATTTTGTGCTGGTTGGGTGCACCCACCAGGTATTTACATTCCACAAGTCTTGTCCTCGTATTCAAAGTTTCTCAATATGGTTTTCATTTTAAATTAAAGTAGCAGCGGTTATTCTTGCATAGAATGCCATTATTTGTGAATCAGGTTTGCAGTGCGGGCAGTTGCATTGGACCGTGCGATTTCTTGGTGCCCAAAGAACTGCTCTGTTGAGTTTTATTTTTCCTTTTGTTTTCCCTGATGTTGTCCTGCGTATCACTCAGCTCTGTAAGTGAGCAGCAAATGCAACTCTTTCATATACAGATGAAATTTTGCTAGAGGCGTGCATTTGCCACTTCAAAATCAGGTTCTTTAAGCCCAAAGCTGATCCAGAAGATGCTTGCCTACTTCTAAAGGAGAGCATTACAAGAAGAAGGCACGCCAGGGGCTATGCCAGGGATTGCCTGTCTGCCCCGGCCAGCAGCGAGCCCTGGCCACCACGGACCAGGTTGGAGCCATCCAGAGGTGGGCTCCAACTTTTGGAGATGGCAATGACTGAACTTATTTTTAAGGAGTTTACTTTTTGGAATAATGCAGCTGGGTATGAACCAGCAGCTGGCAAGAGATGTATACAGGGCTTAATCTCATTCATCGATTACTTTACAGTTCAAATTTTGCAAGGGTCATCCAGCCCTTGAGATGGATATCCCTGTGTCGGAAAAATGGAAATCAATAAATCTATTCAGAAAACATAATTTCATTTTGCTTCTTAACCAGAAATTGAGATACACACATTTCTCCCTTCCCAGTCCTCCCTGACTTAAATATATCCTGTGTTATATAACTAATTGTTTTGAACCCACTCTAGGACACAGTCAGAGACATGACTCCAATAACACATTATCAGTAAAACAAAGCAAAACAGTTTCATGTCCCTGCTGGGTTTGTATATACACTCTTAAATGAGCAGATTCTCTCATCATTCACCCTGATCTGGTCATTGTATGCTTAGTCACAGCTGTCACAACAGGTGCCCGCGCGTCCTCCCCCTTCATGGCACTGTGGTTTCTCTCTAGAGTTTGTTGGCAAATTCCTCTGCTGCCTTTCTCTGGTGGCTTTGCTGTTCCCTCTCCGGTGCTTCCCAGATTCAACTTCATCATTACTTCTGAAATCATCCAGGGCTGGCTGACTCTGGATGCGACAACCCTTCATCTTAAGCATCAGTTCTTCTTTACAAGTTGATGTTCTTCATCCCATCACATGAAACCAGTTTATCCGTCAACTTTGGCCATGCTTTTCTTGCCTGGACCTTTCTCCATCTTTCTTGATACCTCCAGTGACCACTTCTCGTAACTGCAATGCACACAGTGTGTTGCAGAATATACTTTGGGACTATGCAACATTTAAAGGCTGATTCTAGACTCTAGAACAGATTCTCTCCCCCTACACCAAACGACAGCAGGAGTCTCCAGTGAGTTGAGGATTTCCAGACGGGGTCTTGCCCAACATTATATTTAACATGAAAATTCTTTGAAATTAACATTTATGCCCCAACATATCATCTCTTCACTTTTGTTTCTCTCTAACATCCTTCAACAGTGGTTTGGGGTTCCCAAAATTGAGTGCAGAACTGCTCCCCTCCTGTTCTGTTCCTCTCGCTGCAGATTTATCTACTGCATTTTCCCATTGAGCTTAGCACTCACTGGGGATCTTTTACTGCTGAAAATCCTGGGCGTTCTTAAATTATCAGCACTCTGCTACTGTGCACTAACAAAGTTTATCTGATACAACAGCATATCAAACATTTTTAGTTCTGTAACAAATGTTTTCTTAGCTGGAAGCAAGTTTCCTCTGATATTAAAGTACCTCCAAATAAAGAGACAATTTTATATGATTTTTTTGCTATTGTCTTCAAGGAATATAGTGTAGGTTGAGGGCAAAATATACACAATTCAACCTCTTTTATGTTTTGTAGACATCAGAATTTAGGGCCTGATTTCCAAAGTGCTATAATCCATCAGTCCCGCTGAATTGCAAAGGCTAGTGAGGGAGAAACTAGCCTGAAAGTCAACTATGTAACCCATATCAATCCCCTGAAGCACTGAAAAGATTGGACCAAAACATTAAGGCAAAAGCTTTCTATAATTTTACTTCAATAAAATTACTCAGGAGCAAGGAAAATACCCAGCTTTTGATTTACAGAACAAATAGAGTCGGTACAGTACTAATACCATTTAGTTTGTTTTCTCCCTAAAAACCCATAGTTAGGGGTTAAGACATGCATTTATATCTCAGGTTTCATCCATTTGGGATTGAAATATTTCTTTCCTAACTTACCCTTACAGTACCGCCTTCCCTGTCCTACGGCACGGTATAACATTCCTACAGCAATTACAACTGCTTGCAGTTGAGAACAAAGTATACAGAAATCTTTAATGCATTGCCACCATTTTTAATGCAATTTATCAGCTGACAACCAAAAGTAGAGGCAGTGTCAGGTGTTCATCCAGATTTCTGTTGGTCACCTACACTTTAAAGAATTCATCCTCTATATTATTACACTTTACAGCTCTTTGGACATATTAATTAACGTGTTGAGCTAAATTGACTTAAATTCTTGCTGCCTTAAAACCGAATAGAGAATTCATTCCTCTCTTTCTTATTCTCCCTCTTTTCCCAGATAACTTTAAAAGTAAAGTAATTATTGCTGGTGTGTGGGGGTTGACCCTTCCCAGGATGGGAAATCTCCCAGGCTTGCATTTGATCACTTGTTAAATTGGAATGGGAGCAGCTCAGCTGCTCTGCTATGGCGCAAGTCTGCCTGAATGCAGGTACATACTGATATCAAAGAAAACAGAATCTACAATAGATACGAGAAAATAAATAGTGAACAGTGATTTGGTGGGGGAACAAACCAGAACTGAAAGCTGATGTCCTGCAAAACCAGCAGTGCAAAGAATGTCAAGGAAATGAGCTTAGCCAGAGCTTTTTTTTTTTTTTACCTTGTTTTAATTGCTTTAATTTATGGCTTTACTTAACTTGCTTTCTCCAAAAATCATCGGACAGAATAAAAGAAGCCTCGATTGCTGTCTGCTGAGCTGCAGCTGACTGGCAGGCATCACTTCTCCAAAGGTAAGAGGACGCAATCACTCCCATGGGGCACAAAGCAGGAGTTTCGAACCGACTCTCAGTTTTACACAGCAATTCTATAGCTGTAAAAGCTCCGTGTTCCATATTATTAACCTCTTTCTATTCAAGGATCCAGGAAAGGTGGCTGTGTCAGCTACCCAACCTGAAGTTCAAGACCTTTATGGGTGAGGTGACATTTTAGAGCGTAACAACTACACAAAATCCTTATCAAAGATTGTCAGAGAGTTGGAATTACCAGTGGTTATCAGTCAATAATTGTTAGAGTAACTGATGGGTAAGCGGTAACCCTTCACATGTAATTCTTCTGTGGGAATGAGAAAAGCAGCTGGAAGGAATTCATAACAAGAACCTTGCAGAGCTCAGAGAAATGTGATGTATAAACAGATTATTATTTCCTGTGGATATTGATGATAAATGAACTGGATTTGGTATGTCTAGGGAATATCACCACACTCTAAGCCATCTGAAATCCCTGTGGCTCAAGGTAAAAACCTCTCCTGTAACTTATGAGAACTTGGCATAAAGAAAGAACTAAATAGCTGGGTCACTAGAAATACAGAAGCTGAGCATTCCTCTTGCACGCTTTTCATTTAATTAATCTTTCCTGCAGGTTTTCAGTGTAATGAGTCATTGATTATTGCAAGGAGTGCTTTATAGGGTAAAGTACTTCATATAAGAGAAACAGTAAGAAGCGCTAAGTAGCCAGATAAATAAATAAAATGCAAAGTGTGTTGGTCATCTGGTTGCAAGTCAGCCCCAAGGGACTCCCATTTCTGTAAATCAGTTACCCAGCGAGCACTACCCATACCTACGCTCCTCTGTCCTCATCTTTACCTATACCTACAGCTTTTATAAAATATGAAAAATCCCCACAGAACAAGCAAAAATAACCACAACTCTGTTCCTCTGTTGAAAATTAGATTACCTATAACAAGATGATAGCTAATTACATGAGAAAACATATGCAAAAAATGGCTTTTCCATTTAATTTAGAGAAAACTTCTATTCAGTGCATAGTCACTCGGTTCAGTGTAATAAACAGCATTTCTAAAAAGAAAACAAAGCAGGGAGAGAAGAATACCTACGTTTACGGTTAAAAAGAGAAAAAGTTGATGTTTGGAGAAGCTGGTTGTACCTGTGAAATTAATCTTAAAATACTTTTATGGGCATGGGCCAGGTCTAAAGATATTACCTGGCTTTTCTCAGTGCTTCCAAAAAGATTAAATTCTAATGAAAAAGGCATTGAAACAAGAAACATGCTCAATGCAAACGATGGGAAAGGAGCCACCTTCCTCCTTGGTACATCTCTGTTTCTTCTTTAGCTTAAGTTATATCAGGTAGATATCAGTATATTTATGCAGAACATGGTTTACCAAGCCAGTCAGCAAAGAGTAAGTTTGCAGCTGGCTTTCAAGAATTACACACAGGGGAAAACTACTCTAAAGAAACAATATCATTCCCCACAACCTTACCTTGAGACTAGTCACATTGCAAACTAGCTTGGATCACAAAAGATTTTGCACCGCTAAAAATATTTAGGAGATGGCAGGGTTATAACTGATGAAGAATCCAAACTCCCTGCAGTGTTGAACTATATAAATCCAGAGTAAATGTTGCCTCGTATTTTGACTGTACATGGAGCTACAGCAGACACACATATCTTAGCTCCTTTGATGGTTTTTAACATTGAGAAGGGTTCCCGTCACGCTGTGCGGATATTTATTTGCATCGGTCTCATTTTGTCTCTGCAAGACATACCCTTTGGTATCTACAGCCTTGGAAACTGAATTTTAGATGTTCGCCAGAAACATGCCATGAACATCCAAGCAAGGAAAGGTAACAACCACCTCAGTTTGCACGTACATATTTCTTCCATTCATACCACAGAGAAAGAGAAAAAAATAATACCTTTATACAGGAAAATATTCATAGAAATCACAATCTAAGCAGGTGGAAATGCTAAGTTCAAGAAATAAATTAGTCATTTATAATATGCACTCAGATCTAGCCGGAAATGTGCTATTAACTCATTTTACACTGCAAACCTCTGGGGGCAAGAGCCACATCTTCCACTACGGGACTTGCACAGCCAAATTTAAAGCACAGTAGTGGTACTCACCAAGCACTAGCGCTATAAGATGGCCTTACTGAGCAAAGTCTGAGCCCTGACAGAATAAATTCCATTTACGTGAGGTCCTTCTTACAGTAACGAACAGCTATCAGGCTACGTCAAAGCAGAATTAGAAACCCCAATTTGAAATACACTATTTAAAAAGTAGCAGGGAGTCCCTTCCCTCCCTGGAGATCACTGGTTTCCCAAACAAATGGATGGATTATAACAAACCATTGTGCATTATTTGCTGTTTGTCAATGACCTAGTTCCCATGCTGTCTGCAATACTGAAATGGGAAACTAAAGCTTGGGGGTAGATCTTCAGCTGGAGTAATTCAGCCCTGCTCGCCGCGGCAGTGCACAGCAGGCAGAGAGCATCTCCCGGTGAACACACGACACTCAGAAGCTTTCATTTCTTGGATTGAATAAAAGGAGAAAGAAAGATGCCTTTCCAACATCAACGAACAGGTGAGTAGGAACGTATTTACAAACCTGAATTTTGGGGTGGCTTCAATGACAGAACTTTGCTTGTTTGGCAACTCACAAAGTTGGGGTGCATTTCTGAGAAGAATGCATAAACTTTAATTTTTGACCTGGGACTGATTACATGATGAAGTTCAAATGGCTGTTGACATAGGGGTTTTTTTCCCCAGGTTTGTTTGATTATTACAATTAGTATAAGCATGTGGTGAGAATATTCACAAAAAGAGCTGCCTTCTGCCTTATTAACTTGGTAAAATATTTTTTATTTTCTTAAAATTGCATATGTTTCACACTGATGATCCTTGCAATGCCTTACAAATCATGCATTCATGCATCATTTAAATAATACATTTTAATTTATAGGTTAGTTATTTTATTTTGGTGTCAATCAATCAAAATTGGAAGCTGTATGAAAGAGCTTAGATTAGGAGAAAGAGATTTTTCATGGTAAACTTTAATAAACTAATGATGATATTATAAGAGCTATCACAGAAAAACCTGCCGTCTAATAATAAGCTTGTTCCTGTTTATTTAAATGTTCCACCTTGTGCTTGTTTGTAAAAAGTTAATAATTACAGCATAGTTAAACTTATGTAAATAGGTGAGTCTGCACTGGTTAAAACCTGCGACACTGAGCCGCAGCCCTACCTGATCAGTGAAGAGTGGATATTGAGATTTCAGCCTTTTTTAGTGCAGCATACAACATCCTTCTGAAAAGGTATTTGATGTCTTGTCCAAATAACTCCTGTAAGGTTAGCAGAGTGAAGATGACCACCCAAGCCCCGTCCCAGCACAGCCACAGGGATGGTTTTGAAATGGCGCTGCCTTTCCCGACACTTCAGTACTGATGTTGCTGGGTCAGCACAGACAACGGCATACACAGCAGCCGAGCGGGAAGGCAGAAAATCACTGTAAAGTAATTTCCTCCTAGGTCTGCCTTGCCCTTACTCCACCAGGCTGGAAGCTCCTGGACGGCACACCGTGGCTTCCAGTGGTCCCCAGAGCACACACATGGGATGGTGGTGGTCCTGCTGGGCAACCACCATTCAAAAGTTTTTTAATTAAACATTTTTATTTACATATCCTTTCCTGTATTTGTCACCGAGATCTTACCAAACCCTACCAGGTGAGAAATGAGCCATCTGACCATGCCACCATGAATGTGGCCATATCATCAACAAGGTTTTCCTCACGCACATGGCTTGCATCACGCGCCGGACAGAATTAGCCAGGTGCTAGCTGGCATTAGTTTGCCTTTGAATTGCTGTCAAGCAGCTACGTTGTCCCCATAAAAAGGTTATTCTTGAGGAACCAACTGTCCCAGCATCCTGAAACCCAAAATGTACCCACGTGCTCCAGCCCCAGGGGAGCATGGTCATCCTGACTGCTCCTCTCAACAGTCTCCCAGCAGAGACTGGGACAAAGCACACGTCCCTGACTCCTGGAGACTGCACAAATGCAACAGCTACTCTCTGCTTGCTGCACATGCCATGGTGGTTAAATGCTGACACTGCTTACTGCTTCCCTTGTACATGGCAGACCTCTGGCAGCTGTTGATAAATGCGGTTTCAGGACGGGCTGTGTTAGATCACAGATATTTGTAGTTGTAAAGCCGCCTCCTGCTGTGACCCAGCCAACCACGGCCATATGGACCGGTGGGAGCACCGCTGGTTACATGTGCAGGTGGCCCTTTGGTCAGATTTGGCAGCAGCACTACCCAGCGGCCCCCCACACTGCGTAGAGTCACCTCCGTAAATCATGTGCTACCAAGCATCTCTTCAGCAACCTGGAGCCCGTCCAGCTGGACCACGGGCACAGACCTCCACCTCTTGGCGTTGCGGTGGTGGGCAACGGTAGCAACGCGGTTTGGGCAGCACAGGATGCTAAATGCTCTCCACGGTAAAGGGATGGTCTCAGAGCAATGCAGGGCACCAGCTCAAATCATCTCAAGCCCTAAGTGAGCCCTGGTCTTTCCACCACCCTTAGAGGAAGCGTAGGGGAACGAGACCACCTCGACTGACATCAGCCTTTCTGCATAGAGAAACCCAGGTGCTTGGAAAGCAAACTTTCCTCTTACAAAGAAGAAAACACCTCTCACACCCGCCCCTGCCAGCATTTTTGCTGCCTAGAGCAAATTGTTGCTGTGGTTGTTGTTGCTTTCCTGCAGAAAGGAGCAGCGTAGCCCATATGATTTAGAAATATCATTTGCCTTCTTCCCCACAGATGGCAAACTCTTTGGTTTCTGCCACTGCTAAACATACAAATAAATCATCAAGATATGATCTGCTAACATATTCAAAATGATGTTTGGCCTGAATATTTTTTTTTTTGCTTCAAACATCAATTTCATTTCGTAATGAATACATGCTTCATCTCATAACATTTCATTTTTCATACATTTAGCAAAATTGCTTAACTGATACATTTTTTTCCAAAACAGCTTTATTTCTACCCTAAAACATGCAAATCAAAGACTCGCACACTTATATAATGTGCAGAATCCCCTACTGTTGGTTCAGTCGCTAAATCATAAAATATTCATAATATCTACGTTTTTTGACAAAATGAACTTGGTATTCCGACTTCTTTATGCAAATGGCGTTAAGATACACGGACAAAATTTTACAGGCCTCTCCGTGCAGCTATTTCCATTTTTATTTGCTCCCCTCTCTGAAGGACAACCTCCCCAGCACCCACCCACGCGCTCTGCACGACGGCAGCCTTATCGGAAACACCGGCGAGGCATACCCAGCCCTCACTTCCTAAGCTTAATGCCCTTCGCAATTCTTGTCTGAGCAGTTGTTAGCTGAAGACAAGAAGACTTATTTCTATTCATTCCCTGCATAATCCACCTTATGAATTTACACCTCACCTACCCACACATTCAGGGACCCAGAAATACAAAATATTTCCTACTGTGTTTTAAACCCACATCCTCCTGGATACAAGATAAGAGCTTAATAGCTTTGACACTGCACTGTTTTCATATTCATGCATAAGTTATGGATACAGCAACAGATCAGCACTTCTTTGTGCTTCTCATTGGCTCTGGTTCGCTGCCTTAAACTGCCTGAGTCAAGGCCACGTTTTAATGCCATAGACGCTCTATTCAAATACCAGTATGACCACATTTTAAAAGCCACCCTGTACCACTTCATTGCCGCAGATGTCCTTTACATCTGGCAAGGGCCGTTTCTCTGCATGTCAACAGTAATTCAGTTTAACAGCTGTCTCTTTTGACAAGCTTAGTGTCAGACTCTAAAATGACAGGGTGACAGTTTTCCTTTTCTTTAACAGAACATAGTGCAAATTAACCATTTGAATGCAGGATCACTGAACGCCTCCCGAATACAGTTTTCAGAGTCAACTGAATAGGATTTAGGAATTGCTGGTATTAACCACCAAAGCTGAAAACCTGTAGGGTCTGACAAATCAAGGCAGTTCTGCAATTGAGATTCTTACCTGAAATCTCAGTGTTCGACACCCAGAAAACCTGAAATTGAGATGAAAGAGATGTCGGAGATAAACACGGGGAATTTGCAAACTGGTATGATAAGTACTTTTCCTGTATTGCATAAATACACAGGAGAATTTTCTGTGTATTTAGTTAAAGTGCTTGTTAATACAGCAGCTAATGGTATCGTCTGTATCAGCTTTCAAATGGCACGCTGTACACACAAATTTTCCACAAATGCCAGACGTACAAAAGCGCTTCTCAGCGTAATTTCTCTAGGACTAAAACTATGCCTGAGATAATACTGTACATCTTAATGATTGAAACCTTTAGCACGAAAACCAGCTTGTGGACAGTAACAAAGTGCCACCATGATTTATGAACAACCAGTAAATGCTACAAAGACACCGCTTTAATCTGGTGCAAGAGTGAGCTTTATGAGGCTGGCTGTATTAGGCTCACATAAAAATGAATAAAAAAAAATATAAACTTTACGCTACACGTATTTAAACTGCATATTGATGTAAGTTGTACGGTGAGCCACTTCGTCGTGTTGATGTTATACCATGGCTGCCACAATAAGGAGGAATGATGCCTCCCTGTTTTGGTTCTTGTTCTATCGAATCCAATGGCTAATCTCAAAGTAACTGCAGTGGGACTAGACTCCAGCTCACACAATTTATGTTATTTTAAAGAACTATGAAAGCCTTTCTGCTGTTTGTTCCTGGGTAAGCAGTCACATCTAAAGCACTACCAAAAAAAAAAGGGTTGAAAGGATGACACAGAGAGCGTAACATTTGAATGCCTTTAGTAATTGCTTTTGTTTGCTTATTTATATGTTGCTGTAAGTAGTTGTATGTGTTACCCATTGCCCTAACATCTGGGCATCTCATAATATTTAGAAAGATTCACGCTCAAATGCCTATTGCTATCTCGAAAAGGCATGCCCATTTATATGAGATTTCTCATGAACTGTTCAGTCTCATAATATAGCCAAGTTCTTCCTCTTTTATTCAGCTCTTTTCAACATATAATTGCTCATGAGCTGCAGAAGAAGTCCCTTATTCTCAACCATCCTACAGCCAGCTCCCTCATACAGTAAAACTTGCGTGTCCCTGCTCTGGAGGGCTGGTTGTAGGAGCTGGGACAGATGCTGATGGTGCTGACCTCCCTAGTGCCTCCTCTCTTACCCAACGTGCCCGTCTGTTCATTTTCATAGCCCAGGAATTCATACTTTCATAGCCAGAGGTGAGCCTCTGTAAAGGGAACATATCGCTAGTATTTCATTAATATATCATGAAGTTAAGTCAGCCGCAAACACATATTTTTAGCGCAACATCAGCCCCATGGGAGCGCGCAGGTTGCTGGGTTTGGAGGGGTAGGTTGTTATTAGTATTGCACACTTATAGCTCAGCTACACAAAGCATATATAATCATTTAAAATATTCAACCTCCCTAAAATCTATCACATACCTGAAACACTAATAATTCTATAACTTAAGCTAAACAGAGTACTATTCAGCTGTAAATTTTATGGCTACTATCTCCACCTCTTATGAAGTGTGAAAAGAGGCTTCATATCTGTCAGTCTTTTCTCAGAAATGACTTTCGCTGATTACTTAAACTTTCGTTAAATAAGCTTTCCACAAGCTGTAAAAACAGAACACAGTAGGGAAAAAATTGGCTCTCTTTTAAAAGTGCTGTAAAGTCTCTTTTTGAATGAGTAATTAGAAATGTGTAAACTCTTTTATGGATATGTGAGAAGCACACACAAAAAATTTGACATTCCATGCAAGTATTTCTGTGTGCTATCAAATTTCATTGTATTTCACAGAGACCAAAACTATACAGACTCAAAATACACATACATTAGTGGACATGGGTTATTTGCCAAGAAGGAATTTACATACAGTACAAGTAAAACATCCTAATTTAAATCTACGACAATGGATACTCACATTCTTAAAGAGAAATCAGAGTTGTTTGTCTTTCCGCTTGTATTTATACAGATTGCAAAGCTGTTGACTGAGCACGATTTGAGCTGGGTCTTTCCAACTGCTTACTGTTATTTTTATTGCCATTGTCAGCTATCTTTTCCGTATCAAGAATCAAGCTTAGAGGAAGATGTTCTGATGACCCAAACCCATACAAGAACACAAAGAGATGCTGTGCGACCCAGCGGTCAGGCAGGGAGCAGGCAGCGGGGGAACCTGAGTCCCACTGCTGGCCTTCATCCCCTTGAAAACTCCCCAAAATCCTTAGTTAAACCAGCATACTCTTCCATCTTCATTTCCCTCCGCACACACAAGCGGTCCATCCCCAAACCAGACTCTGCAGATGCTCTGCAGCCCCCTTGTACCTTCATCGCTTTCAATCCCTCTCCCTTCCCTTAAAACTCACGTTATTTGTGCTGAAAACATGTTTTGACTTTGAACCTCATAATCAGCTCCACGCCAGGGGGGGCAAGTATCTTCATCTAAAAATAAGTGAAAGAAACCTATAGACAAGGGGAGATGGGTGCTACCCCTGTGTGATTTCCCACCTCCCAGGGAGAGGGGACAGGGCATCTCGGGGACACCGAGATGGAAAGCCTCCCCCCTCCAAACTGGTAGGATGTTTGCTTGAAAAGCCGGTGGATATCACGCTGTGTACACGTACTGTGCGCTATAAATAGTAATGTCTTCTATGCTCCTCTCCATGGAAAAATCTGCAGGAGGGGAAATAGTCTCAAATCTGTGTAGTTTTCAAGCCAAAGAGAGCCAGCCTCATTCCCTCCTCAGTGGGGAAGCCGTAGGTAGGGGGTATGCCCCTCCAACCCCACGGAGTCGGAGGAGACAGAGGAAAAAGCAGGTCCCAGCTAATGAATCTGGGGGCGAAGAGCTTCCCCCCACCCGCTCCCCACCCTCCCCATCCCCGGCGGGTCCCACAGCCGTTTGCCTTCCCCCTCCACGAGCAAACTCAGCCCCTCTCCAAGGAAGATGATGGTCACTGCGAAGGCTTTGCGTGGCATCGTCAAGCAGGTGGCATTAACTGCCTTGTGGCTCCTCGCTCCGAAAAGCGTCCCTGTCCGAGGGGATGCCAGACGCTGGCCCCCCTCTGAATGTCATAGATTTCCAGCACAGAAGTGGTGCTGAGGACTCCTGAGGAGAGCAAAGAGTGTGCTCTCCCTTCTCCCAGTAAAGATATGAGTGCCATTATTATTATTATTTTTAATCCCCAAGAGAGTGATTCGGACCCCAGCTGCAAGGTTTAATAACGCTGTTGATAGCAGAGCAATGCCACCCCTCCTGCTCCCCACGATGCCACTCCGAGCAAGTTCTCTTGCAAAGCATTCGCAGGCGTGATTTGGTGCCAAGTCTGTTCTAAAACGAACCACGGTGCGAATGTTTTCGAGTAGAAGAACAAAAATATGAGAATGGGAAAGGCTTCACACATCTTTAGTGTGGAGAATGTATTTAGCGCTCCCAGAAGCTATTAGATGGGGTGATACAGGCAATTTATTGTTTTGTCAATACCTTTTATTTTGATTTAATAACTTACAAAACCTATGGTCCATCTGTAGCGCAGCCTCAACTTTCTTTACACAACCCCACTTAACTTTCAAACACTTTCACTTTCAGGTCAAATCTCTGTCATATTGATAAATGGGTCTATTTAAATTTTTATCACTGAAGAATTTTCTCTGGTGTTTTTTTCACTATCAGATTTCATGCACAAATAACAGGATACTTATTATATTTTGTTATTCACCACACAAAAAAAGAGTCACTACAGAAAGTGCAGATGTCGTGGTGAAACATCTGTGATTTGTCTGCAATAGCATCATTCCTACAGACATTTCATACGGAGAGAAGTACAATATTTTCAGGAATAATGTGTAAAAACACGGGGCAGAAAAACCTAATATAGGCTATATACACTAACTACAGACAACCCCTGTGCTAACAAGTAAACGAGTCAGAATATTTTACCCTCACGAGGCATTACTATGCATGATACAGAGGCCCCGAGTGAAGTTTAATCTTATTTGGCTATCTGACTATTGCTTCATTAAGCAAACTAAGAAAAACTGCTGCAAAGTCAACAAATTTTTAGATATTATTGTCAATAATCACCTGGTTTTCTTGCCAATACTCAGGACCAAAAATATAATCCTTATAGCCCTAAGTACGCTGTATATGTTTAACCTTTACTTTAAAATGTTATTAAATGCTGGACGTTGTGGCTACTGTAAAGATAGTAAAAACAGATACTGTAGGAATATAACAGTGTTTAATGACAAGTTACAAACAGTTCTACTGAAAGAAAAGCAAGAGCAAGAAAGGTTAAATAAACAGAAACCACAGTGCCTCCCATCTTTCTTACATTAACTTTCAGTAACTATAAAGTAAAATTTCTGCTATATATGAGTTCATTTCCCAGATCTGTGCATTAAATATTTACTTCTAACTATAAACTTACGTGCAACCCAAACAAAAACTAATTTGCATTATTAATGATGCAAGAAATGTGATGCTTAGTCCCTTAAGATTTGTAATAAAGAAGAAAATGTTAAAGATTTACTTTCTTTTTCATTTTAAAAAGCAAGTTAAAATGATAAAACTTATTTAATTAACAGAGACTCTATTTATGAATTAGTTGTTTCTGCCAGCAAGAATGTTTTAAAAAAAAAAAAAAACTGTCTGAAATGAGGCTGAGACTACAAAGAGTCCATTTTCAGCTTGGGAGTCTCAAGGGAAAAATCAAAGGGTTTCTTTCTTTCAACAGTTTGGGTGAGATGATATTTTGAGATGTTGACAGCTGCCAAACTGCAGAACCAGGGAAGAACTAGCAAACTGAAATCGTTTTTATCTTTTTGAATTTTTCTCAATATTCAGCTCAACTTCCTTTTACAGCTCACGACTGAAATTTCTACTCGGTTAAAAGGTTTTTCCCCTCCTTCGATGCTCGTCTCTACAGCTTTGGGCCAAAAATGAACTCTCGCTCTTCTAAAATTAATCATAAATAATACAGAACCATTATTGCTACCTATTAGTAGTGTTTCTATTATAGTAATGTATTAATTGCCATCCTTTTCTTCCTTCTTATGTGCTCAGTGTGGAACCAAATTTCAGTGGTTAATCATCTTAATCATCTCTCTCTATCACACTGAATGTTCTCACTCTGTTTACTTACAAGATATTAGTAAAACAGACCTAACAGTCTTTGCTCTAATAAACAAAGTAAAAGCCAACATTTAAAACTTGTTTTCTATTTTTCTGACAGAAGCTATTTATTAGATTCAAAACAAGCTAGCCTTTAGATAATAATAATAATAATAATAATAATAATAATAATAATAATAAATGTTTTCCATACAGCTCATACTATTCTTCATTTCCTATTTTCTTGCTAAATCCTGTTTCCACTGCTAAAGTCATCCCTCCTTTTCTAACTCCTTCTCCTCTATTGGTCCCATGACCAACGTCGTGGTGGCTTCTCACCTGCTTTAGACATCTGCCCCACGCTTCCTCTTAAAGCCTCTTCCCCCGCAGCCAGCCACCCGTGCATTTCTTCATCACGTATGCATTAACCGAATCAAAGTCGAACAAGCCCTTTCCTCTCATTGTTCAAGCTGTCAGCCTCAGCAACAGCCTCTGCTTCAGCTTCCGCCACCAGCTTCTGCCTTCTTCCCAGCTTTCCCTCATGTCTTCCCTCTTGCTGTCACACCTGTGTCTTGAAGAAGACCTCTTTAGTCTTCCTCCAAGCAACCTTTTCTTTCTAAACCTGTCCTTTAAGAGTCTGTCCCAGGCATCCCTCTGCCCTGTCCCCTGCTTGCCCCCTCTGCACCCTCCCTTGCCTGTACTCTGGTAGCACCCATCTCTTACTTTGCTCCCACCAAAGCCAGCTCACGCAACACCAGACTGAAGAAAGCCAAGAGTCATCCTCCAGGAGGGGAAGGGCAGAGCCCTGCTGGGGGGCGAGCCTCCAGCGCTGCTTTGGCAGATCCGATTTCTGAGGTATTGTGCCGTTACAGCACTGAGCGTGAATGGACATCTTCTGAGCTTGTGACTCTCACCACTGTGACACAGAGGACCTTCTGGATTCCAGTAACAAGGCAGGTCCCTGCTCAGCTTCATGAGATCCGATGCAAATATTATTTGGAAATAGCAAGACTGACTTCTGCCGGCACAAACTCTTCAGAATTTGGATTAACTGCACCTTGGGGCACTTTTTTATTAAAAAAACCTTTATGTTTAATTAAAAAATAATTCAAGAGCAGAGATTCAAATCTTGGCCACTGCAGACATTGACTATCTTTAAAAAATACATTTTCTTATGAATTATCATGAGAGCTTAATGCCCAGCAAAGACAGTGATGGTAATAACCCCAGCTATACCCACAGACCTCTTCCGATCAGTGATCCAAGGACTAACTCACAGTTACATGATGAATTAGAAGGGATTTATATTAAAAAAAAAAAAAGTTTGTAAGTGCAGAAGGCAGCATATAACTGTTTTGGGAGAGTTCCTGTCAACACTGAAAAAAAAGAAAATCTAAAATTCTTCCCTTTCAAAGAGACCTATCCACACCATTAAGCTCCTAAACTGGTAAGACACAATATTATAAAAACTTCCTTACCTTTGAAAATAAGACAGCTAAATATATAAATGTTACTAATTCAATACTTTTAAGATTAATAAAACACATGAATTCTCAAAATGATGCCTCTAATTCAATAAACACAGATCTAACTGGGCAGCCCACACAAGCAAAAGTGGGTGTCCAGAGGAGAACACAGCCTTGCCCTCTCCACTCACTGATTAATATTTTTAATATCCTCAGAGGATGACCCTCCTGCTAGCACAGACTTGATGCAAAGCACGCTGCCTGCATCCTCTCCCCGGGGCCAGGAGAAGCGTTGCCATGGCCAGCAGCAGGGCACGTCATGGCCATTGGGTCCCACGGTTGCTGCTCCCCCAGGGCCAACACTCAACGTCAACAGGAGTCAAACAAGAGTCGTGTTTGCCTCTCATTATTCCCCTGCCCTAGCTCTAGACATTTACATTTGAAAATAGTATCTGTCACTCCCACAAACCAAGTATTTTTCTTTTCTGTTTGAACCTGAATGAAAAAAAATCCAAATCCCTGGGTGTCTGACATCAAAGCTCGGTAGAAGGAAACTATTGGGATGGTGTTCGGGCATTAACGCGGCACTAGAAAGGAAGAGCAGATGGGCAGTAGGGAAGCAAATCCTGTTGAAATATGATTAAGTGACACTGAAGATAAGGAAAACCATGAAAACTAAAGGGCAGGTAAGGGGATTTTAAGTGCAATATAAAAGGGGATTTGTGGCACATGTAATTCCTCCTTTAAATATTGATTAAACATAGTGGGGTTTTGCCTCTTAATTATAGTTACAGATCATTTTGTTTCTGTCTATGCTCTCTGCAAGCACCAGTGAAAGCTGAAGGTGCTTGGCACTTTTGAATCTGCTGTATGTTTATGTTTTATACTCACTCACTAAGTACATTTCCAACTAAAGATGCAAACAGGAGGCATAAAGAGAAGAACGTGCCATAAAGTATCTCCAGCATTCCGAGGAAAAAAGCTCATGATTTTCTGGAAGATGATGGTTCCATTGCAACCACGCTCCAAATCAAGCTTTATCAATCGTCATTTATGACGAGGCAAGCCTGGCTTCGATCATGTTGTTTCTTACATGTCATTTGCCAAAGTAGAAAGTCTGCTGTAAGTATTATGGGATGGAGGACCTTGATTATTTTTTTTTTTTTTTAATTATTTGTGCTGATGCAATCAGTTGCATATTTCAATGAATTACTAATTGTGAGTGAATCATCATTCTTAGCAGTAACAGAAATAGGTTTTATTCTCCCATTTCTGTACATGCCCACCTCCATCAAACCCAGCCCTCGCTATGCCATTTTTCTTTCAAGCTCATTTGCAGACCTAAGCGGACTAGAACAACCAGCCCTCCTGTTTCCCAGTGGGACAACCTGCTCAAGAGTTGGCCTTTCGAAATGTTTCATCTCATCATTTCTATTATATTCTCTGCCTCTCAGAGAAGAAAATTTAATTCAATCTTTAAATTCAACAGGATCCTTGGTGGAGGGGGAGGATAGGAAGGGAGCGAGGGATGGATGAAGAGAGGGAGGAAATACCTTGTGTCTCTTTTGGCGACAGTCCCATGCATTTTACTGAACTTTTCTGCAATCGTAAGCCCAAAGGGTTCCTCGAACACCTCTCCAAGCTGCTCACTCTGCTCCAGCACGAACTCGCGATGGATGGGGAGAAGGAAAGGCAGGTGTGTGCAGACAGGGCCGCTTGTCCCAGCACTCCAGAAGAGGAGACCTCCATACCAACCCTGCAAAACGGACATTATACAGAGATAGATATGTACCATTCTCTGGATATCAAATCTGCATTTTATTTTTTTCTTTGTATGGGAAATCCTGACTCATGCCTGTGGCTGGGATTGGGCATGTGTGGCATGTGCTCATCTAGTACTGCTTGTGGCCAGTTAGAAAAATCATATAATCCACCACAGGTTTAAAACATAATTTAAACCTGCCAACTCTCATAACTTCCAAGAAGGAAAATTTACCATAAAGAGAATGGTTTCCACTTACTAGATTTTATATTCAGATCTCTGGCACACAGGCTTGCCACCAAAGAAGTCTTTTATGCAAGCCCATAATCAACAGAAGCCTTCATTTTCACTGTGGTTAGATTTAATGTGATAATGAATATTCCAGTGTCAGCTCCGGGTAAACTGATGAGGTTTCACCTCAGATTCCCTCATTTAAATATCTCACGCAGGCACACACTTCCTAAGCAGTAAATAATTTAGCAGCACCGGCAGAAGGACACCTGAGATGTGTTCAAGGTGCCGGCCTACCTGCCTCGCCCACGTACCGCCCCGCGTTCCTGCTCTTGTAGACAGCATCAGGAGCACTGCAAAGAGTGTAAAGGCTTTATTACCTATTTATATCGGCCCCTTGCAACGGAGAGGGAAAGGGAAAAAATGCACGGCTTCAGCAAGCTGCCTGTGGAAAAATCCCCCGCGGGGTGCACCACGGTCACCCGCAAAGGTCCCGTTGGGCTCACCACTGCTCTGCTGGTTCAAGTGGAACATAGAAGGTCTGGGCAGGGAAGCTCGGTGGTGTTGTCCCAGACCGACACCAGAGCCACGAGGAATCCACATTCCCTAATTGGCAGCATTTATTTTTATTATAATTTGCAGAACTACAGATGATATTTTGCATTCATTTGAGAGTCTCGCTGCAGTTTGCAAACATTTACCCACCCCATATGAGGCGAATTCTTTCATGCTCATTTTACGGACATGGAACGTGGCTGAATTAATATTACTGTGAAAACCTTCGCTGCCAGATTTCCCCGCCTGTGTCACCATATTTTACCCTCATTACCTAACTAGGGCTGCCTGGGGGAGCAGCTTTCCAACATAATTGTTAGGGATCTGCTATTTCTTTGGGCTTTTCACCTATTTTGCAGTTATTGACTGATGTTTTTCCTCTTCTTCTTTTTGCCAGTTTCAAGTTTCCACCCTGACACCAAATGCTTTCCTCTTTTTCTACCGCTGTTAACACTAGCCAGATCAAACAAACACAAAAGTGTTTTCTCAAAAAATAATCATTAAGCGTATCGTGTAGTTTAGTTCAAGTGACAGCTGAATATTTGTTTCATTAATAAGTAATTTGCAATTAATTTGTGGAGTCATTTCTAAAAGAACATTGTGATGTTTCCATGGTTTTAAAGTGGCAAAACACTAGTCATTTCTTGACAAAATTTCAGTACAAATTGCTCATATGCATCCACTGGAAAAATCCAACCTCTGATGAGGAGTGTCCCCGTGATGTGGGAACACAGCTCCCATGGCAAGGCACCTACATACAATATGCAAATAACTGCAGTATTTAGGATTTGAATTTCAGGTGCATGGGCGCTCATGCTTCCATTCAAATTGTTAGTAACGAAACTACTAAAGTTAAGGGTTTTTTCCATTTAAGGCTCATAAACAACTCTTCTCCATGCTGGAAGAATAACAAAATCTCCAATACAAATTGTTCAATTGATCTATTTTCAATTAAAAGGCTGGACAAGTGAATGATTGTTATCCTGCCATCTGAAACCAAAGATGCTCCAGCTTGCAAAGGCTCCTGAGGCTCTAAAATCATGCCAGGAGTTACGGGCCACCCCTCCACTGGCTGAGCATCTCTCCTTGGAGATCCAAGGGGCTCCATCCTCAAGCCTACAAAGGTCACCTTCTGCCAAGATGAAACAGGCACCATTCACATGGACATTTTATTAAGAATTAAATAGCAGTTTACCATCTTTCACAATGTTCTTTCTAACCTTACAAACTGGCACGATTTGGGAATAAATAACACAGGAAAGTGTCTTTAATCCCGGACACCAGCACCACTTCCACTCTAAATCCCAGGACCTGATGATACCTGGCCAGCAAAGACTAAGGACATTTCTAAGCTACAGAAACAATTACAATCGTTGCCATATCACCTTCTCAATAACCTTCCCCCAAAATTATAGGTTGGAGAGTTGTCTGTAATCATTAACTGCCTGAAGGAGAGAGATGCATTACCAAAGCAACAAACCTCTAATCAACGGCGTGGGAGCAGTGCAGAAGAGAAAAATAACTCCTTAACAAGCAAGTTGCAATAGTTTTTTAAAAAAAAAAAAAAACTAAAATCTGATTTGGCACATATAGTTAGCACCCTGCAGTTGCAAAATTAAAATGTTGGAAAAAGTGAACATCATAAATTTGTGCCTACTTGGGCATGTAATTTGCTAGAATTACACTTTTAGATGGAAGTGCTTACAGGTTTTCATATTCAGCGGCAAGAGGACCAATTATATTAATGAACTGACACAGCTCTGAAGTGACACAACAGAGACCTGGTAAAAAAATTCATCAAATGTTTGTTTTTCAATTAAAAATGAAGGAAAAAATATTTCTTGTAAACTGAAAAAAGTGCCCAATTTCAAGCTATCCTAATTGAGATGAATAGATAGCTAACTTGGTGTCAGGAAAGCAAAGTTCTAGAAACTTTTACAAAAATCTTTAACTGGAAGGGGTTTTTAATTTGTCAGAAAGATCAGGTTAAAATTAATATTTTAAAAATTGCTGGAATGCCATAATTTCTGAGGTAAAAATTAGTGAAGTTGGATAAGAGAATCTATAAATTATCCGGCAAGAAAATCTGGAAACAATCAGCTATTTGTATCTTCCATCAATACACCGTGCTTTGCTACACAATGATTTCCATGATAAGATGTGACTTTGCCTTGAATGCAATTTGCAACCTATTAGCTTGATCCAGTTTCCACTGAAGTAAATGAAAAGATTACCATCGACTTCAATGAAAGCTGGATTAGACTCTGTTCACATTCACAGTGGGAAAAAAAAAAAAACTTAATGATTATTTATGCCAGAAATTCCAGTATTAAAAGCAAAATTGGTGCAAATGTGTTGAAGAATTTGAAGAGAAAAATGAGCACAGTGGATATAAAATATGATTCCACTAAAAATTATAAGATTACTAATTACTCTGAATAAGCTTATAGAAATGCTATAGATGTAATTAAATGACACAAATATACTTCCAAATCCAATTATAGCAATGGAGCAATGATTATACAGTTGCATTAAGAGTTAAAATAAAATATGATACTAGATAAATGGGTATATTAGAAAGGCATTATTAGATTTTCTTGCATTTATCCACCATCGAGTGCCACCAACCCTTGAAGCTAGGGACAAATAGAAGAAAACGGATAGAGGAGAAAGATTGAGTTCGCTTGCTAAATATAGCCAGTAACAACTGAGGTATTTCTACTAGAAAAGATAAAAGGAGAGATACCAGCTACCAATACATGACTTGCACAACAAATCAAAACACTGAGTCTTACTCACAGTCCTACAGCTCCGCCAGAATTAGCAACTTCTGTAAGTACCAGACCATAAAAGAAGTAAAACTTGAAAAGGATTTACTGCGGAAAGTTGAAGGATCCTAGAGAAAATATACCAATAAAGAGCCAATTATTGCAACCATCAATATTCGGCAGTGGACTATCAGAGGAAAAGATATGCAGATTCAATTAGGAAAAAATACAGTCATGCCTACCGTTTGGCAGAAGAACATTACTTACAGATAGGAAAAGGGACACTCGCTTTATCTGTATGTTTAAATAATAATTTGATACTTTACCTATTATGTCAAGAAATTAACATTTAGAGGAAACAAATACACGCACAGTGTCACAGTGAGTCCCTTTCTGATTTAAAACTAAAACAAGTCATCCCTTGCTTTGCTCTCTCCAGTCCTTGAAATTCGCATTGACTTTAAAAAAATATACATAGTATGTCTCAGGTTTGTCAGCTTTTGAAGCACAAAGGAAATAGTCACCAATTGCCAGAAACTTGTAGGTCGTGCTTAAATCCCTTACAACCTTACCTGTTTTTAAAATTCAAACATAAACCAGGCACAACTTTTATGGGGGGTTTGTGAGAATTCCTCTCTGGTGGATTGGTCAATGGAGGTTTCCCATTAATAAACACCTGCAGTTTATCCCTATTTTGCAGTCACAGGGAGAGGGCTGGTAAGGAGTTTGGTTTACAATGTCAGACAGACTGTATCTGCCCCCCCAGGTACAGGTTGGGCCATTAGCATAATAGGGGGGGGGGGCAGGAAAAAAAAAAACATTAAAAATAGTCCTTTATTCTGCTTTTGCTATAATACTATAAAGACAAACAGAAACATCCACATGCTCAGCTATGCCTTGCCTAAGCAAGTCTCATAAATGTCTGAATTTCCCCATTATGGCCATGATTTCTAGAGGGAGATGAAATCTTTACTTCTCTCTAAATTGATGGGAGTCTCCCTCCTCCCTTCAGATGCCAGAATATGGAAGTAGAAGACTATCCCCAAAGGCTGTATTTTATAATACTCTGATGAGATGCCTTTTGATTTAGGGTTTGCATGAAGGAAGAAAAAAAATCCATGTAGTCTGCCAGCTCATCTAACCAAACTTTAATCACTTACTGTGTAGACAGCTATATCTGAGCTAGTCATCTAAAATCCCTTTAAAGTCAATGGTGAGAAATAGATGTTTTTAGGATGCAATTAATTGATTGGAAGGAAGAGGGATCTATCACATATGGAAAAGAATTGTGGTCCCGAGAGTTCTGCTTTTCTCCATTTACTTTACAGGGAGTTCATACGTCTGCATTGTAGTAGTCATCCAAAAGAGGTGAGAAGAATATCACCAATCTCTATTAACCAATCTCTCTTTCTTTTAATCTCTTTTACTGTTCCTCGTCCCTTCTGTTTCTACACCTATTCTCTCCTGGGACATCAGTTCAATTTTTTACATTATAAGCCCATTAACTTCTTAAGGAAATGGGTTCATTCATCTGATGGCCATGAAAACTTTTAGGTCATGCATGACCACTCACCTGGGCCAGAAGAACTGATCCATCAAGTTTAAAAAACACATTAACGGATAGTTTAATGCCAATTGTCACAGAAATATTCAGAATTGCACAGATACGAGAAAACTGCCTACCATTTTACCACTCTCCCAAGGACCCGTGGGCCCTTCAGCTCCCAGGACTCTTGGTCACGTCCAAAATTATGATGGTTACTTATAGCCTAAGGAGCTGGGCTGTGGTGATTTTCACGGAGAGAGAGAAAAATATTCCCCCTCAAGAGGAAGTGGCCTATCCGTCAACTTGAAAGTATAGCAAACTTCAGGAGGAAGAAAAAATAAATAATAATAAATTTGTCTTCATCAAGTAAGAGCCAATGAAGTCAACTTGAAATAAGTTTTGCCAGACTTGAATGTTGTGGAGACCCCCAAAGGCCTTTCTTTTGTCTGATCTACCACCCAATGGATAGCCCTGTGCAATTTTGTTCCGCTTTTACAAGCTGGTGAACCAGCCTATTTCCTCTCACCCACCAAAGAGCAACCATTGTACTGAAGATCTTTGAGAAATCTGCCTCACACTCTGACATAAGGGAGTAAGTTTTGTTTCATGTTTTCCTTATGCTGGGGCATTCATCTTCAAAGTGCCTCACACGCAACCGGGGAGCCTTAGAAGCGTATCAGGGGCAATTCAAAGAGCTTTGCATGGAGCAGGAGGGGGTTCCTGTTCAAAGCTGCAGCCTTGCATCTGCCAGAGAAGAGCAGATTCAAAACCGAAGAGGTCACTTCACCTACCTGTAGTGGGATCTCATATTCAGAAGACTCCAACTAAAAATAAGGGATATTTAGACAGTGTGATAACTGAAACCCTCTAGGCAATGCTCTTTCTCTCTCTCCCTCACACGCAGACACATACAGAGCAATGTCTCCTTTAGAAAAAAACCCCAAAACTGTAGGAGACATAATGGCCTCCAGAAAACTTACTTACAGATTAGCTCCATCTATAGCATCCTCCTGGTTTGAGCACAAATGTTTCCAATGAGCTGGACCACCACCCGACCTCTGTTCAAACCACCTGAAATAAGGAAACAAGAATAAGCAGTTGTTTAATACATGATAGAGTGATGAAAACAGTGATTTCTTTTAATTACCCAATTTAATGCCATATAGAGGAAATATTCTCTTTGGTTCCAAAAGTACAATTACCTGTTCTGTGGTCGGACCTGGAAGCCCCTGGATAACATAGGGGATCTGCTAGGATGGGCACTGTCTAAACACAGAGTAATACAGAGCTGCTTTCCCCAGAATTTATCATCTACATGGGAAATATAGAAAAGTACAGAAGAAAGCATTGTTCTCCTCGTTTTACACATGGAGAACAGAGACAAGGAGAGACGCGAGGTTCACGCACAAGCAGATCAACAGATGTTTAATGTCATTGATGATGTGAAGGAAATCAGAAGTGGATTTTTAAGTGAAGCAGAAGTATAATAGTCTTGCGGATTATCTGTGGAGGCTTTGTATCAGGCAGTTGACTTCTTTTTAAAACAATTTAGATTAAATCTTTGTAACACCTGCTTTTTGATAAGATGTAAGTAGCTCAGCATCTGCAAGGAAGTCCCATTTTGGCTATCGAGAGAAGGCAGTTACGTCTATGGGACTTTATCCCACTGTCCCAAGTTAGCGGGGTCTACCCCTGCTCCCACTGCCATCACACAGCTGGCGCTAGCCACCTCCCTCTTCCTTCAAACATCCCCTCTTCCTTCAAACATAGATATCTGGCACTAGCCACCTCCCTCTTCCTTCAAACATCCCCTCTTCCTTCAAACATAGATATCTGGCACTAGCCACCTCCCTCTTCCTTCAGCCATTCACTACTGCAGATACAAACCCCATCTCTGTATACAGTTTCTACCATCTGTAATAGTTCTTCAGTATCTAACGTATTCAAGGACTTATTTTTTCTTTTTTTTTTTTTTTGTTAAATAGGAGGTTAAAATACACAGCATCCTACGCTCCAGCCTCTATCCTCCTTTCTCAGACTCCTCTGATTTATATTGTAGTTGTCTCATTAAAATCTGCAAAGCCTTTGGGACAGTCGTTGTCTGAATGGCACTTCACATATACAGTTACATTACTCTCCATATCTTTTTTTTTATTATTAGAAATAATTGGTTTTGTCTTTCTTTTAAACTCAATTTAAACATTGCCTCCATTGCCACATGCTTCATTTTGCTGCAGTGCTGACTGTGGTATTTCAGATTCAGCGTGCGTAGTCCAAGTTCAGTTTATAACAGCAGGCCAAGATGGATCATAAACTTTATGTCTGATTCCACTTCTTATGTAACATTCGTGGGTTTTGTCAAATTTTCCTACTTAGCAAATGTATTATTCCTTTCAAGCACCTGATCAAATATACTGGGATCTGGGAGATCATTCCAAAATTTAATTTAATTGTAAAATTATGCATGTGCTACATATACTCACATACAGCTTGATTTGCTGCGAGGCATGTCTCAAGAACAGCTAACCATTTGGAGACCCTGTCATACCATAAGGCTGCTAGAACACACACTACGCTGTACAACCTGCTTTCAGAAGGTTTCAAAGCCTGTATCTGCAATGTGTTTCCTCCTTTCCATATTTTATTCTCACTTTTGTTGTTCTTGCAGTGACCTCACCTGGAGCAATGAGGCTGCAAGCCCTCCATAGGTCTTCACGGAAAGAGCAATTGGTTTATGCCCCATATGTTTCCCAGGTTGTAAAACAGCATAAAAGTACAAATGAAAAGCCTCATACTATTTTTCTTCCTGCTGTGTACAATCAAGCCAGCAAGCATCCCTTACTCAGAAGGAACCTACAAATTACCTCGGCGTACCTGACCCACCAGCAGTAATACAACATTAAGACCATTTTCCCCCACTCACTCACATCGTCGGTGCGGTGCCGGCTCTTCTCCTGCTGAGCTCCTCCAGCAGGTCTGTAATGCTGCCTGTCTTCACAATGCCTGGTTTGAAAGAAAAATCCTGAATGCGAACGAAATGCAAACCTTTGCCATCAAAATATGTGAATTATTTTTAAAGAACTTTACATCGCTTTACGTGTTGCAGAATTGACCCCATATATCTGGGAAGTCTGAAACTGAAAAAGATTTAACGCAGCTAAGAAATAATCACAGGAAAGTGTTTTGGATTCATCCAAGTATGAAGTAAGGCAGTCTATTTTCTTCAAAGGAAGCTGAGGCTACCTTTCATTACATTCAACTACATCAATTATATAGAACTTTAATGGAAAAGGATTAAAAAGTACAAAGGTAAAACAAACAGCATTACTGCAACGTCCAGTAGGATGAAACGACTTCCTTACATGGTAGGTACGATTACAGAATTACTAAAAAAGGAAGGAAGAAGGAATAGAAGGAGGAATTTCATGTACCTTGACCAGACTCACTGCGACAGTGAGATAAACCCGGGACAGTGCAGCACATACATTTTGGAAATTAGCTCCCACGTCCCCAACCTCATTGCCAGAACTCAGATCTGAACTCTCTATTTCTGTATTTCCTCTTTACTTCTAGCCAGAGAAGTACATTATTTCATAAATGCAAAGTTTCAGATAATGTTGCGTTTCTTTAAGTCTCTTCAATTTGTGTCTGTACTGTCCCAGATCACTGCAAACTGTTTACCTCACTCTACCTTTATCCACATTTTCATTTGCAGGATGTGTGCCATTCAGCTCTATATCCCTTAAAAGTTTGATATCATCTTCATATGCCTAATTTGGGCTTAATTCGAGGCTGGGGTAAATCATTACAACTCAGATGAAGTCAATAGGAGCACAGCGACTTACATCAGCTTTATGTCAGTAAATACCGACAAGATTGATCTCAAACTTTTTCGGAACAAAAGATTTTTGAAGATGGATTAAACAACATAAATGCTGAGCTGTTTTGCTAGACTGCAAATGGCATAACACATGCTTTGTGTGACATCTCTGAATTATCCCTTCGTGGTAATGTTGACATTACATGGTATTGACTCATGGAAAAAGCTTAAATACCCTTTTAAGTTTTCAAGACTCTTTGACAAAGCACTATTTCATTAACAAAATGTTAATGGAATCCAGGAAGCTTGAATATACAGTATAGCCTGCTGGTTTCGAGAAGCTCTGTTCACTGACCAAGAGATGTGACTGCAACAGAGCAATGTAATTCTTCTTTTTAGGCCAACAGAAAAGGGAGCATCTCAAGCAGGGTACTCATCGGTTGAGAAAGGAGGACCCAAGGCTGCTTCCACAGCGCTCCACTAAAGGGCTACCACACCTTCTGCTGGAGAAGGTCAAAATAGCACAAAGAAGAAAATACATCTAACAAGGTAAACTAGGAGAGACAGCAGGGTTGACATTGGCTTGGAGCTAAGGCTTCTTGCTTGTGAGAAGGAGGAAGACTTACAGAGCGTTGCCATGCAGAATACATGCTCTGGGGTCATGCTTGGGAAAAGGGTAATTACGTGCCTACAGCTAAAATTGTTGGCTCCTGATAATGACACAAACGGCTCTCAAATAAGTACAGGGTTTTATATTTAATAAGCTTACTGCTAGGAACAGATCCTGGTGTTCAGGTTCTTGGTCCCACCCAGAGCAGGCACTTGATGGCGAGACAGGGGCAGCACAGACAGAGGAGGTGGCCTCATCAGATGTCCCATGTCACTCGCCAGGATGATGAGGGGAAACGCTGTGGCGGAGAGGCAGCGGCACACGAGGGATTGGTTTTCTCCCCAGCCAGAACCTTCCACCCGTGAATAGCAGAGAGCAGGTTTCCCTTCCGATGACGGGTGCTCACTGTCTGCTAGGAGAGATTTTCATCATAGCACACAGCCCCCAGCTGAGTAGGGAAGACCTGGTCACCGCTGAGCAATGTCCTGCCACCACAGATGAAAGATAGCGTTGAACGCTGGAAAAACAGACGCCTTCTTTTTAATTGTCTTTTCTGAGGTCCAACAGAGTAATAGATTGTTTATGAACAACCACCCACAAATCTTTTTATCAATAAACTTATAACTATTTATAATGCATGCTGCTTGTGACTGTGACATGCTCCCAACACCTTTTCAACATTGAACTCCATATAGATATCATTTGTAAGCCAAATCTTTGCATGAAAAGTGACAGAGCTTTTCAAGGGCAAAGTTTACTCACACACTGAATAGTCGGATTTCTAAAGTTAAGCTTTTCTGCTGTTTTCTAGATCTGCAATTGCTTTAAGTAATAAGGAAAGTCATTATTAATAAAAGAGACTGGAAGGGATGGACAGGGAAATACTAAGCCTCTGTCCATTTGCTTGCTTTCTGCATTTGACAGCATTTTGTGAAACAACAGCTTCCATATTTCCTCCTCGGCAGTCCATTTCATCTTTTATATGGACTCACATAAAGTAACAAGTGGAAGAAAATCATGTAAAAAAGAAATGAAAAATTCAGTGCATAAATGCAAAACTTGACTGAGCCATTCAAGGGCCACCTCGCTGCCTGAAACTGCTTCTTTTCTTTTTTAATTGTTTAGATTTCAAGTTGATAAAATCCACAGTAGTAAAGATAACTTTGCCTGACTGCCCAGTAGAAGGCATGATGAGAAGTTGTCTGGGAAGGGGGGAAGGTCTCTGAGATACGTTTGTATGCATCCATGCAATATATTAAAAAAAAATTTAAAAAATTTTAAAAGACAGTGGTACAGCTGCATATACAAATAACAGAATCAATCAAACATGGCAAAGCTGTGAAACACGTCTGCGCTCGGGTACCGATGACTGGATTAAAGGGTGAAGTAATCCAGGTGTTAATGAGGCAGGAGTCAGGGAGCCTCGTGGGACTGCGCTCCACGCCTGCCATCACCAACGCCATCGGCAGTTTTGCCTCCAGCGTTGATGGGATCAGGACCGAGGATTACAAAGGGAGAGGGAGATCCTCAGCTGACGTGGTTGACTGATGGACAAAGGGCTTGTTCTCTGGCTGAAAACAGGCATTTTGGTGCAATAGCAAAGCTTCATACGCATCTGCCCAATTCCTGTGTAACCAAGTGCAAAGTGACGCTGATGGTCACTACTGTTGCCACGTTAATGCTCTCAACAGCACCTTACCCTCTTGCTTTTGTTTTTTTTTAATTCAAGTCAAATTACCTTTGCCTCGAGAGGTGCACACCAACTACAGTATTAATTGCAGTCTGATGCCCCAAAGAGAAGAAAAATACTCCTGTAGAAAGGGACGAAAGATTTTGTGCCAGGCTGAACACAAAGCGCGGATGATTCATTTTTTCAAATACTTTGCTTGCTCTCAAAAGGAGCGGAGGAAAGCCGCACCACCTGAAGAGTGCTTGGCTGCACTGCACCGATGCAGAGGAGCCCTGCAAATCCTCTGCTCCGGGGATTCGTTCCAGCACAAGGCAATTCCACCTTTCAATTCCAAAATTCAATTTCAAAAACCAAAACACAAGAGAAAAGTGCCCAGAGCACATCCTTGGCAGGCAAAGCAGCCCCCCCGTCTGTCCTCCAGATGTGGCTGTTAGAGGGCACTCCTTCAGCTAGCAGAGTTTCCTCAAAATCTTGATGTGACTAAATTAAAAATAAAAGATTGAGGCTTTTCACGAATAAGCAAATAAAGTCCGGAATGGTCACTACGGTAAAAATGGCCATACCAGAATCAGTAGAGTTTAACCTCTGCAGACGATGAATACAGCCTATGAGCAGAGGATCCAGGTGAGCTCTCAGGGCTCAATATTCCTACTCTTATGGAAATGCAATAACCTAATAAAAGAGAAAGGAAGAACTGACGGAGCATTCCTCAAAGGTTTCATGGAGAATATCTGAGGTTTTGGTATAAAACAATTTAAAGGAATTACAGAACCATCGAAATTCAAGGGAATTACAGAAAGAAAGCATTTCAATCTTGACTGCAAAGTATTGCACTCAGTCAAGGACACTGAACTTTGTGATCTCGCTGGGGTCGCGAATTTTCCACATGAATTAACAGACACCCATTGAGCTGCAGCGACCAAGCAGGATTTTTATCCTAGCTGAAGATCTGCCCCACGATGTTCGCATCCCATTGCCAGGAAAGCATCTCCCACCCTCCAGATAGTATTGGTCAAAGCTCTCTGTGAATAACCACTTTATAATGCGAGACACTTACTATGCAGTGGGTCACTGGTAGCAGGGTTGAAAAAGGGACATTCAGATCTAAAATCACAAGCCTCTATAGTCAACGCTGAAAAAAATTAGCTCTGTCTCAAAGGCTCTTATAGACCTAGGAGGATCACCACGTTCAAAGAACAGATTGCTGCAGTATGTTAGCAAAGGTTAGGGAAAGCTGAAAACCTTCAGGCCTTGCAAATCAATCTGTGTATTGCACAAAAGTTTCTCCTCTTCCAAACCTGAGACAAATGCAGATCGTATTCGTCATACTTTTAGAAAAACCTTTAATCAAAATCTCTCGCTCTCTTTTGAACAAGACTACAACACTCCAGAGATACAAAGACAACTGGAAGGCAGAAGTTCTGCAGAAGGGACATTTTACTTCTAAAACTCCACTTCATCCCCCTTGTGATTACACAGATTTCTAGTACCCTGTCAACTCAGTATACTCACACCTCTATTTTTCCTCAGCTGCCACATTTAGCCACAAGTGCTGTACCCGTAAATTAAAAAAACCACTTTTTAAAAAAATTTCCGCAACTACATCTGCAATTGCATTAACATAAAATTCATTAGACGCAACTGGCACTACATGGTAGGATTTTTCTTTCCCATTCATAGGAAGGAGTTGAGATGAGTTGAGCTGAGCTTAGCTGAGCTGAGCTGTAGCCCACCCTCCTGCCTGCCACTCAGGCACCTCTCTCACCAGCTGTTCCTCAAGGAGGACGTTCATTACTCCAGAAGAAAAACACCTGCATAGTATCAGGCACTGCTGATTTTCTTGAAGTAAGAGGGTATTTACTATCTCTGTAGTACAATTATAGGAATCAGCCTTTTTTTTTTTTTAATCTCTGGATGCGTCTTTAAGTCAAAAGATTAAAGAACCAAGAAAAGGTATACAAAAACTGGTAATCCCAACACAGAGACCTTCCAATCATAAATACTTGTCATTCTTAGCATAATATCTAACCTTCAATATACTGTTCTGTTTCAGGCACATTTAAGTATCCTATAGAAATTACTTTATGCTGCTATTATTGCTAAAGAACTTCAGATGAGTTTGGATCCATCATCATTCATCATGTCAGCCACTCTACGGATAGTTACACACACTTTGTCTCCTCAGTTTTATCATATAGCTAGCCCTAGGTTTTATTAATTTTCACTGGTTTGCAGAAATTACAGAGCTCTTATGCTTATTTATAAATTATATCCTAACTTATATCCATTTTCCGTGAAAACCAAGCAGTACTTTAGCGATACATTAGGTCTTCTGGTGCTGGTACTTCCATAAGAAGGGCATCCCAGATCTTGCCTTGTTGCTTGTAGCTTAGCTTTCTCTGTTGTTTCCGTTTGCTGGGATTTAAACTTAAGGAGAAGCATTTTTTTGTTGTTGCTGATAACTGCATTCCCAAGGGCAAACAATTGATTTGTATGGTGGGTCTTTCTCTTTTTGGGTGTTCAGCAGCCTGAGTTGACTTCAAACCTTTTACTCTTCAAATAATTTTACATCTGTGGGATTAGTAAGCATCCCCACATAATCAAAGATAGAGAAAATCTGAACTTCCCTTGTCATGGCAGAGGAGGAGAGAAAACCAGTGGCCAGCATATTGCTGTCACCATCCAGTGTGGGGTTTTGCTCCCTTTTCCATAAATCACTAAATTTTTGGAAGAGCAGACAGAATTGGCCGTTACAGAAAGCAGCACACTCCAGCACATCCACTCAGCAGCAGGCTACCCAAACCCAAGCTGTAGGGTTGTTGGTGAACAGAAAATACGACGTTCACAGGAATTTCATTCTAAAACTTTTCCTGAAGTGAGGTAGAGAAAAATTACAGTATTTTAATAGGGTAATGTGGCAGCTCAACAAAGCTTTAACTGGCACCACAGACTGGACAGCTTTGTGCAGACAAACTGGTATTTGCTGGGAAGAGCAGCAAAGGTCTCAGCAGACCCATTAGAGCTCACGTACACGAGGCTTCTGAGAGGAACAGGCTAAAATTTTAGAGGAAGGATGGAGCCACGGGACATTTGATGTCAGCAAAAGACTTCCCGACAGCAGCCAGCAAGCATGCGTCCCAGCGTGCCTGTGTGCATGCGGTGTAGCTACAAAACCCAGCAAGAATCCCCAAAATCGCTGCAGCCATATTCCTTTTCTCAAGCAGGGAGAAGTGTCTTTATCAGGGATATAATGGCTCTTTCCTGAGGGTACATAGCAACCTCCTAGCATCATCAAGACCATAGGAGCACAAATTAACTGCAATCCACAACAGTTTTCCAAAATGCTCTCCCCTCCCATAAATTTTGCTGTGTACTATTTATATACTTATATATATGAAGGTATACAAAATATGCACTTATCGAGCATGCATAAATCACGTTTTAAATACACATGTGTAAGCACATGTACATGTTAAATCAACATTATTTTAGGTTTTGTACTTTCAGTGGAAATCCCCCCACATTATTGTCAAAGCCACAATTTCTAATGTAACAGTTCTACTGCAAATAAAGAAAAGTAGAACAAATATTTAGTGCATATATATATTCAAAATATTGTATATGTTTCCTCTATGTTACTTTATTAGATTTTGTATAGCACTTCTCTCCTCCTCGATGACCTTTTGCTCTGTAAAAGCTGTGTAAGAGGCACAGTGTAAATCAGAGCAAGCCCTGGTGCATGGGAGAAAGGCTCTCACAGCATCCAGAGCGCTGGCCGTGCAGCACAGCCACCCCGAGGCCACGCAAGCCCCGTGTGGCATCCACAGCATCGGTCCCGTGAGCCAACACTTCAAAGAAACAGCAAAATGGGGAAGCACCTGCTCAGGATGCGGAACCCACTGGGGTGGCTTGGGGTCCGCAGCTCCCACCAGCCTCCCTGCCACGTGGCCACCTCTTGGCCCAGCTTGGGTGTCCCTGGAGCCGGAGCTCCCATCCACCCTGGCAGCTTCATGGGTACGGAGAGTCCTGGAGGTGGTTCCCATCTTCAAACGCTTCTCTTTGGAGCACTTCAACCACCTGTTCAGCGCAGTAAAATATCCAATCCATTTAATGAGGCTTCCAGTAAAATAATTCCTTTGAAGTCTCTCAGACCATGACAGCAATTAACTCAAGACCCATCTTCACTTTTGTTGTTTTACCTACTGTTATTCAAGATCAACAACATCACTGATGGTGCAAATTATTTCCCTGCATAAGCAGTACGGGAATGTCTCACATCCGGCGGTTACAGTCAGCTGGCAAAGTGACCTGATTGCAATTACAGCCACAATGTGTAGTTTCATTAACGTCCCTGGGCTCATCCTGATTTTTTTAATAGCCTCTCTTTTGCAGACATAAGACCATAAGGCAATTCATTGCATTTACTACTGGCAGCATTTAGATATGTAACCTACTGCACCTATAGATGAGGCAGGTAAGGATGGCATCACAGGAGAAAGAGAGACACAAATGGGATGGTGAACTCCTCTTAATATAACTGTTCCCAAGCACATCCCACTTTAGTAATAGATATACATGCATATATTAAAAAACTTTTACCCAAATGTACGGAATGCGTATTATTTGCATCACAAATTGTTTATAACAATGCACATTAAGAAGCAAATATGGGGTAAAGGCACAAAAAGTGAGGGTGTGAAAGTAAGAGTGCAAAAAGGATCAGCAGCGGCTATGTTAAAGCCCAGGTGTCTATCAGGGCGGGTGCACCTGCCGCAGACATCAAGGGGAGTATAAATAAATGTAATTTTTAAAATGTCAAAAAATCTAACTGAAATGTGAGTTTCTCCACACTAGAAAATGAGAGAAATAAGAAATGAGGAAGATAGCAAGCAATAAATACGCAACCACAGATCGTTAAGTCTAAAAATGCCCTTGGAAGAAACTTTTTCAAGGTTTTCTGCTTGTTTTATTTCTGTTTCTGGTTTTTTATTTGTTTTGGGTTTTGTTTTTAAAGTGAGCAAGAATAAGGATAAAAGGAAACTAATTCCCCACTAAAGGGCCTCCTACGGACCAAGCGGGATGGCCTGCTGACTGCAGCCACAACGCCGTAACCTCTGCGAGGGGGAAGGCATGCGAGCGCACAACCCCTTGAACGAGGTTCAAGACAACGATTCTGACCGATGGCAATACAGATGTCACAGGGAAAACAAAAGAGGACCCGAACCCTTCTCCTTGTGGACATCTGACAACAACGCCTGCATCCTATACATTAATCTGTTGGCCAAGATTGCATCTCCAGACCCCTGAGGGCAGAACAACACACCACTCCAAGGTAAAAAAAACAGGAGAAATAGTCGTAACCTGGAATTTCTATTCCGTGAGAAATTCCGATATTTTCACAAGTGCAGAAGCGAAATGAAATCTTAAAAGATTCCTGTAAAATTGAAGTTATGAAAACATTTTATGGAAATGTTACAATTTAATAATATGCAGTGGTAGTCTGAAAATGTTAAAATTACCCAAATGTAACAAAATATAAGACAAAGCATATAGTAAGCAAGAGAACTACACTATAAAAATTAAAAAAAAAACCCAAACAGAAACCTGAACAAATTAAAACATGTCAGCATCATCAAAATGAAACACTTCAACATTATACCAACAGAGATGAGAGTCAAATGATGCATTGGAACATGTTTTCTCTCAAAACTGACCATAATCGACAAAATTCCTATAGAAAATTTCATTTTTATTCAAACTGGATTTTGGATTCAGAGCTGTTTGAACATGTTTTGACTGCCTATACCCAAGAAAATTGCTGCCACCCTGACCTCCTCTGCAAAGGGGATGCAGGCGAAGGGAAGAGTGTTACTCATTCTTACCAAAGGAAAGCCTAAGACCTATGTTTTCTATAAAATTGGTGATCTCGGCTTATTTCTCAGCAAAAATGCTTTAAGGAGAGATAAAGCAAAGCTATTGTTACTAAGACTTTCTTACTGTAAGAAACCATACTACAGTGCATTTACTGGTATGCTATGAAATACCATAAATCATTCTGACAACATGATACTTGTCAAAATAAAGGCATAAAATACATCTTGGAATAAAATATCCTCAATCTTATTTATTTGTTTGCTCACTCATGCCATTTGGCTTTTCTCAGTGGGTTTCCCAATCGTTAGGGTGAATTAGTGAGATTCTGCTGTAAAAACATAACCATGTGCATATTCACAGGCTTTTACACACTGAATATCTGCATATAGCACTGTACAGTCATTCAGGAGAACTAAAAATAAAGCTTTCAAAGGACACTTCAGTTTTCCTGCAATATTTTTTCTCTTTTCCAGCATTTTTTCCCCCTCCCCCCCCCCCCCAAATATTTCACTAATGCTCAATGGTGGCATGGTTTAAGGGAGTCCTGCATGGAAAGCTCTTTCAGCTGCTTAGCCCAACAGCATAAATTTGATCTCGTAATTAGTATTCAGCTCAGCATCTTGGATAGAAACCAATGTTACAGCCAAGAGGTGGTTTAAATCACATAAATCATAGATCAATGACAGAACTCTAAGCACTGGATAGATTACAAAAGTAAGCTTTAGTTAAAAATAGATTAACCATTTCCCTGCAGGAATTCCTTCAAAAGAGCCCTGAATATAAAACAAATAAAATTAAATCTGATAATTTTTTTTCTAATGTATGCATATACTAGATGAATTGTTCTTTCCCTTGACAGTTACACACTGATTAAAGAAATGTGTTAACATGCTATTTCAATGGAAAATATTGTAAATTGTGGAGACTTTAATTTTTTTAATGAGCCTTTAATAGCCAGAAAGAACGTACCAGCAATGTTGTGTACAGCTAGGTTTATAGCAAATGCCACAGCAACTAACAGATATTTCTTTAGTTGCTGTTTTTATAAAGAGGATAAAAATCCCTCCCAAGCCAAGTAAATGTTTTTGAGAAGTGTTTTTAAAGTATTTTATGTTTTAAATTTTAGCTAATGGAGTGCCCAGTTCTAAGAAGTATCACGAGACATTTGCTATCCTAATTTAAATGCCCAGGGGGGTACTCAGCATCTTGAAGGACTGTGCCCAAGATCACCAAATTGTTAAAAGTTCAGTAGAAGAGGAAATACGGGGCTCAATTTCTTCCCTTTGCCTAAGGAAGGAAGGAGGGTTTGGCTCCTGCAATCAAATTCTCTGCCGGTGTAAACCAGCATTACACCAAATGGGGGTGTACCGACGGACGCAGATCGTGTCAACCAGGAATCCGCCCTGCAAACTGAGAACTGCAGGATACAAATTAAAAGTATGTGCTTGCTCCTGTGCATTTTACAGTGTTTTCCTCCCGTGAGGTCAGACATTATTCAAAAAAAAAAAACAAACAAAAAAACCCAAAACCACCACCAAAACTTTTCAGCATCTGAAGGAAAATTTGCATGTCTATTTTCTTAGATGCAGAATTGAAAGTGAGAAATGCCTTAGCAGCAGCTCAGCCACTCCTCAGGCCGGAGAATCGCACAGTTCCAAACCGTCGCAGCTGGAATAATGCACTCAAATTCTTCCCCTTGACTGGCAGGCGCAGAGGAGGAAGAGAGCCTTTTAAACGCGCCCAGTCCAAGGTAGTTCAAGCAACATCGAACAGATGAAAAGCATCAGGCACCCAGTCCTGCCACCTCCTACGCCCTTTTTATACTCTAAATGCAGCTTAAAATTAGTTAGAATATGATCAAACAAACTGAGAGAAACCCAAAATTTCCTATCCCTATCCTAAACAAATTTTGATCAGATGGAGAACTGAAAATACTGGAATTCACCCCAGTAAAAAGTTGCACAATTCTTGAACTGGTAAATAACTGTTATAGCCACAATATAAAGAAACCAAACTTCCTGAACACCAGTACCTGGTTGTATGTTTAACTTCCACAAAAAAGTTACTATAATTGTTGTTGTCATACCTAGAATTTTTAAAATAAATAATACTGCTTTTATAGGCACTTACATTTGCTTTCAAATACTCTAGCTCCAACAAGAAAAAACATTTTTAAACTTTTAGCGCTTTATGGAAATTACTATTTTCAATTTCCAAAGACTTGTTTCACCACAAGAAGAAATAAAACAGCAAGCTGCTCGATAGCTACTTGAGGAACAACATTCAGATTTCAAAACTGGCACCCCGTGTGATAGAAGACTGCAATATATGCAATCAAGAGATAGATTCAAACAATAATAACTAGCACAGGCTCCAGGGCATAGCAGAATGTGTCATTTACTTCAGACCCGATCCTTTAAACATCAGTCCTACGAGTAGTTCAGTGGAAAATAGATGGGACTGCTCATGTAAGTATAGACTACTCATACAAGGAAGTTTTCAAAGGCTCTACATTTTCTAAGGTGCTGAGAAATGCATACCAAGTTTAGTAAAACTAAAAAAAAAGAGGAAAAAAAGAATCTCTTGTAATAAGCCACATTGTCAGAGAGATGTCAGGGTTAATTTTTAAAGGCACATTTCCCTCCAGCAACAATTCTCTTTAATTATTTCAATGTGAAACACATTATCAGACATGTTCGTTCCCTGTTCTCAGCTCGCAGTGGCTGACACGAGATAGGTACAAGATGTTGGGACTTCTCCGCTGATGCTCACACACAAAGGTGCTGGGTCCCTGGTCCCTGCCGGCGCCGGTGGGAGGAGAGGGTGGGCACCTACAGCCTCCAGCTCCTTGTACCGAACTTCTGGGGCCACCACCTTGTAGACACGACACCAAAACGGGGGAGGATATAGTTGAGAAAAAGCTGCGGGGTTTCAGAGTATGGCCCTTGACACGTAAACCGGCACCGAGCGCAGCACAGAGCCCGCAGTCACGCTGGTTTAAGGGTTATCAGGTAACCATAACACACGTGACAGCCTTCCAGTGTATTTGCACGGGAATTTCTCCAGATTTTTTTTTTTTTTTTTTTTTAACTTTGAGGTTTAATGGTTGTCTGGAATACGTAGCACAAATCAGGCAAAGTCCAGGGAGAAAGCCGCCGGTACGCTGCAGCACGCCGAGCCGCTGCAGGATACGGTCGCGTAGGATACCTCTTCTGGAGTTTATGAGAAACACTTTGTGTTCCTCCCAAGTAGTAAGGGACACTGTTCAGAGACCCAAAAGAAAATATCAGCTCAAAAATACGAGTGACTGGTTTCAAATTCAGATACGTAGAAGAAACCCTGATCTAGTGAACTGGTTCAGTGTCGCAAAGCAGCACGTTTGATCGAGTATTTCAGATGGTGAAGGTGGGTGTTCTATTTTCTAACATAATTTCAAACTTGAGAGACATGTGTTTAAAGTTCTTAAATATGCCAGAAGTCACATCAATCTATCCAACCTGCATTTTGGTGCAAGAAAAGTCTAATCTTTTTCTTGAGAAGGAAGGCTGGAAGGGAAGAGGCTTTGGACCAACTCTACCAGATCAGCTGTAATCTAATGGTCTTTTTTCTACTACCTACAGTAAAACTCACTATATAGCTAGTCATAAGATTAAAAGCTTTTCAAGTTGCTATCTTGGGAAATTTCTTTCAAGGAAATTACTACAAAGCCTTGTTTTAGTGTGTTCCCCTACTGTGTGTCCTACTGTGTTTTTTTAATAAGGAAAGCTATCCATCCATAGAGGTGTATCCTGTTCTCCATGCTTGAGTGTCTAACAGCAGGCACATACAGTAGACACTCTGATGTTTTGCCTCTTTAATTTTCACTCCATAATGTTGGTGCCTGGTTTTCCTGCCTGCACCTTCAGAGCGGTTTAATTATGGGCATGCACAGAATTTTGAGAGGGGATTTTCAGCGACAAAATTCAGATGTTATGAACAAGTTCAATACATACAGATATTCAGAATTTTTTTACCGTAAAATAAAATCCTGCTATGCAGTTATCACAGGATGGAAAGTGCGATAAAATTACCAAGAGAAAAAATAAAAATACTTCATGACTAAAACAGAAAAGGGTATAGAGATGCTTCATTTAGTCTTTAAAAGATGCTTCATATAGATAGAGAGATGCTTCATATAGATAGAGAGATGCTTCATACAGATAGAGAGATGCTTCATTTTAGTCCTTAAAAAGACAACCGTATGCTAAATATGAAAGTATGGCAGATAGACCACCATGCTTTCAAGCAAATAGGACAGAGTCATAGGTTTCTACACTCAAACTCCCAACCAAATGAAAATAGCTCATGACACTGAATTTATTAGCCCAGGGAATTTACCACTGATTTTGATGAAATTTTTTAAATCAAGTCAAGCAGCTCCCCAATAAAAGGTTACCGTACCACTCAAATATCAGACTTGAAACGTTTTTTTTATAATAACGGGCCAGGTACCGGGTTATAAATGAGCACTGCTCCATTGACTTCAGACAGGGTATGAAAATTGATTCAATGGAGCACCATCAGTTCTCACCAGCTGAGTATCTGTCCCTCTAATCACAACTAAAAAGATTTTCTTAGTCAATTAAAGGCTTGAAGCCTTTACTCACTCACACAAAATCCCTGTTGAAGTCGGTGCTAACAATGCATTCATTTAAATCTTAACAAACTGCAGTGCACGCACTGCCTGGTGGCATAGTTAGTGCTATATATTGAAATACGCGCTCCCGCCATCCTAAGGCATTGACGGAGCAATACGTACCGTTCCATACTGTCTCACGTGGCCCAGAATAATACCTGACTACCCTCCGATTCTGACACGTTTCTTTAGTAACTGACAAAAAAATTAGCACATTCATTATTTTTGCTAACAGGAGCATGAGCTATACGAAGAAAACATGTACCTATGCTGACAGAATGGGAGTACTTTAATTTCCAAATTACATACATAAATAAATCAAGCCATATAACCTGATAAATGAAAGATTATGAAAATAGTAATATCCTGCAAAATCTTGAAAGGCATCATAATTCCTCAAACAATTATCTTCTGTCATATTTGTGGGTAGCCCATGTAGTTCAAGAACAGAAAATACAAATGTGCTCCTTTAAAATTCATGAAACCACTCATTCTGTCATAAAAGCAGGCATCTTTCATGGCTACTTATTTCACACAGTCTCATAACTAATACTGACAGATACTTGGAATGCAAAAAAAATGAGCACTGGACAAAGAACACGAGCTGCTCAATTCTTACATTTTAATGCTTAAAAACAGAAAATAAAATCGTATATTATATACCGCTACAGAATTTCTGGTATAATTAAATTAAAATTTGTAGATAAAAATGAGATTGTACAAAGACTGGTGGTATACTGCTACCAGGATTGGGCTGTGCTGCATCCATGACAACAGGATGGAAGGTTGCTTTTAATACTATTATCTTACATACCCACAGCTGAATGCTAATGCAGCTATACTGAGGAAATCAAGTTTCAGATCTGTATCCACTGAACTTACATCCACTAGGCAGGGAGTTTAAAAGCCAGGCTAGCACACAAAGACTAATATTATAGCTCTGTCAGCTCCCCAAAGGTCAGATATTTCAAAAGGTATACACAAATATTAATTGTCAGGTAGTTCTGTACTGCAGACCAGAACTGAGGCAGAAATCAGGTTTTGTGACCATAATTTTCTTCCAATTTTATTTTATAAAATGGAGGTGCAGAAGAAAACAAAGATTAACTCAGATCAGTTTATGTTCTGAACACTGACACATGGCAATGCTGTTTCTTATGAACATTGCCTCAGAAGGGATTTTACCTGTTTTCCTCGATGAAAGAGGTAGAAAATGTGTGGGAAAGCAGCTGGGAGGCCTTATTTTCCAGCAGGTGCCAACAGTTCAATCGACCTGTCCTTATCCCGGCTGCGGGACGCAGCTCCCGAACCCAGCCTGCCCTTTGCCTGCCCAAGGAACCTCTGCTCTACCCAGAGGAACAGCAAGCGCTCCCACGGGCACCTCCGTATCTGCCCAGCCCTTTCTACAGACGTTGTCTCCAACTTCTCAATTCATCTTGTTCTGGATTTTAAAATACAGTTTGCTATAAAATCATTAAAAAAAAAAAAAAGCAAGTCACTATTTTTGGGGGCAACTAGCTTAGTATTTCCCAAATAAAAGAATTCTGAGCTGTCTTGTAAAATCAATGCATCTCCTCCTCGGTGGTGCCAACAAAATCAAAACAGTTCAGTAAGTCCCCAGGCAAAGAAGCTCTCCAAAGCCTTGTTCTACCAGAAGTGATATCGTGTGACTGGCAACACTGATCCATCTTCCAGAAGGTGAAGACAACCTCACAAACACTTTAGACTTCTCTCAGTACACAGGTAATTTCCAGACATCTTACGCTATCTATTTTTTCTTCTCCAACCCACTACACTTCTAGATGGAGAACTATGAACTATTTGAGTTGCTGACCACTTTCCTACAACAGGCTGTAACCTGTTGTTACCCAAATCCAACTTATTTATAAAACATTGGCTCCTATGCTGTCATACCCTGAACAATTCATTTTTATGTGCAGTATAAGGTTACTGCAGGAAACTCTTGCTCTGTCGTGCTCTGGTTCTATCTCCTGTTGACGTCAAGTGTGTGGACATTCTGGCAGGTAAAAATGCCCCATTTTTTTGTGAATGCATTCTTAGAGTTACTATACACTAAATAAATATAATAAAATAAATAATATATAAATAAATATAATAAAATAATCTGAATCAACTGAACTAAAATAATGAGAAGAGGCACTTCTGGTGAGGGCTTCTCAAGTCCATTAGGTGTACTTGCAGGAGACCAAGCCAGCTATCATGGAAACGAGAGTTCACTAACAAACAAGTGCAGTTCCCAAGGGTATTTTTTTTCCCTATGCAGAGTACCCTTTCTTTTCCAAAGCATGGCTTCAGTGGGGCAGCAAAAGGATGCTTCATTTAAGGAAAAGTAAAAGGTGGCAACAACAGTCACAATGATGAAAGCGTTGGCCTCCAAGTGGCAGAATGACAAAAAGTTGTAGCTTTTTATGATACTGTAATTGAAAAAAGTATTAAGTTGTTAGTGGAAGTGTATTTAAGAAAAGCCCCACACGTGGATGTAATAGAAAATTAATCCTCAGAGCCCAGAAAGTCCCTGAGGATGTAGAATCCATCATGAAGTTACCTCCTGTCCCAGATTTTCTTGTTGCTTGCCTCTGCTGACAACAGTTGTCTTTTCATTAGAGTATTTGATATCAATTTACTCAGACACCAGGGGCAAAAAAGGATTTTGCTTTCTTCATCTGAAAGACACTGATCCACAGAATTAGTACTTTGAGCAGATGCTAGGGTAAAATAGTGACACTTTTTCTAAACTAATAACCACAGGTGGCCACAGCAAATTGGCCAAAGCCTCTCAGGGCTCCCCGGGCAGCCACAACTCTCCTGAATATCTGATGATTCTGGTACAGACAACATCCCGGATTGCAAAGGTATCTCCTTCCAGCCAGCTCTTGCTGTGGTTCATGTTTCTAAACTAACCCCATAAAGAAATGTCACCATTTTAAATGCCCGCTTTCAGATAATGCCCATCCTTCTGCAGCAGAGAATCACAGAATCACAGAATCGTATAGGTTGGAAAAGACCTTTAAGATCATCGAGTCCAACCGTAAACCTAACACTGCCAAGACCACCACTACACCATGTCCCTAAGCACCTCATCCAAATGGCTTTTAAATACCTCCAGGGATGGCGACTCCACCACTTCCCTGGGCAGCCTGTTCCAGTGCTTGAGAACCCTTCCAGCGAAGTAAAATTTCCTAACATCCAGTCTAAACCTCCCCTGGCGCAACTGGAGGCCATTTCCTCTTGTCCTATGGCTTGTTACCTGGGAGAAGAGACCGACCCCACCTCTCTCCAGCCTCCTTTCAGGTGGTTGTAGGGAGTGATAAAGTCTCCCCTCAGCCTCCTTTTCTCCAGAATGCAAGGGAGTAACTGCTCTAAGAGCGTTTTCAGATTAAAATCTCTCAAGAGAGGTTAGCCCCCATGTTGGTATGTATTGAGCATTAAATTAACTTCATGTGATACAACAAATAACCTCAGGAAGGCTGTATACATCACCTAATTTGACAAAAGACTTCTGCTTCTGACTGTTTCCAGCGTTGCAAGGACCAATGGTGCAAAGCTCCTGGAGAAGCCTCCATCTGACCAGCAATGCCGCTGTGGGCACAAGGTTATCACACAGCTTATTCCCAACTGACTTGGCACCTGGTGAAACCTGTGGTTCACCCCAAAGACAGCACGAAACTTTGCCCACTTAGAAATGTTTTCACGGACTTTGGCTCATTTCTTTTTCAAACCTTGATTATATTGAGGATTTATCACAGAAGCCTTTACAAAAAATGAACTTGCCTGAAGTGACTGGTTCTGCACCCACAAGAGATCTGATTTAGGTACTCAGGTTAGAGCCCAGTCACCCAGTAGGAGCCCTGGCATGGGAACAGCCTCGGCTGAGACGTCGCAGAGCTGTGCTCCTCATTGTGCTTTTGTGTACCCAGATTTAGGCTTAAGCAAGAAGCTGACTCTGCAATTGAAGAAACGCTTCTGGACTTGCAGCAAGCAGAGCTTGTGCTTTGCTACAGCCAGAAGCAACCTAAATTGGATGTCTAAAATTAGACAGCGTGAACTTCCTCCTAAGCATCTCTGCATCTTGGTGGAAGAGTGGAAAATGAAGGTAGAAACCTGAGAGGACCAGAAACAAACCCCTCTGTTTATCAGCAGGACACCTACACCACGGGCACGAGAGCCTCTGTACTCAGTACCTCACTGACCTACGATGATCCCACACAGCAAAGATCTGTCAGGGTTTGGACTCGATGAGGCTACTAATAAGGTTCAAAAAAATGTTATTTTTATCAGAAGACTTGAGGATCAAACTGAGACAACCAATTTATTCCAGCAGAAACCAACACATCGCCTGAGAATACTTGCATAGAAGGTTTCTCTCCAAAAACAGAGAGAGAAAGGAAACGCAAAAGCATCGGTTATTGCTGTTCCTCCAAAATTCTTTATCATATTACTTTGATGCTCAAATGAGCTTCCTTACTCTGAAACCCCTCCCTCAGGACAGACGCGCTGTTAATCCGGTACAAGGTGCAAAATCCAGCCTGCAGAATGGCGAGACACCGAGCAGAGCTTCCCCTCTGATCTTCAGCTACTTCATTGCCTTCACCGCAGCTTCAGCAAAGACCGAACACAAAACCCCATTTTCTGCCCACGGGGGAAACTGTAAAGGCTCATATTTTATCCTGCGGTCTTTTTGCAACATGGACAACACCCAAAAACATTAACCCAGCTTCATTCAGATGAAAAGCTCTTGCCCTCATAAGCAGCCCTGATCTGGGATGGGATCCATGGGTGGGAGAGGGAGCAATGGTCCCAGTGGTCCTCCCACCCCACGGGCACGGTATGCTCCCTGGGATACCGAGACCAGAGCTACGGGGCCGGATCCATCCCCAGCCCCACTTATTTTGACTGCCAGTCCAGGCAGGAAAAAGGCAGAGCAATTAAATGTGTTTGGACACCACATTTGGGAGATTTCATTTCGGCCTCAGTTTCTTCCACTGAACATTAGACTTAGTACTTTTTCCAGTCAACTGCTTTTTTTGGAAAAATGAAAGACTAAAGAAATTCAGCCACTTTTAAAAATAAACGTTTAAAGAAAGTTACTAATTATGCCTTGGAAGCCAATCTGAATGGTTGGAATAAAAATGCTCAAACCAACTTAATACTTCCTGTATTTGAATAATTTGGATATGCAGGCATATAATAGTTTGAATATTTTTATTGGATGCTTTAAAAATAGAGACATGATTTGGCTATGATTCTTTAGTATTTACTTCAGAAAAATTCTGAGGTCATATTGTTGTTTATTTAAAAAAAATCATATTCTCAGTTCAATAGTTTTCCAGTTGTCAGCAGTTAATGCTGTCTTCAGCTCAGATATTCAGTTTTCATTTAAAATTATCTCTCTCGCATTTTACTCTTCCTTAAACAGATATTCCTGTTCTGCCAAAGATACACCAAAAATTATTTGTATGTCTATTACTAATAGAGAAGTTTTACAGGACAGGGAAGATGCAGGTGAGATAGTCGGCTGCTCAGGCTGATGCTGAGGACCTTTGAAAAATGCCTTCCATAAACACAACATTGACATTGTTACAGCATCATAAAATCACAGAATCAAATCCTGTAAGTGTGAAAATACTCAAGTTACTCATCTATCTGTGCCTGCAAAGTCAATCACTTGTTGCTGTGCGGTACTGCACTCCAATTACCGGAGCTCAGCCTTCCCAGCCGTGGTTCCCTTCCCTTCCCCACATAGCTGAAGAGCCTCAGGTTTGGAGAATTAAACTCAACTCAACCTCCACCCAATGACTTCAGATACATTTTTCCCATTTCTGACCAATTCTCTATTTTTTTCCAATAATTGCCTGGCAGGCTTTTTCTCGGCGGCGTTTGCAGGGTGGAGCAGGGCTTTCCCTCCTCCTCCGGCTCCCTGGCAAACAGCCCATCTGGCATCCATGTGACAGTGTTTGCTATGTGGGATCTGGCAGAAAAATGCCACATTACCAGTAGCAATCACGGCCATAAACAGTGCAACGACACACAAAGAAATGACTTCTAGATTATTTTTTTTCCCCCCCAAGATGTGGAGAAAGCTTATGTATAAAACATCACTTTTTTTTACTGCAACTCACAGTGGTGATAACATAGCATGGGTCTGCAGTAAGACGTTTTCTTTAAGCCACCCATTCCCCTCCGAAGGCTTAACACCACAAGGTCTCGCCTAAGCTCGGTTCCCAGCTGCATCGCTGAAGGTACTCGATGCATAACGCTTCGTAGCATGTGATCTAAAGAGCAGGGAGAATACATTTGCTATAGCCAAGTTACCCCAGCTGAGAGCTGTTTGGGTTTAATATATACCCTTTAGGATTCTCTCCATTACAGGGGGAAGGGAACTATATAAACAGACTTGGGGAAAAAAAAAATGCATTGCTCACATTTTTTAAAAGCTGCCTCAGGCAGTTATAAGTTACATAAAGTTGCTCCTGTTCCTGTTGTAGTTATGCCAAAGTTATCTAAGGTGACTAGCATAAAGTGACAACTCCAAACTTGGAAAATGAAGGCTCCTAAATAGGGCCTTTTCACATACACAAAATCAGAATATAACTGACAGCCCACAAACTAAGACATGGCTTCAAAATTTCATTGTAATCGTGAAGGTTATTCTAAGATTTTTTTAAAAAATACACAAAACATCTATACTTAAAACCAGAGTCATTACTTGTAGATTAGCAGAGTCTGAAAGAAACTATTCTTGTTTCTAGTAGTTGCATTCATGGACTTCATTTAGCCTGACACTTGTGTAATAATGTGAATATTTAGCTTTTCTGAATATTTATTCCCTACACTTATGACTTCTAGAAATCCTTCAAAATCTATCACATTAGAAAGAGAAGATAAAATGAGAGATATTCTGGGGAAAATTACTCCCTTTTCTTAACATTCTTCTTCCCCCCACACACACATTCTCGATTTCCCACACACATTTTTAAGGCACTGCAATGCAAGTTTTCAGGAGCTAAATCTATGAGAGAAATCTAAAAGAAAGGATATTTTAAAATAATCAAGACAAAAATAAAAATCACCCCTAACTAAATAAAATGGTAAAAAGTTGTACATCTTTTGTGTCTTTTATGAGAGAGAGAGGAATGATTAAAAATGTACCAAGAGCCATGAATGCCATTTTACTGTCATTTCCTTTGATTAACCTTCACCTGACCTCAATCCCTAAGGCAATTGCAGTTTCTTTTTGTTCTTCCATTTAAATTCTTCAGTACACCAGGTGAGTACATCTCCGTCACTACAGAACGTTCACAGAGAGCAGGTTGGTTTTGGAGAGGATTTCATAGAAAATGTTTGCTCCGGAGAATCATTTGCAAAAACCTTAACAGGGAGAATAACAGGTCACATTTACTCCAAAACTGGGATTTTTACAATCCCTGTGGAATTACATAATGACTTTTTCTAGGTATTAGTTAAAACATAATTGACCAAATCGCACCAGTTTACACCAGGACAGGACCTCGGTGCTGCTGGCTGGTTCAGGCTTACCAACCCCGTCATGTGGACGGCTCTCACCAACATCTCTGCTCTGCATCTGTAACGACGTCTGCTTCCACATGAGTTATAAAATGTAACTTGCCCACTAGAATGGGAAAAAAGCCAGCATGAATAAAAGCTTAAAAGACAGATTATAAACTCTTCGCAGAAGGAATGGATCCAGCATTCGATGTTTGCACAGAAATCTTATAGTACAATTCTTTCTTATTTTAAAACTTGCTATTTTTCAATGAGTCTCACGATCTTGGGGGTTGAAGAGAAATCATGAAATGTTGCATACTTGGACTCTGTTCTTCAAACTTTAAACTGTACAATAAAAAAAGGACAAACTGGGAAAGGGCAAAAAATATCTGCAAAAATCATATAAGATCTGTAAAATATGCCCGATGATGAAATACTAAGGAAGTCTGTCCTATTTAGTTCACCAAAGACTGACTTAAGGGATGAGTCAATCCTCATCCATAAGAATTGATATGATGCTGAAGCTTCTGATAGCACATTTTTAATCTACCAGGAAAAGATGAGATTCAACAGTCAAATGAAGCCTAGAATCAAGGTGCAAAGTTTTAGCTGTTAGGAACCACCATGAGCCACTGTACCAGCTTACTTCAGGATGAAGAGATACTTTGTCAGACACGGCCTTTATTATCATTCCAGAAAAAATTCTATAACATAAGCAGAAGCTATGGATTCAATGCAGACTTTGCTCTTCACTGCTGTCAGCCAAATGTGTGATCTGACTAGATTCATAATATCTCAGTTTCATATTATTCACCCTAGATAAATTTTCAGGATTAAAAAAAATAAAAAAAATGTCCCAAGCTGTGACACAAAGCACCAACATTTCTTGCAAACTGCCATCCAAAGAAGTTCAGTGTGGATCGACTGAAATTTACAGGCATGAATCATTTTGAAATGTTTCATTTCTTCTGGCCTTTCTAATTTTCATTTTCTTGCTATCTGTAGATTAAAAAAAATTGAGATTAAACTGTTGGGTTTCTAAATGCTAAAATCGACTACCGTGGCCATTTCCAAACTCTACTGTTGTAAAGGAGGTGATTCATTAACTCTGATCCTCTCCTGTTAGCAATTTTATTCTCCACAAACTGCCACTTCCTGACAACATGAAGAAGTTGCAACAGAAAAGTCCTGTTGATCTCAGTCATGATCCTTTTTTGATCTTAAATATTTAATCATATTCATAAAACAAGTCATATACACTCTTAAAATTCAGCTGCCTTCAATTGTGTCTATGCAAGCTCCGCTTCCTTTTCATTTCTAAAGGCTACATCCAGCGAGTGCTACCAGCTCTGCACATTAGACTGGGTTGTCTAATCTGTGACAGATTCTGCAGAGAGTTTTCCATTACAACATCTCCACCGAGTTCTCTCGTAAAATGGCCAGCTCTTGAATGACAGATGTACTCACCTGATAGAGCGCAATACTTAAATGGAGGAACAAAAGGATCTGCAACTGCCTTAGGGAGGGAGGTCAGGTGAAGGTTAATCAAAGGAAATGACAGTTAGATGGTATGCATGGCCCCTGAGATTACATATGTGTATTTTCTTGGGAAATATTTAACTGTTTTACCTCTATTTAGGAAGAAACCAAAATAAAGTGCATTTACGAAAAAAATGCAGAAGAATCGATAGGTGCCCCTTAGCCCAGTAGAGCTTGCATTGGTGTGATTCAAACTTGCCAGCTGAGAGGTGAAGAAAGCCAGAAGATGACAACTCTTCGTGTGGTTTCACTATTATAAACCGTTTCACTGTCGTAAAATACAACACAGTAGCTGGGGAGCTAGGGACATTCCAGAAAGCTCTCATTTACCTTGCTCCCATATTTACTCCCAATATTTAGTGGTCTTCTCTCAAAATGGGTGCTGAGGAGGGAAAAATACAGCTGGAAAATACTGTAGAAGTCTACAGAAACTCATTTGTGTCTTGTAATGAACTCGGTTTGGCCATATTCCTGCCTCATTTGCATTTCCTTTCCAACAATTTTCATACAGTTGGATTTTTACTTTCAATAGTACTTTCAAATACCGGTTTTAAGCTTGCATGCATGTAGAAAGGGATTTTTAAACACACTCTCTTCAAACATTTAATCACAAAATGTATTCGCATATTTGTCCTCAGCTAATTGGGGAATTAAACCAATACCACGTGACTTATCAATCACAAATAAGTAAGACACCCTGAATTCTGATTTCTAGTTTTGATTTAAAAAACCAACTAGTCAATAGAACTCATGACAAATTTTGACAACTATTTTTTTATTCTTCCCACAGACTGAAAGGCAACATTCACTGAATTAATTATTAATTATGAGTTATTCATCCAGCTCTGCTAAAAACTAATCTGTTTCTTTTTTTCTTTCAAATATAAGTTGCAATAATGAAATATGGCAGCAGATCTTGAAATGTGCCCTTACCTGGTCTGCAGATACATAAAAGGTTACAGTACCAGAGTTATTAATCCCCCATCTCTCTGACAATTGATTTTGAACACAGTCTGTTGCAGTCTTCATAATGCAAAATCATAAATGTTCCAAACTAATTTATTGCTCTTTGTTCCACCTGGCAAAAATATACTATCAAATTGAGTTGTGTTGACGCAAAGATGCAGATGAGTATTTAAGTCTTATTTTTATCCACATTTGTAAATTTGTTTGCAATACCTGTGTGTGGTTAGAAACATTCACAAAGGAGCAAAGAAAGAGGAAGAGATTATGCTGTCTTTAATCAACAGGAAATATTCGCACAAATAGCAATAGGTATTTATTTTAAATTTAAGGGGGAAGAGTCTTGATTTTAATGTGTCAGTTTTGATATTTTTGGTTGGCGCTCTGTTCCCTGGTATCTGTCAGATTTTCAAACGTACACGTGTAAAAGCGCTTGCTCTATATGCATTTTGACGTACATACCAGGCAAGGATTCCCCACAAACCAATGAAGGATATGCAAAACCTTTTCATCCTACATGGCTTTTTTTTTTAATTAGTACTTTCAAAGCCTGAACCCATTCCATTCATACTGAAAATTCCTGAACTTGCCTTTTCTGCATGCGGCAGTTGCCACCGCTCCTGCCCAGGCCAGGGAAGCACCAACCTCCAAAGAGGGACAAACCAGAAAAAGAGGGGAGGAGGCCAAAAGGGAGAAAAGGGTCCACTTGACGCTGACGTAACACGTTCATTTGTAAAGATGAAGGGCTTTTTTTAAGGATCAAAAAGAATATATTAGGAGGAAGTTTATTTTAAGAATAAAATCCTGTCCCATAGACCAAGCATTCCGTAATGAATGAATTACAAGTTTTCTAAAGCCTACTACTGAAGCAGGGAACCGAAACACAAAAAATAGAGACAGGAGGAAAAACAGAAGAGCATTTCCATGTCAAAAATATGCCTATCCAGAAGTCTGTTTCTCAGCGTCTCTGAAGTATTTTTTCTCAGTAGAAAGAAGAAACCTGTAAAATTACTGTTCTTTTTAAAATAACCACATAATACTTCTTTAATAACGCTTTTTAATCTTACATATTTTTCAGTCCAAGAATATAAACTTCATCTTTCCATTATCTAGGGCCAGAATCATGTAATTGTCCTGGCAAGTTTACTCCTTTTGAATTATTATTTTTACCACAATTATGAAGTAGGAGAGCTATCTGACTGCATGCTAGAACTGCTGCATTCATGCCTTGTAGACATCTGTATAATATTGAAATTAATTTCCAGTATAAAACAGTTAACAGAATAACCCTAGATAAAGGCAAGTATAATATTAATTTCATTCTTCTTGTTGGCAATGTCATAAAGTCCATTGCTCAAGTAAAGAGCACTTTTCTGAGCCAGATACAAATTAATTTTACCATTCTTCTTCAAATACGAATTTTAAGTCAACTAAAGGCTACAACAGCTTTGAAACATTTCAGTGATTGTTTTAATTACCTATCATACAGCTGTGAGGCACTGCAAAAGGGAGGGGTGGAGAGAGCAGGGAGAACAACACCTGGTGTATTAGCAATTGTTTTTCTAACATAAAGAAGAAAAAGTAGTTTCCAAGCTCTCAAACCAACAGAAAGCTCAGCAAAGTCAACACAGATTTTTTTTTTTTTTCAGTACATTAATGTGGTGTTTTTATTCTGGACTACATGTTTTTATTCTGTCAGTAACTTTCACATCATTTAACTTTCACTGTTAAATAAAACCACCAAATCTCCAAACATTAAATATATGAATGCTGACAGCTCTTAAACCTTGCTTTTCAACCCAAAGTTGATGCACAAGCTACAATAAGTTGCTAAAGGCACACATGGGGCTTCTTTCAAAGGGTCCCATTCGCCAGCAAAAAAGCTCGCTCACTTTTACATACAACTCCACAAAAAGGCATATTTTTGGTCATTCCGACCCTTAATAGAACTGGGATCTAGAGGCTATTAGGACTTCTGATGGCCTTTGACACCCTGGTTTCCAGCACCTCAGCGATCAGTCAGTGCCGGGGTAACAAAAGACCACTCAAATGTACAGTTGTCATCCCCACGCTACATCTGTTGGCCATGCTGTTAAGAAGTGTTGACCCCATCATTTCACCGTAAACACTGCAAAATCAACAACAACAAAAACAGAAATGGAAAAGGAAACTGGATGTCAAAAGTCAGGTCAGCACATTTTATTTGCACATGTGTCAGTAAAGATAGAAGGAATCACTGAATTAAATTAAATCAAAGCAAACCTGCTAATTAAAACAGCTAAAATTATGTTTGTGAAGATGTGTGACTGGTTTCCTGCTTATCTGCAAATAAGCCTCCCCATAATATAAACATGTTTCTATCTCCACTTCATTTATAATAAGTCTTTAGGCAGATTGTAATTAGTATTTTGAGTTTCTAATAGAAGATCTATTGTGTTACTGCAGAAATATTTTTCCTGACCATCAGAATATTCATTATTTCAGCTTCACTCTCAAGGGTTCTCACCTGTTCTTCTCATGCTGGTCAAAGTCTTGTATCCAATTTGTCTGAATCAAATTGTTTGGGTATGTGTCTGAATACCATCATCTTCATAATGTATTGCTTGTAGTTAACTACAAATGCAGGCATTGTATTCAACTCCACCTATAAGCCAAACCAGAAATTATTACCGGTTTTGCTCGGATTTATTCTGTAGTTTGCTTTTCATTCAACGTTGAAAGAACGATCAAAATTATCAAGTTAGGGAGTAGAAGAATGGGGTCAAAACAAGAGTTTTGCACAAAAATTATGCTTATCAACTTTTTGTTTCTGTTTTACTTGTTCCCAAGTCCACAATGCATAATTTTATACAAACCCAATTACATAGCTCAGTGATTTACTGGCAAAGCTGGTCAGAAGAAATTATCTGGCTTTAGCTAATGTGTATGCCTATTTACAATCAAAACAAATCCATAGAAAATTGCAAAATGGCCACAAAGAAAAACAAAAATTCAAGTCAGAAATGCATCAGAAGGGATATAGTATGCAAGCTGAAGAAAGTTCACCTTATATTATGTTTTCACTGGATAACTGATAAACCGTGGTTACGAGTACGGATCCAGATTGCAGATCATGCACTATTTATTTATTCCAGCATTTAACTTTAAGCATGTATGGAGTTACATTGGCTTGGAAAGCATGGTGTTTTCTTTTTGCCCTTTTCATAATTTTTTTAAGGATTAGTTTGCACAGTTAACAGATGCGTGGACTGACTTCAACAGGATTACTCAGATGTTTACAGTTACCCATGGGTTTGAGCAGGTTTTTTAGATTCAGGGCTATAAGGCATTAGGGCACAGAGCTGCATGTGCATCACATTAACAAATGGCTACGCAAATGGAGGGTGATCTGATACTGGTATCTTGGACATGAAAATTGTAACCAGTAACACTGCAATAATGCCTGTGGATTACTTATGCTGACAAATATCTTTGTTGTTGAAACAGTTCTGAAACAATAAAGAATGCCTTGGGAGGAGCACAGGCTCTTTTTTATACAGTTTGTACAAGGTGAAATTTCTAAGCCAAAATTATAAATAAAACATTTATGATTTTTTAATTGCACAACAAATAATTTCAAATGATTGTATCTATTTTCCCTGAAATGACCACTGGGCACAACTCTCAGCCAGAGATTTTGTTGGACATGGCCCAGAGTTCATTTACTCACTCACCTCAAAGCAACCGCCTCCTAAAAATACATCAAATTGCAAATATGCTAAACCCCAAATTTTGCTGTAATTGCATGTGCCAGCACTAAGTCCTACATCAATAAGAAACCCCACTGATGTCAGCATGACTTGTGACAACACGAGATTTCCCTCCCCTCAGTACAGCTATAAAACTGGATCCTTGGTGAGTATATTTGAATTATGTGGATTATATATGATTAAACAGATTTGGATTAAATCATGGCAATGGGCTGTCTTATCCGGAACATACTGTCGGGACCACACTGATGTACAGTAATCAAGGTGACCTTATAGACTTATTACAACCCAGAGCAAACTCTGATCAACTTCAGTGCATGAGGATTTTTTTTACTCTACAAAGATCAGGCTGCAAGATGTAAGGAGTTAAAATGCTGCTTTCTTGATGAATAGTTTTCATGCCTTAAAATTATGATTCAGGCAACAAAGAGCAATCTTTCTTGCAGGGGAAGCCAATCTCAGCTAAACTCCTTGAGCTCTGTTTCATTCATCAGGATGGAAAATATGGCTGGCTGTGCCTTGTCCTAGCATGCAAGAAAATCCGAATAAAGGAGAACAATGTCTGAATAAAGAAATCCACCAAAATCCCACCCATTTCAAGTTTGCCCTTCATTACATCATGACATTAGCTCACCTAATTTTTAAAAAATACTCTGAATATTGCTGTGAAACCTTCCTTTTTGTTACTATGGTTAGCCTCCACTTAACCAACAAATTCTTGTATAAATGTACAGTAGGGTTAACCATAAATGACAGAAACAAATTTCTTCCTCGCTGGAGTAGCGAGGATAGAGCTGAGAAAAGAATTTGGTGGCACGGTTCTACAATAACTTGCAGCTAACCAGAGCTAAAGTGTTAACTCCAAAAGCTTCAGACAGTTCACAGGCTGCTGCTCCAGCAGAAGGACTTTAACAGCGCGGGAGCCTGTGCCGTGTGGATGCTGATACATATCCTCCTATTTAACACGGGTAACATTTTGCAACCGTTGCTACAGAGGTCATTCGGAGGGTAGGGAGGAAAAAGACCTAACAGATATAAAAAGGCAAAAAAGACCCAGGCTGCCAAAGTCTGGGGGTTTGGCAGAGTAACAGAGATAAACTAATCATCAGCAGAGCTTTCCTGCACTGAGGCTTTCCGATTTCCACGCAGAACCCTGTGCCTCTCTCCTTTGGATTAAGCAGCCCAGAAGTTGCTGGATCCATATATAACTTCGAAGAGAAGGAGGGAGAAAAAAAAGGAAAGTAATGGTAACAGGAATACTTTCCTGAAGTTTACTGCAAGTTATGCATCAGTTCAAAAAGATTTTCAGCCCAAGATGCCATATAAAAATTTCAAAAGGCTTGCTGGGGGTGGGAAGCTGTTATATAATCTATTAACACTTCAATAGTTTGTGCTGCATTGTATCTCATACGGACACGTGTAGTAAACACGATGCTTTGAACCTCTGGATTCACAGCTGCATTGAAGGACCTGTGTTACGCGGTCAAGTTGTGGTGAAGCCACAGGTCTGGAAACTTCCTCCCCTTTAACATCCATCCTCTAAACGAGTCCCCCCACCCCGTCCTCTCCTCCACCAAGGACATTTTTAGTAAGATTGCTGTGCAGCTAATTACATTACCATGGCATCCAAGTACCACACAGTCATGAGACCTACTTCTTTTAACAGTCCTTGGGTTTGTAGAGAGGAGTTAATAGGGAAACAGCATTACGTTTGGGGAGCTGAGGCACAAGGTCAAGTCGTTTGTCCGACATCACTGCAGAAGATGCACAGGGCAGGAAACTGCTCACTGCGGAGTAGCTGCCAGAACGGACTAGCTGCCAAAGCAGCTGCATGACCACCTACTTCACCGACCGCTATGCCCTCAGAGCCAACCTCAGGAGACAGTGCTGGAACTCCAAGAGGAAACCTTCAGCAAATAGAGCGAAATACCTGCTCGACACCTGCACTCTGCAGCCTCCAGCTACGCCAGCAGCCCTCGCAGTAGCATCAGGCTGAATTGATGGCCCCAGGGCCTCGCCAGCTTCCCAGAGTCCTTCCTTGTGGGGTCCCAGTGCCTTCTTCTGCAAAGGCAAATAAGATGTTTGGGCAGCCTGCCCCCAAGCAGAGCTCGCCCGGCAGATGGGAGCGGTGTAGATGTCCGTGTTGAGCATCACAGACCGGGTGTCCGTTTGCTCTGCAACAACCAAATTTCTGCGGCAAACGTCAGGGAACCTGGATTTTTAACAGGGCCAACTTCACCGGTCCTCTCGTCCAGCCTTGGGGCTGGAGTTGCACTGTGTGTTCTTCAGATGGTACTCCCTGACTATGAGCTTCCTATAGACGATGGTCTGAAATGAGCTACCATTTGCATGGATTTCCCATGCGTCCTAACTCATGTGACCTTGCCTGAAACTTGACTTGTCCGAGACAACTACTCTGATCCCTCTCAGCTCTTCAAGAGCAGAGCACTAACTTGAGGAGCTATTTTCTCCATGCTGCTCCTCCACGCAGAACAGAATTACTCTTTATTTCTAATTCCTCTCACCGAGTTCTCTCATCTGTTTCCATTTGCTTTGTCTAACAGACTCTCTAGTCACATCCATGCTGCTGGAAGTTTGGTCATGACTTACTGCAGCCTGTTGTTTATTTGCCTATTACTGCTATTAGGTCAGTTTAAACCTTGAAGAGTTGTGTGTTATCCTTGGTGTTGCCATCTCTCACTGCTCTGATGCTAAAACGTTTCTTCCTATATACTTGCACAGCATTTTCACCAGATAATTATTAAAAAGCAACCACAACAAAACTTGGAGTGGAGGCCTTAAGCCCCACTTGTGGCAAGCACAACCTGCCCAGTCCCACCTCCAACCACACCACCAGCACAACAAGCTTTACGATGGAAACAGGCTCAACCACAGCAGTTTGACAGGCTCATAATTTATTCAATTAACGATAAACGCACTGCACTGCTTCCTGAACCTGTCAGCCAGCTGAACTAAGACAATCAGCTGAATACTAAGATATATTCTGCCACTGAACTATCTTACTGTGTAAAGCTGAGCTCTGTTAAAATTGAGAGTGGACGCCAAATAGCCAGGAGTGGGACGTTGGCCAAAGGTGTAACCCACTAGAGAGCTCTACGATAAAACTTGTTCAAACCTCTTCCAAAAAACCATGGACGTCATGTTGTCGGTCTGCTCTACATTACTCAACATGCAATACTTGTGGTAGCAGACAGATTAATTAATACAGATAAAAGAAACAGTAGCATATAATCATAAAAGGGAGAGCTGAAACCACAAAGGACTACAGTCTCCCTATGGCACAGCGGTGGGTTTTTTTAAGTGTCCAGTCCCTTTTCACCAGTAGTTTTAGAGGAATAGCAGTCGGCCAGATACAGCCATGGGTAATCAGTGGCAGGGAGAGAGTAAAGAAAACCCTGCTCCCGACAATCAGCATCTACACTTTAAGCTGCAGAAGAAACAGCTGCCTAGCTGTTCATTAGAGAAGGGATTTGCCAAACACACTCCCTGATGCTCTGTTATGCAAGGTAGTACTATGTGTATTCTCTCCTTCCACAGAGATGTAGTCTAAAAGCATTCGTATTTAGTTCTCCCATCCCCCTAAATCTTCTCCACAAAGGACACTGTCACCACCAAAGCTCGGCAACAAGGATCATTTCTATATCTGACAACCTTTAAACCCCCAAAGAAAGGGAAAGGGAAGCAGTAAAGCTCTCTGAAGAGCTCTTTGGTGGAACAAGCAGAATTATGAGCAGCAGGAGAAATATGAGTAATTAAGACAACAGTATATCTATATCTTACAGCTGACAGAGTGAAGCTGCAAGTTAGCTCTGGGCAAGGTGTTAGCAGAGGAAAGAACTGAGCAGACTGTTTCTAATGTTATTGTTGAAAAGCCAGCCCAGGAAAAAGGCTAAAGGGACAATTTCATTAAAAAGAAGGAAGCAGGTTGGCTTAAGAGAGCAGTTAGATGCAGACTTGTAACATTAAAGGAACAGGTCAACAGCTATCTGTAACAAGACAAGCAATCGTTTGGGGAGTCAGCCAATGTGGCACTCTCGCTGTTCTTAAAAGAAAACGCTCTTAAATTATCTATCGGTGGGTTATACGGAAAATTAAAACTGCAGAATTACACCACAGCACAAAACAAAGCACTAGGGTGGATCGAGGCTTCAGGAGAGCAAAGGAGAGCAAGCCACGACTTTTTCCAACGAGCAGCCCAAAGCAGCGGTTGGTTTTAGGCAGTCAGCGTTCATCCAGAGCCGGCGTGGTGGCCAGGACACGGCGTTCGCTCCTGCCCGTGATCCAGCCAGCGTGTTCCTGCACCGGCTCAAGTGCAGGGACCCGCGCTGGCGGGGCTGTGCTGCCAGGGTGCTGGCGGGGCTGTAACTGCTGCGCGGAGGGGCCGGATCCGCTCCCACACCGCAGCTCCTCTGGCAAGTGCATAAACTCGATTTCAGTCCTTCCTCTGGCGCGCGGCATGCTCCAGCGATTCCCCAGCTGGCAGGACGGCCCTTTGTGGCTACAGCAGCATGGTTTATAGCAGCCCTGAGGCTGTGTTTTCCATCTAGTATATATAAGTGAATTAGTGGAAAATTTGAGCTTACACAAATCACAGAGCCAGCGCACAGTTTGTCATGGCCAGGCAGCCTTTTCTCGGGGCTGGAGCAGCAGTAATGAGGTGCAGTAAAGAAACCGCGGGCTGCATCCATGGTTCCTGCATTACAGCTGGATTTAGAGCTGGGAAGGGAAGCGCTGTTAGTCGAGAGGGGAAAAAAAAAAAAAGACCAACAGCAGCTCCCATATCTACATAGATCGAATGTATGGCCGGCACAGCCACCTGGGGCTTGCAGCCAAAAAGATCAATGCACGGATATTCGGAAAGAGCAGCCTTCCTCCCTTGCCTCCTAGGCTCCATCTGCGTGAAGGAGGAGATGGGAATTACACAGAGTGCAATATTTGCGCTGGAGAAATGGCAGAGGGGTTGCTCCAAATTTACATTATTGTAAACAAGGGCAGCATTTGTCCAAATGATAAGAGCCGTAGCAAAGGCAGAGCCAGAGGGCACCAAATGAGGGTCACCAGCTGCAACTGCTGTTGCCACCCAAGAAGAGGAGCTACATGTCTGCAGCAGGATGGGGGACAGGGGAGGTTGGGAGGTGCCAAAAATCTCTCGCTACGGCTTTCAAGTGATTGTCCCGGTATGCCTCTCACAACATCTTGTACAGCCGCGTCTCTGGCCACGCGCTGGCTGAGTGCCCCAGCAGCTACTCGTCCCTGCTATGCCTTTCTTTATTTGCACCTACAAGTCCCAGCCCTTCTCAAGCATTTGCGTGGCCCTATCAACAGCGACAACGCTAATTTACATTAAAAACACACCTGGAATACATGCTTTACAGTGAAGCACAGCATAGCTATTCCCCGTCTCTTTTTCCTTTCCTACTTTCTCAGCCAGTGCCTCAGTGAGTGACGGATCATGCCATTCCTGACCACTCCATCACTTATTTGGTGTAGAGAGTCTAAAGCAAAGGCTTTTCTTCCTACAGACTATTCTCTGCCATTTTCTCTGCTATAAAGAAGCATGTGTGCCTGTGCGAGGAGCCTGCGTTGCCCTTTCCTACACAAGGCTGAGGGGAAGCCTGCTCTCTGCATATTTCAAATCACAAACTCTAATGGCTCCTTAAAATACACACTTATATTCAGCCCATAAATCAAAATAGATAGTCAAATCCTGCTTATAGATCTAAATCCTCCTTATACTCTTGTGTAGCTCCATTATGTACCTAAGGTGTCACACTGCCTATATATTTCTGCCTCCAGCTTCAGCCACATTCTAGCACTGATTGAGAGCACCAGAGTGCGTAGCCCTTAAAAACTCAAAAATTTCTCACTTTCCTGAGCACTAAAATGCATCTAAAATTAGGAAAAATGGCCTCCTGTCATTTTGTTGACTTGCCAATGAGTTTATTTATTCACTCATCCCACAGAGCAATTGTTTCATGGAAATGCAAAAATGTTTAATATTCCCCTGCAACGCCAGGCAGAGGTACCTGAGTCTCGCCCCTGTGCCAAGCAAAGACAATCACAAGGCTGAAACCGCTCATCAGCTGCTTTTCGCATAAAGGTGAGCATCTTTACAATTCTTTGGGATATATATTGTTAGAAAGTGAGCTCAGAATTTCATATTATTATCATATTATAGGCGGCATTCCTTTGATAAAGGGTCAAAGATCGGGAAGACAAGAAAAATAAGGAAATAAAACCCAGCAACGGTCAGATCTTTAGCTGGCATAATTGGACACCGAAGTCCACGGAATTGTGTCCATTAGCAGGAGTGGGTGATCTGACCCATATGCTTACCACTTTCAAGTGTGAAGATTAAAACAACACACCTAACAGCAGAAATGGGTTATATTACATTTCAGAGAGGCTTCGGTTGCCTAAAACTCTGGAGAAATTTTCAGCCTGCCATCATAAAGGCTTCAAGGCTGTTTATCCAAACTTCTCAATAGCTCCTTCTAAAAAAGGATGATGAGCAACCATGTTCAGCAACACAGATTTTTAATGTAATCTGTTTATAGTTTTAGAACAATTTCCAGAATAGAACATTTTTTAAATGTCCTGAGCCTTTAGCATTCTCACTTTGATCATCTCCCATCACGTTATGGTTCAGAACAGAACGTGATGGAGCCAGGCTAACGAATCTGCCAGAAATGACATCAGAAAGCCAAGTGACCTGAAAAAAAAAGTGCTCTATTTGAGCACCACGCGCTTCTTGAACATTTTCCTTTTTATTTTTTTTTATACATTTTAATTAATGTTTTACTTTCACTGGATTTATTTTGCTTGCATGAAAGCTCGGAGCTTGTTCTCAGAAAAAACTCCTATTGAAAACAAAAGGAGCCTTATTTGACCAAGGGAAGACTGTAGGAGGTCCTCAGATAACAATAGCTAACAATTCTTTTTGGGGTTGAACAGTTTAAATAACGAACACTTTCTTAGGAGGTTAACTCTAAATAATAATTGTGGATTTTGTAGCCTGTGGAAGGCAGAGATTGCTCTTTGACAGAGTTTATATTACTAACCTGATGCAAGCAGACAGCTGCAAAAATGAAGTGATATCAGTGATAAAAATATTCTTTCTACGGTTAGGCAGGAGGAATTGCATAGTAGCACAGGGCAAATCCCGCTGGCCTCCGTGCATGCAAGCAGTCCTTACAGTGACTGGCTGACGTGGCTCTACTGGTCAGTGGGCATCCCGACGTAGTATGTATTTTAAATATTTTTTAGCACCTCACATTAAATTTCACGTATATAGCTTGCATTCCTTTCAAAAACTGTATCTACACAATAGCATTTATTGCCCTTTTAATTCAAGCCATGTTAGTGCTGGCAAATAACTTGGTTAAAAAAAAATGTTGTAATGATAGCCCCCCTCCCCCTCTAGCTGATGTAGAAATAGATAATTTCTAGTACTAAAAGTGATTAAATTTGGTGCATTTCCAACTTGTATTTTAACAATGCATTACCTCCTGAATTGCTGCATAAATATTAATAGACAGCCTGATATGGAACTTTTGCCCGTAATGCCCTTGGAGGACCATAATCACGGTGAGCGGAGCAAAAGAGAAGAGAGAGTGCACTGAAGATGGTGGCTCTATCCCCCAGCTTCACAGAGCTACCCTGGGTCAGGCACTTGCCATCCAGTAGCACAGATGAGCAATATCTCAAAGCCTAGACTTTGTCTAGCAGGAGATGAAAATCCTATAGGCATTAATCTGCCTGATATTCATCTGAAATACAACCAAAAAAATCCCCATTGATACCAAGAAGAGCTACACTGATTTTTCTCCAAATTAGCCAGACTTAATTTTTGACAGAGTGTACTTTTAAATTTCATCTGCAGATGTGTGCTATTCTAATCACCTCCAAAATGATTATACAGCATTTATCTACCTGAATATCATTCCTGTGATACAATCTCATTAAAAGTCACGATAGCTCTGGCTACCATTTAAAAGAAGCCAAGTGCCTACAGACCCCCTGAAGTCATGTTCAGCCTTCTTGAAAATTGGCCAATTATTTATATCCCTAAATATGGACTTTGGGGGCTGAAATTCAGGATACGCTTTTGGAAAACCTTTTTGGGCAGCCTTTCTGATCCGTCGTAAACTACGTTTCCGTCTCCTGAGAAGACGAGACTACTGATTTTTGTCACTCTAATGCAAGAACCTCGCTTGAAACCTCAAAATACTGGCAGTAAAAAGCACAAGGAGGAAAGATTTCTGTTTGGCAACACCTATTGCACAGCTGTATTTTGGATGCTGGTGGACTATGCTAAGGGTTAAGTTAATTTAACTTTCAGCAAGTTAGCAAGCTATGAAAGTTTAATCACAGATGAACTCCAGTGGGCAGTTTGGTAGCTCTCAGACAAATGTTCTCATTTTTATTCTTTATAGGCAGTGCTCAAATCATCATAAACCATATTTAAGGAGGGAGAAATTTCATGAGGGGAGGGAGCTGTTTTATGAGATAGAATAAGAGAAAAAGGCAACTTACTGTTTTAAAATTTAAATCCAGCAAAATTACCAGAAATGCTGCTGGAAACAGAACGCTGAGAATTCATTATTTTGTTTCAAAGTTAGTTTATCATAAATCTGCCCTCTGACACGTAATAACTAGTAACGTTTTGAAGGTTATTTGATAGTAAGTTCAACAGTGTAGGTGACTGAACATGTGAGCTGCATGATAATGAGTCCCAGGGGAAATCAGGCTTTAGGATGCAGGGTGAAGCATCCCTAGGCTTGTATTCAAATGGAAAAACCATATTCAGAAGTTTATTGTTTATCTCCTAAGAACATCAAATAAGACACAGTCCTTCGAATCAAATGTATAAAGCACGCTAGAGAACTATTTGCTGGGGGAAAAATCCCTGATTTGATCCAAATTCAAAAAAACTAATAGCTTGTACACTGAAATGCATAGAGTGGTTTTGATATAAAAAGTGGAGGGGAGTATTTCGGTTTGTCCTTTTACAGAACTAAAAGGCACAGCAAGTCAATCTGTTCTTGCATCAGACTCTAGAAAGGGGAGCTCGAGAGCATTAAGACTAGTTGTTTTCAAATCCTCCGGGTTTCGGTACAGAAGAGTTCTTTAAGTGTGACAAATACAAATTGCGCTACTCATCCTGAATTTCATTTCCAAAGTACGTTGGCTGTAATTGATTGATTCGTAGTGTACAAACTAATTTAAAGCCGATAATGAGAGCAAAAGATTTTATGTTTCAGCAAGGAGGTGTGGTGCACACACCCCACTCCAGCAGGATAACAGAGCCCCACCTCTCAGCTCCTTGAGCTCTTAAATAGCGAGTCCGACGCTGCCCTTACCGAAGTCAATGGTAGTTTCATCATTCGCTGTGCCGGAAAAGCACATAAGACAGAACTTTTTTTTATATTAAACTGTCTGTATCACAAATGCCGAGGGCAGCGGCATTCCAAGCCCATAACTAGCCGGCCGCTGGCGTCCTGCCACCCCACCACGGAGCGGAGACGGAGGGGCCGGGAGCTGGGTCCCCCACCTGCTCCTGCCTTCCCTGGGCACGGCCCGTCTGCAGCTTCAATACTGCTGCTCATCTCCAGCCCGAGCGTATTTCTGTAGAAAAGAGCGTATTTCCGTAGAATACGTGGAAAAGTCTGCGGGGGAGGCACCGCGTTTAAGGGTTGTTGTGGGTTTGGATATGTCATGGAGAAGTGCGCGGCCAAATTTCCATCTGAAGAGAAACATCTCAGCTATTAAAAGTGGCCAGACGCGACTCCTGCTGTTTAGGTGTACAACCGTACCTGTCAAGCACACTAGTGCCTGCCTTTAGCACAGTTACATAGTCCTCTCTGTATCAAGAGGCTGTTATTTCATAATGTATTTTGGCCATTGAAAACAAAATTAGACGTTACTTTCAAGGTATCTTTCAATAACCAAAATCCGTTTTCTGTACGTATTTTTAAATACTCCTCCTTTTTTAACTCATTACTTAACTTGTTACGTACCCTATACTTAGGCGGTGAAAAGTTATGCAGCATATATCTTACTTAACATCACTCTGTCAGTCCTAACTCTTAATATTATGATGGCTTTTTTCAGAGATGTAACTGGCAGAGGTTTACTGACACAGCACAAATCCTAATTATCATTAAAACTCTAAATTCTCGATTGACAAAAATCAGAGGTTGAAATGCTCTTATCTAGACAAGCTCTAAAATATCCAATGAATGTTTGTTTATTCACTTACTATATTAGTATATATTTACAACACAGCCATTTTCCATACCTTAACTTTGGGAAAAAAACAGCATTTAAATATGCGCCAAAGGCAAAGATAAATAAAAACAAGCAAAGAGGCAATAATGCTGTCTAAAATGCTTTTTACTATTCTTAATAAAGAATTACTACAGAGAAGATGATTGAACCCAAAAGCTAGCACAATCTCGAAGGTTATAACTAAAATATATTTAGAAGAGGTGGCGAACTTTCCAGATTCATTCCTTGAAATATTGTGTTACCCACTGCTCAACTTTTTTTAATGTTTCCACGTATAAGATGTGCTGAGAAAATTAGAGCTACGTTACAATACGAAAGACAGGGAAAATGGCCACAGAGCTATTAATACAAATGTTAAATAAAAAGGGTCTAAAACAGGTCGGTCTTGAACTTTTATTATTATTCCAGAAAAGAGTTAAAAATGTACGTTACTAGACGAAGCTAGTTCTGCCTGGTGCTGCGATATTAAAATGTGCATAAATCAGTGCGCTCATTTTCCTACCGAGCATAAAGCTCCTGGCTGCCGGTTATCGGAGGTATTCGCAGATCCACGCCGAGCGACTCTACTCGGGGTCCTTCCTCTGTGTGGTCTTTCAGAACTGTCGTTATCAGCTTTCTGTTTATTATTGTGCTCAGTTTAAAGGGAATTTGCCAAGTGATCCCTGGACTCCAATCTTTAGGCCTGTTGTCAGGACAAATTAATTTCTGTGGAAACCCACTGTGCCTCAGATACCATCTAGGAAATGTAGGATTAATGGAGTCCCTGTACAACAAGCTTTGTAGTGCGGCTGCTGGGGGAGGGGAGCGACTCTTGGAAGGGAGAAATAACAAAAATAAAGCCCCTGCACTTTGGGTGAGTTGGGGGGGACTTTACCTTTTTTTATTACATCAGCTCACATCAATAATATTTAAAATATAGTGTAGTAACTGAACACAAACAGGCAACTTTTTAACAAAAAGAACAGTGAATGGAAACTCTATATCACCAAAGATGAGGGACCTGAGGTCTAATTATCAATATTTTGTATTTTACACGCTCAAGCCGATCTCGTCAGTAGGTAAAAACAGGATATTAAAAGAAACAGTCTCCTGTGAATCTCAGTAGAAAATAATGAAACTCAATACATGATCTTTTGGAAAAGAGGTATTAAAGCTGGATTCCCTTCAGGGCCAGGTCATTACTTTGTTAGCTGACATTTGAGGCTCTTTTTTCAAAATGTATATTATTTCATTGCTAAAAATGTTCAGCTGCCACTGTTCTTGCAATAAGTATGCTTAAAAAAAGACTTTCCTGCCTAGAAAAAAGAAGTAATTATTTTTCTTAGTGGTGCTAAATTAGAGCTGAATTTAGAGCTGTAACAGGTAAAGCAATTATTTCCCCTTATGTTTTTCCTTGAGAAGAGAAGAGAAGAGAAGAGAAGAGAAGAGAAGAGAAGAGAAGAGAAGAGAAGAGAAGAGAAGAGAAGCATTCCAATACGTTTTTATTGATCCTTTTCTCATTTTCAGGAGGATGACTCTGCTCATGGTTAGATATACAGGTCTAATATCTTACAAATCTGGAATTCTTACCCTTATTCTTTTCTCTTCAAAAATAAATCAGTTGATAATATACAGGACAAAGATATACAGGTCCACATGCTCTATTGTATTACATCTTGTGACTCCCCTGTGGAATCGGCGAGTTGTAAATCAGCCCTGAAGTTAGCCTAAAGTGCCACTAAAACACCTAACGGATCACCAAAAAAAAAAAAAAGAGAACGATACCCCTCCTTTATGGTCCAACACTACAAACAGGATTTTACTTTCTAACTTGGTGTTGTTACAATATTAAACTGTTAACGGCGGTGCTAATTTTGCCACAGTGCATTTCCAGTGCACTTCTAACGCCTTACAAGCTTGGCAGATGCAGATGCTGAAGCTGCAGCAGAAGGCTCCTTTAACGTATCTCGCCAGTTTGCAATACCTCAGTGCTCGCTGCTTTTCCTTCAGAGGGCAAAAGAGGAGCATTGCAAGAATTCATGGGGTTTGTGTGATACCACATCTGGTTTGGAACAGCATTCAGGGAGAAGATTCATTTTACGAGATTATTTTATTAAGCTTAAGCTCACCTGCATATGAGAACTACTTGCTTTTTATTAAATATTCCAACTGAGGGTATTCTTCCCTAACTAAAACATTTAATCTTGAGAGACTTTTTATATGCCAGTTTTTACTATTACAGAAATTCAATTAACTCCATAATTACGAACACAATTACCATTGAGTGTTACATGTGATTTGGTGGTAGTAGCTACATGGCACACACATACACTCTGTTTTATGATTAAAAACTTAAAGTGATAATAATAATAGCCAAAAATTCCCAAAGATCATTCTTATTCTTTGGATTGCATGCACTGTTTTACATATACAAACAATTTTTAAATATGCTGTTCACATTTTGGCAATGAAGGGTTTAATTGCAGTAAGCATGGTATTTGCAACTAGTGGGGCTAGATTCCCAGCTGATAGAAAGTTACCCAAACTGTGGCAATTTACCTTAAGTGTCAGCTTGGCCCCATTAACTCATGCCACGACAAACTCAAGCCCACGGCAAAGGCAGCAAATGAAGCCCCAGGGATTTATGCACGGAGGGGAAAATATAAAATAAAAAACGGGAAAAAAAAAAGGGGGGAAAAAAAAAGAAAAAAAGGAAAATATGTATGGTGGAGGAAGGGGAACTCTACAAAGTCTTTTAAAACTTTACATGCAGGCACGGCCAAGAAAAGAGCCTCCAGGCAGGGGAAGGCTGCGGAGGATTGCCACCACGCTGCCCTGAAAGCCCCCCGCACCCGGCACCACGACCGGGTGTTTCGGGGTGGAGCTGGCGGGTCAAGAGGCGAGATCGATCGGGCTGTACCGAGGCGCTGCCCGGCAGGATCCGTCACGCAAACCCGGCTGCGGGCTGCTCTCGTAGCAAGCAGGGGGGCTGCGGGCTGGACCGCTGCCAGGCTGAGCCCCAGAGCACTTCACCGCGTCTTCAGAAAGAGTTACAGCGCGCCGGTTTGTGTGCCACGCGATGAAGCGCCAGGCTGGGGTCAGCCAGGGGCCTAAGGACGTTACATTTGGGGTTTTTAGGACTGAGATGGCTAAAAGCAAAGTGTAGGAGCACAGGCGTGATACGGTCTTACAGAGGGTTCAAGGTGGAATACGGTGCTCTGGGTGCACGTGCAGCCCTTGCAGAAATACCTCAGGTAATGGTCACCACGCAACAGTCACCATTCACTCGCTGTTGTCGCACAGGCTGAATATCTGTGACATCCATCCTCTGTGTCACAGGCATTTGTTGACTCCTCGCTGATAATCTCTGCTCACGCACTCCTCTCATTAGGTACACTACACCCTCTGCACGTCGGAGGTCAGGTTGCCTCATTACACTACACCATAAAGACGGCAAACTAGGGCTTAGATTATTTCAGATATTATGCATACGGGCTTAGATTATGTCAGGTATTATGCAAAATAATTCTGGTATCACTCACACAATCTTTGGCTTAGACTAAGCAATCTCCAGTTCGTGTAACTCAGCCTGGCTCCCCAAATGTCAATACTACTGTGCCCATTTCTGTCAACTGAAGGTCTGGCCCCACATACGCTTCTTAATCTAGTAAGAACCCATTTCTGCTGACACAGCAATATCTACAGGGATCTCCACCTTCACCTCCTCTCCTTCATATAAGATTTTTCCACCTACAAGTGCGCAGGCGGGCAAGACTCCTTCAACACAGCAACCAGGGCTTTATCGAGAGATGTCCGTGGACTTGAAACACACAAGAAATCAACAGTGTTTTACTTAATCACTCTTCAAGTAATTTAAAATCAGAATTACCCGTGTGGCTTCTCTAAATAAAAAGTGATCTGCAACCTACAAATCTGAATTCAAAACATGTTCATGTGAAACATGCAAAATACAAAATGCGGTCACAGCTCAGTCCTCGGTAGATGCTAGTCACTACTGTAAAATTATTGCATGCACTATTTTAAAAGAAAACAAAGTGAAGGGTATAGTAAAAACAGGGCTCAAAGCATTTCCAGACTTGCCAAGGGTTAGGTCTTACCAATGGAGTAAAACATTTAAGCTTTAACGGAAAACTATACATGCAAATATATATAAAATGAACCATAAAGTAAGCTTCTTATGGAAATTCATGTCTCATAACAAGAACAGTACAAATATTTCACAACATGTCAAACCCACTGTATATGCACATTCATGCTTTCCTCACTCCTGGCACTATAACCACAAAAAAGGTAACTTAACAGCACTGGTAACGGGAGTTTTCCAATCTTGGGCTACGGAATCTGTACCTCGAGAACCTGGTTAAACCTGCAATCCCAGTCGATAAATGAGAACAAGAGGAACGACGGGGAGACAGCGTCAGAGGGCTCAAACCAGCAAGATCCCAACCCAGCAGCCCTTAGTCTTAGCCATCCTTTAAAAACACACCAGATATATCACTGCAAACCAAGCCGCCATGCGATTTGTTTTCTAAAACAACATCTCGCTCTGCTGTGGAAGAAATTTAGTCCTTATTCCTCTTTAATATTCATAAGGTACGGAGCTACATTAACAGCTAAGTTTTAATTTCAGAAACATTCTGACATTTACAAAGAACAGATTCCAGCCCTGGTTTCACACTAGATTTTTTTTCCATTATCACTGTTATTACTGGTATTAGTATCACTGTAGAAGTGATTAAAAGGTCCTGGACATCTTATTAAAACAGTCTACATCTACTCCCCTCTTCAGCATCACGATACATTCTGTTATTTTACAAACAGGAATAATCTTTCTGGAAATGAAATGTGAAGTATTGCCTGCTCCTCGCTTCCTTCTGAAATAGAGGTACTTTTGCTGTTAAAATTGTATGTAAGAGTTATGCTGAATATTTGAAGCAGGGGCAAAAATATTTACTATTTAATGCTGAACGCTTCCCAGATCTGCTCATAAAATGTGAAAATAATAAAAGAGCAGTAACAAGCCAAATCTTCAAAATTCTCGGGGAAGTCAAGGAGAGAGACCCCTCATGGAAGTCAACAGCATTAGCCCCTACATCTATTTTCAGGTGATCATTTGCTGAAGCGCAGGCACGCAAGGCTTATGATTTTACAGAAAGGGCTAGTTTAGCTGCAATTTTGGAAAAATGCATTTTTGTTTACTGAGATAGCCCGGCAGTTTAACTACGTATGTTTGTGCCTCAGACCTCTTTTCCATATTCTTCACTAAATAGAAATTCAAAAGAGTCTTGGGCGTAGATTAAATGCTTTCAAAAATCAATTCTAGGCTGGCATAGAAGTTAACCAGTCTGACCTCGTGATTACAGACTAAACACTTCCTTAGGAAACAAAGTGGAGGAATATTTCATGTTTCAGTGATTATTTGAGATTGTACCACCACATATAAAAATGAGAAACCATGGCAATATTTAAGGAAGTTTATCTATGGATAATTGCATGAGGCATTAAAATAGGACTCAGTCAGGGGGTCGGGACATCGTAGTATTAAAATACATTAACAAAAGGCAGTATCCAGTATACAACTCATCCAAACTGTAACAGTCACTTCAAATTTCATGTAGCATTGCGAAAAAGAGAATCATATAACCTAGTTCCTACCTGATTACTCCGATTTTTTTTACCTGTGGAACCTTGATATCAAGATACACGATGGCCAAGAAAGCCGTAGTAAGATACGTATTTATTCTAATGGCTAAAGAGCACCTTCCAAACTACCTTGGAATGACGCAAAACAGTTACAAAATATACTTCTTCACTTCCATATTCCTGAGGACGGAGTACACATGTAATGCCCAAGTACTAACGTGCCTTGCAACAGCATTTCTTTTTTTCATTCTTACTAGTGTCAATAGCAGTGTAACCCCAGAGCTTTCAAATAAACGTTTGCATTAGTTTGATCATATAAGTGTGCTACCCGGTAATTAAATCCAGTTTGTATTTTTAAAGTGATATTCCGCACAGAGCCCAACCGCATTGTATTTGTATCCACCATCTCTCAGTTCTGGGAAATCCATAAATTCATTTGTCAAAGGTAAAAATACTTACGCAAAATTCCTCCTAAATCTTTTGAAACGGTTTGTTCAAACTCTTGACATAGCGTTTGGCTCTAAACAAATTTCTAGACAACCCTGTGATTTTCCATCTCTGAAAATATACTGTTTCCCCTCCATGAAACTAGAACAGAGGGTCTGAGAGAAAGGAAATTATTAAGCATTCTAGTGGGTTTTTTCCAACAAAAACTAAGATAGAGGTCAATGAATAAGTATGTGCAGGCTGGAACTTAAATCCTCTGGGGTGACTGTAGGCTAATTAATAATTAATGCCAGAGACATGGTGTTTGAAATGCAGATGTGATAACTGGAGGCCTGGCAAAGCTGTTCAGAGGAAGCAGATTTGGATGCTATAGGGAATAGGCACTCCCTTGCCGGCTGGCTCTGAAAGCAGACCTGGGTGCAAAGCAGGGCCTATGGTTTAGATTATATTCCCCTCAGCTGTTAATTACCTGAACCTACTTTGAAGTTTTTCTCTTTTTATCCTCTGCATGAAAAGAGATTGGTTCAGCCAAGGGACTTGAAAAAATGATCAAATACATGGAGTAGAGGAGGGGAATAGAACTTCAGATATAAAAAAGATAAGGAAGAAAAACACTCAGGGAAACATACAGGAACATATTAGGGAGCGCATGAGTGTGGCTCGATGTTTCAAGCGAGTTGTGCCGCTCTAAGTTATTTCAGCCATTAAGCAAACCCCCGCGTGTTTTATGAATAGATTTGTTAAAAGGACTCTCTCGCTATATGTATACAGTTTACATTAATTATTTGATGAGAGTACCATAGGTGATTTCCTATGCTATTTTTAATTCAATAAAGTCATTTAAACCTCCTTATGTTTGGGGCTATTTAATGAGGTGTGCAACATTAACAGAATCAGCAATGAGCTGTTACTACAAGTATTAAGATTTTTGCAAAAATCTCTCGTTTTCGCCACGGAGAGAGATGGGCGCAGCTTGGGTTCCTCGCTGCCACCGAAAGGAGTTGGGGGGCAGGTGCCTTCCAGCATCTCAGCTCCTTTAGCCTCGGGGGGGACCCGGGGCGAATGCAAGTGGGGAGCGGGGTGAGAGGCCGGGCCGGCTGCAGGCGGGGCAGAGGAGGTAGGGCTGCCGGGGATGAAGGCGGGGGGCATGCTGCCCGCACCCCGGCCCCGCCGGCAGCCGGGGGGCGTCTGGGGACCGCACAAGCCCCCCTTGAGCGCAGGGAAACACCCCCTTACCAAAAGCGAGGGGGGGGGGGGTACCTCCTGCGACCTCCGCCCCCCCCCCCCCAGCGCCCCGGGGGCGGAGCGGGCTCCCGGGGGGGCGGCAGCCGGCCCCGCTCGGCCGGAGCCGGCTGGGTGCCCGCGGCAGGAGGGGGCGGCCGAAATCGCCTCACCCCTTCTCGCTCCGCAGTGACAGATCGTTCAAAGCCCTCCAGAGTCTCTTTTTTTGACGCTCTTCCCCGCTCGTTAGAGCCTGTCCCTTCAAAGGCTTCCCCGGCTAAACTTCCAGCAACTTCACTAAAACCCTTTGAAACATGGGCAAGGGGGGGATTTTTTTTGGCTCTTCTTTTTTTTTTTTTTCTCTTTTTTTTTTTTTTCCTAGAGTACAGCAGGGTGAAACAATCTCTCACGAACTCAGGGCTGGCTGCGTTTAAAAATTAATTTGAAAAATGCCTGTCTTCAAGGCGCAGGCGTCTCGCATCTAAGCCTGTCACCCTGGCATCTCGGCACGGCTTCTCCTCCGGCTGATGCGGAGAGCCTCGGCAAGCCACCTCGTCCGAAACCAAATATTTCTACCCATTTTCTCCTTCCCAAGCACCATCTTGCACCGTGACGTAAGGGAAACACGCAGCTGCGTGACAGCCTGATGCGTAGGTATACACCTGCGTGACGTCCTCGCCCCTCCGGGGGGGAATTCGCAATGTCGCGGGGTTATTACCCACTCGTGTGGAGTTTACCTGCAGCTAAGCAAAGCTCCGAGGTGAAGGTGGTGACTCCGTCCCGGGGCGGGGACCGCCTTGATCTTCCCCAAAACGGGCGTGGGAAGCGCGGCGGTGTTGGCGTCACGGGCGTGGGGTGGCCCAGGGAGAGCCACGCCTGGGAGGGAGCGGGGCTTTTAATGAAATCATAACAGTCGAAGAGTTTTCTATTAAATCCTGCTAATTTTCTAGGTGAAGGCTGGGAAGTGAATGTGAGGAAGCATTAAAAGGGAATTGAATTTGCATTCCTTATGCTACAGGCACATGTTTACATGACCTTTAAAACAGAATTAAAGCTGTATCATCAGCAGCTGTAGGCAATTCACATTACTAAGGCAATCAAATCAGAAGGCTAAACTAACTATAAAACATAAATTAAACTGATAGAGAATCATCCTAATTCACTAGGTTTACTTGCAATTTACTTATCCGCTACTAGTAATTTCTAAACAGTTTGGAGAAGAAGCAAATAGGAAATCCTTGAACGTGGCACTTCAAAAATGTGTTGGCCGAGGGGGAGAGCCGGCTCTCCCGGGGCTCTTCGTTAGGGAGCGCGGGAATGACAGCCCGGGCACGGTCCCCCCGGCGAGGCCGCCTGCCCAGGGCCCCCCGAAGGGCCTACGAGGGGGTACCCGCAACTCCGGCATGGCCAGACCCCAGCTGGACGGGGCTGGCTCAAGCCTCCCGGAGCTCCCTTGCTCTCTGGAGGAGCCTCATGCACGCCGTTTATTTTCTAAAATACGAAATAACTCCATTTCCAGTAGAGTTCGCCTGGCTCCGCTCCCTCCTGCTCTCCTCCCCCACACCCAAGAGGGACAATTTCCACTGTCTGAAGCACGCTTAAAAAAAAAAAAAAAAAAAGGAAAAATCGATACCGCCGGTGATTTCATTAAAAGTTTGCAGAGTGCGTTTCCCCGGCTCTGCTCCAGCGCTCCCGGCCGGAGCAGGGACGGCGGCCGGCACCGGGCATCCCCCGCCCCGCTGCCCCGGCAAGGCCCGGCCGCAGCCCCCCCCAGCACCCCGACTTTGATTTATTCCTGTTTATTCCGTGCAGGCGGCGCAGCCGAGGGGCTGCCTCTCCCCCTTGGACGGCGGCTCTCCCGTGTGCGCTTCCATTTGTCCCGGGGACTGCGCTGATTTATTGCCCGCCCGCCTCCCCGTGAACTGCTCCCCCGCTCCCCGCGCAGCCCCCGCCGGGCCCGGGGCTCCCCGCGGCTCCTGAGAGGGGAAGGTCCGGGGAAGGGGTGGTGCAGGCGCAGCGGCTTTAACCGGGCTTCTCGGGGGGGGGGGGATGCTGGAGAAAAGGTGCCAGGACCTCGCACGCTGGGGGGGAAGCGGCTGGAGAGGGTTCAGCCCCAGCAGCTTCTTTCTGCGGGGGCTGGGGTTAGTGCTGGGGCGGGGTGCGGACCCCGAAGCCGAGGCAGATGGAAGCGCGGGGAGGGGAGCAGCGGGGGCTGCCCCGCTCCCGCATCACCTGGCCGCCCGGGGTGCGCCGCGGCCGGGGCCCCCGGAGGCTCGGCCCGTGCCCGGCGGCGGGGGGGCGGCGGGAGGACCCCCGGCCTGCGGGGCAGGGGCTCGGGCTTCCCGGGCAGGGTCCGAGCTGAGGCGTGGGCGAAGCCTTTGTCTGCTGCGCGGGCGCCCCCCAGACGCCCTGCGCGCAGCCGGGCGCAAGTTCCGCCACTCGCGGCCCCAGGCGAGAGCCCAGCGGCGAGGAAGCGGGGCTGCCGCACGGCATCCACCTGCACAGGCGGGAACCCCTGCAGCAAGCGAAACCTAAACGGCCTCATGGCCCTTCTCGCCTTGTGGCATCGCCCAAGCGCGATCCGCGACGGAAACAGCTTTTAGCAGCGCAGCCTGGCCTGAAAGTTCGGATTTTTCTAACAGCTTTGATCGGCGCGACCTGAATGAAACGGGGAGTAAACTTTCCACCAAGCCGTAAACACTTCGTCTGTGGGAAAAGAAAGAGTTAGCAGCACCGTCTACGTATTTCTAAATGTAAATCTAGGAATGACGAGGCGCTTCGGAGTGCGGGAGACGTTTCGATCCTTCTGCAGGATCAGGAGCATCCCTGGGTGCTTTGCACGCTGCGTGGCGAAACGTGTGGTTTAAAAAAAGAAAAAACAAAAGCAGAGAAACCGCGTTGAAACTGTTCAGTAAGCTAACAAACAGCAATGCAGGTATTTGTCATCCAAGGAACAGAGCTATTTGTCTTCAGTGTCTCATTAGTCAACAGAGGTTAAACAGCATGCCAGTGAGTGCGTTCTCAAATCCAACCCACTTTCTTTTCAATCTGTCTGAGCAGAAATCTGTCCCTTCAGGAACTGCGTTTGAATTACGGCTAAAACACAGGCAGGACGGCCTCTGGTTTGGACAGGGAGCTGGATCCGGCCCCCGCGCCCCGGGGCTGGGCTCCCCCGCTGCCGCATCGCCCCTTCCCTGCTGGCAGCGGCCGCGCTTCGCCGCGGAACCCCCGGGCAGTCGGTGCGGGATGAAGCAGGCGCGTCCCTGTCAGCACGCCCGTTTGAACGGCACCGGGAGGAAAGTGCCTACGTGAAAGGGAAGCGATCCGCATTGTTGTGCGGGTCTGTTAACTCCTACCGTGACCTTAAAAGCTGGCGGGCGCTGCGACTCCCACCCGCGAACGGCACCGGGAGCCTCCGCCGGAGCCCCTCGCCCCGGCTGCCTCCCGCCATCCCTATTTCTCGATTAAGCACGACAAAACCCGACGTTTCAGTACGTGGATTTAAGAAAGGGCAAGACCGGTCCCACGGTAAAAAATGTGCACTTTGCAGAGACGTCCCGGAATAATTTTTTTTTTTTTGCTCTCTTCTGCAAATCAACCAAACGTTCGAGACAATACCTGCTACAAACCAACCCAGCTAAAAAATAACAGTGACCTGAACATGACGTGGTAGTGCACAAATGAACGACATTTTTTTTTTTTCTTTCCCCAGCAAGTACATTTTTCAAATATTAACAACGTGGAAAAAAAAAAGATCATCATTATCATCATCATCATCATCATCACAGGCGATTCGAGCAGAGGAGCGAGGAGTCGCCCAAAACGCTTTGGAAACCGCAGCAGTTAGAATACAAATGCTATTTACCTTGTGATTTTCTCTGCCCGGGACTGGCTTTATTGTCCCTCCCTAGCCTTTCTCCGGGCGCAGGACCAGCCCCGCCGCAGCAACGCTCCCGCCGTGCCCGGCTTATTACTAACGGGCCGGTGCTCGGAGAGATTTGGGGGGGGGGGGGGGGGGGGGGCTGCATTCATTCTTACATTAGGACTATTTTAATTTGCAATCTGTCAGTCCATCTCCTGGCTGTGGCTCGGAGATGGCAGTGCGGCTGTGGCTCTCCCTCCTCTCAGCAGTAAATGCACAGCATTTACTCACGTTCAAGAGCAGCCAACAGGGACCAAAAAAAAAAAAAAAAAGAAAAAAGGAACTAATTGAGCTTGTGTCGGTATTGGCTAATTTCTGCTAATACTCTGTAAATTCCTCTTTTCCTCCTAACCTTCCCCCATGCAGGTTGGGTTTTCACAAAGCATCTCCGGAGATCCAGGAGCCAGTTTCCCAGCCCTGCTCGCTGAGCTGCCGGGCTTCACTGGTAGTACCAGCGCCTCGATGTACACAATGAAAACCTTCACTCCTGGCTTCAGAAACGGTTAAATTGCCCTTTCCCAGCCCCCTCCCCCGTTATGATGGGCTCTGTTTTTAAACGTGCACTTGTTCCCCCCCAAGCGCAGCCTAACTCGTCCTGTCTCCAAAGTGAACTTGTGTTGGAGGTGAGGTCATGACACCGAGCACAGCTCCCCGCTCCCCGCTCCGAGCTTCATGCTGTATTAAACACAACCACAACGAACCCCTTTTAGACCCTTTTTTTTTTTTGCTTTTTTTACCCCCTCCCGCAGATGAACAACGAGGAAAAAAAAAAAAATCTCTAAAATATAATAAAATCAGCTCTGTCACGGTAATCAACCCGTTCCTCCCGCTTCTGGGCTCGCTCTCTCCGAGGTCCCTGTCCATATAGAGGCGCCTATAGAAACACACGCACGCACGGACGCACCCCGCGTTTTAGTTATGGCTCTTAAAGGGGCATCTGTGGGGTTGGTGCCGGGGAGAGCCACCCCTGTCCCGGGGAGAGCCACCCCTGTCCCCCGGGGAGAGCCACCCCTATCCCCAGGAGAGCCACCCCTGTCCCCGGGGAGAGCCACCCCTGCCCCGGGGGAGAGGACCCCTGTCCCCGGGGAGAGCCACCCCTGTCCCGGGGAGAGCCACCCCTGTCCCCCGGGGAGAGCCACCCCTGCCCGCCGCAGAGCCATCCCCGCCACCGCCCCGCGGGCTCCACTCGTGGGTGCCGCTGCCGCTCCTGCCGCCTGCCCGCTGCCCACGAAGGGGAAGGGACGTCTGAGCCACGCAGCCGGGTGACCCCCGAGAAACTCTGGGTCCCGCCTGTGCCTGCGCCGGGCGAGGGGGACTCGACACAATGACAGCTCCGCCACTTCAAAGCGGGGGTTTTCTCTATAGCGACTTCTAGCTGCCCCAAGACGGTAGGCTGCCTTCGGCTATTGTGCGATCTTTTTCATGCCAAAGATTTAGCAGGGGGGGGGGGAAAAAATAGATATTAAAGCGAGTTATTTGTTGGGGAAACGCGGGTCCCCGAGTGCGGAGGCACCCAGAGTCAGAGGGCTGGAGCGCAGGGTCCAAACCCAGAAACTCTTTTTTTTTTTTTTTTTAACTTTAATGGGTTTCAGTCTATGAAAAATAAGTTACAAATTCTTGCAACAGTAGCTTTGCATGTACTTATTTTTCTCCCATGTCCAGACGGGGTCGTCTATTGAATAAGGCTCTTTTATTCTGCATGGGGCAGGGGATTTGTGGCCATGGTCCCCCTTTTATTCCTCTCGCTATGGAAACCCAGATCATGGGGAGAAATATGCGAGGCTGAATAAAGAAAAGCAGCAGAAAGGACCGCTTGAGAGCGGCATCTGTTACACTTGGGAAGTTAGACTGACAGGAAAGAGCTAAAGAAACCCTCTCCAGCAGATTAGTTAGAACAGCAAGAAGATTTAACTATATGCAGATAAAAACACTTTAAAATACCCCATACTCTCCTATAGGCGAGACGAGAGTCTCCTCCGTCAGGAGCGGAGTGCGGCGGAGCCGGGCTCTGCCTTGGATCCATTCGCAACAAATATTAAAATGGGACGTTCGGGGTTTTATTTCCCTGCTAGAGACACTGCCTTAATTAAACGGCGGATCTGAACATCTATTTTCACGGGCGATGGGATTTGAAAAATTGTTTCGGAAGTTAAAGCGCAAATTAATTTTAAATAATTTAGTTACGTTTTTGTACAGTGCGGATTTTTTTTTTCATTTTTTTTTTCTTCCGCGGGCTCCGGTGATATTTATTTCGAGCAGCTTGTGAAGGCGGAGAGAGGGGAGGGGGAAGGAAAGAAAGGGGGGTGGGAAAAAAAAAGGAAGAGGGCTGCTAATATAACTCTTTCTGTGCCCTCCCCGCCTTCCCCCGCGCCTCCGGCGGGCTCGGCCGCGGGGCTGAGCGCCGTGCTCCGCTCGCAGACCCCGCCGGTACCACCGGAGCTCTCGCAGAGAGAGTTTTCAGCCCCGGCCCCCCGCTGCCCCCCCGCTCCCTCCGCCGCTGGCACACACCCCGCTCCCCCACCGCCGGCAAACTTTATTTTTAATTTCTTTTCCGAGTCCCCCCCCGGGGCTGCGGCAGGCGCGGAGCGGGCGCGGGTGCGCAGCGCAGCGGCCGCCCGCCGGGGATGCGCCCGGAGACCCGCAGCCTCGCCGATATATCGCGATCCGCCGCCAGCCACGCACCCCGCGCTGCTCTTTAAGGGCCAGCCCTGCCTTTGCCCCCTCTCGCACGCTGCGCCCTGCCCGAGCCCCGGCGAGAAATTATTGCGATTATTATTATTATAATGAGGAAAGCGATGCTACCCGGCTATAAAGGAATCGGAGGAGCGCTCACCTTATTTATTTCTATTTTCTCATTTTCTTGAATTTTCTTCGGATCTGTCTTCTCAGAGAAACTAATGCCTTAATGACTTTCTGGTAGCTGCAAGCCTTCTTTTATTTCTGCTAAATATATGAAAATGTATGCAAATTTAAATCAAGCTTAACCTAGGAGCTCTTGCAATATATTTAATGGAATTTCAAACCAATAAGGGAACTCTGATGCAGTCTTCTGTAAGTGCAAATATAATTACGCAGCTAGGTTACCTCCAAAATTATGCAGGGAAAGGTCATTTTTTAACTCGGGAGCCGTTCCGAGGCACCGGGGCTCCGGCTCTCCCCGCCGCCGCCCCGCGGCTGCCGCCCCGGCGGGGCACGGCGGGTGCGGGGCTCTGCCCGCCGGGCCCGGGCGAGCCGGGGGGCACCGCGCTCCTCCCCCCGCCCCCCGCTGGGGCCTGGGGGCCGCCCGCGCCTCGTCCCCCCGGGTTGTCCCTCGTCGCCCCGGCTTGTCCCTCGTCCCCCCGGTTTTGCCCTGCGGACCGCACGCCGGGCGCGCACCGGCGGCGCACCGCGCCCCTGCATTTCGCAGCGCAAACTTCGAGGAGGCACCGGCGGGGTTTACCGACGGGGAGGCCGGAAAGCGCCTTCGGGGGGGCTTTTTTTATTATTGTTATGGGGGGGGGGGAGATTGGCTCTTGAGCGCGTACCGCGGGAGCGCGCGGCCCGGGGCAGGCGGCAGACGCGCGGCTCGGGGCAGCGGCAGCCACCGGCGCAGAGGAGCGGAGCGGGCACCGCGCACCGCAGCCCGGCCGGCCCGGCGGGCCGAGGGCGGCGAGGGCCCCGGGGGCGCGTCGGGGGCCGGGCCGGGCCGGGCTGCCGCCGGGGTGGTCCCGCAGGGCTGCCGCCGGGGCGCCGCCGTTTAACCTCTGCCGCGCGCTCCCCCGGCGCTAATCGCTCCCCATTTAAGCCGTGCCCCGCGCCCCCCCCCCCCCCTCCCCGCCCGGCGCGGAGCGCGGCGCGGAAGGAGTTAAGCGGCGGGGCCGCCTCGCGCCCGGCCCCCGGTGCCGGCGGAGTGATTCACTTCCTGCCTCGGGCCCGCGCGGCGCCCGGCACCCTCGCCCCGCCTCCGCGGCCGCGGCCGGCCTCCTCGTCCCTCCCATTGGCCCGCGCGGCGCGGCCCCGCCGGCGGCGCGCCCCCATTGGGCGGCGCGGCTGCCAGTCGGCGGTCGGCCGCTGCCCGGGCCGCCGTGCCGGTGGATGTCAAAGGCTGAAGCGGCGGCGCCGCCACAGTATAACTCGTGGGGGCTGCGCGGCGGCCATGGCCACAGCCGCCTCCAACCCCTACAGCCTCCTCGGCTCCGGCTCGCTCGCCCATGCGGACGGCGCGGGCATGCAGCAGGGGAGCCCCTTCCGCAACCCGCAGAAGCTGCTGCAGAGCGAGTACCTGCAGGGCGTCCCCGGCAATGGGCACCCGCTGGGGCACCACTGGGTGACCAGCCTGAGCGACGGCGGGCCCTGGCCCTCGGCGCTGGCCGGCGGCCCGCTGGAGCAGCCCGACGTCAAGCCGGGCCGCGAGGACCTGCAGCTGGGCGCCATCATCCACCACCGCTCGCCCCACGTCTCCCACCACTCGCCCCACGCCAACCACCCCAGCGCCTGGGGCGCCAGCCCGGCCCACAGCGCCTCGCTGGCCCCCGCCGCCGCCGGGCAGCCCCTCAACGTCTACTCGCAGGCCGGTTTCGCGGTGGGCGGCATGCTGGAGCACGGCGGGCTGACCCCGCCGCCCGCCGCCGCCGCCGCCGCCGCCGCGCAGGGCTTGCACCCGGGGCTGCGGGGCGAGGGCGGCGGGGAGCACGGCGAGCTGGGCGGGCACCACTGCCAGGACCACTCGGATGAGGAGACGCCGACCTCGGACGAGCTGGAGCAGTTCGCCAAGCAGTTCAAGCAGCGGCGCATCAAGCTGGGCTTCACCCAGGCCGACGTGGGCTTGGCCCTGGGGACCCTCTACGGCAACGTCTTCTCGCAGACCACCATCTGCCGCTTCGAGGCCCTGCAGCTCAGCTTCAAGAACATGTGCAAGCTGAAGCCGCTGCTGAACAAGTGGCTGGAGGAGGCCGACTCCTCCACCGGCAGCCCCACCAGCATCGACAAGATCGCGGCGCAGGGGAGGAAGAGGAAGAAGCGGACCTCCATCGAGGTGAGTGTCAAGGGCGTGCTGGAAACGCACTTTCTCAAGTGTCCCAAGCCGGCCGCCCAGGAGATCTCCTCGCTGGCAGACAGCCTGCAGCTGGAGAAGGAGGTGGTGCGGGTCTGGTTCTGCAACCGGCGGCAGAAGGAGAAGCGCATGACCCCGCCGGGCGAGCAGCCGCAGCACGAGGTGTACTCCCACGGCGTGAAAACGGACACGGCCTGCCACGACCTCTGACCGGGGGCGGCCGGGGCAGCGGGGCTGACCGGGGGACCGCCGCCGGGGCTTGAACGGACGGCTGCCGAGCGGCGGGAGAGGCGGAGCGGGGGCTGCCCGCTCGCCGCCGGGGCAATATTTCTCTCTCCGACCTGTCCGCCGATCAGTGCACGGTGTTTACTCGCAGACAAGGTTTGTTTTCGGTCTCGGCTAGGACGAAGGGGAAAAAAACAAAAACAAACAAAACAAAACCAACCCACACACAAAAAAGGAAAAAAAAAAAAAAAGAAAACCCACGGGAAAAAGGAAAAAAAAAAAAGAAAGAACCGACAGAAAAGGAAAGACAGATGTGTGCCTATGAATAACCTTCCAGCGCCTTGGTTATATCAGCTGTATTTCAGGTGAATCTGTTTTACAATAGACTAGTTTTGCATTTTTAAAGACTTATATAGCGTTTTTAAATGTCTGAGGTGTTTTACTACAAACTGTACACAATATTTGTGACCTAATTTGTATCGAATTGATCAGTCAAAACGTTTCTCCCTTCCCCACGCACCGGCAATGTCACCCAGCGGGGACGGGGCAGGGCGGCCGCGGCCCTTCCTCCTCCCCCCCCCCCCCCCGAGGAGACGGGGTTCCCCTCCGCGCCCGCGGAGCCCCGCGCACCCCACTGCCGCACGCAGGGCTGTCAAGAACAGGCTTATTTGTTGCAGCTTTTCTCTGCCTTTTCAAGAACTTCCCAACACCGTAAAACGGTCGGGTTACAATCCTGACCTCCCCCTTCTTCTCCCAAGGAAAAAAAAAAAAAAAAAGATTTCTAAGAGATTTATCCGAAATTAAGCATCACGAACAAAACCGTGGCATTGGCCAGTCCTTTGCTTTCCGAAGATGAGTTGGGCTTTTTGACCAGCGCCAGACTGAGAGGTCTGTAGTAAAACACCTTGATACTTCTGCGCTTCGGCTTCGGAAATCAGTTTTTCTGTATTTTGTTTCGATAGTGAAGAGGAATGAGGCGTCTCATGAATTTCGGGGGGGGGGGGGGGAGGGACAGAAAACGCCCGCATTTGGTTCACGCTGAGCTTATTTCCGCGTCCCAGGGAGATGCTGGATTTGGTGACAAGCTTTTATTTAAAAAAAAAAAAAAAAGGGAAAAAAAAAAAAAGGGAAAACAAACCGAACAGGGAGAAAAACAAAACAAACAAAGAAAAAGTCACTAAAAGGCTAAAACCATCACCATTTTTTCGGCACAGGGCAGTGCTGAGCTGTAACCGCCCCCTCCCCTCCGCCCGCCCGTGGATGTGTTGTGCACAAGGGCGGGGGGGGTGCAACGCCCACGCACCCACGCAGCCGCTCGCGAAGGGGAATCGCTGCTCGCGTGTGCGTGTGCGGGCACGGCCAAGTTCACCCGCTGCACCCGCACCCTCCCCGCGGCCGGGCTGGCTCGGGGCCGCCGGGCGGGACCGGGCCGGGCGGGACCGGGCCGGGCCGGGCTCCCCCCGCACCCAGGGGCCCCCCCGGGCCGGGCCGGGCCCGGTACGGCCCCGCTCCGCGGCTGCACCCCGCTCCGCGGCTCCCCGCACAGCCCCTCTCCTTCCCCGGCCTTCAGATTTTTTCCTTTCGACATTTATATTTTTCAAGTATTTTTCAGTAAGCGCTAAAAAAAAAAAAAAAAGGAAAAAAAAAAAGGAAAAAAAAGGAAAAAAAAAACCAAACTCGACACTGAGGACCTGCCTATTTCTGCCAACTTTATAACTGTACAGTTTTGTATATTAAACGTTTTTTGGAAGTTATTAATTTAAAGAAAGATCATTTAGTTTATTCATTTAGTAACTGATGTATAATAAACGCTATTTTCATTAAAGGTTGCTTTTTTCAACTATTTTATCCAAAATTGCCTATTGCAGTTGCCAACAATTATTTATTTTCAATAAATTCCGCATTATGTTTAAAAAAAAGAAAAAAAGAAAAAAAACGTTTCAGAAAGAAAGAAAGAAAAAGCCTAAATGGGTGTCGGAAAAAAGAAAAATAACAACGGAACACACGAGTGGCTGTAACGTTTGGTTGTCGACCAGTTTTAGTCAAGGGATTTATATTGACGCAATATTTTATTGTTGTAAACGGAAAAAAAAATTTAAAAAAAAGGTTTAAATAAACATTTTTACAAAAAAAAAAAAAAACCAACAAGAACAAAAAAAGGATTAAAAATGACCTTGCGTTGTGTGTGCGCTGGCCGAGCCGGGGCTGCGGGCACGGGGACCCCCCGGGCCTCGCCCCCCCCGCCGCACCGGGCTCCCCCTCCCCGGGAAGGGCCGGCGCCCTCCCGGGAAAGGGGCTGGGGCCGGGCCGGGCCGCGCCGGGCGCGCCGCTCCCACCTGCCGCGGGGCGCGGAAAAGGCGCTTTTGGGGGGGAAGAGGCGCTTCTGGGGGGGGAAGGGGCTCTGCGGCTCTCTCGGGCCCGGGCAGCGCCGGGCAGGACGCGCCGCCGCGTATATGGACCCTATAGAGCGAGATCGGTGTGGGTATGCGTGTGCAACGTGCGGCGGCAGGCGCAGCGCTGCTCCTCGCCTCCGCTCCCGCGCAGCTCTGCGCGCCCGCGCTGCGGCCGCCTCCTCCCCGCCGGCCGGTGCCTGCAGGGGCCCCGGCGGGGGTCGTCCCCCCCCCCGCCGCCCGAGCAGCAGGAACGGGGGCACGAAGGAAGTTCCTTTTGTTCCGTCCTTCCCTCCGCCCCACCCTCCCCGGGCCGCCGGCACCGGCAGCGCAGCGGAGGGGCCGGGCCGGGGCTCCTGCGCCCCGACCCCCCCCCCGCCTCGGCCCGGGCCGCCCCCCGCTCCCCCTGGGCGGGAAGTGGCGTGTTCGGGAGGAACAATAACAGTTAATCACATCTAATGGGGTGAAACGGGGAAGCTCCAGCCCCGGCAGCCGGGCCGGGCGAAGGGAGGAGGGTGGGTGCTGGGGGGGGGAGGCAGGCAAGCAGCAAACTTCACGGCAGCACCGGCGAAATGGCCTTCGATTTTTTGTTCTTTCCCCCCTTCCGAAGCTGAACCGTGGGGAAAACAATAACCAACCCTTCTGCGAATAGCTTAGGGGAGGGGAAAATTACCTCTAGGAGTCCTGAGAAGCGACCCGAGCGAGCTCTCTTGTCTGTATAACCCAGCAGCAGCAGGAGCACGAGTGGACAGGCACCTTCCCACGCCGCTTACAACGAACGTACAGTCCTGTACCTGTTAGCAAGAGGGATTTGGGACGTAAGCAGTGGGCGATGCTTTGTTTCTTAACCATAAATCTGATTTTTTTTTTTTGGTAAGTCTTTGCAAGCTGCAGCACGGCGCAGACACCACGGTGTTGGGGGTGACGGGCCTGCGCCTGCCCCTGCGCCCGGCAAAGCCCGGCTGCCTCCGCAGCGGGACGACAACCTGCAACTGCTTCAGAAAGGATTACAGCAGAAGGGGAAGGAAATATAGCCCCCCAAAATCACATTTCTCAGTCAGCTCCAGAAGCAAAATAAACGTGCACCGAGTAGCGTGGGTACCAAAGCGGGAGTAAATGGCCGCGGTTTGTAAACAGCCCCAACCAAGGACACGGAGGAAAAGCTTCACGTTAAAACATACCCTACGTGGTCACACTGGCTCTTAACGTTCAGGGTCGTGAGAGGTAAAGCTCTCGCAGCCAGCGTTGGTTTGGAGGAAGGGCAGAAGGCGTTTCACTGAAATTAGCCTGTTTTAGAGCCCTTTGGCTGTTCTGTAAATACAACTACAGCGAGGGCTGCGTTATGTGTTATTTTAAAACAGATTATGTTAAGAGACAAAAGAGATGCAATGAAAGGCAAAATCAAGTAAGTTTATCAGCAGAAGTACTTCAAAGACTGCTTGAAAGCTGGAAAAAATAGGGAAGGAGAATTTCATTTAAAGAAAAGAAAATCTCTGCTTGTTATTGCCCATATATTTCAGTATTCCTGTGAGCAAAAGGAAACTCTTTTGTGCCACCTAATGTTAAGTAGAGATCACTGTTGTCTTCTTTGCTGCCCATCATACACCGTGTGCGTGGGGATGCCTCGGGGTGCTGAGCGCATCCGGGCGGAGCGGGGCGGCTGGGGATGCTAAGCATCCAAAAGTCCCACCAAACCAAGGGCAGGAAAAGAAACTTCAGCTTCACAGTCATGGATCAGGTTATCTTCTGAATTTAGGAAATCATTAAAAAAAGAACTCAAGAGGGGGTGGAAAGAAGCACAGGGTATAATCAGAAGAACGAGAGACTCCAAATTTGGTCTTTGTTAGAATAAAGTAAACCCCGAACGAGCATATCCAGGCTTTATATAAGCTGCCCACCACCAAGCATCTATCTCAGCAGCCTCTGCAAACCTCCGGGCTTGCAGCAGCTGCCCCTCAGCTCTCCTTCGAGGACCGCAGTGGCCTTGCCTTTGCATCCTTTGCGCACACGTGTCTCCCGGTACGAAGAATTTATGGTGTGTACTTAGCAGCCGCTCGCACTAATGGAAGATACTAATTTAGTACTGAAATATCTCACGCGGTCCTTTAAAGAAGAAAGGGTTGAAAGAAAGCATTTCTCTGATAACAATGAATTACACCGCTTTTGTGATTTTAATGGAGAGTGTTAAACATCTTTCTTTAACAATTTTTGAGGCTGCATCTCCTTTGCTTTTTGTGTTATATGAAACCTGAGGCTTCCTTTGGCTTTAAATTTCAAATATTCCCAAGCCGTGCTCTCCTCCCCTCTAGAGAGGGCCAGGACCATAGGAGGGGGTTCACTTGGAAGCAAAAATTGCTGCAAGTAAGCAGAGATGCTATCCCACTTCATAGTGGTCTTTATAGATCATTCAGAATATGGACCAGTTCGTCCCATCCATACCTAGACTACATTTGACCAACATGCTTTTGAAATCCCTCAAAATTAAGTAATTTGAGTTTTTCTTTCTTTATTTTTAAGTAGCAATTCCAGACGTTCAGGCAAAGCAGACGAGAGCACCCGGTCCTATTGGGCCTGCATCGATGTACCAAAATCGCCACCGATTTTTAGGGCAGATCCACATGTAGATGGAGGCACGTTTAAAACACTAAGTCCTTCCCCTGGGAGCCAGGGAGCATGCGGGGCTGGGGGGGATGCCCTTCCGCCAAGGGTCCGATCCCAAAACCCAGACCCAATTCATCATTTTACTCACCAGAGCAGTTTCTATTTAATTTGGTGAGCTCCTCCATGCAAATGAAATTATTCAGTTGTGTCCCTGCACAACCTCACTCAAGGCTCGATCCTAGAAGAAATGTATATACAAGATTTTAGGCAGGTGACCAGTCCCGCTGAGCATCCCCGAAAATCCTCGCCAAGATCAGGGCCTACGTTTGCACTCGCTTTCCCCTTTTTCTAGCATCCTGTAACCAATAGACTGGAAAGGCTCCACAGCAATTACATATTTAGGATATGTGATAGCTGCAGTTAAGATCTTTACGACTGATTGCAGGATAAAATTTACTTCAAATGTGCAAGAGCCCATTTTTAAACCCCAGTCTTTCAGCTGCTTTCCATTATATATATTCTGAAGAATCAAAAGCAATTAGAGCATACGAAGTCTAAATGGTAAATAATTTCCAAATCAAAACCTTTATTAAAGCAATAAGCATCTATTTTGTTAACACTGTAAGATACGGAGAGGGCCAAACTAAATAACTTTTGGTTTAATGTAATGAAAAGAAAGCCAGAGTTCTATGCTGAGGACTGGTATGTGAAATCTCACCCCAAATGGGTTTTTGGTTGAGTTTTTTAAGATTCGGGAAAGCAGGGTAAGCAAGAGGATTTAAAACCACCATTTTACGTGGTGGTGATGTGAACGGTACCACAGTTTACACACGCTTGTGAAGGGATTTGTACATGGATCTGTGGCTTGCCGATTCACAGCGAGCGCTACGTGCTACGCCGGCTTGTAAATATTTGTAGAATCACGTCCTTAATTAAAATGGCAAACCAGTATTAAATCTTGGAAGGGGATAGACAGAGGAGAGCGAGGAAGAGCTGTCATTGGTAAGAGCCTGTCAACACGAAGTTAAAAAGCTAATGGTAAATATCATTTCTGCCGGCTCTGGTTTTGTGGTGCTATCGATCGCTGCGTCCTGGCTCTGCAGCTCCGTGCGGCTCCTGATCAATGTTCTGCCGGCACCGAGCAGCGCTGAAACGACACCGAGGAGTCTGCTGCTGCAAAAGTATTTTTTAAAACGTGGGTGTTTCAAGCAGTGACTGTGAGAAGCTGGGCAGCAGCCCTTCTCACCCCTGGTACTATTAAGGAACCGAAAATGCTGCTCCATTATTCTGCTGCTGGATTTTTATTTTTTAAATGATGCCAGTCCTTGACTTCTGCACCTCAAGTACAAATAATATTTACCCAATGTAGAAATGCCATTTCTGAACCAAAGTTGTTTTCCTTTTTGGCCAAAGCATGAAGTTTTGTTTTGCATATTTATCTTCAGACTTTGGGAAGGAAAAAATGAAATAAAATGAAATAAAAATCAGCTGACAGATCTTACTCACCAGAAAGTGGCTCGGGGTGGGGGGGGAGCGACAACGTCTGAACTCCTCCTGCCATGTCGGCTGGAGTGCAAATGGAGGTAACACGAGCTGCTCCCCGTTCAGGGCTTGTACTTCTGTCTAGATTATGGGATTAGTCTCTGTTACATCTATCTGCAGCTAGGAACTTGTGATCCAGTTAAAGCAGCTTGAAAGGCACCCAGCAGGTGCTGGGGGTCCGACTCCGCAGCACAAATTCTGTGCAGTTACGGGGGGAAAGCAGGGGCTGGCATCGCGCGGGGCTTTCCAAGGCTCCGTACTGGAGGGGGGAAAAGGAAAAATCAAAGTCCTGCCAGAAAACACACTTGCAGGCAGGGACAATTAGCCACAGCCTTTTTTTTTCCCCCCCCTAGATCCTGAAAATGGAGTTGCTAAGTGAAACAATGCATAAATGCATAAATACATAAATGCATAAATACAAACGCCGTCAAACCTGAGTTTGTGAAGCTATGCTGCTCCTTGCTCCGTACACACTGTATGGACATACTGGATCTCTGAGACCTAAGAAATGCTAATTCAGTGCTGGAATTTGGAGTTTGCAGAAACTGTCCTGTCAATGTCACAGGGGATTACTAAATCTACAGGAAGATTAGAGCTCTGCATATATTTAGATTATCGATTTAAAACTTTATTACCTTTGATACAGCTTCTTCACGAAGGAAACAATTCAGCAGCGGGAATTCTGTCCACATAAAGCTTTTGCAGGGTCGAATCCTTCTGTACAATCCTGCTTTTCAATAGAGTAGACAAATCTCTCTGTAGGTGATGCTACAGAAACCCAACACGAGTGCAGGAACGACACGGCACCTTATAAACACAAAGTCCTGCCCTGCTCAGCCAAAACTTCTCCTAACCGCAGCAGAGAGAGGATGCTACACACCCAAAATTATACAGCCATGATAACTTTTTAATGGAAAAAGTAATAGTATAGGTTTTACTGTCATGTATTCTTCATACTATAGTAAAGCTGTAGTACAGCCTAAGAAAATCTGCCTTTGTAACAAGATCTATACAGAAATGAATACATGGTAATGTGACTGGCAATGGTTTTCTCAGAAAAATATGCGGTTGCATAATAAGATAGTTATAACAGGATTAGGTTTCAAGTACAAAGCTGAAGTTCAAAGATTTTTTCAGGCTGGTATATGAGAAAATTACAAACCGGGATTTTTGAGCTTTCAGTTCCCCATGGTGGAGAACCTTTGTGACTAAGCATCACTCAGGCCTGTCTCAGCTAAACCTGGGAAAACGCTGGCCCCTGTTGTGCTGCAGCCGTCCCAAGATTGGCTTCAGACGAGTACAACACGCAGTCGGGTAAGGTCCCGGGTTTCCCTCCTGCGATCTGCACTCTCCTGCATCCGACACTGGAGCTGGTCATTCGGGGCACAGGAACCTGCACATCCAATACTCGGTGCTGGCTCTCAACCCTTTGTGCAGAGGCTTTTTCTTTCCTAGAGGAACAAGCACTATTGAATCGCTCCAAATGAACAAAAATGGTGCATGGAGCAATTTAAACCCAATTCAGTAAAAGTGAGCACCTGTTCCAGTACCTTCATCATAAATCCAGATTAAAAAAAGTAAAGTCTGCATTGTCTGATATGTTTTAGTATGCTGCACACCCATTTCAGATGATCTCCAACTCCACCACATCTGAAGCTTCAAACTCACCGTGTACATTTTCTGCTCTGTCGCATTCTTCATCCTTGACTATAAAATACTTTTTGCCATTTTATTCAAAATAAAGCACATCGAATGAAAGAATACCAAACAACTATTTTAGCAGAAAAGTCTTGAGGGGGGGTTTCCTAATCTCCTAAAGAAAACACATGCACAATTAGTTGCTGCTACCTCTTCTGTATATTGAAGGCAGGACAAGCCAGGAGACGGAGCAAGAGGAGGGCAGACACCCAGCACGGCCATAGGAGAGTTAGAAGAGATGAGTTCAGTGGGTGCTCGTTTCCATCCCCATTACAACGACTGTCTTCAGCAGAGATTTATGCCATGCCATTTCTTCCTCTTGCCCCAACCTAAGTCACAAAAATGCGGTATCGGAATTGTAACGCCTCATATATTCTAAGGAAGATAATAGTAAACTGCGCTGCTTTGACCTTTTCGGGATTTCTGCTGTTTGATTCACTCGCCGCGGCCATCCCTCGTGTTCGCAGCAGTAACCTGTGGGGATGCAGTACAGCGGGGGCCAATCCAGCTACAGAATATTGAAAAGGTTAAAGTCTATGTTTATGAGTCTATTAAATGTTTATAGTCTTTCACAGGCTATACCGGGCATTAAAATTATGATATCTCATTCTCATAACAAACACTGTAACGAGAACAGAAAATGGCAAAGTATGAATCTGTTCTGAAGGCAACATTTGTAATGAGAGTACAAAACCAGCACAGTATTAATTTGCTCCTTTGAAATAGTCAAAAAGGAAGAGATGACGCCACAAACCAAAGCCACACGTAGCGTGACTTGGCGACGGATCACCCAGCCAGAAGGTACCAGCGACCCATTCCACCCAGCTTCCCATCTCCAGCACCAACCAGCAGTGGATGCTGCAGTGGAGATTAGGAAACCTAAAGAGAGACTAGACCTTTCCTTCAGTCCTCAGAGTTTTTAAGCTAAAGTGCAAAAAATACAAATTCTTGGAGACTACTGGCACAGAGCCGTGCTGCTGGGGACACCATTCCTGTTCCCACAAGCTCCTCGAAGCCTGCTCAGACCACCATAAGCTGTCTGCTTTGCTTTTACACGTAACAGTGGGGTTTATAGGCCATTAAACACTGTGCACATATATTTTTTTATCTGTTCTAAATATATCGCATCTTAATTTCACTGCGTGTTGTAAGATGGCTACAGTACATTAACGAGCACCCATGAATGTGGACAATTTAAACCTTCTTCAGCCAGGCTCCAAACACACCCCACATCCCCTGGCTCCATTATTAGTCCCCTAGGTAGATCCAATCCTATGAATACGTGGGAAGATCCTACCATAAGCAGAGTTTTGGTAACCCGAAAAGGAGCGGGTGCACCAGGGACTTCATTATTCCTGAGCTATTTTACATGAGAAGTGACCAATCGTGACTTAATTTATTAGTTCTCCAGTCCCACATCCTACAGTCTCGGCCAAGGCGATGCTGTAGGCACCAGCCGTACCGTCCCAGCAGCCTAGTCCCCAGCAATGTTCCTCAGGCACCACAAGGGAGAAATTTAAAGAGAAATTTGAAGATCGCCGCTGCTAGCCATGGGGAATTTCTCCCCAGCGTGAGGTGCAACACAGGCGAAAGTAACGGAGAACCAGGTTTCTTTGAACTACGACGGATAGTGATATAAAATCATAAATAGACAGACAGGCACACGTAAACACGCAGAGGATCAAAGGAGCCAGCCTAAGTGCAGGCAGCGAGCTCGCAGCAGGGAAGGGCTTGGAGGCTGTCCAGCCGGCGCTCACAGTGGTTTGAAAGGTCCCCCTAAAAGTAGGATATCAGCAGGCTTCAGTTCAATGCACCCCACAAATTACCCGGTTTTGATGGCCAGGGAATAGCCAGAAACTTTAATGGAAAGGGAAAAAAAAAAAATCTTTCCACCCTGTTAGCGGGTTCTATGCTTCAATGCTTTTCTCACCAGAAGAAAGGTGAGAAGGGCTACTGAGAAATAGCAGTGGGTGTTATCGTGGAGTCCTCCAAATCAGTGAAAGCCACAAACTTTGTAGCTCCGGGGGCTGCTGTGGACAGCTCGTTCTTCCCAAAAGAGTCTGTATTGTGGTGTGACCAGCGACGAACACGAAGACTCGCTTCTCCAATACCTTAAAATTTATCTATGTGTGTTCTAACACCTCTAATGCCTTTAACCACCACTACCACCACTCGTCTGGGGAACTATCTTCATTTTGCATACAAAGCTGTCTACAAAATGAATCTGTTCTGATGACTCAGGGTCCCCTGCTACTGCCAACTTGCATTGTAAAACAAAAGCAAGACCAGGGTTAAAACACGGAGAGGAGAAGCCAACACACACTAGCTTTACCTGCAAGACTCCGATATTTGCACAGTTGATGTTACACCAAGAAATAAGAGTGCTGGGTGACTGCAGACCTCCTGATGATTGCTGGGACCTGGAAAGGAGATGGAAACTGGGTAAGAAAGGACCAACGGGGGGGTTTGTCAAATGAAAAAACAACTGGCTAATAAGTTACAGGAAAACATCTTTAGGATGGGCCCAAAAAGGAGCATTAGCAGCATTCTGCTAACATATCCCTTCAGAAACAGCACGGTACGCCTGGTGACTGAGAAAAAGATTAAACCCCCCTACTGTCACTCCTTATTCAGATAAGCTCACAAACATTGAATGTGTTGCAGTAACAACCCCAGTGGCACCCCGAACCAATCTATGGGATGGAGGGGAAAGGATTTATTCACCAACTCATGGGTCTTGCAAAACTCAAGTAGTATTTGTATTTAAGGAAACCATCCGTATGAACCAAACCCCACCAGCTCAGACCAGCGCTCCACTAAGCCTTGTCTGCAAGAGTTGCCAGTGCCACCTTTTTTGAAAGATGCAAGAAAATCAAAGTCATTGTGGAATAACTTCTCTGAGGATGCATCTTTCTCATCCCTTGATTGATATTTGGTTTATATAATATATTTTCTTTAAATCCTATCCTAAATAATACCCAGAGCGGTTTTGTAATGAACCACCAAGGTCTATGCCAGACTAGGGAGTGGTTGAAAGTTTCCTTTGTGTTTTCTATCAGAGGTGATACCTGATTTACACCAATAACATTGTGTCTGGGGCATTTTGGATCTGTTGTTCCTTCTAGATGCTCTTGTGGCATCATGGCACACTAACACAAATGCCAAGAGCCACCAAGAACTGAGCTCCAACTCAGCAGTCGGTAGATTAATGTAAAAATAAAATTTCATCAGTTTTGAAGGCTTAGCAAGTTCCCCTTTATAATCGATTCAGTTTATAGGTAGCTATAATCTATTTTATCAACTCAGATTGACTGATTAAAGTATAAGTGAACTAATGGTTACTATATCATATATATCAAAAAAATATATAGATGAATTAATAGAAATACAAGAGTCGTGTCTTCTAAAATTCAACTTTTTACTTGCTGGGCACCATGCTTAATAGACCTCTGGCTAATGTCCAGTTTTGTGGTGGTGATACCAGTGAATTCTTTAAAGAATGGATCATCATTATTGATGAACTTATAAGAAAGGTTTTGAATGCATTCAGAAATGAAAAAAGCCTTGAAAAACCAAGATTGAGCAGGGACCAATCCCATCAACTTCCCACTAAAGCTAAAGCTCCCATCACCGCAGCAGAGCAGGGTCTTGCTGCCTAAGGACCTGGGGATCCAAACAGCCTTAAAGGTCTCATCCTACCCCCATGAAACCTCTGATTCTCACCGTGAATCGCTCTATTTACACATATATTCTCCTGGCAAAAGAATAAAGATAATGCTCCTTTCTGTCGGCTGTAAATGACGAAGATAACAATTCAGGAAGAAAAACTCCCAAACCAAAGCCTTCTGCTCTCGTGAGCTACTCAAAGACTGAACTTGAAGTAACTTCTGCTTAAAAAGAGCTGTGAAAATAAAATATGCAAAATCAGTATTTTTTCTTACTATTACCTCAAACAAATTTCTCGAGAAAATGACACTATATTTTAATTTTAAAATCACTTCTGATAACGGGCCATTAAAATGGCAGTTATTACAAGTATATGAAAAGTAAAAACAAGACATCAAATATAATGATGTCATTGATGTTTATTTTACTTTCCGCTATATCCCTAACATGCTGTTTTATTTGTTTTGTAATAAAGTATTAAAAAACTATATACATAAGACATTATATGTTGCAAAGGATTAAAAACGTAGACACCAAACCAGGATTAGTATCACTTAATAGAAATCCATGATTTAAAGTGAACTAATATGCAGTACCCAGGAGGGACTGAGACACCTCAACCCAGGGGAAGAGGACAGGAGGAATTGGGCTGTTAGGTGAGGAAAGGCGCGCGGAGAAATTGGCCATCACAAATATCCGTCCCAAACACTTTATGAAAACCAGACGTTTAAAAAAAAAACCAAAAAAAAAACAAAACAAAAAAAGAAAGTCTCACAAGGTTTCACAGCCATTTAAACCCAGTCGCAGGAATTCAATGTTCTTTCTTGGACCGTGGCCGTCATTTACTTCTCGTGTTGAAATATCGTGAAGTTCCCAATTAGGGCCAGGTTTCCCCAGGGCGGCCGCCCTGCGCGAGGCAGCTCCGTGTGTGGCATCCCAGCCCCGCGATGACAAGCCCCCATTGCCCTCCCAGGCAAAGGAAGTTCCTCCTGCTCTGCAAAACCAAGGCAGGAGGAAGAAGGAAACGAGAGCACCAAAAATGTTGTCTACCGGGAGATGGGAGGGTTTCAACTTCCCCTGCGCCCAGCTGGGCGTGCTTCTGCACAGCTCGCTCTATGGGAGGGGGGGGGAATCAGAAAACCTATAAGTGGGGTGTGGGCTGAAGTGCTGTGGGATGCTCTGCCGCGTACGGCAGTCCTGGGTTTAGACAGCAACTTTTTGGGGCTGTTACTGAGCTGCTGCATGTAATGCAGGCGGTTCCTGAGCTTCTGTGGTGCTAACGCAGGTCTTTGCGCTCCAGAACCACCCGTGTAGTAAAATCATCATCGTTGAATGTACTTTAAGGAGTAATTATTCTTGTATTACAGAAAAACAGCCTTTACAAATTCAATTCACTTTAAAAAATAAAATAAAATCCCAAACTAGGAGGTTTTTTCCCAAAAACTACCACTCCTTCCCATACCCAAAGTAGAATATTTGGTCTCAGTTCTAGAGCACAAATATTTTTTTCCGTAACTTTTTTGGGGGTCTCTCTGAGCTCTTCCACAGAGGCGTGGAGAAGTGCAGCCTGACCATTAATTTCTGCCATCCTGCTTGAACATGAAAGTATTAATGTAGTGCGTTCCCACAGCAAATATACCGGTATGAATCAAGGCGATGAAGAGAATACAGCAGGGTACTGAAGAGGCAGGGTTGTTGAGCTGAGCAGGCAAGCTTATGATTAGACAAAAATTGTACTTTCTTAACGGTGCTTAACATCTACGCGATGGATCCGAGCAATATATTGTGCAAACATCTGGTGTTCCAGTGGTGAGATGGATCACGTGGACGGATGATCAAATACAGCGAGGCTCATCGCTCTTCCGTCGGAGACGCATGGTCACGCAGCGAAGGCGCATCTTTCTACTTGCTCTGACTGCTGATCTATTGATTTTGAACCGCTCTGATTCCCCCTGTGTCTGGCTGTAGATGCAGAAGAGATGAAGCAACTGGGAAATCAGCAAAGCAGCAAGCTGAGCAGTACAAATTGGTAAAAATTATTTAATACTGGGAAGCTGATCTAGTCACCCCCTGGTAATACTGTCAATTAAGTGTATGAAATTAATATTAATTATCAACAATGAATTGTTTGCAAGTGTAATAATGAATAGAGAAAATAAGAAGAAACACAGCACATTTACAATGCAAAAATGTTGGCTGTCTCTGAATATTTCCTCTGAAATCTGTTTTGGTTCCATTAAGAAGTACATTCATAAATATATTTTCTTACTATTTGAGTTGCAAATCAGCCTAGACAGATTAGAAAGTGCCACAAAGCAAATGTATACACTGAAATTCTGTCTGATCCAAGAAGTTATATTCATTTAAAAAAAAAAAAAAAACAAACCCATCAGAAAAAACCCCACAGAGATGCTCAGCAAGAGCAGTCATCTTTGAAAAAGAGGAAACCAGCAGCACTTGGAAATATTTTAACAAGAGAAGCACACACTGGAATGTCACTCCCAGCCCATGCCGCATGCTGATGTGCTGATGCCTATCAACAGATTGCAATAACTTTCTTCTGATGTTGGGAAAAAAAAAAGCCAAAAGGAAATGGTAAACCTATTCTATAAGCGAAGAAATCTTAATCTCTGATATGTAATTTATAATTGGTTTTAACTAATAATTTTAAGCCATTTCTGGATTAGAAGCGCACTTCGCTCTGCACCTGCAAGGAAGGTATGCCAGGGGAAAATGCTGTCGGAAAAAGAAAGGCCCGGACCGGGGTGCGAGAGGCCGCTGAGCTCCCTGACCCCAAGGGAGGACAAGCTGGTGGCAAACCCTGGCTTCCCCTGCCTCCCCTCTCCTGTGCACTGCTTTTTCTTCCATTCTAGTAATTAACGCTGGTTTGCCCTCTTAACTTTACATTTAAAAGGATGGAAACCTTCAAATACATGAAAAACATTTTCTGCTGTGTATAGATGGCATTTGGGAGAAAGTGCTCAATGTCAAATATTCTTTTGGGATGGTAAAATAGCGCAACTATTTCAAACAGGAGGGCAATTTTTGCGTGCGTCTCTATCAGTCTGGGGGAAACCCGTTCCCCTTGGCATGGCATCTGCTAGCGGGAATCTTCTCCTTTGCCATTAAAGCCAGCTATGCTCTCAGAGATGCAGGAGAGGCCTTGATTATACCACCACTAACAAGGGCATCAAATTATATAGTGTATCACAGGGAGATTTGATCAAAATAAATCTTTAGAGAAATGTTTCCCTCTAGGACTACCTTCCTCCACCCCCAAAAGTTTTCAAAATACTCCCACCTGACATATGGTGCAAGCATAGTCAAGCCCAAAGGCACAATAATTGTTCATCACCAATCATGTTAGTTTTTTTAAGCTTGTTTATAAGCCCAGAAATTAAGTTTTCCCTATTTGGGATTATTTTCCACTGTTTACTCAGCTGAATTGAAAGGTGACTCTAGCTTATAGGTTAGGAAAGTATTTGGTATGGGAATTTTAGCTATCTTGTGTGGGTTTTCCAGGGCTGGGTTCTAGGAGAGCCAGACCCAGGCAGAGGGGCAGGAGGGTACAGCGGCAGGGACGGTAGTGGAAAAAAAGGATGCAAGCAGTTGGTCCTCCCAGTTGGCTGGGTTTTCAAATCTATGTGCAATAAGTGAAGAACAATGGAACTCAGTAAAAGGACAAGTTCTCCCATGGTGTTTGCCTGAAAGGTTTAATTTCTTCTGGAGCAAGAGCGCGGTCTGTGCCGGCACAGCGAGTTCCCGGGCACGGGCAGCCCTCGGAAGTCTGGGAATAAAACAGCTCGTGACTCTAAACCAAGACCAGCCCCAGGTTCAAAGCAGCTCTTCAGAAATATCAGGCAGTTAACACTCAGTCTCCAATTCCAGAATCTACACTTAGAGTGAGGAAATATTAAGCTACAAATGTTCATTTAGCTCATTTCCTACCAAACGTCTACGTTTGCTTTCCCCGCAGGGCTCCCGTGGAGGTGGGGTCGGGCTGTGCAGCGTGCCCGAGGAAGCCGTAACCTCAGGCCGGTATCACAGGAGGCATTTTCGCCCCACGGCTGGTGCAGAGCTCAGGAACGGCTGGGTGAGGTGAGCAAAAAACCGTTGCATATCACAAAAATTGAGTTGTACGTGCACCAGCCTGCTAATACAAGTCTGTGTATGAACATGCCTACGCTTTCTTGAAGGACCCGCATGCTAACCGAAGAGCTGATTCACTTCAGAAACCTGGAGTGTAACAAGCAGTATTAATCCTTTTTGAGAGCCATGTATAAAATGATGGATCAGTTATGCTGCTTGAGGGGCATAAATATCATTTATTAAGACAATCATGGTTAGTTCTTTGCAATTTTTATTTTTAATAGAAAGCATGAATCTCAGTTAAAGCCAGATTTATGCTCACCCTTGCCTAACCCAGGGCCAGGATCTTTGATCCCAAATTATTTAGGAAGGGGAGAACTCTCACCTGCACGGGGCGTTTCTGCTTGGAATGTGCAATAAGCAGCAAAAAGAGTAAGATCTCTGGGGGTTAAGTCTTTCAGCACCCTCAGCGTACATCATGGACTTAGTTGAGCCACAAAGGTACGTGTTATAGCTGGCAGACTCTGGAGGAAGCTCCTATACCCCAAACAAAGCAGCTGTTTACAAGGGGAAAAAAATTCTTGTAACTCAAGGAAATGAAAGCAGTCTAAAGAGAGAAAACAACTCTTTAGCTTTACAATGTTGATTTATACTAATCTAAGTAGCTATTATTATGAGCTGATCTGTGGCATTTCTGCCCTTCCTCCAATCTGTCACAAAAGCAAGACATTCAGCATTACTTATTCAACCAAATAAAAAAGAAAAATGGTAGAACCCAGATGAGGTGTTTGTTCCTGCAAACTGCTCCTCTGTTGTTGCTTAAGGAAAGCAGCAATGCAAACTGGATTATATAGAACTCATACAATACACGCAGTAAAGAAATAAAGGCAAATTACTTACCCAGATTCTTCCCAAAGGCCTTTGCATTTTTTTGCATAAAGTAATCCGTTACTGAAATGCATTTGTAGGTGCAACATACAATTATTTTAAAAGCACTCGGCAAAATGACTTACAAATTTTGGGCAGAAACTGAATAAAAATGTCGTTTCCAGTTTGAATGGTGAGAGAAACGGAGACAGTGATAATGTCACGTTGGGATTTCAACAGGAGGACTCGGGCAAACAGCGCTTCGAATGGGGAAACACCCGCTATCGCCTGTCGTGACGAGGAGTAATGAGAGCCCTGAATCTCTCCCAGAGCCAGAAACAGATCCCCGGGAAAAGTTCCCACGAACACATTGCTGCAGGCGGCCATCCCCATCGCCTCCATCCCAATGCCCACCAGCCCTCTCCCTGCTCCGACTTCTCCCTTTCCCCCTGGATGGTCGGGCTCCCCAGGCTGACTGACACCCCTCTGCACGTGGCAGACACCAGGGGTTTTACAAGAGCCTGGGGGAGTTATTGTGGGGGTTTATTCCTTTTTTTTAAATTTTATTTGTGCAGTAATTTCTGTCCCTCCTCCCCATCCTGTCTTGCAACATCACAAGAGATGGTTCTCTTCTAATTGGAAAAAATTTCTAAGTTAAGCTCGTCAAAATGCACCAGCCACAGGGATGCGGGGTGTGGGAATGGCCGTAACCCGCTGGCCGCGGGGCTTTGGTGGGCCAGCCCGCAGCCCGGCGAGGCGGAGCGGGGACCCCCGCGCCCGCAGGAGCCGGCCCCGCTCCCACCACCCTTCTCAGCCTCTTCTGCATTCAAACAGCTTACACGTTTAACAAAAATCTGATTCACTCTTTTAACGAGACTCTTTCAGAGCATCAAAAGGCAAGTGAATCTTAAAATTGAAGTTCATAGGAAAAGCTTTAATTTGGACAGGAAAAATAGGGATAACAAACTATTCAACCTACAGCTTCCCTCCGAATGGGTTTATGTTCCGGTTCACGCTGGATCGGCTTCAGGAGCCAGAAATCAGTGTGCACATTAAAAGCAGCTGCAACCCTTTGAAATTTATGGGAGACGGAGGGAAAATAATTCTGAATAATACAGGTCCTTTGGCATTAACTTAAAATTATTTTTTAAATAAATTGATTGTAGTTTTATTTATAAGCCCAAGCCTTCTGCAGCTCACAGCAGAAAGACGACCTTCAGCTGGTGTAAACCGTCGGAGCTGGAATTTAAAGGAATTGGGACCATTTATGCTTAGTAAAGCTCTGCTCCGGAGTACTGCTCAGGATCATATGAATCCCTTCTCTTTCAGGAGAAAGGCTGTCTGAATGTCACTCACATTGCCCTTTATTTTTATCCATTAGACAAACAAAATGAACGATCACATTTATGCCGCGGACAGAAAGCAGACCCCACAGGCTATACGTTGTGAAAAGAACTCTTTCTACCGAGCAAGATAATGCTTGAAAAGGTGAATGAAAAGATTTTAGTAAAGAGGAAAATGTCCCTGTAGGACCCTTCCTAATTCTGAGCTCTTCAGTAACGTCAGCCTCGCTAATCCATACCTAGCTGTGAGTTCAAATGAAAAATTCATTAACTTTGTGTCCTTTAATTTATTAGGTGTAGCAACACTCCTCATCAGGGGAAGGGCTGAAAGGAGGGGACAATCAGGGCTCTTTTATTCTTCTTGCAAATCTACGGGCTGACAAAGGGAGAGGACCAGTTTGTGAGAAATTACACTCGCCTAATTAGAAGAGCCGCTGTTTGCTCTCGCAGGCACGCCAAAGCCGACCAAAGGAAAAATGTCAGATCTGCCATCAAAGACCTGAAATGGCCACGGCTAAAACCATGCCAGGACCAGACAACAGCGGAGGCACCTCGGTGACCATTTCATCCCACGGTGGGACATAAAAAGGGAACGCATCAGGAACAAGAATAACAAAGTCTTTTATATAGTGAATTAAAACTGAAATCTGGACTGCCTACACCACAGCGGGACAAGATGCTGCTTTATATCCGCTACACCAACTGCTAGATACCTCTTACACCCGTGTTACGGCACGTTGTAGAGTTTTTCCCAGCAAACGGCCTAGGAAAGCTGAGTTTGGGTGCGGGAACCAAGGGTAGGAAATATAAAGGATTTTTTTCTCCGAACGCTGTCTCGCTTCAGGGGCTCAGGGATCACATCACAGCCCCTCTCTGCTCAGCTTCCACAGCTGAACCTGGGAATAACAAACCACTCCCATCTTTTCCATTGGGCTGATAGAAGGATTCAGTTTTATTCACAGCAACACAGTATTTTGTCCTTACGTGACCCTCCCTGGTGTCCCTTCCCTCCCTCTTTGGAAAGGAATAAGTAATTATCCTTATTTTCTGCCAGGAAACGCAGATAGTGAGTGGGGTGAAATGGACTGCAGCCAGGGCAGAGCCAGCAGCAGAGCGGTGTCTCCAGCCTGCCAGTCCCAGGACCTATTAACATTAATGCTTAATTAGTGTTTACATTTTCCAAGCAAAATGTAAACACGTATCTGCACCAGCCAATACCAGCTGTGATGGGAGAGTGATGTTATCCAAAAGCAATTTCCTCTCCTTTCAAAGGGGCATCTCCAGTAGGTAGGACCATAAAGCAGCATCTGAATCGCGACACCTCATAGCGTGCATTTACAAAGCACAGCAGCGGGGTCGTATCACCAGTTACGAGGTAAGACCAGCGACTATTTAGACCGACAAGAAAGGCTCAGTAAAGTTGTAGGGGGAAAAAAAAATCAACAAAACCCACAAAAAACCCAACCCCTTCGAGGATCCTGCAGCAGTCATACATGATTTCAATTATGGAAACACAAACTGTCTTGATAGCCATATGGACATACTCTTTGAAGAAGCAAATTATTGATACCAAAATTAATTGTTCTTTGGAACAGCAGAAAACTCTGAACAGCTGTAAAAAATGTTCACAAAGAAATCTGAGTCTAGTAGAGGTTAATCTGGGTTTAAGTTTCTCTACAGATATTAAAATGAAGTTCAGCTGAGCCAGAAGTTCATAAAACCAGCTTGTTTTTCATGCCCGTATCTTGCTCGCAAAACCGATACAGATGCTCTGGCTGTTGGCCCTCCACCCCCCAAAACTGAAGTCCTGTTTACCCAAACACATAGCGTGTCCCTCTGTCACCAGCAGTACCTTCCCCAGGCTGGCTGGCCAAACGTCTCCTTCCTTGTGGTCCAAGTTCTCCCACTCCAGGGATCCCGTAGACAAACAGTTGGAGGAGGATGTCACACGTGTGAAGATTTTCTGCTGCGATTACTGAAAAAACAAATCCGCAAATATTCTCTGTCACTGATATTTCTAAAATCTCTGTCACATGGGTGTTAGGATAGCAATTGGTCACAGTTTCATGGGGGATGGATACGAGGGGGAAGGAAGAGCTTATGTTTATGATCAAGTGCTTTTTTCAAATATTGGAAATTAGGAAAGTGCTACAGCACCTCCTGTATGCCCTAAAAGTCAAAGAAAAAGTCAGTTGGTCTCCTCCTCTGTAGGACACCCCTGGAAGGAAACCTTAGGGGTAGAAGGTGAGCAGCTTTCTTGAGCAGCAGAGCTGAAGCAAGACAATTTTTCTGGAGGTGGGGGGGTGCACAGTCACCTATTTCTCACTAACCATGTGCCATGCTGAAAATCAAATACAAATGTTGATTTTGCAGCCATAAACTGAGTCCTTCTAGGGTGGTGGGAAACTGTCATTGAGAACGACCAGATCTGATGCAGGAAAAAAAAAATATAACCATCTGTTAACTGTATATAAATGGCCATCGGTGCTTACATACAACATCTACACAAGGACAGGTGAGATACGTAAGGTGCTAATGCAGCTGCCTAAAGGAGGCAGGTAGGATGAGAGGAAATGGCCTCAAGTTGCGTCAGGAGAGGTTTAGATTGGGTATTAGGAAAAATTCCTTTAGTGAAAGGGTGGTCAAGCATTGGAACAGGCTGCCCAGAGAGGTGGTGGAGTCACCATCCCTGGGGGAGTTCAAAAAACATATAGACACGGCACTTTCGGGACAGGGTTTAGCAGGCATGGAGGTGTTGGGTTGACAGCTGGATTAGGTGATCTTAGATGTCTTTTCCAACCTTAATGATTCTATGATTTCTATGATTTCAAGAATGTACGACATGGAATCGTCTCTGAGGTTGAAGACAACTATCCCACAGTGTTACCTAAATGATGCATAACCTAACCTATAAGGACTAACCTGGTCACCTGGCAAGAACAAGAGGTCATTCAGGCTTAGGTGAGCAGCACAGGGAAAGAGCTGGCAAGACATTACAAGCTATAGTTAGTAAGAATAGTAAATAACACAGTAATATCTTTATTCCATCTTATGGTAGAATTCAAGTTTTGGTACTGTGACAAGGAAACATCTGAAAGCAAACGGCACCTGGGAACACGGACATTGTCACCATGGCTTAGATAATCAGTTGTGGTGGCTTTTCTTCAAATACAGTCATATATATTTACTGTAGAGGAATTCCTCATGCAATTAAGTACATATTCATGACTCCCAGGTCCCCAAACCAGCCTTCAATCCCTGAAAGCAGGACAGGTGAAAGGGTGAAGGTGCAGGACTGTCCCCGCAGCAAGCGAGGTGAGCATTATCACAGACTCATATGCGGGTACGTGCCATGGTTCTCGGTAAAGCATAAATCACAGGAATTACTATGCAAATATATGATGTACGATTTTTTTTAAGCTGCACTTGTATTCTTCTTTAAAAGCTTAAATTGGAATTAAGTTTTGTGATTGCCCTCGATGCAAGGACGACTTTAGCACAGAGCAGGGTGTAATCTGTCACCGAGGCACTAGAATAACCAGCTAACCACAGATCACAAATAGAAAATTGCAAAAATTGCCTTGGTGAAACACAAAAAAGCTAACTTAACCTAGAACAACAAAACAATGGGCAAATGCTGCCATCTTTCACGTGCGAGGAAAGCTTCTGAAAACATACATAGCTGCAGCGATGCTTTTTGGAGGTTTATTGCTGTTTGCAGATCTCACCAGATAATTGCGGGTGCGATGCCAGTCTTGCCTGCCTAGAGAACTTGGATCTCCTGCCTGACTTTCTCAAATAGAATTTATTTTGCAGTGTCCCACAGCCCTGAAGTCCGGTGATAAGTGCATTTCACAAAGTAGCTCTCACCTGGAGAAGTTGTACACCATGCTGTTTGGAGATGACACCCACAGAAGCAGCTCAGTAACCTGGGTATTGTCACTCCCGTGAACTCTTAATCCTTTGGAAATAAGAGCTTCAAGTCACAGTAGGGTGGTACAACGTGAAGCATTTATTGGCATGCCACGTCAAGCTAGGAAGGTAGATGGTGTGTACGCGAGGGCACAAAGGTTGAAAATTATTTATTATGAAACATAACTTTGAAAAGGCTTAGCTAGACACCTTTGATGTTTCTGAAGAGCACCATCTGAGCTCATTTTTGGAATAAAGTAGCTTGCTCAATGATATCTTCATTTCTTGAAGACAGTTGTTCAGTCTCTTTTCTATACTGGGTGTTCCACATTAAGTCATTATCTATGCTGTTCACTCCATTAATTCTGCTAGTTTTATTAGCAAAGTTCTGCTGCCTGGTCCTGTAGCAGTGACAAGCATTTCTAAAAGCTAATCTGACAGATAATGACTCCATTAAGTGTTGAATACTAATTGGTTTACATCAGGGGCCTGAAATTAATTGATGTAAATAAATTAGCACCTGAGCATGCATCACCCCAGCTTTGGATTTTCCTAAATACCAATGATTTTTAAAGCTTGTATCTTCAGCAAAACGCAACGGAATATAAACAGACAGGATGAGTAATTAAAATGTGGCAACAAAATAAGACTATCAAGATGAGCTTAACAAAGATTGTTTACCTATTGATGGAAAGGGTAGTGCCTGCCTGTACAGTCTATTTACACTGCTCTGACTCGTACAAAAGATACTTTTCTGACAGCTTCCCAAAGATATAATTATCATTACTATTAATAACGGTGACACTGACCCCCACACCATTACTAAGATTTAGTAAAGTTATGTGATACACAGGGAATGCGTGCTATTAATCACAACAAACACCTGCCCCCCCTTAAAAGTCAAGCCTTCAATTATTAATTCAAGGAATTAATAAAAGTTATTTTGTTTTAAAAGGAGAAAACCTCATTATAGCAGAGATCTGTCATTGGAATGACACAAATAATGACTAATTTCTAAAGCTTGGGAGAGCGAGAGTGTGCGTGTGTAGTTTGGGCACGTCAAGAGCAGTCAATAGGTTAGAAGACACCAACAAATACAGTGTATTTGTATATACAGATCTCCTACATTCCCTTTCACCTTTAGAAGGAAAATAAAAGCTAATATAAAGCAATAAAAACCGGAGAAGAATCTGCGTGTCTTGGGAAAGCAGATATCTTTTGGAGTGGTGAAGGAAATTCAGCCTAGGACAATATATGGACAGTACAAGGCAATGTATGGGCACACGGCTCCATCACCACCAGAGAGCTCACCCATATGTCCTACAGGGGTGGTGAGAAGCTTTGGGAAAGCCACCGAGGTTGATCGAAAGACACCCGTTAACTTCAGTCTGCTTCTGATCAACTTTCTAGTTACTCCCATCGATTTCAGATCGCATACAGACATTATTTTTACATGCACTGAAGAACACTTTGTTTTGACAGAGTTATCACCACTGTGAAAACATTCAATGACTTGAAGTTATCCTGCAAAGGGCATGAACAAAATTTCTGGAGGCTGACATCATCTTCCTAAGGGAATGAGGAAACAGAAGATTATCAGGAAGAAATTTGTAGGGAACCTGCTGTGAGATCTCTTGAGATATACAAAAGTCTCTTTTATAAAAAATAATTCTGAGTATGGATTTCATTTTAGTGAATAGTCTATAAATGTCTCTGAGCCCCCAGTCAAGATAATTTCGATGAGATGCTATCATTTTCCAGTATTTGATTAACAATGTTAGTGTGTGTATGTGTATATATATATATACACACACACGCACATATATACACATATATATACATGCACACACGACATTTGCAAAGCCAATGAGGGATGGAAGAACGTTAGATGCTGTTGTGGTCACAGGGAGAGCCGGGGTCCTCCTCTCCCTTCCCACCCGGACACCTGTACCTCGCGAGGGCCCCGACTTCCAGCACCGGTGTCGAAGCAGGAATCCAGCGCTCAGTGCCTGCGTGCTTGAAATGCTCCTCTGCGACAGCCGGTTTTATCTTTCCTGCTGTGCTCCTTTAATAATCCTCTTTGATCTAACGCCAAAGGGGCAAGTCATTGCAAACAAGCGGCCGGAGCTCCGCGCTGTGGTCGTAAATAACAACACAAGTGTTCCTCGTCTCACCCCTCGCTCCTTTTGGGGCCGGGATCACAAGGGATGGTTCGTTCATCCCATGTTTCAGAGAAGTTGTAGCTCCTGGACGGTGCGTTTATCACCACCCCGACTCCGATTTTGAGTTTATCAGCTGCTTTTCAGTCCCTGAATGACCAGTGATTTACCTCAATCAGCACGGATCCCGATTCCCGTGTGGAGGAACCTCTGCCCCATCCCCGAGCCCAGGTCCTCTCTTACACCAGTGAACCATTTCTGGCAGTTTCATCATCAAGACATCACAAGCTGGGGGTTTCGCTGGGGCTGGCATCCCCCACGGAGCAGCTGACAGACAAGAGCCTCCTATACATTCCTCGTGCACGACCAAAGCTGAACTGCAAGGAACAGCAGAAAAATGTCCTCTGGAAAGTAGCTGTAATAGAACCAGCCATTTCTTGACTCTAACACCCCAAGAGGTTCCTTATTTCAGAGCTATTAGCCGTTTTTAGTAATAAAGGTAAAAGACAAAAGTATTAATAACTGTAAAGAGATATAAGAACGAATAACCCCTGTGCCACTTACAATAATGCAACTCAAATATAGCTCCGAGTGATTAAGCAGCTTTTAAACATTGCCTTAAGCTAAATAATAAGTCGGAAGCGTTTAGTAATGTCATGTTTTCTGACACAGGCTTCCTTTAAAAGCATTCACCCAAGAGTGGTAGAAAACTGTGCAAAATATTACCTCTTGGATAACAGCAGACAACTTCCATCATCATTCAGATATTGGGCCAAAACCAGTTGCCACCATTTAAATGCATAACAAGCTTTTCCCCTGCTAAGAAAGCAGCAGAGCCCCTCGACTCCAATGCAATATCCTCGAGGTAGGGAGACGGCAGCCGCTGCGTGGGTGCAGGGAGGTTTAGTTGCGGTCCATCCTCTTCTCCATCTTCAAAACATTTCTAGAGCAGCTCCTCTCTAACCTCACCGGTACAATGATTTTGATTCAGCCACCACCAGTACAACACTGGGAAGTCGTCAGGAGTTAACCAGTGAAAATTAATTACAGGAATAAAACTTCCGTGAGTTTCTCTTCTCATCAGTATTGAAGTATAATGGATATTTATTAGTCAGTGTAATGGACAACAGAGCTTAAAAGGGTGCAGTTTTCTAGCAGTCACCGTACATATGCTTAATGAGAATTCAAAAGACATAATGAATTAGGATTCCCCTGTTGGGCACTGAGTATTTCTTCATTAAATTCTAATGAACTGGGAAGAGTATCAGGTTTGCTCATACAGTCTGTTTTTCCCCTTTTTTATGGTTATGTTTAGATGCATTTAGTTAATCCTCATCATCCTTATGACAAAGAAGTGCTGAAAAAACTTGTTTGTTAAGAGTGGAAGGAATGTAAATATGTAAAGACAGAAAAGTCAGCAGCACAAATTATGTGAAATAAAAGCCGAAGAATTTTTGCTGTACCATACAGAACCTGTATTGCCCCAAACAGCTATGTTTTCCCTTCAGAAATTATAGCAATAAGGTTATGGCAAACGATGATGTGATCTCACTTGATTATCACCTTTAGACAAGAAAGGACTAATTCCTGAAAACAGACCCAGCCCATAACAGCAGCCTCTCCCCAGCCCTAAATGAGAGGGGTCGATGCAGATAAATCCAAATTGCTCGTCACAGAACCGATGGCAAGTGCGTAACACTGCCAAAAATAGCACAGGAAAACCACCCGTCTCATTGAATAACTATTTCAAGTGTGACCACGATGCCATCCGAAGAGTGCCCCGGGACAGGAGAGGTGGCTGGGCCGTGCACACCCGCACCAGGCAGCCCCAGCTCAAGCAACCCCAGGAGTTATCGCGTGTCTCTGGGCTTGGGGGCTTTTCTAAAGGGCATCAAGCAGTAGAGAGGAACGGGAGCTCCGACGGCGTTGGGAACTGGTATCTCTACAGCCCGAGTTACTGTAAGTAATTTCCTATATGTGCGTGGTTATTACAAAGAGTTAGCAAGCATAAAAAATATATATATATATCTGTGCTGGCATTAAATCGAAAACTACTTTCAAAAGGGCAATAAGAGGGTGAGAGGGGTTGAAAGAGAGCGTGAAAACAGCTGCAATAAAAGCACAACTTCTCCATACTTCTTCCAGAATCATGGCAAAGTGGAAATTCATTTACAAGCCATTTGTTGTCACTAGATCCGCACTTTGGGTAAAGCCGCTGCACCACTGCTTTCCCCTTGCAGACACCGTGCAGCTGCCCGCAGCCATGCTCCTCTGCGGTGGCAGCCGTTCAAATGACAGCAGGTCACCTCGCTGGGGAACTGGCCAGTTCCTGGCACGGTGACACTGCCCGTGAAGACCCCGGCACCCCAGCATGTCCCCTTGATTGTTGCCTCTCGTGTCGAAATCCAGGGGATTATAACACTTCAACTTCTTGCTGGCTGTTGGCAAGACAAGCAAAGCAATTAGGCTGTTATGGCAATTTTATGGTGCTTATAAAATTCATTAGCAGCCTATTAATTAAATTTTGTCATTAATAATATTATTATTATTATCTTTTCTTCTAATTCCTTCTCTGCTCAGGCTCTATTTGTTGGTCTTTCTTTTTTTTTTTTTCCCCTCCTCCTGCTTTGCCTTTCTTGTTTGCTTCCCGAGACAGACCCAGCCCAACTTTGCTCTCCAGCCATATGGAGGCCCTGGAGAGGAAGAGCCGGCTTTCCCAGCTCAGCTTTGCTATTCAGGATGAGCCCGGAGCAGCAAAGCTGCACTCCGACAGAGCCCCGCGACTGCCGAAAGAGCAGCGCTGGTCCGGAGAGCGGACACGGCCCCGGCAGGGCACGTGCAGGCTTTGCCGGGGGGAGCCTTTGCATAAACCGGTGGTTTAGGTCAAGGGACAAGTTCTCTTTTTTCGCAGACCTGGGATGTCTCTCTGTTTTAAACAGAGGATGCCGATAAAGCCCGGTGATGTGGAATCTTCCCGAGTAGGTGATTTTTGGAGGATATCGTCGTTCAGAGGTTAGGAACCAGAGCACTTGTTCTTCGTGGACACCATCCAGGGGTTTTTTTTGTTTGCTTGTTTGTTTTTTAACTCCACATTGGGAATAATCTCTGAGACACAGTTTCATAATATTTTACATGAATTTAAGACCAAAGTGTATTTTATTTGTACACTTGCCAGGATTTTGAAGTCTCCCTCCCAGGCTCCTGTCCTTTTTTTAAAACGTCTCTGGAGACTCCTTTGATGCTCCTAGCATGAGAGATCCCACCACCCCACAACACAAGAGATTGTCTGAATTGGAAACTTTCCCAGAACAAGTTTGCTGGTTAAAGGGCTCTATTTGTGATGAAATATAGCTCAGTCCACAGGCTCTTACCTTCTCAAACTCTTATCTCGGGCAACGTTAACCAGTACCGCACTTGACATGTTCCTCTCTCCTGTAAGAGACACCAAAAGACTTGGTTACTGTCAATAAAATTCCTACTGGGGCTCGGTGTGGCTTTGCTTGTTTTGTCCTAGGTTTTCACTGAGTTTTACAGCCCCATATTTAAGGCCGGACAGTGCCATGGACGGTGCCGTGGAGGTATCCCGCATGAACATGAACAGCACACCTGGTGATGCACTGCGGAGCTCTGGGGCTTCTCCTGCCATTTGGGTCCTGCCCCGCACTGGACAGGAGAGGACACAAACTGAAAGGTAAGCAGCACCGTCACAGTTACACTTTAAAAATACACGGGCATGGAGATACACCAGCGCTGCTTCTCCTCTGTCGCCCTGTACTGCCAGTGAAAGCAATGCCCCTTCTTCTCCCTGGAGCTCAGGGTCAGGGCTGTGCCCAGAGCAGGGTGAATGCCCGAGCCCCTGCGTGTCCCCAGTGCTCCCCACCCAGCAGCAGCGGCCGCAGCGCAGCGTGAGGGCCAGCAGCCACCCTCCTCTCTCTATAGAAGCAATTAGGAGGGGAGTCCTCTGCGAGCAAGCAGCCGCGGCGGGAGCGGGGCACGCCGGCGGTGCTGGGGTGCACGGTGTAGGGGTGCAGCAGCGGTGCTGGGGCCCGGGGCTCGGCGGCACCGCGCAGCGCCGGTGGAGCATTGCCATCTACAGCACTGCGTGCAGCACTGCACAGCGGCGGGCAGGACCTGCTCCCTCCACGCGATGCCATTGCTCCATTCCCAGCCACGGGCAAAAAAATAACGATTTCAGATCTGTCCGGTGCAGGCGTGGGGACGGCGCACACGATCTCCGGGTCAGGGCCTCAGCTGCACCTAACATTATTTTGGTCGGGGTTTGAGCTTTATAATTCACTCATTGCTCAGAGGAAACTTTCAACAACCTTGGAAGTTTGACTTATCTTTTATTTATTTGAAGCTAAATAATCAAACTTGTTTGAATACTTCAGGCAAGCCTGTTGCCACCGCACAGTGCCTCTTGCTATAAATTCAGGCCATATCCCTCAGCGCTGATTTCTGTTGAACAACATAACCCATTTTGCTTGCTGCCTGCTGAAGTGCTGCGCAGAGCAGCACAGAAACCCGCCGGGATTTTCCGCAGGCTGCGGGAACCTCCAGACTAGCTTTCCTGCAAGCCCTTACCACCAAACGAGCCAATTATAAATTTGTTTTGGAAGCGTATTCCCGGGATCTGAGGTGCTACATGTCGCTTGTGCTGCAGCCATCATCTTGCTGAAGGCGATGAACTCAAAGCAGCCTCATATTGTGGCAGGGAAAAAGCATCGATTCAAGCATTAAAACATACTAGTTGGCACCAATCATGTTAAAAAACAATATTTGGACCCTTTTATATTATAATTGAATATTGTTGTTGGTAACATTTGATAAATTGCTGTTATATGTCATTTTAAGGGCGAGTTAAGGGACCGCGAGGCTGTTAAAGCATTAAAGCACCTAACTGTTGCTGCTTAACAACAAAGTCATCCTTTCAACTGAAGTCATTCTAATTTGGTGCATTGTTAACTCAAGAAATCATTTGTCTTTGCAAGTGATGACCTTTCTTTTCTATTAAAGCCTTCATTGTTTCTAACTTACTTTCTTCAAGATTAAAGCTTTGTTGTGCTTAAATAATAGGCAAAAACTGCCCAGAGGTTATTGCCTTCACATTTGGCTCTGTTAGGTGACCGATAACATTTCTACTTGTTGCTCACACGTTAGGACTTTACTGCTCTACATTACTTGAGAAATACAATTTTAGGAGCCCAAACCGAGACGTGGGTGACGCTAGCTTTCCCCTCTGCTGGTGCAGTCGATCAGCAGTCGAATGCACTGAGAAGTTCATCGAAGGGAACGCCTGGCCGGCCGCTGGCAGCGTGTCCTGGGGACAACCCTGGTGGCACCACCCAGACACCCTGTGCCAGGGACCATCCGAGCCAAGCTTACCTTAAGGGAATGCCCCGGCCGCAATCGCCGTCATCCTTCATTTTGCGATACTGAATTGCACCAAAGGTGGTAATACAATAAGCCTTCACTGTTGTGGTAGAAAAATTAAATTTGCCATTATTATGCCTTCACACAAATCCTCATGGAAGAGTTAGCTTCTATTTTCATTAAGCAACTGTATTTCGTATTGCATTGGTTAATACTGATGTCTTTAGAGGTCATCAAACTCAACAGTTAAAAAAATTAATCTGAGAATTTACAGCAGTTAAATACAGCTAAATAATTAATGATGAGGAAATTGAACTTCCCATTGAGATTGGATTAGGAGCCAATGTGGGACACCACTGCTGTAGAGCCTGTTTCCCTGGGGAACCTCCCAGCAAAAATCAGCCTCTTTATTGCTTTCCATATCACTAATAAAATATGAAAGCAGAGAATACAATAAGATTTTCATATCATATTAATGACCTTCAGAATGCAATCAGACTAGCAGCTCTCACTGAGCAATTTGCTAACATAATATAAAATTGTTAATATGATATGAAGGTCACTAAGACAGTATAAAAATTAGTGTAATGACAGCAACTAACCTAGGCCTTTCAGCAACAAGAACAATTAACTTGCAACTTCATTTTTGCAACTCGTACCTCGTGTGCATGTGTCAGGCACAATATCAACAAGAAGCCATGCAGTGTCGTTAGGCTCGGAGGACTTCACCTCTGCCTGCTCTGTGCTCCCTTTAGCTTTGCTGGCTCAAACCCGCTGTAGGAAGAGGCACCTCACCCTGGCCATCCACTAAGTGTCAGGGCGTAAAGACAAAATGAGAAAGGAAGGAGAAAATAGAAAAGTTGAGAGGACAATTTAAAAGACAAAGCAGAATAAAAGAAGGAAAGAAGGAATACAAAGAAAAGCAGAGAAGCACCTTCAGAGCTAATTAGAAAACCCACCAAGCTGGGAAGCAGGGCATGGGCTGAAATGCAACTGTAGAATTTATTGAGCTTTGGGAACCACGATGGTAGGACGAGGCAGCACAGCCTGGAGCCGACAGCCAGGGGCTGTGGCTTCCAGTCCTTGCTCCAGCATGGCAAAGTGCTGCTAGACCCTGGGCAAGTTCTTCACATCATTTTAGCTCATGTTTCTCCTTCTGCAAAACTGGAAAAATACTTCAAAGAGGTCCTGCCATGCTGACCCGGTGCCTTGAGCTCCTTGGAGGGACAGAGCTGTGGTAATATAAAACCGCTTTCTAAAGGAGGAGATGGACATCTCTGAAAGACTCACTATTGAGGAAAGCTTTGATTCAAGGGGATTTATGGGAAATGAAAGAACAATAGTATTTTTAATGGAACCACGTATTTTAAAATGAAAATATTTCAAAATTATATTAATCATTTTCCTCCTGAATAAAATGGACACATCTAGAATCTAGTTTTAATAGGCTAAACATAAGAATGTCCAACAAAAAAGTTCTGAACAACTTTAAAATAGAGGATTTTTGTAATTAAAGAAAAAAACAACCAACACACTTCACTTTTAAGGCACTGCTCTACAAAGGACAGCTTTGCTTTTCACCATATAGGCAATGTTGCTGAAGTACTACAGAGCATGGAGAGCAGTGAGTATCTTAAAGTCATTCTTCTAAGATCCTCTTAAGAAGTAGATCCAGTTAGAAGAGAAACTCTGCCCTTGATTCACTGTGTAACCTTTAGGACGAAGGCCTCTTTTTTCAAGACTGCCCATGTAGCCTCAGAATAAAGGCCACCAATGGAGGAGCACAAACTCCAGGCATCTTCCTGAAATTTCAGCGCTAACATCTAGGCTTTCACTGCCACCACACCGGTGACACAGAGCTAGCTGTACCCCAGAAGAACAGATGGAGAGGGTCAGACTGATGTCCTGCTGAGCCCCAAAATGTTCCCTCATGGGCCCGGGAAGGAACACAGGAGTGGGACAATCCCACGAGGCTTCTCCCACATTGGACTCCTCTTCCAGGCCCACCAAAACTTCTCTCCTCCCTGGAGCTCACCAAAATTTCAGCATACACAATATCCTACAATAAGGCCATCTACAGTTTAACAACTTGTTTCATGACAAGTCATCTCATTTTATTAACTTTGGACATTCTGGCTTCATTTGATGCCCCTCATGGCATTGACTGTGAGGGACCTTGTTAAAAATCTTTGGAAAAAATTAACTACAGCACTTCAGAGTTATTCTTTCCTCAATTAGAATTTTGTCTATACCAACATCACCATAACAAAGTGAGGATCTGACTGAAATCAGCGGAAAAGTCTCTGTGAAATCTCTTCTAACAAGCAGGAACAGGTCAGACCAGGGCTTTGTTTCCATAAACAGAGCTTTTATCCAGGTGCTTTAGCGTTTGGAATGGCAAATACAGTGGGGAAAAGTGCCTGGGAAGTCATTCTTCAGCTGCACAGTGTGCAAGAGGGGTGTCTCCTCCTGGAGACTCATTTTACTGTCTGAGTCAAAGCCCCTTTATATGTATTTTATACAGGAATTGATTGGTATTTAATTAACCTACACTTTATGCCATAGTCAATCTTTAATTAAATGCATCCTTAAGCATAGAATTTAGAGCATTACCAGAATGACTTTAAGTGCAGAAAGCGTTTTTATGTTTTCCTCATAAACGAGAAACAAGGAATGAAGTAAATAGCTGCTCAAAAGAAGGAGTTTCCTCAGTCCAACGCAAAACTGTTTGCAGGGAGCCATCCACCTCTGGAAGGAGACATCCGAACATTTCCCGTTAGGTATGGGAATTTATGGAGGGTGAACCTAAAAGCAGTAGCAAGGCTTTGAAGGAAGGAGGCCCTTTAGCTCCCATGAGCTCTTTGAAGCCTCAAAGCCTCGTGCAGCCTTTGAAAAACAAACTCCAGAAAAAAGAAAAAAGGTATTACGAAAAACTTGCTAATGTAAACTACAGTGATTAATTTTAATATCTTAAGTAGATAAATATTGTTTACATAAGAATACCTAGCAACGAAAAGAACATCTTCATTATTTTATAATTTGCAACAAAAGCCTCTTTCCATGCAAGCCTGCATCTGCTTTCTTTGCAAAATTCTGAGCCGCCTTATACAAAAGTGCTGAACACAACAAAGTTTAGAGTCAACTTATTTTCCATCGCCTTGTAATACTCATCCTCCTCTGTTTACCTTAACTTTACTCCCTAAATACATGCAAGCATAATATTTGCTACAAACGTAAACACGCAACTACTTGTCCATACCTTTACCTTCCTGAAGGTCAGTCCATCCCTCGCTGTGCCTGAGCTCTGGCACTCAGCAGCAGTGCTGTGCAGAAGCTCAGAGGTTGCCCTCCAGCCCCATCATCTCTTGGCTCAGAGCATCACGCAGAGCACCAGCACCGCGAGCAGGAGAAGGCAGCTCAGCTCTTCAGAGCTGGAGAACATCACGTGCCGTAGGGGACAGGCAGGTGCGGGGACCTTTAGGTGGTATCTGCTCAGCATCTTCTTGGCAAGCTTAGGAGACTCCTGCCTATGATATAGTCTCCTCTTGTGACTGACTCCAGTTTGCTTTTAGCGTTATAGCAAGATGACATCCAGATGCTTTGACTCTCCAAGATGATATTGGGAGTAGCAGCAGTCTGGCAGCCCTAAGGATTGTATCACAAACCTCCTGTGTTGGCTTGGTTCTCCAAAAGCTCCCGTTCTCACTCTGCTGGTGGGAATACCCTTCCCATTGAAGACCAGAAGACCCAGCTAGCCTGGGCCGTGAAGTCACCACGCTCCCAATGGGGAAAGCCACCTCGTGCTGGAGCAGAGCCCAACTCCTTCCTGGGGAGGAGGTGCTGACACATTGGGCAGAGGCCTTGGAGGAAGAGCCCCCACCTCTGTCCCTGCATGTGAAGGAGGAGAGCGGAGCTGCCGGAGGTTCTCTGTCCCCTCATCCTCCTTCCCTGCCCAAAATTTGATCTTTCCCTGCAAGAGCCTGTTGATCCCTATAGACAGAGATTCAGATGCTGTGGGCTTAGGTGTATTTATGCACAGACTTCCTACCTCCAATTTTTTTTAGACATAACCAATTTGTCTATTCTTATTAAAAAGATACAAGTTTGTGAGCAGAGTAACCCTGTTTGCTCCCCAAAGCAATGATTCTATAGTTACTATCACTGAATGCCCGTGACTGAGTATTTTCACATTTATAATCTGCTGGCTCTCCGTGAGTAACGCAGCGTGGCAGGCTGCTGGGAGGCTATGGATGTGGGCAAACCCGGGGGCAGGAGGCTGCAGAAGGAGCCCCCACGTCTGGTTGGGGTCCCAACCCCAGCAGCCCCCGTAGCCGCTTCCCCGCCCTGCAGGGACCACAAAGGCAGGGCCCTAGGCTCAGCCCTCTGTAGCTGAGGGAGATGCTCATCCCAGAGCATCCCACCACCTGACCACGACAGGCCACGAGTTGTCCGAGGATTAAAGTGATGAAGATGATCTGGAAAATTCATTCTGTGTGTGAAAACAATGGTAATCAATATTAATAAATTTTGAACAAGTGATTAAATGAATGATTTACAGACTTGGGCAAGCAGATGGGGACACAAACAGGGAAAAAAAATACAGGAAAAGCCATTATTTAAATCTATGTTGTTAATAAAATTTACAGTTATTCAGATGCAGTCATTTTCCAAATCTCGTTTACTTTTCAGCATGAATGTTCCTCATTGCACTGTACAATGAAAATAAATGAGCTAATCTGCTCTGTGATGCAGCGACAGGGTCCAAGGTTTCAAGGATTATCATTTAAATATTTCTTCCCCTACAGCTTTTGTTTTGTGAATATAATCACCTCTTACAATAAATTACATCTAAAGACAAATGTTTGCAACTGTATCTGGGCTACATATGACCACCTGATTTAGGGAGCTTGACATTAGAAGAAAGGTTGCCGCTAGTATGTATATACGTAAATGTATTTTTTGTGTGTCTGACCTGCATCAGTTGGGCCGAGCCCGTCCGAAGTTGATGCCGTGAACACGTCGGTGGTGCAGCTGGGAGGGGAGAGGAAGGGGGTTATGGCAGGAGGCAGCTGGGAGGTTTTGGTCGCATCCAGCTGCTCCCCAGCCCTTCGGGGAACCCGGCCAGGCCGTTCGTTCCCCGAGAGGCTCATCAGTTCAATACATCTCAGCATTGCCACTAAAGAGAAGTGTTAATTTTTTTTTTTAAAGAACTTAAAAGACCCCCAACAACCAAAAAAAACCCCACACCCCCCAAAAAAACCCAAAACAAAAAAACTGCACCCAACAACCTGGCCTGCAGAATAAGGGCCTATAGGTACAAAAAAAATATATATGTATATACAATTGAAGAGACCTATTACAGCGTCATAACCATCACTGGATCAGTCTCGGTAACTAGATGTGTCTAAGCTCAAAACATCACTTCAAAATGAAGCATCGCATTTTTCAGTTAAAGAAAGTGTCAAAGAAAGTGTCTTTTTTTTTTTCAATTTTTGGCTCCATCTGGAGCATAAAATAATTTACCACCTTTAATGCGAATAACTCATTCAACCTAAAAGTTTTCCACCTCTGAGGCAAAGATGCAATAAAACCTGTACACGAGGTACCGGCCCGCTGAACAATGCAGCTGCTGGTGCAGGGCTCCCTGGTCAGCCGGTGCTCACGGGGTCCGACAAGAGCTATGGCTCGTACAGGTGTTAAAGCCCTAGCGCACTTAGAGAATATCTAGGAATTGGCTAGAGTAGATCTCTGAAAAGCCAGAAAAGTGAAGTACAATGTCATAAAAACGATGCTTTCCCATTTAATGATGCAATAACGGTGCATGTGCCAATTACACTGCTCTTGGTTTCAAGTCTGCGCACAGGATTGATGTCTGTTGGCCGAGGAGCAACATCTGTATGTGACGGAGATTCCAGAACAGTAAGTAACAGCAAGAAATCGCTTTCCTTACTCTATTAAGAGTGCTTAGAGTTCAAAGTTTTTACTTAGGAAATTAAAATTTGCTTTTTGTACCAGGTAAAGTAAGAAAATAGGTATGCTCACATGCTGTGCTTATACTTTCAAGAAATTATCTATAATAGAAAGTAAACAATTTAGATTTACATACAGCAATATTACTTTCCTTACCAAAGTAGGGGAATGGAGACTTCCCTCCCTATTTCTTATTAAAGGCCAAGACAATACTAACGGGCTTTGGCCAGGTTCAAAAAAATTTCCAATATGTCATTAACTTATAGAATGAAATGCAAAAAATTTTCAGGAGAAATCAGATTTGTTTTCTTCCATCTGAGGCTGTATATGTATCACTTAGGACCTTGCTACTGCTTCGTTAAACAAACTGAAGTATGAGAAAGTTTTCAACCTAAACTTATTTAAAAAAAACCAACCATAAGACTTTTGATCCCAAGAGATAAAGTCTGCTGCTTTTTTCCCCACCCAGATACAGTGAAGAAATTTATGAAACTTTCAAAGAAGATGAAATCCTGGATGAAGCAGTAGTGGAAGATAAAAGCACAAAGAAGGAACCAGACTTCTTAGATGCAGACAGTAATTCCCTTCTCACGGCCAAGAGTGATTCTTCTGAAGAGCTAACCACACAACAGGGAACGACAGATTAAAAAAATAATCATGTGAGACATTAAAACTAACTTTCTATAGTCTGACAAAACATGTAAGAAAAAGAAAGAATCATAACTTTCTTAGAGACCGGACCGATTCTGTTGCAAAGCTCCCTGTGAAATCAACAACGGTTTGGGCCCTGTAAGACAGAATACATTCTGCATACACATTTTATAAAATTATCTGTATCAAATACCACCTCCTTTCCCCACTTCATTAAACCCTCTATTTTTTTACAATTACCTGATATACACCAAGTCCCAGCAACCTCTCCCACTGGGCTGCCATACCTTGGGTAACTCGCTCAAAACTCACAGTTAAAGCAGAAGCCATTGGGTTTACTTTGGCAGCAATGCTGATGGTTTGTATAAACCGGGGCTTTTTCCACAGCCATGACTTGAACTTTTCATTTTGGATTTCTCTGGAGCTTTTAAATCTGTTCTCTGCAATGCTGCGTTAAAATTTCTCTAATAAATAGCATTTATAATATAAAATATGTCTCAATTTGAGATATACAGTCAAGACGTGATGGTAAAAGAAACACAGAAATTTCCTCTTTTGGAACTGTTCTAGACCTAGATACAATTTTTGTGGAGTTATCACCAAAGTCACTGATCAAGATCAGCCTTCTCTTTCCAAAACCCACACGTCCCAAGTCATCGTACAAGACATTGGCAAGACATGGTCCTCTTTCCACTAACGACCAGGTAAGCAGCTGGCATAGACATTGTGTACTTGTGTAGAGGAACAGTATTTTTCTTCTTTTGTTTTGTTTTCTTCTAAAGCTGATCATGACTTGCATTGTACTAGAGAGCAGTCAATGGAAGGACTTTAAGAAAAATATAAGCAAAGTTTTAAAATGACAGATTGAGCTTCTGCTGCACCATGGAGAAGGCAATCTCTTCAGAAAAGTTGTCTCCATTCACATGTCTCAAATAACTACTGAAAACTTAGCCTGGAAAATCACTAATGGAAATCCAGGTCTTCTGCTCTAGCCTAAGAAACACCAAAGATGCATTTTCAGGTCTATAACACAAGTGACGCTGTGTGCAGGACAACATATTTCAATGTAAATATATAGAAATAACTCTTCTCTTTTCCTGTAATGCACTTGACATTGAACATGTATGTTGTCCTAAACAGAAATGTCTCAGCCAACCAATTGTTAAAAAAAAAAAAGGGGGGGGCAGAAAAATTGTACTGGAAATCCTGAAGATGTTTGTAAAAGGTCACCGAAGGTGGTTAAGGAGTCAGGGGAGGAGGGATGGCATAGCTGACTGTCTGCAGACCCATTTCCCACCCCGCTGGCTTTGAGCTGTAGGAGGATGGTCATTCCCACCGCATCCAACCTACAAACTCAGGGGGCTGATGAAATTCTCTCCCTACCAACAGGCAACTGAGTTTTTGATCCATCAGGCTCATTAGGCTCATCGTCTTCTCAGACATATTTAGAGTCTGTGCTTTTGTCGTTGTAGTAAATATTTAGCAACTGTCAAACACCTGATCACTACTGGTGAAAAGAGACCCATTAAATTGTCTTGAGGCACATCTCCGTCACTGTTCTCTTTAAATGAAAATAGCGTACTAAGCACCTCCTTGATACCATTGCGGTCCCACAGTACATGCTCATTTCTGGGTATGCTTTGCGATTTTCTTTGTAGAACAGAAGGAAAATAATCACTCAAGTTTTAAACCCACGACAGCTCAACTTTCAGTATCTTATTATACCTCATAATAGACTTCCCCCCCGAAACTGAAGATCTTTCTAGGTGATGAAATAGAAGACCAGGAAGCAAAAGCGCAAGTCCTGGAAAACACAGAGCGAGTCTGCACGAAAACATTTGGTACCTGTTGGTGGGATGCTTCTTCCTCCTGCACCAGCTCCAGGCCCGCCCTTCGGTAGAGAAGAAATATAGCTGTCCGAGTGCAATACGCTCACAGCCTGAGCGGCAACAGCAAGGAGAAGAACATCAACTTTACGCTGCTCTATTTGACTGCTGCTCCCTCCCAGAAAAAAACACCTGCTGGGAAATTCCGATCAGACACCATTTAATTCAAATGTGAAGAGCCTGAATAAATGAAATGATCTGCCTTTGTGAAGGATTTTGTCATGCCATGGGTGTCAAGTGCTAACCATATGGGATTTTGTATGAGGTACGTAAGATTTGGATACAATCCCTGACAAGCCGTGCGGGTAACCAGCAGGTAATCTCATCCAGCTTGATATTTTTTGGGAAGACATTGTTCCTACCTCTGTGGATTAGACTTGACTAGCTTGACTACTTGACTAACAGAAGCTCTAATTTGTGCTCAGTATGGGGACAAAAGCCCAAACAGGCAAAATATCAAAAGAAGTAAGATAAAGATTTGGAAAGAAGGTACAGTTGAGAGGAACTTGCCAAGAGAAGCCTTGCTGGCATTGGGATCTTCCCTCCCAGATGGCTACTCAGGGAAGAGTCCCCATGACCCTCAGTGGGCTTCCACACACAATACCCACTTCAGGGAGTTCAGTATTCTAACTTAGGAATAACACCACTCTTACTAAAAGTCACAAAAAAATATTATTTTCCTTTACTCCTATGATTTGCATGCAAGGAAACAAAAGCTGCTCGTTTTTTTCCATCTACTATTGATTTCAACCTGCTAGCATATGCTAAGGAGAAGATGGCTTTTTCTCGTAAAAGCCAGGCCAACACTAAGACAGTGTCTTCTGTAGCCGCCTGTTCCAGGGACGAGCAAACCCGACCAGGCAGGAGTCTTTGATTAAAAACCCCACTCTGTTCACATCACATTGTATTTTCAAACAACATAAAGATGGCTCAACTAATTTTCCTCTGAATGCTGCCTTGTGCAGAGCTGGAGAGTCACCGCGCAGGTTTTGAGTCATTATTTGCCAACTTACTAATATCGATGTGATTATTTAGGAGGAATTAACATTATGGATCATTTACACAAGTAAATGATGTTCTTGCCTACAAACCCAAACAAGGCAATTCTAGCTAGGCCTAGGCATTTCTGGTGGGGAAAAAAAAAAATAAATCACATTATCCCACACAGAAAAGAACCTCTTCTATACAGCAGTGTATTTCCTTCATTTTCATACAGATTTTCTTAAAAAGACATTTCTCAGACATCCCATGGGCAACTGTTCAATGCTTTTCCTGGCTGCAGCCTCGCATACAAATCAAATCGGTCCCAGCGCACAGTACGCCTGAGCAGACCCGCTTGGTATGCCTGACAGCAGCGGGGGTTTAGCACCTCGCCAGGACTAGTGCGAATCCAGCTAATGCCCACCTCTCCTTCAGTCATTTCTAGCAATAAACCACAAATATTTATTAACGGGTAGAAACTTAAAGACTGGCGTTAGGTTGTGATCAAACAAGATACCTATCTTCTCACATCATCCATTCTCCATATTGATGTACTATGGACAAGTGAGCTTTGTAGGTTGATGTTGCCATATTAACAAAATATTATATTATGGAAGAACGTATTTTAATGCAGTTTGGACTTTCAATTGTTCCACTGCTCGTGAAAGATTTGCATCCCCTAATTCACAGCATTTAAAGAGCTGTGATGCCCAAGCACCGTGTGCGGCATTTGCACGGCAAACGGCAGATGCAGAAAGCGGACAGGATCCCTGGCAGGATTCCCACTCTCCTTATGACATCATCTGCCGGGGCAACCGTGTGACGTAAGCAAAGCCAAAGATGTCCACGGGAGGAGAGTAAGTGCTTGTGGACACTGAGTGAATGAGGAAAGGCACCCGACCGGGAAGAGCGTCGCAGTACTGAAAACAGCTTATGATGTGTGGTTTTGAGATGCTTTCCTGCTTTTAAAAAAAAGGGAAAAAACAGGTTTTGGACAAAACAGTAATTATTGAGTATTGTAAGTGACAAGCGGGAATCTTGTTTACTGGAAATATGTGCTACACACTAATGTTAGCCCACAGTTCAATCTATGATAACACCAGTTTTTCTCTATACGTGTCAAGAATGGGGGAAGGAAGGGGAGATAGGCAAAAGAGGGTAATACCCAGCTCGAGTGACTATCTCTGCAGGAGAAAGAATCGCCGTTTTTTGGCCAGTCTAGAATCACAGGTTAGCAGAAGTAAACTAAGAGATACTTATGTTTCGCACTAACCCCAGAGTTTAACCTGGCCGAGAACAAGCGACGATGCTCATCGGCCAAGATCCTGTCTCCATTAGTGGAGAAATGCCTTTGGGGCTGGTGGCCACATACTTTGGTTGAGTTGGGACCTGGGGATTTTTCTCTGCAGAGTAGGGCATATCACTCCCCACGTAGGAGGCCAACAAACCAAGTTCTCATATAGAGAATTTTTCATGCTGTTTTTCTTCCAGTATTAAAAGTTTATTTGTGTTGCTTCTAGAAAACTAATTAGACACAGAGCTCACCTCACACAAATTAAAAATAGAAAAAGGTGCATTGAATATTTTCCTTATAATATCCCAAAAAGCTCAGTTGCCCCAACTGACGTCCATATTTTATTTCAAAGGAAAAAGAAAACCTATGTGTCCTGGCAGATCTGCGCTAAAATCTAGCCTCATTGTAGCTCCATATTGAGGATTTTTTCCTAGAAAAGCATCTCAAGTACAACCGTTTCTTTTCAAACTGTTGACAAACATTTCTATGGCTCCTGGCTTACAGTGGTGGAAGGTCACTGGCTCAGTTCACACTATTCGGGTCTCTTTTCCGTAGACGAAAGGTCTCACTGAGCAACTCGGCTTGGAGACAATGATCCATGAAGAGACTCATGGCTTTCCTAGAAAATAAAGTCTGTCTAAATCATTTAAGCAGGATAACGCCTTCTTCCTTCGTGGAAAAAAGTGTCTTTCATGGCCTGTCTTATCTTTGTTATGAAAAAAAAATGCCTTTCATTCAAGTTGCAGTACAATGATCTCGTCCTACCAGTACTAGACATTCCCTCTCTCTGAGCCCATGTCTCCTAGCATTGGGTCTCCAGCATAAATAATTGCTCCGCACAGGCCTGGCAATGGGCAGAGTGCAGGTTTTCTTGACATCTCTACAACAAAGTCAGCCTTCGCCCCAGCTGGCTGCGTTCCCTCGTGGCGGGCGGGCGAGCTCGACTCGGGAAATGGCGTGTTGCAAGGGTAGGTACAAAGTGAGCAGAGATTCGCAAGGCGGTAGCACGCGATCCTACGGCAAGCACTTCTGCCAGGATCCCTCTGCCGATCAGTGGCGAAGCTCTGACATGGGACTTCTAAATACCCTCTGCTGCCCAACGTCTGGCATCCTCTGTCTGACCTGTGGCCACCTCCGTATGCTGGCAAAAACTTGGTGTGCACAGACCAGACTCGCTGGCTGTCACCCTCTCTGTGGCCACATCCAGCTCTTCGTCAATCCCTAAAATTCTCTGCTGTGTTCAGCTTTTTGTCCCTCCTCCAAGAGTAGCTAGAAAAAGAAGCCATTTTTGGCAGAGCGAATAAAAGAAGGATGAAAATAGTTGGTTAGTTTAAGTTAAAAAGTAATAACAACAACAACAACATTTTAGGTCAGTTGTAATGGATTCACATAATTCCCGATACACTTACAATACAACCTAGATAGAAAGGTTCACACTTCTAAAACATCAGATGATGTACCTGCAAAGAGGGGCGTGCAGGGTCCTTGGTATTTTGACATTTGAAATCTTTAAACGGAAGAGAAGTTATATGTGAGCGTCAGCCTTAGTTCAACCAGAAACACAGCACTTGCCACAGCAAAGACTACTGAATTCAACGTCACCTTTACAATCGATCATCCCTCTGGCCTTGAAGCACATCATATACGAGTAGTCAAGACTCTAAATAAATAAATAAATAAATAGAGTTTTTTCCCAGTAAACCAGCAACCTACGTGCCATCACAGCAACTTCAGGACAGTCTTTTTTTTTCAGGGCCAGATTGCAGCAGAACAAAAACTTTCTGCCTGCCTAAAACAAACCTCCTGGATGAGCGTCTGTCTCAGCTCGTGTTCCCAGTCTCTACAATATACTCAGTTATTTGCTTTGTTTTAATGATATTTAGGATTAAGTTATTACATTTCCAGATATTTCCCCATAGACATTTTCTTAAATAGCTTACGTTGAAATAGTAATAATCCTTTGGATGGTCCAGCTGATTGTTCACCTTATTTCTTTTCACTAGGGTAGGTCTGTAAATTAGATCTCTCTTCTCTAAAGTTTTCTTGGATGAATGGTTTCATTAATAAGAAAAGAAACAGAAATCGATTCAAGCATTCAAAAGGCTCCGAAGAAAAATAATTTCAAAGTGAAAAGAATTTAGGAAATTTCAAAGCCCAGAGGAAAAAAAAAGAACTTTATCTCTTTTCTATAAACCCTAGCTTAAAAAATAAGGGAAAAAAATACAGCAGGTTAAAGAAACTTGCCAAGAAATGCAAAATTTCACAGTTAGATATACTGATTTTCTAACGTTTCTTTCCTGATTATGTCTTTTTTCGATAACTTTGTCCTCTAAGCCATTAAGAAATTTTGTTTGATGTTTTATTTTAAATTTCCCTTTCTAATTTCATCCCAGCACTAAATTGCATATGGCTTTTTATCTTTGCATCCCATATAATACTTCTCTCCCCATGATGCCCACATCTTTGGAAAACAGTTAGCGGGGACACCTTTGTCAGATCTCTAGCCTTGTTGAGCATCTACGTTTCTGGTTCTCAAAGGTTTTGTGTCTTCTGCTGAGGAGGAATGTACAGGTACAGGAGGAATGTACAGGTGGCCATACGGTGTAAAACCAACCCCTGCTAAGAGGTAACTCCTTGTAGAAGAGATGCTGGATGTACATACACGTCTGTGCATTTCCGCACACTCAAGAAAGGAAAATTCAGAAGGAGTTTGTGTTTTATTGACCCCGTTGATGAGCAGGACCTTCCTATAACAAGATCTACAAGCAAACGCTTTTGCCGAATAGTCTACAAAGTGTCACTGGTAGCAAATCATCCTATTCTCAGCTCTGTATAATTTGTAAGGACATTTGAAGGCATGTGCTAGGGCATAAATCATTTACAGTACACAACTGATTCATGTGAAATTTAAGTTAGTTCACTCTGAACTCCAAACAATTACCGCTGTGGTGATTTTATAAAATGTCTCTTCCCTTGGGAAGAAAGCATCTAAATCAAGCTCGGTTTCAAGACACAAAAATTAATGATAGGTATTCTCATCTCAACGTGCAGGAAGCTATGCACATAAATCCCCACGTCAAGATGAGGATCTTGTAATTTTAAGCATTACACAAGCCCAGATTCAAAATTTAAATTAAAAGCCCACCTAAACTAGGAAAACCTCTCTGTTCTTACAGCTAGTTTTTTCACTTAAACAAAAGCAAACACATTAAAATGGTCAGAAAAATACGGGCTTATAAAATCATGTATCCTTGACGTCATGCTATTCCAGGAAAAGTTTAGTTACACCAATTTTAAATAGAGTGAAGTGCTGTTCATCCAGCTAGCTGTGGTTCAGAGCCCAGTTGTATCCACTTCTGTGTCACCACCTTACCTGAAGGATATGGCAAACGGGTCGGGGACTCAGAAGAAAATAGTGTCAGAAAAAGCAACGACACGCCACCAACGTCAGCACTGACGTAGGGTGATGGAGCAAGGCAGGGCGACGGAGCGCACCACCCCTCAGCAGCAAGTTTCCCCAAAGCAGGGTAACCCCAGAAGGCAAAGCAGGGTGAACGTGGGCACACAGAGACTGGTCCTCAGCCGAAGGAGGAGGAATCAGGGGTCTTCTCCCAGGTTACAGCTTTCTCCAGACCATAAACCACTAACACAAAGATCAAGCGCACGACACAAAGCCTCCTCAGCTCCAGACTGAGCTCTGTTGGGGCTGTAGCCTGGGCATCGCTATCACAGATTGAACAGAAAAGGGTTTGCAGCGGGAGAGGGTGACAGCTTAGCTGATATTTAGCCAAGAATGTAATTTTAAGTCAACAAAGTATGTTCAAGGGTTGTTACATTACTTTATAACAGTATGCATGTATTACTGTCATTAGCATTACGGTCATTAGCGATACGCAACTTGCTACATGTTTAGAGCACATTAAACCATTTGTAGAATGAACATTTTGTTCCTCATTGACTTTAAAAGCTACAAGAAAATTTTCATCATCCAAATATGTCTAGACCCGAGTGTCATGTGCAAGTTAAAACTTCTTTTTTCTATGCTTGTCTCTATCTTCTGTCTAATTTTCAGATATTGCAAGCTCTCACTTAACACGACAGCCAGGGATGAATTTTTCTCTAGCATTCCCGAAGCCGTGCCGGCCAGGGACAAAGCCCCGATCAAAGCCTTCAGACTTGCATGTCTGTAAAGTTACCGTGAGTATTTAAAAGGGTCACCGCGCTTCCCTGATTTAAAATCAAGCTTAAAACACACGGGCCTCCCAGGACAGCAGGGAAGGAAGCAGGTCCTCATGCCCTGCACCAACGGGAGAGGTTGTTGGTCAATATGAGCAGCCCAGGGATGTTTAATAACAACAAATAAATTATCTTCCAGAACCAGGATCATCTCAAGACCCCAGATGGCCGAACAGCCTCCACCATGCCAGTGTTTCCATCCCAGGAGCTGCCTTGGCAGGCGCACGTTGGTGCCAGCTGCCCCCGCCAGCCACCCATGGTCAGCACGAGGTGGCCGTCGGCACCGAGCCTGCGGCTGCCCCAGCCCCAGCCCGGCCGGCAGCACCCGCTGGTTTTCATCTTTGAGCAAAAAAAGCCAACTCCTGCTCTGGCCACCGAGATGGCCACTGCTTCAGCCCCATGGCCAACGGCTCCTGACACCGGGTCCCTTCCCACACCTACCCCGGTCAATGCTCAGGCTGCTGCGGAGGCAAATCCCAGGGGGTTTTTAGAAAAAAGGAGCAAACCAGGGTGTATGCAGCTGGCACCCCCCCTGGCCGCCCCCTCCGTCCACAGCTCCTTCGCACAGCAAAGCCCACATGGGGAAAATCGTCAGCAATGCTCAAAACCCCCACCCCTGCTGCCCTCAGCTTGGGTCCCCTCCCAGCTCCCCGCCGTGACCCCTGAGGAAAGCTGGGGAGCAACAGGAGCTGGCGTTCCACCTCCCTGCCTGGAAATCATCTCGCTGAAGGAAGGATTTGCCATCACGACCTTTCCCAGGTTAAACCGGAGCTGCCCGCCCGGAGCCAGCATCCCTGCGAGAGCCAGGGCTGCCGGGAGAGACCGTGCCGAAATGCCGAGTGCCCATGGGACCACGGCCACAGGCAGCCGGGCAGGGGGCAGAGCGCCCAGGTCTGCACCCTTGGTAAGGCGGCTTCTAACTATGGGATTTACTTAAAGGTTGATTGAAAGGGTGAATTAAAACTTGCCTTTCTCTGCGGGTGACCCTTGCTGATGACAGTGGTACCTGGGTGGGAGGGGGCCCTGACCATCTTCCTCAGGGACGGCATCCAAGGGAGTCCCAAATGTGGGTGCTGGCTGAACACTGCTCATCCCCTCCTCCCCAGCACCACCTTGCAGCAAAACACCCCTTCTCACTTATTTATACAGAGGACGGAGGAGCTGGTTTAATTGATAGATCTGCAGCTCTGGGGTTTGCTGTGCCGTGGGTGGGTGCAGAGGGTGTCCCAGTGGCACTGGAGGGGAGTCCCAGCACCAGCAAGGCTTAATATTAAGAATATAACTGTAAAGAAGAGCTTGAAATCACAGATATGCACTCACCTCAGCGTTAATGTCATTAGAAAAGGTCGACGTCTCGTGTTTTACAGCCTGGAGCCAAATGGGTCCACAAATTCCTGTAGGGTGAAACCTTCCCCAGCACCATCACCATCACCATCACCCTGAGAGGACGGCACGGCTCGAACCATGCAGCGGCTCTTCCCCAGCGCCGGGGAGAAGTTTCCCAAAAAGTATACTTCTGCTTCAAAGCTACTTTCTAGAGCTGCTTTTCAATATTAAAAAATTATCTTTTTGTCAGAAAAAAAAAGAGGTAACTGTGTCCCAGCTGGAAAGAAGCATCACAACAAGGACATTTCACAGTTCAGTGGGAAGCTCGCTTGACTCAAGCCAAAATAAACTACGGACAAAGTCAGCCCCGAAGTATGAGATATCCTATAGTGCAAGGAAACAATGTTCAAATCAAGACAGTGAGAATTATCTTTGTGTTGTAGGAAATGTTTTGCCAAATGCTAACAAATAGGCTCAGGAGCATCCCAGATCCAACCAGACACCGGGAACTATAGCAGGTAACTCCTACAGAGCAAGTGCTGCGAATTAAATCCAGCCTTACCACTCTCAGTCCCATCTCGTCCTCTGTAGCAAGGTGACCTGCAAAAAGCAGAAGCAGATCAGGCAGCAAATAGTGGTACGAGTCACCCAAAAGGCACCCGAATTATTACAGGTCACGTATTTTAAAGGTAGATTCGGGCATCTGATACCTGATAACCTACACCCTCACCTAAGTCACTTTTCTTATTTGCTTCTGTGCACTAAGCCACAGTTCATTTCCTTGCGTCTGGGAACGACCCCTTGTACAAACGCGCCCTGTTTATCACAGCCAGTCCTCGAGTCGTCGGTCTTTTACACAGCCTACACCAGCAACCCATCCAGATATCTCATCTAGAGGAAATTTATTCTCCTGCCTTTTACAAAAACATAAAAGGGTGCTTATGATTATTTTTTACTATTTTTGCTACATTTTTTTCCACTCGCATGGCTTGACCACGTGAACAGGGCAGCGTGCAGGGATGCAGGAGATGCTCGCGGTGAAGCAGGGCTTAACCCCACACAGCACCGCGCGCTGGTGCCTCCCCTCCCCAGCCACGTCACAGCAAAGGGAAAACAATTTGTGGTTTAGCAAGTTAAACAAAACTTAAATTGATCAACTTTGTATTTTCTTTCTCTTTACTTTCTAACAATTTAGGGCAATTTTTAAAATTAAATACAAAGGCCTTTCCACATTTCAGAAAATTAATCACTTTTGGCATTTATTAGTTATTCATTTCTGTTTAAAACATGTTTTATAATTCATTAAAGTACCTCAAAAATTAAATTCTTAACAGCCCTAGGCCCAAAATACGTTTAAGTAAGAAAATTAAGCACAGTAATAAATAGTGAAGAATTCTGAAATATTAATTTGGCCTGTAGCATTTCAAATGTTTATTTGCAATAATTAATTTGAAACCAAGTTTACATTGCCTTTGTCAGTAGTTTGCCGGGAACTTTCAGTTACGTTACTAATTTCCTCAAATTTGCCCTTCTAGTGGCATATTCCATCACTGACAACCATTGCCGGTGCATTGAAATTAATTCTTTCAGCTATTTTTGAGTTTGATCATTTTCCGTGAGGCACAGAAAATTAGCAAGACGGCTAAAGGATATGTCCCCAGTTTGGCGCAGGGGGAATTAGCTAACCGGAGCTGGTGATTAACATTTTCTGCTCCCCCACCTGCACTGCGGTGCCCGAGCGGCACGATGAAAGCGCTTATTCGAAGACTGGCACGAGCGATAACATATTTGGTGCCAGAAGTAAACGTATGCGCCCCACGCAGAGGCAGCCTCCGATAGAAATAAGTATAAATGCAGATATAAGAAATCCCGTACACCTAAGAGAAGTCTCAATTAAGGAGTTATTACAGTTTCCGCCCCCCCCGGCCCTTACAGGACGCGGTGACACCGGGCAGCGGTGTCTCTTCATCGCCCTTCGGCAAACCGGATAATGTGCTTTTTTAACTTGGCGAGGCAAGCTCTGACATAATTTTTATTCCTGAAGCGTTGTCTAACTAGCAGGATTTAATGAGAACTTTTCTATTGTCAAATTTGTTCCAGATACTGAACCCCGCAGTATCACAGTGTATTAAATCACAGTAAGTTCCCTAATCAAAATAGTAAACGTGTACAAAGTTGTATTTACGAGCATACAGGTGCCTAAGTCGCTTTTGCTAAGGGAGAGTTCAATAGCTTTGAGAAATCACTAAAAATATACACCCGGTCTCTATTTTGATCTCAAAACATCCGTACTGATCTCAAAAAAATCTGTTTTGCGGATTTTGAGGGTTTTGCTCTAGATCAGAAGTTTCCAAATTTGCCTCTTGCTACTGTTTCCAGATCCAAAGCTTTTGTACTTGGCTGCACTGATTTCCTTGCTAAGGAAGAGCAGAGGAAGCGTTAGAAGAGGCGAGCTCTGCACCCGAGCATCGCCCAAACACCTCGACACGGGCTGTCCCCGCGGGTCCCGTGCCAGGGTCCCGTGCCCTCCTCGTGCCACCCGTGGGCCCTGCTGCCATCCCGGCCACACCACGCTTCATCCCTTCTCTTCCTCCATTCCCAGTATCGCTAACAGCGGGAAAACCTCGCCAGAGGGGCTGTGAACTCTGCGCTCCTGGAGATGCTCGGGAGTTGGTCCCTGGTCCCTCCAAGCTCCTTGCAGAGCCCTCCGCTGCAGGCAGCCAGGGCAGGCAGCTGCCTGCGCCTGCTTGCCCTCTCTTCGGTCCAGAGCAGCAGAGCTGCAGCGGGGTGAAGCCGCTTCAGCCCGTGCTGCCGGGCACGGGCAGCGGAGCCAGCCCCCAGCCAGGGGAGCAGCAAATGGTTCTGCCCCCGCAACACTGGAGCGCAATTGAATTCCAACACCGCCTTCCGTGCTGTGCATCCTTCAGCCGTAAGCGGTCTCTCCACGTTTTCCTACGGGATAAAGCCCCGCAGGAAGGTTTCCCGCAGGCCCGCTCCGCCGGCGGTGCGGGGCCGGGGCCGGGCGGTGCGGCGGGCGCGGGGCGCTGCCGCCATCTCCTGGCGGGAGCGGGCGGCGGAGCTGGCGGCTGGGCCCGAGCCCTGAGCCGGAGCGGCGGCAGGGACGGGGAGCGGCGGCAGGGACGGGGAGCGGCGGCAGGGACGGGGAGCGGCGGCAGGGACGGGGAGCGGCGGCAGGGACGGGGAGCGGCGGCAGGGACGGGAGGGGCGGCAGGGACGGGGAGCGGCGGCAGGGACGGGGAGCGGCGGCAGGGACGGGGAGCGGCGGCAGGGACGGGGAGCGGCGGCGCTGCAGCCCCCCCAGCTCCACCGTGCAGTTCCGTCGTGGTTTAACCCCAGGCGGCCGCTCACCCCCCCCAGCCGCTCGCTCCCTCCCCCCGCTGGGATGGGGGAGAGAATAGGAAGGGGGAAAGTGAGAAAACTCGTGGGTTGAGATAAAGGCAGTTCGATAGGGAAAGCAAAAGCAGTGAACACAAGCAAAGCAAGGAATTCTGTCCTGGTTTCAGCTGGGGTAGAGTTAATTTTCTTCCTCATAGCTGGTATAGTGCTGTGTTTTGGTTTTTAGTATGAGAATAATATTGATAACAAACTGATGTTTTGGTTGTTGCTAAGTGGTGTTTACACTGGCCAAGGACTTCTCAGCTCCCCATGCTCTGCCGGGCACCCAAGGAGCTGGGAGGGGGCACAGCCGGGACAGCTGACCCCAACTGGCCCAAGGGCTATTCCAGACCATATGGCCTCATGCCCAGTATAGAAACTGGGGGATGGGCAGGGGGCAGCAATCGCTGCTCGGGGCCTGGCTGGGCATCGGTCAGCAGGTGGGGAGCAGTTGCATCACTTTTTTTTTTTCTCCATGGGTTTTGTTCCTCTCTCTCTCTCATGTTGTTTTCCTTCTCATTATAATTTTTATTATTATTATTCCAATTATTAAATTGTCTTTATCTCAACCCATGAGTTTTCTTACTTTTGCTCTTCCGCCTCTCTGCCCCATGCCACAGGCGAGGGGAGGGAGAGCGAGGGGCTGGGGTGGGGCTTAGTTGCGACTGGGGCTAAACCACAACCCATTCATTCACTCCTTCCCCGGGGCAGGCCCGTGTTCAGCCCTCTCCAGGAAAGCAGGGCTCCATCATGCATAGCCAGTAGAAGAATGGAAGACAAATGCCATCACACTTCCCTATTCTTCCCAATATAGAGGGAGGAGTGGGACTTTTTAGTTGGCGGGGGGGGGAAGGCAGGGGAAGCCTTCCCCAGCAGCCAAGTCACCCTAGAGAAGTGGTTTTCCCCCAGTTTCTATACTGAGCATGACGCCATAGGGTATGGAATAGCCCTTGGGCCAGTCTGGATCAGTTATCGTGGCTGTGCCCCCTCCCAACTTCTTGTGCGCCCGGCAGAGCATGGGGAGCCGAAAAGTCCTTGGCTAGTGTAAACATTACTTAGCAACAACTAAAACACCTCTGTATTATCAACACTGTTTTCAGCACAAATACAAAACACAGCCCCATACCAGCTGCTATAAAGAAAATTAACTCTATCCCAGCCAAAACCAGCACAAGGGGCCACGGCTTCAGCCACCAAGTACCACGTTAAACACCGCAGAATCCCCTCCCAGGCACTGCAACAGGCGCAAGGAGCTGAAGTTGTCCCAAACATGCAGCGTGGTTTTGAGGTTGCTGTCTATCTGTACCTAACCAGGACCACTTCCCCCCCCACCCCCCCCAAGAGAAGAGCAATGGAAGAATTGCTCCCTCTTTGTGCAGGAGCCCCTGTGCTGTGCTTCACCCCTGCTACTACTGCTGCTTTCTCAAAACTACTAAATTCAGCCCAAAAGAAATGAAAGACAACACATTACCTGTTTCTAACTCCTTGCTACATGATCAACGTTCCATTTAATTACAAAGACCTCCAAACAAGCCTTAAGGTGTCCACCAGCACATCCAGCTGCCAGATTAGCAAGGCACAGTGCCTGCATCTGTGCTCCGCAAATGCAGTTATAATCCCCCCTCAAAAGCCTTTAGAAGTAAAAGCAAACAACTCCCTTAAATTAAGGGGAATCTAGCTGTTTATGGTTGTGAATCCCAGCCTCCTGGTCTCCTCAGCAGAGACCAAGACACAAATCTGGATGCCGAGAACCACAAGAGCCAGAAATGAACCTGTTTGGGAATAAAGTGATTTGCACTATTAGCCAGTATTAGGGCATTAAACCTTGTTGTTTAGACACTGAGGACTCGACATGGTGAAACACCTCTGGCAAAAGAGTTTTCCTATGTGTCTTTCGAGAGGCATACAAGAAGCCCCGGCCTTTAAGAGAAATTCCCCAGAAGTTCTGGGGGAAAAATTGTTAAATAAAAACTTAAATACAGTTAAATCCATATTTTGGCAGGATGGCTATGCCAGCAGACATAGGCTTCCTGCTACATGCTAGTGCTAGGGCAAAGATGCGTTTGAAGTGACGGATGGTATGGCAGCAGCACAGACGCTGCCCCGCTGCAGCCCTGCTGGAAAGGAAACGTATCACATGCAGTAGTAAATCAGTAGTAAATCACAACCTTCACTTCGTAACGACAAGGAGCAGTCTGAAAAGGGATTTCTGCCAAGAGGGGTGTATCATTTAACTGTGGTCTGTCCTTACCTCCTGCTCTCCATCCTCGAGGTCCACCACTGAACAGGTTAAGCTCAAGGAGCAGCATGCTCTGGTCTCCTCGGTGTCCCAGTTCCTCGGTGTCCAGCATGGTAATGCACTGTGCTGTTGATGATGCAAACTTGATCTAGTGACTACCTATGGAAAGCTACTCAGCTGAAATAAGCACATTTGAAGTATCTTTGAGAGCTTTTTATTCACCTTAAAACATTTTCTACCCCATAAAAGCACAAAAGACAGACGTGGGAAGGTGCCTCAGTCACAAAGCTTCAGAGATGAATCATGGGGAAAACAGCTTCTGAGAACCAACATTTGCAGGAAAGCAAAATGAGCAGGATGTGCTTGATTAAGGCACATTCTGTAGTCTCCTTTCCAACACTTGGCTTGTCCCTGTTCTTGGTTTCTGGAAACACTCACTGGCATCTGACGAGTAAGGTTGGTTGTTTTTTAATCCATGCCTTGTCTCTTCTCCCACCAGAAAGGTCTTCACCAAGCCTACAGGAATCACTATCTGAGACTTTGGGGTTTTCAGGGCTTTTTTTTGTTGTTTTAAAATCATTTCAAAGTAATTTTTTTGTCCAATTTGGTTATTCTTTCCTGCCTATCTTCAATGAAATAGAGGAAATCACCACCATCTTAGAAACTTTCTTACCTGTTGCCTGCTACATGGCTTCAGTCACCCACTTCTTCCCCGCTCAAGGCATAGCTTTGCCGTTTGCTCTCCAGCTGTGGGAGGAGACCGCAGGACCACCTCCACCACCACCGCAGCTCCACCAAGCCCTGGCCCGACCTCGGGAGCCCCCGGGCACACTGCGGGCTGGCACTGCTGGGCAGGGGCAAGGAAACAGCTCTCTGCCACAAAGAGCTTGGTCCTCATTTGGCTCCTACCTTTTCCTTTCCTATTTCAGTTACCCATTTATTAATGACAACGTTAAACAACCAAACAGAAAACACACCCCAAACCATACTGAAGCACTGGATCCTTCCCCAGGTGCCAAGGGGTGTCTGCGGGTGAGCTCAGAGCTCCCTTCTCTGCCCGTGCCGGCGGCCAGGAGACTCCACCACCAGGCAGGCCTAAAGTGCTTTATTGTGCGAGCAAACATCACCTGGGAGATGGGCTTACTTCAGGCAACTGTGGAAAAATCCTTTCTGTGTATTTGGACTGATAGGGTAACTGAAAAACAAGGTCTCTGTAACCCATTTTGAATACCAACAGCAACACTAGTTACCAAATACCTTACAAGCATTTTAAAGTGGAGATATTGCAACTTAACTTCAACGCTATTATATCCAAGTATCCCCTATTCTTGTCCCGTGACGGGCATTATTAGCTGCATACTGAGCTGTTCCGTCACTTACCAGCAAGGAGATCAACCACATTTGGCTTTGCAGTAACAGCTCATACCGGACAGCAGAGTTCACTAATCTGCAGCGATTCATCAGCTTAAACCCAGAGACGAAGCGGTGTCAGGAGGCAGAGCCGTCTAACGCAGCTCCCGACGCCTCGCGTGGCAAATGCTGACGCACAGATTTAACCCTGACCAGGTGTGCAAGTCCTTTTAATGTGATTACTCTCTGCCTGTATTTTCAAAGGACCAGACCTTTGCAGGAAAATTATTTCCTCCTAATATATAAAGTCAAAGCTGAATAGATACCTGAAAAACATATAGAAGGCAGATCATCCCACCCTGAAGTAATACATCAATCCTATCAGTGAATGTATGTTTTATTGAAAGTGTGGCATGAAACACTTGACTGAGTATAAATTTATAAACAGCTCTTGATGTATGTGAGATTTTTGGCAAGGTTTACCAAATAATGCAACTGACAGTACATTTAATTTAGGAATGTTCGCTCATTGGTTTTTATATCAATTTTAAAAAAAGGAGTTGATGAACTTCCAAATCATAAATGATGGATTTTTGTCAACTATAAAATATTATGAATTTGCAACCTTTTTATTCTAGTACTCAAGGAACTGCCAGCTATTTAAAACTGTACCTTTATCATTATTCACAAAGTTTAACAAAAATAAATACAATTTCGAGGTTGTCTTTGGCATGTCGTAATTCAAGGCAATAGTATCTTTTAGCAGCACAGTGCGAAGAAAAACAACATACCATACAATGCACTACTAGATTCAGCCTTACAAGGAGAAGAGAACGTAGTACAATGCAAACTTTAATGTCAATATATACAGAGCTTTAAAGAAAACATTTTTTTAAAATTAAATGAAATAAATACAATATGATACAAAATCCACAATATGCTTAGAGAAAGAAATGACAGTTACAATATCTGATAACGGGGACCTTTTGTATAGTTTCATCTTTGAAGTACCTCAGAGAGCATGTAATTCATTGCACACTGTTTTCAGTTAATGCCCTTTCATATATTGAGATTTATCGCCAGTCACGTGCCAGAAGAGTTTTAGCTCTAATCAGAGTATCAGTGCAAGATGCCAAAGTGCTTGGGATATTACGACAATGCAATTACTTAGCAAACGCTGCTCATAAGCCTAATGCAAAACACACAAAATAGGAACACTTTGTCCTGCAAAGGAGATCCACCTCGAGCATCTTTTCAGTTCTCACATAAAACCCACCCCCAAACAGGATTGAATGTTATTCAAACTCACTATTGGTGATAATAATTAAGATGTGGGCAATAGCTTAAGAGGCATAATCAATTAGATATCTTTTAAAGCTTTCAAAGAAAGTTTGCTTTCATTACACAGGAAAAAAAAATCTCAAGAAAACCAGTCACTGATTATTTGGGGAGGACTTCTAATTACATAAGTTATTATAATACTCAAGTCAGCTTTAGCTATACACTAGGGGTGGTTTTTTTTGCTTTTAAATTTGTATTCATTCTTCTATTCCCAAAGAAAAATGTAGGCTTATCCACAGCAACATAATTTGGGGGAGTAAACATTTACAAAAAATACACTGAAGTAGGGACAAACAGTATCCAGAATGTACTTAACTAAAGGGGTGTTAATGCGGAAGGATGGTACGGTATGAATGACAGCGTAGGCGTGTTACCAACAGGTATCAATACATACCCAAGAAAGTTTTTGAATAAACTTTCAAGGAGAAATTTATTTTTAAATCATATAGAGCTCCCATAGGATTACATCAGGACTCTATTATGACGGCTTCAGAAGCCTTCTGAGAAGTTTGAGAAAGAAAAACCTGCTCTTCCCTTCCCTCCCACAAACATTTGCAAACTTCTAATTCTGGATAGGACTGAAAAACTTAAGTGCTACAGAAGTAAGTAAAACCCCATGTTTGCATTGATGTTTCAGCCTAATTTTGTTGATACAAGTCAGGATAATTACTATAGTATTGTGAAATCCATTTAACTCAAATTTTACAAGCTATCTCAACCTTTTAATTGTTACATTTGAGGGCAGAGCACCGAGTACTGGATGCAGCAGTCTGTCACTGCAAATGGCCAGTTTGTAAGTACACTGCAAGTAACTTCCAATTGTTGAACTTTGCTAGAGGTAATTTTAACTATTGGACATAGGAATATTAGCTTTGGAAAAGTAATTAAAACATGGAAGACAGAATTCAAGCTCAGTATGACTGACTTGGGTGAGGTTTTGGATGCAAGGAGAACATTTAAACCATACTACAACGTGGGCCTCAAATGGACAGTACGCTTAGACCACCTACACCTTAGGCTCTTCGCGTGGTCAAAGAGAATTTACTAGTTTTAAGCATAATGGGAAAAACCACACAACATGCTAATGGCATTGAGACTACACAAGCCACAAAACAGTGGCTTGAATGAATCCACCCATGGTAATGCTCTCGGGTATGGGCACCCTGCGTTATGCACCACTGGCTGATACTGATGCCACTGCACAGTTTTTGGATACGTAACAGGAATACGATAGAGTTCCTCACTTTTTATCAAAAGGATAACTGAAGACAGAAATGGCGATATCCAAGGGGTGAAAGAACAGCAAGACATGTCATGAGCCTGCTCCAGCTCCAGCTGATGTCTGTGGGAATCTACTCTCTTTAGTGAGAATGCATCAGCCTCTACGTGCACTTGAGAACTGGCACTTATTTATAATTGCCATTACCAAACATCAGAGTAGAAGCTATTATGCTGGCAGTAACAGAAGCCCTATCCAAAATATTGTATCACTTGAGAAATTAATTAGTTCTCTGGAAATTCCTCTAAACACATAATATGTATACCTATTTCTTCGTAATTATAAGCCTTCGTAAAAAACATCACTCTTACTTTAAAAAAAATCAGTAAGATAGTAGAATTGTAACTAGTTGGTAATCTTGAACTGTGCAAAGACCATAAGAAAGTGAAACAAGTTACACTAACCTCTCACTCCAGCCAACAGCAAGTTCAAATAAGCGTTCTTCCATTTCAAACATTTAACTCATTACTCATGAGCAGACCATGCTACTTTTTAATAATTGCTTAACTGAACGAAACCTAAGTTTGAAAAAAGGATGAGAAGTATGCAAAAGATTCCAAGAGAAGTATCACAAAGATGATGATCCTTAAATACTATATAGTAAGAGTAAACTGCATGTGAACTCTTTTGTATCCCTGTATATCCAAAATGTTTCCAAGACTGATATGCTAAAATATTCATAGCAAGTGAACTTCCCCCCCAAATTAAGGGTTAAAATTGGCATACCAGGGTACACTGGCCTGTCAGATATAACAAAGGTGTTTGTCCATATGTTTTCCTTGTGATAAGACAACTTTGTAATGTTGCAGTCACTGAAACCTTGCTTTTACCCCAGGAGTACCACTTGCACTAAAGGCTAGTAATGATATAAAAACAGCAGGGATAACTTTATAGAAGATGTTTTAACTTCTTTGCTAAGAATCAGAATATCCATCTTGTTTGTGTACTTTTCCTCTTACCACCTTTGTTTTGCACACCGAGAAGAACTTCAGTACCTCCAGCTGCTTACAACTGCTTTTGTGCAAAATGCTTTTAAGGTGCTTATAATGTGGTGCTTCTAAGCAAGCTAAAAGAAAATACCAATATAAACACTGTTAAATGATTCATGAATAAAGCCATTAAAGACCAGCTGCTACCATACAGGAAAGCTGAAGACAATTCAAGTTTGATGTTTTAGTTGTGTTCCACGCCTCGCATTACCCTCTACCCCCAACACAGTTTGTCCTAGTACATTTCAACCCCCATTATACCTTGACCTTGGGCTAAGGTGGCTTTTTTCCACCACCGTTTTTTTTTCTCAGCGTGAATTCAAATTCTTCTGGTGGTCATTTGTAAATTTACAAAATAATTATACCGATAGACTGTAGACAAGAGGTTTACAGGCATTCTTGTTGGCAAAGGTCTTCAGTAATGAAAAGAAGGATGAACCAGCTGCATAAGGGGCAGATTTCGTACTAAACAATAAGCTTTCCAGGAAGCAGGTGTGTTCTTTGATAAGCTTTTCAAAGCATTTCAAACAGGCACCTCAAAACTAGGCACAAATGGCCCCTAAAGCTTCCAACATCTATCAAACACTCAAGAAATTTAGTATGGGGTATGTTCTGCATGATACAAATAGCACACCTATGTTTGCTACATTCATTAAGTCTCAAATCTACATATATTCATACCTAACTATTTGGCCAGATAATTTCCATCTTCCCCCACCACAACAAAGTAAAGCAGCTTATCTAATAGTACTTCCAATGCCACCAAGTACTTCACAGGTATAAGCAAACACCAGCACTCTCTGCCTTTTAAGATGAGTTACTACCGCCGCTCTTGGCAGCTGGGCCAGAATTCTCCCCAAAGATTTTTCTTTCCATCTCAAAATGCCGAGTTCTGCCATCACTGGTGTCTTGTAATTGGCTACCGAAGGTATCCAAACCAGGAAATTCAACGATGGCAAATCAGTCTGAACTGCATTTGATTTTTGGTCAGTTGGATTCTCTAACTGTTGGTCACTAATATACTTAATATTTAAAATGCATATCATCCTCCTATGACAGTACAATCGCACAGTAGTGTCTACAACTTTTGAAAATACTTTTAAGCTCATCGTTTCTGAATGCATTAGTTCCCAGCCTACTAGCAGTTAGCTCTGGTTTTGAGTCAGAAAACCCCAAGAAATTCTGGCCCTGAAATTAATTTCCTCTCCATCACGGCATTTAGAAACAGCTGAAGTCCTAACACCAAGACAGAGAGAGCAAGGGAGTGCTGGTGACAGGATGTTGTCAGTAATTTGTCCATAACTGTGAAATTTCTTGGTCAGAATTCCCTTATCTGGGCACACTGCAAGGCTTATTTATTTTCCCAAGCTACCCCTACAGTTAGGCAAATAGAATTTTGCATTTATGTTCTGTAATATTTGTACATGCGGCAAGAGATTCAGATAGAAGCAACGTTCTATAAAAATCAAATAAATAAAAAATAAAATCCACGTGCCAAGTTTGTTATAATAAAGTGTCAGTTTGTCTTACATGCCAAACAAACTTAATATTGGATATATTCAGTAGAAACAACGGCCGAGGAAGCAGTAAGATAGTCATTGTACAAATGGATAGACGATATAAATAAAAATTATTGGATTGCATGATGTTGTCTTAAAGTGGTACCAATGTTATTTAGATCCTTAATTTTGACAGTTTATACGCATACTTACTTTCTCCAGCTCAGTGCAGGACACAATACCATTTGTGGTAACAACTAGAAATGTTCATTTTCCTGTAAGAGCCCATTTGTTAACCAGGATTTCTTTTGGGTCACAAGTGATCAAATCAAGTTTGTGGGTCAAGTGCAGAATCTTACACATCCCTTTTGTTTCTATTTTCACATAAACTTACCAGTTACCAGCACCATGCAAACACAGACCTTCCAAATTAACACTAATGCATTTAACACTGGCACAATACATTAGTCAGCTTTTCATAGTAGTAATGAACAAGTTAAATGAATTAAGTTGAATGAATTAAGTGCCCAATCACAAAATTAAGAATGTGTCCTTCACAACAGGGTCTAAAGGTGTGAAGAAAAGAAAGCTTACACTGACACTTTATATACAACTTGGTCATTGGTAACGGTCCCCTAAACCATTTTTTAAATGAATCCAGCAAAACTATACAGAATGTGAAATAATATTTGCAACAGATCTCTTAAAGGACAGTGTAGAGAAATTCATTATGGTGTACCTGATGTTTAAATTAATTTAACAGATACGGCCTGTAAAACAACACAGTATGAACCTGTGGATTTTTTTTTTCTTTTTAAAAAAAGGACTTTTACAGAATTCAAGTAGTGTAGCAGGAAACCATAGATGCCTTTTGATCACAGGTCAGGCAAAATAGAGCCACTTATTGGATTTTCCCCTTGCTTCTGTCTGCTAAGGTGTCCCAGTGGATCTATAAGTCTGTTGACGTTAGCTTTTTCATGCTCCGTCGCTGAGCTAAACTTGAGGCTGCAACAGGCTCTAACACTGGCTGAAATGTCTTGTGATTCAGTGCAGAATATGTAGCAGCCATGGCTCCCTAGAGAACAATGAAATATATAAAAGGCTGTAAAGGTCATTTTTATTAGAAAATAAAACAACTGAATATTAAATTCTTAATTAACTCTATAAAAAAACCCCAGGACTTATGGCAGGTCATGCACATTCTCTAAAGTTTGTTTTGGAAAAAAAAAAACATTTATTGCTAAATCCTTCAGGTTTCTAAGCACGGGTATCTGAAATTCTTTCCTGTGTATTTCTTTTACATACCTTAGCTGTAGGAGTAACCTTTTAATGTGGGTCAGAATTAGTACCTTCCAAGCAACATCAGCATCTATTTATCAAACAGCCACTTAAGTGGCTATTCCGGTCCTGACTTATAAAGACAACACAATTAAGACTGGCTATCACAGGTCCTTGTTTTTGAGTCCAAGAGAACTAATGAAGTCAACTTAAAAGCTGTCTGCATACAGTAGAGTGTTTTTGTGTCACAAGTCAGAAACACAAATACAGAACACACAGATAAAATACTGGTGGAAAAACTGTAGTGTAGTTTATTAATTTATGTTAGGAAAGCACAATATGAGCCAATCATAGAAACAAATCCCAAAAGATTTCTTGTATATCTTGTATAAGAATGCTAGGAGGTCTGTGGAAGGCTCAGTCTCTGATAACTGTCCTACCAGCTTCCTATATGGCCAAAGCTACCTTAATCTTTGAAAACAAAACACCCGGAAAAATCTCTTCCTTTACATACAGGTTAAAAAAATTAGTTTGCCAATAATTTGCCTGCTTATGTAACTTAAATATGTATGTTCTAGGGAAAACAAAGAGAAAGCTGATTACTTTTCCAGAGACCAAAAGAAAAAAAAAAAAAGAGAGTTCTGCCTGTAGCTCTCAGAGTGACCCAATTCATTGTACATCCACCAGCACAAGCAACATTCAGCCTTCAGGTTGTTTTACCTTTACTAGATGTGGTGCATCTTGCCTGTTCAGTTGATAATGCGGCAACTGGTCCCTACAGGCTATCCACGAATGTTTTAATACTTGTTCTGCTGTATACCGCTGATGTGGATCTACATGAAGCATATGTGATAACAAGTCCTAGATAAAAATGAAAAACAACACGTATTATTCAGTTAAAATAGTCTTATACAGACTTTAAAGCATTATGGCAGCAATGAAAAAAGTACCCTATGTGGCAGGGATTAACACAATGCAAACACACACACACAAATCAGCAGATAAATTGGTTCATTCTGTGCCTTGACACTGCAGAAGTCTGAAAACAATGTGTTGTACTATTTAATCAGTTTAACAGAGCAAGCCTTTATTGTAAAGAAACTTACTGCTGTTTCTGTGTTTCATATTTCAGTTAGTTTTATTAATATAACCTTTAAAAGACTAGAAATCCTATTAAAATTTAGCAGACCAATTTTATGGAAGAAAGCTATTACTTGCAAACATCTCTCCTCACATTTGTGCTACACATTTGGGGTCTGCTGACTACATTTTACAACTGAATTCATATATAGTGATATACTATTAAAGAATTTTTCCTTCAAGGAGCTATATAAAGAGTAAAGCCAACAGAAATGGACACTTGTTTTTGCCTGTTTAGAAGCATTAGCAATAAGCTACTAATTACAACGGTGATCAAAAGAAGAGCTGGGTGGGAAGGGCACAGAACAGAGACAGGAATAGCTTGAAAGAAAACAAAATATGAACAAGCTGACAGAATGTTCCCTTTGTTTTAGGTACAAAATGTTAAGCATTCTTAAATACACAGAAGTGAATTACTTGCGCTAAGACAGCATCAGCCAACAAGTATTCTGAATCACTCCTACTGAAATGAACAAATAGTGCAGTTCCAGTGGATCAGGAAAAGATTTAGTACTAATGCCAAGCTTTATAAAAGGTAACAGCGGTGACTAAGATACCTACAGACCAGGCCAACGCCAAACCCAGAGAACATATACAGCAACTGCTGAGAGATGCAGTCTTTAAGTAAAACGACAGCTGCATAATCAAGCTGATCAAGATTTTCAGCAAGATATCCAGATATATTTGGTTGTTCAAGTACTAGTTTAATTGCTGAAAGTACTAACAAAGACAAAAGACCCGATGAATTCAGCATTGAACGACATTTAAGAAATTGCACCACAAAAAAGTTAACCTGTTAACGCGAGACTGGTTAGCTACTAGAACTAACAGATAATTGTAAAAAGTCATCCTTCCATTTAAGGAATCCCAAACACACCTGATTTTGGTCCAGTAAAAATAAGGAATAAAAGAATACTGATGATTAGAAAAGCCTATACTGGGACCTATCTTATTTAAAAATGTTCATCAGGGACTTGGGGGAAGCAAGAGAGTGCACTCTTGCCAAGTCTGCAGTGGGACACCAAACTGGAGGCATGGGGAAAGAGCTCATGAGTTCAAGGGCAGGGCAGCCATCCAAAAGTACCTAGGCAGGATGGAGTAATGGGCTAACCAGAGCCATACAAAATTCAGCAAGGACAAATGCAAAGTCCTGTGCTTGGAAAGGAAGAAATTGTTGCCAAGGTACAAGGTAGGGACTGACTGGCTGGGGACCAGCTTTGCTGAGAAGGACCAGGGGGTTTTGGTGGTAGCCCACAAACTGAACCTGAACTACGAGTGTGACATGGCATCCAAGGCAGCTGACAGCACCCCGGGCCGATGCACAGCAAGTAGACTGAGGGAGGTAATTGCATTCCTTTAGCCAGCACAGCCAAAGGAATGGAGACAGAGGACAAAGTAAAACACGAGAAGTTCTGGCTTGAAATTAGGAGAAGCTTTTTCCTCATTACAGCAGTCAAGCAGTGGAAAAAGCTGCCCAGGCAAGTTGTTCAGTCTCCACCCTTGGAGGTTTCCAAAAAACCAGACTGAATAAAGCCCTGAGCTACCTGGTCAGATCTCATAACTGACCCTGCTTTGAGCAGGAGGTTGGACTAGGTGACCTGCACTGCAATAAAGTTTGCAGGTAATAGCAGCAAACTACTGAGTTAGACTAGTCTATTTTATGAAGTTCAGTAGATGTTCATTTGAACTGTACAAAAACATAAGAACAAAAACAAAACACATTTACACCTTTGCTGCATCTGAAACAGTGTCCCAGTTGCCTCCACTTAAAGAGAACTTTCCACTGCCTATCCGTACCAGGATCTCCTCTGGAGTATCATTAGGACCATTGGCAAATGGAGTATAGCTGTTGGAAAAAAAAAAAACAAAAACAAAACAACCCAAAATGCCTCATTATAGGTAAGAAGCTGCAAGAAATTGGTAAAATCTCATGAATCATTCTGAGTAGATATCCCACTGCTGACAGAAACACACTATATATTACTAAATACTTCTTCTATTAGCATTTCATCTTCGAAACTATATTATTTTCTTTTCCCCGTAATTGTGGTTAATCAAGTACAATAAGTGGGAAATGCAGACTAAAAAGATGTCTTACATTAATAACTTAATAATGCATTCTAATCAGTACAGACTTTCAAGTTAAATAGAAGTGATTCATAAACACAAATTACGCTAGATTACCAAAGCATGTAAAGTAATCCAAACCTGGAACAGTACGCTAACAGAATGGCGCAATAAAGCTGGAGTAATATCCTGTTTAGGGTATGTGCATTTAATTAGACAGAGAATGAGTACAATGTACACACATCTATCATCAGGGGAAAAGCTACAAGAAAATTTTCACGATAGCTTTGGGTTTTTTTACTTAAGTGAGTTTGGGAGGCTTAAGCCACAAGATCATTGGTTTTGCAGGCTTATAACGGTTTACAGCGTTTCCTGTAAGTTTGGCTTACTTTCTAGAAATCCTACTGCAACAAACTGGAAAGAACTAAATTGGCAAATCTGAAAACTGATCTGAATCACTTAAATACACCTTTTAACAGTGTCAAAAGTATTACAATGTTCTGGCATCTCCTGTGAGCATAGGCTAGTACCAAGTTAGTTTTAACTATAAAACCCAAATCTTATTCTGATTAAGTAGTTACATCGTAATACCCCTTAGATTTCAATTATTATTGTTTGCAAGCTAATTTAAGCTTAACGCATTCTATCTTAGTACTTTGAAAGCTCCGCATAGAAGAAAGATCAACCAGCAACATCAACAGAGGTTTAGGAACTATCGCAGCCAGTTATTTAGTCTTTCAGTTGGTGAGCTTAAGAGGAACAAAATGGAAAGATAAGAATTCATGCTGGACCATTCCTCCCCCATACTTTTGGCCTGCCATATCTTTTGTTTAGACGACGTTTCCCAAGTGTGCAAGCAGTATACTGTCCAGTATCTGCATACTTGCACTTAAATCATACAGCAATCTGAGTTTTGATGACAAAACTGTAGTGGTGGTTTTACATGTGGAAATACAAATTTATCAAGAGGAACAGTTTCCAATAAATAGTATTTATCTATAAGACCAAAAAAATTTGATATTCTCCTGTGAGAGCAGAATTCAGAAAACCTTTTATCATTCAGCCATTAAGCGCTTCATAGTGCTTAATGAAAGTTTAAAGGTTTAGAAAACTTAAGAGGTTACAAGCCAGTGTGTTTTACAAAAGGGCCAGGAGTTGAGCCTGTGGCAGGAGATACAAGACGGTGAACTACAAGGGTACTAAGGTGGGAGGACAAGAGGCAGAAGGAGAAAGAAGAAAACCACCACATACTTTCACAGACTAAATTCTCTCCTGGAAACTGGGGAGAGTCTTTGGCGTCCCCCAGTCATGCACTATAGAAGACAGAAGCCTTGAACCTACCTGTAAGATAAGCCTACTTTATGTGTGCATTTACTTATAGCTTCCTGTTCCACTTCAGTGTCTTTGTCATTCTGCATTCAAATCAATGAGGTAATATCTTTCGATTTTAATGAAAGCATGGATTCATGCAGCTTGCTGGAATCTTAGGTAAACAAAAAAGTTAAGAAGTATTTCTCACCCTGCCAACATTGTGTAAAGAAGAACACCCAAGCTCCATATGTCGCAAGCAGCATCATAACCCTGTCTCATGAGAACCTATAAAACAAAGAGTGTTAAAGACTTTCCATATATTAAAGAAACACCCCAAACCAATACCACTACACACAGCCTAAGGAAGGGTAAGTCAATCCCAGGATAACTTCAGAGGCTTGACTATTTATTTTTCAATATACAGGTTACAGTAACTATCGACAATATTTCTCGTTCCCAGAACATCATCTCTTAAGATTCTCAACAGGCTTACATCTTATTTTTGAGGGTGGATTCTGCTATTTTTAAAGCAGGTTTATTATAAACATATGCACCAGTGTTGAGAAAGTATGTATAGTTATATTTAAGGACAACTAGCAGAATTTTTATTTTTTTTTTTAGCACTGCTAAAAAGTTCAAGTACTTCATGCATCAAAAACAGCATAGGGAAAACACAAGGCAGTTTAAGATACCTCTGGCGCCACAAAGTTTGCAGTGTAGCACGGAGTTAGAAGTAGTCCATTTTCTCCTCGAAGTTGTTTCGCAAATCCAAAATCACAAATCCTGATAGAATCAGCATTATTTGAATCATCCGTATATAAAATATTACTAGGTTTAAGGTCTCGATGCACTACCTTTAAACAAAGAAATAGTAAAATCTGTCATTTAGAAGTTGCGTGTACATTTGTTTGTACGTAATTCGCAATGTATAAAAACTATTCTCTAGTTTAATATACCTATTAACAGTTCTACGCAATTATATAACTTTCAAGTAACAAAAAATTCTTGTTCAAGTAATGTCATAAAAAAGCCTACTGGCTCATAATGCAACTGGAACTAACATAACCATTTGCCAGCAATCATAAGAGAACAAATATCTGCTGTTTCATAAACTGTAAAAGTAGAGTCAAAAGGGCTTGCCAGAATAACAGGATGAGTTGTTTACATTATTCACCTTTGTCATAAAATACTCAGAAATCTTATTCCCTTCTGCCATAAAAACCAGCCAACCAAAGCACGTAACAAAAGGCATTTGTGAATTTTAAAAAGTGTGAGAGAAGGTACGTCATAGAAGAAATTACTCACTCCTTGGCAGTGCAGGTAGTCCACAGTCTTAGTTATAGTGTATAATACGGCGCTAGCCTCTCGTTCCGAGAAGAACTTCTGTCTGAGAATTCGATCGAGCAGCTCTCCTCCTTTCATCAGTTCAGTGACAAGGTATATGAATCTACCATCATCATACACCTGATGAGAAGTTTAACAAGTGCACACGTATATAAATACACACGTATATAGTAAAAAAGATCAGCTATAATTAGACATCCTGATAAAAGTGAAAATTACAGACTAGATTGCTCACCTATTCACAAATGAACATAAAGCACTAACAGCAGGGACTGGAAAAATTTAATTCTGCAATTCTGGAGCCTTAAAGCGTGAAGTATAAGAAAGCTTATGTGTCATTCTGTGAGATGTTGAGGTAATCGACTGCCAATTTGTGACTCTGAATTAAATTTTTCAGTCTAGGAACTTCTGTTGTAAGAGGAGAGTAGCCCTACCACTCCCTACTGCTCTTCCCCTCCATGGACAATTTTTAGCTGCTGGAACTTCGCATATACAGGACAACATGCAGCTGCTTTTTCAGATTCAGGTTACCCACACATTAGCTACTCATTTGAAATAAGAGGAAATACAACATTTCTAACCTTTACATCATTTCTCACTTCAAGTTCAGTAAACAGCATTTAGAAAAAATTAATATCAGGACAATGTCATATTTTGAAATACTCACCACTTTACTATATGTACTGCTCTCCTAATATATTTTACTATGTAAAAGAAATTTAATAAATACCAGTAAGCTCCCTACATCTATATTTATTTATTGACTACTGTGTAATAAGAGGTAGCAGAGAAAAAACAGTACATACATCCTTTAAGGTAATAATATTTGGATGTTGTCCATAACGCATGAGAATCTCAATTTCTTCTGAGGGATCCCTCTTACTTTTATCAATTATCTGCAAAATATAGCAACAGGAAAAACAACTTGGCTAAATAAAGTCTATTTAATAAAGAAATTTTTTTTGTATTTATGTTCTCACTTCAACAACAGTATAAAAAGTTAGTAAGAGGTAATGAACTCTAGAAATCATGACTAATTCATCTTCCAGCTTCACATCCCACCATTTATTCATTTCTTGCTCTATCCTTGCTACCAGTGAAAACGTTATCATTAATGCAGTCTGTTCTGCTCCAAGAGACAAGGAAATGCAATGGGCTGTGAAGTATCACTACCTCCCTGCAGCCCAGTTCCACCCTTGTGGATCTTATTTTATTTCAGGTGTGCTCATCATCGTACAATATTTTCAGGCTTCAAGATTGTAATTGCAAAGTCAGTTCTTCAAGGCCGTAACTTTACCCACAAAAAGAAGAGCTGTAGGAGCCAATACACAATTTAAACAAATGAAGACACTGTTTTTCATTTCTCACAGCATATAAACAGCTACAATAACTAGAAAATTCATGCATTTAAATTTACCAATCTACTACACAATAATTTCAGAACTGTCACAGTGAAATTTATTCAAAGTACCTTTACAGCAAACTCCATATTTGTAGCTATGTGTATACATCGCTTGCAAACAGAGTAGGAACCAACACCAATATCTTCCTTCAGCTCGTATACATCAGTAAACTGTGCGCTGTTTCCATGAAGTTGCTTTAAAAAACAAACACATACAAGCTGTCATCTAAAGCAACAAGATGCTCTTTGCCATAATACTGTTTCCAATAGCAAGTTTCTTCTGCTTGCCCATGCTTTCTCTTTTGAATTCTGCCTCCAGAAAAACAGCAACTCGCTTTTTAAAATTTAAAAATATCCCATGGAAGCACATTTTATAATAGTCTCCCCAGCCAAAAAAGAACAGACAGTAAACACTAAATACTGGTCAATCTTTGGCATGTCAAAAAAGTTTCCCAAAAAATAAAACGTTACCTGTACTATTGGCAGTATATTGGTGAGTGGTGATATTTTATGATCTTCTACAGTAGTAGTTGCAACAAAACTAAATCCTTTGAAGAGCTGATGTGCATTCGCACTAGGTGGGACTCCTGGAGAATCTAGCAGCATACACATTTGATTAGCATGGCTAAATCCTAGCAAGGCTATTTTTTAACGTTCAGGAGAGGTACGTTGGAAGGAACATTTTGAGTGAAGGGAAGCAAACAAGGGCAACGCTAGATGTTGAATAAGACTTCTAGTCAGTTATCTGTCTTCTCCTATTTCAATAAGACACACAAAGCAAATATCCCTGGGTTTTATCTAAAACTCCAAAACACTGCAGGAACTAACGTATGGATACATGTTTTAAGGAAGACGTTTACTGAAGCACAACACTACTTATGAGAAAGAAAGATCATAGTCTCATGTTCAAGGACTGCATCACGAAGAAGAGTGTCCACAGATTTTGCTACTTCAGTGGTGTATGTGCTGCTGGCAAGGCAGAAGTGAGGCAAAAGAAGAATATTCAATCAGTAATACTACTGAATAATTAGACCCAAATTTTCCTCAGATTATATTATGTGCACCTCTGAATTCACTGTTTGAAATTTCACAGTAAGCACAGCTTGATAACTCTGCGTAGCCTGTTAGAACCATAGCCATTCTCCAAACAAACATGACAAGTGGTTTTAAAAGTTGGATGCAGCAGTAAAGAAAAAAATTCACCAAAGAAAACCTGAAGTGAAAAGCTTGAAGCATACTAAGCAATAAGTGTTTGCACTTACTGTCTGTTTTCAAGTTCAGTTACTTGGAAATTTTCATAGAGCAATAATCTAAGGGATATTTTAAAGACAAATTTTCATAAGCTTCTTGGAACTATTTGAGATGTATTTGCAACTGACCTAGTAGTACAGGTACCAGTCCACTGTACATTTCCCCACCCTTCTCTACCTTTGAATCACTGTTTTCTCAAGAGTAAAGTCAAATTCAGTATGGGTAGTGAGGGGAACAGCTCAAAAAAAAAAATTATAACACTGGTTTTAAGATTTAATTTTAATGATAATAATGAATAGGCTCAAGAAAGTTACTTAAAGTAAGTCATTTTCAGTGGAATACTGCCCCTAAAAAAAAAAATCACTGCTGCAATCAAATTTAGTTTACTTTTAGTATTAAATACTTCCCCCCCAAAACATGGCACGTCTGACTTTAAACCATAACTAGAAACCAAAATTCAGCTGTTAATATTCTGGGTTTTTTTGCTGGTGAATCAAAGTTCAGCAGAATATTTCAAAGAATACGAACCTGCTGAGGAGAACATACTCCTTCAGAGTACTGGAACCCTATTGCACCCTTTCCTTTTAATTTTGTCGCTGGCTTTTTCTTTTAGTAAGCTTGTTGTTGTAACATTAATTTGACCCCTCATCCCACAAACCTCACCAATTTATAACCATGCACAATTACCTTTTGGTGTTTTTGCTGTGAATTCTGGATCAAAACAAAAGGTATCTTCTGGCTTCCCAGAAGCAGGTTTAAATGGGGGTTGAATTTCTCTTCTGAAGAGTTTCTAAAGTAGAAGGACAAAGTCATATAATTAGGAGGGAATGAAACTTCCATGGGTGCTGTAATTTTGCCAAGCTAAAAGGGTAAGCAACTCAAGTGTTATTGTTGTATTAAAACAGTTTTCTGAAAGAATGAATAATATATAGCAAGTAGAAAACCACAAATACGTACGGAAAGACTAAGTTACTTTCATATACCTTTGATCTGAAAAGCTACGGGAAAGGTTACCAACAAGTCAAACAATACAGAGCTCTTTTTCCTCCTTCTTCTGAATCTGCCTCATCTACCAGATCTGTAGTTTTAAAACTACAACAGCAGACTGCTACTTATCACTAGTTCATCTTGGGCTTATCACTAGTTCATCAGAAGGACATGGAACAGCCATAGCGCATCATACCTTCTATCATCATCTCAGACCTGTTTCGCTACTGTTTTGTCAAACCCAGAAAAACCCACCCCAAAGGGAAGATATGGAATAGAGTCTTTACCTTTCTATTCTGGGTCCCAGACAAAGACCTCTCACGAGTGACAGGCGTGTCCCTCTTGGCAAGGAACTGCCAATTCTCAAAGTTCTATTTCAGGTTTTTCCTAACCTACTAAACTCAGTCAGGGGGAAGGAAGCAAAAGCAGAACAATGGCTCCCCCTTCTTTTCTCCTTTACTCAACATGCTTTGGAAAATGCATTGCCCAAGGGATCTCAAATCAGCAACAAGTCCCATTTACAGTTAAGGAAGAGAAAACTTCATGTCAAATGATGTCGAAGCCCCACGCAAAGTTCAGGAAGTTCTGAGAACATTTTCTTGGCATTTCTCTCATCCTTTCAGACCTATTTTTTACAGTTCTTTTCACTTAATCTTCCTGCACAAGAACATGCAACGTATTTCAATTAAAAACAACCCAAGGAAGAGGGACCTGAATTCATCCCAAAGAAATAATGAGATACAATACAGAAGTGGTCATCAGCACCACCATATTGAATACAAAGCACTGTCACGTTAAAAAAAAAAATTAGAAAAAAAAGAAAAATAAAGAGTTAGAACTGCAGATCTTTCAAAATTCCTTGCTGGTATTTATTTTGTCATCAGTCCCTTACAAAAAACCAAAGTAGATAATTAAGCTGTAACAACACAGCCTTCTCTTACAAAGTGTACTCCTATAAAACAGTGAAGTTTTGCTGTTACTGAAAACTCTACTTGCTAATCAGGACTGTACGGTAGACGCTGCATAAACACAGCTAGAAAACCACCTTCTCAGAAGTAAATACAAGAGAGAGAGTAGAATAATGACAACGGGCTTTAAAGAAACAGTTGAGCACAGTATTGGCTAGCATTGCAGGTAGTCCTGTCAGCACAGCAATATCTTATTTATTGTGTCTATCCTTTTGTAGGCATTATAGCAAAGGAGGGTTTTCAGAGTGGATTTATTTGATATAGAGTATCTTAGTTTTGTGAATGTTTCTGAGAACCACAGAGCAAAAACATCAAGGTGCTCGTTAAAAATTTAGGCAAGCAATCATGAACTCGTACGAACTTCTGATCATTTCAGAGCACCAGAGTCAATACTTCAACTGTAAATGGAATACGACTGGTAAAATAGGAATGTGCTGTGGCTAACTAGAGAGAAGTCGAAGACAATTACAGTCACAGTGAGTTTGTGCCCTGCATGGAAGCACTAGAGGGACCCTTACTGAAGAAAAGGATTCCTGCACACAGAGAACACCAGCATCCTCTCCCAACCACAAATGCTCTAACAGACAATTTAAGCTTTAGAATGCTGTAACTCTTAATTATTTAAAAAGTAAATGCACAATTTATAATTAGTACTCTCTATACCATAAATACTACAGCTCCAGATGCCAAGTAAGATTTTAGTAGAAGCCAGAATGTAACAGTCAGCAGTACTGCAGTGTTTATTGTGCCCTATTCAGATGCAAATACTTATAATGCTACAACACATAGAAAAATTAAGAACAGCTTTATCACTCAGATCATTTTGTACTTACATTCCAGTCAACAGTAGAAAAAAAAGGATGTCTCTTGATTTCTTCAACTCCATCTGAACCAGCTCCTGAACAAAGAAAATACTGTATTTAAAACACTTTTGGGTAAAGTCTTTGAAGACGACGGCACTAAAAATTAGTTAATTTCTAAAAAATTTGCATTGACATGGTTATTTGAGAGAACTGTAAATAAAGAAATATTTCAAGGATGTAAAATACTCAATTACGTAGTGTACACTTCATCAGGGAGGCAAATGGAGTACAAGAAGCCCATAAATACAGAGTCAATATTCTTTGCTCTGACACTGTCAAAGCTTTGGCTCACTGCTAAGAGTCACTGGTCCAAGAAAGTAATCATTCATTAGCCAAACCCAGGAAGTCATGACCCAAGCCAACAAAAAATGGTATCTAAACCCAAATCTTACTGACCATCTGGAGCTTGAGAGTCTCTAGCAACTACTTTCTTTAAGTAATCAACTCAACCCAACTACTTTTATTTCAAAGATCCAAATAAATGATCCAACCTAATCTATTTGATGGGTTCCTTTTAAACAACATCCTCAGAAGACTTTGTGCTTCAGGGCTGAGGAACTGAGGCATTCCAAGTTTTGCTCTAAAGGAAAACAGAGAACAAGTAAGAGGAAGAAATGTATCCTACTAGAAATTGTCTACATAGACTTCATTGCACAATTTGAGGTATCGAGGATCTATTCCAAAGTCTTGTAGAGTGTACACATTTAATTAATAAGCTTTTATGTTTCACATTCTATGACTAGTTTTCAAGAACAAACAAAAAACCCCCCACCAAACCAGACCAAAAACCCCAAACCCCGCCCAAGCCCCCCAAACAAGCCTTAGGGTAAACAGAGTCAAACAATTATCTCGGGAATACATAGTATTTTCAAAGATATCTTCATGTCACCAGTAAGTTTCACCAAAATACCTCTACCAGAATCAACGCCAGAAGAGACTCACCAAATCCCAAATTACTTGCCCCGAAGTGATTGCTAATATTCCTCTTGAAGCAAGAGCCTCAAGAAGTAGCTCATTAAACCATTATATAAAAGCTTACTGACTTTACCAAGCTTATTTTATGAAAACAATTACGCTAGGGCAAGAAATTCTTCTGCAGAACTGTGGCATCAGCAAGTGAGGCTAGTGATCTAGTCCGTCCGCTTTCACAGGTAATAGCACTATAAACTCATACTCAGGGTAAGTTCAACCTGCTGTATGCTGTTAAGCACAGAGCTTCTCTCGCCCCCTTCCCTATCACCCCCTCAAAAGGCCCAAGGCTCTGCATGTGGTCTAAAGGAAATTCTTTGTTAGCTAAGCACAAATAAAGATGAGAACATATTTGCCCAACAACTTCACTTACTAATCACCAGTTTACCCAGTTTGTCTTGTTAGACAGCTTCTGTTGTAACCGAGGTAATTTAATATGAAAAATGTGAGCACTCTCCATCTATGTGTACACAAAGCAACACCTGATTAACTATTGCTTACACAATAAGGTATGCTGTAACAGTAGCAAGAGAGCACAACCCCAAGTGGTAAATAATGCTGTTCTAATGCTGTACTGTTTTCATCTTTACTATATACCTAAAATGAAAATACAAGTTCATCCCTGAGATTTTAATTCCTGCAGATACTTCACAGTATTTCCATGCTCTGTGATCTAAACCTTGTTGGGGGCGGGGGGGCTTGGCTTCTTTTTCCTGTTCTAGCTTAATGCTCTTCAAGCACAAGGAGTTGTAACAAGCTGTTAAAACATGTTTAAAAGTTACATTTTTCTGACTTTCCAAAAAATAAAAAGATATACTTACTTCAGTATCATATTCATAGTTTCATTTCGATCTTTACCTTGAAATGGTAGTGTACCAGTAAGCATTTCAAACTGAAAAGAACAAATGTTAATCTAAATCAACACTTCTTCCCCCAATTGCTCAAACAAAGTGTTAAGTACTGTACTCTTCCCTAGCACTACATCAGACATACTGGCTTGAGCTTTTAAAACATTATCAAAAAAGTTCACAAATGTAAAATTTTGGTTTCACTGGCAGTTTACATAATAGCAGTGGCAAGTATAATGTAATGATGATGTAGGAATATTTTACATCCTCAGCTACCTCAATTAAAGTAATAAAAATCCCCTCTGTAACCTAGTTTTAGATACTGCTGTACTATGAAAACAGGAAGAAGAATAAATTCTAAAGCAGTACTTGACTTTTAATGTCAATATGCATATTTCAGCCTGATGCTCTAACACAGCACAGCAAAGGCAGAAGCGCAAGCAGTTACTGGCTTACTTCACTACTCCACTATTCATTCAACAGGCTTACTCTTACAAAAAATGCAATTAATATTGCATCAAACCAAGTCTTCATTTTTGTTTCTTTAACTATGAAGAACCATGCGAAAAATATACAAACTGAAGTTTCATGCTGACTACAACTGTTCTGAACTACTAATGGACTACATGTGTGATTTTTGTGGTTCCTGATAAGTACTCCTTACAGGGCTAAGCAGGTGAAAAGTAAATTTTATTCAAATCAGTTGCTCTTTCAGTAGCAATTCAGTTATTGAATTCGCTCTTTCCCCTTACCCAAGCATTCATAATTAGACCTGGACAAGCTTATTCTAAGCACATTGTTTCACATTAGACATACGCAGCGTATTTGTGACCTGTAAGCAAGGTAAGCAACGAAGCATACAGTACCATGAGAACACCAAAGGACCACCAGTCAGCACTCTGGTTGTGCCCTCGCCTGTTTACTACTTCAGGTGCCATGTATTCTACAGTACCACAGAAAGAATAGGCCTTCTTCTCTTGATCTACTGATTCTTTGCTGAGTCCAAAGTCTACAACAACAGCATTACAAGAATATAGCCAGTAAAGAATTTTAGAAAAAAACAAAAACAAAACAATACTGTATACAGTGTTTCAAAATCAAAGCGCTGACAGCTTTTGTTTGTTTGCTTTCAGGAATATGATGTGATTATCCCAGCTCTTCATGAAATGAGAAGCTGCAGGTATCTAGAGATACCTCAGGCATCCAGTTTACTATATATCACCAAAAGCATTCTATTAGTTATATTAAATTGAGGATTAGCCATCAACATTACTACTCAAAATAACTCAGTATTTGAAATACTACACATTTAGAGCCTTAAGATAATCAAAAGTTCCAATTTTCTCTGTTTAATGCCTGCTTTATTCACACAAAAAAACTGGATACAAATAAAAATGACTTTCAAAGAGAACAAAGTCTGCATGGTCTAGTATTACTGAATGATGAATAAATAAAATCAGACTAAAAATAATGTTGTTATATAAGACAACGTGGTTCTGCAACCTGACTCAAGTTCAGTAAAGAAGTCTTGCACGTCTGCTCATTTTATCCCCAGAATACTTTTTTCTTGTTTGAACAATGCCACTGAATACACAAGTCCTTGATATTGGCCCAGCTCAAGACGAGGCTCTCAAGGTTCCCTTTTTTCAAAGGGGAAGTGATTGCTAAGCAATAACCCCATCAATAATTCTTTCCACTTTCAGAAGGAAGTCAGAATTTCAGGATTGAATTGGATTTAAATATATCATGCAGAATTTTAAAAATGATGCATTTTATAAACATGATTTCTATTATTCCATCAAATCTTTGACAGTTCAAAAAAACTCCTTTTTCTCTTGGAATCTAATAGCAATATCTATAGATCAAAATATATAATGAAATTTAGAATACAAAAGTATCACCTTAGATATAATTTAAAGCTTTCAGAAATTCATAGTAATTTGTTTTCCAAATAGTCAGTCTTTTGTACATATAACTTCTAGAATATATGTATTTTAATTGTTCCTCACAGAACATTCTGCAATTTTACATGCATTTAAAAGTGATAACCCAGAAATGCAAAAAAAAGTAAAATTTCAGAAGTCTTATTGTGCACTAAAATCTTTTTACACCAAAAGCATCTCTGCCCCCTTTTAAAAGTCTCACAGTCAGCAACTTTTAGCCTGGGTCTATAACCTCCTGATCTTCAGCTAAAAGCCATTTCACAGTAAATCTTGATACAGCTCAATTTCTAACCTGATAGTGGATAGTTTCAGTTACTAACACACCACCACCTGAACTAAAGTTCCTTTAAAAAAACCACATTCAATGTTTTGTATTTTCAACTACATTTCTTCTGTTTTAACCACAGCAATTAGGATCTGCACTTTACAGTAATATTGCTGCTAGCACTGCAACTTGATCTATGCAAATATTAGCCAACATGAAAACTAACTTCAGTGGAACCTGCACGGACATCAGGATCTGGTAAATGACCAAAACCATCAGATACAGTCTCTGACTATCTAAAACACTTAAATAAAAGTACTTAATACTATATAAAGAATCATCATATAGGGAAGGGATACAGATGTATTATAAAAAGCCTGTCCAATAACATTTCTAAACAGCTAAATACTGGCTCACATACTGCAGCCATCACTATACATATTTTAGGCTTATAACTAAAAGCTCATAGAGAAATATGTTCAGAAAATGCTATACTAATAAATGTTACCTACCTGTTAACTTGATATGTCCTGCTTCATCAAGCAAAATGCTGAAAATTAAAATTCACATTCACCAATACACATAAAGAGGAATGCTTACATATAACATTTAAAATACAATAGTTAACAGTTTTGATCTCCAACTTCTGTCATTAATTTAACAAGCCAATATTATTTCATTTAAATCACAGGTATATTTTTTACATTTTATGTTTGTTTACATAGTCTAACAAAAACATTTTTAATTTTTTACATCACTATAGCGGAAAATGCAAAGCAACAAGCAAAATACACGTAATAGTGGTAAAATACATTTTACTTTACTTTTCTGGCTTCAGGTCCCTGTATACAATTCCCAAGCTGTGAAGGTGATCCAAAGCAAGGGCCAGTTCTGCGAGGTAGAATTTCACATCTTCCTCTGTAAACATAACCTAATAAGAACTGTATAGATTTACCTTCTGATCTTGTCTTCAGTTTTTAAAACTGCAATCTAAAAAAAATAGTCCTGTCTGTCTAAATTTCAAAATAAGTTTTAGAAGTACCTTATGAACTCATAAATTCACCTAACAGAAATGATATACTAATATAGGCTAATCATCAAGTATACAAAAGAACTACCTGCAATACTTAAACAAAAACATGAGCAGTTACTGCAGAGCATTAGCTAACTTTTAATGTGATAAATTTAAATTATTATATTTGGTGTTATTGACCACCAGCACTCCTTCTGCCACAATCCTCTACAGACTGTTTTCCACTGCATCATAAAATTTAGTATACGACTGCTGTATTGGATGCCTGTCTCTGAATTCCCATTAACAATATTTAGGAAAAAAGTAGAAATAATTTTTTTAAAAAGTTTGCAAAATAAAACACTTTGGTGAAAATAATGATGTGAAAATCTGCAGTGGGAGTTGAAGAACCTACTCTGCTCTTCTTAGGAAAAAAAAGATTTGAAGAACCCTAGTGAGATACTGAAAAACTGACTGACGTTGCATATAGAGCATTTGAGATGCATTTCTATCCTAAATACTCAACAGGTTGCTTCTAATTTCATATACAAGAATCACACCTGCCTTGGCTCGTCATGTTCTACAAATTACTGGAGAAGCTAGTAATCTTTAAGTCACTGGAATTTAATTTGAGGTTTAAGTGAATTATTCCCTTATTTGTTGAAAGCACCAGGACCAAGAACAGCCCTCTCAACTGCACAGCAGATAGCTAACAAGGCTTGAATTAAGGTAACTGGGCTTACCGATTTAGCAGTACACTGATCTGTACTTTGAATTGCACATATGTAATCTGTTCTACTGGCAACAGAAATATTCCTAATTTCCATAATGATAGGTATTAACGTATGAACAATAAAGCTGTTACGCTACACAAAGTTTCACCTTGATTTTTTAAAGAGCAACGTTGATACTGTTTTTCATCTATATCCAAAAAAGCAAGAGGAAACCCTGGATATCATTACTCCTTGGAGCAGCCAAAACACAAATCTCAAAATACAATGAGGCTAAATGGTAATCTCCAGTCTCCCAATAATAATTTCATTTAAAACTGCTGTCTGTGTCAAATTAAACATGATGCAAGTGAACTTCATTAAATGTTACCAATGAAAACTTCATTATATACTCATTTTACTTCCACAGCTGAAACTCTCATACCCACATTAGAATTTAAAGAGCAAAAAAGTGTTTTAATAACCTCATACTAAGCCCAATTAATTTAAAATAATCCTTGTGTGGAAAGTATGAAATGCCATGTGGAATTTACCCTCGTGCGTTCTCCACTGTCTTTGTTCTACCATGTACTTTTGAAAATACCTTGTCTTCCCACCAGAAGATAAAAAGGCCTGATTTTTTTTTCTTATCTATATACACAGTAAGTGTTTAAAAGCCATCACAGAAGGTAACTGAAGTCTTCCAAAAAACATGCAGACTTAACAGTAAGAAAACTTGACAATTATTACTTCTTTATTCCCAAAGGGAATACACAGGTCTTTCAACCACCTAGCTAGTATTATTATGGATAGACTTGCATCCCTTATTTAAGAATGTTGCATACTCAGTAATCCCAGCTGTGTTAGTGCAAAAGAATAGTTCTTCCTGCTATGTCAGAATTTCTGCTATAATAAGACATCCTCTATGAAAGCAGAGATTGACCTCTTTCCTACCCACTGTTCTAACAACCCTTTACAAGTCCGTTGGTTTCTTTAAGCTTTTAACCTCCATTTTAGCCTCAAGGTTAATTAATTTCAAGCTCAATCCTTAGACATGATCGCTGTTTCACCAAGGTCAGCTTTTTTATAAAAAGGAAAACAAAAACCCCTTTAAATTCTTCCTTCTTTTGCCTGTTCCTGAAGTAAAGCTTTATTTTTTCAAAAAGTGTATGGGGGAAAAAACCCCAACTAGTTCATGGCCTTACACACTGGGGATACAACCACCTCTATTATGTCATTTTAAAAAAAGTCAGCTACCCAGTTCTCATTTAATAAAGTGGCTTTTCCTATGCATTAGCAATATAAATGCATTCACACTGGTGAAAACACTGAAAAGCTCTCGTACTGTGAAGTTGTTGAGAAACTGCCATTAAAAATTTAGATCTTTATGAAAGGTTTGCAGTAAGAAAAGAAGTCTTATAAACATGTTCATAGTGCTTAAGGTAACATATAATAAATATTTGATGACAAATGTTTTAAAAAAACAACAACAGGCTGCATCATATTCCTTACTCTGAAGCTCTCTCTCCAGAAAACAAAAACAGAAATGAAAAATTAGAGTTCCAGTTGCATGCCAATGTTAAATGAAGGAGAGTGGTCTCAAAAAATCTCAGTGTTCACACGTTGTGAGATTCAGCATTAGGATTTGTATTACAGCATTATGAAATTTTACAATGCAGCAGAAACCTCTTATAGATGCGGGCTTCCAGGAGCACCTAAGCTGACTATGAGCATGAGAACTATACATCCCTTTTCTTTATTGCTAAATCTTAATTTCCTTCAGTTAGGTTTCCAAGCAACAAAACATTTTTAAACAAAAGAACTGGCCTTTGCAGATACCAAAGAAAAACACAGGCTACTTATCGACACACACTCATGTTTAAGGTTATAGAATATGTTCTAGAATATGTAAGGGAAGCCCAACTACGTTACTAAAAACTTGAGTATGACAAGAATTATGAGGGAAACAGCTATAGAAGACAACCCTATACTGACAAAAAACCCCACCTGCCTAACACTGAGTGGAGATAAAATTTTAGGTACTTACCTCTTTGGATAATCGCGTGAATACATCTCCTCCCCTGAGAAAATCCAATATTAAATATAGCTTCCCTTCAGTCTGAAAGGCTTTAAAAAATAATAATAAAAAAATAATCAATAGTTGTGTGACAAAGATGATCTACAAAACAAATCTGAATGCTTTTACAACTTGGAAATTTGAGTGAAAGGCAGTACTTCTGTTTCGGAACTGAAATAATTCAGCAGCCATGAGGTAATTTATTGAACGATTACTTCTTCACAGAAGACAATCTTAGTCATAAGATCATTAAAATACTGTTCTTTTATTTCCCCTTTGTCAAACAGGGAAACACCAAGTAGGTGAATTACTGTGTTTTGGTTTTACTCAATGAAAAGTAAAAAATCTCTGCAGAATCATAAGAATTCTGCAAGAAAACCTGTAAGAATTTTCCAGGAAATCTTTCATTTCAAAAAGACCTAACCTAAACCTTTTATATACATGTGTATTTACATTCCTTTTTTTAGTCTTGCGATTTAAACTTGCAAGAACCTAATTTGGGCACTAAAATGGACGCTACAAAACTGAGAAAGAACAAGATCAGCTATGCCTTCAAGTATTGAAAGAAATTGTAGCAAAAAAATACCAACCATAGTGCAGTTTGACGATAAATGGATGATTTACTTCTACTAATATATCTCTCTCCATTTTTGTACGAACTCTATCCCGAACTGAGGGGGGAAAAAAAGAAAAAGAAAAAAGACTAGTATGAAACTAATGTATTTGGCATATTACAAATGGAGCAGAAATTAGCATATGGAAAATCTTTGCTGTCTAAAGAAGTACTTTTCCTTGTTACCTTATTGTTTTTAATTTTTAAGCCTCCCACAAAACACATGCTTTCAGACAGCAAAACTCTATTTTGTTTCTCACCTGCCCCAGCTCACTTCATGTCTACTTTTTTCTTCCAACACATCCCAATATTTTGTGATAAACTATATTACTTTCAAGAAAAAGTAATATTATTGAAAGTAAATTACTTTCAAGAAAAAGTTCACATCTACACTTCCAGGCAGCTAACTTCAACCTCTGAATTAACTATCTGTACTGAATATATATTTTCTGCCTTTTAAGATTACTTTTTCCTCTTCAACTAGTAAGAGTCCCTATTTACACACAGTGGAGTTGCATCCACTGAAGTGTCTTCTGAAAGCCAAAACAGCAAGCTAGCTTGCTACGGTACGGCACCTACAACAAAAGGGCATGGCTTCACATTTTTAACCACAGTAGAGTTCTAACTTAATGAAAGAAAAAAGGAAAATTGTTTATGAAATTGTTTTAATATAATGAAAAGAGTTAACAGAATTAAATAATGTAATTTTAAGCTTCGAAAGAGTACTTTTTACCACATAATTAAAGTTATCTGGCCAGATTTAAAATAATTCTTAAACATGAACTTACAAGTTATTCTCGAAAAAAGCTACTGTCAGAGAAAAGTTATGAACTCACTGAAAATGATTTAAGATTTTAAAAATTATTTTAAAAAGAAGTATTTACGAGACTCATTTAAGAGACACAGTAGCACTGAAAACCATTTTCTAAAGTTCCAATTCAAAAGATACACTTACCTTTTAAAGAAGCTTTTTTCAATACTTTCATTGCATAAAGTTGCCCAGCATCAGGACCAATTATTTTCCGTACGAGGAAGACCTGGTAATATAAACACCACTTTTAAAATTACTGCTAAAAATATTTTGTGTAAACCCGACTAAAAACCATTACTATGTCTTTACTTTTAACTTCATTAATATAGACAAGGAGACAGCATGTCCCTAGTCCCATCCCACTCCTCAAAAACTCTGAGGAATGAAAAGATGCCAATTATTCATAGTAAGTATTTTTGCATAAGCAAGCTTAGTTATCGAATCACAAAGCATTTACAAACCTCCTACTAATTTCAGACAGCTTTCAGTGTTCTTTCCTAAGTACGCATCTTGAAAGGAAGGGCAAAATTGCGTTCCCTTAATCAGACTAGAGGTACGTGCACCACCGCGCGCTCTGAAGTATTCAGATTGGTCATAAACTATACGTTCCTTCCTACAGCAAGCCTTTTAAATAAGTACTTATCAAATAAATACTTTTATAAATGTGTTTCTTTATATTACTTCCCTGGAGAATGACAATTCTGCCTGGTCTGCCACCTCCTAAGAGATTTTTCAGGTTTAAGACCCAAGTCTCCAACATGTAACAGGTTATATTAGCGAATTCTGTAATAGTGGCGAGACGAAAGCAAGGAAACCACCATTTAAGATCAAAGCACCCTTTCCCTGGGAATAGCAACTCCAACAAGTTTTTCTACTCTTCTCTTTCCAGAGGAGTTCTAAAGATAGATGGTACATAACTTCACACTAAGAAAAGCGTAATATTAGATAGAATAATGCAGTACAAATACATGTACCTCTATGAACTAATATTCAAACAACTAGGTCTTTCAATTTACAAAATTGTTTGGTATGTGTTCCTGTTTCCAAGTTGTTGTTGTTATAATAGCAATTATTAGTTACAAGGAATGTTTGTACTGTAAAAAAATGTGCAAGTCACAAGAGAATGCCAAGAGCTACCCAAAATTGCCTCTCTGATCTTACTTTATTCAGATTTTCATTAACACTAGATTTATTTACATATAAACTTTTTTAGAAATTAGTAAATATTTAGAGATTATTTAGAAAAAATAATCAAATAAACTTGTCAACTCTTCCATTCTAGAATCAGAAATTCATATGCTGTCACTGACTAAGTAGTACAGGGTTGGGAGATGGGTTGCTTTTATTTTAAGCTCTGGCTAGATGAAAAATGTTATCGTGTTTCAAGATTATGGGGCTTTTTGTTTTGTTTAAGTTTTGCCCAATGATTGACCTACAGCACTGCTTTCCTATTACATGATGTTGATGCTCAAATAATAAAGGGAGTAATTCAAACACCAGCAAACAAGAAAACATCTGTACATTAATATACTCACAATTATAAAAGTAAAGTATTAATAAGCGTATAGAAATATTTTGGCACTTAATAACTAGCAGCTTGTGACAATGTAAGGGAATACAAGTTACAAATTCTATCTAATAAGGACCAAAAGAGCTGCCACTGTGGAAACTACCACCATCTATTTAATTTGCAGACAAAGGCTCCATAATCCCGCATCCTGGGGAGATGTGACAATTGGTCGTTAATTGTAAAGCACAATCAAGATGGACACATACTGCACAAAGCAATTCACCTAAGTGAATCGAAGGCCATCTTCAGCAGCCCAGGCGCCGAACCCTCAGAACGTTATCAAAGGCTGAAGACATTCAGTAATGGGCATGAGATTTAACCCTTTATTTCTGTGAAGCAGCGTTACATCCTGCACAGATGCTGAAAAAGGCAGGTAGAGGGTGGGCCGTAGCACTATACTAACCAAAGCAAACAAACCTGTGTTTGCTAAACCCAAAGAGAGATCCCTGGGAAGTATGAACTGGAGAGAGAAAACAAACACCATGAAGGCAACAGCCATTGATCTGCGCTGTTTGTTCTCTCTTTTTATGGAAAGCAACAAATACTAGATAAAAAGAGCTCCGTTCACATGTGCAACAGTTACCATCCAATTCTTAAAGTTGGTTCCTGAACCAAGTACTGCCAGGTTTCAAAAGCTCCAAAACAGACACCTCACCAAGCTGGTGGGATTCTGAGCAAGAGCATTCCTTACGCTATCAGAAGCCTGAATTCTGTGAAGGATCAGTCTGAGTCAGGGCTAAGAAGTCCATACCAGACGTGCCAAACCCTAAGATAACTTAAGACATCTCAAGTCAGGAGTAATAAATGCATGGAGCCTTTTAGTACCCCAAGACAAGAAGCGTATGAGGGAATTGGCAACCAACATTACCTGATAAAGAAATGTTTAAGCTGTAAGACATTAGGAAATATTTCAAAGTCTACTTTGTAAACTACCACTTATTCACAGAATGCCTTCCTAATGTCTAATTCCACCCCCCGCCCCCGCCTCATACAACTCTATGCAGAGGTTTGTTCCTGCCACGAGATAGACAAAACCAGCACAAGAACAGGAAAATGGAAACATAGGTAAAGCTGACTGTCTATTTTTTATGTGTTGCAAGAGATCTAGTTTAGGAGTCTGGTTTTAAAAAATAAATTAGTTTCTTATACACCAGGATTAACACTTCAATTAATGTGTTTCAAACTAGTGACTGAGACATTTCATTTTTAATTTCATTTCTGCAAGGTGAAACCAAGTGGCACACTACAAAAAGAAATTATTTTAACAAAAAAATTGCCGTATTTCTTCTATAACCTATTCAAATAATTGTTTGCTTAGTGTCTTTTACCTCTAGATCACTTGACAAATACAGCAAAATAAAAAAACTGAAATACACTTCACAGGTTATTTACTTTATTGTTGCGTTGGTTCAAGTTCCAAGCTACCACAATCATTCCTCTGTATCTACAGAACTACAGATTTCATATATTGAAAAAACTCAAACATTCACAGCGTGTCAAGTACCATCACTAAAAGACAAATCACCTCTCCTCCATAAGTGTCTATCGATGTTTATTACGCTGCTGGTGCCTCCCATGCGTCAACCTAAACTACAGAAGATGTGAACCTATATGGAACAGAGATATTGTTAATTCTGACTCCTCACTAGATGCCGCAATAAAGTCTTGAGGCAGTTGAAAACACTTATTTCAAACAGCCATGGCATTAGGCAAACAGAGCTTGACAACACCAGAGCTGTTGCATAAAAACCACCCCTAACTCTATAACACAACTGGTAAAATCCCTTTCTGTTGGTGCCATTGGTCCCATGAAGCTGCAGATGCCAGTCCAGATAAACTACAAACATGCCCCTCTGTTCAGTTAAAGCAAACCGTAACTTTCCGTGGCAGACCTCCTAAAATTTACTACTGACTCACCCTTCTGCCTAGAGACTGAGGCTGTTGCCTCTCTGTCTCCGACACAATTTGGTGTCCTGCTATAAATAGTGCTCCCTTGGCACCAGAGCAAAATTGGATAAAGATGATTTGTCAATAACTTTTCAAACATTCCCAGCAACTCTGCTATGGCACTGTCTTTCTTACCCAAAAATGTACTTGAGCTAACCCTTCCCAGGTTGACTGTCTGGACAGGTCTATGGAGAAAGACATCGCTTTTCCTCTAAAAAATGCAAAGTCAGAAAGGCTATCATAGTAAAAATAAAACCAAAAAACCGAACACCAACCAATTGCAAAACAGGATGGATAACTTCCTCCAAAACAGGGCAATTTCCACGAGCACTTCCACCTGTACTCACATTTGTTAGGTTTATACCTAATCTTGTAGTACCATAGAAATAAGGGAAGTAAAACCTTAGTAAGACAAAGCAGGTTCAAAGTGGACTTCAGATGAAAACAAAGTTTGTTGTCTTACCTTTCCAAACGATCCCTGTCCAAGAACCTTAAGTAGTTCAAACTGTGCTGGATCTGCTTTCTCACATCCTTCTTTCACATGGTGTGTAATAGGAATTTCTTTCACACTTCCTTCATCCTATTATTTCAAAGCAAACAAAAATATAACAATGAACAGGCCTGACTTAAGCAACTCTCATTAGAAGTACATGTAAATGCCTGCTCTTTTCTTGTTTGGTGGTTTGTTGTTTTGTTTTTTTGGTTTTTTTTTTTTAAATAAAACATTTGAAATTCTAATAAGGCATAAAAGAAAGCTGTTCAAATGAAGAGTCTTCCCATCCATCCTTTCTTTAAATAAATGCATCTAAAATTTCTAAACTGAAGTAAAATTCTCAAAGAATGCTCATTTCCTTTTGTCATAAATATTACAACTACAGCAAAGACAGATTTTCTTACATGAAAGGAATAAATACACAGATTTTTAAACCAAGTCTAAGATGATCCTTCTGTGCTTCACCTCTAGTTTAGCAGCCTTTAGTTTTCCCAGTGATTACTCCTCTCATCCTTCCCCTTCCTGAAACAGTCTTAATGAAAGCTAAATTGAATTTCATCATTTTAGGTAATTATTGCTTTTCACAGCAGCAAATAATAAATATGGTCATCCAGTTGTAGCTAAAGGAACATGCATCATTTGAAGAGCATAAATATGAGTCATCTTAAGAACTCTGTGAATTCTTCCATCAGAAGAATGGAAGAATGGAATTCTTCCATCAGCATCCAACAGAAGAAACACAGCTCTGGGGTGCAGAGCTCATGGAAAGACTATCCTGTGTCAAGACCTCCTTCAGAAAGGTGAGGGTAATTCTGAGGTCAGTAAAGGATTTAGTGTTCTGTTGCCTTTTTCCTGTTACTCTCATCTTTAGCAAAGCAGGGCACAGCAGCTACAATTGTGAAAAGACAAACATTCATGATGAAAACAAATCAGATGATGTATTGCAGCTTTTATGGTGCAAGAGAAGTTTCTGTGAGCCAAAACAAGTGAGGTGTCAAAATAAGCACCCTTGAAACTACAAGCTACACGGTAAGGCCTACAACAGCAACTTCAGCTTGCGTGTACAGAAGGAGCAGCGCTCCTCAGCCCTATCAAGAATGCCAATACCAATTGCACACTGCAAATACAACCCAATCACAACAGAAAATCCCACCTTTGCAGTACTTTGATGTCTTTAGGGTATCCAAATGATTATTAACTGTCCTCCTATCCTCTCCTTAGATCTTCATCTTGAAAGCTTCTCTAGTCAAGATCAGAAAAACACCCTACCAACCTACGGTGCATTGCTCTCTCTCAGTGACAAGTACGAACACCACCAGAAAAAGACCTGACCACTTGATGAAACAGTTGGTTTTAGGAAACAACATTATTCTGTAGTCAGGCTGACTACAGAAAGTCTTGCTGTCCAAGACCATGCATTAAAACTTATAATCAGTATTATCAGACTTGATACAGAAGTATCTAGATAAAATTCTCTAGGTGTGGTTACACAGAAATTCAGGGTAGAAATCTGATCATCTAAATGTGTAAGTACTCACTGCAATAATTTAAAAAAAAAAGGGGGGGGGGGGGGCAATCCTCACACTGCCTTAACTGTTTATGTCTTAATTGCTTTGTTTGTCCAGAGGGGGAAAGAAACAGGTCAAACTAACATCTTACTATATTCACAAACTGTAGTCCAGCTGTTATTGTACACAAGTCCTTTCCTCTCCCCTACATCTCTTATTTCATACTCTTTCTGGAAAAGGCCTGTTTGTTCTGCCTGCTTCCCGTGCAAAGGTAGGTATTAACACAAGACACTGCTGGATAACCAAGTTAAACCTTTAATTCACACTCTAAGCTACTTTATTTCCCTCTCTGTTCACAAAAAACCAGCTGACATACACTGATGATACAGTGTATACATCCCAACTTCATTTAATCCATCCATCTTGTTGACTATGCATATACGTATTCATAGGAAAGATGCACGTAACTTTTCATTTTTACGTATTTTTTTTTTAAACACATGCCTGGAATTTAAGGCAGGTAAGAACACTAACATTTCAAGTCATCTGACGACGGATGAAAGCAGTGATTCCTCTAGTTATACACCAAGTTGTACAACAGACTTAATGGCTGCTTCTTCCTATGAAATATGTAAACACTATTTAGAAGCCTTTCTACTTGAACATCCTAATTTGTATTCCTTAACACTGTGGACCTTTGCATGCAAAAAGATCTTCAAGAGTTCATCTGCTCTTCTGTTTATCACCCACCTTGAGTCATTAGCCTGTGACACCACACGTGGTTGCTGCAGAGACTGACAGAGCATTTTCTAAATGTGAACTGAGGAGAAAAGTGTTTTCCATGCAAATAAAGAATAACTTGAGATGTATGAAATGAGTTATTCTTGAGTGTTTTACCTTCACAAAAGATATCTATATAATTTCACCTACTTAACTATCATTAAAGTACTAAAAATTGGCATGACTGAAGTATAAAAAGACGTTTGCATCATCAACAAGCAATGAGCAGGTAAAGAGCTGAACAGATATATAAAGCCAGTTTCATTTTCATTTCTAGTTTGGGCTCCATGAACTGCAAATTTGGTTATCTGAGTTTGAGCTCTGCTGCTTGAGCAACAAATCTATTTCAGGGCTCAGGTACCAGCTCCCGCTGAGTTGCCTTGCACAAGAGGTAACTATTCCCAGCAGGTTCGACAGAAGACACTGAAAGAAACACAGCAATCGGTTATGGCTTTGTGCCATCTTACTTCGTTACAGCTTGACTGGTATGTAGCTCCAAGCACCTAACAAGCAAGCTCAGCAACAGCCTCCTGGTTCAAGTACAGTGAAAGACCGAGACAACCCATTGCTTATCTTTCTTTGCTACGTGTAAGATGACTATGACACTGACGGTTTACTTACTGCACACCAGGAAATGTCCAAGCACCACGTTTCTACCCCTGAGAGTTTTATTCTCCAAATCACTTACTTAAAAAGTTATTACTGCAATACAAAGCAGTGGTTACAGCTGGCAATAAGATCTACTCGACACCTTCTTCCAAGATCCTGTTAAAAAATATCTGGATGCGCGCACTGAAAAATGATGGCAAATTTTTCCATGTGAAGTCAGGTGTTTCACCACATAGAGAATCAGCCTGAAGTTTAGTCCAAGATTTAGCCAGCATACAGAACACTGATCTTCAGCATCTCCTACATATGCACATCACCAAGGCACTGGACAAAAATCATGCTCAACAGCGTTTATCTGGGATATTTCTACAGAAAAGTCAAATTAGCATACTGGTGTAAAAATTAATTCTGTTCTAAAATATCAGGAATTAAGTACCTTCTAGATGAATGTACAGCTACTACATTAAAAAACACAAAGGAAGAACAGATGACAGAGTAATAAGAGCAACATTAAGCACATGGTGTATTAGAAGTTCAAGGTTGGACTGAGCATTTTCTGAGGCTGAAGGATCTGTAAATGCTCTCTCCAGCACACAGGATCTGTTTTCCATAAAGCACTGCCTCATGCGGCAAACTTTCCCAAACAAGGCACTTACAGCCCATACCCAGGTACTAATTTACAAAATCATCTCTGAGACTTAGAGCCTCTTCAGATCTGGTCAAATAAAATGATAGGTTCAAAAGCTATTAAAGAGCAGGGAATGCATAAATTTTGCTTCAAAAGGAAGTCATGCTAATGAGTGTCTAAACCAAACATCTATCAAATCTACTTACGTGGTAGGAATATGGTTCACCTTCTTCCATAGGCTCATCTGCCATTTTAAGGCCATTTAGCTGGAGAGGGGAAGGAAGAGGAATGCAGAAGGAAAAAAAAACAAAAACAAAAACAAAACCATTAAGACCTAACAATTCCAAATAAGCAGAGTACATAATTTGACCAATTTACATTTCAGAGCACACAAATGAAAACTGGTATTCTTGTTGCTCTAATTTACAACTGTAGTTTCAAACAAATACTACTGCTTAGTAGTTGTATTTAGCATCTCCCTTATGTATCATGTAGCTTATCTCTTTGTAAATGCCATTCCACACTTATTTAATTGGAATTAATTGAAAATTCCTTCTTTAAAAGCTACAGATACCATCCATACAAGATGACGCTAATGTAAAATTCTTCCATTATGCACAAAATCTGTGTTGTGGATGCTTTTCAGAAACCTAAAATCTGGTGCTGAAAATTAATCTGCAGTTTAAGGAGAAAAGATTCAAAAGTGATCTCAAGTCTTTTTGGGGCAAGAGGAAGAAGCGCAAGACCAAGTAGAAGGGAGAACACATACCACAGAATTCTTATGCACAAAAATAATTACCTATGTCCTTAAAAAAATTAAGATTCCTCTCAAAATTTGCTTGCATCACAAGTTATTTAAATACCTAGCAAATAGAATACTCAAACTTTAATGAAGTACTTTAGAAACTGTAGATCTGTATATTAAAATATTTGTGGATCAATTTCAAAAATAACACCTTTAAGAGGCAAAAAAGTATGACACACATCTGGACAGGAGCAAGTGACACGCTCTTAAATGAGCACAATACTTGCTAGCATTTGCCTACCCCCCTTCACACACTTCAAACAACAAAGAAGATATCAAGCCCACAGTCACAGTAAAAAAAGAGTTTAATTTATAAAGTTATTTAGTTTAAGCTCTCCTTAAGTAACAAACAATTCAATGCTTTTTAACAACTGAAATGAAAAAATATACAGAAATATAAAGGACATGCTCTGTTTCAACATGCAAAGCATTAATTAAAAACTGGAAATACCTGACAAAATGGGTGAAGCCAATTATGGATTTTGCTAGTGATAATTGCTAATTTATTTATATGTTAATTGTTCAGCATCACTACCTTCATGTGGCACAGATCTCACACAACAAAATACTAACTAGAAATAACACAAGGGAACTCAAACTACTTTTTTCCTGACAACAAAAGTTGAAGCAATTAAATTCCTGAACAGGTAACAACAATTTTTTTTCTTGTACTTCTGAATTTATCTGAAATACATGCCTAAGATACCGCAGTATGGTATGATGATCGGTATGCGAACTGGTAAAACACAGGACTACAAAGAATCTTGAAATGCCATATAGACCATGCCCCTGTTTAAAAACAAAACAGAAAACTCGACAAACGGGTAGGGCCGAAGGGACAGGTTTATACCACCACGATTGCGTCATCTAAGCAAACCCAACCACTTCCACTCCTTCTTCTAGGACTCTTGATTTCAAGTAGGACTGAGGCTTTTAAAAGCTCTAAATGAATGATTTCGATAAAATTAAGTCTCCAATCCTTGTATCAAGATACTGGCACTTATTTTTGGACTATATCCTCACTGAAAAAAAAAAAGTCAAGGAAAGTAGCATGAGGCTTTAGTTACTTTCCCTCTTCTCTAAGGTTCTATTTATTTTAAGCACAGTTTACACACATACTCTTCACATTAACTATAAACCATCAGTTTAACCCAGTGCTGGCATATTCAACACATGTTCATCATTCATATATATCATGTATGGCCACCCTAATTTCTCAAGGCCAAAAAATCACTAACCTATCACCCTGGATTCCGAAACCTCACATATGCTACAGAAACCAATGCTACTAATTTGCTACATAATTTATTTCTTTTTTGCATAACTATTTTTTCCAAATTAGATACTGGGAGGGACAGGACACCCACTCTACTTGTTATTGTACAAATTAATTGGATACATCAAGAAATAACGCCAAAGTTCAGACCAGATATGAACTCCAACCTAATTTCAGATGATTCACTGCCACGTGATTTCTTTTCACAATATCACTAGATTACATTTGAGCATGAATTAGTGTGAGGCCCACTGAAGCTGTCCAAAAAACTTATTTGGACCTAGTAAGAAAAAGGGTTTCCACTCCAGGTGCTCAGAAATGTGACAATTCCTCACTCACGGACTGTAATTTGAAGTTAAATTAATCTGCATTTCACCTTTTCTTTCTTTAAGTATGGTCAACACTTCCCAAGGTTTTTTACTTAAATTTAAGCTCTGGAACCAATACTACTAGCCAGAAGAACTGCAGATACACTGAAAACAGTAGCTTAACTCCAGGCAATCAGATACAGAAAGCTGTCACTGCTGGAATGGGGTTTTGAACCAAAAATCAGCATGTTATTTGATCTACATAGTTCCTGAGCACGCCATGTAGGCATACTTTCAGCTTTCTGGCAAATCAAATATAGTAAGCTATTGGATTTTTATGGCAGGTAATCAAATGTCATCTTAATTAACAATTTCCTATCGTACACTTTTCCCCTTCATTGCTGCTCATGGTTTTTTTTCCTGTCCAGTCTCTCTATAAGTACAAAGACTGGGATGCCTGCCAATTTTTAGTCCAAAGAATTTTATGTTCAAGTGCGTGAATCTACTGTTACTGCCCGACATACACAACTATACTTTTGCCTCATTTGTTTGTGAACGCTGGTCATTATTCATTAAAAAAACAAAACAAACACCAACAAACCTGTTGGGTTGCAACCTAAAGCCTAGTAGTTTTAAAGAACTAGTAGTTTGCTAGTTATTCAGTTTAAAAAAAAAAACAATAACAAAAATCAAATCATTACTGTTCTATACAGCTACTTATATTGGTCAAGTTTCAGTAACTAGAAGTTTCCACTGTCTCTCACATTAGGCAAAAAAGAAAAATTACAATTAATACTTAAGTCCCACCTTTATGGAAACCAGATACAAAATTCTGCTTCCGCAGCCAACTGGGACCCCTTTTAGTGATTTAATCATTAATATTTATGCACAAACATACACAGAACCTTTTTTAAAAAGTATAGAACCTATTTTAACCTCTAAGTCATTATTTACTAAGTATCTATGAACACACAAATTTAATTCATTATTGCAAATTAGAAAGCACATATCTCTAAGAGAACAGGTGAAAGGAAGCAAGTACCATTATTCGGAAGCAGATTCTTTCATCCTTGAATCATTTCGCTGTTCGGTACTGCTAAACTCCTACAATTATGAACGTTTTAAACATTAACTTTCATTAAGACACAAACCAAACTCAGACATTTAGGCAGTGTCAATAGTTTCCAAATAAAAAAATTTAAAGTTAGAGAAAGTATTCCGCATTGTTGATCAGCATAAAAATAATCAAAACCACTACGCAAAAAGAGATGAGAACAAGGTTAAGGTCAGACAACCTGGCAGGTAAGAAACTTACTTTTCCAGAGGTGCAGGCTAAGAGAACCCGATCCTCCGATGCAAAACTGCCTCTGAGGTAACACAGTGCAATCTGCCTTCTGATTTAAATAGCTGCAATGGATCCCATGACTACCTGGGACCATACCCCATTACCTTGGGAGAATATCCAAAGGGCTTTTGTGGGCTGCTAAACAGCTTAACTACTATTGCATATGCTTTTCCTCTGATAATTACAGCAGAACAGAGGAATCCCAGTATTACCAAAGATTAGAACCATCCTCCCCCCCCATATTAAGGATGTTTTAACAGTTTACATGGTAAATGTGTTATGGTTTGGTGGGTCTATAGGTTTTGGCCAAAAGAAGCTAGACAAATAGTCAGGAAAAATGCCTTACTACAAGGGAAAACAGCAGAAGATGTAAAACTGGTTAATTCTGCCCTGTTTTTACAAATCTTCATTTAAGCATTCAAACAGAATTAAAAATTTTATAGAAAAAACAGAACTGGGAATTTTATTATCATAATATTATTAGAAGTGGAAAGCATTGTTCATCACCACTCACATGTAATCTAGTCTGGCTTCAAACAGGTAAAATTCTACATAAGGATCAACAAAAGCCTCTGCATCCTCCACAGTTCCTCCTTCACTGCTCTCAGCTTGCTAAGTTACTGCAGCTACAGTCACCAGACCCACACCTCTCAATTCTTCCAAATGAACACAAGACAAACCAGTTTGCTTCCCCACATAGAAAAGTATTGCTTCAAATACTTATTTCCAAATGTTAGAGTGGAAGCTTACATTAGAAGCCCCAATTATTTTGAAAAGACTTTGGAAAAAAAAATCCTTTGAAAAAATCCTGTTAAGATGACCACATTTGTTCCTCATTTATTTGGAATTACATCTGCAGAGAGTTTGCATCATTAATTTAATTAGCAACACATTGGCCTACTGAATCTTATTTCCTGAGATAGGTTTGAGAAATTTGGGGGTTCTGTGCACAGCCAAACAGGTGAGGGGTTTTATTATTAAAAAAAAATCTCTAAAAGTCACTGTGAACAAAACTGAAGCTCAAAGGCACTTGTTCTTCCTATAAAACATCCACAACTTTTCTCCATGCAACTTTTTTTTTTTAACAGTAGATATTGTTAGTGTGTGCAGGTGCCCAAGCTGGATGCAGTGCTCTTTACTGCCTGGGCTCGCATGCTTTTGGGAAGGAACAATTTCCCCCATTACAACAGCCAACCCCATAAAGTGGAAGACGAAGCAGTGTTATCACGGTTACCCGACACAGAGTTACACCAACTAAAGCCGAGTCGTGCCCTACCACGACGTGACCAGAGGACGGACGTCCCGCTGACGGCAGTGCCCACGTGAGACTCCGCAGGTCTATGCTGAATTTTCTTACCACCCACACACCACAAAAACCCTGTGCTAGCCTCAGTCCCTCAGCTCCTCTCACAAAAGGAAGAGGCCAGGTAACTCACTCACACTCTCTTTAAATATACCAAGCAAAAGAGGAGGATAAAGCCATCTACCTCAAAAAAAAAAAAAAAACTTAAACCCATAATCAGTTACTAGGGAAAGTTATAAAGTCCTTTTCCTGTGGCAAATAAATCATACATTCAGACAGGATAACAAACCTTCAGCAACATATAATTACTAATTTTAAAAGAACATTTTGATCTTTTCCATTATCAGAGATCAGGGGAGAATTACGTGTGTGTCAGACTAGTTATAGCTATGACAAGACACAAACCTAACCATAAGCACAGGAATCACTGAACTAGTAAAGGACTTGAGATCTTTTCACTACCACCTCCCTGGGAGAAGACTGTGACTCCATAATCAAAGGGCATAAAGCAGACACACTGGAAATTGTGTTTAATAGCAGATTAAAGAATACTGGAAAAGGGTAAGATTTAAAATTGATGAAAACAACATATTTCAAATTTTATTCTTAATGTAGTAGAGAAGTACATCTATGTAAATATTAAAATTCTATATACTATTAACAAATCATACCATTCTTGATTTAGGGTTATTGTGAAGTCTCTCCAAAGCTATCCTGCGGGAACTGAGGTGAGCTACCTTGAACAGAGCCCCTACTCCTTTTAGAGACTCAGAATACCATAGCAGATTTCCAAAATGATCTTCAAAAGCGGTATTCCAGAAGGGACCTCTTATTATTATTCTATTGCAGCACTTTTCAATGCATAAAGACACTCATTGTTTTCCATTTAAGAGTATTAATGTGCTTACTTTTTTTTTTGTTTTTAAGGCAGTTCATTCTCATAAGTCTTTATAAAAACTGTACGTTGTTGCAATGGCTGAGGGCACTTAGTTCAAGTTATGTGCAATACTATTACTTCTTTTTCTTAGCATAACACCACCTAACTGTAAAGATTTTCAGAGATGCACAAAACTAGGTAGCTGAGTCATCCACGTCACTGCCAGTAATTACTCACAAAGGAGTTATGCAACTCCTAACACTGACAAAATTCAGTGGCCTTTGACAGAGCAGGTTCAGAACATGCTTAAGAGAATCAACTAAAAACATCAGCCAAAATCAAAGATGTTTTTCTGTAAATTGGCATGGGCAACAGATTATGTACAACAGCAGCAAAGCTCAACTCATGAGCACGCCTTTTGGAAGGCAGCAACTTTCAATGCAGCCCAGTTTTCTAGCAGAATACTTTAATTTCCAGTCACTGTTGTTCCAGCCTTGTCTTCCTTGAGACTGTCAGCCAATTAAGCAACTGGTTTCCGAAGTATTTATTTCAAAAATAAATATTTGAGTATGAGGTCGCATTTATGCAATTCACAGTATTCACGTGTTGCAAACAGCATTCACTTAAGTCAATTACACTTCTCCTTTTAAATGCAAGACTACTTCTATTAAACGGGCAGAAAACTCCAAAATTACTGTATTCTGCCCAATTCCAAGTATGTTTGCATTTCACTCAGCTTGGTCTATAAAATGTTAACATTTACTTTCCTGTTTCTTTATAAACTGCAATCATATTTTAATAATCTACAACAGTTGATCATAATCAACACCCCCATACCTATTTTTATTACCATGAAAATACTTATTAATCCTATATTTAGGAGGAAAGAAGTTAACTCAATATTTGAAGCTTAAACTGCATGATACCGACCCTTCCTCCCTAGGCTTGAGGAATTCCCACAGTCACAAGACTGCTTCACAAGTGACACTGTCATAGGAATATAAGAACAAAGAGGAACAACACAGTGTACAGTCCAAAATGTAATCTCCAGCTTCCAAGACCGCCAACGTGAAAGAGGGCAAAATAATTCAATCTTAAGTTTCTTCCAAAAGTTCATGTTGTTTTTATGCCTTGAAGCATGAAAATTTGTTTCCTACCTTCAAGATCGCATTCTTCCCTTGCCAACTGTTTTTACTTCATCAAGTCAACATGAGTGCTGCCTCACTGGAAATGCACTTATTTCTAATAACGTAATCCTAAATTTAGTCAACAAGCAGATTCCTCAGAGAAAACTGTTTCTCAGATTTTTCCTCCTATGCCACAACTGATGGACAAGAGCACTAACGCAGGTAAGTTAGTCTTCAAACTATAGGGCTATTTCACAGTAACACTGTTGATTGTAGTTCCAGTGAGGCCAAGGGCACCGAGATCTATCAGACTGCCAACATAAGGTCGTAGTAAGTACTATAGGCTATACTTAATTCTATAAAATTTAAGTGAAGCATCCGAACCAAACCAAAATTCATTTTAACATAAAATAAACCTTTGTTAAATCCCCAAATGACATGAATGTAGAATTCCAACAAGTGAAAAGTACTACACATCCCCGAGATGCACTTTATATTAAGTGTTACGACAATAACAAGTATTTGTTAATGTAATTTGGGAACTTCATAAGCAACTTGAAGAAACTGGTTTTGGTAGAAATTAAGTCTCAAAACGCTGCTAGCCAAATGTAACACGGACAGAACAAACATGATGTCTCAATTCAGGCAGAGCACAACTGAAAGTTTTACGCAGACCCTGTTAAGTAAGTAGTTCATGTATGGGCTTGAGGAAAATACAGTTTAAAGAACGCCTGTTACAAACACAGAGGTGTTTCAGTTTGGACATCCCTCATCCTCTGCTCTGTTGGCTAGGCGAGCGTGAGTTCAGAACCAGGCTCCTACAGCAGAGCATTGCCGAGCTCACGTCTCTTTATTAGCCCAAGCCCAGTCAACTATTTGAGGATAACTTAAATGTCACCACCATCAGGAGAACTACCTGTCTGAGCTTTGCTGTGCTGGAGCTAGGGCTGGCTCTCCAGCCTCTTGCTAACTGCCAATACAGTATTTAGGGCAAAATCTGTACACAAAAGCAGCACTGAACACAATACTCTGAAAGTAGCATCAGCCTCGGTGGAGAGGTTTTCGTCCAGCCAAAAAATACTGAGAGATGCACAATAACCACAAATGTTTACATTTCAACTGCAATACTCCAAGTTTGATTATTTTAACTCTGATGTATCACAATATTCTTAGAGAACAGATCAACGGGGCCAAGAAAGTTCTCAGACCTTCAATAAGCTTCAGACCTTAACTACAGCATACTATTTTTACAAACCATAAGATTAACAAATAAGCCTTAGTACTTCTGCTGACTTTTTAATCCTTACCTGTAGCTTCACTAACATAATTAGGATTTCTCTAATATTAAGGCACAGCAACTGTGTCAAGTGTTAGACCATTAGAATATTTTAAAGTGTTAAAGTCTAGCAGCCATGGTGTAGAAATGCATGTCCAGTACTTATAGTACTTGGAAGTGGCACTCTGTAGACACAGATACAAAAAAATAAAAAAAACCCTAAGAAATTTAAAACCTCGTGGCTTTATTCCTATTGTGACTTACTGTTTTTCCTTTACATGTATAATGTTTTTATCAGAGAATAAAATTTCACCAAGATCCTTTACAGGATATCCTTTCACTCGTCCCAAAACTTTAACCTACACCTGTTTTGCACACTTTGCACTTAGAGATGAATTTGCTACAGACCTTTTTACTTACGATAAGAGAAGCCTACTGCATCGCGGAAAGCAAGTCTGACCAGTTTTAAGAAGCTTTATCTAGATAACATCTTTTGTGTGTCTAATACACCCTAGGTGTAATCTTTTATTTGTCATACTTGATGATACTTGATATGTAATCCTACGCTTCTGATTTAGAAGTGCAAAAGTTTTAATACTCGAGTGTCACATTCTGCTGAGGTACATGCATTATTACAGCATAACCAGTTTTACCATTTCTTTTCTTTTAAACAGCATTTGATACTTGCTTACGGATGCACCTGGAGTGCTAAGCAATACCTTGAAGACACTCTCGAAGTCATTCCTCGTTCTTTACAACGTTTCAGCATCCAAACCTCAGCCGCACGCTCCTGGTTCTTTCTGCCAGTTGGGCGTATGATAATTATTGTATAGTTATTCAATGAAAAAGCAAAGGGACCTCTCCTAGCGAGAACGTACCTGGACGTGCATCGGGATTAGTACAATTGAATTTTCAGAAAAAGTTAAAGCAACTTTCCACAGAAGCTACGGCCATAACACCGAGTTTACAAAAAACCTCCCGAGCTGTATGGTAACTGGGAACCGATAACCGCGATGTGCAGATGCCTACGAAGGCGACACGGAGCACGCCGGCCTTTAACGCTCTTCAGTACGCGTTATTCTTGCGAGCCCAGCTGGCTCCTCTGACTCCACACGTGTTACTGCTGCCTCGCAGCCTGCACCCAGGAGGGGAGCGCGCTTTGCCGCCGCTGCCCGAGCCCCGGAGCCGCCGCCGGGCGCAGGGCGGGCTGTGAGGGAGTGGCGTCGGCCGCGGCCGCCGAGGGAGGCCCGCAGGGACGGGCCCTCCCGCGGCGGCGGGGGCGGGCAGGGGCTGCGGGTCGCGCCGCGGGGCCGCCGCCTTCCCGGGACGGGCCGGAGCCGGGGCGAGCTCCCAGGAAGGCCGGTCCCGGCGCGGCTGCTCCGGGGGACGAGGCGTGAGCAGGCCGGGTGCCCGGGCGGCGGGGCCCGGGCGGCAGCGCCGGGGGGGGGGGCGCGGGGGATCCCGAGGGGGCGGGGAAGCGGCGGCGGCGCCGCCACAGAGGGCGCCGGGATCCGGCGGGGGAGGGCGGCGGACAGACCGGGGGCAGCGAGGCGAGGAGCGGGGAGACCCGCGAAGCCGGGGCCGGCAGGGAGAGGCCGGGGCCGGGGGCGTTGCGGTCCGCCCGCCCTCCGCCCCCGGCCCGGCCGCTCCCAGGCAGCGGCGGCGGGGGCCGGGGGGCGGGGAAGCAGGTGCCCGCGGGGAGCCGGCCGCGGCGCGGGGAGCCGGCCGCGGCGCGGGGAGCCGGCCGCGGCGCGGGGAGCCCCGCCCCCCCCGGCCCCACACTGACCTCGCCGCCGCTCACGTACAGCTCCATTTTGTGGCAGGGCTCCGGCTGCTCCGCGTCCTCCAGCGGAGCGAACGGCACCATGTCCCGGCTCTCCTCCTAGCCGGGCAGCCGCCGCCAGCCGCTGCGCATTCCCCGGCCCGCGGCCGGCTCAGAGGCGGCGGGCGGCCGCGGCGGGCCCCCTCCTCCTGCCCATAGAGCGCGGCGGCGGAGCTCGGGCTACTGCTGCTGCCGGCCGGCGGGGGCGGCTCCGCTCTGCGCTCCCCCGCGCACACCCCCCAACATGGCGGCCGGCGGGGGCGGGGCCTGCGCGGCATGGGGATGACGTCAGGGCGGGCCGGAGAATCCCCTGCATGGGGGGGAGGAGGGGGGGGGCCGTGACGCGCGGTGACGCGCGGCGCCGTTCACGTTCCCTCGGCCGGGCGGGGGGCGGCGGCCGGGCTGCGGCACGCGGAGCGCTCCGGGGAGCGCGGCCCCGCCGCGCGGGGCGCTGCCCTCCCGCCTGAGGGCCCGCGGGGGCGGGCGGCGCGGGGCGGCGCGGAGCGGAGCGCCGGGACCGAGGGGAAGCCGAGGGAGGGTCCCGGGGAGCGGCACGGGGGCGCTGAAAACAAAACAAAGGGGGTCACAGGAGCGCTGGCGTGAAGTCAGGGAAGAGACCGTTGTGGCCTCAGCCCACAAAGAAATGGCCGGGCCCTACCTGAGGTGCCGTGGATTCCCCTCATGAGCGCGGGCAGGCCCACCTGCGGAGTAGCTCCGGCGTGAGAAGGCGACACCTTGGGCAACCCGGCTGTGAGGATGGAGGCCGACGTACCCGAGGAAGTGACAGAGGGGGGTAAAAAAAAAAAAAAAAAAAAAGTTTCGTTTTGTTTTTCCAAATTCAGAGGTGACAGGATGTGAAACACAGGCTGGAAAGTGGAAAACCAAAGCCGGGATCCTCCTGGGTTCTCGGTGAGGTGAAAAGCGTGAACAGCCGTGTGCACGGCAGCCCGCTTCACCGTGGTTACAGACACCAAGGGGATGGACTCTTTTGTTTCCACGCATGTGTTCAGAGAGAAACACTACAGTATTTCCAAACCTGAGGGGGTAGAAAAAAGACCATGGATGAAAAAATAGTATTTCTCCATCCCGGTTTGATCTTAGGAGCTGGAAAACACTAGATGATACTATCAAAAATACATATTTTTAAGCATAGAAAACTGCCTCAAGGACACTGAGTTTTTATTAAACACTCTGCGTGACTTATTAGTAAGCCCGCCCTTTAGATAAAGCTAGGAAAGGAAGTCTCAACCCATTCTTGATTGCCAAATAATTTTGATGAAATTAGCACGACCGAGGGAACAAGCTGGTACACCCTGTAGTCCAGAATGCTTTCCTGTGCTGCTCTGTTTTTTACTCAGAAAGTCAATCATCGTACAAGCAAGTGTATAGTATAAGATGCTGTGCTGCTGCAGTCCTTGATTAAATTAGAGCAACCTGTTTCACAAAGCTAACCATTCCCGGTTCCCTGTCACTGAGCCTGCTGAAGAGAGTTGCCTATTGTGAATGTGTCATTGCAGCAACAGCCAGCTGGCATGTCAGCATTTCCATTGCAAACCTATTTTTAAAGGTCTGTAACTCAACCATGGAAGACAAATGTTTTGGACTGAAACGGGGAGTGTGTACCAGGAACGTTCATCCTTCAGAAAATAAAAAGTATGCAAGAAAATGTAGGACCAAAGTTACCAGTACTTAATATCGGGAGAGAATTTACATTTTATATATAGAACCGTTTAGGCTAGGTCACTTGTAAACATTATTTTTGTTATAGTAGGATTGTGTGAATGTGGAGCTTTTAGAGCAATTAAGCGACAGGAGACGAAGGGACAGGACCCAGCTTCGTGGGCCTTCGGTCACACGCAGCTACCTACCCCAGTGCCTCTGTTCGTATAATTGGTGTGCATCCACAAGAAGCCGCATGGCCAGATCTTTTCTGTGCAGATCTTAATTTACATATAAAGGAAATCAAGTGAGAAGTGACTTTCTGAACGTGCTTGAGTGCTCAGCAAGAACTCGTGTCTAAAACTTGTGTTGCAGATGCCATTTCCTTGCGTCTGAAATTTTTTAATGCTGCTGAGGCTTTTCCTATTTCCGGACACAAGGAGAGATTGCAAGCAAGTGTTAGGACAAAGTCCTAACACTGTAATATTTGAGAAGTTCAGAGAAAAGCAATAATCAAATAAGTTAGGATTGTTATTCATTTCTTGTCAAAGACTATAAAAGGGAAATTATGATACATGTAGATATAATAATGACTGAATAAGAAAAAGTAGATTCAGAATTTCTTTTACTCTAGGTCTCACAACCAAAGAAGCAGAAGGTATTCAATAAAAAAGCAACAACATGTCACTGAAATGTAAAACTTAGCAAGATCCCCCCTCCCAAATTATCTTTTATAGAGAAATAAAACATCAAAAATATAATAACAAGTCATTAATTTAGGAAGACTAAGGCCTCATGTCTTGGGTTTCAAATTAATATTTAAATATTATGTATTTGGATATTTTTTGTACCTTTTTCTAGAGCATCTGATCTAGCCCGTGTCCATGGTTGTATGGATATCAGATCTCATTTGGTGTGCAGTTTTCAGCTGAATGTTTTTTACATCCCAGCACTTTAATTTGTTCAGCCAGTTCTGCCCATTATGTTCCTCAGCAGGTCGTTGTATGATCAGCATGACACTGTAACCACTTTTTCCTGTCAGGTGCTTTCATTAGATGAAGGTTTCAAAGTAACCAGTTTCTAAATATTTATTCACTTTAAAATTAATTCTGTGACATGGCAAAGTTGCTGAGAATGCTCTTTTATATAGCCTAATAGGAAAGAAATTATTATAATAATAAAAAAGGGGATCTGCAGCCAAAATTCAGCTTGTTCAGTGTCAGTAACACGAACTCCAACCACTCAGTTGTCCGTTTTACAGACCTCCAGGCTGCAGCCAACTGACAGCATCCATGCTTAGTTTGCTCATTCAATTTCCCTGAAAGTACCAGCCATACACCTGAAAATACGAACAACAGATTATGAGGTAAAAAGAAATCCCTGCAAGTTTCCTGCACATGATTCCTAGCAGGACATACTACAGAACTGCATTCCCTCTTAAGCTTTCTGTGAGTCTGTGTCAACCTTGTCCCTAAACAAGATTATTTCAGAAGAATCCTGCAAACTTTGTGTTCATTCACCCAGAATGTTTTTCAAGAAAGGAAAAATAAGAATATTATCATCAGGCCAGTGTCTTTTGTTCCCCTGCTCCCCCCAGTTAATGATACTGGCATCTGAACCACACTGACCACGGCAAGTACAGTGCAGCTCCACCCTGGAAAGCAAAGCAGAAAAAACTGTGTGAATATAGGAGTACGTATAGGAAGAGTATCTAGCTCAGCGAGATCTCAGGAAGGAAACTATACAAAAAGCAAAGTTTGAGGAAAGTGCCCAAGCCAAGACTGAAGTTTTTATTCTGTTTTTACTGCGATGGTAAAGCCCCTGGAAGGGAACAGGTACAAATTAACTTTTGTAGATTCTGTTCAAGGCAGACTGTGAAGTCTAGTATCGATTGTGAAGGTGGTTTTGGGGGGGATACAGTTAATTTCTCCGGGCAAGTTTATTCAAGTTCATCATCATTTCACCTTTAATCTTTTGTACAATATGATTTAACAACACTTGCACAGTCAGAGCAGTAGAACTCTTTCCTATTGTGTGGATGAATCGACGTGGGTACAAAGCATGCTTCTGTTAGCATGACTCGTTCTCATACAAGAAGGAAAAAGAACTGTCCTGATGCATCAAAAATGTATAGTTGTACGCCTGTGTCTACGCCAGAATTCTTCCAGAGGAGGAACTGATCTGTATGTATTTGGATTAAGTTATGGAAGAGTACCGTGACAAAATCTGTAGCCAACACTGTGTTAGTCTGAATATGAAATAGAAACATGAGAGTCCATATCCCATCCTGTCTATACTGATATTTTAAAAATGCAAATAGAGCCAAGCTCATGTATGTGTGTGTATTTACAGAAATGTGGTATAAAGTATAATATAAACAGTTTGATGTTGTTAAACAGTTTATTGTATACTTTGCCCCACCCTACAGAGGCAAGAGAAGTCACTTAGGTGAGGAAACAGCATGAATCACTTTTATACTCAGTTATGGTTATGCTGAATGTATGAAGTGCGAGTGCAGAGGCCCTTACTGAATCCCTGCTTCAGCTTTAGGATTATATTTTTCCATCTACATCTTTCGTACTTTTGTAGCAAGTTTTTAAAAGCTCACTTACGGATAAAAAAGGAAGCCAATTTGAGACGACGCTCCTAGATCAACACCTTAAGAAAGACCCTTAATACTCACTATTTCACTCTCACCATCAAACCAACACTCTTTTCTTGGGCTATTTTAGGACCACAGGACAAACTTAGCAGCAAATTTTGCCACGTTTGTCCAAAATGACCTAAAGAAGTATCTCAGCCATATGGAAAAATACAATTACTTGATCTCTGCTGACCATATCACATTAAGTAGGGAATGAAAACTGCAGATAGGCACTAGATTTTCTGATGCTTATCTAAATTTTTTTCACTTAAAACTTTTTATCAGTTCTTTATTTCAAAATGCATTTTGAATTCAAATGTCCTGCAATATTTTTTCCCCCAAAAAATGGAGTGAATGCTGCAAACCAGCCAACTGACACATCTCAGAAGTTCTATATGGTCAAGTGAAAAGCTATGTACAGTCAAATGAAAGATCCAGTATCCTGTCTCCAACACTGGCCAAGAAAGCAGATGCCAGACAAAAATACAAACGGGGTAAGCAGTAGCTAAGAATACTTCTCCAGAATTTGTTTTCAGCCTCCAGCAGCTCAGGTTTCATGAGCCAGGGGTGGTATCTTGCACGGAATAGTCTTGATGGATGTATCTTCCATCAGTTTGCCCAAGCCTTCTTGAATGTTTGCAGATTCATAGCAACCATAACGTCTCACAAGTTCCACAGCTATACCTTATGTCAAAAGTATCTCACTCTGAGCCTACTGCTTAGTTTCATCTGATGTTCCCTAGCCTTACATTGGAAGGGAGAGTGATGAATTACCCTCTCCACATCGTTCGTGACTTCATGCGCGGTATATATCCCACCTCCACCGTCCTACCGTGCTCTGCTCTGTTTCCCAGGCTGAAGATTCCTGGGCTGTTTAGTCACTCGTAAATGAAGGGTGGGGAAATTCCGGTTTCTCTGTACGCATTTTCACTAGTGATTTGGAAGTAAATATAAAATAATTACCGATAACATGCACAGATTACAAAGAGAAAGGAAAGTAGTGAGCAGTCATTAGCTATCAAAGTCCTTTGGAAAATGACAGGCGACTCAAAGTAAATTACAGACCACGAGGACTGGGTACACAAGCAGTGATCGAGTAAGGAGGGAGCTTGTTTTACATCCACGAGCAACACTGTGGAGATGGATATTCGGGCTTTGCGTACGGTTTTGGAGTCTGTGCCTAGAAAAGCCCAGCAGAGAACCACAGATGTACTCCAGCCTCTACGTAATGATTTAGAGTGAAAAACTCAAAGGCTCAACTTTATCGAACCTCATTCTAAGTACTCATCAACAAAAATTTCTTTGGTAACTCAGCTCTTTCCAAAGACTACTTAAGAAAACTTAAGCAACTATATTTCTCATATAAACACCTAAGGTTAGCTGAGCCAAATGCAGGTCAGAAAAAGTAATTAAATACTGAAATAGCTCACCACAGCAGTGTGAATACACCAACGGATGGCAAATCTACCCCAAGCAATTGATCCTTTTTTTTTTTTTAACCAAATCTCACATACTTTTGTATGTTCCAAAACTTGCTTTATTATTTTTCTTCAAACCCGTTTAATCCTTGGAACGGAAACCCAGCCTGCAAAATTCAGCTTGAATTCACATTTTGCCTGAGAGCACAGAATAAACCATCATGATGTTCCAATATGCAAATGTATCAACAATGATGAATACTTAAGGAATTGATTGCATCTAAAGTCATCGTGATCTCAATCTTCAGGGAAGTTTTTGTGACAGCAGAGGGTGTTACTTCTGAAATGATACAGAGCCAAAGATGTTGCCAGTTCCTAACTTTAGCTAGGAGCCCACATATCATGCCTCAAGCCAGTATCCTAATCATCTCAGGTGAAAATTCTTCCCATTTTGGAAGATTATAATTAACTTCCTACTGAGCCATGCTTAGAAAAATGCCTCAACCTGGAAGATTAAATAGGGACTTAGTATCTGTCAGAAATAATTCAGCAGTAGCTGTTTGTGTCTTGCGGTGTAAAGATACTGATTTAAAATAATATATTTAGAAATTGTTTTCTCCTTATTGTGGAACAAAAGGACTTGACTGCATGAGTAATAGATACATTACTGGGAATAGAGAGTAGGTCGCTGAATACCACTTCAGTAATATTAATTTAGGTCCTCAGATAATTGCTGTAGCAGTAGTACTTAAAGAATCCCCACTCCTGGAGGAAGAGAAATCAGCGTACCTTCCCAACCCACTGCTACGTAGCTTCTGGGGGTCAGCATAACTTGGAACTGATTGCTATTGCTTCTCCACTATTATCAAGGTTATTTTCAAGCCGTCTTGACTTTGCTTCTGTTCCACTTGGGGCACAACTTGGCTCATCAGTTCTTTATTTGGAACGCACATCACATTTCTTCACTTCATCAGTTCTCCTCCCAGTGAGGTCACGTGTTTGTGGCCATTCAATACTTCCTGCAAGTGCCCATTTCTCAGTTTAACTCGGTTTCATGCTGTCCTGTGCAAAGAGTCTTGCTTAAAGCCACCGTTCAGCCAAGTATGCGTTTTGTAGCAGTGTCACTTTGGGTTCAGCAGGATGTAAGCACATGGTAAAAGCTGAGGACGTTCTGAAATACGTTTCAGAACCAGGATCTGAAGCCCAACTTCTTTTTCCATTAAAAATGGTGACAATATTCATAATAATTTCAATGGGAGCATGATAATTCTGTAAGTAATTGCTACCAGGAATTTAATTTAAACCTCATTTGACTGACATTTCTTGTTTGCAAGATCTCTATTTTAGGAACAATGTCTTGCTAGTGTATCTCTCTTCATCTTAGTCATGACTGATAACAGAATAATCATCTCAGCTACTTTCCTTTTCTTTTCCTGCATAATGGCTTCACTGCATTTTTACATACCAAACATGCAAGAATAGAAACAATTAGAGAAATAACAGTATTGTATGCAGATGAGCAGGTAAGTGACTAGAACTTACTTGAAACTCTGTACCTGGCTGGATGTCAGGTGGAGAAGCCTTTACAGTCACATATTGGTTTGTTTAAAAGACGAAGGAAAGGTGCGAGTTTGTCTTTGAAGCGTGCCTCACGTTACCCTCAGCTGGCATTACCCACGTGTCTTAAATACAGAATCTCTACATACCGTCTCTCCGAACTGCGCCTTCCTTGTCTTTCTAACTTAACTGCTGCTCTGCAAGAGTTAACTGCTCAGTCCTGTCAATGCTATCTGAGAACGCAGCACTACCAGCAAAGTCACAACTACTTAGCCCAGTCACATTGTGCTTTCCCAGGACAAATCTGAAGCAGCAGTTACAGCGGCAATTTATCTTTAAACCCTGTCTTTCATACAGGGAAATGCCACACAAAATGCTTCGCAGTTCATTTCGTTATCTTGTTTCTTCTACTGCTTTAATAAAAGACAGCGGTCATGGGGCAGCCGAATGCTAAGTTAGGAAAGGACGTTACTTGCGACTGTTCCCAGTTCTTTGTAATATTTTCTCATTTGCCATAAATCTATGAGGACAAGCGATTATGAAGAGTTTTCAACAAGTCGACTCTGACCCTGAAAGAGCTGCTTCTCCTTTTAATGATGAGCTGTCACAGGCATCGATCAGTAGCCATGGCAGAACAGATGAAAGCAGTAAAAAACGACAGACGAACAGACTTCTTAACGATAAGGAAAAAATACAGTCCACGCCATCTGAGAGGCAGATTCTCACCACCTCTAATGGGAGGTTTTTTTAGTAAATGTTGTGTATTGGCTTCAGTGAGAAATGAAAGCACTCAGCGGAGGAAGCATCTAATAGAATGAGGTCAGACTTTTAAAGAATGGCTATTACCCAGCAAACCAGAACATCAGCAGACCACTACAGAGTAAACAATAAATAATCTTCTGTTAACAGGAAGAATAATGCTGGTAGGGGGTACCTTGAAAACCCTAATGAAGCTACAAAAGGTCAGCTCCCGCCTGGTATAAGTTTACAACGTCTCACCAGTTAGAGGTGTTTCACTGAGTTTAAGGAAATTAGAACTGAGCCCTACAGCTGATATGGCAAGACTTTAAAGAATACAGCAGGAAGGAGCTAGATCTAGAGCCTTGCTGCTGAAACGCTGCTGTACCCGGACAGTCTTCCTGGGAAAGGGGAAAAGGCAAAGGCTGCGTCAAAATGAAATTCTCTAGCAATGACCTGGCAGTGCTGTTTCTCTTTCAAGTTTGGGTCACTTCATAACCAGGCTTGCTCCTATTCTAGCAGCGTAGGCAATACGTAATGAAATTACTTGCACCAATAAACCCCTCGGTCTGAGTCTCTCTGCTGCACCCCTGGGAAGTGCTCTAGGGCTGGTTTTGCACCTTCCCTCTTTTCAGCTACAAACATAGCTCGGCTGATTCTGACCCCATCACGTAAAAGGATGGATGGATGCTGAATACCCGAGAGTTTAGAACCACCGGTGTAGCTTATGGCTGGGGAAATAAAGTTCTGCTTTTATTAAACGCTGTGGGGGTTTTTTTAAACGTGTAATTCTGAGCATCAACCTTGATCTCATAAAAGGAGGAGGAGGAGCCCTTCATATTTTTTCCTGCAACCGACACAATCTAGTACCATCTTCGGAAGGACAGCAAAAAGCACCAGGGCAGGACTCTCAAAAAGAGGAGGATCTGATTTCTTAATATAAAAAAAAAAAAAAGGCTCACTTTTAAAATATGCTAACAGTAATATAAAGAAAAAATGAAATAATGCTGGGTTTCTGTGGGAAGGAAGCATATTTAGATCTAAAATGAATGACGTACCTTGTAATTACAGGAACCGTTGAAAGAGATAGTCAGAATTAAAATACTTTCAATATTCACATTGAAATATTAATTTGAAAATTTTAAAGTACGTATAAATGCACATAAACAGAGGCAGATGATAAAGGGCTGAAGTTCAAATCAACTGAAAGAAAGAAGTCAGCCTTGTTAAATGAAAGCTGAAATTGTCACTGAGCTCAGCAGCGAGGGCTTTAGGCAGCACGTGGCTGGGTGAGCAGCTCTGCACCTTCAGGCTTAGTGCTAACTTGGGTGTTTGAGAGTACCACAACTGCCTTCCGATGATGCTTTTCTAAAGCACATGAACTCTGAGAACTCTTAAAAATTTAAATCAAAACACCCTTCTCAATTTTGAATCACCAAACAATGGGTGATTAAGCACAATTATTAAGCTTGCAGCAACAGAAGTAACATATTTCTTCTGTTATGACAGTCCTCATTGCTTAATGTGTTTTTATAAGACAGTTATAAAGTATTTTATGTTTTTACAGACATTTTACATCCAGCTATTAATATTGCTTATTTAGCTTACTAGGTGGAAGATGTTTTCACTCAGAGACAATTCTATCTGTATTAACAAATTCTGTCTGTAGTAACAGCTACAAATAAAACTATGTACCCGTTTAATATTGAGAGATGGCTTTCTGTTTGAGCAAGGATGATGCTTATCTGAGCGCAGAACCAGCACAAGACTCCTGCAGCGCCCACGTCCCATTACAAAGTTAGATATGATTTCAACGGGGTGAACAGGTTGTATCATTTTTCTATACGACAGAACATTTTGCCATTAATATTTTCTTCACAAAAGATTTTTCCTCCATAAAACGTCGCATTGAGTGCTCGGGATTTCCTTCCGACTCCCCTTGTGTCACACTGCTGGATCTGCTTAACCCACCGATAGCTGCGGAAAGCTCAGGGGAAATGAAAATTGTCATTCCTTGTTTGTCTGCTTGTTTGTTTAACTTCAATCCTGCAGTTCTGGCTTCTTCCAAAGTTGTTTTGAGACTCTGGGAGTGCTTTTTAAATGCTATTGGCATGTCAAAGTGACACCTACATTTCATTATACTCTACACAGCTGGAAAAAAAAAGAGAGCTCACCTGCAACACCCTGGCTGCTGAGCACAACCAAACAGCCCCTTGCCAAAGCACTGCCTCAAAAGCGGGCGATGAATCTGCACAGGTTGGTGGTTCGCTTTGAAAAGCACCTGCCAAAACAACTGCTAATGCATTTTCGTTTCAACGTTATTGAAATATTCACACGTGCCGAGATATTTTCTGTCGACGCACGCCCCAAGGACCTCAGTCCCTCCTCCCTCAAAATGTTTTTGAGCAGGAAATCGGGGTTTGAGCTTTTACGGGGGTCCTTAACCCCCCAAACCACAAGCAGGCTGATCAGCCCTCATGCAGCCCCAAGCCCTTCTTTGTTTTTATCCTCATCCCACTCTCTATATAAAAACATCTTCCTTTTTGTTTTATCTCCATAAGAGTGCAGTGCTTCTCAATTTGTGTTTTAATTCCTTTTCAAGTCCGCTGAAAATTATTAAGCACATCGAGTGCTACAGAACTGGCTGTTTTGCCTCCAGACTGTCCATCTTTCAGCTGGCATCCATTTCGTAGAGAGCCGCAAAACCCTTTTTGCGTCAGCCTTCAGATTTCCAGAGCGATTCAAACTCCTCGGGGAGCTCCAGTCGTACACGTGGGTTATTACAATCCTGGTGCAGCACAGTCGGAAATCTCTCAGAAACAGCATCTGAGAAAGGTCTGCTTCAGCCAGGGTCTGAGCTGGAAATGGTCGGCATTGCTTCCCACCAGCACGGCACGATGCCGGCTCTGCCGGTGCCAGGCAGTTCTTGCAAGAGCCCCTTAGGGGTACAATTCCTTTCTTTTACTGCAGATAAGAAATACACATTTATAAGCCTACAGTTACATTTTAAGTGACTAACTAGTTGAAGGAGTCACCCAAAAAAGTAAATTAAAGTTATCGGGTCAGATCTTGGCTAGAGAAAGCTGGAGTGACTCAGGTTAATTTGGGGCATGAGTTGAATCAGTTCAAGATCTCTTTCCTTGAACTAAGAAATACTTTTAGAAGAAATACTCATCATTGTATAATTTTTAGGATATGGAAAATAATATGTAACCCAACGTTATTACTAGATAAGGGTAAAAACAGCCTTTAAAACGTCTTGAGCAGGAGATTTTCTAATGGATTGTATTTGAATTTCTGCTTATAATGACTACATTGCTTTTAATACAAACTATTATTTTGTGCACATATTTTATTTTTTGCATGTAATACCGTCCTACAATGTTTCAATGAAAATTCCACAATATGTAGCTTATAGTGAGGATATAACCAAACAAAAAAAGGTTGGGGTTTATTTTTTCCTTATTGAGCCAAAAATCAACCGTCATTTCATCCCACTGCTACACCTACAGGCAGCATCGTCAACGCGGCGTGCAGCACCCATACCGCACCGGGGCTCATACCGAGACGTCTGTTCCTTCTGAACCCGGGCCAAACCCAATCGGTGCAGGCCCGGATGACACGCTCGTCTTCAGGTGACTTCTCCAACCCTGTTTCTGATGTGATCAACCAAGATCAGCCCCCCCTACACCCCAACAAGGAGGCTGTTGTGGGTTGGTCCCGATTCCTTACCACTCTTCCTTTCTCCCCCAAGACCTGTATGTCCGTCTCTGGCATCTGGTGCGTTTGCAGCCCTATCTCACAGGGTTGTCCTCGCTTTACAGGCTTATCTTTCTCCAGTATGTACTTGCACTGACGTTTTGTCTGTCGGTTTAATCTGCCTTTATTACCTGTAGTTCCAAGCTGGTTTGGTTCTGTTCCCTTACGGTTCCTCTGTGGTCTCCTGCTGCTACCTATGGCCAAGAGACGGATGGAAAGAGGATCTGGGTGATCTGGGATCCTGACTTCAAATTCAAATCCAAATCGTGATGGTCACAAACCTGGGAGGACACAAATCCAAGCCTTTGTTTTATCTCCATTCTTAACATATTTTACACCTTGCCTTGGCCTCAAAACAAAGCAAAACTCTGCATTGCCTGTTTGGCTTGTGCCAGACCTCAGGATTGAAATAAGTGTTGCTCTTGCTCCAGAAGCCCAAAGCAGGGAGTTTGGGAACCCTGCCTTTCTGGGCGCTTCCCCACGTTCCTGCTCAGCGCTGCGCTGCACCTGCAGAGCCAGTCCAAGACGGGGTGACCCATGTGTCCCCATCCCCATTCACCTTCTAGGTTATCCCCTCCCCTCCTGCCTGCTTCAGAGCTTTCCCCTCTTCCTCTACGTACACGAGTTTTCTTTTCATGCATTGAAAAACAGAGCTCACAAAGATGTGTGTGCAGCTCTGGGGACTGATAATATTCAACCAGTTTAACCAATATTAAATTTTTTTTTTTGTTGGGAAGCCAGAGGGAGATCACGGCAGAGTTTCCTCTCTCTTCTTCAGAAATTTCCTTTATATAGGAAGCCAAGCGTTCACCGCTGAAAGGCAGCGATCCCTACGTGAAACAGGGCAGCCGCTCAGTAGCATGGAGGTGGGGAGGCGACGGCGAGGAACCACAGAAACAGCAGACAAAATGTACCTTGCTGAGCTGGAACTGGTCACTGCCCCTGTATTTTAAAGAAAAATCCGAAATCGCCCTTTAATAACTGCACGTGGTCAGGATGTTAATCGGAGCTATACTGAAAACGCCAGGGCAGCAGAGCCAGCGGGAACCTCTAAGGCCGTGCCGAGATACTGACTGCGGGTGACTCAGAGAGGGGCCACCCATGGAACCAGCCGCCAGCAGCCTCCTCGGGTGAGATGCAACAGTTACACACGCTTCCCTGCCCATCTATACATTTTCAATTCACACAGAGACCTATGAGTGTGTGTATATATATATATACACACACACATTATACATCGACATTTAAATATAATATACTGCCAGAGTTATGATTTTTTAAATATCTGAAGGATGTGGTATCTTGGAAACCGATTGCCTCGAGTTGCCCAAATCACAGAGTGAATCAACACATCGCTTCAGCGTGGGAGCAGCGAGCAGTCGGCGATGCCGGCCATCCCCGTCCCGGGTGGGAGCACGTCGGGGAACGGCTCCGTGAGCCCCAGCCGCTCCTGCTCCCCGCTACGGCAGGATGCCTGAGCAAGCTGCTGCGGTGAATGATTGCTTATCTGTTATCTTAGATGGCTTCTTCAGCTGAAAGTTGATTTAAAGGGGGGAAAAATAATTGAAACATAATACACAAAGGGGATACAACTCTTCATTACAAATGTTGGCACAAATTTGGGGTCTTTTATTACCTGATGGTTGAGCAAGGCTTATTTTCTCTCTGTTTTTTCCTACACGTTATTCAGACAAATAAGCAACACATACTCTGAAAACTAAGACATGTGTGTTCAACCTGTTTCTTGAGGAGGAAACAGATCATAGCAGGCGTCGAGTGAGCTCACAGCCCGCTGACGGCAGCAAGAAATGACATTTTCAGCCAAGCACTCAGGGTCTTATAAGACGAAATTTTAGATAAATTAATGTTTCAAATAAATGAAACTCAGAAAACCATATATGCTGAAATGTGATCATAGGGCATGCAAAAAGGTATCCATCCTCTTCTCGTGGCCCTGAGCTCAACAGGAGGCAAACGACAAACTCAGAGGGGATTCGCCCCCCAAAGGGTTAAAAGAAGGAGCCTGGCCCAAGGGTCTGTGCCAGCCAGGGCAAGGAGGGCTGGGCTCACTCAGGCTTCCTCGGCTGGGTTCAAAGCCTGCTGCTTGGCAGTCCAGATTTCACGTGAGGAGCGAATAACCTGATCCACAAACAAGAGCTGAACACGTTCATTTGTTTTATTCCTCTCAGATCAGCGTTGCTTCTTTGGCCAGCTCTGTAAAAATGCTGAAATTTTAAATAATGGTCCAAAAATGGGATTATGTAGCTAGGAGAGTGTGGGTTGCTGAGAGAAGAGATTGCTGAGCTAAATATTTGGCAGAATTAAGAAAACCAGGAAAGACATGTGGGCATAAAGAAATAATTCAATATTAAGTTTCTGGCAGAATTCATTAAATCTGTTTATAGTTCAGATCACAGTGAGCCATTTACTTACTGTTACTGGAAATAAGGTCTAAGGGATTTTGGTTGCAATGGTTTTGCAACTATTACAGAGTGAAAGAATTAACAGCATATTAAACCCAGGCAAATTAACCTGCCGTCTTTGTTAGGCGTACCTGTAAGGCACAGCGCTCTGCTGCGCACGGCGTCGGACGGCGAGTATCTGCTCGCAGGTGCCATTTCAAGGACTTGGCCATCCCGAGATGTGGCCTCCTGGTGCGGTTGCTACTCTCCTGCTACAGGCTCCATTCGTCTTTGATGGGGGTATACTTGCTGGTTGTCTTTTTTTAATTAATTTCAAATTCTCTTCTGTTCCAAGTGCTTCCATTGGGGTTTTGTTCTTCTCCCCCGCCCTTGATCTCCACCTCCTCTCACCAGCTTTCTCATCTTTCACACTTTGTTCCATTTCTCCTTCATTTCCCTCATTCAACCTATATTCCCTTTCCTTTTAGACTTCGCCACCTTTTTCCCCACCGGCCTTGCTCTCACCCCCTCTGTCCTCCCCAGGAGGGAGCCCTGGGAGCAGCCGCTGCTCCGGGCACGGGGCTGGTAGCTCATCTGCACCCGGGGCTACCCAGAAAACCAACGCCAGCCAGAGGGAGGAAAGATGCTCCTGGGGAAGGACCTGTACGTTAGCCTCACACCAGCATCACTTGTTAAATAACGAGGGGAAAGAAGCACCCGTTACACAGCCATAGCCTTGGTTTTCTGAACCAAGCGGTCACCTGGAAAGATGAGACAAGTCCACAGGAGACATAGCTACCACCACTTTCTAGACCGCTCCGGTTTGTAAGCCTCAGACCAGCAAGGAAGTTTTTAAAGAGGGCTTCAGCTCTTTGGAAGCAAACTTAGCTTAAGGAGAAAAGAAAACATCCTCTGATTTGAAATGAAGAAGCTGTTTTGGGAGGGTGCCCCCCCCTTCCCCATCTCCCCTCTCGGGGCCTGCACACTCTCCCTGTTAATCCCCGGACCCGTCCCCGACCTGCGGAGAGGCTCAGCCCTGGCAGAGGCTCCACCGTGCACACAAGAAGTAATGACGCTACCACGCTTCCCTGCTGCAGGGATTTTTGTTTCTGGTTTGGCAGGGCACAGGGTAGCTCTGCCCTTGTATCGCTCCCTGCCCTGGCAGAGCTGAAAAACATCTACCACTGGTGAGGGACTGCGGGGGGCTGCGAAGCCCGGCTGCTGCAGGGACAGAGGCATAAAAACACGGAGACACCAAGTAAATAGCAAATGCATGCTCTCTGCATGCTGTATATAGCACGTCGGAGGGTTTTGCTGGGTAATTATTTAATTAAGTGATATGGGAGAAACAAGGAACCAGCAGAGCGGGGAGGAAGATCACCTTCTGTTTGATTCACGTGGACACGATAGATGAAATCCAGCACGTCCCTGCAGAAAAACAGGCGATGATGTTGTCTGAGACGGGGCTTTACACGCAGCTCCTCCATTCACCCTGCAAGGCTGGTTCCCCCCGGGAACGGGCAGATGATACAGCTGGCCTCATGCCCAAAGAATAACACTGCAGTCTTGTTTTTAAGGCCTTCCAGACCAAAAGGCAGGGCTGGTTCAAGCAAGTGTCAGTGCGTGATCCTCTCCTCTCCCCCATCACTGCAGCGGGAGGTCAGCTGTACCCAAAACCCTTCTGAAGAAAGAGGTGACAGACCATTAATTGAAAATCCACATTAAACAGAAAAGAGGAGGAGATGGTTGCGGGAAGATTGGGGCTATTGAGAAGTTTTCTTTCAAAAAAATGTCAAATGAGCTTTTTTTTTAATGCAAAATTTTACACAGTCCAAGATTATTCCAGATTTCAAGTGGAAAATACCCAAAAAACCAGATCCCATAGTAGATAAAGTCTGAAAATTTTCAAATCTCCCTGGCAGGAGAACAGAGCCTCCCCTTTCCTCCTCCTTTCTTCCCCACTAAAATAACACAAACAACTGCAAGTAAATAACCAGAAAACACCTTTTCTTCTGTGTTTCTTTTTCCTTCCGTTATCATACCTTTGCAGCCGGAGTATGGAGACGGAGCGGCCACCCCAGCTGCCCTGGCTTGCCGCACGTCACCTCGTCTCTTGCAGCAGCTTTGGTACCCCCAAACCTAATTCCTTGTGGAAGAAACGAAACCAGACTATGCGCCCAGCGGACGATATTCCACCGCCGACAGGCGTTCAGGCCGTAGGGTCGGAGCAGAGGTGGTGCAGAGCGAAGTCCCATACAGATGCCAAGTCCCTGGCACTGATCTCACCTAGGGCAGGGGCAGCCGGGACGGCGGCGGCAGGACCTGACCCAGCCGTCCTGCCTTCGCACCAGGCAGAAGAAAAGAGGATGTGGGGAGGCTTTTTACTACTCCTGGGCAGTATTTGACATCACGGCCAGAGGTTCAGTGTATCACTGTCTGCCAGAGCAACTCCCTGGTCCCCCTGGACCAGCCTCTTTCCTGGTGAAAAAACCTCCCTCTGGCCGAAGCCAACAGGTACAGAAGATTTTTAGACCTTTATACGCCTCAGCAGGACTCCTCAGATGACTGCAGACAATATTGTATCTTCTTTTTGACAGCATTTCTTTTACAGGCGTTTCTTGTCGATACACCACGTTCAGCCAGGAGAGAATACAAAACTGCTGGAAGGCTCCGCATTGGGCTGCAAGTCCCTGAATGCTTCACTTTAATATCTGGGAATAGTTTCCTTCAGGTTTGAACAGATCCAGGAAATTCTGTGTACCTGATACATAGCTTGTTCTTCATTGGCTTAGCAAAAATACTAGTGTCGAGTCTCTTCAGATATTGTCCTGAAAATCCTACTTACTTATTACTTCTGCACAGCACTGAATTAACAAAAAAACAAACAAGTTTACGACTGATCTGGTGACTTTAACGCACCGGTGCAGCTCCTGCAGATGACCATACCAAAGCTTAAAACCAAAGTCAAATCGGAAAGTATCATTAAGGATACAGAACTCCCCATCAAACCTTTCTGTCCTTATTCCTTTACACACACGGACGTTAGTGTAATTTTCATAACTAAAAGGGCAGGGTTAAGGCTGCACATTCAGTCTGATCTCGATCTCCTCATTACTGAATGCCAGATTCCTTATTTTAATATTAGGTTTATTTTTCAAGTAGATAAAAATAGTTGCTCATTCTGCAGTGTGCAGCGTGGGGGCAGTTTAAGGCATTTTTTTCCCCAGTTACTGGGGTTTTCGCCAGCAGGCAGCAATACAGCCACAGCCGCCATCCCCGCTGGGGCTGGTTTTTCCCCAAAACATCCAAGTTCAGTGTCACCTGTACATTTGTTACTAAATCTTTAGCATCAGACAGATTTACTTCTTCATTCGTCTGCTTCTCTCGCTCGGGTTTTTTAACCTCCTCCTCTGCAGCCATCATTTCAGAAGTTGGATGTGGTCTTAGCTCCAAGTTTTGGATGAATTCAGTTGACTTCAGAGCATTGAGAATTTTATGAGTAGTCAGGTTGACATGTATCTGCGGCTTAAGAGGAAAAGAGTCAGGTGAGCGCATGAGTGCCTATGCAATACGTATGGATGTAGCTACACTGCCATCTGGCAGCGTTTGGGAACAAAAGCAGTCTCAGATAAAGTAGCGATTTGGCTAAACCTCGCTTACGCGTCCTTGGCTCAAGCAGGAGCCTGTCCTGGACGTGCCGCTGGTCCCGTGCCGAGCCTGGAAGGGCAGCATCCACGCGCCAAAGCTGCTTTACATCGGATTTCTTGCAGCTATTTCTCTCTGGCTAGGCCTGGTCTTGAAAGAATTTTGAATTCTTTCCCGTAGTCGTGGTACCACACTGGAAGCTCTGCGGGACAGCTGTGCTATTATTTTCATCACCTACATTTGCTCAAAAAGCAAACAGTAATCGGCACTAACGATTTTTTGCCAGATTTCCATCGGCACGCCAAACCAATCGCTTGGATTGCCAGCTGAAGCCAGAGGCCACAGTATTTAGCGCTGGCGATTTTAAAGGTAAATAGGTGCTAAGAAACGGTATCATGATTAACAGCAACGTAGGGAGCTCACATTTATCTGAAATAATTTTAAAAACCCCCACAACACAAAACACTTGGGCATTAATGGTTCACCTGACTGAGTCGGAGCTGTTGTCAGTGTGGTACGTTAATTGCTTTCATTAGACATAAGTTCATGGTATGGAAAGGGAGAACACTCCGGAAGTGTTTCCGGGAGAGGGGGTTGCAAGTGCAGTATAGAACTCTGAAAAGCCTCTCCATAAAGCAATAACGAATTAATTTAAGCTTTTCCTAATTCCGCCCAATAAGCAGTCGATCTCTTGCAGCATCTATTTTGCCCCTGCAACGGGCATCACGGTGCCGTGTCCCTGCCCGGCACGGCCCAGCTCCCTTCCTAATGAACAAAAACTCGTTACAAGGCGTGCCTGGCGTAAATAGAGCGTCTCTCTTACAGGCTGCTGCAAAACTACACTAGAGGTCATGGTGTTCTCCCAATTTCTGTTTTGTTTTTATAAACTCAGAAAACTGTGTAAGCTGCTGAGAACTGTACGTTGGTAAAAATGAAGTATTTTCTTTTTGTTAAGCCCAGGCGCTGGACGGCAAATGGCTCTGCAGTCCAGCGTGGGGAAGCTACCGACTGCCGACCGTCCCCCAGCTGCGTTCAGCTTGCGCCTTGCTGCCATAAATATTACTGCCTCTTCAGTTCTACCCAGGTAACTGGAAAATGGTTTTATTGCAGCAATTCCTACGGCCTAGGCACGCAGTGAAAACCGAAGAACCGGGGGAGCCGAGAGCGAACACGCCGGCACCGACACCGAGCCCTGACGCTGACTTCCTTCTGGAGACTCCGAACAGGACTGGGATTTTACAAGACAATAATAAATACAGAAACGGAGAGCTTCATATAGGAAAAGGAGTTAGTTAACCTTTATTTCATTTCTCCATGGTCCCAAACTTGACAGACGTAGAAAAATATCCTTGAGTCTAGTAGACAAATTTACCAACGCTAAATAGCCCTTGACTCTGACCGTTTGGGCCATTCTAGATATATTTGTACAAGCATTACTTCAATTTTTTTTTTTTTTTCCCCAATAAAAGGTTTTGCTAAACTATAAACAAGAAACTACAGAGGAAAAACTTGATCTACCAAAGCATGCATATGAAGGGATCTTCCAAAACTTTAAATAAAAAAAACTCAAGAAAGCAAAACAACCTTGAGATGCATTTGGAGGAGAAAACAATTTAAAACAATTTGAGGAAAAAATAAGTAACTAAAGACAAGTCAAAGCAAATTCTGTAAACTATCTGTGGATAAGTTAAAACATCTATGGCACAACTTTTCACAAAAAAAAATTAAGGTGAAGACCAACATTTTATATAAAAATAGCTGAGCAGGCTTCTAAGGAAGGAAATAAGCATTTCTCATGATGACTCTGTTAATACAAGATTATAAATACCCTTATATATACAGGAAAAAAAATCAATACAAATGTATGGAATATTTCACTAGGTATCAGTCTTTCAAATAAGCCAAGAGCGTATGTCCTGGACCATTGTGGAGGTACTTCAGTTGAAGATTTGTAGTAGTTTCTTTGCTACACGTACTGATACAAATAATAAAAATGCAATATAAATATTGATTTTCACAGAGAAACTCAGTAATACACTCAGGTTACAAAGCTTAACGAATTGGCCCAGAAAGAAATGAGGCAAGTTTTAAGATAGTCAATTATCTTATCTTTTATAGGCTAAGGAAAACATCCAAGTTATACAATAATATTTAAACTTTCGGAATATTTTTTTTAAATCAAACCAATACCTTTAGTGAAACTAAAGCAGAAATTAACAAGGCAGAAGATTCATTATCTCTTCATAAATACAGCAGTTTGTCTGTTTGCCAAGATCACTTAGAAATACCGTTATTATGGGCATTTTAATAAATTTCCAAGCCTAAAAGTTATCCCTTTTGCAAGGAGTTAAACTATAAACAATATTTCTATGGATGTATTTGACTAAATTTCAAAACTATGTAATCAATATATAGTAAGACATAAAAATGAGAGCAAATAAAATATATTTTAGAAGAATTACATTAATATTTTAAGGGAAAATACCTTTTTAGATGCTAGTATGATGATCAAGTTCAGTGTATCTGTGCACATTACAAATATGCACACGTGTATTCACACACACTCAGTAATTCTAGAAATTATCATAGAAATAATTCCCATTGGAGAATACAATTTTCCCCAAGACAATTCAGTGGATTTCCCAATGACTTTTTGAACTCTATTTCACCAAAGCTGAAGATAAAGTAGAAGCTCTTGTCTTCCAAGGTGTAGAAATCCTTCAGTTTATTGTCATTTTCTTGACCAAAACCCCAGGATCGTCACTTCTGCTACTCCCGTCTCTCATTCCCTCCCCAGCCCCAGGCTGCAGAGGCTTGTACGTTGCCAACCTTCCCCCGGGCGTTTCAGAGAGATGTGATGGGGGAAATTACAGTGAAACTTGACTACAAAACATCGTCTACATTTACATTTAAACCTTAGCTTGCTACTGATTCATTTTAATTTAACACTTGCTTACAGGCAAATCAAACTGGTTTCTACATGGTCTTTATACATACTGTTATGTGAAAAAAAGAAACAATAGCTGAAATAAAAATATGAGGACGTCTTTATGAACCGGTATGTCTCCGAAAATGTAAAATCCTTTTCATTACATTGCTGAGACTCATTATTTGACTGTTTTTGCTGATAAATTAATCTATGATATATTGAGAAATGTTACAGCCCTCATTTAGTACCGGAGTAAAGGATAATATGCATTCCTGACGTAGCTGTACCAAAATAGCACAGCTAGCCCATTGACCACATCATCCTTCAGTGTTAGTAGAAATATTTGCTACCATTAACATATGCTAATCTTTTCTCCCTAATGTCACATCTCTATTATTTCCCTGTCCGTAGATTGTGTTTACATAAAAATAGTACGAAAATAAAAACCAAACGGAATGTCTCACACTCAACTAAAGAACAAGCACAAGATTGAAGGATGCATGTTGGAAACAATTTATTGCCTATAAAACGTTAAAAAAAAAAGTTTAAGTTCACATTTTCTGTGTGGTTTTAAAGGGGGTGTCACGTTTCAGAGGTAGTGTGTGTCAAATGTAATACAGAATTTGAAAAGAATTATTTACTTTGTTCAGTAATACAGTAAAATGTTCACCAGAACCAAAGCACGGATCTGAAACCACTTTCCTTACAGGAACATTCTTCAGCGTCTGTTTTATCGAAGAGGATTGCTCATTTGTTTAAAAACAACAACCACCACAAGCCCCAGTTTCTGCCCTGTTTGTGTCTGTCGTCTTCCGACCGCAATGTCAGCTGCTGCCTTTCAGAGACAAATAAATACTCTTTAGTCAGAATAAAACCCTATTCTGCATGGAAAAAAACAATTTTGCAGTACTGCTTGTTCTTTTTTTTTTTGCTCATAACTTTTAAGATTTCACATTTGGCCAATGCGCTAAAATATTAATTGGGTAGAGAAATCAAACACCATAAACCAGCTTCTGCTTTTTCTAGTAACGAGCTGGAGTTTTCTCAGTAACCATCCTCTGACTTTGATCAGGCATCTCGCAACTGAGCAACCTACTCAGCCTTACGATGATTTGGGGCAGAAAAGGCAGCATCTCGAAATGCAAGTTGAAGGGTAGACAGCGGCCAGTCCTTCGAACACGGAGAGCAGCCTCGTAGTTCAGTGGCTGGCCTGAAGGAGCTGGGCAGCGGGACTGGAGGTAGGAACGCAAGCTTTTGGTTGTAACATTGCAAGTTACTAAGTCTTCATGTTTCAGATATTCTGTGCTATTCCACTTCTGCATATTATTGTCTTTCCTTATGCTATCAGTGTCCTGAGACCAACAGTCAGCTACGACTAGAGTACCTAGGGAATAGTTAGTGCTGTGCATTAGTTCCTTTTTAATATTACTAATACGGTAGTGCAATAGAGATCCCAAACTGGATAGCTGATCAACTTTAAGCAGTAATTTCCATTTCCACAATAAGGATGTTCATGATACTGTTAATTTGTCCTATCGTTTCCACTGTATAACCACATATAGATATAGCTGTCTCCATTTGGTGAATGGACTTGACAAGCTACTCCCCAATTTAAGAAGACGAAGATAGAACCGGTACATTCTTTTTTTCACTCGGAGGACTGCAAAGCCCGCGATCTGCTTGTCATTTTCAGACTTTTTATTGCCTTAGCGAAAAAGAAATACTTGGAAATATTAAAGTGCAGTGCTGTTTCAAGAACCAAGCACTCAAGAAAATTGACACTTGTGTGGTACATCTGTTCGTGTACTTTTAAATCTGCCAGAAATTCACCTATTAGAATATTTACTATTACTCACTCCTGTTAGACCTATACACTTGACAGAAGCATCATCTGCAGGGAAATGAAAGGAGGCATAGCTTCAAGAAACAGCTTTCTTGACTATAAGCAAGCTTGCTAGCATCAAAGTCTTTCATTGCTCCCTAAGGAGAGCGAGCGTCCTGTCTCTGGTTTAAAGTGTCTGTTCTGAACTACCTTTTTCCCCTTTGGTTTCTTCAGAAAGATGTACTTCATCATTCATGTGCCGACAGATGCATTAGGAATAAACAACGCCGGGGAAGTCATCTTTCACGGACAAAGCAAGCAAGAGCCTTCGCAGAAAGATGATAAAAACATCAATATGTGGCACTTCTGCTGTCGCGGTTATTCGGATTACAGAGCCAAACCACTGAAATAGCAAGGGGGGCTTACTTCTGTCATCGTAACACACCACAATATTAGCTTTATCTGTCATGGAAAGTCTATGCAAATGATGAACTGGCACTTACTGTGGGCTTTCATTATCATCCTATGAACAGCGGAAATAACCATAAACCAAATCCTAACGTGCCATGGGCCCAGAGCGCCATCCCCACCGTTTCCATCATGGGAAGAACTTTCAGAATTTCACCTGGAAACAAGCGTCCTGGTGGCTGTGCATCAGGATGCGATGCCTGTCAGTAAGATGCTTGTCAGTGCAATTACTAAGACAAAGCTGGAAAGGAATACGCCCAATTCTCTCATACTGTTCTAAGGTCTGGCTGAACAAGTTACACGGATCGGGATGCAATCTGCAAACTCCATTAGCACGTTACGTTGCCTGTCAGGGACACAAGCAAACCAAAAAAACCCCTAAATTACAAAGCACGTGTGCGGTGCTAGTCTGAAGTGCGATACTTGGATATGTCTTTTCCTAACTCTCAAGGATGGTTAAGTGTTACATTACAGGACCTCATAAGCTGCTCTTCAGCCACTGTACTGCAGAACTGTTGTTGCTGCAATGATTTAAAATACCAGTAATGGTAATATATCATTAAAATTTTTGTTCTACATATGGCAGGAAACATACAGTGATACTGAAAAGAAAACCCCTGCAGACCAGCTGTACAGTATTATCCTATATAGCATTTTGTTATACAGGAATATCATTTATACTCTTTCTTCCTGAATATCCTGTAATATTGTCAAGTGTTTCAGGGTATGAAAACATGACTGCTTCACTATGTTTTGTCTTGTCACCCTACAAGAGGAAAGGACCAAAGAACAACATGCCCACAGGGATGACGTGGGCGTTGACTGCAGCTTGAGTTTCAGCTGCACATCCTAAAGAGGATTCCAGCTTCCTTGAGAAAAGGGACTTACATAATTGCTTGAATCTGTAGTAGTTCGTTCAAAATTAATTCCTTCGATTTGTTAGCATACGAAATAGAAGCAAGACATAGCAAAATATGAATCATCAATGAAAATTTTTCTTGTATAAAGGTGGATGACTTAATTGTCCATGAAATTAAGAACTCTCATTAAGAGTATCCTGCCTTTTGTCACGGGAATTTAAGTGGAAGCAGCAGGAAAATAGGGTCCAAATAGTGGCAAATCACAGTACTATTTTTTTTTTATTTCAGCAAAGCTCACAGAAAACAAGAGGTTTCATTGTCAGTGGCACAAGTTTCCTATCTAGAGAGAACAGTAATAGAAAGCATTGTTAACCCAGTATAGAAAACCCTTTATAAATGATTTTTTCAGAGTGAGCAGAATTACAGTTGAGCTCTATCTTACATTTGAAGGCTAGTACTGTGATCTTTGCTCACAAACCTTCATTCATTTTAGATTGGTGCTCATTCCAACAGGCATGTAAAATACGGCTCCTCCTTTGAGTAAGGCTATAAGGACGTGTCTGTCAGCCAGGATGCGACATTTCAGCTCAGGCAGCGAAAGGATGAGTAACCTACCACTTACCTCCTGGTTACACAGAGTGCCTTCCCTCTCTCCTGGGATTCTACACTGAGTTTTAATGCCTAAACTCAAATACAGGCCCAACAGCTTGCTTTTGTGGGGTTTTGCAGAATAGATGGTAAGAGGTCTTTTGGGAACTAACTGAATTGTATAGCAGCCAGAACTGTGAAACTGTTTTGTCTTGTTTTTTAAAACAGCTTTTAAAACTGCTACTATCCTTTATGCAGCTGGCATTTAACAATATTGTTAAAAGTTCCCCATGCCCAAGGACAACACAGAGACAGAAAAAAACCTGAAAGAACAGAGCTCACTACCGATACTAAAAAAAATAGGCTGTAGAAGTGATTAGGGAGGAAGAGACCAGACTGAGAAAAAAATAAAATCGTGAGTTAATCCCAGTATTAAAGAAAAAAAAAAAAGGTGTTTTTTCCCCAACATTATTTCCCCAAGCTTTTCTGAGCCACACCTTTCACCTCCCACTGACATTAAGGGGATTACTTACTGTACCACATGAATAAGAATTCACCAGAGTAAATTATTATTTGGAAAGATCAGGCTTTTTACCCGACTGTGAAGGTTATCTGTTTCAAAAATGCTTGCTGAGGAATATTCAGATTAGAAGTTACAGAGCATCAACAATATGGGCATGCACCTACACGCCCACTAAATTTATCTGAATGTGTCTGCACATCCATTTAATCAGATGAGTGAAGGGATTCAATGTCAACGACAGCTGGGAAAGAAGAAATTCATTTCAGCCACTGCCTGCAATCAAGCTCACAGTTTAGAAATGGCACCTGGCAGTTGCCAAAAAATTCGTTCAGACAGGGCTACTTCAAAAACAGGTCACCTTTAGAAGATCTGCAAAACTCAATTCCAAACACTCAAATACCTTTCAGGACGCAACGACAGCTGTGGATTTAGGACAGTGTCTTGATAAAACGGAGCAAAGTTTGTGGAAAAATATATAACCAATACTTAAAATAATGAACAGAACTTTAGCATTCAGACTTTGACAAATAAAAACTGGAACTACATTCATAAAACCCTAAACAGTAGTGTAAACATCTAATTCCATTGCTACAGTGAGAGTATCAGAAAGTCGTGTTCTGCAGCTATCAGGTGTCCCATATCCATCTAATTTGTTACAACACTTATGACTGCTTCTTTACATTAATAATTTATTGACAATAATTCAATTTTTTCTGTTAGCCTTTCAAAGTTTTTTCAGCTATTTTGGTCAGAAAATGGAAGATTCAACAATCTGAAGTCACACAATGAAAAAGACTTTAGTTTAATTTCAGATTTTCAAAAGGGTTCAAGCACAACTCATAAAAAGCCCGTTATTCTATTTGGATCCCCAATTTTTAGTCCACCTACCTGAGTAAAAATGGGGAAAAAAATAATAAACAGGACTGGTGCACAAGCAACTCTGAAGAACTAGCTGTCTGTATAACAGGACATTTGTTTTCCATTCTTGGATCCCTGCTCAAAAAGACTTTGCTACAGAGCAAGGGTTATTCTGGAAAGTCAGAAGTTATCCTAATCAAGGCAAAACTGCTATAAGTGAAACCTTTCCTCACACAGTTCTTTCATTTACCAAAAACAACATTCGAAATTCCTTGACACTGCAAACTGTAGCCATGAGATACTACAGTCATCCTTCAGGAAGGTCTACTTCACCTTGGGCTTTCTGTTTTGGACTGAAGAACACTGGATAGCAAAATGCCGTTCTCTTGAAACCTACAAGTTACGCGGGGTTTCTCTTTTGTCAATTAAAAAAAATAAATCACAAACTGTCTGAGGCATTTTTCTCTGATAAAGACGACAAGCTGAATGAGGTATCATCAGGCTCTGGGGATGCATGATTGAAATCCATTTCTTCTAGTTCAGGAGGTAAGTCTGAGAGCAGTGCCTGTAATTAAAAAAATGTTACAATACAGTATTAGGTATGTGTTTTATGTCAGCATTAAATGTCTCTTAAATATGTAGTGAAAAAACTTTGTTGAACTTTTTGGTCAGTGTTGATATTGGATGGGTAAAAAAAAAAAGTCAGTATTGCTAGATACTGAAAGAAAAAACACCGTTGTAAGATGACATAGATTATAACAACAATCCCAGAAGTTACTTAAGTTATTGTGGAAAGAGCTCAAAATAATTTTTTTTTCCCCCTAACTGGACGAAACCAGATTATTTATATTAATTTATTTTATTCATATATTTTTAACATGCAAAAGCTTTAAAACATATATAAACATGCTATACTGCGATCATGCGGGCGATAGAACTAGATGCTGCATACAAGATCATAACTGTTACAGTGGTTTATTGATTTATCTCAAAGATTTCAAGTTTACTTCTCTTTATATTCAGTTCACAAGGTTTTATGAAAAAATTATGGAAAACAACCATAAGCCATTTATTTTGGATGTAAAAGTGTTCTAAGTTTCTTTCTTCCAAGTTACAGTTTCTATTTTTACACCTGAAAAACTGCAGATTGTAAAGGCAAAAGGCAAAAAATAAAAGCAACAAAATCTCTTCCTAAATAAAGCACAGACTGTTACCCATACAAGACATGACCCTACCAAGCATTAAAAGAAGTGCTGTGTGTTAAATGCGGTGCAGTAAAACTGAAGAAGCCTGGCTTTTTTTCCTACATCTCGCATCTTAGATCTCACAACAGACAAATCCCAGTCCCGCAGTGCACCCTGGTGCACTGGTGGTCCCTTTGTAAAAGTCACACTTTGTGACCGTTTGTGTCGCGAACCAGGACAGTCTATGTCACTGCTTGAGTAGATTGCAAGATCTTTCTTTTGTTTGAAGTTCAGCTTTTCTTTGTCCGTAAGATGTTCAGCACAACGCTGCCCTAATCATAATTTGAGCCTCTGGGCACCATGAAATAAAACCAAGGGAGTGACAGAACACAAAATGACAAACACTTTCTGTTTTTAACACCTACTTCAAGACTTACCTGCTGCTGTTCTTTATCATCTGATTTAATAGCAAGTATCAAACTCCGAGTAAATGTCTGTAGTTCAAAATACTTCTGTTTGTGATTCTCCAACTCATTCTCAATGAATCTGACTTCTTCATTCTGTGGGGAAAAATTACATAAAGTTCTGGAAATAATACGTAGTACTGTATCTTTTTAATGACACCTAAACATACTTATGTTAAAACTGAATGTTTTCAGAGAAAATGAGTGAAAATGTGTTTATTATGATTCCTGCCAAAAACCAGTATTAAGTACAGCCCAAAGTTCTAAATTATAGAATTACAGAACCACGCACGTAGACTTTGGATACAGACAGAAGTTTCTGATGAACGACCAGTAGTGTCATACTAAACCTGCAAACGCGTACGCCATTTCATTTCTCATTATCCTCCACAAGAGACACGTGATAGCCAACCACGTTACGTGCAGACAAGGCATTTCAGAATTACTATCATTAAAGCATTAATGACTTGGGCCAAAGTTGACATGAACCTTTTAAAGCAGCACTGCTTTTTATTTTGTAAGGATGACCTCTAATTCAATTTTAAAATAAAGAAAAACAAAGCCCAGGTCTCTTCCTGGAAGAAGTGATCTTGAAAAGGCAGGCTGACTGTGAGAAGAGACAGCAACTAAATTCCATTACAGCAAGAGACTTGACACAAAGACCAGGGAAAACAACTGGAAAATTCCTCAAAGCTACCACAAATTAAAATATAGCATCCTCTAGTGAAGCAGAGTTTGACATGTATCACAAAGCGTCAGCTCAGCAACCTCCCCAAGATCTCTCACGTTACAGAATAAATACGAATGTTTTCACAAAATGGAGAAATATCAATAATGTGCACGCTGTGGCTAGAAAGGCATTTTTCCAACCTTTGCATAAATATGTGTTCCTATACTTGCAAATCACTTAATATAAAAATAACAAACTTCTTAATTAAAAATTCAGATTTGATAAGTACTTCAGTTTATTCCAAATATCTCTTCTCCTTCAAACTTACCAACTGATTGGTATGCATGATCAAAAAGCTAAATCTGTTGATCAGTGTAGAGCTAAAATTAATTTTCTCTGGTTATTTACCTTTGCAAAGATCATGTAACCTAAAAAAACAGTTCACTTTTCAAGATCAATGTCATTGTGCATTTCTGCAAAAGGTGTCTGCATACTAGCACCAAATGTACATCCACTGTAAAATAATTATGAAAAAAATACGCACACAGAAATTGTTAGCAATGCACAATACACACAGAAAGGAAGCATTTAGGTTCACAGATAATTCATGGTAAGTGTTGCATTTACCGAGGGATATCAGAGGCAAGAAAAAACCCACCCTTGCTTATGCAACCATATGATTAATTAAGTTGCAGTTTTGCATACAAAATGTTCCTCAATGGCTGGTTTTGGTGGTAGCAAATAATTACATAAGCAAATTTCAATAGTGAACTTATAAGCTGACATTTTGTTTTAATGATTAAAATATATATTTTTTTAATAACATAGAACTATGCTCTGATATTCATGCTTACGTTTGCTAGACTGGCTGTAATTCAACTTCAGTTGACAGGAAAAGGTGAGACTACGTGATGAACTGGAAGGTTTGTAACAAGCCCTTAAAAATGGTGGTTGTTTTTGTTTTTACCAGAAAATACATATTTCTTCAGTCAAAACATTGCTTACTGTATTGTTTCAGGTTATAACAGCTCTGAGAATGAGAGAAATATTGGGGCTGCGATTTTGAGGCTTTCATAAGAAAATAAGCTGAATGCATTTCTTTCAGATGGAAACTTAGAAGTTGCCTATTTAGCAATGGATTTTGCCCAGCCAAAGAAGGAATTCAGATTTATGCAGAAAACACACAGGCACAAAGACTAATCACTAATGTCAAACAACAAACCAACAAACGAGGTTCTGTAGGGCATGCTGTCACAACAAGCCTTTCACTGTGGTGACAGGTGACATTAAGAAAAGGTCATTCCCTCTCCATATTCATTCTCCACTGCCCTTACCAGGAAAACACTGCTTGAAGGAGTAATTTTTGTTCTGAAAAGATGATCTATTCATTATTTTGGTAATTCAGTATCATTAGTAGAACATACCTCTTCTCTAAGTAAAAAAAATCAGCTACATATGTAAAAACATGCTCAATATACAACACAGAACTGTGGCAACTCTTACGAGAGCAGTAAGACACGCGTAGCCTTTACCCTTTGGCAGAAGACAGCGGCTGTCCGGTATCCAACTGCTTTTCCTCCCTCCCACAACTCCTGCTTCCAGACATGTTCTGCACTACATTGTGAGAATGACTTCTTCTCAGACCCCCCCGTTTTATTAGAGGATTCCAGCTGTTATGTCCTTTTCCAGAGCTGGCAGCATCACGCTGCATGTAAAAGTGTGCCGTAACATGCCAAAGAACAATTCTCCCACAAAAAGAAAGTTTTGGTTTAGAGGCTAAATAAATTGCTTTGTTTGGGACATGTGGTGGGAGCTGCAGATGGCTACAGCTAGAGTAATGTAACTGCTCTGCAGAAATGGCGTTTTTCCTGCCTCCCTCTGGGTTGAAATACAGGTAAATGGGATGAGGAGACGTGACTGAGGGGATGATGTGCAGTACCACGATAAGAGCAGAGGAGTTGCAGGCTCCCACATGCCTTTGCTGAATTCCTTACAGATACACCCGTCTGAACCTTCTGTGAAGGACTATCCTGCTTAACATTTCATAGTCTAATTACTCACCTTATAATCCAAAAGAGAACTCATTTGATCCACTTCAGAATTACTTATCATATCACTTTCTTCATCATCTATAATTTCTATTTTCTGAAACAGAAGTAGACGGTTCATTCCAAATATTCGAATGCATAGATTAGCCAAACAAACAACAATCCATATCTCAAACTGCTATGCCAGGATGAAGGTAACAGGACCTTTTGCTTGCTCAAGAGAAATTCTGAATTGTGGAGCCCCCATTAGATGGCAATCATGCACCTCAGCCGCAAGATCCAGGAAGAATCCACATTGAAACTGTCCGTACTCAGAGCTGCTGCCATGGTGACTCAGGCTGTTTACAGAGGAGGAGCTATATGTCACCATGCTTTTGGCATTAAGTTGCCTCCTATATCTCATTACAGCCTGCAAAAGCCTGCATTTTATTCTGTAAGCCTTTTGTTGAAGACCTCCTGCAGGGCGAAGACGGTTATGAAAGTTTATTCCTCTGGAGCAAAACAGACATTATGGTAAGTGACAGGCAAGTCCTAACTGACCTACTTCTTGCCTAAAAAACCGAAGAGGTCTCCTTTGGCCTTCTTTGGCCATAGTGCAAATCAAATGCCCAAACAGTGGAGGATGTTGATACAAACGACAGTTCCAAATGCATACACCTGGACATTTTCACTTCATTCACAAAAATTCTTGGGAGCTTTTTATATTGGGTTTCTAAAGATACCTGAAGTGCAATGTTAAAGGCCAAGCTTAATGCTGTTTAGAACTCAGAAATACATTCCAATCGTATCTCAAGTTTTAAAAGATTCGCTTTTACATTATTCACCACTTGCACGTTCTGTTTTTTTCCCCAACAGAAAACCTTCTTACGTAAGAAAATGACGTTAAAAGGTTATTTCAATAGAAGGAAACACAAAAGGTACACATTTTTAGTGCACCTGTGAGATTTTAATTTTTATTAATATCTAAGCTAGATCTCAAACAGACAGAATGACTTTGAATTAGATAGTGATAAGAATGGCATTTTTCAGTAAGAACTCAGAAGGATGACTGCCCAGATGAAACTATAAATTTCACTGTATTTTTGAGAGGGAAGCAGTGGTAGTGTAAGAAGAGGGGTTTGGGGTTTTTTACTGTTTTTCATTGTTTTGACAGTTGTAAGCATTTATGAAACTGTATATAATAAGTTAAAGCAATTTTACTATGTTTCTTAGTATACTGTTTAATACAGTGTAGGCAAGGGCCCACACTGACACAATACACTTTAATGGTTAGTTCTTGAGGTGTTATTTTAGAGGCTGTTTCTTCTCTGCAGCATATGTGTGTGTCTTCTGTCTGCCTGCAGACCAGTCATCAGAAATTTCCTTCTAATCACCAAGGAGGAATCCTTCAAGAGAGGTTAACAGTCTCTCACTAGTAGTACCCACCAAGCTCACCAGTCTGTGTTGAAGGTAGGGAGGGTAAAGCACATTCTCTGTGCTTCAGTGTCTGACAACCCAGCTGAAGTGATAACATTTCAAAGGCTTAATGTCACAAAGATCTGCTGCTATATCATACCCTGAGTAACACTGTGATTCAAATATTTTTGGTTTTAGACTCAGCTTGAGGAAAGAGTCTCTAAATAAATGCCAAATATTCACACTATCTTTCTTCTATTATACACTTTAAGATAGTAGGGGAAAGAACAGATTAGAATTTCAAATAAGAAAAACTATCTCTTATGCAAGTCCAATGTAAGTTAGTCCAATTTTAACTGCATATATTTTAAAAATTGTTACAGTGTTTTCAGAACAGAGTATGAAAAAACTAGTCCTCTTTTTTCCCCCCTCTTATTATATCAAATTATATAATGCTGGAGTTCAGGTAGACTGGAGAACTGAGTCTCTCGGGCATCATCTTTGTAAACCTTTTACCTTTGTCATTTTACATTCTGCATCTCCACGGTAAACGCATCAGCCTGAAACTCAGAGTGAATATATCTAAGGTCACAGCAGGCCATTAAGGTAAACAGAAAGGAAAAAGGCAGCTGCTTCTATTCAGGCAACCACAGAAAATACAGCCGTGGGATTTCAGTTTACGCAAAAGATGATCATATATTAACAGAAGAAATAAAATGTTCTCTCCTCTCTCTATATATAGAGGGAAGGGAATCTCCTGTTCGCTTTCCCACTTCAGGTTCTGTGTGATTAATGTAACACAAATGTTCTCGTCATGTTCTGAGCTACTGTCGTTTAATCTCTGACTGCAATAAGAGTGCAATGGGGAACTGGAACCATCACCTGTTCATTCTGCAGATAACTTTTAAGATAAAAATTACCCTACCACTTGGGGTCTTCTCTCCTCTTCCTCCTCTCCTTTCTTCTAATTTGAGAGAAGGCAGGCTAAACAAAGGGGATATATTGCATTATTTGCCATGACTCCTCCCTCTGTCTTTCCTTCCTTGTCTCACTGCAGTCAATTAAAAACAGCAAGAACAACTGTGTTTGACTCAATGTGAATGCACGTGAGAAAACAAGAAACATCTAAATAATGCCCTGCCAAGGGTATGGGAATGAAGAGTACATACCCACCCCAGTCTGATCGCACATATTCAAGGTTAGCTATGGAGAGGAAGCACTAGAGATATCTGACTTTCTAAAGCTACAGAAAACCATTTTCAATTATTATTCTGGTTTTTTTATTCTTACTGTTTTACTATACTAGGTACTTACAGAACACTATCCAAGCGTTGTTCTTTGCACTCCAGAACAGGAACACCGGATTGTTATAATACAGAAAAAGCCGTATAATTCAATTTTTACTGAATGCGCATAGCTCTATGTTTTAGTACAGTTTCTTTTAGTGGTCAACCAATTAGGAAGGACACTTAGCACACTCAACTGAAGTTTTCACCTACTGGAAAACACTGGTGTTGGACAACAACCTCAACATTAGCAATTAAGGAGGTCACATCAGTGGAAAAGGAAAGGTATACATACCACATTATCAGTAGATACTGGATTCTGGTCATCATCTTTGTGACCGATTTCTTCATTTTGAAGAGCTTCATTTGTCTCTTCTGCAGAAATAAATTAGTTTTTCAGATTTCATTCAAATTTTATGTTGAAGGAACATTAATAGTCTTTACCACTAAATATGTCACATCTGCTAGATACAAAAGCAAAGTCTTACTATCAATGTCCATTCATAAAGAATACTGTATGTCTTATTAAAAAAGACATCGTATCACAAGTATTTCAGGGCAAATCGCTAGTTGAAACAACAGGAAAACTATCAGTTACTCTCTTACGATGTACAAAAACCTTCCTATTTTTAGGTTCAGGTTGGAATATTCAAAGTTGATGAAGAGTTTTACATCAGAGGTGCCCAGAACTTTTTTTTTATTGATTAAAATAAATCAATATATGAAAAGTCCTGCATGCCTGAAATTATAGGATACATATCAGCATCCCACCTCCTCCTTGCAGGCACTGACTAGTTTTGAATCAAAAACTGATCAAGCAGATTACTTCATTCTTGTATGGCAAATGTTTATTCCTAGTGAATCTATGCTGCTCTCTTATGTAGAAGCAAAGCACACACTTGAAAACAGAGCAAATCTTATCCTCAAATTTCAGCCACAAGCACTAGATGATTCTATCAGCCCTATGGACAGCATGAAAAAACAAGATAAGCATGCTCATCCCTATGATTAAGTGCGTTGTCAGATTTAATTTAATTCTCCACGTTTAATATACTATCAAGAAGAAAATGGTTGATAGAAACAGCAAATCAGAAAATAAACCAAAACACAGAGGCAAGGCAGCTATGATAAAAAACTTAAATGATGTCACTAACAGCTAGGCTATTAATTGGAAATACACTGCCTCCAAGAGCTAGTAAAATTACACAGTTCTGCTGAGGACAGAGCTGGCATTAAAAGGCTCAAACAGTCTAGCTATCGCACCTAAAGAGGAAAGGAGGCATGGTGAGCGAACGGGCAGCAGATGTTCATGTGGGATACTGCAAAGGAGGGCAGATAGTGATGCAGGGGTGTATCACTTCCACACAAACACAAGGGTAACACGATTTAACTGGAGGTTACCAACAGTTGCAAAGAGAGGATAATATTTAGGCCAGACAATACAGAGACAATTATTATTTTAAAGAACTTTTTTACCAGTAAAATATCTCTAAACTGAGCAAATTTCATTTGAAGTTGTTTCAAATAAATTTAATCTGCCACTGGCCACAACTTCAGAGGAAAATTTCTGCTAGCAGCAAAAGCAAATGGGTCCAAATGGGAGAACCGTAAAGCAGGGAGCAATACACAACGCCATCGTTAGACTCGGAGCAACGAAGGTCATTGAAGATGCACCTCAGGGACTCTGAAGCAGTCTAAAGCACCAGTCACCCGCTAACCCTGACAGTCACCACTTGGATTCAATAGTCGAACGAAGCAACTCCCTACAGCACTTTCAACTCTTTAAATATTCATCCTCAGCTAATATAAAGTGGCACAGCTACAATGGCTTCCACAGAGCTGTGTTCATTTACACGAAGTATGGATTCAATTAACATAAATTTAAAAAAGGTAAGGCATTATGAGAACTTTAATGCTTAATTTTGCATCAGAGTACAGCTTTTTTAAAAAAAAATATTTACACACTACATTTTAAAAGCAAGTGCCATCAACACTTTCACTCTAATTAGGTGACTAAAAATATCTTTTTCCTGTCTTTGAGAGTGTTTTTTTGTTCTGTTTTTTTTTTTTTTTATAAATTAGGACAAAAAGTTACAGTTCTCAAACATTAAACTATCACATATCTGTGACTGAATAGTACACATGATTATTGGTGGAAATATTTTCCAGGAAGTTCACAATAAGCTGAGCTGCAGCAGTAAAACCTACTCCTCTGAACTGGAGAAATGAATAGAAATAATTCTCGTGGTCGAATAAAGGAACAAAAGTGAGATTCCTGGATGCTGTGAAATCCTACAGTTTTCTTGCACTTCCTTAAGCTTTGACTCTAATAATCTACTCATAGTCTTACAGCCTTATCCTGTTTTACAAAAGCCTCGTTCAGTAAATGAGGTGTTATTCCGCACTTTAAGCTACAGAGAATTCAGACTCTTCCCCTGTCACCATTTTCTTTCAAGCAGGTCTGACTAAATCAGTTCCTTCCACACCTCAGGCAAATCAAGGACTCTTAGATTCTGCATCTCACTTGGCTTTCAATCACTTGACCCATTTCTTTATCATCTTATTCTCTTTACAGTAGAATATGACAAAGCTATCACAAATTCATTTCCAGTAGTTCTCCATTTTTCTAGTTCTTTCCTTTAAATTGTTCAGACAAAATGACAAGATCAGGTCTGACATATTAAGCTGCAATAGCATGCACTAGATCAGACTTTCTTTTAGTTTAGAGAGCAAAGGCTTTATTGATCTCTTCTAATCAGAAGCACTGGGAGCAATTAGTTGAGCTTGGGAAGCTAGTGCCTGTGCCGAGAGGCAGTTCATCTGCCCTAGGCCCAGAGTACTAATGTACAAGAGGGAAAGGGAGACATTGATTTAATGCGGTCATGCGGTTCTGGGAGGTGGAGTAAAAGGGAATTAAGTTCGAGACACTTATCACTCAAGATCATGCGATTTACTGAGAACACACAGGCACCCCGTACGTGCAGTTCTAAGGATCTCTGAGTAGTCCCCTGCTACTGGCTTTGATCTTTTCTGTTGGCTTGTATTTGCTTGTCAGAGACCATATATGCACTGCAGACAGCTTAATGGCAGAAGTTCTGCTATGCTTTGACATACTGTGAAGTTCTTTTAGTTCAAGGCCAAGTCTGAGCTAATATATCTTCTGAACCTATCTCATCAGCATGAGTTTAGTATCAGGAAAACTGTAAGTAGATAGCTCTGGTCAGGTTCACATGCATTAGTGCTTGCTTAGATGGGAATTGTTGGTGTGATTCAGGCAAACAGGAATGGATATTCAGGCTAGCTGCACAGAGCTGGCCAGTTAACAGAGAGCATTTTTTAAAACCTGGCTTCCTAGGGAAGGGAGACGTAGACATTTGTACTGTCTGTCTGTCCCTCAGTTGCACCAGCAAATTGTGAACTTGTCATTTAACTTCTGATGAATCTGGCAGAAACAGAGGTCTTATGAGAAAAGGTTTCTGCAAGCTTTGTGATAACAAAAACAACAAAATTCATATAGAGAAAGGCAGAAGAAAGAGACCAAACCGTACCTTCGTATGGCCAAGGTAGATAACTTGCGACTGTTCGACACTCTTTCAGACATTTTTGAATGTGTACAACAGAGAATCCAAAGCATGCACACTGCACAAAATTAAAACATATGCACAGTAGTAACTGCATTTTCAAATACCTTGTGAGCTTCCTTCAGATAAGCAGATTGATACTTCATCATTCCTATCATTATCATCCCCCACTTCAGTAGCAGTTTCCTCTCCTGGATTAAGTGCTGATTTAGAAACAAATTCAGATTGATCAGAGAAATCAGCAGGACCTCCTCTAGGGGGTGGGACCTCAATCCCCATTAAACGATATTTCCGTCTTCGATTCCCAATCCAAGTCTTGTAAGAGAAATAAACATGAATGCTATCAGAAACTATAACAAAAGCAACAGGCCCACAACCAAGTGAAATTAGCACATCTACACGATAGGAACGAGAGCGTAGCCAGCAATTCAAGGAGGTGATTATTCCCCCGAATTTGACCCTCATGAGGCTGCTTCCTGGAGTACTGTGTCCAGGCTCAGTCCTCCAATACAAGGGAAAAGGGAAGGAAGGTGCACAGCAAAGGAAAAGAAGCAACAGTCACAAGTCGCAGCAAGGGAAGCTCTGACTGGAATTAAGGAAAAAAAAAAAACCCGCTTTACAGTGAGGCACTGGAACAGTTTGTCCATAGGAATTTTGGCATCTCCAGCCTTGGAGGTACTCAACATTTACTGGACAACATCCTGAGAAACCTGACCTAACTCTGAATTCAATCCTGCTCTGAATGGAGAGTAGGACTAGGTGACCTTGTAAGGTCTCTCCCCACCTAAATTATTCAACGAATTTAATAGAAGATCTTTGATCTAGGTTTTCCCACTCTGCAACTTCCACAAGGGGACTAAAGCATCCAATGACCCAAACGGCCCACCGCTTCTAGGATTTCCTACAGCATGGAAGAAATTGTCCAAGGTGGTAGCTCTACATCACTCCACTTTGATGACAGAACATAACTTGGCAGAATTAAGTTCAGAGCAATATTATCCTTCAGTCCTCTTTGGTTGGAAGACAAATCTTCAAGAAACATTACTTGCAGTAAGGTATATAAGAGCATACTGTAAACAGCGGTGGGAAATGAAACAGGTCCAGGACTGAGGAACCTGGAAACCCATTCATGATCAGATGGGTATGGGTGCTTGAAGTCATTTTACATCAATAAAACTGACAGTGTCAAAAAAGAAAAAAAAAAAAAAATCACATTCAAAATTCTCCAAGTGGATCTGTATAACTGTTAATTAACTTGCTTTCTCTGATAAAGTCTATGCTACAAATTTTTATTAAAGACTCAAAATAGAGTTTAGCATGATGTAATAAGAATTGTCTGCAACTCTTCACCTCTTAACTCTCTCCCTTCCCTTGCATTACTCAGGCTTTTGACTTCTCATCCAATTTCAATTCTACTTAACAGCTCTTGTTCCCACTTCGTTCCATCCAAGTCAGTTCTCCACTGGCATCCAAAACTCCTTCTCAGACCCAGGAATCAGTTTCTTTGCCCACTGCTAACTTCCAGTCTTCTTGACCTGGCTCTCCTGCCCCTTCCACACCCTCTAAAACACAATAAATAGGAGCAGAGCTGACAGCACTAGTGGGACCATCCTCATTGTTCCAGGACCTGACCACGTGCTGTCCCAGGATGGATAATGGTGGAGTTTGGCCATGTAAGCTGTCACCATACAGAGTGTGCTTGATTACTGTGACGATGATGTATGCACAGCACGGTCGTTACTAGGTTCTGAATCATGCCTACTGCTGGAATTTCTGGATTGCTAAAAATCGAACATATCTCTAGAAAGCGTGGGCAGTTGCTATTTTTGAAAATGAATGATCAGGACATGGCAAAATGCACATCCTTTCCATAAGGTCTATGTCCCAACAGAGTTTGCCAAACATTAAAATATTCTAGGATTTTTTTCTTTGAAGATACACTAAACATTACTCTGGCCTCATTTCAGAAATACCTGCACTGCTCCTCTTCCCCATCACACTTTCTTTAACTACAGTTCTGATATATAGCATTAAAAAGTTTAGTAAAATACTTTGTGCTTATAATACCTTGATTATCAAATAAAAATTAAGAAATATTAACAGCAGTTCCAACTACTAAAGATAGTTTCATGCTCTGCCAGCCTTGGAAAAAAAAAAAAATTAAAGCTGAATCTATTTAACTAGCTAAAAGATGGCATGCTTAACACTAATTTTGGCAAATCATTTTTGTTGCGCAATATTTGCTTTCCCAGCTTGCTGATTTTCCTCTTTGAAGAATGCAAAACAGGTACACAGAGAGCTACTTAGATATTTTTGTATATTATATACAGTTTGGGGAAAAAAGGGAAAAAAAAACCCACACAAGTGGCCCCTTCCAGACCTATGTCTCTTTTTTCCAGTGTATTGCCATTCATTAAATTTTCTCATAATTTTATGATGCTAATAAATAGTGCTAACAACTATAAAATTTAAAAGCAAATCCGCTTCTTTCTTACTAAAAAATTCAGCAAAATATTGAGGCACTTGGGAAAGGTAGATCTTACTTGCCTTTTTACATACCCTGCAAAGCAGAAAACCTTTCCTTCAACATACTGAATATGTCATAGAAGATGAATGTATTTTTATAGTGTCTCAAATTAAAATGGGAAAGAAAAGTAGTAAGCTTCCATATCCTGCATGCTACATTTAACAGTGAATATTCTGGAGCAGTACAATGATGAGTGGAAGAGCAGATCAGTATTTCTATATAGGAAACCAGCTTAATAATTCTCATTATATCCCTAAAATATTACGTCCTTAAAAACTTCAAACACCACCTGTAAAGTGCACGTGATCAGACTCATTAAGCCCACTTACGGCAGCCAGCAATGAACTCAGCAGCAACTTCCCCAGCTTCAACTGAACAGATGACCAGCAAGAGTGGGGGAAGAAAGGCTAGAGCCCAGGCAGGAGGAGCCAGCATCTGTCTGCCCTCAGGCAGCTTTTAAGTGGACTGGCAGGGAGCCACTTAAAAAACATGATTACAGCTCTCCAGATATTGAGGTTAGGGTGTCAACGTGCTGGAAAGATTCTAGGTTGGAACCTTCAGAAATCCCACTTAACTGAAAATAAAGATGGAATATTCCCAGTTGTTTTTCCAATGTCCCTCTCGATCATAAGCTGGATCCAGACTAGGCCTAGAGCCCCCAACAAGAAGAGCCGTTAGTCAGCTGTGAAGAATGAGTGGCCTTTCTGCTGCAACTGCTTGATTTTGGCACTAAACTCAGCCTGAAGCACTACCTTCAGTAATCCAGCTTTTATCTGACGAGCTGCTGGGAAATAGGAGGAGGTGTCTTTAGCCCGTGGTGGGTGCTCAGAAGTAGCTTTTGCCCTCTTATGTATGAAAGCTTTATGTTCTATTAATAAAAAAATATAAGAAAAATGCATGACAATTTTTCATATTCCTCATATATTTCTGAGGAGTTTGATAGTTGCCATCCGTCTTTCTCAAATATCTAACGTCTCGCTGACAAGAAGGCTATTCTGTTTTCAGACACTATTTTGGTATGAGTGAATAAAATTAGTTAAGAGAAATATAAACAAAAATGCGTAAGTAAATACAACCCCCCCCAATGTAATCAGCAATAATTATTATAACGTAAGCAAAAGAAATATTGTAAGTTTAATGAAGTATTGGCCAGAGTTCACATATTTCAATATGACATAACTCTTTTTTGGTGTCTTGGGAACATATGAAAGACATTTGAGGGTGCAAATGTGCATGATGTTAAGGTACAACCAGCAGTCACTTTGCAAGTCCACTCTCCGGCTAGAAGTACGAAAACTATGGAATAAAATGCCCCGTTCAACCTTAAAAGATCAAATCCAGTGGAACTATGCATAGTGGCAAACATTATCTTTCCTTGTACTGGAAAACAGATTTGATTTTTTCTTTGTACAGGAGATCTTTCAAGCCAGTGTGACGTCATAAGGATCAATCATTTGTTCTTCTGGAAAAGCAACGTTTATCTGGACAAATCATGAATTTCCATTAAAAAAAGCCATTAAAAGGGCAAAAGGGGGACATGTATTTAATTGAATTAAAACAAGTGATATGATATGTATATATACATATTTTAGTTATATATGTTTATATATCCTTCTATAAAATTATATTATTTCTATATTATATATATTTGTTGTGTGCATTTTTTGATGTATATATATTTACTTAGTTTTTATACATATATATTTATTACTATTTTACATATGCTACTTTTTTTTTTTTTTTACATCACAAATGGGGAAACAGTTGCTAGTTGCACACTACCTAGAGTTCAAGGTACAGTGAAATACAAAGGCAATGAAGTACAAGTATTGCAAGTGGAGAGCTTTTTCCAGAAGTGTCCCTCAGTCCAACCCTTCCTGGCTGAGCATGCAGTATAGGGTAGAGATGCTGCGGTTCACTCCTGCCTTACAGGTGACTGCATCACTGCTGTGTCCTGACTCCTTAGGAGAAAGAGGCCATGCTGCACGCTAACCTCCAGACATCACTGTTTCCTACTGAAGAAAATGTCCGTTGGCAGGTAAGGCGAGAGGCACAATACGATGTGCCTATATAGATCCCAAAACGAATGCAGGACAGATCCTGTGGAGCATATGATGGAAAATACCTGTCCCGCAGCTGGGACACGCACAATGTGCCTTAGAGAAAGGACAACGGGAAGCACTGAAGATCACACACGTCCTGTAGCATTAGTTCAGCCCTTACAAAAAAACCCCATAGTGCAGCATGGTGCAGGACGAACCGCCACCTAATTCTTGCTACAATTCTCAAGTCTGCCATATAGAGGAACCAGAGGCAGAGGTAGGACAGATACTGGTAACAACACCAGTTAGTATGAGGAAAAGAAATCTTTCTGTTCATTTGTGTGTGTATGTTCTACTATAGGTTATGCTAGAGAGCCTTCTGGAGTTGATCAGAGCCTAGTACATCTGCCCTGAAGACAAAAGCATTTCAAGTAGATGCTATTGAAAGACGTGTACAGAACTTCATACTGTCATCCTGTGCATGCCAATAAGGATGTTCTTAAGGGAACAAAGTAAGGGAGGCGAAGCATGAGTGTCAGTCTTACACAGTCAGTCCTGTGAACAAGGTATTTCATATCCAGGAGTCCATTTTGAGATGCTGTCAGTGGAAACAGCTTCACCTTTCAGAAAGCAAACTGAAGAGCTTGGAAAATATGGAGCAGCTTTGTTCTCTACAGAGAAAAGAGTAATTCTTTTCAGCCTCCACAAGTACAATTTAATTTTTTATAATTCACACGTGCTCAGGAAAACAAGCAAGTAAATAGCTAGATTAGTGTTCAATACTGAAAGTAGCTTTGGTACCATTTCAATATACTAACCCAAGAGAGAGCTCCACAAAAGAGGAGTTTCAAATAAGGGCTCCTAGTTCCACCTTTGTAGCAATGTCAGAATTTTAAGAAAGAGGTGGAAAAAGAGGACAAAGGCTGAAAGGACTAGTTACAATTGTCATGCCCGTTATGAGGGACAGGAAGACTCTAATCATGTTTTTGTACTGACTGCGAAGACAGTCGGACTATTTTCTGAAGAATGGAAACACTCTGCGTGCATGAGACACCCACAGTTTGAGAGCGATGATGAGAACTGGGAATACAGTGGCAACAACTGGTGCTGTACCAAACTTCCCAACCTCTGGAAGAGATGATGTGGAGTGGTTCTCAGGAATCAGGTTACCTACACCAAACCTGTACTTTCTCAAGCAATCCTTCCTCAACGACACCTATATGGACTATCAAATTGAAGTGACCCAGAATTCTTCGCAGTACCCTTTGCCCTCTATCACATCTCAACCTGGCTTCAAGACAGTCTTGAAAAATATTTTTTTCCTATTTTTGAGCATTTTCTTTCATATGTTTACAATGACTTTTTCCTATAAGCATTAATGAGAAATATTTCCCCTGTATCTTTAGAAAGGCTTTGTTTCTTAATAGCAATATAAATAGCACTTTTCAGTCTTCTAGGATATCCCTAAAAAAAATGTAACACTTTTACTTAAAATCTTACTCAAGTCTAAAGAGAATGTCAAACAGCTCGTAGTGCTACTCCTGCTGCTGATCAATAAGACTCTTACCTGAGGGCTTTTTTCTATTTATAGACTGCAGAAAGAGCAAGAGAGCCCTTCCCAACATGGTCATTCATTATGTAATACGTGAAATCTATTTCAAGCTTCCTCATGAAATTTTTAAAGGCTTTCATCTGTCCTATTTTTGCTTCTGCGACAAGATAGGGGAAGACTCTAGATTTCTTACCCGCACTATTTCACAGTCAACATTTAATTCTGCAGCCACAGCTTCAATTTTCTCTCTGCAGACTGAGCCCAGGCTGGTCATGCCATTGTCCCAGTATTTCTTTAGGGTAGCTAAGTCTCGGTCACTAAATTGTGTGCGGTCCTGTAACTGTAAGATAAAAAAAAACTGTTAGATTTAAAAAAATTCTGCTTATGCTGTTCACTTAAATTTCCAGAGGTCTTGTATACAGTAAGACACATGTGTTATTCTGTCTCCATGGCTTTTCTTCTCTTTTAACTCTCCCTTAAGAATTTATTTTTTTTAAGTTTGTTTTTTTTATCCAGGGCAGTACAGAGTTCCCTGGGATTTGCTTTCAAGGCAATGGCAGTGCTAACACAAGTTTAAAGCACTTCAGCTTTGTTTCAACTCCACCTGATTTTTTTAATTTGTTTTATCTCATTCTATAAGGCCTTACTGAAAATAACTTTTTTCCCCTTGTGCTGTTTACTCTCTCCACCCAATTTATGCAAATTATTCCTTAAGGCTTTTCAAGTTTCTCACCCACCCCCACCTAAAGTTCTTTTATCTTACTGCAAACTACAATACATGCATAATTCAAAAGATTCTGAGTTCCTAAAGGGAATACGTTTAATGTTTATTTGGTAAGCTTCAGAGTTTAAATTGGTTCCACTGTTTATTTGCGAGTTCCCTAACTCTTTGTGTATATTTATCAAAATATGCGATAGTGGATTACTGATATAAGGAGCAACACTGAGAAACAAATCCTAGACATCCTACCACCTCTTGAACTGTCGTGGGCATACAGTATCATTCGCTAGTAGAACTTATAAGCTTTATCAAATTTTTTTAGCCCAGAATTTTAACTAAAATCTACAGTTGCTTTATACCAACCCATGTTTGTCATCTCTCCTGCTATTAGGAGTACATAAATGCAGCAATAAAGTCAGCACTAATAAGTTGTAGCCACATGTGCCAAATTTGTCATTATTTCAACAGCTCAATTTTGTAAGACATAATCATGATTTCAATATCTGAAATCTGGGTTTGCTCATTTAAAAACTGTTAAAAGTTAGAATGCAATAACTTTAAAATGGAGTAAAAGGAAATTTTGCAGGACTGGAATCATTTCACAATCTCGTACAGTTATCAATTTTAATTTTTGTTAATCTTCAGAATATGGTAATCCTTGCAGTTTTCTTCTTTTAAAAATTACTATTCCTCAAAATGTTAGAAGCACTTGAGTCTCCTTAATATATGAATATAAAATAGGGGTATCAAAACCTTGCCTCCTTAAGTCCCAGGTGGTCCAGTAAAAAAAAAAAAAAATGTACCTGTTATATTAAAATATGGTCCATTATTGACTGCTACCAGGCACTCAGATTTTTTTTTTCTTGGCTATCATTTTATACATTCAAGTACAGAATCAGAGAGGCTGTTTCCATCCTGCCCATCCACCAGCTGACACCTTACGCAGGGAGCGCAGGACGAGGCAGAGCGAAGCAGGGGGTGCGGAGAGCCCACGGGCACACCGCGCACGCTGCCTGGGAGCAGCTCTCCTCTGGTCCTGCACACCAAGCAGCTATTAGCAGCCGCAGCACACGAGATGCGCTCCCAGACGGCACGCTGCAGTCTATTTTAATCTAAAAGGAATCCAGTTGGCACATTTCAAGGCTGCTCTGGGATGAGCGGCAAAGCGCAGTAAGTGGACTTCACCTCGTGGACTTCACCCCAGGAGCACCCTGCTGAGCAAAGCTAAATCCCCGATGCCCATCCAGCCTTAGCGGATGCTGGTTTTCCCTGTACGCCTGACCTGAGCTCCTCCTACCTACAAGCCATTTTCAAAGAACAAAAGTATAGTTATCTCCTGAATCACTGCAGCAGTATCTCCTTTTACAGCTGTCGGCAAAATAGATTGTAACTTCTGAAAGTGACGGGAACAGCTCTTGCTCTGCAGTCGGGGAGCGGCAGCCAAGCGCTGAGAAAAGGGAAGGCAGAAAGGAGCATGACAGCAACACTCAAACTACATGGAGAAACAAGTCACTCTGGCCTATCCTGCCTTCCTGAATGCTCAGGGCAAATTCACCTTCTAAAGTATACTGAGCATTTTTTAAACATAAATAAATAAGTAACATTCACTGTTGATTCTGGAGAGTTGACACTGACAACACTGCTGCAACAATCCACCACTCATACAGCTTACTGCGATCTGCACTTACCAGAAAAATAAAATAGAATATGTCTTCATATTTAATATGCACAGCTTAAAGAAACCCCCTGGAACATGCCATGGAAATTCCCCCTCCCCAGCGGAGGGGTGAAATGAGAGAAGCAAGGGCAATCTGCCTAATATTACTGCAAATGTAAGGGAGTAACCCTGGGTAGCGTTGTCTTCTCTCACCTAGTTTGTTGCAACAGCCAAATTAGAACAAAACCCAAAGAAAGTACAGCTGATGCTGGAGTAAGTTCAGATTTCTGCTTGCCACATGATTTTCCAGTTATCTAAGAAAATGCTTCTTCTATTGAAAGAATACAGGGCAAGAATACTCGCTAATAGAAAAGCTTTACATTTGCGATATGCAAATGGATTCCACATTAGACAAAAGACACACAATAACTGACTGTAGACAGGGTTACCAAAGGGATGGTACTGCGGGAAGGGTGCAGAGGCTGCTCAGCTTTCACTTACTAACTACAAGGATTTTAAGTGGAGAAAGCAGTGTTTAGCAAAACCACCTGGCTTCAAAAGTTTACTTTAAAAAGCAGTGTCATATCTTTTCCATTTCAGGTGGATCTATGTTAATTCTGATGATCTACTATGAATGTTTTAATAAAATTCTTATTAGATAAATCACTATTCAATGGTTTTCACCTCACAACTGCTACATAATTTTGCTATAAGACCAGGGTTGTAGAGTCTCAATAGCTGAGATCAAAGTACATGTTTTAAAGTTATGGGAACTCTCCTGCAGCTACATTCCCAAAGGAGTCTTTTGCAGCCACTTACTGTGGAAATGGAGGGGGGGGGGGGGAGAACGTAAAGTTTTTGTTTTACCTCCTTGTCAAAAATAATCCCTAGGGTTTCACATGGCAATATGTATTTTTGCTTTTTTGTTGCTGTTGCAGTTGCAGTTACTGCCACACCAGGTACTTTATCCTTTCACTCGTTCCTGAAGAGCTCGTGCAGCAGCACATGAATCACGCTGAAACTGATCGCAGGTCAGAGAAGGAAATGGAGAACAAGTTCTTTCAGTCAACTGATATGAAAGAAAAAACCAAAAAACCCACAACACACACCACATGAAAGAGTCCAGAAAGCAGGAACAAAACTGAGGGGAAAAACAAGTGCATGTAAATAGAAGATGGTATGAAAAAAATCAAGTCCCCCTCCCCGTTGAGGAGAGCAGCCTTACTGAGACGCCTGGCTCAATCCACCCTAGTAAACTCAGCGTGTTCTCCCATTAGTACTTCTCATCCCACTTGAACTTTTCTACTTTTGAGTCTGTATCTCATTTTTGCCATTTCCCCCGGACCTGAAATTTTACCAGTGCTCCAAAAGAAAGATTCCCGACATTTAAGGGCTCTGATTCACAAAGAAGTTGCTAAGAGGGCAGCAGGTCACTGCGTATTAAGTGACCCAGGAGCTGTCTGCCTGCACACTCGCACACAGTGAACGTGAGCTGCTTTACGCTATCGCAGAGGGCAAAGGAAGATCGTTTACTTACACTGCTCTCACTTGCTGCACCGCCATAACGGGATCAGTCTCAACCCTTACACTCACTAGATGCAAGTAACACTTCAGCTTGTCCAGAATTTAGATCCAGACTAACTACCTTTGTATAACTGACTGTGCCATGTGCCTGTTCATTAATTTCTTAGAGAAATCACAAACTACGTTCAATTACAGGATCATCCCCTTGACAAAGATTATAAAGTTTGACTCCTGCATTATAAGCTGCTCAAAAATTACATAATGCTTTTAAAAAAGCCAATGTCTTTTGTGAGAAAATAAAGGGTAGAATTTCTACATTGAACATATAACTAGATTTCCATCAATTTAGTTAATAACTTTCTCATGCTTATTATCATCAGGGGAACTGAGGAAACGAGAAAAAAACGCACAGTCCTACAAATATTGTAACATTGATGGTTATGCATCAGTTAGCATAGGAAAAAACTATCAAAAGATAATATTGAAAAGCCTCATATTTAGGACAATACTTTCCATAGCTGAAGACAAGCCAGTAATTCAGTTCATATTTTTACTTCATTTTAACAACTATTGTGAATACAGTTCTCATTTCGTCTCTTCAGATTCACTGCTTGTTGATTCGAGGCTCGGCTTCATCCTCAGCAGTATTAACTGTTTGCTGAATTCTTTACATTTACCAGTTCTGTTGTCCATAGTTTGAAAAGCAGAGAAGCTTCTTCCAGCAGAAAATAGACTATCAACTCACAATGAAAAGCAATCCTTGTGAGCAAATTGAATCAGCAGTTCTGCCGAGCGCAGGGTTAAACCCTGCTTATCCCCTGACCTCTCAAGTGTAATAACAACATTCTTATAGGAGATGACCCAGTTTATTATAGACATTCCTGGCACTTTGCCGAGCCCCTCATAATACCCACTGTGCATGCAATATTTGTGGTGCAAATCTAGTGTCTATAATTGGTATGAATAATTGCACTGCAGTGGAATGTCCTTATCCTGCCTTTTATTAGAGCCTGCTTTTTTAGATCAGTTTTTATGCATCAGTTGAAAATGTTTCAGGCCACATGCACAACAGCTATACACAATCTTCAGATTATTAATAAAAGACATGATAAAAATGAAAGAACTAGAGCTTTAATATAAATGTAATAACTATTGCATTTATGCTGCAGCTGAGCACTGTATGTTGTTAACAACAAGTTACATTTAAATTGCACTGAAATAATATTAAATCAACAGTTCAGTTGTGATGTTCTGTGATGAAATGCTCTAAGGTAATGGTTATTTCTAGCAAACAAACCTCTCGCAACAAATTTTAGTCACTACCAATCAGATGCTCTATCATGGAGAAACATCAAGAAATCTCACAGACTAATACTTCTCTTGCACATCTTCAAGGTTATTTAAAGTCTAGTAAAAAGTAGTATAGGACAAACAGTGACACTTCCCTCCAATACTCTCTAGCAACCCCAGTATCTTAGAAATTGGACACACTTCTTACTTTAAGTTACTCCAAATAAACATGTCCTATCTCCTTTTGAGCCTATCTAAGGCTAGCTTCATTTGATACCCACTCTTACACTGGAACAAATGAGTCCATGTCTGCTTCTCCACACTTTTTTTTTTTTTTTTTTTTTAAGATCTCCATCACGATCCTCCACTCCCTCCCAGTCCTTTCTTTTCAAGTCCGAAGAGATACAGCCCATTTGGTTGTTCGCTATATGGCTGTTTCGTGCCTTTGATCACCATTACTGCTTCTCTGTTATATTTCAGGAGGAATGGGAAGATCAGAAGTGCACGCAGCATTCAAGGTATGAACAAATCCCAGATCCTTCTATACGAGTATAGTGTTATTTTGCTTTGTTCCCCATTCCTAATGATGCTGGCATGCAGCGCTCTGAACTTTTGACACTACTTAATGTCTAACTGATTTTTTTCAGAGGATTATCAATTCTTATCTCAATATCTTATTTGCACATAATAATAGTTATTTCTGAATCAGTCATTCTACATATGTTCCCCCTTTCCCATCTGCACCATTTAATATTAGTCTTACTCTTCAGTATATTATTTCTCTATTTCACTGCCCAACACACGTGAGGTCTCTTACTCCTTAGCAAACTTCCCATCTTCTTGTCCAATGATTAATACAGTTTACTTCTTTATAGAATGGATAGGTCAGTCTTCAGTCATACACGACTCAAGAGTACAGAATTTGCTTTATTGTCACTTTATTTCACTCCAAAATTCTAAGGATCTGTATTTTCCCTTAACACTACCAGAATATTTAACCTCATTAAAGCTACGCCAGATTACACACTCCTTCAGTTTGAGGTTTTAAGTTCAGGTTTCACAACTGTCACAAAGCTGTCCCCCATTTCAGTGATACCCAGTCTCCCGCAACAGAACCAGTCCTGCTGCTTCGGCTAGACACTGGTGCACATACACAGTGTAGCTGCCCGTGCAGGAACAGTGCAGTCAGAAGCATCTTTGAAAGAACGGTACTTTCTGCAGACAGGTATGCTGCAGGCACTTCCACCCAGTAAAGCCCCAAAGACTCCCAGGCCACACACAATTCTCCCCAGGAAAAAAAAATAAAAGGCAGCTGGTAGCTGTAACTACTGGAGAGATTCAGAGAGCTGGTATCTAGACACTGCCTTTCCCCAAGTCTTTACAGTTCCCTTCTCATCACGTGAGCAGACAAGTACCCATCACAAGATACTTTCAATCTTCTTAGGAGGACGAAATGTACCTGCAGGTCCCTAGCAAAGCAAATGGTTAGGAGTGAGTTGCTACGGCCAACTTCATTCATAGAGCAGGAGATACAGCAGCAAGCTGCACAGCCTTCAGGCAAAGAGGTGTTTGGAAATGGACTGCAAGCCAAACAGCATCTGAAGGCACCCTTAAACTATTACTGCTAACATACTATTAGTGCACAAACACTTAGATTTCTGGAAGAGAGACTTTCTGCATCTTTTCCCACTGGTTGGGTAAGCTTGAAGCTTGCTCTGATGGAAGCAGGACTGATAAATATTTCACAGTACCACAGCTGGAAAAGAGCTGCAACTGCTTCGACACTCAGCCAAAATTACATCTATTTTGTTAGTATGTGTTTCTAAACCAAGCACAGCTAAGAAGAAAAAACAGAGAAAAAAGAAAAAAAGAGAGACCAGTCCAATAGACTAGTCTAGCCAAATATTAATCTAAACTCCAGTCATCTCACTCCACCATTTCTAAAACCAACCTCCAATCCACATAAACTGACAACTCACCCTTCTTCTTGAGATTTTGATCTAGTTTGTTAAATAGTGAAGGTTCAGCCTCAAAGTAAACTGATTTTTAGACAGTAATTATCAGGATTCCTACTTAATCTATTAATGTTTTCCTCATAGTTGACTAGAAAGTCTGCTTTTCCAATTCCTGGCCAGATAGGACATTCTTTCCAGCCTGCAGGATCACAGCATACAATAAGCCTAGGTGATTTGCGAAACCTCGGCACAGCATGCCATATAATAAAAAGATGTATTCTGTCCGAAACAATGATAAGACTTGCCTTCCCTTTGCATTAACTGAAGGATTGGTGTTGACAGTAGTGAAGAGGTGCTGTTCACCGCAAGAACGTCATGACATACTATGTATGTTATTATCACCTAATGTAAACATTAACAAAGTGAAATACCTTGAGATATGTGGTGAAATATTTCACAGAAGGAGGAAAACCATTAACCAGTTATCCAAATTACGTGGAAGAAAAGGTATGAACAAGGACAGCATTCACAATTCAGTCCTGTGGAGATCTTCAGGTTGGCTTGTCAGTCTTTCTTGCTGAAGACTCTGACTTTCTTACTCAGACATGCTCTAACCAACTTGACTAAAATACACAGTTTTCATCCCTCTGCCCTTCTAGGAGAGGAGAGGAATGTGAACAGGTGAAGGGAACTTCACAAGTTAATATTGGTACAGTTTTAAAACAAAAGGTACAATTGAAGTGCACTTTGACTTTACGTAGTTTTAATCCCTATGGGTGCTCTTTTTACTTTAAAAGTCGCTCTAAATATCTTTTTCTCCAGTGCACGTAGGCTTACTGTGGCAGCAGACAGTTTTCATAAGATTCTTAGACCACAGTCCAACGAGGTATTTTCTTTAGTAGTTATACTGATGTATCTCCCCCACCTAGTCTCCTCCATACAATCCAGCTGTCTTCCCCGTGCCCACAGGTGTGCCAGCACAACTGGTGGCAGATCTCACACTGACCTGGGCTTAGATCAGCTCCTTTACCTGATTCAAAGTGCATCTACTGTACTCTTTCTGTGACAGGCAGGACTCTGAGGGGAACACTTTAATGCCACTATCTCCAGAATTTTATTGCAATAGGCAATGTTGAAAGTCCAATTTAAAAAAATCAAAATCTAGCACAGGAACCCTCCACTTATTTCAGATATTTTATCCCAAAATATACACGCCAGACTGCAAGGCGAGACACCCTGAGCTGAAGCTCTAGGCAGATTCAGCTAACCTAGCTACGGTAGAGGTTCCACCAAAGTGCAGAAGTACACTATTCAAGGAGGTATCGAAGCCCTCACTACAATGCAGTGTTGCTCCAGGTGGGGGGAAACTTCAAGACCAGCTCCCCTCTGAGTTTCTCCACTGAGGGCAGCGTTCCCTCGAAACCTCGCATGAACTAGCCCAGATGTCAGCATGAAAGACAACTTAAGTTTCATTTAAAATCCCATCCAAAATACACCATGTGATTTACTACGTCTGCTTCTGAAGGGTGATGGGCAGAAATAATTCTAAGACCTTAATCTCTTATCTTAATAACTTTGTGTTTCAGACTTGATATCAAGACCACTAAAACTATTTTTAATTACAAATAAAAAAAACCAAAAAAACAAAACCAAATCCCTGCCCTCCTCAAAAAATAAAACTTCACAACTAAGGCAGGCACAGCTTACCTAGAGTCAACACCTACATGACAAATGTTTTTCATAGTTAGCATACTAAGTTATATGTACTATAAACAGCAACCATTCTGCTAAGACATCAGATGACACATGACTTAAGCACAGTTAGTACACTCAAGACTTAAATGCAAGGACAAAAGTGAAGATCTTTTTCCCCTTTTAATTCTCTTTAACCAGTATCTTCATTGCTATTTTTGAATATTTGTTATCCTTCCACCACCCTGTGAAAAACCAAAAATCAAGGCATTTGTAAAGGCCAATGCATTGCGCACACACCATGACAGAATGCAGAATTCCATAATTTCCAAAGACATTCTCATGAATAATTGCGAGGGTGATATTTCTCGACTAATATTCATTAGCAGTCAGGATTACATCATCTCACAGCATACCTGAGCAGACTAGAAAGAGCTTCTGCAGAACTGCACAGTTTTTATTTCTCTCTTGATGCAGTTGAAGGACAGGGCAAGGAAAACAAAACATCAAGGCAAAAGATTAAAAATTCAAAGCATCTAAAAGATGATCTTTTCCATTTTAAACAAAATACAGATTAGCCTTTTTACTGTTTGAATGGCAGTAATTGCCATAATCGCAGTTCTACAAATCTATCCGTTCTATTTCTGTTCCCTCACGCTCTTTCTTCAAAAGAATTTCACATTTGAAACTGAAGTTTCCTAGGAAGTAGGAGCTTTTTCTCTCTTTTTGTTGTCTTACACCTGTGTGTATGCAGCAGTTTTAGAGTGCCAACTCCTAAACTTGTCTCCTTAAGAAGGCTAATTATGCACTCACATTGGAGAAAGTCCATCCACAAATCTGGAAGCAGATGTTGTCAAACTGGACTGTATTAACCAATGGGTTTTATGCATTTTATTGATTAAAGACAACACAGGAGTAAAGGTCTAAGGAAAAAGAAATCCCTAACAGTCACGCTTAATAAACGGGCATTTCCACATCCTTGAAGGTTTTAAACATATTGCAGTAATTTCTTCTACAGCTTGTATCAGATATCTAGCATGACTACCATGCCGCAACAACCTACCCAGTGCTGGAAAGCAGGGGACAGCATCATGCCCCTCTCTCTTAATTGCTCCCAGCCACATGCTCCTGCTGCCTACTTTGAGCTGGCTCTGGCACTCACCTGATCCCTACATTCAATGCACTAAAGACAGGAGAAAGACAAACTCAGCAGAAGAATACGTATCTGACAGGTCAGACACTTGACCTGGATTACCTTGCAATTAGATACTAGCGCCAGTGCTACGGATGGGGTGGCAGAGCACCAGAAGGAAGAAGGGGGGAAAAACCTCCCCCTTTCAACAGTGGTGTGCTGTGAAATCAGCTCAAAGTGAAACTGTACTCTGTGACACTCACCAGCTGCTTGATGTTTTAAAAGGTCATGAAGTGATAGAGGGAAGGTGCCTTCCAGAAAAGGGCTACATTTAAAACAGCCTACTCAAGATGGAATGAGCAACAACAGGATTTGTGTAAAAGTACTCGTTCCTCTGGGAGATGCTCTTATGAAGTGCTCTCTATATAAACAGAAATAAGTGATACTAACAAAGGCTGCAGAAACTAGAAGTGTGCTACAATTGAGACCTAGCAAAAGTCTGAGAGAAAACACAATTAATGTGATGGTCCTTAGATTCCTACTTATACAGGAAACACTACCAAACTCACACCTTTTGAAGACTAAACAGAAGAGCCGAAAATAATAAAAAAAGAAGAAAGTACTGGGTACAGCAGGGAGGAGAAGGCAAGGAAAGGTTCTTCCATTACCTAGACATCATTGCCAAAGCAGCACACATGACTGACAGCTCAATGGTTTGAGGGGTTTGATGGGATAAGTTTGGTTATCACGATAGCCACCTCCCTAGTTATTGCTTCTGATAGAGCTGGACTTGGTTGTACCATCCAACCTGCAGGTTTAGGGTGTATTTTTATGGTAAGCAGAATCGACATGCTCTTCAAAGAGAAGCTCGCAGACTGCTCTTGAACGGAAATGCTGAACAGTGATCAACAAAAGAGCTGGGCAGAGGTATTCTCCTGACAAAAGCTGTTTCGTACCTTATGTTATGGTTTGGAGTCATTTGTGAATTGAGGACACCAACCTGGCTGATTCTGCCTAATGTGAAATGACATATATGTGGATAAAATTAGACTTGATAAGGTTACTACAGATAGCACGGACTAATTCTGTGCATGTGCAGAGTAGCTGAAGGGGGAGTTACTCTCTTAAGCATTCAGTTGCCTCAATTAACAACCATTTCACTTTCAATATAAAAAAATGTATTCTGAGCCCTAAACTCTCAGTCCTTATCAATTCAGATGTTGTATCTCAGCTAATAGCACAATTCATATACCTGGGCATCACATTACTTGACACAGGATTATGATTTTCACCTGCTTTTAAAGATATACATCAACTTTACCTTAACTGAAACATTGTATCTGCAGATAATGTTTGTATTAGTCAAAGCATAAAGGGGAAAAAAAACCCACACAAGGTAAACAGAACTGACATTTTCAAAAATGCATTTTTATAAACTTTTCTTTCCTTCACTTGATGCATTAGATACTTAAACGGAAATATACTTACCGCTCTTTTTCTGGAACAACCTGTAATCCAAGGCACAGTAAGGTTTCCTGAAATCTGTAGAGGGGAAGGAGGAAACAACAGAAAACAACAGCTTAGGTTGCTATGATAGCTAATACTGAGCAGCTTTCACAAGACTTCAATACTGTGCATTCAATTCTGATAAGAAAGTCTTTAAAACAGGTTAAAATGTAAAAGCAACACAAAGTCACACTTAGCCTTACTGTTGTAAGGCTAAAAACAAAACACTGTTTTTGGGAGAGGGTAAGATAATACGATGGCAACTTGGGTGTTTCTGTACCTTTGCTATCTCAAAACTTGTATTTCAGAACACAAGTTTTCACTTGCAGTCTGTCACAAAACTGGTAAGATTAAGCAGACTGGAGTTAGACAAGGGCCGATGTCTGACAGAATTGCTGTCACATATTTTTCAATTACCTCAGTTAAATTTTCAGAAAAAAAATACTATCACTTTAGTAACTGAGCTATTCAGTGTCAGATGTTAAGGATTTGCATTAGCAGAAAAACTAGGGACATCAGGTTGGAGAAGGAAGTGGAAGGGGTATGAAGGCAAAGGTTAGCTGCCTTGACTCCCATTGCTTCTCCATCATTCCCAGAGGTCAGACTTTATTAAACAATAATCTTGGACTGTTTTCCCTGGCCATCTGAAATGTGTCATAGCCTGGAATATTTTAGGCTTATTTAAGATTCTATGTTCTTCATCTGCTGCAGACAAGCAATGCTTGAGAGATTAATCAATCTCAAGCCATTACACACACTATGTATGCGAGGAAGAAAAATCTACTCACTTCTGCTGACTGTATCAAACTACGCTAATAGTTTCTGTATTTGCGAAGTGCTCTACTAATGAATCTTGCAGCATGAGCATAACCAAATATAGAATACCTGGTACAGTTTGTCTAGTGTACAAGCACATAAGATACTTGTATTCTTCAAGCTTTTAGCTGGAAGCACTTGGAGGCTACCTAAGGTCAGACACTTTGTCTTTACAGCACAAGGTGGGTTGAGGGGGGCTAGAAATGAACACCCTCCCCTCCTTAGGGCAGGTCTACATCGGCTTTTGTGGCTAAAATATTAATTTCTTAGTTCCACACACACACATTTTAGAAATTCTGTATAAGCAAGTTACGTCTATTACAATTCTATATCCCACACAACAGCTTCACACTACAGAATCTGCTGTAAATGCATCCTCAGTATCCACCCAGATGGCTTCTCTTCACAAATTTAAAGTGGGGCTACACAAAAATGTCCTTTCCTATGTGAATAAAGCACTCAGTCTGGCAGAGCATTAACAGTTACTTGGAAGACAAATGCACACAAGTTCTGACAGGTATCATGCCAAATACAATCAAATTTATCTCAATATAACTACTTGAAAGACAACACGCATGGGAGCATTCTAAACTGGCTCTATGAAAAAGGCACAAGGGTTGGGGGTTTTTTGGGGTGGGTTACTTTTCTGAGTGAGATGGATAGTTATCCTGCACCCACAGGTGTAACTCCAGTCCTAGTCCAACTGGGACAGCTACTGTGAGTTGCAAAAATGACAACCTGAAGTGCCCCTCTCAGAAAAGATATTGTGTCTTAGAAATGGCAGCTCTGGCAGATGCTAGAGAAAGTTCAAAGATACCACAAGACTTGTGTATTGCCAATGCTGTACCTTAACTGAAGTGGTTACACTATATGAGGTCCCTACATAATCTTTTCCCAATTCACCTGCAGATTTACTGTCCCAAATTCAGTGCACTGGAACAAACCAAGAGCCCCAACCCAGTCCTGGCTGCTGTGTCCCAGCATTACTTGAGGCCATACGCAGTGTTCTTGCAGCCTGCTCACAGCTGCTGTCCTTCCCAGAGCCCCACAGGTTCTCCCCATTTGTGCAGCTGGAAGTATTTCATCCCAGAAATAAAGTGGAAGAACTCCTGTGACAAAGGTAACTCCGCTTCTGTTACAAGAACGAGTGTCAGGAAACACTTTGTTCAAGTCTCTTCAGAGAAGACCATGTTGCTTGCCCTAGCAAAAAGCTGTGCTGCCCAAAGTTAGCAAGAAAGTCTTCCTCTTGTCTTCAAAAGTCTCTAGGGAAGTAAACAAATCACTTTGACACATTTTAAAAAAAAAAAAAGCGTCCCAGTTCCTTAAATAAACCAAACTTGCAGCTCATTCATATAAAGCAGCATCCTTAAAGTGAATCTTAAAAATAAATAAATATATATTATATCTATATCCTATTCTGACGTACTGGCTGCAAGGCTTAGGATTTTTCCTTGAAGAAGACAGGGCTAAATTAGATAACAGTGCTTCAGTGTGTAACAAAGTAATTAAAAACACACATACTTTCAACAGTATTTTTGTCCCTTAGGGTTGGGGGGAGGAAATCAAGACTAAACCACAATTCAGCCTTGAGGACCAGCAAGAATAGCCTCTGTAGTTCAATACGCTTAAACCCAAACTAAGAAAAGCAAGTAGGTTGAACAATTTGTTTACTGAAACTGCTCAGGCATTAAAATTGATCACTTTATTAAATTTACTCTTAAGTTACACTAACATGAACTTGATTAATTGAACCAGTAAGGAAGCTGTAACTAATTGCTAATTAGATACCCCACCAATGTACAACAGTAATTACTTCATCAAAACACAAATCACACAGTCCTGTCTTTGAAGAAGCATCTGCTTGGATGTTTAACTATTCCAATAATCACGTAGCTCAGGTTTAATCTATTTTTAAATTTAGGAAGATTTCGCTAAGTTTAAGGATTTTCATTCCTACGCTGATGGATAAATCAGCTAAACACGGGCAATAAAATTAAGAGAAACTGACTACATACAAAAGAAGTGCCATCCTGCATAAGTCTAGAAGAATTCAGACAGCATCTGTTACAAAATCTATGTCTCTGGAAGTTTAATATATAAATATTATTAAGCTATAAGGGCAGTGTTTACATGAAATAGCAGTCAGACTGGACTTAATTTTAAGGGGAGGACTTGGAGGAGGGCCTTAAACTAGTGCAGAACTGATGATTTCAACAAAATACGTTATCAGCCTAGCAGGGTACACTTTGTGTATTTGTTACACATGACTTCGAAGGCAGTAAGTGAAATTTTCTTGTCAACGTGATAAATGCGTGTTGGAAGCGTCACTGTCATACACTAACACCTCTTAAGATACAGAACTCTTGCATTGTCCTGGAACATGCTAAAAACTCTCAGCAAGGAACGCCGTGATCTGGAGAAATCAGCACCATTGTTTCTTCAAGGTACTATGGCATCTGGCCAAGCTGTAGGACACTATTCCTCTGCAGCTTCCACAGAGCCATGATACTATATGCATTGACCCCACAGCTTTTGCCTTCCCTTATAAATTCTCTAACACCGAAGCATGTCATCTCAGAGGTTCACAGCATGAATGCTTACAGCAGTAAGTGAATTAATAACAACCTGCCCAGTTTTTCCAAGGTTTAAAACCGTGGAAGGGCAAGGGATACCACAGGAAACAGGAGCTCCCTCAATCCAAGGCACATTCCCAAATCCAAAGAACAGGGTCTCAGAGACAGGCATGGAAGTCAAACAGGGCACAGATGAATTTCTCACTTATCAAATAAATAGGTACGTTATTATAGCAGGGGGAAAAGAAACAAAACCAAAAGGAAGTTACAGAGATCTCCTTGTTCTGATCCATATCACACCACATGGACAGATAAAATGTCACCTACCATGAACCATTCTAGCTGTTTGAAAAGACTTTGTCCCTACCCCCAAAAAGTCCTAAATCAAAGTTATTTCAAATTGCATTAAAAAATTCAAAAAAGTAGTAAGAAATAAATCTCATTGATGCTTTTTAAAGAGTGAAATAAAGTACGAAGAGCATACAGCTGGAGGTATCAGTAATATATTTCACTTCATGAAACTTAAGAAAAATTTCCTTAACCCTATTGTATGCACTTTTGCAGCTTTACCAGCCCTTTATTGAACAAATGTGCACATTTACAGCTTTTCTTCTCCTATGAAACTGGGATGTCAGAAGTAAACAGCATTTAATGAATTTTATAACTCAGGTAAGAACAGTAATAGCAAATACTGACAGACTATCTGAGAGAAGAGAGAAACGGAAAGAACAGCTCATCTAAAGTGCTTAGCTTAGAAAAGGCCATAAATAAGAACTGCAGATGCCCCATCTACTACATAGTATCTACTCCAGAGTATATATGATCCTCGAACCTCAGGTTTACCAAGAAAAGCAATAATTCTGGTGAAAAGTGGCACTTAACTTGACTCAAAAGCTTTCTTTCAAATCCTCACGAGATAGGAACAAGTCAGAAAAAAAGAAAAAAAAAAGCTTCACAAAGTATTGTTCCCTATACTAGTGAGCAATGCACAAGAAAAGATGGTATGTTGTTTACATGGTTCACTTTCAGGATAAATTAAAAAGGTAATAACAGGCAAATGCACAAAGTGAACACACGCAGTAGCACATCCTGTCAGTCTTAAGACTTTTATCTATCTCAGTGTCTCTAGACTATGTCGTGCCAGGTGACATAAAAATCCATGAAAAAAATCAATTTGGATGTTTCCTGCACAACTATCTCTCCTCTAGTTACAACAAAAAATAAAAAAAATGTAAGTGTGTCAGTGTTGTAGCTTCTTCTGAACATCTTTTAGTTCTTCAATTATCTGCATGTAATTTTCCCCTCTCAGTATCACTGAAGGGACTCTAGTACAGGATGAGGAAATAATGGGATTGAATGTAAAACCGATATTTGAATTAGATGCTGTGGGAGGGGAAGAATATTTGCTCACTTAGTGTCTCCCATCATCTTAACTACCTCACAGGAGATCCTAATCCCTAGCAGAAAACAGGTCCAAGAGATTGGCAACTGCACAGGGGGTACAGTTACTGCTGATGGAAGAGCTAATCCAAGCTGACATTAATAAGGGCAAGCAACTGTACAGCACACAAACGACAGCGTGATCCCATGTTCTGCCCTGTGCCACATGTGAAGTATGTCTACAGAGGAACACCAAGGGTATCGCTGCGACATGCACTGGCAAGCCACGTCAGGACAACACAGACTTGAGCATGCATCAGCAGTCATAGGTATGATCCTCTTGTAACCAAAGTTTATCTACTGCATCTATGAAGCCCACACGGATCTTTAATATACAGCTACCCACTGCAGCCACAGGCTCAGCTATACGGATTAAGAGTGCTACCATACTATAGTCCTACCTGCACTTTTGTTTAAGAAGGAATTATCTCTACTGAAAGATGTAAATGGAGCACAGCCTGCAGAAAGGTGAAGCTATTGCTTACTAGCTACCAACTATTGCTTACTAGCTACCAACTTTCAAAGGAAACAGTACTTATCTACAACCTTGTCTTCAAGGTTTGAAGACAGAGATAAATTGACAGATTACCTGGTAATTATTTTGGTTTTGTGACAGCCTCAGTTGACTTGAAGATGTAAAATGAGGAGAAAAGGTACTTCTTGATGGATTAGCACTGTTATATAATGTACTGGATGTTGTATGTAATGAGGTCCGTGCAGGCAAATGGTAGTCTCTGTTATGATACAGAATATTGTCAGGCACGTCCCTGGCATTCACCATCTGTGAACCACAGCTCACATTTCTTCCTGGCCCAGACAAGGCTGCACTTTGGTTCTCTACTCGAACAGAACTGCTGCTTTCACAGTATCTTGAATAGCTTTGTATTTGTGCTCCCATGGATGCTAGTTCTTCTTCTCTGGCATATTCGTCAACCACATCTCCAGTTTCCATCGCGATGGACAGGCAGCTGCCTTCCACCGAGCAATGCTTCTGTGTCGCACTTCCTCCCACAATCCTTTGAGGTTGATCCGTAACCGCCAGAGAAAACACTTCGCGGATTTCCAGGTTTTGCGTGCTACAAGACGGGTCCCTGGTATTAGCCCTTTGTCCAGGGGGCACATGCGATACGAGAGCTGCATGTTCCGGTTTTTGTAACCTTTGACATCCCACGGGTTCAGCTTTACAGGGTCTGTGGCATATCATCGGTTTCTGAGGTAACACCAGCTCTGCGGTCTGGACCGATGAACCACCATAGCTTTTTTTAGTGTGACTATATATGGAGTTCGCAGAATTCAGTACGCTTGTTTGCCTAGATAAAATAATAGTCTTTTCCCCTACTAATAGGGAAGCATTTTTACAATGTGGTACTTGTCGTCCTATAGGGATGTGCTGCTGCTGAAACTCTGTATCGCTTTTTCCTGGTAGTCGTGGAATAGAGGTTTTATGTATTTCTGTCATTGAAGCATTTGTCTGTTTGGTGGATCCTTGCCTACCGGATGAGCTAGCAGGACTGTATATACCAGTAACTATTACATCGTTATTAGAAGAGGTCCAAGAAGACTGCTGACTTTGGGATCGAGCAATATTTACCACATTTCTAACTGCTGCTTCTGGAGGTACTGAGGGAGTAGTAGGGACAGTCCCTGGGGGAGTGCCTCCAGATTCTACAGCACTCTTGCTGCTCATCTTCCTTCGTTTATTGCCAACCCACGTCTGCAAACAACAACGACAACAAACACAAAACAAAGCATTAAATAAGCAGAAAAATTAGGCAATTCCATTTTTAAGCAGATCTGATGAAATGTAAAGTGTTCAAGTTGAGACCTAAGTTTACAAATATGTAAATCATTTACTGATTATGCAGAGTCTGAAAAACACAGGGTGGAAATCCTTGCCTCTCATGCTTGGGATTCATACACTAACGCAAGAACCCCAGTCTCAATTCTAAAGCCCCAGTTTCTCAAAACCCCTGAGACTGTATCATGCCTCCTGTCCTGAAGTTACCCTTAAGATTTGTTTCATTGACACCACTGTGGCTAATTCCCCCAAATTTAAGTTTTCAATATTTAGCACCTTGGGATGCAGAACCATCACCGAGGTACGTAGCTAAACTTTTGTAACAAGATAACTGAGACATACAGCCTTCAAAACTGCCTCGGACAGAAACGGCCAATTCTTGAATTTAGATGAGAGGAGGAAAAAGGAGAACTCTTTCTGTTAGTCAATTACAAAATAATTTTGTGAAGTATTTGGACCTATGGACTAATTCCTCCTCTGCCAGCTGCACAAATCAAGACCTGATGTCAAAACCTGCTTTTGAAAGACACTGATAGACAAGATTAGGACTACTGGGATTACACTCCAACAGAAGTTTGCTGTTATGGATATTTCCGCAAGTGACAATTACAGTATATGGTTTTGTGTAAAAGATAGTAGAGGAAAAAATATTTGAAAAATGCAGGTACAATGGCAGTTGTGCACAGGTTAAAAAGTACCGCTGTTTTAAACATACAGGAAAGCCTGTCCTGCAAGTAACACATGAAGATATAGCTAAAAAAACAGAAGGAGTAACATTAACTTCAGTATTTCAAGATAAAGAGTTAATCTGGTGGAAGCATCAGCTCTAACACTGGAAGCGTAAGCACCACCTAACTATTCCTGGCAATTTTCATGATCAGAGAGACAAGACTTGCTCAATTCTGTCACCACAGCATGTCTGTACTGAATGTGAGGGCATAAGCGAGCAGGGTACAAGTGCCAAAGAACAAAAAATAAGCTTTTCCATCTGCTTATGCTGGTTATGCAAAGGATCAGATACACATATAGAGATATGGTGAAACAGTTTTCTGTACCACTGGATATCATCTGCTGCACACCTAAAACAAACCAAAGCAAGATCTCAACATTCAGCAACCCAAACCAGTTGATTTAATCAATAAACACCTTCACCCCACAACAAGCAAACTGCCCTGAGTACCTATCTTGGGTTTCCACCTCATCACATGAAAGGAGGAAAGTTTTCTTCGCATACCAATACCTGCTAAGGAAGTAAGATCTCTCTACAGGAAAATACACATCCCTGCCATACAGAAGTATGCTGAAGTCTCCATTCCATTCTACTCATTTTTGTTGACAAATTTTATAAAATGCCTACTTTGAGGCATGATTTATTGCATGCAATAGAGTCTGTTACTAGTGATAAATTTTTTCTTCTCAAAAGCAAGTTTAAATACAGGAATTATAGCCACAGATCTCAAGTTTCTTTCCTTTATTGCATAGAACAAATTTAGAAGATCAAATTTATTTTTTTGTAATTTCTGCTCAGTCAGTAAACTTTCAAGATAGAAATTATAATTAAATAGAGACATTGCAAATTTTGGGCCAGGAAAAGAGATTTCACCCCCAACTGTATAATAGTAAGATCTGAAGTTTTTCTCATGGTTTTCCTGAAAAGAAATGCATTCAAAGAAATGCAAATAACTTACTACCATTGCTGTTCACTTGGGATTAAAGTACAGTTTCATGAGACAGCCCAAGTTAGATTTGCCACTGCTGAACAAGTCCCATTCTCCTGATCACAACCCCAGCTTCTTAATCCCACCATTTAACCAAAAGCACCCACCTGAAGGAGCAGTGAGTGCAACTCCCCCAAAAGGCATAAAACTGAACTGGCAAAACCAAAACAAACAAACAAGCAAAAAGGACAAAAGTTTTGGTGAGGTTAGCAAATTGAACTGGGTTCTTCTGAATAAATGTGAGAGATGATCAGCACAAGAAGAAAGAAGGAGAGAAAGAATTGCACAGCTGGGAGAAGGGAAAGAGTACAAAACCTCCCATTTTTAGCACTGTGAGACATTATCCCAGAGAAGAATTATGTGAAATTATGCTCTTAGACTGAAAGGGAAGCTACACATTGTTACTAGCTTGATGGCTATGGTATTAATTTGGGATGTGACAGAGCAGTCATTAAGTACAAAACATCCTAAGAAAATGGCCGTGAATCTTTGTTTCAATCCAGTTCCCCAACTAGTAAGTTTGGGGAGCACTTTCACTAATGCTGGAAGCATTACTGAAATTCTTAACTTTTATTTAGGATGAGAAGAAGCTCCCAGAAGAGATGACAAAACAAAAACCCAGATGCTAAGAAATTTACCTGGGATGTAAGAGAGCCTGATTTTACATTTCCAGTTTGAATCAGGCAGAGCTGGAACTTCAGACTGTCCCACAATCCAGATACACACCACAGAAGGACTGTCAGTGGTGCTTGGCCATTAGTTTTGACCAGAAGTTCCACCCTAAATCTGAAAATAAAGTGTCCTCAGGAAATGTGTCAAGAGGTGTAAAAGAATAATGAAGCTGTAACTGTTCTGACATCTGCTGTTGTACTATGGGGAGAACCCCACACCACCTCCCTGATAGCTGCTCCCAGCACTCAGTGATACTGTGAAAATCAGACTCGGAGAACTTTTGTACTTCATCAAGTCACATGGCTCACATTTCATGTAAAGTCAAAAAGCAACCAGTAGAAGTATGCCAATAGTAATGAACTAAACTAGGCCATTCAAACCTGACGTAGCTAGAATACATCTCTATTAAATTTGAAGAGGGCTAGGTTTTTTTCCCCAGGAGTAACTCTACCACATTTCCTAATTTTGAAAGGGAACACATATTTTCATGTATTGCAGTAATAAAATCTGTAGAGGTTTACATCAAATCATAAATAGGACTTGTCTTTTTTCCAACCCAGCTCAAGATTGAAAAGACTGGATGTAGTTCTAGGGGACAAGGCTATAGAAATCCTGATTCGGAGAAAGAATATATTCATAGAGTTATGACATTTGAATTATAACAGTTACATTTAGGGAATTCATGTTCCTATTATAGTCATATCTACAAGTGCCAGCTGCAACCCAAGTATCATTTTGCTAGACACTGTGCAAAGAAGTACTAATCTCTGTCCAAGAGTTTATAGGAAAAAAAAAAAAAGGAAAGAAAAAAGGAGGGGATTAGGAGAGGCAGAAAGGAGGGGTGTAAAGAAGAGAAAGGTAAGATCATAAAATATATGACAAATGCCGGGTCTGTTTCCATTGCACTTCACAAGTAGGAGGAAAGTTTAAGTACTGCAAGTAAGGGCTCAGTAAGGGAAGAAAACTAAAGGCAAAAGGCCATGACACATTATTGCCTTAAGGGAAACAGAAAGGGAAAGGAAAATATGAAGATGGAGAGTGAATGAGGACTGCAAGTGAGGAGAGACTGGCTGCCTCCTCTAGGTCCTTAAATCAGAATAAAAATAGAAAAATAGGCCCTGACTGCATCATCAGCATCCAGATTCCTGTTACAACCATTTGTCTGTTCCAGGGAGCCTGAATTTCTGGCTGACTTTCAGAACTTCCCACCACCTAGAGCTGAGACACTAAGTTTTAGTATTTCCAGAGTATTTTGAGGAGGGGAATACAGGTAAGAATTAGGGAGCAGGAAGGGTTGTTATTGTCAATATACCACTGGTACACCACTTAAAAAAAACTAGACTGGTCTTACTTCTTCCTCTTCAGTGTCCAGTGTTGCAGCAACTCCTGGTAGCTCCACTACCGTTGTTATTTTTTCAGCTAATGCTTCATGATTTCTATTTCTGCTCTGAGACAACAGCCATTTTGTTGTCTACTGTTTCACAAAGGGCTTATTAATTCCCTTCCCATGGAATTCATAGACTTTGGAAGAGCTCCTGTTAGCACTAGTGACATTCTTCTTTTATAAGAAAATAATGTACTCACTGTAATTAACCATGAGGGACCACAATATTTATGATTGTGACATGGAATACAAGTGTGACAGAGTGTGTCAAAAGAAATACTTCCACAATTATTCCCCCAAATACATTAGGTTACAGAAATTTGTTTAAGAATAGTTTCCTAATAACACGACCTTTCTTTGATACAATACATTGCACAAGGTTTCTACAGGGCAATCTATTTTGCAATTTAATAAATAAATAAATAAAAACCAAAACACCATCAACAAGAGACAAACAGCAACCAAAAAATCCAAAACAAACAAAAATCACTCCTTGTGCAATCCAGGCCCCTGCTAAATACAGCAATCATGTGAAGACATTTCAGCGAAAACAAACTATAAACAGGCTCACTGGATAAAAATGAACATGTCACACACGCGTACTGAAGTCTGATTTAAGACAAGCATGAAGTTAGAGACTCCAGTCCTCTACAGATATATTACGTAAAGAAATGAATGTGTATAACTTTAACATACAAATTTGGAAGGCCTCAGTACTTACCCTGACTACACTGAAGTCCAGTTTAGTTTCTTGTGCACACTGTAATATGAGCTGAAAGCAATTTTTACTTTGATTTGTCATTCCATTTTCATAATAACGCTGTAATATCCTTTGTTGTTCTACAGTAAATACAGAACGCAGATTCATCTAAAAATAAAAGAAGATACTCTGAAAGTTGGAATAAAAACTGTAATACTTGCAGAATGCACAGGCTCTCATTTATGCTTGTTGTGATAACGCTAAGTGTTGGCACATTTTCTTTACAGAGTCCTTTACCAACACTTTTACTTACTTTCCAAAAAAACCTGTTACAGTCAGCATTAGCGATTCCTTTGTGATAGACTCAAGTTGAATAGGTGAACTACATGTTTGGAACAACACTGACAGCCTTTCATAAATAAATATTACATTGTGTTGCTAAGTCCAAGAGCCTCTAGTTTCAAATAAAAAGTTTCTCCCTTAAAAAAAAAAAAAAGGCATTAGGCAAAACAGAGTAACACCAGCAGCTCCAACAATATTAGCAGGTCTGTTTCCCCTCCCCTACCAAAAAAAAAAAAAAAAAGACAAAAAAAGACAAAATCTGAGATGAAATAAAGGTGACCGTTCGGCACGAGTAAAGTTTCCACCGTCTCCAACTTCAGCAAATCCTACACTCCATTATGGCTGGTCATGCTACTCCTTCTGCTGTGTCAGCACCGGCTCTTCCCAGCTGCAAAGTCACAAAGATCAAGGACCAGAACTGAAGACCAACTCGGGGAAAAAAAACCAAAGAGAAGGGCTTTAGGTGGTCCAGCCCACTGCAATGCTAATGCACCAATATTAACACGAAGGAGGGACCACCCGAATCACAGCCTGCGTTTAGAAAGGTTCAAGCTACTGTGAAACTGTACCCTGAGGCTATAAATCAGGCTTCTTAAGAACACTTAAGGTTGTTTTACAGGGGCATAAGCCAATGCGGGCTACAGGACCTTAGGATGCGTTCCTGCCGCTTTGCTTTCTTTGTCCGAAGCGGTGCCGAGTTTTTCAGCACGCTCAACCAGGACGAAGAGACCCACACTCCTCCCAGGCTAACAGCAACTCCTCAGGTCTTGTTTTCAGCCTGCTGAGCCAGCTCAGCACTGGGTCCCCGCCATGAGACAGCTTCGCTGCGTGGGGACAGGGCAGACAGGGACCGCGCAGCCCGTGCTGGGGCAGCCGCTCCACCACGGCCCAGGCCGCTGGGCACCCCGGGGCCCAGCCGGGGAGCGGTGCTCCCCCTGCGAGCCTGCCCTCAGGCCCACGCACTCCTGATGGTCGAGCAGCATCGCCCCACGGCAGGCCGTGAGGCAGGCCCTTCACCGCATCCCCGCCTGGGCCGTGCCCCGGCCAGGCTCAGCACAGGGCTATGCCGGGCCACGGCAGAGGCAGGCTCTTCAGCAGCAGTCTGATGAACATGTTAAACCAGACACAGCTTTGTTATACATGAAAATTCATGCCCTAGCTTGGAAAAAGCAAACGGCTGAGTATTACCAAGTACAGAAGAGACTCCCTAATGGCAAACTGAAGTATTATGCGCTTGTTATATGGTCTATACAGGCAAAGAATATAATCCTCTGGTTATATGTAAGAAAAGAAGAGTCCCATCATCACAGGATTTCCAGAATGGGGCCTTCATTTTGTCCCAAACAGGAGGCCACCAGCTGAGACACCACAAGTGCTGGCCAGGAACAACCTGCATCCGCCTTCGTGTCTCGGAAAGTAAAAAAAAGTCACCAGCCACAAGTTATTTTTACTACTTTCAGTACATGCATCAAAATAATGCAGAACAAACTAAAGAATAAGAAACGGTACCATCCTCTTGTAGGAAAATAAAGGGGATGAGGGAACCCTTTGCAGCTACCAAGCTTTTAGTTACTGTTTTTGAAAATTTTGGATGGAAAGGAGAGTAGCAATATACTTAATCTTTGCACAAGAACTGCATCTAATTTAGAGCAAACAAAATTATTAAGGGCTCGAAAGCATGAGCAGACACCCAACTCCTTTCACATTATTAATCAAGATGATTATACTACATAATGGTAATGGATATTAGAGTTTGACAGGCCTCTCTAAAGAAAAAGATTAACATCTAGAATTTGTAGTAAAATGCTTGTAGGCCAGAGCTTTGACTTGACAGTTTACTTTCCTCTATATGTCAACAGACAATAGAAAAAAATCACTAACTACCAATTTGTAAAAATTACTGTTTTCTTGTCAATAATACTTAAAACAGAAGACGATTTTTCAATCATGTTTTCACCTCTATTCCCAATTCTTATTTACCCTCTCAATCTAGTGCATTATTAAATGCAGCACTACCAGCTGCCTTACAAGTCACACTTTGCCCGAGTTATGCCTCCCCCAGAACATGTATTCAGTCACAGTCAGAGCTGGGGAAAGAAGACTCTTGCTCTGAATACTCCGCTGTTTAAGGAAATCTATAGCAAGCAACAGAGGAGACAATTATTAGCCCATTAACAAATCAATAAAGTTCATAAAAATCTGCTTTATAAAAGTTAAGAACTGTCTTCAGATCTCCCATGTGGATATGCATGACGATTCAGCCACCAACTGATTTGTGTTACTTATAAAGAATACGTAAGAGTTGATTTTGTGATTCTTTTTCCTCCTGCACAATTGTGTTTACTACTCTTTCAGTACCAGTGGTCCTGTTTTATTTAGTTGAGATCAGTTCCCACAAATGACCTCATCAGAAATAGTTATCAAGCTTCTATCTTTCCACATCCAGATGAAGTATGTCATCCAATAGCTCCAGCTTTTCTATACATAGGCTCATCAAAAAGAAGCATGCTCTCCAAATAGTTCAACAGCGATGAAGACTCCTCCAATTGCCAGATAAATTTTTAGAATCAGACCTGGTGAACTTGCAAGTGAAGACGTGTGTCAGGTCCTTGACACATTTTTTAATTATGTGGATTTCTGTATCTAAAGTCAGTTCTGCGTAAAATACTTCCATTGTTGTATTTCACATCTGTAGTTTAGATAAGGACAGGGTGGAGGAGCATTTTGTCAAAATCTCTTGATCTTCAGATAAACCTATATGCATTGCACGACAGACTTTGCCTAGCTAAGCTCAAGAGGTGTCATGGTCTGGTTCAATAAACAACTCATTTTTGCAGTTTATTTTAATCACTTGTAAACTACACCTGCCAATCAAAATGCTGGTAAGATTCCTTAGTAACTTCTGCCTTGAATCCAGTCAAGTACAGCTCAGAGGATCTGTGCAGAGGCCATTAGAAACTGATTTAAATAAACAGACTGCAGGACCCTACAAACACAGAGTTAGGGAAACTGAGTTATAACTTGAGTTCACATTCCAACAGCTAGACTTCCAAATAAGCAGGTGAGAATTTATTAATGCTTTTTGTGTTTTAAATATACTGAATCCTAAGTCAATAGACAGTTCTGTACCATTTCCCACTGCCCCCCCGTCTATACACATATTTACCAAAACTACAGAAGGGACACTAAAATATTCTTAAAATATCATTAGCTATCCTGCTATGGAAATCAATCTTATTCGTTCTGCTCTGCCAATTAATTAATCCCTGGTTTTTTTTTTAAACTGCTTTTTACCAGCAGCAACAGAAATTTAGGGGTAAATTGCAGAATAAACCAGAGCACACACATAATGTTCAGCAGGGCTATGCAGGCAGCTGCATCTGCCCAACAGAAAACTTGGTCCAAATTCTTCTCAAAATATTAAACTCAAAGCAAGCTAACCAACCCACTAGATCCACAGGTCCACTACAACAAGCCATTCTATTACATCCCGTAATACTCTGAACTATGCTACAGTTGCTTGGTACAACATGGTTATTAACAAGTAGATGTTAAGCTCCAGACAGCGCAGAAGCGATAACCTCAACATACAGCACTAACGCCGGGACTAAAGCCCCAGCAAACCCATCCGGCCCCCAGGAAGCTGCAGGGTGGATTTTGCTGTCTGGGTTGCAGATGTAGTGCAACCTCAGAAGACAGATGCTCTGGTCACTGCCGGGCAGGAAATACGACTTCGCGTGAAGATCTTAGATGACACAGAACAAGAGAAAGGAAATTAAGCATCATAAGGGTTTTTGCTTTTTAACTGCCTACATAATAATTTCTAACTAGGTATAAAAGATCACGAGATCATTACTACTGTTTCTACTACTAATAGCAATCTCCGAGCATTCAATCTCAATACCGCAGGACAAAACAATAACTGGCATACTGATTTCACACTAGTGTGTGGGACATTTGGCAATATTCCTTCTCTTGCAGGTTAAAAGCCCACTGATAGTATTTCCATCTGGACTTTACAGATTATATCAGTTTGCTATCAGCAGTTCTTAAGTGCTTAGCTAGAATATTTAAACCAGTACCCTGTGTTGAATAACGAATTACTGAATGTTTGGAAGCTCCACTAGAAAGCCACAAAGTCCAAAGCCACCACATTAATCCATGAAGCGCTGACTCTGCACATCCCATCTTCACAGGTAACAAGTTTTGCTCACTTTCCACACCTGTCAGACCTAGCAATTTATCTACATTAAGTACATTGAGCATTCAAACATCTGTAAGAGTATAACGTTACTGTCTCTGAAACTAGATTAATACAGATTAATACCAGATTCATCAAAGGATTACACTGCTTTTCGTTGTTTTTTTTGGTTTTTTTGAGAAGTGTAACTATGAAAACTGATGCTAAACAGGTTCTACAAAATAAGATATTAATTCTTACTTTTTTTCTAATATGGGAGATCCCTGACAGTCAGTGGAAATACAAACTACAGATAACTTACAGAGTGCTGACATCACTAAGCAGTAAGGTAGCCGCATTAGTATCAAGAGAATCAGCAGGTCATACGCCTTCACAGTGGACTCAGTATTATTCAGAACAATCGCAGTTAACTTCAAAGGAAAGAAACTCTTTTTCCCAATTTGTGTACCTACGAAGCACTCCAGTTTCTTCAGTATTTCTCACGTTTGCCTTGAACCTCAGACTCCAAGTTAGAAATCCACATGGATTTTTATCATAATTTCATTTTAATCTTGACTTGCCAAGCTTAGAAAACATGCATTTGAGCCTTTGGGAAGCCAGGTGTCCAGCTGGTTGGCAACACATTGGCACTGGAAAGAGTTTGTTACAGAAAAGAACTCTGTGAAATGTATTAAATTCAGGCAAAGTAATATGCAAACTGAAATTCCATGAACATAAGTCTTTTTTTCACTTCAGTAAAAGACAGGAGTGGCAAAGCCGTATTTCTAAGGATTCAATGCCTGCCTGTTCTGCTAATAAAATAAGGTAGCTTTGGCCAAGTATGTTGCTGTCTATGTAGCAGTGCGGAGAACAATTTATAACAAATGAAAAAGCAGGTTTCCTGTAAGTACTTGCTTCACCCCTGCTACGTGTCCTAGGCCAACTAATATAATTCAATTTTCCACTTTGGTAGTCTCCAACTACTCAACCTTCTGTAAACCCATCAAGATAAAGATGTTGTTCTTCATTCCCTTTCTAAACTGAATACTAAGTAAAAAAAATTATCATAGTAGCAGAAGAATCCCTTTGCTGTATGCGGTGGTTCAGGAGACGTAAATGTCGTCCAAGTGCTAAGTCAGGCACTGGAGACACGCGAGAGATCTAAGGCTGGTAAGTGATAGGAACGAAGACGGGAACTCCACACCCTTCAGTTTCTCCGTGACTGCTGAGTATGAGCCTCACGAAGGACAATCCTACTAACACACTGCGACCTGTCACATTGGCTCCTCCTAGATGAGATTAAGGTTATTCTTACAGCTGAACTTCTTTAGACTTCTTGAGCTGCTTGAGCAACTTCTTCCACACTATCCACCTTCCTTCCCTTTCTGTGGCAAGAGCGAGCACAAGTGGAGAGGGGAGAACATGGAAGAACTAAAGCCCAGTTTACTTCTGAAGTAGTAGTGCATTTGCTTCATGAAACAGCTACGTAATGTAACAATTATCGCACACAGTTTGCTGCAAATGCCTGGTCCTTCCACTCTAGTTACTTTATTCAACATCCAAAATTAAGAATCTCTCCAGGGACATCTGGTGAAGCCCAGAGATGTATTTTTAGAAACTAATGAAAACAACTTGGTGTTAAGGAGTACCACAAAAGAAAGAGCAACAATAAGAAACTGGGAATAATCCTGTATCAATGATCCCCTGACTAAAAAAAAAGAAAAAGGAAATATTCAAGAGTTACTTAGCTGTTCTGCAATGACTACTTGAAAGATCTGGAAAAAAAGAAAGGAAAAGAAAGAGAAAAAAAAGAAAGGAAAAGAAAGAGAAAAAAAAGAAAGGAAAAGAAAGAGAAAAAAAAGAAAGGAAAAGAAAGAGAAAAAAAAGAAAGGAAAAGAAAGAGAAAAAAGAAAGGAAAAGAAAGAGAAAAAAGAGAAAGGAAAAGAAAGAGAAAAAAAGAAAGGAGAGGGAAAAAGAAAGAGAAAAAAAAGAAAGGAAAAGAAAGAGAAAAAAAAGAAAGGAAAAGAAAGAGAAAAAAAAGAAAGGAAAAGAAAGAGAAAAAAAAGAAAAAAGCAGCAGCATAAGGAAAAGAAAATTTCTGTGGTCTAAAGTCTGCCTACAGTGTATAGCATTATAGTCTTAGTGTCAAAAAGTCTCTAAACATTAAGATTGCTGAACCAAGTAAACTTACTTACAAGGTAAGTCTTTACAGAATACTACATTAATACTAATTAATTTGAAAAACAGGAAATAAAAACTTAACGATACTCTTCTCATTTCAAACAGTAACAGAAACCAGTCTTGGATGTGAAATTATAATTAATTATAAAAAAATATTCACTCAGAGTACAAGGCACCACAAAGTAACTAAGTGTAAAAGTCTTTATGGGATAAAATATTATAAAACTGTCAGGGGTTAACACGTAGTGATAAAAGGGAACAAGCAGTTTCCAAGAGGTTTTTTTTCTTTAACCTCAGCAACAAACAAGCATTTGTTTGGAAAAAATTAATCTTATAAAAGCCTGTAAGCCTATTACTGTTTTAGTCCGTCAATCCTTAACAGGTACAATAAGAAAATCAGCACACTCAAATTTATTTCTTTATTTTCTCTCCCTCCGCACCCAGTGGTGCAAAATAACAAGACTCGGTGCCAATATAAATCTGAGACAAAACTGCAACTAGAGGAAGAAAGCTACTATACCCATAAATAAAACAAGACTGCAGCAGTGACACTATTACTACAGCTTTAGAAACCTGAACTGTATCAGCAATCACCTAATTCACTTTCCATGTCTGCCAAAAGCTCGCCTTTTTTTTTTTTTTTTTTTTTTTTTTTTTTTTTTTACACACCCCACATGGAAAGAAACCAACCAACCAGCCCACCTCCCAACTTACACACCATGTGTGGAGATACTGGATGTACATCAAGCAACAGTATTTAATAATCTGAATTTGTAGGTTACTGCCTCCTGCACAGGCCAAAATAGTTACAACCACACAACTGTAAGCATAGTAGATTATGCTTATGGTTGGGTAAGTGTAATACACAGACCAGCTCATAAAACTACTTTTAAATATCCACGACTCACAGCACAACTGCTTTCCTCTTCACTAAGTCCAGCATTTGTAATATTGTATTATAGTTCTACCTACAAAATTCAGCTCTTTATTAGGGACAAATTAGACAGCTCTCAGTAACTTAATAACCTATGACCACAACTCTGCAGGTTTATGTATCCCAACCCACTTTGTTCATGCAAATGAGACTTCTGACTTCAACTGGATCAGCCACGTTTTAAATTAAGCATGTACACAAGCATTTGTAAGATCTATGTCAGAAAAAAGGAAAGGAATACTAAACTGCAGTTTTACTCTGAAGATGTGAGCTGCGTCAAGATTCCAGTTTGGAGGATACAGAACTGCTTTTGGTTGGTTACATACAATCTTAGCTATAATACCAGAAATTCTAGGCAAACAGAATGCAGGGGCACAGGGCTGGGGATTGCTTGTTATTCCCCAGAGCGGGGCAAGCCTACGTGCAACACAAGCACTTCCAGAGGTGAGACCTCCCCTAGCACCATCATCCCTCCAGAACGCCACAGACTGCACAGCCAGCGCACTTCTTCCTCCTCACTCCCTTTTCAACACTTCAGGGCTAAAATTTGACAGCAAAAGGACACCCTGTTCAACTGCCACCACGACTGGCTGTGTTTGGCACCAAAACAGTGCTGATATGGCCCGTGAGAGGTACAAGTCCTGAGGGGAAACAAGCTTTGAGTTGTTCCCTGACAATTCCCTACTGCTGGCCACCTCCCGCCCCACTCATGCGCGGGTGTCCACCTGCCGCTGGGTGGGCCCCACAGGCCTCACACCGTGAGGCAATGACAAGCTTTCCTCTTACCCCTCCAAAGCCTTCAACTGTACCAGCCCAGCCTCAAGGAGCTGCCCCTGCCCTGACACGAGGGGTAAGAAGGGGACCCAGAGCTCGGGGAGGAGAAAACAGCAGAAAGAAACACCCGTGACCACCCCGGCCCACGGCCCGGCGGGCAGGGCAGGGGCCCTGCGGCGCATGCGCCCCACTCGCCCCGCAGGGCACCAGGGCCGCAGAACAGTGCGCAGGCGCAGTGCGGCCGAGACGGCGCAGGCGGTCCCCCCAGCGCGCCGAGCGGCCGTGCGCATGCGCACTTCCCCGGCGGCGGTGGCGGCGCCGGGCGCCTAGCGCCTGCCTCTGCGGGGCCGCCGGGGGAGGCGTAGTGCGCCTGCGCGCCCGAGGTGGGTCTACGAGCGCGAGCCCGCGCGGCTGCCCTCCCCCACCGCCAGGCCGCCGGCCCAGGGGCATCATCATCACCATCATCATCACCATCATCATCATCATCATCATCACCACCATCATCATCATCATCACCCTCCTCCTCCTCCCCGCCCGCCGCGCCCCTCCCGGGCGGGGAGCCGGCTGCTCCCCCGGGACTCCCTGGCGCCCGCCCACCGCCCCTGCGCAGCGCGCCGGGCTTACCGTGCTGCGCGGGGCTGGTCCGGGGGGCTCGGGGCTCCGGATTCAGCCGGTTTCGGCTGGGTCGGTCCCGGCGTCACACAATGAAATCAGCGCCTCCGATCATTAATTCTCATCATGATCGTGACGTCAGCGCAGACAGCGGCCAATGGGAGCGTAAGATCAGCGCCGGCCGGGACAGTGCTCGCCCCCGCCCCTCGCCCGGGGGGGCGCGCGGTGCAGCCTGCGCCGGGCCGAGGGGCCGCGCCGGGGAGCGGCCGCCACAGCGGCGGGCGGAGGGGGCAGCGCCGCCCCGCCGCTCCCTCGGCTCGGCTCGGCTCGGCTCGGCTCGGCTCGGCTCGGCTCGGCTCGGCTCCCTCAGCGGCGGCGCTCCCTCGGCGCGCAGCCCGGGCCTCCCTCACGCCGCCCGGCCTGTGCCCCGGCGGCGGGGCCGGCCACGCCGCGCCGCCCTCAGCCCGCGGCAGCTGTGCCCCGCCGCGGCCCCTCCTGAGGTGCCTCCCGCTCACCTGCCCGGGCTCGGGACGCCCCCGAGCTCGGCGGCCCGTCCGGCGTCCCCGCCTGCGGGCGGGTGGCGGTGGGCGCCGTGGGAATGCCTACGGCGCGCGTGTAAAGCGGTACCAGCGTCTTCAGAGAGAAATAAATAGTGAACAAGCGGCTAAATAAAGTATACCGCCGCGTTTTACAGCCGTGTTTTGTTGTGCTGCCCTGGGCAGACGGGTAGGTGTGTCTGGTAAAATCTGAAAAGCTGCAGGAAGGATCAGGATTTAAATTAGGTGAACATTACGGCAGTCAAGAAATAAACTTTTCATCGCGTGGGGTGAATACATTTGGTGTGGGGAGAAGGGAAATGTCAGTCCGTTCAGGTGGGCAGCACAGAGCCCGTGCCCTCGCGGAGGCCGGACACCTCGCCCGTCTCTTGGTCCCAGTTGATGGTAGGAGCAGCACGACGCCAACTGAGCACCCTCGTAACGCTGCCTTGGTACGGGCGTCCATGGTACAACCAGGTGTGTCGATGCCAGCCCTCCTTCGGGCTCGGTTTCCCATCCGAAAGGAAACCTGGTCAACAAACGAGTGGGAAGTCCGATACCGCTCATCCGTACTGACAGATTATGTGATAGCAATCACATGAAGTCATTATTTATTGGCTCGGCTGTAGGACCACTAAGAAGCCTGGATCAGATTTGAAGCCTTGGTGTCTTAATTACAAAGCCTCTAGATGTGCCGTGCCCCGATCCAGAGTAGTTTACGCTGTAAGTCACAATGTTAAAATATTAAAACAGGCGATTAATTTTGTGCAATTACTTTAATCAGAACTATTGGTAAACATTTCTGCAGGATCGAAATGAATCGCTACTGGTTATTTGTAGGCAGGGAGGAGAAAAGCAGTCAATATGTATGTTTATTTAAAAATTACAGTAAGTTATTTATATTGTTTAAAAATTTTAACACTGACTTCTGGCATATTTAACTCTGTTTCTGGCCAGCTAAAGTTTTCTCTATGGTTTTCCGTGCAGCAGCAAGATGCACTGAATGTTTGGTCATCCACAAATAAAATACCTCCTTCTAGAGCATCCTTTAATAGTTGAATAGTAGTTCATGTTCTGTCCACATTGTAATTACATTTCCTTCACCACTCTGGAAAGTCAGTCGATCAATTAATAAAGCTTAATCTGAGCTAAAGATCTTAGATTACTGGAACTGTTTCAGTAAAGCGCCAGTCTTCACTTTAGCTTTCCTGCTTTATAAAGCAGAGGACGGACCAAGCCAGCTTTCCTCTGGTAACGCACATCTCTCCTGGTGTAGCTGATGTTGAGAGCTCTGCATACTTCCAACAAATTAGGATAATATATCAGCTATATTGATACGGTATTTCCTTTGTGTCCCACCCAGTAATGGGGCGGTGCAGAGGGAACTGGGTGAATGAGGTGGGCCAACTGAAAAGATGGTGTTTTTCTGGGTGGGATCGGGTACCTACTGGCTCAGCTCGTCGATACAGCTCGCCTGCTGCAACACAGTTACTCGATCCACCACAGAAAACCAGCGTGAGGAAGCAGCTGAGGATGAGGAAGAGGAGGGGGAGTCCCTTTGGGTAGCAGCCCTCAACTGTATTGGATTAGACGCAGTAGTAAACACCCTGAAGTTAATAACAGGATCTTACAGATAGTCCATGTATTTTAAACCCTAAATGTTGTATTATGCTGCTTCTTCCCCTAGATGTATTCCCTTTATCTGTGTGCCATCAAACACTCGCCTTGTAAAAATTAAATAGAGCAACCATAAAACCCCTACACCACTTTTATGGAAAATACTGTTTTGGAACTCGCCATGGAATGATTCCAGAGAAATTTGGTTCATTTTCTTCTCACATTACCTGGGGCTTGGGAAACAAAAATGGTGAGACACTCTCTCTAAAATCCTTTGAAAAAGGTACAGTGGTGTTTGATAAAATACAGCTTATTAAACTCTTTTTAAATGTCGAATAATAGAAAGTAATATTTCAAGGGCTCTTATCTGACTAACAAGGGGCTCAGGTGCTTTTTCTATAGTTTATATCAAAAAGTCATAGAATCATTCTTAAAGGAGACATCAGCTGTGTATTGAAGTTATCAAAGAAACTAATACGCAGACTTGTGACCACATAAAAGATTTATAGATCACAGTAACAGAAATTTGTCTCAGTATAAAAGGTAAGACTAAGAGCTTAAGCAAAGTCTATATCCAGCAAGTAAAATATGAAAAGAAAAAAGAGGTAAAGGAAATGTGGAAAAACATATTAATGCTAGTGGTAGGAGCAGGGTAGAAGAGGCGCGCTCAACAATGCATACTTTACAATATAGAAGAGTAAACTGAACGTATAGGTTAAAAAAGCTGCTGCTGTGCAGCAGCGGAGTGACAAGCTCCAGAAAGAACTTATACTACTTACTTCCTTCCCTGGTATTGCCTCTCAATGAGACAAACCTTGAAGGAAAAACTATGGCAGGATGAAATAAAACAAATATTCTTCTATTGCAACCAGCTCCACATGCTTTCTCATTCATTAATAACAGATTTAAATTAACAGGGGCTGGCAAAGTGGTCCAGTGGTTTAAACAGTAGCCCGGAACATAAAAGGACTCCTTATGTGAGGGAATTAGCATCAAAGCGAGACTCTCTGATGTAGCTACTTTGTATTAGCTCATTAAACTAATTAGCTCGGCTTACTATTAGTTACTTAGCTCAGTGTGGGTTACTGCTCCTACGTGGCAGAGAAAGCGTTTCTCAGAAATACGTGTGCTGGTTTCTAAGCGCTGTGCATAGGTATTCCCTGCTCTGACGGCAGCCACGGGGCGCGGCTGTCCCGTCGTTCCTGCACGGGATATGGAATAGGTCAAAAGCCCTGTTTTGTATTCCACAGGCAGAAACCCAACTGTAAAAGCACACAATGATAACACTCTTCCCCTATCCCGAGATCTTCCTCCTTTTCCAGCAGTCCATACACTTTCAGATTTGTGGTAGATCGTGCAGGTAAGAGAGGTCTCTAGAACGATGCCCCAGAAGCATCCCAGAGAGAGGAGCTGGTCTGTGGCCCCCGGGCGATGAACCTGTACAATTTTGGCTATACAGTTTAGAGCAACGGCTGCTACTTCCATTTCTTGGCTTTCTGTTGAATCTAGAAAAGACTAAGAAAGCCAATGAGGCAAACCCAACCCACTTAACAGAAACTTTGCTTAGGACAGCTTTACTCAATTCCTTATGCCGTTATTCTGGTGACGCCTGAACGGATATAATCTCTAAGCCAGGCCTGAGGGTGACCTGACAGAGTCAGCGGTGTCTCAGGGAGGGGTGAAAGCGGGCTGGAAAGGAGCACAAGAATGTTTCACCAGCAATTTGTGTTGCAATTTGGTGTGATGCTTCCTGATCTCAAAATGAGTCATTTGCCTGTTACATTGCTGTAAGGCATTAAATCATGTAGTTATACAGCATCAGCCAAAAAGGGACCTCATCTTGTCATTGAATCTGTCCCCTTGTCCCCAAAAAGAACAGTGTTGAACTTCTGCTTGTGAAAAAGTATGGAAGAATCCCATATTAAAAACCCCACAGTTATTCTAGTGCTTGGCTGTCCTCCCACGAGGAAATTTTGGCTAACATTCCTCCTGAATCTTTGAGAAGGGAAACCCTCAGAACAGATTCATTAAACTTCAGGCTCAAGACTGACCACAGCAAAAATCCCACTTGCCCCTTTTCCTTTTGTCAGAAAACGATAATAACAGTTTTCTGAGCAGAGTTCCTCAGCCAGTTCTGAGGCTTTGTTTCCCCAGCTTTGCTACAAGAACGCCGCGTCTGACCATGCCAAAAGCCTTGCTAAAGTCAAGATATATAACGTTTACTGCTTCGTGTCTCTACAAGGCTCGTTATTCTGTCATGGAGGAAAGTTAGATCGGTTTGACGTGATTTATTCTTGCAAGATCCAAGTTGCCTGTTATTCATTTACGTGTTTCCATCAAAATGTGTATGCCGTTCTTTTCATATCGATGCCATTGGCTTTGCACAGGTATAAGTTGCTCCGAAAAGCAAGCCCTTTGGTTCAGTTGCCTGCTCTTCCACGGGTTTCCTGCTTGGTGAACACTTGGAATGACAACAGTGATATTTGTCTGTTTTACAGAAAGGTTGTAGAGACGCACTAAAGACCGGGAGGCACAAGGGTGTAATTAAAGATCTGCTAAATCAGGAGGTTCCTTGTGAAATAGTCATGGAGAAAGGATTACAGTGTAATGTAAACATTAGTAAAAATGTTAATATGGAAAATTCCGTGCGGCACCTTTTCTGCATCTAAGAACACAGCCAGAATTAGTGGTCTTATGAGATTTACAAATTTTCCGTCTTCTTTGAACTTGTTTTTGCCACATTAATTAAAATTAGTTGTTAATCCTCACCCAATGCATAAACAAAGCTCCCATAAAGTGAATCTGCAAATATGTCCCTTATGCTAGTATGCAAAAACCAGCTGGTGCTTGTGGAAAAAAAATGCAAAAGAGCCTGGCTGTCTGTATATTTTAGGGATTTGTTCCACTTTTTTATTTCTTGGGATATTTTAATGAAAATCAGGAATGCTGTTTCCTTTTATTTTTATTACCTTTGAGAATTTTTCTTACGGTGAGCCGTGAAAATTATGAACTTGTGGAACACATAAAAATGCTATACACCAAAAATGAAAAAAAAAAAAGAGGGAGATAATTATTGAATATTTATCTTCCACCCCTTAATATTCCTAGCATAGAGAGTTTTATAGTACAAAACCAAGTTAAAATCTTTTAAAAATAAAAATGAAAACAAAACCAGTAAAGACAGAAGGAAGCAAAGAACCAGGGAGGGAACCCATAATTTTTTTCCTGCCTATGCAGTTGACCTGTTCTTAGGAGCTTTTACAAATTAATCCCATATTCTTCTGGATAGTGATGCCTGTTGTACAGAATCCACCGGTCTACTGTTTCAGACTTCATTATTACAGACTTCCTGAAAGGAGGGGTATTTATTTTCTAAAGTAATAAAAACTTATACCCCACAACCAGTAAATCTTTTTGAAGCCGTCCGGTTTCCTTTGGATGCCTCTATTTCTTGGCTATACAGGCCAGGATGCAGCTGTATGTTTTCAGTTTGAGTGAACTCTTCAGAGTTTTATTGCCTTTCAGAACATTATAGAAACTTGCTCCATTCCAGTTTTCCTACGTTATTATTCTCACAATTTTCCTTCTACTACTTGAAGTATCCTAAGTCCAATCTAGAGGTGCATGGAACAAAACGAGATGGGTACGGCTCTCATCGTGCTCATGCAGACCATGATTTGTGATAGCAAGTATCAGTATAAATGGCCTGGCAAATCCATACAGCCCCTCTTTTGGTAATTTAACACCCCACTATAACCCCAATTCAATTGGGAAGGTGATTCACCTAAAGGTGATGCACAAGCAATTCTTATTTCCCGTGATTTTTTGGAAAAGCAACTGAGAAAATGTTGAGTTGGAATCTTCAAAGCATTTATTAGGTTAGGCAGCACTTTCCTTTTGTTTGATTTCTATTTCTCCAGAGGTTCAGAAGGTTTTCCCATTTGCTCAGGTCTCCCACAAGCAGACATTCCTCTGCTCCTTCTTTTCTAACTGTGGGTCCCCACTGTTGTTGTATGTCCACTAAAGCTCATGCCCATCCCCCTTGTCACCAGCTCCTCACCTGTATTCTGTACCCCTGACCGGCCTGAAAGGGCCTGAAAAGTGGGGGTTTTTTCCCTCTAAAAATATGATAAGCACAATGGTTTTTCTTAGTCCTTGGGAATAAAGGAAATAGCCATCATCCACCAGTTTCTTCAAGTGTTTCTCCCTGGTTCTGTTTTCTTGTTTGATTTAGTCAAGCTAACTTTTCTCCCCAGTCACAGCAAGCCAAAGTAAGGGAAAGATATGAAATGATGGAATATAGAGTAGATTTGATTCTAAAAGATACAGTATCATAAAAACAAAGATGAAGATAAAAGCCACGTGTGCTGGTTTTGTCTGGGGTAGAGTGAATTTTCTTCCTAGTCGCTAGCATGGGGCCATGTTTTGGATTTGTGCTGGAAACAGTGCTGATCACCCAGGGGTGTTTTCGTTCCTGCTGAGCAGTGCTGACACACAGCCAAGGCCTTTTCTGCCTCTCACCCCACCCCACCAGCAAGGAGGCTGGGGGGGCACAAGGAGGCTGGGAGGGGACACGGCTGGGACAGCTGACCCCAACTGCCCAAAGGGCTATTCCAGACCATATGGCGTCATGCTCAGCATGTAAAGCTGGGGGAGAAAGAAGGAAGGGGGGGACGTTCGGAGTGATGGCGTTTGTCTTCCCAAGTCACCGTTACACGTGATGGAGCCCTGCTTTCCTGGAGATGGCTGAACACCTGCCTGCCCATGGGAAGGAGTGAATGAATTCCTTGTTTTGCTTTGCTTTTCCTATTAAACTGTCTTTATCTCAACCCACAAGATTTCCCATTTTTACTCTTCTGATTCTCTCCCCCATTCCACCAGTGGGGAGTGAGTGAGCGGCTGGGTGGGGCTTAGTTGTTGGCTGGGGTTAAACCACGACACCATGAGATGAAGCATGCAAATAATATAGCAGTACAAATCCTCTGACGTTCCTCAATAGCTCCACATTCATGTTGAATAAGAAGGGTGAAAATCTGAGGGATTCAGAGGAAACTTTTTGAAGTGGAAGAGCAAATAGTAAACCTGTTTACCATAATCACTTCCTGAAAGGAAAGCATGGAATGACTAACACAATATAAACCCCACTATGAGCCCTTTGGACCTCTTGCTAAACCTGTATCCTTCACATGACCTTCATGTGTTCCCAAAAGTACAAGATCAGCTAAAAATGCCAGTTCTGGCACTACCAAATCTAAGAAGGTAAGGAAATCCATGAGGCAGTTTCCATCCATCCTTGATTGATCCGTCTATCAGTTTGCAGGTGGGAGTTCAAGAGAAGGCAAAGAGTTGCAGCCTTTACTGCATAATCCCGTAATTCGTAATGCGGTTGCACCACACCTGTCCTACAAAGCACGTGTTCCACACTACGAAAGAGCGCTACTGTCTTAAAAGTTTTAGGCTGCAAAATCAAAGTGTTTAAATTGTTCCTCACCTTTCATTCAGTATTACAATTAACTCTGCCATCTGCCATCTTACAAGGCTGGCCGTATGTCACACTGATTTGCCCCTTGACATTTTTGGAAGTGGAAAATCAGCTGCATTCCTGAACTGTCAGTTCCTCAGTTTATGATTTTTTTAACGTGAGAGTAGCAGGAGTTTGGGTTTTTCTTCTGGTCTATAGCAAAACACATCTTCATCCTTAACTGTTTCACAAAAATATTTTATTGTGAATATTTCTAAAAGCACAGCACAATTCCTGAGGTTTTGTGAGACCAAGTATCTCGGGTGAAGTGTCCTCCTTGGGAGAGAGCCATTGTCTTTCGTAGATAAAATATCCTACTTTGATCCCATAGCATCACATATATTTTGCAAAAAGACTGTGTAAGATTAAATCTTGTCACAAACTGCTATCACTCATTAGAAAATTATCCTATTAAGAAATATGTTTACAAAGTAATCTTCCATCTCTGTCTTTGAGATAACAATAAAATTGAAGTATTGATGGTTTGATGCCAAATAATTTTCCCTCTATACTAACTCTGTCATTTTATTTTATCTACATAAAGAGGGGTTGGTTTAAATGCAAATTACCTGTTTCATGAAAGAAGACAGGCATTTCAAAGCTTTGCAGGCTCTTTTGTATTAATCATTACTTGTTTAAACAATTTCTTTAAATGAAATCCTACTTGTGGTAGGACTACATTATTGTTTCCAGTCTGTTTTACTTCCTCCATACATATAATCTTGTTTAATCTCAGTCCAGATAAAATGGAATGATGTAACATTAAAGGGAAGATTTTTTAAGCGGAGGGGAAGGTTATATACTTTTCCCAATCGCTGCATCTATCTGCTGGCAATATTGTTTGTACTGGTGGGTTCCTAATAGATGCTTCTTCTTGAACAACCATATCTAGAAAATGCCCTTTTATCTCCTTTGAGTTAAGACAGGATGCCGAATCTTTTTTAGATACAGGCCTAGCTGCTGTCACCCATGCTTGTTATCATAAGGCCGTGCTGCTGTGGTGATGCACTTGAAAGCAGCACTGGGTGCAGAAATAGAGTTGTCTCCTTTTTAAAGCAAGGTAAGAATACAGGAACACAGGACAAATGTGTTGGATCATATCAAAAGCCTTTTTAGCCTAACATCCTGTCCCGGACAAGGGCTGGCAATAGATGTTTTGTGTTAAAAGACCAGGGGTAACTCACATATAGAGTGATCCACTCATTTGTAATTCAAGCAATCAGTATTTTAGATGATAGAAATACTGTGTTTATCATGTTTTAATGCACCAAAGATGAGCTGTGGGAATTTGAGTTTCCTGACAGTATCAATGTATTGCTGACCAGGGAATTTCCAGCTATGAAACCTTAATTAATATTAATCATCAGTGTTCATCAGTATCAATAACTAATTTTGATCTCTGTATTTTCCAATGAAAAATCTGTATTTCATTATGTATTTCATGCATTTCATACATTTCATTGTAAAATAATAATATATTTTACACTCACATGGACATTTTGATCCATTTTGTCCCCAAAGTCTTCTGTCTTAGGAATCTTGTTGCTTCATCCAATACAATTCATCACTTATTCTCATTCCACCTTATTTTTTTCCATATAGTAAATAGAATTAAAGATCAGAAAAGCACTGGTAGACTTTAAAATTAAGTCCCTCTTTAAAGCTTCATGTTTCAATAATCTCATTAATATGTCCTTTTTATTATCAGATATACTTTAGGAGAATGTTTTAATATTACTTGGAATGACTGTAAGTAAAAACAAGTAGGATTACATTAGTGGATATGTCAGTGTCAGCAATGGTGTGAGTTGTGCTCTTGTATTCTGCAGTGAATAAAACCAGGGTAACTCTGCATTGCACTAAAGAGAGTCTTATTTAGCTTATGTTTTGTTCTGAAAACTGACTTTTCCTAAGTAAATGCAAAACTGCAAAAAATGCACTAGCACATACAGATGGGAATATGTGGAGAACGATGTGAAAGTGCTTCCTCTGTAGCGGCACAGTGACACGTATGGTCAGGCCACTCTGAAATGCAACTGAGACCTGTAGCTTGGAGTATGTTGCTTTTCCAGCATATGCTCAAATGCAACAATTTTGAGTCAGAATAAGGCCTGCACCACCAACGCTTACGATCTCCTGCCGCTTAGTCAGCTTGCCACTTGGTTTCCTCTAAAAATACCAATTGAAAACTCAAACAAATGTGTATTTGTAATTAAGCACGCAACAGCTTGGGTTATTCGAGTGCATATATGGATAGATGGATAGCACTGATTTATGAGAGTGTCTTCGCTCGCCTAGAATGACTCAAAAAATCACTTAAATTAACAATTCGAATTAGAAAAGGCGCAGTGGCATCTGGAAGGGACTGACATACTCTTGTCTTGTCTTTCTGACGTCTTTCTTCTCCCAACCCCACAGCCCAGGACCCCCTGCCAGCTCCAGCCCGGGGCACCTCGGTCCTGGCTGTGAGACCCTGCCCTGTGGGGAGCACCCATTACTGCTGGCCCCCAGGGAGCAGCCGCCTCCACTGTGCCCTAACACAGCATATTAAGAGTAAAACAAGCTTTTTGATATAATATGGGGAAAAAAATACTAGCCGTTAGCAGTCTATTTCCATAAAGATCCAAAAGCAAAAGCAGCAGCAACCTGTCATGCTACGTAGCTGATGGATTTGCTTAGAAGACTTTAATCACTGTGTTTATCTTGGATTCACAGCTAATGAAAGGGTGCATCATGCTGCAAGCCATGGAGCTTAAGCTCCATTAACTAATCAGTTTCTAACTCTAGGAATTAAAAAAACTGAGAGTGAAGCAGTGGTCAACACAATATCATACTTCTACAATTTCAGAGGAAGCAGTACTTCAAAGCGCAGTTTTTTAACAGCAACCTGAAAACTGGACTACAAAGGAGATGCCAAATATCACTTTGCTTGCTAAGGGAAAACAGGGCAATGAAACAGGGCGATGAATGTCTTGAAGAACTAACATGCTTTGGGAGTATAAAACAGGGAAAGAAATAAATTAATAATTGTTGTCATCAATCAGATGTTGTAGGTACAGCCCAGCAACCGGCATGTCTCTGATGCTTTGCAGTCGGAGAGATATCCTTTGTATGTCATAGAAAGGGGAGAGAAAGGTGGCTTTGTGCCACACCGCAAACATATTTTTCCCTGAGCTACTTGATATATCTACAGACACGGTTCAATATTGTGCAGGTATGTCATTGTAGTTTGCAAAAGCAGTAGCGTAGCACCGTTCCCAGGTTAATTAGCTATACCCTTCAGCAAGGATTAGAAAAGATTTGAAAGCATCTAAAGCCAGGGAGGATTCAAGAAAAGCAAATAGCCCAACTTCTGTGGCAGACTATTGCCAGGGATTTGACTTAATCGGGATCTGTGTCAGCTGCATTGCTAGGCCTTCATGTAAGTCATTTTATTTTAGGTAAACATTTGCAAATGAACTTTTTGTATTTGTAGCGTCATTTGGGAAAGGAAAAAAGGAATATCTTACCAGCAATATTGTTATCTGAACTCTACAGGAACGTTTAGACCTTTCAAACTAAATGTCAAGTTGTTCCTATCGAGTCAAATTCTTGCAAATTTAAGCTAATTAGCATACCTACTTTCCAAGTCAAACCAGGCCCTTATGCTTTGCTTAAGTGGTATTAATATGTGAATACATTCTGATTGACGCAGCCCATCATTTTATGCCTGTAGGAAGAAAAGGGGAAGTTATGAGCCCAAAGGATTTTTCACTCCAGGCAACAAAATTCTTCATGGACATAAATGTAACTTTACTATGATAATTTTTAATACATAATTATATTATTTTCCTAAGCCAACTAGGAAACATGATCCAGCTGAAATGACTGTAAGAGAAGGGACAGAACTGATTAGAAAGGAATCCTCAAGTAGTAGTTACTGTTTTTGAACCAGAAGACTGGCACAAGAGGCCCGTAAAAGGTGAAGACCTGAGTTCTAGAAAATGGAAATTTAATTCTGTGTTGTTTTCTAATGTCAGTCCTCTCCGTGTCACATCGGTACACTGCAGAGATGGCCCCGTTAAATGTTGAGCCTTGTGCTCCGGTTAAAATACTTTTCTCCTGGTTACTGGTGTGGCAGACTCTGAGAGTTACTAAACTCAGGCACTGGGTAAGCCGGTCTGAGGCCATGAAAGCTTGCCCTGACTTTGCATCACTTTCTAGGTGCTACACTGGCAAAGCGGTGCATGGAAATTGAGATTAAAATCAAGTCATATTTTAGAGCTATTAACTTGATACAGCTAAAATGGTACAAAGGGGAACGCATAAAAAATTTATTTGCCTGGGGAACATTTTACTGTCAAAGACATACATTTGTGATAAGTATAAGAATTTGAAAATGCTGTCTCAACAAACAGGGTCACAGCCTATGCGAGCAGTGACCCATCCAAATCTAATCCACAATATAAATCTGGATTTGATATAAAAAGGCAAAATTCTTCTCTGTTAACCATATGACAGGATCTTTGCTGGTTGCCAAAAGACCCCTTCAGTTTAAGGAAGATATCACAAGGCTGTTCTTATAAGCCACACTACTTGTGCATACAAGTACTTACAGTCCCATTTTGTACTTACAGAATGTATTCATGTTGAAATATATGTGTTGAAAAGTTTCAAATTATTCTTAAATGAAGGAGTTGAACCAAATGGCTTACTCATTAATCAAATAACAGGAGAATGTAGCTTGCTTGTGCTGGCATAGTAAGAGTGGAGATGAGCAAGTCTTTGGAAAATAAGCTTGGTTTGATATTTTTAGAAAATGTCATTTAACCAGGATACAGTACTCTATTTTTGAAATCTTTTCTATGACAAATCCTGGCAAAACAGTAGATTAAAGTCAGATCGCGTGCCTGGAAAAACCAGGCACCAGCTGGGTGGCCAGCCAGTGGCCTTTTCAGACTCTTCAAGGCAGACACGGCATCCTACGGCACTGCGCCAGCTGGGTAAGTGTCCAAACCCAAAATATTCCAATATCTTTGCCTAGGTGTCGGTGTTGAAAATGTCCTCAGTAGCCACTTACATTTGTATCCATGGCTCACAAAAAAAGGCTTAAAAAATTTAGATAGAAAACCGTGCTTCCAGCTCCCAAATTATCTATTTAAAATACTTGGACAGCATTTACATAAAATACATGGATAATATTCAGTGCAATTACAAAAATAATTGCACTGACAAAATTAATTGCCATATAAAGTTTTCCTTTTCATTAGGCAACTCCAACTACTAACTCTCAAAGACTTTTTTTCTTTGTGACAGGGTGACTTCAGCTATTGAGACCATGGACTGAAGTATTGCCAAGGAGCCTCTCCAGAAAAACACCTAACTTTTGCATATATACAGATTTGAAATTAAGTTTTTAATCTGAAGAGTTCTTTTTGGACATTTTCATTGTGTTTTATTTGGAGATCTGGAGTTGAAACAAAGGATTCATACTAGATTTCTAAAACCCATCCCTGATAGCTCTTTCCACAAAATTTATTTAAGCATTTGAATGAACATGAAAGAAGCCCAGGCTAAATATCCTCCAGTTAACTTGAATAAAGCACTTGAATAAAGCAAGCTTTGCAAAGAAACTCTGAGCCTATGGAGACAAAAGTATAGCAAATGGGAAACTAGGAAGTTATAAAATCACCAAAGGATCCCTTTTTCTTGAGATCAAAACTGGAAAGATAGCAAAAATGTGAGTCACAGTTCCTGCAAAGTTTTGATGCCAGTGGTATTTTAGTATGTTGTGGTTTAGCCCCAGCCGGCAACGAAGCCCCCCCCAGCCACTCGCTCACTCCCCCCCGGTGGGATGGGGGAGAGAATCGGAAGAGTAAAAGTGAGAAAACTCATGGGTTGAGATAAAGACAGTTTAATAGGGAAAGCAAAAGCCACACACGACAGCAAAGCAAAACAAGGAATCCATTCACTGCTTCCCATGGGCAGGCCGGTGTTCAGCCATCTCCAGGAAAGCAGGGCTCCATCACGCATAACGGTGACTTGGGAAGACAAACGCCATCACTCCAAACGTCCCCCCCTTCCTCCTTCTTCCGCAGCTTTATATGCCGAGCATGACGCCATATGGTGTGGGATAGCCCTTTGGGCAGTTTGGATCAACTATCCTGGCTGTGCCCCCTCCCAGCTTCTTCTGCACCTGGCAGAGCATGGGGTGCTGAAAAGTCCCTGACTAGTACAGCAAAACTAAAACATCTCTGTATTATCAACACTGTTTTCAGCACAAATCCAAACCATAGCCCCATACCAGCCACTATAAAGAAAATTAACTCTATCCCAGCTGAAACCAGGACACAGTAGCAAAAGAATTAACTTTTACAGTCTAGTATGTATATTAGAATTATAAACAGGACAATGTCCTACCAGAAAAATTCATCAAAGGTGTATTAGCAACCAGTTTACATGACTATTTGCAATAAATTAATATATTTCAAAATTAATCTTTTTTCTGTCACTTTTTCATGGCTCAAAATGATACATATTTTTGTTTAAGTGTGAAATAATATAATTTAGAATTTTAGGGAAAAAAGCTTCCAACGAAGCTTTCAGCCTAAACTATTTTTAATCCTAGCATTTTCTGTGAATAAGTAAAAATATGAAAATGAATCGTGCTGTGAAAAACCACTAAAACAGCTTTTCCCCTAGGAGATTATAAATATCTGTATATATGGGCAGAACATTCAACTGACATGAAAAATGTTCTGCTAAGTTTCATGATGATGTAGTGTGGGAAAGCAGCAATACAACAAAATTGGTGAGCTCTACAAAAGGTGTAAGAACTTTCTTAGAAAGATACATGAGTGTAGAAATGTACACATTTATTAAAAAGATGTGATGCAGAAATGTCGAGAACGTGGCACTTCATCAGTAAAATGTGCAGGCAGCATTAAACGTAAGCAACAGTGTGTGTTTTAGTTTAGAATGCAAAATGAATTTATAAATAGTAGAGGGAACTAGTATGAATAGTTTTACAGATAGATGAATGAAATCAATATTTTTTCTAACTTTCAAATTAATTTAAGACAGCTGCACAGTTACTCCTCTTCACCAGAGGGCTAAGCAGATGTTAGATGGGTAGCTTATATGCTGAAAAGTTATTATCCTGAGATTAGCCTTGGAGGAACAATGATGAAGAGTGAGATAATATTGGAATATACAGCTTAGATTTTTATTTAAAGTTGAGCTTGGTGCTGCAGGTGTGAGCGACGGTGCCTTCAGCCAGCACCTCTTACTCCTCTCTGCTCTGCGGCTCTTTGCGCGCTGCAGCACTGTCTCTGGACTCACATCACCCGTCCCAAATAAAAGAGGAAATTGGCACCGAGTTCGAAGTGAGCAAGGAGGTGGAATACGAGCTGAGTCAAGCAGCAGGAGCCCTGGTCTCAGCTAAACCTAGGGAGAAGGTTTTGAGCTACATTTATGATGTTTTATTTTAATTTCCCTAATAATAAAAAGCAGACCCAAGAAGGCATGAGGACTGGAAGCTGAATCCACTCTGAAAATAGAGTGAAATAGTCACTAAAATCATTGAGCTCTTCCAGACAGAAGGCACAGGGCCTTGTCTACAGGGACTGTGAAATAAGGGTCAAGTTCTTTAACAGGTTTCTTGTCTGTCTCACCTTTTCACAGCACTGGCTCACAGTGCTAACCACCTACCGAGAGGTTTTGTAGCCAAAAATGTCTGCTGCTGCTGCTACTGCACTGAGCTTAGAAATAAAAACACAACAACTCGAACTGCAGGAGATGTTTTCCTTCAGAGAAAACCTTTGTACTGCAGCCAGTGGACTGAATTTGACTGGGAAACTAACAGAAGCTTGAGGAACAAAAATAGTAAAACTCAGTGACATGAGGAATTGCTGATGGACATGTATAGCAGGACTCCAAGGGCGAGGCTCGGTCATGGTCATATCCGTGTTAAAAGAGTCTTGGTTCCGTTTTTAGGATTGGGTATTTTGATACTTGCAGCCATTAGGGAGCATTTCTAATCATTCTTATAGGCAAGACGTAAGCCCCAATAAGAGAAGAGCTAAAAATGCAGGTTTCTCTCACTCTGAAGAGTCTGTGAAAGAGAAGACGGACTCCTCACAGAGACCTGGGGAAAAAAAAAAGCTGTTATAAGAACTTGGAGGACACAGGTCCTAAGGAAACACTCAGTAGTTCAGCTATCATCAGAAACTAGAGAGCATTTAAATAATTGCTATAACTGTTGAAGACCCCTGAAACAAGGAAAGATGAAAAGACTATTCCCAGATTTTAATGCCAGGGCTGTGAATGGTCTTTGTTGGCGGAAGAACGTATTGTCAAGACTGTCCTTCTCTCACAGGGAACAAAAGGACTATGTCTGGCTGCAGAGCCGTCGAGACACCCGACAGAAGGGAGGAAATGCCGCGGGTCAGGAGGAGGAGCTGCAGATGGCAGGGGGTTCTGACAGTTTTTGGTATAAACAGGACTTCTGGATGGCAGGTCTTTATCTTGGAGCTGAGCTCATGCAATTTGTGACTGCAGGAGAGCGAGAGAGAAATGAAAGCTGACCCTGAAACACAGCTACAGAGCTTTCCAGTTCTTGGTCATTAGTTTATACCTACCTCTGCTTGATCAGAGCACGTACTGTCACAATCTAAAATGGTTTCATGTTGTCCAAGTGCATTTTTAAGAGAAAAGGAAAACATGATATTGTTTGCTTCCCAAGCTCTTTAAAAATAAAGCTGCCATTGCATGTAAGAGAGAGCAGAGCTGTGTGGAATGGAAGGAGCAAAGGAAGAATCTTGACAAGTGAATTGCGGGAGGAAAACTGGTTGCTAATGCAAAGGCTCCTGGTTAAGAGCAAAGAGCATGCTGCTGGGATGTAGTGGAAAACACAACAGGACATATCACCGTCATCTTCTTGGTCTCTTTAAACGTCAAAGCAAGTTAATTTGGGGAGACAGGCTGAAGGGAAGAGACCTTTTTATTCTGCATCCTTCTTTTGTATTAGTGTTTTACTTGTATCAGTGTGTTACTACAGAGAGGATGAAAAACTTCCAGGTCTGCATTTAAACCCGATGTTTCATCCACCAGTCCTTCACAGACTTACCAAGGGCAGTATAGAAAGCTTCACGTATTAAATTCTCTGAAGTAAACATGGTGAAGGCTGCAGCGAATGTTTTGATGTTAGGCTAGTCTGGCAGGTATTAGCGGCCTACATGAATTTTCTTTTTCTAGCTTTCATATTATTATATCTCTTTTTCTGTTCACAGTATTAAGGCAACAAAAAATTTGGCTCTAGTCACGCACTGGCAATATCTCTGTAGTCACCGCACAGCCAGTCCTCCAAGCAAATATTTAGTCTAACTAAACATCGTGAATGAAGAGGCTACTGGAGTATAAAGTAGGAGCATAATCTCTGAGGTTTTAACCAAGGCATTAGAAAGACCTAATAATAGCAGGGCTTTGCAGAGATGCTAAGATAAAGAAAAAGCCATCTTGAGAATGCCCTCAAGAAAAGCTTTGCCTGTCACCAGTCACTTGGCAACATGAAAGATAAGCTTGGACCGAAAATCACACAGAAAAATGAAGATGGCATAATAATCATTGTTACAGTTTTATGAATCTGACATTCTGCTCGCCAGCACATCCTGAGTGACCCCATCAGATATCTCTGCAAGGCAAAATGACTCTTTAATATTTAAGCCCACGTTCAAATATTTCTGTAAGGCAAATTTTACCATGGGATGATGGAGAAGAAGAAGATGATGAAGCACAAAAGAATAAAATGTCTTTTCTCAGTGGAATACTTCTCCACATCATTGCCTGGATTGCACTCCAGTGCTCTCCTGTACGCTTGAACTTGGGCTTGTCTCTCCTCTACTGCCAGGGTCAGTGTCCTTCAAAGTCAAAATAAGTCCCATTTGCAATGTTGCTGGACTGTTTTCTTCAAACAAGAAATGTTACACAGAATATACAGACCAAGTTCCCTGAACGCATTAGGAAAATCAACGGGCAATTTTGTTTCAAAGCCTACTTTCCAGCCAGCAAATAATGAATAACAAGGGAATCTGGTATCAGTAGTTTAGAAGTTTTATTACTGTTGTCAAGTTTCCCATTATTTTTGGTTTTTTCCAAAGTAATATGGTTTACCTAACAGTGAGAAGCAGATGGCTTATTGCTTATAAGTGGTTATATGATTCTTGCAGAGAAAGTATATTGAACACTTTTTCTGTTTTTATCAAATAAATATTTTCCATTTATTTGCTAGAAGAAGGGGAAAGGCAAATATAAATTATATTGTATACAAATGAATATGGATATATCAACAGGAAATGAAACACTGCAGAAATAAATATTCTAATATTTTGTTTTCTTAAAAGAAGAGAAGCTAGAGTTAACGGCCACTCAAATTTTAAAATTCATAAATGCCAAGATTTTAGGGCCAAAAGAGGACTTACGAAAATGTAGTCTGATCTCCATAATACCTACATAATGCAGGCCATTAATCCATGTGTAATAATTTTGGCATCACACTGACGATTTCTATTAAGCTGGAACATATTTTGGAAAGAGATGGTCCAGTTTTGACTTCAGAAATTCTCATCTTGACCCTGTGAATTTTGATAGTATAAGCCCTATGTTTTGGAAAACTGAATTAAGAGACTGAGCCTATTCTGAGCATAGAATTGTCTGCCCAATGCAACAGAATCCCCTCTGAAGGTAACAAGTTGTATCTGAGACTCAGATAGACTTGCTGCAAGATATTTTCCTGTTTCTCCTTCATTTAGTTACTCAGTCCAGTCAATTCTGAATTTAGTAGAACTTTATAGTTATTCCTAAAGGAATTCTGTGCAGAAAAATGATAACAAAGGGTCTTTCTGCAGTTTTTCCCTGTTTACCAAACTGATCATGGCAAATGAAGAGAGAACTTATGCAGATGAGGCACCTGTATTAACAATCCTCTCTGTTTTCCAGCAGCTCAAAGTTAAGCCTTGCCCAAATACCTGTATGCTCATGAAGTTTACTCTTCTGCAGGGAGGAAGCTGTGACTAGTTCTGGCGGTACGAGTCTCTGTATGAAAGCATCCTTTTCCTTGGCGAGAGAGAAGCATATTTGACAGGCACTTCTTCAAGGCACTTTCTTCCTGTATCTATGCTTTGAAGATTGTCACAGTGATTCACAGGTTTGAGCGTGCCGTCTTATTTGGAGCTGTTTGGAAGACTGTAAACATGTTGGTGATATTAGCAAGCAGACTAAAAACAGACAATCCTGTTTCCCTTAATATGAAAACATTTCAGTATTCTCTGCTCAGAAAAACACCTGCAGTCCTAGTCAAAGCAACACCTAATTCATCTTCTATGGAAGAAAATTATTCCTGTTGTAACTTCACAATCTCTTCACTGAAATAAATGGATTTATATTAGAGAAGGACTATATTCTTTATGTTCATTTTTAAATTGTTTTAGATACCTTTGACATTAACGCAGTTAGGGTACATTTCAAACTCTGAACATGGCTGCAAAAAGTGATCATTTTTTTTCCCAGAGATACGTAATCTAGAGAACCCATGTTATATAAACCACTATTGATGTCAAGGAATTGTAACATACTTAAAGGGCAATTTCTGAAAAAAATAGATGATGTTATGATAAAAGTGATGGCAAGACAGGATGAAATTCATACTGCCTCTGTCCATACTATCCATGTTTTGTGGCTGAATAGAGGACTTCAATCTTGAGAGACGTCAGAACAGGAGCTTTTGTGAACACTAAAATATACTAAGAAAAAAGCACTCCACAAAACCACTTAGCAATGTCAAGACATATATTTTAGCAAGTGATTATGAAATAATTTCTCTATAATCCTGAAAAACTGAATATTTCTTGCATTTTTGCCATGTTAGCCCCGATTTCCAAACCATTTGTTAAGGGTGTTTTAATACCAAATTAATGTAAGATCATATTTTATCACTAACACACATTAATAAAACAGTTATATCACCTAATGGAGCATGAAAAATATAAATTTCTAATGAAGCTCCATGTAAAAACTGGAATATTAATACAATACCTCTGACTGAATAGCAGACATTGCAGTGGGATCCTGTGGAAAAAAACCCCAAACTATAAAATGTTGTACCGATAAACATCACCAGTAGAAATTAACTGCTTGCTTCCTCTTTTACAAGGCAAAAATTCCTTGCTTTTGAAGTTCAAAATTTTCATGAACTTCACCTTGCTGAGAGTCGACGCAGGTGAAGTCCCAGGGGAATGCAGCCACCCACCATTACAGCTTAATCGGCGGAGAAGAATCTTGCGGTTGAAAGAAACTACTGGCTGCCTACAAAGGGCAAGGCGATGCCTGTTTTGCACCGCTCCACGCTCACTCGTGGCAGGTTCCTGGCTTGCTCTCTGAGCGGGGAGCGCGGTGCCAGTAGATGGCATCCAGAACGTGTAACATCGTCGCTGGGGCTCTGCAGGCCTGGCTGTCTGCAGCAAGGTCCTCCACTGGCAGCCCCTTACTGTTGTGTCCGAGTCAAGATCCTTGGAGAAAAGAGAATAAGGGCTAATGCCTCTGCAGGGCGAAAATACCTCCCAGCACCAGCTGGTGCATATGGTGGAGAAGATGCAACGTGTACTCACTTAGTATACCCAAGCTATTTTAGAAGTTAATTCAAAAGCAGTAGGACAGATCTATCATGTAGCACTTGTTGATGCTTGTTGGGATTTGGGAGAGGGCTTACCCTTTCCTTCCAGTCCTTGTATGGGCTGCTCCAAGCACAGGACGCCTCCTCCAGCTCTTCTGAATTTACGTGAGGACAGTCAAAATCCAACCCTTCAGCTTGTAAACTTAGGGTTAAGTAAGGCGAGGGTTTATAATTAAATAGGAATGTCTGTTGATCCCTATCACAAATGTAAGCTGGGGGTTTTGTTCCTCGTAGCACAAGCTTTATTGCTCTCATACAAATTCATCAAAGGCAGTTTTCTTGCCCTCTGCTTTTGAAACGCAAGAGTCCCAAGAGTTACGATGCAAAGAAGAGGTTGTGTGAAAGCAGCGTCAGGCAGAACCCAGTTTAGAACAGAACTGATGAAAACTAATAATTTAGCTACATTCTGTTTTTCAAAAATGTTCTTTTCCACAAAAAGCAGCTGTATAATACGTGAATGTTACATGATAAAAAACTAATGATAATCAAGAGTTCAACAGTCATTTCCTTAGAGATTTTGCTTACATTTCCATTAATAACATAAATTATAGATGTCCTAAGTTATAACATTACCTAGCACTTTTTCATGGCATTCATGACTTATTTAATCTGAAACTGCATGCTTATGTTTTCCATAATGGCTATCAAATGCAATGTCAAGATTTTCTTAAACTAACCTGCTTATAAAGGACTTATTTCACAACATACAGGTTATTTCTTCATCAAAGAATATGAGAATAATTGTTACCAAATGAAAACTGCAAGAAATATATGACTGCTCTAATTGTTTTACTAACTATATTACCAGGTTTGAGCATAATCATTAATTGGAAAGTTATCACTGGCCATGAAATACACAAGAACATTTAACTCCCTCCCACAGTGACCACAAAAACACGGAGAATGACGGTTTAAGTAGTAATCCCAGAGATATCAGGCAGTGCTCAAAAGCTAAAGAACTACCAGCATTATTGCTGTGAAGAAGGAGGGACTCAAAACCTTTCAACCAGTCTGTTCAGCCTTAGGCCATCGCTGTCAAAGATGATAGCAGTGATTATGGCCTGAAATTATCAGATTATTTTATATAGGCCTTTGACAACACCACTGCATCATATAGTGAAAGGTCTGTTTCCTTTCTCTGTTTCAAATGCCTTACTTTGCTCCAGTGCATATGCAGACTTCAGTCAGAAAGTATTTCTCATTTACATGACCTAGATAGAAGAATAGTGAGAAAGATGTTCCTTGATCTTTTTTTCTGTTGGTTTGCTATATTCAGCCTGGAAGAAAAACATAATCATGGGAATGCATTGTTTCTTTTATGTTGGTATTAGGAAGCAATGCAAGGTAGATTGGGGGATAGATCTAGGCAGAAGCCTTGCAATAAATGGACAGCAAAACACATGGAATAGCTTTAGGGATTACAGAGTTTTACTTATTTTTTAAAAAAGTTCCTTGTTTAGTGACTTTTCAAACTTGATTTACTACAGTGACCTATAGCTGACAATAACTGTAAGCTAGGTGATTTAACTCTAGCATAGCTATGTTTAGAACCATGTCAGTAATAAGGACGATAGCTCAGTGCAATGGGTGGCTTATTCCATGATTACTCATTTCAGAGTCATTACCTCAGCTGGCGTACCGGACAACCTGTATTAAAAAGTGCTATGAACTGACTTGAACTGTGGTTGCAGAAATAGTCTGAACGCATCTGGACTCCATTTGGCCTTAGCTATCGCTGAGTTGTACCCATTACTGTGGTCAGTCACAGGTTCCTTTTCTGATTTAGACAAGGCTTCCCATGTTTCTGTGATACTTTCATATGACAGTGTGAGAGGAATAAATCTTTCTTGAAATAAGAAAGCATGAAGCCGTGGAAATACCCAGGTACAATCTTCCATGGACTGCCACAATGAACATACCCATGCGATAAGTTAAAGGAACATTTGCCTGGGTTTAGAATGGTTTGTGGCAAGCTATGGCTACGCGCACCGATCTGTGTAACAGATAATGAAGCTGAATAAATAATCTGCTCAAGAAGGAGAGAAACAGAGCTGCCATTTTTAACAACTTTAAATATTTCATTCCGAGATGTAGTAAAAAAGTAGATGGTTGTCCAAAAAGTTGTAGAATCCCAAAATACAGACAAACTGTGACTAGTAATAAAGAAAAACACAGGAGATGATCTAGTAGTCAGGATCTTTCAGATTATAGTTACTGCCTGAACTAGCACCATGGTGGTGAATAACAGTATGAATAAATGAAAATGCAAACCATCTTTGTGGAGAGGAGCCTCAGTAACAGGACATGAAAAAGTTTTAAAAAGTTCTTATTCTGAAAATGGAAGTATTGATTCCAAAATAATAGTTTTGGGCTTCTTTTGTCATCCAAGGTCAATTAAAATGAATGGAAGTATGCCCACTGATATTGATGGGCTTTCAATTCAGGCTCCATCCTCTTTCAAAAATATCTCAAAATATAAAAAAATAAGTCTGCCCAGTCAAGCACGGGTAGGAAATGTGAGACAAAAGGACATTGACAGAACGTCTGTCAAATTACAGGAATTAGGGAAATAGTCCAAATAATCGTGAATGAAGATTGTTTCATGTAATTGTGTCCAAATAATAAATTAATACACAACGTAGCTTATCTCAAATTCTTCCATGCTTGTATTGAACTTAAAAGAATTTACGAGGGGTGATCATTTTATGAAAATAATTTTAAGAAAGCATAGCCTCCAAACAAACAGCTTGCACAGTTTCCAATAGCTAACAGAAATATTTATTCTGAGTATCTCAGTTCTAGTCCACTATTCAAAAAAGAAGTATTGTGTATTTGAAATCTTTGCCATTGTGATGTCCATTGTAAACAGCTATTTAGACAGAACTAAAGCTACTGAAAGTGGTCTCCCAAAACTCATAGAGGAAGCTGACATGCTGTTCAGCTGGAAACAGCCTTCTTGAAGGAGAATTGATGTGAATCCTTTTGTAAAGGAGATCTGTGCTCTGAACACTCAAAATACATCATAGAATACTAATCACACTACTTTCCAAAGCAAAAGAAAAATAAAAAAGGATAGAGTGCATCACTGAACTGAGAATGGTACGTCTCTTCGGAGACATTTGGGGGCGGGGGGAAAGGATGCCTGCCTGCATCCTCATCTATATAGACTTAAAGAAAAACCCTGAAGCAGTATAGCATAAATATTCCATTTGTATTTTATGTTCCCCCATATGAGAAAGAAAGGACAGATCTCAGCCTGGGTAAATTAGCACAGCTCTAGTGCAGTGAGGGAGACATGGTAACAATATCGTCTTCTTACCCTCGTGTGCTGGTGGAACTTGGAGCAGTGCAGGAAGAAAAGGCACAGATGAAAGACTACTGAAAAGAAAGGTGGAACTGCTTTGTTCTGTCTTTTTTTCTGGAATGTGAGTTTCTCCCCCTAAAATAAAATAGTGGGGCTGCATATCTCAGACAATGCATCAAACAGAAAACACGCACCTCTTCAACCACATGATGCAGAATGCGTGCTGCATGAGGTGCAAAGAGTCACAAAAGGGTCCAAAAAACGCTGTTTGGCACATCTCGTTAAAATGTTTCACCTTCGTTTTATGGAAGGGTAGTAAACTTCAGTATTAGGAATATTTAAAACATGTTTTTTCTCCCTAACAAAAGGGAGAGATTGACTAATGGTCCCAGTGCTTTGAATCAAAATACTTGCTATACTTGTCTATATTAAAGTGCTGTAGTAGTAAAAATTGACTGATGCTGTCATTCTTTCACTATAAAATGAGAAGCTCATAGGAGGAAATATATTGGCTCTGCATGTGGCCAGATAAAAGAGTTTTCTTCCAATAGTTTTTTCTTGGGTAAGACTTTTTATACTGTGTTTGACATTCTGAATTACATGATTATATAGTGTAAGACTCCAGCAACATTTTGATTGTAAAGATGGAGATGCTCAGCATTTTGCCAGATGCCAAGTGATATTCTGATATTTCTATCTTCTCTTTAAACTGAGTGACAGTCAGCATATTCACAATGAAGCCAAGACAATCTGCTATCAAGTTACAGTAGTGATATTTTCCCTGTTGAAGATCCCAGAGCTTGTTGGAATAAAGCTCCTTAAAACTCAGTGTCTGGAATAGCTCCAGCTTGAATCGCTCTCTGTGTAATATAATGTTATATTTGTGCCAGTCTAATAAGTAGATCACTGGGTAGAGGCTTTTGTAAGTAAGTCTATACGTACTGCACCATTTCCTGGCTCTGTGCTCCAGTGTGTTGCAGGCTGTGTGCAGTGGGGGAGGTGCCAGAGCTGATCAAGCAGTGTAATTTTATACATTACTGAATCAGTGCAGGAGAAACCTGGAGGGACAAAGCATCATCTTCTCTTTGGACTGCACTGTAAAATCCTACAGCTCTCTCAGCCCAGCCATGCTCTGATACATTTTTTCTCTCCTTTTTCTGATTTTGGTGTGAATGATAAAGTGATCTGATGATGGCTCTCGTTATGGAACCTATTAGCAAGTGGACGCCCAAGCAGGTAGTGGATTGGATGAAAGGTATGATCATTTATTACCATGTATTGTCTGTACTTTGGATTCTTGCAATTTGCATATCTGCTCTTGTATTCTTTGTTTTGGGAAGAGTTTATTCAGTTTTAATAATCCGTATGCTGCTTTGCACAGTAGTTTTTAAAGACACGACTGAGGAGAGAGGCTGTTTAAGCTGTGCAGCATGTTGTTGAAATTTCTGCTGAGAACTGAGTAGGGATCAAATGCATTTGTTGGTAAATGCAGACATAAAGTGTTTGTGTCTCGTGGCTCCATTATGCATTGCACAGTGTAACGTTATTATGTTTGGTTGCTTTAAATTTGCCCTGATTAGGTCTGTTTTGCTCATATCAGGTGATCTGATGCAGTGGCTGTGCAGCACTTGTGTGTAGTTTAGGGTACCACAAGGAGCATAAGGTGCCGGTGACTGGACTGAGGAATTCTGCTCCTTTAGTGACACGTCCTGATTTGTTCAGGCTTCCCAGCCGCTCTTGCTCGTGCCGCTGTTGTGCCTAACGCACCCGCGTCCCCGTCCGTCGCTGGTACTGTGGACAGTGCAGCCCGTGCCGTGCGTGGGGCGCGCAGGGGGAACGTGCAGGGCTGAGCACGGCTTCGCTGGGGAAACTCTTCCTGATAACTTGACAGGAATGATGATTTCCCTGCACATTCACTGTTTCACAACACAGCCATAAGCTGTGACATGTTTTGCTTTACAATGCTCGGCTGTGCTGCAAACAGATTGGGTTGGATGGGAGGGTAAAGAATTGTTTGTGATGATAAGTGTTTTAAATTTCTCCAGAGTGGGGAAAAATGTATTTCCACAGGAGGATGCATTGCTGTTGTTAATCATTGCTTCTGATGAGCTGTCTGTCTTAGAGACAAATAATTTCTGCTACAAGGGATCTCCATTATATAAGGAGAAGAGGTGCAAATTTTGTTTGTACGTTACTCATGCAAATAATTTCTGTAATGTGATTACTGAACTTATTGGAGGGTTGAATTGGATGCCCACTATAATATCCTGAAGGCTTTCAAAGTATTATCATTAATAAGGAAATGGTTTTGATTTCATTTTGCTGAGATATGTCTCCATACTTAACTGAAATTGGGCTGTTTAGGTGCTCATCAGACACAGTACAGTTATGAGCAAACTATTCTTTTACAAGCACACAGTATTGTGAAGCTAATGGTATCTAAGGGAATGTATGTAGTTTGTTTCTCAGGTGTTTGTGAACTCAGGTTAATTCGGAGGTCTTAAGCAGGTCATTGGGATGGATCCCGAAACCATTAGATATAGGATTCATTCCCATACTCCAATGTCATGACTTGAAAATAATTCCTAATGTATGTGCAGAGGAGAGTTTTCTGATCCACACCTTTATTTTCAGTACCCAAAAGAGTTAAAAAGTGGACAGATCGTTATGCTATTTTAACTCATTACTTGAATTATAATGTGAATTAAATGTCAAAGCATGTATGATACTTGTTGCTAAATTTAAAAATACTTCCTGCTACTTTTTTATCCTTTTTGATGTAAACTAATTACATCTTGGGTAACATTAATCCATAACATATGTAGTGCATACCATGGGAAGCAAGAAGGTCATACAAACAAAAGGTTTTTAAATGTACGGAGTTGCCTGACAGTTACATTTCTATGCCAAGACTGCATACTGCATCCGTAGGGACGTCTGGAGTAGATAGTATCGTCAGTAGTGTGCCTCTGGGCTCAAGCATAAATAAGTATAATGCAATGAACATTGAAGTATTCACAAGATAGGTATTTTCCTTGGTAACATGAGTGCTAAGACCCACAAACTGTAAAGCTGCACATTTGTCCATTTTTACCATGCTAATGTTACAAGCCCTTTTTTTATCCTGGTGTTACCTTTATAAATGCATACTTCAATTGTAGCCAAAGAAAAGACCTAACACGCACAAATGGAAGCATACCAGAATTAGTTGAAAACTACTTGTAAATCCCTTACTTTACAAAAATTGCCCAACTGTGGCCACTGTTTACTTGTAATTTACAGATATTCTGTTTGTCAGCTCCGTTAGCTATAGTCATTCTGCTAAATAGCTATTAATGTGTTAGAGAGGTCGAAGGTCTGCACAGGTAGTAATATTCAAGTGATAAGGTAGCTTTTACGTATGTCTTCTATACTGAAAGGTACACTTTGACAGCATTAAAAGGTATGGTAAAGTCTTTTTAGAAAAATTACCACGTTATGAATGTGGAATATTATCTTTGCTATAGAAAGCAACATGTTAATAAACAATGTAATAAATATTGCAAGTGTAATACACCTTTTTTTGGCTTAAAAATATGTAGTCAATTAGCTTTATTTGTAAAGCTTGTAAATTATAACATATTTCATAGGGAAATGATAGTAATATGTCTTTTTAACTTGAATTTATCAGAATCATTTAAGCTAATGTAACTTACTTTTAAAAACTGTTAGCAAAGTACATGCTTTGAAATTAACTAGCAGGAAGTACCAGCAACGTCAAATCATTGAAGAGGAGATGGAAGAAAGCCACAAAAATAATGTTAATAGTTTGAGACCTGGCTACCCAGAATGCGTCCTGGTTACAGCGTGCTATTAGCAGCAGCAGCTGCAGCCTAAGCCCCAACCAAGAGGAGACACCCTTCTGTTCTTTTCCTTAAGGAAATGTTACTTGCCAAAAAAGTAAAAATCGGTAGGCTTTAAGGAACATTATTATGACAAGTTGGCATCTTGTATTTATCCACAGTTCCCTTCTTGGGAACGCATTCAACTGGAATTCAACTTGGGAACTGCATCTGATGGTGTGGACAACCTGAAAAGGCCATGCAAGTCTTTAGAAATTGATTCCTGAGGCTTATAGAGGATCTAGAAGTTAAGACTCTAGATACCTTTGTGTTAAAGAAATTGTCTTTATACACAAATATTCTGTAAAGTTTAGCAAATACACAGCAGAAGGCACTGTGGTTAAAAAGAAAGTTTTCAAAGGAGCAGAAAACATTAATTGTGAAGATATTTTTAACAACAGTTTTCAGTCACTCTTCTTTTTTTCCAAATTTTCCAAAATTTTAAATTTCTCTAAATGGTTTTCACTTCAGAAAACGAGCAAGTATTTCTCCTGGTATGAACTCACTTCTTACATAACGTAAATGTTTTCCTGAGGATATGTACTATGGACCCAAAAGGTACTTCAAGAGAAGAAGCTTTGCCTTGCTCAAAATCCATTGTGCCACTGTTGGAAAACAATTATTACCCATAAAGCTTGCAAGTACATTCAGAATCAGAGTAGTTTTCAAACTTGGTCGGTTTTTCCTTTGATTAATTTTAACATACTAACGTGAGTGAATGACAAACTACACTTCAGTATTTACATCTGTAATGCTGCTACCTGGAGACTGAATGCTTTTTGGCCCAGGAACCCCTGCACTTACTGTGCAACTCGGTGACACTTTGCAGTTGCAAACACATTGTCAGTGAGCACTCCTAAACCAAAGGCCATCCATTTTAATATGTATGCATGCACTATGGAAGGTAATCCTGTACAGAATTTGGGAGTTTTGGGGGGGCAGAGGGGAGGTATGATGTCTTAATCCTGACTCTTATTGGCACTTAGAATTAATAAAAGCGTGATAGTTTGTGTTTTCATTGTAAGTAGAATCTAAAAGGTATTCGCTGTACTTTTACAAATAACAGCATTTAAGGTTTTGTACTTCCTAAGTGAAGCAGTTTACAAGTAGGTCATTTAAAATGTGAACTCATTTACAGTGATGTGACACCTCTGTCCAAATAAATACTAACTTTTCAAAACAATGTAATGAAATGAAATGAAATACAATGCAATGAAATGCAGCTGTGACTTTCAGAGAATGGAATGTTATTAAACAGCTGAAAATTAAAATAGGAAGCCACTTATTTCTTAAGTACCTGTAAGTAATAACTCCACATGGAGTCAGTTATTCAAAGTCTTGGGGACTGACAGTAAGGTTTGTCTGCCAAACCAGCCTGCAGTGGAGGTTTCTCTCACAATGAATGCTCAGCTTCAGATACTCATTTCACAACTGCAACCCATTTTTTCCCCTTTAAATCTAGAATTTCTCCACTCTCAACAGGAGATGCAGACATGAAAAAATAAAAATTAATTCAGTTGGTAAACTGATTAACTGTGCTGCACTGATCCTGTGCAGAATAATTATATGTTTAGCTGAAGGGTTTTCCTTAGCATGTAATTCCCTGATTTCAAGCTGGCTCATAAAAGAGAAAGGAAGGGAGGGAGGGGGGAGCTGAGAGCAGGGAAGCTGATGACGTGAGTGGACTTGTTAGCATTCACATCACGCAGGGCTCCGGCAAACCCCTTCTCAGTCTTCTTTTGCTTTTCATTAGATCACTACCTGTTCTGTAGCAATATGTCATAACCAGGGAGTCTCCTCTATTTACAGAACGTAATATATAAAATCTTAGAGCGTACTGGAGACACAGCTAAATATGATCTACTGCAACAGCAGCCTTATAGGTACTGAGCTGGATGATACTTAGCTTTCTTGATCCCCCTTCATGACCTTAGAATCCCGTAATGCAAGAACTCGACTTCACAAGATACAATTTGAAACTTGAGTAGATAACCCAGGTCATATCTTATTTAGAAAAATGTAGGTTTTATAACATCTTTTCAGTTATTTCTGAAGACAAATAGGTTTGGAAGAGAACTGAGAGCCACAAATAAGAGATGCCCTCGGAATTAACATTGAATTTTCAAGCAGTTCTAAAGTAAAGGTTTCATCATTTTCCTTCTACTCTCACCAGTTTAAAAACTGAAACAATTTACTGTTGTGGCTCCCCCTTGGACTACTGTGTTCCACTAGCACCACATTTCCAGTTGTCCCTAGGAAGTCACTGAATCAGAATTGTCTGCAGTTCCTCTCTGATTCCTCTTACAAGTTTCAGACTGTAATACTTTCTAGTAATACATTTTGGCAACAGCTACTCTGTTAAATGTTGTAAACTAATTGCTTTAAAAGGGTCAGAAGAGCACACCTCAAAGTTGACTACTTTGCAATAGAAGTGGTTAAGATCAGATTTCAAGAAGCAGGTTCCCACTCTTAGGTACAGTTAAGTGTTGGAATAAGCTGTCTGGGCAGGTTTGGCCATTTCCTTTGTAGGAGGTTTTGAATACAACTAAGAAGAGCTCAAACATCCCTCTGGAATGGTTTATGTACCCAGCCTGTCCACAGCAGAATGGCCTAATGTCTTCTCAAGGCTTCTGCCAGTTCAGACAAGATCTTGGGATGGTTTCTTGCATATGTATGACCCTCATCTTTGAAACATGTGAAAATGGTCCCAAAGAGATTACAGCTCTAGCTTCCTTCTGGATATTTCATGGTTTATATTTTCCAGAATACCTGTGTGAGAAGGCTGTCCTAGCTGCAGATATAGGTAGATGCCTGGGATGAGTCTGCATTTCAAATATTCTGAGAACTAATGTCAATGGGAAGACTGGATTAGGGGAGCAACTACAACTTGGTTAGGAGAGAATATGAAAAAATCATACACAAACTGTAACCTAAAAGTTCAGGATCTCAGCTCACTGTCTCTGGGAAAGGAAGTCTAGCACAGGTGAGTTGCTCTCATGATGAGTAAATATGGTATGAGGATATATTGGATTTTTCTTTATTCTCTTTAATTTTTTACTTTCTCTTTAATTTTTTAATTTATCTTCCATTGTCTTGATTTTCTTTAAATTCTTTTTAATTCTCATTTTCTTCTAAAATATTTGCATATCACTAAGAATTAGTATTTATAAAAGTTACTGGCCAAAAGACCTGACAAGCATGTCATGTTGTTGTTTTCACCTATGGTACACATGGAAAATGAAAGCAGATGCAGTCAATATTGACTATAAATTGTAAGTAATAAAGGTATATGTATAATGTTCAGACATAGCTGGAAAAATATTTAACTCTAGTGAAAGCCTAGCAAAACCGAGTCAGAGACAAAGTATTCAAGATCAAATCAGTACTCTGTTCCAAATGCCTAAAGTTCAAAAATCTTAATGTTGTATTTTATAAGAAGCTAACGGCATAGCCTCCTTGAGAGCAGAAGACATGGTATTCATCAGAGTTTCAGCATCAGAAGCAAATATATACCCATTCTGCTTTTACTCACACTTTACAAAAGCCCCATTCCTTTCAGCCTAAGAGATTAAGATATACAGAGCTCGGAAGACTGGCAGGATAACTAAGACCCAGTAACCTCAAGGCTTTAACTATCATCACTTTTAATTCAACTTGTGCACCACTGGCAACCTGGACAGGCAACAAAACACTTTGCTCAGTCCATTACTCCATTTTCTGCCTTCCCAGTAATGACACAGCGGTATTTAGTGTCATGGCAAGCTGACCTACACGCTGAGTAAAGTATTGTACAAAGACCTCCATATATCAAGTCGAGCTGTAATATTCTATGGAAATTATTTGGCCAAGATATTTCTGCATCCCTATCACTATGATCTCATTTTTACTAGGACCTTTTTGAAGACCAATTAAAAACTCGTCTATATATCTTCCAAGAACCAACTGGATTAGCACTATCTCCATAAAAGATTTCAGCAACATTTAGCAATTTAATGGTCTATATTCGTTATCTGGAGATTTAGGGATATGTTCTATAATTTCCCTATCTATAACACAGATACATTCAGACCTTTTAAATAAATGTACTTCTGCTTGCAGAGAGAAGTCTGAGCTGAATGAATGTCTCTCAAGTCACATTTATCAAGCTTAACTAATCTTCCAGGTCATTATGTAAAGAAATTTATTTTATTGTCTTGAACCTTAATATAGGCAGCCAGACACAATTGACATGCATTGCTGTATCTTGTAACCTTACCATATGTTCTTAAGACACTTTATGCAAAATCCCCTCCTTTCTTCAAATTCTGACCACTATGGGGAGAACACAGTGGCAATGCAAATTCAGAAGAGACCAACCTTCTCCGGATCTCCATATTTCACAATGTATTATATTAGGAAGCAAAATTCAGAATAAATTGGATCCTGTGGATGACACTTTCAGATCATATTAAATGAGTCACTGTATGTCAAGAAGCTGCAAAGATACTGGATCCTGCTGAGCAATAATATACTTTCACGGTTTCTTCCCAGACATAATCCTGACAACACTTTCTTGCCCTCCTAATTCCTGATTCTAAATTTTCCCTTGCTTTGGCAGGAATGACACCAACACATGTACCATAACATTGAGAACTCTGTGTGTAACACCTCAGAGTTACTTTTACAAGTTTATAAAAAGTATATTTCTTAGAAAAATAGCAGAATGTCTCAGTGTTACAGTATTTCTGGCTACCTAAGTTGGACAGCAGTTTTAGAAACATTACACTTTGCAAAAAAATACATTATGAATAGGATTTTAGTGTATGCCAGAAAAACACTGTCTAGATGGTGGGGTGTTGGGCAAAGTTCCGTTCCAGTTCCTACATCTCAAAACCAGTGGGAAGGCAGCTGCATGCTTTCTGGGTCTGTCCTCAAGGTAGTCTCCTAAATGTACACTGTGAGTCAGATGGAGACTTCATGTGCTTGAGTAAAAAAATAGTCCTACCAAATGAAATTTCCATGCGTCTGTTTCTGACAGGTTTAATGTCCTGCATTTCTATTTGTAATGAAGGAAAAAATGCATGAGGCACAATAAATATTGCAACGCTTGCATATGCCAGGAAAGTAAAAAGTATGTTACAGTTTGTCCTGAGGTGTTTTGCAAATTTGTTTTAACACCTACAAAGGTTTAAAAGCTAAAAAGGAAAGACCTTATCCTTTTAATGCCATTCTTTCTGAGAACGGCTGTCCTGCCATGCTGACAGAAATAGAGGTTGTAGTTCTGCTGGTGAAATTGGTGGCACTGTTGATATTAAATGAAGCATTGTACTTAATGAACTACAATAGTATAGAATATTGCTGAGCAATAATATATATTCATCCTCTCCCTCCAGAATAATTTTGTAGATATCTTCTAAATGCTACTTTTGTAGTTTAGTTTTTTACTAAACACAAAACTTTCCCCCGTTCCCTGATGCCATTATAGTGATGACAGATGAGTTGGAAAGATGGAGCTTAGTGAGTTATCATTATAGGATTCAGAAAAAGGAAAAAATTGTAAGGTTGTATTTGTGAAGATCTCTACTGACAAATAAAATTGAAATTATTTCTGATGAACTAATACTTAAACGGCTCCTAAGAAGTATCCTTGTTGATCTTCTATAGCGATGCACTCAGAAGAATTCAAGGCCAGTACAATGTTTGGTTTTTCCTACTCAAATTCCCCACCAACTGTTTTCCAGTAAAAAGGAATTATAAAAAGGCTGTGATGCATTTTAGTTATAATGTGAGTGATATGTTTAAAACAAAAATGTAACCAACAATAATTTTACAAAATACATTCAGCTTTATTCCCTACAAACGTGTCCACCTTTTTCATTCTAGACATTGTACAAAGCCTAGAAAAATTGTATGGATTTCAAGAGTTCTTAATGCAGAAATTGTGTCTTCTAGAACTGTACTGAAACTACTACAACTACAGAAAGGATTAATTTGACACATCTGCTTTTTAGTTTACATGGAAAGCTACCTCTGTTTGAGTTAAGACAGACAGTAGTGTCATCAGCCTGACAACTCAGACATAGCAATCATCCCTTGAAGGAATAGCATGTTCTAGCTCTCTCTTCACCAACTTCCCCTGTTCTCTTTTAATCTCTCTCCTCTTGTTTGTTCATATTATTGTCTAGCAGTGCGATTCTGGCCTTTTTCACAGTCAGATGGAGAGTAAGCATCAGATTGTGAAGCAATTCATTCATTTAACATTAAAAAATTCTAGCTCTGGCCTTATGTGTCTCAGAGAGTAGAGCGTTGCAGTGACTTGGAAGTGAACTGCATTCAAAACCCAGGAGAAGGCAACGAAGGGAGAGCAATGGGAGAAAGAAATGGAAGAAACAACGTGGGGATGATAAATTCCTTTTCTCCCCTCTGCCCGGTACTCTCCGATTGGTGTCCAGTCCTGCGTGGGAGTTTTTACTGTCCTGTAGTACGGAGTTCAGGTGGTACGTTAAATAACACAAAGCTCAGCTGCTGTACCATGCTGTCTGTCCTGAAATGCAAATATTTCTACTTTTTCAAAACTTCATTTTCAAAATAACAAAGACAAGACTGTACTAAGCATTAGCAGATAACAGAAACGAAGTGATGATATCAGCAAGTTTTGATCTCAAGCTTAGCAAACCGAGGGCGCTTCTGTATGTTGCAAATGTGTGCAATTCCATCAAAGTATTCTTTTATAAATAAAAGATTACCATTTTGACAGCCTCAGATTAATTAGAGCAAGTTGAAAACCACCTGCCTAAAGCAAGTTGAAAACCACCACCACCCTAGCACAACTTCTGGTAGCTTTAAGGTGCAGCTGGAAGAGGGCATATATTGATGTTTCATTGATTCTACATTAAAATTGCCTGTGAATATCAAGGATGCTTCTAACTTCTCTTTCAGACTATGAAATGTTGCTTCCCTGGAAGACATGGGGGAGGTAGTTCAACGATGGTATCTATTTATGAAATTCTTTGCAATGGATAGGAACATATCGTAGACAGGAATGTGCTGCAGTGGGCGCATTCCTAAAAGCAGGAAAGACATACATAGGCATCTGTTATTGATCACGCAGCACGAACAATGAGCTCATAATGAAAATGTCCTAAGTTACAGAACACTAAGAAGAGATTTTAATTGCCCATTGTCAAGAGATTTTAACTGGTCGTTGCCAAGTCACCCTGAGGATTTTCCTTAGTTGTACACGAAACAACTCAATGGTTTACAGAGGAAAAAGACATTCAAAGCAGAGAAAAAACACTTTGAACCTTGTATTTGAATCATATAGTTGAAGGGAACAGGTAGAGTAATGTAAGAGAAGTTCAGAACTAATAGAGAAGTTTAGAATACCCACTACTTCAATGTCATAAAAAGAAATTGATCCACTTAGTGCAGTAGCTAAGAGATGCTGTATTTCCAGAAATAAATTTTGGAGAATGAAAAGAACTAGTGAATGATCCATCAAAAATACAGCAAATGATGAATCTAAGTAAGAAAACAGAGAAATGATAACCATAAATAGAGAGACAGGAAATTTTCACATAGGAAATAAAAAGGCAGGTAAAGGATAAGTTTAAATAATTACAATTTTCTTAGGAAAATGGAGGAAAACACTTCTTCAGACTTTCAAAAGTGGCCTCAAAAACACTAGGAAATGTGCTAAGGAAACCATCACACACTGAAAGAAAGATACACTGGGGCATCTTATTAGCTATTTCTTGTTTCTCTGATAATTCTCAGAACAAATTATCAATAGCTTTTGTGGTAGCAGCAGAAATCATTATTTGCATATCAGCAGTGAGGAAATACTTTAACTAGAAACCAAATTGCTCAAATGATTATTCAATGAAACTGTTTTAATTCAATCTCTGAATCATTCCAAAAGCCATCAATATCACTTAGAATGTGAAAAAAAAAGCTTTCCTATCCCCTATTTATGGTAGGTTGCTCTTTGCATGTTCTCTCCGCTGTTAAGTTCCATAAATTTTACATATTTAAAGGTAGTTCTGTAGTAATTCATTAATAAGGCCTCCTTTTTGAAGTCCTCTAGTGTCAAAATAGCATGTTTTATTCTTAAAATATTTTGTATATTTCCATTTCCTTTTATGAACAACTTTTGCAATAAAAGGATGTTGATATATGAGGAATCCTGGCATTCGGAATGAATTAATTCCACATAACCCTTGGCATTTTTTCAAAGGCATTGGTTTTCAAAGGTATTTAAGTATCCTATGAATGTCTTTGGTAGGTCTCCAGCTTCCATGTCATACATCCAGGCAGAAGTTCCATGCGAACCAAAGCTGTCTGGTTCTTCTGTGTAACATCAGACTGGCCTGCTGATTGCCTGGCATACAAAATTATTCACCCCAGTGCCTTTTTTTTTTTTTCTTTTGCCATCTTATGTCATATTTGATTTGAATTGTTGGAATTTTCATAAAACTTATTCTTTCAAATCTCAGTAATATCCCGTCTTTTGAGGGCAAATGGTAGACAATATTTCAGTTTTTGCTTGCAAACTGTCACATAAGCTGTCACATAAAAAGACAATGTCACCAGCAAAATTAAACCTTATAGCATACCGTTAAGCCATGTTAATGGCATCCTGGAACAGCCTGTATTTGTTCTCATAATGAAACAAACAACAATGGTGAAAGAGCAGAAGCAAATAAGTTGCATCTTTGGTTAACCCTAGTAGGTGTTCATGCAATCTTGAGTTAACATTATCTGTGCAAGCCACACCTTGGACTACTGTCCTCATGCTGTTAAGAAAGTTTCATTAAGATGATTAAGAGAAGGCCACAATTTTATAGAAAATTCATAAATTACATAGAATATGAACATAATTATTATAATTTTGTAGCAGTTCAAGATATACCAGAATGAATTATGATGTGTCTATCAGACCATCACTAATTCTTATGGAGACAATGGCTTTCTCTACTCCACAGCTACCATCCCCAAAACATGATAATGAAGCTCCATGACGAAGCATTCGCTAAATGATAACAGAATTTGCATTTTTTTGGTTTTGGTGCAGCAAAAGATTTCTCAGGAAAAAAGAATCATTTAGTGGATATTTAGTTATCATCATTTAGTTAATAATCATTTAGTTAAAATATTGGCCAACTTCTTATTCTAAAAAAGTACATTTTGAAACAGGAACTGTGATTCTCTGGAGAGTTAAAAATAAACAAGGTTTCTAAATTACATCCAAGAAGTACAGAGGAGTTTGAAGGTAAGCTTATTTCATGTTATTTCAGTCTGAAGGTCATCTTACCACTTTCTGTAGGCAAGATTCTTCAGTAAACTTGATTTACATGTCTAGATGACCAATTGTGCTCCGAGATAAATTCACGTGATACCTCAGACTTATTAGAAATTGTGTATTTGAAGAAAGCATGTGGTCTTCCCTTAAGGTCCATCCCACAATCTCTTTATCTGTAATAATCTTAGGAAAGGGGCATTATCTGAGATTTTTACTGAAAAATTAGAAATTCAGTAGTATTTATAGACTATGGATGCACTATCATCTGTGTTGCTTTCAATCCAAATGACTGTCAGTACCACTTGTACAGTAAAAGAGAACAAGAAGAGCATGTTTTGTTATTAAGTTTTCTGCAATAGATATCTTAACGCTAACTGAAGTTGAGCTCATATTAGTGAATCTTGCATACAGGTAAACCTGGTCCACAAGTCAGTCTAGCAAATGAGACACAACTATGTAAAAATAAATCCATTATTACAGCGTAGCATTCTTTATACAGAAGTGTCATTATATCTTGCAGACCGGCTGTTCTCGGTTAGGTAATAAAACTGATCAAGCAGTATAATTAGAAAATATTCTCGAGGGACACTTTGGATGACAATACAGTCATGCACTGGTATATTCTAATTTTTTTATTTAAAATTTATAGTGATCTATCAAGAGTTCTCTTGATAGAACCAACTAGCAGCTAGCAAAGAAGCAACGTTTATTAAAGCCATGCTTATTTCCAATGTTCATTATCTTCCATTTTGCCTCTGTGCAATTTCTGTTTACAACTTCTGTGTTTTAACTCATTGGTTTGACTCTAAAAATCAATAAATGCTTACAGACAAGGAGTATACTAACAGGAGTTGAAAAAAGCCTACCTAGAAATCCATTGAAAGAAGACATAGTAGTCTAGTGCAGTTATGGGCATATGCAGGTATGACTTCTGATAAAAAATACATAGGCAATTACACAACTGCAATTGTAAATGAAAGTGAAAAGTACCGCTTATATACAGATGCACTGGCACTGGTTTGCAGATACATCAGACTGGAAATGCATACACTAATATAAAGGTAAATATGATATTTATGCTTCAGAAAATGATCATTTTTCTAAATCCGTATTGAACCAAGTCATCATGGTGGCACTTCCATTTTTGTGCTGATGAAAGTACATGCTACTGTGATCTAAACCGAGTTTCCAACAGACCGAGGTGATAGAAAGCAGTCAAAATGCTTTGAAAAACAATGTTAAAACTTGTACCCTCATCCAGTCCTGTTGCAAGCTAGAAGGTAGACTGCACTGTCTGTTCTCACTGTTTGTATTGCCTGGTTCACTTCTGTTTTAAACCACAATCACGTCTCAGTCCACAGCTGGCATTTCAGTTAAGGATAACATTGTCCTTGTGCAGCTTTTACAACAGATTTTAAAACTTTTGAGATGAGAGGCACTATGTAAAGGTAGTGTCATTATTAGCATCCTGCTGCGTGTTAGGTTCTTTTCTTTTTCAGACCAAGTAATCTGGGACAAAGCAATATTTACTATCAAAGAGCAATGGCAACCTTATATACATTGTGTACTATTAACTTTTTTTAGGCTCTGGTGTCTCCTCTATAGCAGTATTTCAACACAAAACTCTGCTGTTGCATGGTTCGGGACATTTTTGGATTGCTAATGAGAATGCCCACAATGACAGGCAGAGGTGGTAGGGACTGAAAGAGATATGCAAAGTTCAAACCAAGTATGATGCAGGCAAAGGTTCTGAGCTTTACAGGTAGTAAGTATTTCAAGAGCAACAGCTCTTAAAAGTGACAGGGAGACACAGTGAGATGCAGAGAAATGGCAGTTATTACCATTAGCATCTGTAGCACAGGAAAGTTATAAAATTTCATTTTGGGTGCTTGCACTTTGGAATCACAATCATTATTCTACAGTGCAGGGAAACTGCTTCAGGAAAGACGTTCTGGCTAACAATGGCTTCATTGGGGAAATCACATCTTCAAGATGGAAACGTTTTTCTGCACACATATAGCCCATTAATCAAGGGAAAAATTTGAAGCATCTTATTCGTCATATTTGCTGTGTTTGGCTTTGAAGTGATGAGAATTAAAATAATGATCTTGACTATTATTATTAAGTAATATGAAATGGTTTGTCTGAAGGAATAAATACGATTGGGCCTGTGAAGGTTCAGACATCTGGTACAAGCATACGTGTTGGGAATCATTAGCTAATTGTTACAAAAATACAACAAAAATGTCTTTTTAATGATAGAATTGAGGCCTTCAGGAGGACTGCTCCATGTGCTTTCCTCTTGAATGAAAGCTCCTTACTGTCCCTGCTATGCCTTGCAGCTCTCCAAAAGCATATGCAACGCTTGTCAAGTTACTAAGGTTACTTATTTTGAAACATGTTCAAAGTAGAAAATAACTTACACATCTATTGTCAAAACTAATTTTCAGGAAAGGTTGTATGTTGCACTGATTTTTGTGTGGTAAATTGTCTTCTCTTCTAAATGTGTGTATGTGTGAATTCACATTGCATTGCAATGTCAAGACTTGGTATGAATTTCCTTAGTACAAATGTACCAATGTAAGTCTTGGTACAAACGCTCAGGTGTATAGTTAGAAGGTGTAAGTGGGTCCGTGACATAACGTACAGCCACTGCATTTTGTATGGTCCAGCCAGAAGTCCAGTGAACAGGGGAAAAGAGAAATGAGGTGATAATTCTGGCAGGGTCCCTGAGTCTTCCCTGCGAACTTGAGAGAGTCACTCCCGTGGCCGTGCTTTCCACTCCTTATGCACTTAGAGAGCAACCTGTTTTGCTGAAGGGTCTATCTCTTATTACGAGAACATGCAGCATGAACATAATGAATCTTGATTCAGTAATACGTATATCTGATGATTTTTCACCTAATGATACTGTGTTGAGTTATCCCCAAGCCATGACGGAGAATCTTGTTCTTGTCTAAGGCCAAACAACCTTTACAGATATCTTTATAGGTCACATACTAATTCATGCCCAAGTATTAACCAGGAATCATATACAGAAACAAAATAATGTGGTCCGGTCATCATAAACCAAGTACTTTGTGAACCAGAGCCTATGGGAAAATATAATAATAATTCTCTTTTCCTTTTTTTGGTGTATTTTGATTTCGTCTTTGATTCTGTTAAGCTAAAACATCTTCACAATTTATTCAACAAATATGACTTGCCGCAATCTTCTTTATGCTAGTAATTTAAGAAAAAAAGCCTTGGGCTGCATAGCATTATTAACATTGAGAATGCCTGCTGTTTCTCAGGTAGCTGTCAGTTCAGCATAAGGAAAAAGCTAATTATTTTAAGCAGGTCAGTCAGGAAGAAATCTGTAATTCTACATAGCAGTTAGAAATCAGTGTCCATTGACTTTAGCTGAAATTTGCCACTGCAGAAATATGTGGCTGGAAAATAATCTACTGGTAAAAATACATACTGCCAGTATTTAACAATGTAATCTTATCAGGCTTGAAATTAAAGTAATGCATGCAAAGTAGCTCCTTGATTTGCATTAGGATGAGGCTGAGAAGGATGGTGAAGAAAACAAGAAGATGTGAATAAGAGAAAATAAATCAAAAGTGTGTCGGCAGATATCCTCTTTCTTGATATAACAAAGTTTTTCTGCAAGAAAAGTGGATAAGAATTATAGAAAACTTCTCAGACACTGGGCAAGAAATCCCAAGAAATTATACTATGATATATTCTGTATTTTTATAAAATATTTATTAATTTTAAAAGGCTTAAATTACACTTGGGGGTGTCAAATCCCTTGGAATTCAAAGGTATTTAAATACTACAGTCTATTTACTTATGTTAAAGAAACACTGCTAGATTAAAAACTCAGAAAATTCTATAAAAACATTAATTTCCTGTATCATGTGGTGCCAAAATAAATTTTAATAAAGTGAAATATTTTATATCCAGTCTACTTTTTCCAGTGTTAAATGCTTAGCTTTGATATTTCCTTTATTTTGAAGGATGCAACGGGGTAGACGATTTTACTTTGCAGCAGTTACAATGGACTTTTTAGTAACGACAGTATATATTTAGGAAAAAAACACTTACAGAGATATCATGCCTCATTCTCCTATCACTCCTACCAATGTAAATCATCCTCACTATGAATCACCGCATCCAACTGTTTATGCTTTTATGCTGATTGCTTACAAAAACAATCTGGTTTAGAAACAAAAGGAATTCTCCCTTATTAAATGTAAAGGAAAGGCCACTTTAATTTTTCATATCAGATAATTACAACTACTTTATTCACCTGCAGGTGACATCAACAGCATGTGCACTGAATGGTCCACTTAAATCAATGGGACTGCTTCTAGAATATGGTACTATTTAGTTTATTAGTGTGTCTATGAACAAACAAACTCAACAAACCAATAGTGTTTGGTGGAACTGAAGTGCCCCAATGGCAAAGCCACTTTTTAATCTCTTTGAAAAAGAATTAAGGTAAAATTTGTAGACTTCCTGAGCCAAAATCCGTTTTGGCTCTGTGAGCCTAAAAAACTCTTGTGGTGATCATTTGTCTGTTCCTGTGTATCACCAGACACCTGTAGGCTTAGCTTGGCTGTAATCCCATAACTGATTCGAGCAGAAATTCCTTGACTCCAGCAAACTCTCATTTAATAGGGGTTTTACAGTTTTAGTAAATTTTGTTTCAGCTGCTTTAGTTCACATTTTCACTGCTTCAAGAGAAGAGTCACATCCTCAGAGCTAAACTTGCATGTTAAACTACGCGTTAGACACATGCTTTTGTTATTTAAATATATACTACCTGAACAGTCCTCTTGGAAAGAATAACCTCGTTTTTCCTTTTGAGTGCATAAATGGAGTTTTCCAAAAGTAACTACATTCTAAATATGTCTTACGAGCTCCAGTCTCAAAAGAGATGCGGATACAGCAAAAAAGGAAAACCTAATTCAGTTAATAAAAATGATTAACTGTGCTGCATTGATTGTGGCTAGACTGATTACACATTTAGTTTAAGGTTTTCCTTAGCACGCAGTTCTCTGTATTCAAGTTGGCTTGAAAAAGGAGGGAGACTAGAAAGTACAGCAGGGAAGCTGATGACGTGAATGGGCTTCTTAACATTCACATCACACAGGGCTCCGGCAAACCCCTTTCAATCTTTGTGCTTTTCATTAACTCACTACCTGCTTTGTAGCAGCTTTTCTCAAAACAGTGATTCTCTTACATTTACATAACATAAACGCTAGCAATGTGCTAAGTATCACTGTGGGATTGACATGCATACAGGCTTCTTTGATGTTATCCTTAAAAAAAAATTTACATCAGCATGAAATTCAGAAAGGAGGAGGAGGAGCAGGCTGAGGAAGACATCAAATAAGACAGACGGACAATTCTGGAACATCGTGTTTGAACAGCCAACTCTTTTGGAAAGATATAGCTGGGTCTTTGCAATATGCTTTGTTACCCTGTAGAAAGCATTGGCCTAGAATGTTGATCATTTTCAAAACCAGAAGATACAAAGATCAAACAAACATCAAAACAAAACAAAAAATCTTTCCTCAACCAGCATGTACACTAAGGCGATAAATGTAGGCACCACTAAGGAGAATTATAGCAGAAAGAAAAATCTTCTGCCATAGAACTCCCTGGACAATACAAAAGCTCTAACTGTCATCATCTTCGTCAAAACTCTTTAGTCTTCCTTTTTAATGTTCCTTTTTTGCAAGCAAATACTGAATTTTTAGGCAGAAAATTATTCTAACAGGACAGCACGTCTCCTCAGCCAAACTTCCAGTATTCCTCTCTACATTGAGAATCTAACACTTTATCACAAATTCCAACCTTGAATTCTGAAACCTAAACAGGTATTTAATTACAGACTTTCGTATGTTTTGCTTGGGGTGCCACCCTTGCGATCACAGCAGTAGCTGAAGCCCCCAGGCCATGTGGACACGGGAGAGGAGACACATGCAAGACCTGCATGCCTTTTTCGAAGTGACACAGTTACACTGCTGGTAAAACAGAGCCAGGAAACTTCATTCTCAGGGCAAGTATATCAGGTTATTTTCATATTTCCAGCAAATGATATTTTTTATCACCATTGAGAAGGTGAAAATTATGGTTTCTTTGTGCATTAATTATGTGGAACTTCCAGAAATAAAGCCTTCGGTAATGCCCAAAACCATGATGATTTCAGGGGCACATTGCTTAATATTGCTAAGAAACTCTCCACTTTTCTCATTCTCTTATTTCCCATCTTAAAACATGGAAGCAGAGAACTGTCTCTTCATAACCAGTCCTACACTCAAAAATACTTTTTTTAGCAATTTAATAGAGTAAAAATGCTATGCTTAATTTCTTTTCAGTTCTGCACTGCACAGACCTTTAAGACAAAAAAATACACTGTGTTAGGCATTAACTGAATGTGTAAAGTTTGCTCATATCTCTCTTGGTACTCTCCGCGTTATAGATTTTAATTAGTTTATGAATCTAGAGAAGGCACTTTTTTTGTGTTTCAGTTCAAAACAGGCTACCCAGCCTATCTCTTTTTTAATTGAAGAAGTGCATGTAATATTTTTTTTCCTTTTGCTGTAATAAGTATGTTGGAAAAGATTGCCGTTTCACAAAGACTACAGCTGTCTGCCCTACCATGTGATGATGCCTCTGAGTCATAAGAAAACTCCAGGCAATCCCCTGTGTTTCTTCATATGCTTTACGATACCTCTAATCACAGAATAGATTTTGTAGGAATTTCCATCACATCTCTCCCTCTTGATTCTATTTTGTCTTGGCTGATGTAATCTCACATACTTCCATTGCTCTTTGTAGGTAATGGGGAAAAGAAAAAGAAGAGCGAGAAATTATTCTGTCACTTTTTTTCAGGTTTCTACCATTTGTCAGCCCTTCCACTAATGGTTGTTACAAAATTAAAAGGCATGGTTAGAATGTGGAACACTAACACATTACATCTGAGTTACACAATTTTCACTTCAGTTTTGAATTTCTAACCAACTGCTCTATTTTAAGTGTTCCATCAGGAGAAAATGAAAGTAAGCAATTAAAGGGAAAAAAACCCGAATAAAATTATAACAAATCTGATTCCATAAGACATTCTTTTTGTTTATTTTACACAGATAGAGTTGCAAGGGCTCGTTTCTCAGTACATTTTGTCTCAGAAGACTGGGTGCTTCAAACACAGGAAACAGCTTCCCAGAATACCGCCTAAATGCAGACAGATGTTTATGTTCCCTTCCTAAAATGTCTGATCTTGCTCAGCCTGAATTCAGTAGCTGAATTCAGTCTCCTAAGGAGTTCAGCTGGAGCTGAATCAATTCTTGTAATCACCAGTTCAAAAAGGTCTTTGGAAATGCACAAAAGTCCAGTCAAAGTCACAGAATTTTTCCATTTTCTTGGACCAAGGCAAGAATGCCATCAAAGGCAAAGTTTGCATGAGAACGGAACCTAATAAAAACATGTGATTGCTCTGATAGATAAATACATAAATTATAAATGGGATCTCCACTTTGCAGAAGAGGATTGCTATTATAAGCATCGTAAAAGTGATACCACAAAGCTCCAGGGAGCAACTACAGCAGAAATCAATACATGCAGCAAGTGGGCTTTTATGAGTGATGCTGCTAAAAGAAATGACAGAAGGATCACGAGGGGAGGCACAGTTAAGCAACTGCTGTACAAAATAACTTATCTGTACTGAGAATCAGGAAAAAAGTGGATTTCAAATATCAGAGAACAACACCTCTCAGAAATAGTACAGTATCTGCCATATCAGAGCTGGACTTCTCTGGCAGTTCTTTCGGACACTTGTGGTTGTCCCTTCTGATAAACGACAACTACATGGAAGGTCAGTTCAGAAAAAATGATAGAATGTACTTTTCTGTATAGGTTTTACAGATACGTCTTTTCCTAAATCTTAAAGGCTCCCAACTGACCATGTCATTTATCAATTCCAGAAGAAAACCAACAGATTTAAAGGTAACCTTCAGTACAATTATAATGCAGTTATATGCTTTTCTGTGAAACACTGGCAGGTAAAACAGTATTGTTGACTTCAGATACATCTGGTGCACTGTTGTGGTCAGTACCTCTTACTGTGTATCTACAACATCTTCACTGTGGTGTTAATTCTTGAATTAATTTGGCTCAATTAGGAACATTTACAACTCAAAAAAGTACTCAAGTGGCACGGAGGAACTGCATTACCAGAGCCCAGTAGCTAGGTCCCCACTGCATTACTAGTGTGACTGTCAGCACCACTTGAGTGTCAGACCTACGCAGACTGGCTTGCTAGCTTGAGTTTGGAGCATCTGGTTGTCACAGTATTTTCAGCAATTGTGGAATGAACGTGGTTATTTTTTAGTAATACATTTACTACAAAATATGAATGGTGAGATCCTCAAAAGAGGTTAGGACCATCTACGAGAAATACATTCCAGAAGCTTTTATGACTGCAGTCTTAATGTAAACCGGATCTTTAATTGCCTCATGGTTTGATACAGTCAATGTTGTGTAATGTATGTGGTCAAGAATGGTATCAGAATTTGTATAAGTATCAAATCATCCCACAGCTAACAATAATCACCAAAACTTTCTCCTTAACAGCTAACTTTAGCATTTTACAGCCTCACAGTATTTCTTGTTCACATTTAATTTCACAAGTATGATTTGGCCAATTTTCAGAATACAGGCTGTATCTTTTTGCATCAGAAATTACCTTTCTCACCAACAGGGCTTCGCTCCAAAGAAATACCTGTGATTTAATACTCTCTTGTGGCATTTGGCTCATCTAGCCTGGAAAATTAAGATTGGTTTTGCTTACTACTTAAATTCCCAGTAATCACGTTACCAGTTTGGCAGTTATGATAACTTTTACTGAATTCATTTCCATCTCAAAAAAAGTCTCTTTTCGTGACTTTTAAAGCTCATTCTGGCTGCTGGCAAGAATTCAGAAATGCTTCAGACATTACTGTTTATTTTTTAAATAAGTTTGTCCTTTAGGAAAAAAAATGTGAAGGTACATCTCATTCCTTAAACATTGTAGGTCTAAATGTTAAGTATGACAGCTGAAAGATCTCTCTTTTTCAGTTTTATGCAGTTTAAATTTGAATTAGTTTAGATGGTTCTTGACCAGTTAATTTGTCTTGACAGCTCTCAGGGTCACATTTAGTTTATCCCCCTAGGTGCCTTGTTCTGTAGGAGAATAAACTGCATTTGTCTCATCCACTTGCCTTTGATTTGCATATTTGTGTGAATAACTACAAAATCGTAATAATCATAAGAAAGAGATTAAATAAAATGTAAAATAGATTACATTAAATGTTTGTACTTCCCTCAAGTGTTGCCTGAAAGATCCATTGATGTACAAAAGGACCACTGAGTACACCAAATGCTGAAAACTTGTGATGTAATTGCACCCTTAAAGAAGGAACATCTTCCTTTACTTTATAACCAGTCTCAAGTATTTTCATATAAATATTTACATTATGGTTATTGGAACATCTTGGGGGGGAGGAGAGGGGGCTGATTTGCCTAAAATGATGATAGCCCAGCATTGGAGGACATCAAGTTACTGTAAAGGAAAAAAATCGTAGAGTCATAGAATCATTAAGGTTGGAAAAGACCTCTAAGATCATCTAGTCCAACCATCAACCCAACACCTCCATGCCTACTAAACCATGTCCCAAAACCATCAGAAACCACGTGGACTAATAGCAAATCAATTTAAATTTGTGTAGGCAGAAAGTGTTATTCTTGCTCTCCAAAAAAAAAAGAAACCTAAACTAAGCTATGATGTCATAGAAGATCTTCGAAAAAGAGGTGCATTAAGATAGCATCTTCTAATATCAGAGCCGTTTGTAAAATAAAAGCAAATAATAAGTAGAGTTACTTGAGCTCAGACATCTCAGGAAACTTGTGACAACAGAAAAAGGGTGACTAGAATGGACTGGGTCCACACAGTAATTTTGTAAAAATATATCCATATATTGATTAAAAACAAAACAAAACAAAACAAACTGAAGTTGATTTACTATTCAAAATGGCAGGGGATTTTTCATACCATGTATATGGAAGTCATTCAGCCACTGCACACTGCAGCCTTTGCTATTACTTTCAGCTGTGTTCTTCCATATACAAAGAAGTATCGTTCCCTATAACAGAGAAGTGCACATCAGCACATGCTATGTAAAACGCCTCCACTTGAAAACCTCTCTCTACGTATATGAATATTCAGCAAATAATCTCTCTTAATAACAGGTGTCTACAGCTGCCAAAAAGGTCTATTATCGTACAACACTTAAAAGACTTCGTAGTGTCTGCAAAGAAAGACCCCATGGGTTTGCACCTGAGTGTCAGTGACATTGGGAAATACAGTCAGGGTAGAACATAAATTTGAATTACACGACAAAAAAGTCTTTATCTCATAGCCCTTCCAACAGTTTTCTTTAAACCACTTCTACTTCAAGAACCCAGACAGCTAGATAGTGTTTCCATCTGTAGATAAGAAAAGCTGTAAATAGGTTTAAGATGTATGAGTCCCCTGAAACTTAGTGGAGTTAAGGATCTTGCTTACACAGAAAACATGAACTTCAACTCAGGTTCCCACCAGCCTGAATTACACACAAAGTGAACACCTTTCACTTTTAAGCTGGAAGCAAGAGTGAGTTTACTTAATGAAGGACAGTCAGTTCATATCAAGATCACTGCAGCAATCAAACTGTCCAGACTATATGCCTGCATGTTTTAAGGGGGAAAAAATAGACACTACAGAGGATAGACGTATCTGGCATTTTTCTGGTATAAAGAAGTTAGTAAAAACAGTAACATTTGCCAAAAAAGAGAACATTAGATAAGTATTAAGAATATTAAAAGCAAGAGAAGCAGATGCATAATGCATGACTGTGAAAGGTGGTAGGCTTAAACAGGGGAACAGTAATCAATAAAATACTGAAAGAGTTGGCTGTAAAGGACAAAAAAAGCAAGATTACATCATGAGGGCAAGATCTCAGCAGTGCACCTAGGGGATTCTAACAGGATCATATTTGCAACTGGAAAAGAACAGACATAAGGTTATGCAGTTAATGCCTAAAATTATACTGCTGCACTGTTATCAGCCTCTGAACTGAAAAAAGAATTACATGCATAACACCGAAGGCAATCAAAGAGAAAACTGTATTTAATAAAGCAATAATAACAGCTGACAGGATCTGCCTGCGTAGATTGGTAACTTCTATCAAGACAGAATTTACAGAAACAACTTTCCAGCATTTCAGTCCACGGTTTCTTAGAAAATACAGAGCCATCAGGAGAAGCTATCCTAACTCAGAAACAGTTAACACTTGGGAACGAACTGAAGAACTAAAGTGAATTCACTAAGGAAAAATGATCTCGATGTATTTTATTTCCAGCAAGCACAGTGATTAACATAAAAACTTTAAAATGAGAGGCAGCATGTTAAAAAACACATTAATACTTCAGGGATTTACATGCCACCAACTGTAAATTCATGCTGATTTATACCAGCTAAAGAGGACTACAGTTTTCACAAGCAGCTACATATCTTCAGGATCAGTTCCTGTGGAAAGCCAATTCTGAAAATTATCTGGGTTAGTTTAAACACTCTTAATGGTGGGTTTTTTAACCTGGAATATTTGGGCAGTCTAGTTAAGGAAAAAACAAACGTATGCTTCTACCTAGAGATCTGATGGGGGAAGGATGAAGAATCTCTGAAAGAGGGCAAAGAAACATGATGAAAACATGATGACCCACCTGTAGGCTGGGTGGAGTGGGTGCCTCTTAATATGCCACTGAAACACCCAGAATTGCACATCTGACTGGGGACTCAGATCCTAACTAATTTAGATGGTTTTGGAATTTTACTTTGTTCTTCTAATGAATCTTCAGGCTTGAAGGCTATTTACAAGCTTTCTGATATTCATACTAACACTGAGGGTACCCAGTCTTGGTGATGGAAGCTTGAAATCTGACAAGGATAGTCCCTAGGAAATAATACGGTCTTTTGGTTCGTTTGTCTAGTACGTTAGTGGAGACAGGGAATTATTGCAACCACTGACACAAAAGTGAGAGCTATTATGGGCAACTGTAATATTTACATAAAATACCAAAGGGAAGAGTGGGAACCCCCAGAAGGAGGAAGAGAGGAGGTGGAGCTGATGGAGTCTACGCTGATCTTTTTTGTCAGCTTTCCAGGTAGAGTCAGTGAATGAATTCTGAGCAGTCTCAAGCTCAGCAGAGAAATGACTCATTGTGCTGTCTTCTCTTAAGACTACAGAAAGAAAAGCATGCAGGCTGGCTTTTCAAACATATTTCCATGAGAGGTGCTGTGCATGAATTATGTGAAGACATACCTACTAAACTTCATTTGGATCCTTCAGTCCGACTTGATAAAGTGCATCTGCTTAGATAGCTTTCACAGGTTATTTAAATTCACTCCAGTGGGTTACACACGAAAATTGCTTGCAACAGCCCTGTCACATCATAGTGGCTCAGCAGCCAGTCTCAAAATGAGGTAGCGGCTAGCAATCAGTAACTTGATCAGGGCTATATGCCTGAAATGTGTTTCATAGGTTGTACTACCATTATTATGCATTTATACCAACAGCTCTTCATGATTTATCAAATTATCAGGTTATTCAAATTAACTTTTTAAAATTAAGTCTGCTGGAAATAAATGCGTCATTTTATTTCATACCTTGTTGGCTCAACCATGTTTCTCTTGGTTTATAAGGCAATGAATGAAGAGAGTAGTATAGATGCTATGAAATGCAATTTCACATGCATATGTGGATAATTTTATACAGACTATTTTTGCAAAGCTGAAGCAAAAGTTAACAAAAGAACAATTTGGTTTCATAAAGATGTCACAAAAGTAAGGGACAGCTAGTTAATTGATTAATAATTTAAAAAGCCATTTTCTTCTATCCCTATGAAGCCCAGAAATATTCTACAGTATAGCCAAGCAGCTTGTAAAATAAATATCATTTGACAAAATATACTTTTCAAAATAAACATTTTTTTCTTTCCTTTTGTTGCAATAAAATGACCCACAGGCTCTAATAGTTTAGAGTTTTGGGCCTAAATCCCCAATACTGCATTTGAATAGATCTTTTTAGTTGCAGAGCTTAAGGTGGCATAACTTGCAGGATCTTAGCTATTATAGGTAATAAGGACAGTATTATTTGCCATATCCTAATGAGTAACAATATAAAAAGTTAGGAATAAATTATGCTCCTCATGTGCAACAGAGACAGAGGACATGATGAAAAAAACGAACTAAAGCTAAGAAGAGTAAAGCAAAATAAAATACTGAATTAATGGCAATTTTTAAAATAATTATTTTGTAAACAATTTAATACTTAATCTCATAAAAAAACCCAAATACTGTAACATGATAATAGGGCCAATGTCCTTTAGTCAATAATTGCTTCAATTTACAACTACACATAAGCAACTCCCTTGAATAATGCTGAAGTTAGAAAGACCTTCTCTGGGTTAAATCATCTTTATGGAATGGGGTAGAGATAAAGATGAAAATTATGACTATAACTTTTTATTCTGAGTCAAATAATGTTTGCTTCTGCTAAATGCAGAAAATAGTTTGGTGAAAAATTAGTAGTTTTGCTTTGACATACACAAAAATCGTTAACTAGGTCACCTTGACAAAATAAAGAAGTTAAAGTTTTGTGGGTTTAACATCAGACTGACACTTCACAGCAGCAACAATACATAAATTATTAGAGGTCAGTTTTCAGACAGTAGAATTACTTTCTTCAGCTGCAAATAACTGAAGGCATAAAATTATACATATAGTTATCTTTGACCACAAAAAATGAGACTAAGTTAGGGCAAGTGTGAAACCCTGGCCCAGTGAAAATTCTATAATTTGCAGTTCTGATATCTGGATTTATGAAACTCGGTAAAGGAAATTAGTCCTAAATAGTCATATTCAATTTAAACATAATAAAGTAGCTGATAGTTCTCTAACATGACATTCCTTTTTTGAATGCGTGTTTCTTTACTATTTATTCCTACAGTGCACTGTTTCAGGTTCCCAGGGTAGAAAAGAGGAGCAAAACAAGAACATCATTCAAATAGTGTGTCTGTATTTGAAACTATATATATACAATTCAGTCCTAGGTATTATTTTCTGACAAACTCAACTTACATAAAACTCCTAAAATATTTCATTTAGTTGCGTATATGTATATGTATGTCTCCACCCCCTAAGCAGTTTATACTTGTGTAAGTGTTCATAAAAATTGTTTCTTCAAGAAATATTACGTTTTGTACAGGAAGGTTGTTTTCAAAGTTAAGTAGGAAAACACAAATTCCACAATATACATGCTGTTAATGAAATAATTTAATATTTAGTACTTAAAAAAAAGATCAAGCCATTTATTTACATTTTACATGTATACTATATAGAGCAATATTTCATTCATTGTTCCCTGGAATAAAAAAATTAGAGTGTCACTTCTATGAATGGTCATATAAATACGGTGTCACACTGCATTCAATCAACACAAGCATAGTGTTGATACTGTAGTTTAAAGTCAGACAGGCTTTTTAAAATAAGATTTTCTTCTTCAAACTTCAGTTTTAGTTTACAGAATAGTGTAATTTAGAAGAAAACATTTTGGTAAACAGGTGGAGACTTTTCAGTGCCAAATCGGCACAAAAACAATAACATTACTGTTTGGTAGAAAGATTGTTTCTTCTTTCACCAGGCTCCAAAAATGTAAAATTTAAATTTTAGGTCTTCAGTGATGACCTAAGGAGTGTGCCAGTGAGAGCACATATGGATAATATGGCAGTTACTATGTGAAGTGCTCCATATAAAAATAAATAAATAATTGTGAAATAGTCTTGCTGCTCGGAAGATACTCTTATCCTGAACTTCAAGCACTTTCTGCAAACTCCTTGACCATGGAAAAACTATCAAAATTATTTAGCAGATGAGGTCTTTTTTCATAAAACTAGTGGAGAAGTAAGATTAAATATGTCTTTACTATTTTTGATAATGTCAGTTACTATTCCATCTTGTTACTCCTGGCAGCATATAAATATTTAATAGCACTCAAAAGGTAAGTTGTCTGGAAAGAAGGACCAACATAAATATATAAGCATGAATTGAGTACTAAGCTATCCAGTATTTGGAAAAAGTCTTACAGTAAATCTAATTCAGTCAGATAATGCAGTCATGCCTTATTGATAACTTGCATAGTCATATCCATATCAGAAACTGAATTAATATCCTTAGAGTTGGGCAACCAAAGGACATTTTTCTTGGATTCCTGCAAAGATACATATATATGTGTGTGTGCATTCTTATATCTCAATAGTGCCATACATATTTGTGTTGACAGAGATTAATACACATATTCCTGTGATTTGATAATGTCAAATGTTTTATCTTGCTTTTAAATGAGGCAGATTCAATTATAGACATGCTAGCATGATCTGAACTGATCCAAAGGCAAGTATGTTTGTATTCATCTAAGTTGCACACCATCATCTTTAGTGTGCAGGAGCAATGACTATTTGCAGTTTTTACCTCTCTTTCCAGTACAATTCTTCCACGTAAGAAAGATGGGATGCTTCTGCCTTTTCCGTTTCTATTTGATAAATTCCTTTCTTCTGAGCTTCCTTCTCCCAAAATAATCTGAAAGCAAATGAAATCAAAGCAAGTGAAACATGAAAACAGTGTGTAGGTCTCTCTCTTATTTGCCTAGCTCTATTTTCTATCTTGTACCTTTTTGAGTTTTTAAGCAGTATTTTAAAAATCCAAGGAAAAGAAAATCCGTGTCAAGAGTCTGACAGCATTTGTGCACCAGCCTGAAGTCGGTTGCTGAATGGTACTCACCTATCAGCCGTTAAATTTCCATAAATCTGTCCATAATATCTACGCAGCATGTTGTAAATGTTAACGTTGGACAAATTCTAATTAAAAAGGTTTGCTTATTTATTTGGTGTTTATTTTCTTCTCAAAAATAGATTTTGTTTTTATTCTCTCAGGCTTTTGAAGAGGATATGTCTATGTGCAAATAGTACTATTTTAAATATACAACCGAAATTATTTGGCTCCAAGAGACCATATTTTAATGATTATGTGGCACAATAGGTCCCAGATTAACACTGAGCTGCACTCAAGAAATACAAGCAATCTGCTGTTGAGGTATACATGCCTTAAAGATCCAACATCCTGAGCATTTAGAAACATTTCAGAGCAGAAGAGAGCCTGAAGATTATGAACAGTTCTCCCTGCAGCCTGCAGAAAGCTGGTCTGAAAAAGACTCAAAAGTCTCTTTGATCTCCGATACACGGAGCAACCTGTGAGGAGATGGTTTGGTAAAACTCTCTTTTTTCACTACCACCTCCAGCTCTTTTTGCAAAAGCAGCAGCACTCATCACTGATTAAATAACACACTTGGATATTTAGTTAATTGTCTAGGTCTCCAAGATAAAAAAAGTAAAACAAGTAAAACTTGCTCCTGATTTCTATATGGATGTCAGGTATATGATAGTGGACTTTTTGTGTGGATATAAAACATAATTTTCATTAAATAATTTACATTTAAAAAAATTTATAGTATTGCACACTAAATAATGCACATTATGCTTACAGCAACAAGATGATGTCAAGAAAAGACACTTTAAATACATAAATCTAATATGAATCCCTATGGCCTCTGCATGCTTTTCCTTAAGATTTCCATTAATAAATAACCTATTAATGCAAACAACCTCTACGTATTTTTCTGTGCTAAAATATACTGTATAGGATATGGAAAATACAATAGAGAGTATACTTAAGAAAACATAATGCTGTTTAGAAACTGGATCGCTCCATAAGCAATTCCTGCCTTCCACAGTTAATTTCATTTCCCTGTTCGGAGAGAAGGGACTGACGAAGCAATTCCATGAGGCCAAGCGTAGGCCTGTGTTTGAAATGCAGCAATATTTCTGTGCCGTGTCCCTCCTGGGACGTGGGGAAATGGAGGCCTGCAGTTTTACCAGCCAGGCTGCTTGCAGGCAGAGGCAGAGGTGAAATTCGGCACTCCCTTACCTCTAAGCCTGCCTCAAGGGTGCGATACAGATGGCCCCAGTCGCTGTGGCATTACAGGGACTTGGAGAGGAGCGTCACAGCCGCGCTTCCCCGCCTCAAAGGGCATGTTTTGGACGGCAGCTCTGCCCTCCATGAGGAAGAAGGAGGATGAGGCAGGGATTCCCCTTAGAGCGGCCTGCGGGACCCCCACACCAGGCACCACCATGCGCTCCTCAGAAAATGGCTGCTCCATTGGAGGGTCAAACCTGCTGCCAAAGGCAGGCCCAAGGGGGCACGGGTCTGCCCCTGAGGCCGAGGTGAGGCGGTGGGAGGGCAGGATGGGGGAGCGGGGCTGCACCTCGGGAGGGGAGGGCTGGTGCGGGACGGGGAAGGTGACGGGTGCAGAATGGTGGAGTGGAAATGGAGGACTGATGCTCTGGGAGGAGGGCATGTTTCTGGTGATGGCGTGGTCCCACTGGGCAGTACAGCTCGGAGGGAGGGTGGCAGGATGGTAGAGGAGAACAGGAATGTGAGCAAAATGGCAGGGCCTGGGTGCGAGTCCCCGCTGCTCTTCCCGAGCTTCCCTGAGGCTTCCTCCTTGTGGTCTGGGATTGAGGTTTGAGGGAGGAAATTCAGGTTGGTGTCTGAGGAGGAGGAGGTATATATATATACATTAGCAGAAAGAATGCCAACAAAGTGTAAGGGCCCAAACTGTGCACAAAACGAGTGGGGAGAGCAGTGTAATGAACGGCTGTGTGGAGGAGGCTTGGATGCGGGCCTGGAGCGGGAGGATGAGCCGCTGCTGCGAGTAATGTGTACGTACATGCCTATCTATTTGTATACTGTGCTAAACAGATTTATGATGGAGCCTGCTTAGGATGAAATAATTCCAGCAAGTGTTTGTGTGGGATGAACGCTCGCTGACGTGAGTGGGTGTGAGTAGGACAAACAGATGCAATGTGCTGAGACTGAACACATATTTGTGCAAATATGTGTGAACAAGATACTGCTGTTGTTTTCCAAATATTGATGAAGAGCTGCTAAAATCATAGTAGTCAGTCACATTGCTTTGTCTGTTTAGTTTCTTAAATTGAGCACAGATTGAGTAAGTACTGGCTGTTAAACAAAAACAAAACCCACACTCACTTCTAACCTCATCTGTGCCTTGATTTCCTACTATAATCTTCTTCCCAACAGTTTTATATGCCTTCTTCCAAAAGGAGCAGCTCACTGAAGTACTTGTAATTTCTCCCTTGGATATTATTGACTAAAAAAATACCTATGTTCAGCCCTGGTATATTCAGTATTTGTCTGTTTGTTCATATATCAAGTACGAATAACTCCATAATTATCTAATGTCCTAAGAGAATGTAATGCAATAAAATTCCAAATCACATTTTAAACTCCATATTTGTTGTAAATTTGTGTGTATATGGTTTTCTAGAAAATGATGAGGTATATTCAAGTTAAAATCATATTATTTTTGGCTGTCGAGGAAAGCACTAGTCCATTATTTTCCATTCCTTTTCTAGTTCCTTACAATCTATATGCACTGCAGTTAGGCTTTTGTGATAAATAGCTCTGCAGAGAGTAAAAGCTTGCTCATTTTCTTTGATTTCATCTGCAATCACCTCACAGTTATTCAGGCTGCAGGTGCAGAAACATGGTGCTGGTTCCCCTTGAGCTGCGTGGGTGTGAAAGCGGAGTAGCTGTACTTGCAGTGCTGAGATACGTGGCTTTCGTGACTTAGGTCAGTGCTTGCTGTGGGATCTCTGCCTTCGCGGTCCACAGCGTTCCTGATTCTTCGGTGCTCTCTGCAGTTTAGTATGCGTGTGTTTGTGTAACTACTGATTTTTTGTTTCATTTGCATTACCAGAACTCTCAATTACTTTGGGTAATTGAAAGGTGATTATGTTTGGTGTTGTGGCAACTTGGTGTGATTTTGGAACAGATTTGACAGTCATTTTCCCCTGGAAAACTAATGACAGTTCTTGCAAATATAGGAGCTGTTGTAGAAAGCTTGAGGGAATTGAGCTAGAACCTCTGTCAGAAAGAGGTTGGCAGCTTAGTTTCAAACTATATTTCAATTTCACTGTTTAGTTCAGATAAATTTGAATCAGGTTCAGTCAAGGCACATTGCCATTTTTGCTTTGCAAATAGGTTCTTGCTTCCAAGACAGTATTTTTTCCTTAAAAAGAAATTAAATATACTTTAAACATCAGAATTTAGGAAACAGTCGTGTAGAAAAACAAATATTTTTAAAAGTGAGTTGGGTATTAATAGTCAGACCTGAATCCCTTTTTAACTGTAACAAGTAGTATAAATGTTCCAGGACTGACTCATACTTTGTATGCTTGCCAAGAATGACGTGAGTAAATATATCCCAAAGCCAGCTCTTTTTCAGTAGGCTATTGTTAACTGGCATGTGATATATTATAGCAGCCTTCATCACAACTCTTCAGATAAGGTTCAGTCAGGAGTCCAGTTATATTTGTTTTTTTCTTTTTCCCCATTTTTTTTCAGACTGTCTCATTCACCTTTGTTTACAAACTGGAGCACTTGACATGAAATAAAATAGTGCCACGAAATTTCAGGAAAGTGTTGTTATTATAGATAGCCACTTAACGTGTACGTGTTTTAGCATTTTTTCAGCCTATATACCTCAGTAGTAGTGAGTTTTTGAAGCTGTGAATGCCATAGAGATTGAAAAGAAGTTTACTTCATATTTAAGATCCAGAAGATAATTCAAGAGCACTTGTACTACTATTCTTAGATGTACTTGGTTTCCAGGAGCTAATCCTGGGGAGGGATTTAAAACAAGGTCTGAGTAAGAAGCTAGGCTACTACTTCACAGAGGCTTTTGGGGAAAAATGAATGAAGTTGCATGTTTTAAGTTCTATTCATTATGTGGAAGTAAAACCGAAGCCACATACCTGAAAGTTTTTATTGTTAGAGAATTTCTAAAAGATTTTCTAAATTCAGAATTTCTAAAAGACTTCAGTTACAGCTTCAACATTCCTAGCATATTGTAGGCAATACAATGCTGTAGTAATTTTTTAGGTAAACTATTGGTACAATATCACTAAAAAGTATTTGTTAATAAAATGAAAGTAAGGCCTTTGTAATTTTGGTTCGGGATGATAGCAGATATGTTTTCTGTAATTTGAAAACAAGCAGTGTTTTTATTTTAAACAATTATTAAATGTAAAAAAAATTGGCAACGGAATGCCAGCATGTGAAAATAAAGTGTTTGAATCTTATATGTAATTCTTCTAAAATTCTATTGTCGTTTCATAAGATAATGAGATGGTAAATCCTACCGAACGCTGCAAACCATGATGTCAGTTTCTGACTCCCACAGTTACTACAGCAGGTTTTCAGATCTCCGGGCACCAGACAAGGAGCTCTTCTTTGAATCTCAAAAGAGATAGCTTTACAGCAGAGATGTGCCTTGAAGCTGGAACATTTATTCATGGATCAATGGGTGGCATTGCTTGAGAGAAGCTAGCAGCCTTGCAGTCTTATTCCTGTCAGTATGTTTTGATGTTAGACTGGAGGACATTTGTCTAACACTTGAAAGGAGTCTTGGGATGGGGAAAAAAAAGGGAAATGAGATCAAACAAAGGCCTGATTATAAATTGTTTAACCAGGAGCTTCCGGGCCATATATATAGCAGTTTTTAAATATTAATCTTATAGCCATTATTTTTCTGTGTAAATAAAAAGATTATACTTCCATAAGTAAACAAACAAGTAATGGTCAAAATGTGCAAGGTGGAGGCCTGACAGTCAAGCTATTAATCTGAGATTCATGTGGGGGAAAAAAGGGCTATTTTACCATATGCCCTGGAATTTCAAAGGGACACATTACATTGGCCCAGTTTACATCCTGGTTAGAGCTATAAGTTATTCCTTTTCATAGGGACAACATTATCTGGATGTAATTTTTTTGTTATTCTGCTACAGAAAGAGGAATATGGAACTCGAGTGTGAGCACTTTTGTAGGAAAATAACCTACTCAGGGGCTTACACCAGCAGAAGTGTTTCCAGCATAAAATCATGCTCTTTGCTGAAATTGGTACATTAGCGCAAAAGCTGTCTCTGTATCGGAGCATGTGCCGGCAGTCCTGCCAAGAATTTATATTGGGATATTTTTTATTGGAGAAAGTGTATAACAAATAGCTGGTCAGCTTTTGTCTGCAAATATTCGCTGATAATAAGGCTGAATAAGCGTTACATAGGATTTAAATGTTGCTCAGAGTATTCCCAGATTTTGCTGTGGTAAAAATCTTCCAAATACAAGATAAGGCAGTACTCTTTACTGAGTCTCTAACCATGCTGTTCAGAGAAATAGCTCTTACAAATCAATCTTAAATGGTGTACAAACTGTAAAGCTAAAATAGACAAATTTAACACTTTAAAACGCTATCAAGAGTGTTGTTGACAATATCTACTTCTGATCATTTCAGCTTGAACATACTGTTTTTCTAAGACCGGTCTTGGCATCAGGGATTGCTCTTGTCTTTTTTTAGTTGTTTTAAAAAATGTTCTTGTTTTGGTTTTTAGCATTCAGGAAGGAATCAGTGTAATGTAAATAAATTCCAGAAATACATTAATGATGAACGTACAGATGTAGGGAATTAAGACTGTAGCCTTGATTTCTTTAGTCCTGAAGTACAGTTCTGTACTCCTTGAAGTAGAGGAAAGTTTTATTAGCTTACAGTGGTAGTAATTTTACATCTTCCCTATGGATTGATCTCTTGGGAGTAATTTCACTTTTTATAATCAGAAAGTCATTTCATTCCTCCATGGCCACTTTTTGCCTCAGCCCTAAAGAATGACTACGAGCTCATACAGTCTTAGTAGTAATGATGTTCCAGTCTTGCTGTGTGAAAAAAGAAGGTATATGGTCTCTCAAGTAGAATTAAAAATTAGTTTGAACAGCATGATGGTAACAAGTTGCTCTTTTTTATTTGCTTGGCATCTTATTCTTACATTTTTGCAGTCATATCTAACAGTACAAAAACCATTTTAATTATTCAAGAAGTTCAGTGAATGCTAAGAGACTCAATCAAATCCAGGTTTGGAAGCCTAAACCTTATTTTTTTTAATATTAAGAACCAAATGCATCCAGTGATTAGCATTCAGTGATTAGCACTTTGTAAAACTTCCTAGTTTTATAGCATAAGCAGTTATGTCCAATTTATTCCTTCATAGTAAGTCAGGATCGCCACATTGCCTCAGAAATTAAATACATAAAGCTGAGCAAAACTCATTCCCAAACAGCAAACAAACTGTATTCCTGCTGATTTTTTTTTTGGTGGGGGATATTTTGGGGGAAGGAAGAAGGGGAATAATCTGCAATGCACTCCGTGAAGGCTAATTTAGCTGAAGGTAAATATATACTTTGTGCTGCTGGATAGATACAGCGACAGTCCCAGATGACAAACCTGTTTTAAAACCTTAACTGATAGAAGCTTTGTCAAGTAGGACTCTGAATGACTGATGCTGACCTATATATTTTCTGAAAGATCTCTAAAACTTGCTCGCAGTTAGTAGATGGTGGTGATGCCTTAATGGCCTTGTGATTCTAGGAGTTATTCATGCTCCAGTTTTTTCCTCTGTGTTCATGCCAGCAGTGTAGCACTAGTATTCTCTGAAGGGGGTTTTGAACAACAAAATTGGTATAAATGTGGGTGTGTTTGAAGCAGAGCTCTATTACAAGACCTTAAATAGGAAGAAATATGTAATCTTTATCTAGTTTTTTAGTTTCTCAATAGATCTAAACCGAGCAAACCCCAAATATAACTTCTATTTTCATGGATTATGGTATTTTCTCTATAAATATATTAAAGTAACAAGGGAAAGGGTTGAGTTTTGAGTAGTTATGCAATTGTTCCAGTTGGTATTTTTATAGAGATAATTACAGGGAAATTCTAAATGAAATGTAACTTTTCCCTAATCTCTTTTTTACTTTTAGCTTCTTATTTGAGCAAATTTTCAGGCTATGTTAGAAAAGCTTGAAACCAAACAAAAAAATGTAAATTTTAAAGCACATTGCCAGCCGTTTCAGATCTGTGTTGGCTTGAATCTGAGAGGCTAGAAAGGGGAATGAGCAGATATTTGCTCATTTTAATGCATTTTCTGAAAGTGGACTTATCCAAAACATAAAATATGAATTAAAAAAATTTACTAAGATATGCAGAATATCAAGTAGAATAGTTCTACTCCTCCATATTTTTTTAATTCAAGCCATTTCTGGCAAAGCTATGGAAAACTGCTGAGTTTTGTTAAGGAAAGCAAATTACTTGGGCAGCTGTTGAAGGAAAAACAAAGAACAATTAATACTGTTTAAAAGCAGGTTTTGTAGTGTTAAAACTCAAAAATCAGTCTTGCTGAAAGTATTATTGGCTGAATAAGACCTTCTTATTCTTTTAATTAAGAGAGATTAATATATTTTCATTATTATCTGAGTTCTTGCATAGCATGTGGAATCAGAATAAAGGAAAATAAACCTAGCACCCATTATATGTTTTTGGCCTCAAAGGAGAAAATATTCCTGAACCACATTTATTTGCTACATTTTTTCTACATACCTATAACATATTTTAACCAATATGAACTAGTATTCGTACTATACATTGTCCGTTTCTCCTGCCTGCTGATATGGTGCTTAATTTTTTCAGACTGTTTATCTGTAAGACATGTAGTGTGGATCATATTTGTCAGGGTTGAATGTAGGATTATGTATTTATTGCTTCTGGAAACAACCGTATATTTCTTTTGTTGATAACACTTTTAATTGTAGCCATCAGGCAGTCTGTTGCCAATTTGGAAGTGTTGCTAGTTAAAAACCTATGTTTAAAGATGCCTTGACTGCTTCCACTTTAGAAGCTGGGATAGAAACCTTCTCACTCTATAAATATAACAGTCTTTGAGGTGCATGTAGACTCATTTACTATACCTCTTCTCTTTTAAATAAAATTTTAGGATATAATGTTTATCTTTGCACATTTTTATCATTGGTCTGATTAATGGAAATTATTGAGTACCCTGTGGAAACAGAAAAATTAAAACATTTAATTTTGTTGTTGTGAATTACCTACTTTGACTTAAAAGCAGAATAAAATGGTTGTAAAAAATGGATTACCTTAAGGAAAATTTCTTTTAGCTTTTTGTAGTGTGTAAGTGATACAATGCTATATTTTCACATTAAAAAATAATTGAATTATTTAACTGTGAATCAATACATACCAGTGCATGGTATCTACAGTCCATACATTCCCTTCTTTCTGGTCAAGATGGGAGACCTGGAAAGGTGATTAATCTTGAAAAAAATATCATTCCTAACATACAAGAGGTGATGCGTGCATTTATATTTAATTCTACATAAATGCAGCAAATTGTAATCATTAATAGAGTAATTGTCAATTTAAAGTTTGTAGCTGAACCCCTTCTGAAGGGGTCTGTGAAGAGGGAGGCACTCGGGCTGGCTTCAGGTACTCCTTTTTAAAGAAGAGTAAGCCTCTTGTCAATATGCTTAAATTTACCATGCAGCTTTGGAATTTTTTTAGAATGTGGAAGAGAAATTGAAATCACTGTGATAGTGCGAAGACTCTGGGCAATTTGATAATTTCAGAGGATTTGTAGGATCTACACAAAGAATCAGATGAAGGTAGAAGTGGGGAATTGAAGTCAGATATAATGAAAGAATTTAGGAAGAAATGGCTTTTTTACAAGGCTAATGGGAAGTTATGAGTGAAAATAACAAAATAGCATAGGGAACTTTGGCATCCTTTCAAAAACAGAGAAAGACAGGGGTCCTGTGTAATTGATTTTTCATGGCTGCGTTAAATACCATTTTGGTTCTGACTTACTGCCTGATTGCATGGCCAGCAGACATCTGCAGACAATTTTGGCAAATTCTACTGACAGTTGTGTCCCATATCTGTGGAATTCTGCTGGACATTAGTTTCAATGCACATGCTGTAAAGCATTGTACTTTGGAGAATTCTATGATTATGTTTATGCAACATTTCCCTCCAAAATAAGGAGCACTATGTACAATTTACCAAGTGCCTCATTAGATATTATATTACTCTTTTCTATGCTTATTCAGACATGGAACTGAGCCTTGATTTGTTTTGAATACAGTAAACTCTTTCATTTTCCTGCTGAGATATTGCCTATTTATTTTTTGGTTTTTTGTTGTTGTTTTTTTTAAAAAAAAAAAGCTGGCATGAAGTTAGCTTTAGGGATGTGGCTACGAGTATTTCAGATGAATGCAATAAGCCAGTTTTAGATCTCTCTGTTAACAAGAAAATGTATTCAGGAAGTGTAAATAATGAGCTTGCTAATAATGTAACAGGAAGCTGATTCTCAGGTTGATGTACCCACTTCTATTAAAAGTTTGAATATAATTTTTGAAATCCTGTTTAATTATGAAAGATGACGTGCTAATGATAAAATCCTCCTATCAGATCAGCTGGAGAAATGTCAGATGTAATAGCAATGAAGGACTGACCTTTCTCATGTGCAGACTTTTGTCTCCATTATGCGGGTCTGCCTGATCTCCTGTTTTGAAAGGATAAATTCAGGCAGCTCTTCTCCAAAGGTGTGATCCTTCTTTGGTAATCATGAGAACTGCCCAGGTGTTACCTCCTTAACTACTAAGTGGTTGCTTAGCTAGACTTAGACCAGAGTGGGCTTGGAGCTTGGAGTACCAAGGGGCTTGGAGTACCAAGCCCTAAACATTTATGTTATAGAAGTTTTCATTTTTAAGTTGGTTTAAGCACAAAGCTACTTTTGGTGCTAAAAAGTACACTTTGTAAAGCAATTCTGGAAGTATGTTTTTATGTAATATTTCTTGAAAATACCTGTTTTGTTTCCAGTAGAGCACTACATATATATGACCATAAAGAATAAAGGTTGTGCTGGTTACTTTGAGACTACTGGGCAATGTGTTTTGTTTTCAGTGGATGCTCAGATGAGTTCATAAACAGGACACCTATGCTACATGTTCTCTGAGCAGAAGCGTATATAGTTCTTGTGATGTTTAAAAAAGAAAACAGGTATGTCAGGTTAAGTCTTATATGTGATATTCACTGGAATTTTCGATTTCAAATGCTTTCAGTGATGTTTGATAGTCCCAGCTGATGAATAGGGTAAAGTAATTCTGAGAAACATTTTGGAAAAACTATGAAAATATCAGTTTATTTTTGGTTAATCACAACATCAGAGTTGAGTATTTTTACAGCGTCTGGATAGATTTTGATCATTTTAATGCATACAAATAATATATAATTTATTCTTCTTTACAATTACTTTGTATCCCTTCAGTTTTAAAAGTGCTTTTTTTCAATATACGTAATTTCACATATTTATGCCATAGCATATGCTATTGTAGAAAAATCTGTTCCATAATTTTTGAGGTGCAAAATGGATAAATGTTCCTGATCGCTGTGTTTTAGACATGTGTATGTTAGTTGCATATGTGTTATCTAGTAGTATCCTTACGTATGAAACTAGCCTTAATAATACATTAAAATCATCCGGTATTGCAATTCAAAAAACTCCTAAACTTTCAGTTCTCTGTCTAAATAAAGTTCTCTGCTGCTTTGCACTTCAGTGACAGCATGCCATATTAATTAACTTTTCTCATCACTGCTAAGCATGGGTTTGTAAGATCTGCTCTTTTGATCATATGTGAGAACTCTTTGATGTTACTGAAACTTCAGTGTTTGTAGAGAAGATGCTTTAAATAACAACTTGGAAACGTAAGTTCCACTGAAAATACGAGTTTTCAAACCAGAGTAACTGCTGACTTAATTAGAAATAGAGACTTCATTTTACCCTGGGCTATATATCACTTGCATCAGAATGCCCTTACTAGCTCAATAACCTGTTCAGCATCCAATTCTGTGTAGGGGCATTTTGCTTTGTTTGGGGGTTTTGTTTTTCCTTTGAGAACGTGAGTGTTCCTTACAGTTAAGTCATTTACTGCAGGAGTTTTCTGGTTCATATCACAGTTAGTAGCAAGGAACGGGTTAGTAAATTTTGGTTGAAATATGAAACACTCAACTACTGCTCTTCTCAGATATTTGCCGTTATTGTTTTAGATTGCATGATGGATGTTTTATTCTAACTTTGTTTTCAAATTTTGGATTAAGCTTGGGTTTTGTGTGTGTGGATGAAGGGGGGGGGGAATTAAAGCTCTGATTCATTATTGCGCTTTATGAAAGGTCAACTCTAAATACCTCACTAATCTGTTGCAGTTTTCTAGCTGATATATGGTCTCTCTAGAACACCACAGCTCTCTAATGCATTTCATTATTTGGGGAAATCCCTGATGAAGATTTGGAACTCAATACCAAATTCACTGTAGCATGTGCTGAGTATCCTTGTCCACGTGCACCTTTTGCTGAAGCCTTAGGCATCTGACTGTGATATTGTATGCAACTGGTCTTATTGGATCTGTTGTTATTTCATAAAGCCTTGGTCTTTACCTACTATTAGCCTCCTCAGAAAAATATCTGAAAGTCTCAGCTACTTTAGAGCAGAAAACTGTCATTCATTATTCACTGGTTAGTTTTGGGTAGGATTTTTTTGGTAACTAGTTCATTAGCTTGGAACATAAGAGTTAATTATATCAAAAGCAAAACAGTGTGGTAAAGAGAATATAAACCTGAGGAGGAAGAATCAGTATGTAAGATGATAATAGAAATTACATCCACAAAAAAATCCTTTTTTATAGATGACAGGCCTACATTTAGAATTTCATAGTTATGTATGATGTCTGAAAAGTCAGATGGTTTCATGTTTTCTACTGCTGTGTTTTTAGGGCTTGCTCTTATGCTTGTTTTAGTTGGTGGCAAATTTTCCTTCTAACATCAGTGGAGCCAAATACAGCATATAGAGCTATTAGATTCTGTATTTGATTCCAAACAAAACTGCCTGCAAATGTGTACTTTGTTTTTTTGTACAGGGTTTTCCTAGTCATTATTGCATTTTTATCTTGTTGGCAAATATGCACAACTTATGTTTTTAGCACCAAGTCTATGCAGTTGAAATTAAGTGGATGAACAACAAAGGTATAGCAATGAGACTTTAGGGAGACTGGGGCTACAACTGGGGACAGTCAAAGAATTCAGTTGAAGAGAATGAGCAAGCACCCTTCCCAGCTTTTTGTCTTTTATTTAGACAATTTGGATTTATTTTAAGTAATATCTGCCAGTGAAGTTTGGTTTTATTTTTTTTTTTATTACAGCCTAAAAATGCTAACACCGCTTGGTTTCTCTTATATGCTTTTCTGCATCTTAGTTATGACATAATGGTAATTTTTACAGATGATGATATTTCAGGTGGACATTATGATTATTGATGCTTCAATTAAGGAGCTTGGATAGTAAACAATTTTCTCACATACAAAAATTTAGTCACTCAAGTTTTCACGCAATATTAAACTTAATAGGTATTATTTAATTAAATTGAGTAATTAGTTCCATAATTCAAAACTCAAAATTTAGCTGTTTAACAAAAATCTTCAACCTTCTCAGTAACAAAAGTGTAGCGATATTCCATTTTTCTCATATTTAGTACTTATTGTAATGCATAAATTTTTAGTATGGACACGAAGAAATAGCTGCTGAAGAGCAAAGATCATCATTTTACTGTTCAATGAACACATAAAATACAGTTTCATATATGTTTAGATGAATCTAATTAAAGTTAGATTAATTAAATTCAGATTAATCCAATTCAATAGGTCCCCATCTCCATGATTGTGCTAGTAACAACATAATATAGGGTTTGCTGTGAAAGGAATCACTGGGCTAAAATGCCTCTCTCCCCTCCTTTTCTTTCTACAGGGTTAATTTTAAGCTAGATCATGTCATTAATCCTGTTTACAACATGGCTTTATGCATACTCTTACCAGCTCAACAGATGGCTCATGAATCCTGCAAAGAGGGCAGGGACCTTTTTGAGTGGTTTTGCTGATGGAAGGGAAAAGGTTGCATAGAATCTCTCGGAGGAAATCTCTCGGAGCATTTAAATTCATGGTATAACAATACCAGTTGGGGAAAAAAATAGTTCTTTTTTATTCTGTATTTGAATTGTGGGACTATAGATAGCTATGTGCAACCCAGGCTTGTGCAGATCCCCAACTGTTGGGACAAATGGTTAGTATAGCATAAGCCTGTAAGAAAGGCAAGAGAACTGACTCAAATAATAAAATATCTAACAGCTTTTTTAATCCTAAACTTCTTGTCTGGATAGATTATTATGGTCTGTACATATCTCTGAAATTTTTCAAGTACAGCAGGATTTGCTTTGATCTCATACCACTGTAACATTTGCTGCTTTTTGCCAATGATGTGAATTGCCTTGCATAGTTCTGCTTGTCAGCTTGATTTCTGCAGAATACCTGCAGCCTTAATTAGAGCAAAGTCAACATATTTTTAAGAACTCTGAATTCTGTAGAATTTTGTGCTTCATCAGCAAATGAAAATTCAAGTTACAGTCTGTTTTTAAAAATCAAGCTCCAGTTCTAACCTAATAGAAAACTCTTTTTCAAAGTGCCCTAAAACTGCATCACTACGAGCAAACACCAGATTTATAGTGATCTCTACTTGATTTTAAAAAAACAGAAAACAAAACCAACTCCCTCCCTCCAGAAAAACCTGTTTCCCCATTCTGGATTTTTGAGACAATTGTTCATCATTTCAATCTTAAGGGAGTCTTGTTTAAGTGGGAGAAAAAAATGTTCAAAGGATCTTAGAAAAAAATCCAGATTATATTGGAAAGCAATTAAGAGTATTATTATTGTAATACTAAGAGAATCTTAACTCCACACACACACTTTAACATGATGATTTATAAAACCTTATTCCCTTACTGTTATTTTTCCAATCCTCCCTTCTTTCATTTGTTTCTTCAAAAATAAATCACAGAGTATATTGAATAGAAGCCTGATTGTTCAGATTCTTTATCCATATCACCTTATAAAATATGCTAAATGGGAGCATATCTACATGGATGCTAAAAACCCATAGTCTGGTTGTATGTAAACAGCATAAGAACATTGCTCAGAGTCCAAATACTTATTCTGGCATTTCAAAACTATCTGAATTGGTAGTGATAAATATGGTGGAGTAATACGGTCCCTCTAATGTTCCCATTTTCAAGACAGAAAGCTGCTTTTTGACATTTAAGACTCCTGCAGGGTTTACCTAACTACCTTAGTGTGCTGTGTGTTTTGCACAGTTCAGAGCCTACTACCCAAGGCAAGATTTTATTTACATGGAAAAACATTGCTGAAAGTGTAGATCAGGATCATCAAAAAGATTGAATCTTAAGTCGGGGAACAAAAAGTGAAGATTCTTGATTGAGCAAGGTAATATTCATAAAAATAAAATCAGAACCTATAGAGCACTAGTGAGAGCACAGGAATTGCTGTTTGGCTCTTTTCTTATGCACCTGGTATATTCTCCATCTTCTTTTAGTTTTTCCCACTCTTGGTTTTCTAAATTTTTTTTCCTAACGCTTGCAGCAGTTGACTTTATCTTCTTGCAGGTCTGCAGTGAGAATAATTGAAACTGGTAACTACATATAGTATTTAAAAATAGTAATAGGAGTAATAAAATAATAATTATGTGATCAATAAATTATGAAAAGCACAGCTGATGGAATAACAACTCCAGTAACGGTATTCTGAGATGACTGGTAAGGTTTGTATGCTACATAAAATCTGGTATCCATTTGCAAACTACTGTGCCTAGTAACTTATTTTACTAAAGCAGAATTTGCCAGAAAGGTACATTTGAAAAGATTAAGAAACAGAACATCCATCACTTCTCCAGGGTGCTTGTTCTCCTGCTTAATAACATTCACTGACGGGTTTTCAGTGTTCTGTTGTTTGTTTGTTTTTTAAAGCAGCTAATTTCCATCTTTTTGTCTGGCTTTAACTTTCAACCAGTCTTTCACTGCTAAATTAAAGTTCTTCAGTTCCTGATATTTTCTTTCTTTGAACAGGTACTAATAAATCGTAGCTGTATCACTTAAGTATTTTTTTTAATAAGCTAAATGAATTGAGATTATCTCATGATGTTCCTCTAAATCCTGTACCACTTTTATGCATGCTCTCTGATTATTATTTTTAACAGCCTAAAATTGTAGGCATCAAAATTGGGTGCAGTATTTAAGTACCACTTCACCCATGGTACATCTGGAGGTAAAATCACTCCCCTATTTCTGTCAGTACATTCTTACATATTTATCTAAGGATCAAGCTATGTCTTTCACCATAGCATTATATCCTGGGGCTCATATTAAGTTACTGGACCATCTCAAGTCTTTTTCAGAGTATCTGATTTCCCTGATGTGTGCCCCCATTCTGAACGTATGCACTACAGTCTTCATTCCTGAATGTGTAAAATGTATTTGGCCATTTAAAAAAAGCACTTCTTTGAACAGGTTGAACTTATTAAATGATCCAGATTGTGCTGTACAACTGCCCTAATGTCATCATTATTTACATTTTTACCTATTTCTGTAATCTGTCCATTTTATTTGCAGTGATCTTATTTAATACCAGCTGAGACTTTTAATGAAGGACAGAATGAAATTGTGGTAATTGCATGTCAAAAATGAATCACCTGCCAATGGATAGGAATAATGAAGATACAAAAACTTGGTTCAAAGGAAGCCATGAAAAAAAAGAAGATTGATAAGATTATAATGATACAAGAAAGGAATTAAATGGGGTTCAAGAATGGCTTGCAATGTGAAAATGAGGATTTTTACTTTTGCAGAAGCAGACAAGGTGTAAATACAGGATGTTGGAGCTGAATAGGAAAGGGAGAAGGGACTACAGTGTCTCATATGTAGTTGAGAGCAAAAAATATAAGACAGACAAACAATAACTGAAACTAGACAGAATTTGGCCTGCTTCTCTCTTTTAAAGATTAAATTTAAATGTCACCTCAGTACATTTTTTAAATACATTTAAAATACACTGAAAATAACCAGCGTTCTTCACAGATCATAGTTTGGTAGTTTAGGTTGCTTTTTCAGTTGTGTACTAGTTCCATGACATTGTGTTAAGCTATGTAAGATTTCTCTTTTTTCCCCTCTGTTAATGGAGGAAGCCTGTTGGTGATGGCAGCCTCAGCAATGCTGGGTTTCAGACGCTTGGCGTGTGAAGTCACTAGCTTCCTATTTTGATAACTGAATATCATAGAATATATTGTATAGGTTCGAAGCATATAATATAGGATCCAGTTTTATCTATGGTATTTTCTCAATAATCATTTTCCCAGATATGCTTTCATTTTAAAAGCAAAAAAAGAAAAATCAAATCTTTCCTCACTCTTGCTAACAGATTGATTATATCCTCTTCACAACCAAGTTAGAAAGCTTTCTGCATTGTTGTTGAGATGCAATCACGGTTAGACAAGATCGTTTCCTAGAGGTGAAGTTTTGCATAATGTCTCAATAGCATTATTACTCGCACAGGAATCCCCTGGCTTTCCTTCGGAAGTTAATTAGAGTCTGTGCAGGGAATGAGTCAGACTGCATTGTGTGGCTGAGAGTGCGTGTTGATTACTGAACTGAATCATACTAATGGCTTCTCTTAGTCGGTTGGTAAAAGCAATTACTGGCTGGTATTTTTACAATAAATTTAAAGCTGTGAAATGTCATTTTAAGAAATACTTTGCTTAAAATGACATCATGAAAATAATATACACAAAGAAATGTTGGCCTTCACGCTGTTCTGTATTTTCGGCTGCACGTGTTTTGGAGACAGTGACTTCAGGACCTGTACTTGGGAGAGACTTTTTGTGAAGGCTTAAAAATTACTTCACTGAAGTGAAAATACTGTGAAACTGCAAATGCTTTCTGATGTTATAGATCACAGAAATTGGTTCCAAAATATTTGTAAAACAGAAGGACATACCTTTTAAAGATACGCACATGAAGTTTTTTGTGCCCTCTCTTACTGAGGCAAGCATTGCATTTTTAACCCATGTATTTTGGCTCTCATAAAAAAGAGCAAATTCAGGGTTAAGGTGAACCATGAATGAAAAAGATTTTAGCGATTCCTTTCTGTCTGAGAAAGCTCGAGTAAAAGCTTTTTTAGACTCCTGGGTGGCTCTGACTTGCAGAAGTTATCAATAGAGATTGTGATGGAAAGCTGAACACAGAATAATTTGGGGCCGTGTATTTTACAGGAGGGTGAGGATAATCTTCCTATGAAGATTTCACTCACATTAATAATACTTTGAATAATGGTGTGATGGCTGCAGGGCTCTCCCAGATGGTCTCAGAGGATTTATTATCCCATTGATACCGGTATATTTTACTTTCCACTGTGTGGTGATTCTCTTTCAATTTGTCAGTTCCTTCCTTTTATATATCAGCTATCAGCTGTGGTCCAACAAAGTGATGTTTATATCTATTACTATATTATCAGAAATTCTTTTTATGTATGCATTTATTTTCAAAGAAGGAGAGCATTTCTCATCATGATAGCATGAATTGGCACATTACTAATTTGTTCTTATACTAGCAGTTGCTTGGCAAATTAAAAGTTTCTAGCAAAGGGTATTTAGATGATGCTTAGACCATTATGGCTGCATCAGAATACTATCCCCAGCTCAGAGACTATGTTGCTTTGAGTGCTAAATTTGCACTATACTGCAGATAGTGCTCCTTCTTTCTCAGGCAATGTGTGCCTTTTGCTAATTGGTTAAATCGATATTAGATGAGAACTCAGATTTAGCCTTCCTGTTTTAAAGAAGGCATACCCAACACAAACCAGCAGTGCCAGCCTTGACCATTGCCTCCTAATGTCAGGGCCCAGAGGGTGCCCTGACCAGCCTCACCTGGGGCTTCCACCCACCCACTGCCCAGGAGCCTGGTGGAAGCCCAGCCGTGGCCCTTCAGTCCCTGCCCCAGCTATGCTGTGGGCGTGCTGGTCTCCAGCCCTGCTCCCTGGATGGACCTTGGACCTGTGCTGTAGGTAGCTTGTCTCCTGGCTGGACACCTTGGATGATGTACATCATAATCTTGTCTCATCCTGTCTCCTTCTGTTCTCCCAGGCCTCCCAGGACCTGTTTCATGACTTGCCTCTCTGTGACTGTTGGTGGACCTTGTTACCAGCACCCAGGTCTGCCCATGGCGTTCAGATGCTGGGACCTGCACCCTCTTGGTGAGGACCCTGCTGGTGCTGGGATCACCCTTGGCTCCCAGCTCACCTTCCCTTAGGGAGCAGTCGGCTCTCGCTGCTCCCTGACACCTAGCCTGGGAAAAGTAAAAATCAAATGGAAGTACAGACCTGAGTCAGGAAGAAGCTATAGTTTTGTAGCACTTGTGTAGTTATAGTTTAAAGGCTTGAAGATTACAGAATGCCTGATATTTCAGATGAGCCATTTAAAATCATCACAACATAGCAGAAAAGTAATGAATATAACTGACAAATCCATGTTTTCTTCACAGTGCTCCAATTCATATAAATGCCAGTCAAGGAGGAAAAGGGCATTTTAGGTGCTTTCTCCTTTTTAGAAAAGCATATTTTTTAACCAACATTTTAAGGATTATCCCAAGTTCACATCGGTGGCAGACTGTTCCCTCTGAAGTCTCACTTTGCTGTACTGCTCCCTGCACTGTATGATGTTGCTTCTGTCTAATCTTCCTATTTGCTTTACGGAAGAAAGGATCTTGGGGTGAGGATTTCTTCTACCCTCTTTCCAAACACCATTCACTACAGTGTCTTAGCATCTGCTGCAGTTTTTCTTCCACCATGTGATCTAGTGCTGGGCTATATAGTCATCATACAACCCGCTACCTATGTCACCCTTCCCTGTTTTGCTTGCCATGTCATGCAGATATAGATTCTATATCTCAGAAAAATTAAGTAGCCTGTATAGGGAAATCACAGTGTATAAATAAACTCTATAGGAGATTTAATTTTAAATTATATTCATGGTTCTGTGACGATTGCGTCTTCATGCATATGCAGAGTTTTGGGGTGTTTGCATATCTGCACAGACCTTTACTTCTCATGTGTTAATTGGGCTAACAAAGAAGCAAAGTCACAAACCTCTGAAGCGTGTATGCTATGATTGTGTCCCACGCTTCACCCTTTGACTCACAGTTTCCACATTCTGTTACATTTCATATTACTTCAGAATATTACCTGGAAAACCTCTGAGAGCTAATGAGCAAAAAAGCTCAATACCTTGGGTTGCCAAATTCCTGTTTAAAAGTAGGATTCTCTCCTTGCTTGCTGGAAAACTCAAATTTCAAGAGACTGCTGAAAAGCAGGACCCTTTTAGTAAGGTCATCACTGTATGTGTTTACTGGAGATTGACTTGCTCTCTATCAAGTATTGGTATGAGCTGTACATGTCTCCTGATATCTAAAGCAAAATTTAGAAACCTTTCAACAGCTGAGATTCATTGAAGGAAATTGGTAATACAGAGAACTTGTGTACTGTTGCCTTGGTCCCTCTGTCTCCTTCCTCTTAGTTCTGTCATTAGGACAAAGAATTACTCAGCATAGAGGTGAGAACTTTTTGACGGAATTTTAGGCTCTCCTTTTTTCCCTATCTTTTCATGGTCAAACCTTGAAAGTACCTATCTCATGCTTTGCCAAGAAGGTTCCCAGCTTCCCTCTTCCCCCTTTCTTTTTCTTCAGCCTATTACTCTGATAGCACATTCCCTGGAAACCACTAATTCAGAAATTAAGTTGCATAGCTGAACCCTGAAATTACTTTAGAGATATAAAAATACATGCAGGTACAAAATAATTGGTGAGCATATGTTACTATGAATTAAGTGCTGTGGCAGGAGACGACAGGTCACAGATGAGCTGTTATTAGATTTTCCTGCTGCAGTCATTTGATCCACTCATTTTTCATCTGTTAACAATAGAGTTGCATTTTGATAACAAGTTTAATTTGTCTGCTAATGATTCATTTCAGTACTTGGATATCTACATCCATTTAGGAAGCTGTGGCCTGTACACAGTACAGGAAAAATATTGAAAAAAGAGCGTGATTGAGTTTAAGTGCAGTATTCATCACAACTGTTTTACAAGTAATTGCCTAATTTGAGCATTATATGCTCCTCTGTTAAGCTGTATTATACATAACGTCATTTGTCTTTTGTCTGCTGAGTTGAAAATATAATGTAAAATAAATAACTCCTTACTAGAGGAGATCAGGAAATCTCTCTTTTCTGTACAGGAAATGTCTGGAGCATTGTCTGAAATGGAAGTGTTAGCAGTTTATGTAATAAATTGGTGGACAAAAAGAAATTGTTACAAGCTGTTTTACTAAAATAATTCTAAAAGTTCTAAAACCAAAACAAACAAAACACCCACAAAACACAACAAAGCCTCAAATGTGAGATAACTGATATATAATCTTTTATTCAAATAAGTCCTAGTACCAGAGGGATAAAAGATTGCAAATAAAATAAATCTTTAAAAGGGATTCCCACGTGACTGTGGTATACTGGAGACATAAATCTGATTTCCCTGCTAGGTAAGTTTGGTAGAAACTACTGTTAAGAATTAAGAGTTACATGAATAAATATGATACAATGGGAAGAATCAATATGGCTTTTATAAATGGACTCATGCCTCCTAAATATATTGGAGTTCTTTATGGGAGTTGGTGAGCATGCAGATAAATGCATCTTTGGTCTAGCTGATGATATTGCACGTACGTTTTCAGAAGGCTTCTATCAAGACTTTAGAAGATATCAAAATATTGGGGGGGGGGGGGAGAAATCCTTTTGTGAATGAGTACTTATTAAATATGGGACATGAAGAGTAGGAATAAATGATGACGTTTCAGATTTATGGACTGTAACAAGCATGATTAACTGAGTTTTGTGCTATGTTGTTTAACATCTGCTGGCTAACAGGAGGGAGAGGAAGACTACCTGCCTAAGATGGACTTCTAAGTTTGCTGTAATAGGTAATTCTTCCCTGCTTAGCACAGTAAGATTCTCTTTATAATTTTTATAGACCAAATTTAATTGCAGCTGAATGCTATTAGAATTTCCTTTCACTAAGAAAAGGAAAAATAAATTTGATTCCCTGCCTTATTCATGAGAAATGCAAAAGGAGACTCTCCTTTGAAAGCAGAGTCTGAAATTTTAATTTTGTATTTCCCATCTTTTACTGTGTTTAGGTGGAGGAGTTGTAAACCTTATATAAAACCTTATATTCAAATGTTACTCCTTGAGTTATACATATGTTTGAGATTTTTAATGTGTAACTTGTCATGTTTTTGATGGCTGAAAAACTTGTGCATTGATGGAAATCGTTCAGAGTGTAGAGGCAGATTTATACAATAATGCCAATGCTAGATTTGACAATATTGAGGACTCTTCTGCAGTTTTAGTTGTTATGCCGTGAAGAGGTTTCTGGGCTTTATGATAGGGCTTTATATAGGGCTTTAAAAATATTTAAAATGAAAATCTGTTTGCTTCTTGTAGACCTTCTAAGATCTCCAATTTGGTTTGCTGTTACTGGATTGTTGCATGCTGCCTATGAATGGCTTTGGTAGGTTTTAGAAGAAAGTGAAAGAATTCAAGATGTGTGTAGTAAAAGAACATTTCAGCCTCTTTGACATATCTGATAGGAGATTGCTATGAAGACAATATTACAGGTGAAATTAATCTGACATGACTGCCATAATAACAGATGAGCATTAACGAACACTTCTTTGTAACAACAGAATGTCTTTGATGCATAATAGTTGGGTTTCTACAAATAGTGCTTCATAAACTTCTCGACAGTATAGTCCTTTGATTCACTCTTTCCAAAATTCCTCTGGGCATTCTGTATTAATGTTAGTTATAAATATCAACTATGAATTTAATTCATCATGTATGGGGGGGTGGGAGGGAACCCACAAACAACCAAAGTTAAATAATCCAGCAGCCAAATCTACAACTGTTTGTGTTCTGACTATTTTTTAGTGGGTAAAACCTGAGAATCAACTTTTTTGGGGGGGAGAGGGCTGGAAAGGTTTATACTAAATTCTGAAATCACCTTTACATAGCTCCTAACTTTTTTAAACAACAATAAAAACCAAACAAAACCCCCTTTCTAATTATTAACATAAATACTTGGTTACTTCCTCCAATTCTTGTTCTTTACACTCTGAAACTTTGCTGTTTTACCTTCCATGGCAAAACTGCACACTTGAGCAAATGGTTTTGCACTTTAAAGTCTACTTTTGTTAATGCATTTGTGATATAGTCTTAAAAGTTGTGCATAAAGTTTCACGGGCCTGAAAATTATAATAAAGTTAAATAAAGTCTGAGGCAATAGCAGATAATTTTGTGTTGTGTAACAAGCACTGCAAACTTGCTAGAAAAATGTGATAACTTTGGTAATCTGATAAAATTGATAAATGTGACAATGCTCAATTTTACACTGTATTAATATGAAGTGATATAAAAAGTGCCTGCTTAACCCAGAAATTATGCTAGCAACTTACACTGGTAGTTGCATATATGTTAAATTCAGTGGCAGTGAATTAAATATCTCCTAAGGCACTTGAAACTTGACAAGGCAAAGGATAATTCTTATGAAAGCTTGTATGAGCAGATGTAGCCAGAAAAGAGGACTGTCCCTATGGGAGACCTCACCTGTTATATACAACTCCACTTTATTATTTTTTGTGTATAGGTCTGTCATAAAGAAAAACCTGTTGATCAGTAACACTTGAGATTCTGTCATCATGGCCCCAGTGCTACTATTCCTCCTTTTTATTTTTTCCAAAGAAGTTTCTTAGATGTAAAACCAGCAATTTCTCATAAATCTTGAATTGAAATCAGAATTGCAGTGAGTTGAGCAGAAAATGAGATCAATACGATCATCCAAATTTTGTGGAATTTTTTCTGGAAAATGAGAAAGTAAAAAATGCTGATGGAGCAGAACGCACTGCATAAAACACCTAGAAGCAACACCTGTAATTTTTGAGTGTTGCTGTGATAAATTCGTTCTTCTACTGATTTGATTTTGAACTTTAAGATCTTATTTCTTAAAATAATGAAATTTCACATCCTTTTAGAAAAATTAAGCATGATTCTTCAGCTAACCATTCTGGAGTGGATGGGAGAGTAAGATGCATCTCTTTCTCTGGTTTGGCCACTCTAGATACCAGTATTGTTTAGGGAAAGAGGTACTAGAATACGCAAACAAAATGTGGATAGGTAACACATCTTGTAGGCTCTGGGTTTAAAAAGAACCCAATATGGCATTCCAGACTTTTAAAATAAAAAGAGCAAATATAAAATAATGAAGACAATCAGCTTTTAGAGTGCACTTCAAGTCATTCATATTTGTGGCAAAATCTAAGAACCATGGGTTTGCTTAGCAGTATTAAAGCTGATTTATTAAGGAAACTTTGACAGATTTACAATAGAAAAGGAAATCACCACAGATCTTTGACTAATTTTAGTACGAGTAAATTAAAATATTGAAAATGTATCTCGCAATTCACTTGAGATTTGCATTTCCCTTCCACACAGCCCCATCTCATTGCTGTCTGGAAGTAATCACTCAGTCACTAGAGTACTCAGGTTCTTCTTCTTTTCCACTTCTGGGGGTTTTTTTGTTTTTGTTTTTGTTTTTTCTTCTCCTCTAACTGATGACTCTCTACACAGTAGCAGTAATCTGTTAATAGTTCCCAGTTGGCACGACCTGTTGTATTACTGTATTTCATTCAGTTTCTAGTGGTCTAGTTCTCAAAGTCATACAGTTCTGTTCAGGCAATATTTCAGTCCTTTTATTGACACAGCCTTTTAAGTTTATTGTTAATGTGTTTCATGAGCACACTCTGCCTGCTACGACTATGAAAATGAAAGGGAACCGTTTTGATGGAATGTGAAAGAAGCCAATTTAAAAAGCCAGCAGAAAGGAAATGTGTGCAGGAGGAAGAGAAAATATGCCATGAGACTTGAAAGGTAAAGTGGTGGAGGAGCTATAAAGAGTTTGGAGGTGGATTCCCAGAGAGACTTGATGTTTTTCAAGAGAGAAGCAAAGAGTGCTTAAGATCAAAAAGGACAGAGTAATTAAAGGATAATGAGAGTAAGAATGAAAAAGGTATTTGTGCGTGTGTGAGAACTCAACTTTACAAAATGGAACTGGGAGATAAGGGTAAATTTGAGGGAACTTTTAATCAGTTTCTACCTTTAAGTTCAAGGTATAGCAGCAAACCCAGCAGCATACAAATAAAATTGGTTTAAAAAGTTCTAAGCAGCCCTTGCTCACATTTTTACTATTCCGTGTCTGTGAGGTGAGCAGGGTGAAATCTTGCAAATCTTCCTGGAAGACAAACATGGAATGAAAGGCCTTTCAGCTGAGGTCTGATGCTCTTAAACACATTACAGTGAGCTTTCACATCAACAGTCGTGTTGTTGCTTGCGCTTCTGAAAAGACTGAACTTGCACTAGGGGTGGGTGTAGCCATGTGAAAATGAGCTGTCTCTCACCAAGGTGTGTGGCTAAGAAGGCACTATAACTGAAGAAGCAGCTTATATCTGTTCTGTTTACTGAAATGAGACAGAAACTAGAGTTTGCTCACATTGTAGTCAGTTTTGGTTTTCAGTTATGGGAACAATGGTGAAATGCTTCATATATCTTTGAGAGGTCATAGTTGTGCTTCCTCCTGAAATTTCTCAAAGATTTTTTGCTGCAGTTGGAAGCTGACTCTTCTGTTGACCCATCTAGTGATCAGAGATTGAAACTGTGCAGAGATATGGAGTCCTGCAGATTTACTGCACTAAGAGCTGGTTGTAGGAGAATTATGAGAACACTTTGGGTTAAAATAATTGAAAACCAAGGACTGAGAAAATTTTTATGCTAGGGCGCAACTGAATTTAGGAGAAATATAGAATAGAATTTATTATGTTTGTTTTATTAACTTGTTAATAAAGCTTTTGAAGGGGATGAATTTTGACATAGCATTGGCATGCTGTTTTGCGGGGAGAAAAATGGAAAGGCCACGTACTTGCAGAGTGGAATTGAAATTGTTTAGAAGGGAATAGAGTGGACTGTGAAAAGGGATGGGCTGCAAATTGTAATATGTCTGCATCATTACCGTGTTCTCAGCAGCCACTCAGCTGCACATTAGCAGAAATGGTAACAGAAATTGCAGGTTAGGAAATAGGAGTTTGAGCTGACATTGCAGGATGCTAATGGAATAAACAGAAGGGTAGTCTAAAAAAGGAGGTACTGAGATTAAGAAATGGGAGTACAGAGGACTAAAACAAAAAGGACAAGGATGTTAAAATAGGATTTGCCAAATTAACAAGAGATGTGTGGGAAAACAAGTAGAGTTAAAGAGCAAGCAACAGACTGTGTGAATACATAATACATAGTAATTTGAATTTTTTGGCATGAAGAATGTGATAAAGATGTGGTAGACCAAGTGGATGTAATTTTCCATGTCTCATTTACAATACTTGGTTGAATTTATGTTGATTATGAACACTTGTGATCTAGAATGCATTAGAGGAAAATGCGGCTTGAACAGTGCTTATTGCAAATATTTAAAAATTATTTTCAAAAAACAAAAAGTAAAGTGTATGTCGCTTTCCTTTATTCTATCGGAGACCATGAAGATTTTGGTGGAGGATTAGGTAGTGTGTGTGCTCCCTTTCACTTCTGGGTAGAGAAGATTCTCATTTTTCCCAGTTAATTAAGCCCATGCATGAGAACTGTGAACAGACATGGGGCCTATTTCTAGTTCTCCCACTGGTCTTCAGTGCGATTTCATGAAAATTGCTTTACATCTCCTTGGTTCAGTTTTCCTACCTGTGAAATAGGGAATTATAATGAGCTCCAAGCTTTGCTAACAAAAAAAGCACTACGTAAGGATAAGGTATTATTATTAATAATACATATAGTAATAATACATATTTTAGGTTTATATAGCTGTGCTCCTTGAGGATTTGTATGCTAAGAAGCCAGAGCTAACTGTGGAGTATCTCTGGAAAGTAAGTTGCAAATTTAGCAGCTTTGCATCAGGCGCCCAGTGGTTTAAGTTGCCCGTCAGTTCAAGCTGATCTAACACTGTGCCGTCACAGAGAGCAGTGATTCTGTCGTTGTCCTGGCAATATGCTGCCCTATAACAGGGTTAAACTTATTCTTACTCATACATGGGTGAACTCTTACAACTCGTTGCACAGCTTAGCAATTGTGAGTGTGGATGCAGGAGAGGGGATCAGAATGTGTGGCCAAGAGCTGGAGACCAGCACCACCACTTTTTTCAGCAGGAAGGTGATTGTAACTGTGGAAGCACGTTCAGGTCTAGAAATTTTCCCTTTTTTTGGTTTCTTTAGGTGAATTTGAGCTCTCCCATTGCTTTTTGTCTGTTGGACAGACTTCAAAGAAGAGAGTTGTCATTTCTGCTGGGTTTAAAAAGATTAACAAAAGAGCTATCGGCTCACAGTGCTTCTGCCTGTCACTGACTTATCAGAAGAGATTTGTCAGAACTGTCTTGAAGAAATGATGAAGTATTGGGAATATTTTGATCAATATTAGACTTCGAACAGAAACAGTTTTCTGAGAAGCTTGCGGAGCTACATATTTAGTTGGCTGGAAGTTCATGTCACATACATATTCATTGTGAGAAATGAGATCCTTAACAAGGGATGAGCTCTGAATTCTGGCCGTGCCCCTACCTAGCTTGGTTAATCTTCACACATTTTAACTAAAATTCTAAGATTCTCTCTAAAATAAACTTCAATATTCTCAAAGGGAATTTACTTCAGTCTGAAAACACTCCTCAGGATGGCATGCTTAGATGTCTCTATGCAGCAGCAATTGATGGTTTGGAGGTAGCTTTGGAACATGTGCATGACCACAGAAGCCAATGTTCAATCCCCTCAACTCAAGCAAACAAAGAAAAAAGTAGAACGGGAGGTATCACCTTCCTGCTTTCACCTCTGTTTCTAGTCCTTGGAAATGGAATTACCTTTCCCCATTTGGTATAGCTGTACAGTGCAGTTTCACACAGATCTTTCTCTGACATGGAGACAAATTCAGCCTTTTTAAGCACAAGAGGAGTTCCATTGACTGTCTTTTTTTCTTCGTAAGCAACAGCTAAATTCAGCTCTTGGGGTTGAAAATGAATAGCGCGAGAACATGGCATATGGCCGTTTGCCTAAGAAACTGTGGCTTGTGTTTACTGAAAAAAATTGTAATGTGTTGGCATTCATTGTAATTCAGCTTAACTGGGAGCCTGCCAGAATCAAATCAAAATGCGTTCACAGTATATCCAAAATACAGCACAACTGCCAAGTTTGTAGTAGCAAGATGTAACAACCTGTTTCAGAATGAAACATGAAAATTTCCCAATATGCAAAATAAACTCATTACATGTTGTTTTTCAGCCTAGAGTTATCGCACTCTTTTTAAATAATCTTTTTTTTATGGAACTTAAGTGGCATAGATATAGCCCTTAGAAGACCATTTCAACAAAATTTAGGGGTTGATTAGGCATTTATAGCTGGAAAGAGGAAAAAAAAAGTCTTAACTTGTCCCTTGATAAGCTACACCACTGGATTGCTTGTTCAAACATGTGGTTGAGCATTTCAATGGGTCTACCAGATCTAAAGGAGCTATTGAATGGCTATCAGTATTGTGGGACACCTTTTCTGCCAGCACAGTGAACAGATACTCTGTTTTTCTGTCTTTGAGTGAGTATCAGGAGTAGGAGTTTGTATCTATTATGATTTGGATCCCTGTGTGCCACAGACACAGGAATCCAAATCATCCCTGTGTGTCAGAGAAACAAATCATCTTCTTACCCTAGCAATATCCATATGGCGTGTTCAATCCTCATCTAAAACATCAGTATATAGCTCGGTGTACTTTGTATCTCAGCTTATACACAAAACGCTGGTGACCTTGAGGTGATGACATTTACTGATGCTCTAAGACTGAAGTTAGAAGATTGGTTTTGTGCACTGTGTGTGCATTTTTGTCAGAGACAGTTTTGTGCTAGAACTTCACTTTCCAAACTCCTATAGAGCTACTTATACAGCTATTTGGTGGCAATAACCACTGGCACTTCTAAAATGATGTCCTTCTGGCTCTAAAAGGGTAGATGTAGCTGAGTCCCTGCTTTTTGAAGGTCTGAATGTGCTTAATAATAAAACTGATGAAGAGAACATTCTCTGTTATCTCTGTTATCACTCTGGTCTCCAAGGATTTTTCCTTCAGTCCTTGAAAAAGAAGCTTTGTTTTGACCTTTTGTGTCTTTCCATACGTAGAGCCAAATCTCTTTGGTTTCAGTTCAGTCTCAGTGTACATATCAGCCTGACCTTGCAAACAGAGACTTGTCTAGGGAAAATGGAAATAGTAATTTCTTTCAGCTCTCTATCTCACGCTCACGTCCCTTGGTAGAGCACTGAAAAGTGCAAAACAGGCCACTTCCACTTCTCTTGGCTCCTCACTGGCTGTAGTTCTTCAGAACTGACCCAACTCATCAGTCATGGTCCGGGGGAATTTTTTCTCGTCATCTTCTCATGATCAGTATCTTCACTTTGTTGAATGTGACCAGTGTTCTCATGTTTTCTGTTTCCTGATTTTTTTTTTCTCAGTCAACTGAAAAGCCATGACTTTGAGTCGCTAAAAGGTTATACAGTATTTTCTTGATTAAATTAATATTTATGTACAATTTTAAAGGGTTTTATAATAAATTTCTCAAAGTATTATTAAAAGGTTATGCCAGAGGAAGGCAATATATAGATGATGAGACAGAATGAGAAACTTTGTTTAGTGGTTATCTCTCTTTCTGGAACCAACAACCTACTAGGATTGAAGGGAATATAATCGCTTTACAAGTAGGTGTTCTTTAAGTCATGTCAATGCCTGTCCTAGAGTGGAAGAGACATCGAGTGGTGCAATTGTAAGTACCGGAAAATGTAAATATGCTACAAAAATGCATTTTTACTGAGGAAATTAGAACACATGTATACCAGTAAGTATCATGGGAGACATTAATTCTTGCAGAGGATTTCTTAAAATGGAGGAAGCTTTAAGTGAGGTATAAATTTTCTGTGTGATGTCCTTCCACAGAGACATGAATTTTGATCTGTGAAATTGAATGGGACCATCTCCAAACCCCTGGCCATTGTGGGCTCAGTCATGCAATGTTCAGTGCGCTCTGGCTCTGCTCCAGCAATGCACTTAAGTTTGATTTGAATCATGCGAATATTCCTGTGCAAATCAATTGGAGGATTAGCAATATACAGGGAAGTGAGGCAGGCACTTAAGTTCTTTGTTGGATCAAGGCCACACTCACACAAATCATCACTATAGTGCTTCCTATGTTAAATAATGACTGGTACCAAGAATAGGACCCTCCAAGATCAGGCCAGAATTCATTAAAAAATTATTTTTCAAATAGCTGTGTGCCCAGTAATCTTTTTTTTTTTCCGGGGGGGAGGGCAGGATCTTTTAGTGGGAATTTTAGTACTACGATTTCCACAGACTGCAATTATCTGACAAACATCAAATGGGAGAAGTCTAATTAGATTTCTATTTTAAAAGAAAAATGTGCTTGATTTGGCGAGTTATACAGTCTGACTGCTGTTTCAGCTATGAAATTAAACATAAAATACATCTTAAGAAGATTTCCTATAATTGAAATCAAGGATTTAAGTGATGATTTCTTAATTCCTAGTGCAACATACCAAAATTAACTTTCTACCATGTTACAGTTTCATTGACCTAGTCTTCAGTTTCCTTCTCTTTTCCTTCATCATATTTATATAAAAATGACCACCAGTCCCACCAGAGACACTGGGGACTAAAACAATTTGTGCCTGTTGGAAAAGGACTCATTTCTTGTGCTCTGTGTTTGTAATAAATTTTTAAAATTTTGCTGTAGTAAGTTGTAGCAGTCTTGTACATCAGAATCATCTTTCCTTTCCAAGCTTTTTTATATGGATTGTAGTCAATCAAACAACATTCTTTATGGCAGTCCTGGTTTAAATGGTTGCTGCTCCATCCCCTTGCTTCTACCTCCACGCTTCTTGTGCCCCTGCAACTCTCCTTACCCTGTCTCCTGGGAATGCTGGCTCTGGTTTCTGTGCCTGTATTGTAAACTGGATTGGAGAATATTCACCTGCCAAGCAATAACCTTTTTTCTTTTATTTTTCCTGGGCTATTGTTCAGATGGATCAGTTCCCCAGTTCAGCTCAACATGCGGCCACAAAGACATTTGGAGGTAGCAGCAAGTGGTGAGAGGCAGAGAAGCGCAGGAAATGACTGCTTCAGCTGCTGAATTTTCAAACCAAAGTTGTTTCACAAGCTGTTGACAAAAAAGGTTGAGCTTCCCTTCACCTTCTGCATGCTTCACCTTCAGTTTGCTGAAACGGGCTGGTCTGATTCACTGTGCTGCCATAAAATTACTAATGCCAATATAAGAGGAGGGGGGAGGAAAAGTTGTTGCCTCTTTTGGCAGCAGCATGCTCTGAAATTGGCTTAAGCCCATTATGGAACTGCAGCTTCAGTGACATTTTTATATCTGAAAAGATAAGAAATATATCATCTTTAGAAGTATAGTTGACACATCAGATACTTGAAAAGTAAGAGCTGCTGAGAGGTAGTGAATAACCTAGTGGCTAAGTAGCAGGGTAGACTTATAAAGTACAAGTTTTGCAAAAGAATATAGAGAGAAACAAAGACTGAATATAGCACAAAACTATCTTGGCTGATCAGGGCTGGGATTTCTGGTGACAGACATGGAAACATTGAGGCAGTAAGGTGATTAAATTTGAAGTCCGGAACTGTAGTTAAACTTCATATTAGTGGATAAATTCTTTGAATCAGGAACTTGATTAGCAAGATTATCACAGTACAGACTTAGAGAAAAATTAAAATACTAGTTTATTTAGTATATGAGTTTCATATATGCATTGGTTTAGAATGTCTTGTTAAATTCTAAGTTAATATTAGTGTAGTATTAAAATAAACTTTAAAGAAAGGACTGGTTCTCCATAGGGAGGAATAATCCAAGAAAACATAAAATGAAAATCGATTAACTCCAGCATATATAGTAAAAATAATCATATAACTAGTCTCCATCTCATTTTTTGGTTTCTTATAGTTGTATTGGAAAGTGAGACACTGGCTGTGATAGGATCATCAGACTGTTATCCCTGCACTTAACTAATCATGTTTATTTTTTTTCCAAAGCAGGAGCAATCAGAATAGCAATGCGCTTTTCTGACCTTTAGGAGTGCAGTCACTTAGTGCAATATAACTTAGATGACTTGTGAAATAATATAGACCCTGAAGCCCTCTAGAGGAAACACTAATTTTTCATCCTGTCCCTGAAAATGACTAAAGTAAGTCAAGGACATTCAATTTTTGTAAATCATTTTTAACATGGTTGCAGGTACCTGGTTTGTTTTTTGTAAGTTAGGATTTGCAAATTGATCATAGTGAGCAAATAGCATTGTTAGGTGTGTCTTAAAGGACATAATAAATTGAATTTTTCCAGGCCCATTTATACATTTTTAGGGAAAAGAAACACTGTGAATGGTACTGTCAATTAATCTACGTTATCAAGTTACTTAAGCGACATTTGAGAATGTAACTTGTTATCTGACAAAAGGATAAAGTAAAGGAAAAATCCAAATTCAATCTTAAGCAGTTACTGTGTTTGAGATCAAAATGACGCCTTCTTTTTGTTTCTGAAACTCTTTACATTCCTAATTACAGCGACCATGAACTAGGGAGGGATATGATGATAGAGATGTCTTATCCAAAGTAGATATCTTTAAAGCATTTAAAAGCAAGAGTCATAATATACCTGATATGTAAAATACATAAAATAATTACATGCATTTTCAAATTGGAAATTATTAATAATTTGTGCTCGCTTCAGGGAAATAAGGCACTCAGCATTTAACTTTTAAAAGCTAAAAATTAAGATTGTGGGGTTTTTCCTAAAGTAGTGCAATGTGAATAATGCAACCTGAAATGATTTCACACAACCAAATCCATTTCCATAATTTTTTTTCATGTACTTGTTTTGCTTCTCGGACTGAGGTTCAAAAAGCCTGGACTTAAAGTTCAGCTTGTAAGAATGGTTTCTGCTGTGTCAGGGCTTTGGGGGAGGGGGTGTGTGGGGGTGTCAGGGGTCTTGGATCCATACTGAGCTGAAGTTGTGCGTCATCTGGAAAGGCATACAATTACAGCACAACAGTAACTAATCAAATCCTCTTATCCCATAGAAATGCATCTGTGCCTCTGGCTAAAACGAAGATGCAACTTGCCACCCTTTACCTGTACAATCCTCTTAATGCAGGTGTACTGGGCTTCCATTTCCAGATAGGTAAGAAGCAAATTGTAACTCACTGTTTGCTAAATCCTCTTAGTGATGAGGCAGCCTGAAATTTTGCTGTGGTCTGTAGAATTAGCAACCAAGTTACATTTGCTCTTTGCCTGCTCTTTTGATTGAATATGCCAGGGGCCAGTTGTGTAACAAATTCCTCCAAGTAGCCCTGCTCATCCAGCACTTTTCTGAGTCTGCCACACCTCTACTATAGCCTATTTGTAAGCACTTCATCATTAGTTGTGGGCTGAAACGCTTGGTTATAAATGGCAACATTTCCTTTATGGTATTCCTGTATTTCCTTTTAGGTATTGTAACACTCACGTAAAAGCTTTTCAAGTTTTCTTTTTGCTTTTACTAATACGTAAAAGTTGGAAAGAGAAAATGTCTTGGATCCAGGATGCACTGAGCTTTTTCCATATTTGCTGAGAGAGATTGGAGAGGCCAGATTTACCTATTAATTTACCAAGTGATATCACAGGAAAAAACAATTGCAGCGATAGGTGACACAATGCATTTTCACTGAGAATTAGTAATATCCTAAGAAATGAATCTGTCTTTCATTCATGTCGTGTTTCTAGAAGTTCAGAAAAAAGGCAATTTAGAAAAAGCTAATCACGTAATGATTTAAAGACAAAATGTTTTGTAAGTATGAAAATCACATCAAGTTCACTCTTCTGACCTTTTTGGATTACCTCAGTCTTACCTCCCAGCTTTTTTCTTATCACAGCTATTTTATTTTATACAGAAATAAATATAGTTCTTTAATTTATTCATATACTCACTTTTCCCAGTAACTTATTGTTTCTGTTACACTTTGCATAACTTGGTCCTGCCTGAGGTTGCCAGCCATGTTATCTCAGGGTTATGCTCAAAGACCAGAAGACGACATCTAAAGCGTGTCGGTCTGTCTGTCGCGGCCTGTGACTGCGGTATCAGGTGTAGTAGCAAAGTGTGGCAACAGGAGCAAACCACATCCTAAGTGTGACTTACGGAGCTGACTAACCTCTGATGCTTTTCCATGTTTAGTTCTCTGGCATATATGAAAAATAAGACAGAGTGTACCAGAAGAGACTTTTCTTTTTTGAGGCTCTACTGGGAATGGCTGCTAGAGTAGTGCAGCAGCCTGCTCCCTAAGAAGCTGTGAGGAATGTCCCCAGAAACATTATTTCATATTGTGCTACTTTGCTGACATAGAATTAATTTATCCTGCTCAGTTAATACAGTGCATTGCTCCGGGTTGTTGGGTCTGTATTGTTAGTGAGTTAATACATTTACCTTTTCACCAGCAGCTCTATTTAGAGGTTTTATGGACAGCTCTTATTACTGGCACAGTACTATTACGTACCTCTTACTCCTTGCCTGATGTCTTGAGAAAAAAGCGTCAGCTGTTTACTTATGAAGAACAGAAAAATAACTAGGAATGGTCTGAGAACTATGCTTTGGTTCTCCGGTGTTATCCTTTGGCAGCAGTAGGCTCTACAGCTGCAACGGTGTTTAGGTCTAGATGGAAACTGTGTAGTACTTCCAGTTTGATGCTTCCTTGTCAAAGAGATTTAAATCTCAGGCACTAGTCCTGACCCGTGTCCTTTTTTGCATGCTGCCATGTGACAGATTTAATCATAAGCATATTAAAAAGTAATATTTCAAACATCAGAGTATGTGATATCCTATGGTTTTGAAATGTTTTGTAATCACTTGATTTTACTTTTTTGTACTGAATTGCCAACAACTTTATTGCTTTGCTGGGCAGATTAAATTTTTTTTATACATTGAGCTGTAATCATATTTTATTCATGGACATTTGGCTATATATTTCTTTAGATATGATAAAGTTCTTGCCAGTTTCATGTTACTTCATAGAAGTATTTAATCTTGGATAAGCTATGGCCAGATCAAATAGCAAAACATTTAGAATTCAGAATTAAAACACAAAATAATAGTGATTTAAGATGTAGTAATATTTTTATCATGTAGTTGAAGCCAGAGACTTAATCTATCTTAATCTGATACTGTATGAAAAGTGGTAGTGAATAAAAATTTCTAGCTCTCATTCTGTTCAAGAACAACTATAATAAATTTGTCTGGCATCATCACGTAACATAATATGTAGAATAAAAATGGGTAAACGCAAAGAAAGAGAAAAGCTTATTTTTTCAGTAGGATTTACAGTTTGATTTCTCTTTCTTTTGTGATTTCTTCCCATTTGCCTAGCTTTGCTCATTTCACACAGTTTGTATCGATAAAAATAAGAATTCCTAGTATGGGAATTTCCTGACAATTATTTGACAATTCCTGACAATTACCTGAATTTTAACTGAGCTAATCACAGATTGCTAGAACTAATTCCTCCAAACTGCTTAAGTAAAGAACGTAATTTAAGATCACCCAGATCTGTAGAGTCAACAGGACAACAGAAACAGGAGCTGCAGTGCTGTGCATGACATCCTCCTCAGTGTTTCCTTGAAATCAAAGAAACAAGAGGTGCGTGTGAAATCCCGGATCAACTGATGCACAGGATTTCCAAGTCATCAACAAACAGATGCTATCACCAAAGCTTCTGAATATCCCTGAAAAATCAAATCCTAGCCTTTTCTTTACTTCTTGCAGCAATCTGAAAGCAGATTCCCAGTGATTTGTGGCAAACGTGTGAGGAATTGTCAAGCCTACCTTTACTTCTAGGATTTGTATCTTGCAGGTGTTTAAACTATTACTTGTGAATTAGGTCCTAGGCTCATAGTTGCTGAAGAAATTGTGTTGAGCAGAAATCTTATTTGTTTGGGCTTTTCACTATAAATGTCCTCATTGGATTTGGTGGTTCTTTTGATAACTAGGATTTTTAGTAAAATATGTCAGTGAAGTCAAAACAAGAATTAATGTATTTTGGCACTGAAACATCTGTAGCACTTTTTGTTTGATTTTTCTATCTCAGCTCTCTTATCACCACTCAGCTTTGCAAGCCTTAGCACTTGCTGACACAGAATATGATATGGGGATTCTGGCTATCCTGTTACAAGTTTACTTTGTTGATAACATTTTGCAGCCATATACATGCCTCAGAAAATTTCAGTTTCTTTATACGTGTTTTGGCTGGGAAGTGACTGTTCTGAAGCATCTGTGACACTATGCCTGGATAGTTTTGAATATGATTATAAACTGAATTTAATGTAGACCCCTATTGCAAGCTTGTCAGAGATACTTTTAGGATAGGATTCATTTCACCTAAATTTAAATATCTGCCTTACAATTATATGAATTTTGCCCAACAAGTTACTTTTTCTCTCTATTGATTAGTTCAGACAGACTTGCTATCTATCTCTTCAGTATTTTTTTCTTTGCATTTAAGACAGGGACAAGTGGGGCATATCTCTGCATTACTTGTACAAAAACTTGTTTGCTGTGATAGTTTTGTTTGATTTTGTATGATATCAAACTGTAGTTTTTTGAAGGTCAAGCTGTGATTAAGACTTTCCTGTGGGGAGTGCAAGGTGGATAAATCCTCGGAAGCGGGAGAAAGGAGCTTTATTATATTATTGTTCAGTTATATTATTGTTCTAGTGCTTTTGCTTTTAAGATCAGTCCTTGTACGAGAACATGGTTAATGCTGTTCCTTCCTTATTAGAATTTCTGACCTTTCTAAAATGGAGACAACAGGGGTCCGAAATAAACTCACCTCACTGTGCTTAGGCTCTAGTGAAGGAAATGATACTTGATTTCCTAATATTTTTCTTTCCACCTAAGAATGGTTCTTTTTTGTTGGTGGTTTTTGGTTTGGTTTGGGTTTTTTGGTTTTATGTTGTGGGCTTTTTTTTCCCCCATCATCTTTGGCAGCAGGTTAATGGTTACTGCAAAAACACCATCTTGGAAATAGAGTACTGGAACGGGCGCTCTGAATCACCTATGCCACTACCCTCCAGTCCGGGGAGATGAGAAGACAACCTTTGGCACTTATTGCAAAAAGGAGGAATACAAAACCTGATCACATCAGCTCTCCACTTCTAAGCAACACTACCCCTCATGCATGCAGGGTAGATGTTATTTCTTCTAACTGTTATTACTGATCCTCGAGATGTTCAATCATCACCAGAAGTGTTCTGAAATTGTTCTGATTTGCTCTTTCATGACGGGGTGAAGAGATTTGAGAATTTGATTATGCTGGTTCTGCATTTTAGTTTGAGTATAAATCAAGAGGATTCTTCTAAATATGAATCTATTTTTAGCCTTGTGAATTTATTTTATATTGTCTTTTTAGCTAATCCTAAAAGTTTTTTTAAATGTCGATATGTATTTCAGGATGTCTGGAACAATGGCTGGGATGGTGATCATAAGTTGGCTATCTCAGCAAATAAAAGAGAAAACAAAGTAAAGAATTATCAAATGCGGCTTTCTTATGGTGCAGCTTGAAAAGCATGTATGTTGGCAGTGGTGCCAGCTTAAGCATCTGCTCTTTCATCCACTGGTGTATTCCACTTCATTTGTGCCAGTTAAAAATAGCTGGTAACAAAAAGGAGTGAAGTTACCATCGAGCAGTTTCTGACCCCATTCACTACATAGCAGCACACGGAGTCGTACCAAGCACGAGGAGCAGGATGTACAAGGGTACCGCTCTAAGTTGGAACCAGTGCTTCTGCCAGAACAGATTCTCATCAAACTCTGCCTTGAAAAAGTAAAGCAATGTGTTACATGAGTCCAGTGCAGGAAATAGATAGAAGTACTTGTCTTGCATTAGGCCAAAGCATTTCTCTTTTAAAATAAATGTAACGAGGCAGATTCAGTGTCCAAGTATTCTCAGCTTAGTCACACTGGAATGTGGAAGGATATCATCAAATAAATGGGAGGTATGAACGTGCTGGGTTTTAGACGCTTGCTAGCACTTCCAGGTCATTCTTCAGCCATGCTGCTTCAAAAATGACTGGAGGCTGTTGTTACATCTTTATCAAGGAGAAAATTAATGAGGCTAAGGAAAGACTTAAATTTTTATTAGCACAGAGCTCTAATAAAGACACTTCTGTGTTTTATCACTTTTATGGGAAACCCATCAGTAACGGCATCAGTGACATATCTCGAGGTTAAGATTGTTGTGAAATCAACAATGTGATACCTTCTCTGAGTGTGACACTTTTCTTCCAGAAACTTCTTTAAGGTCAGGTGTAGTTCCAGCAAAGCTTCTTGAAAGTGCTGTTTATTACTTCCGTGATAATGCCACAGCTCAACACCACCTGTCAGTTTGTGAGGAGAAAGTTAGAATGTCTTCACTTCCTATTATTCAGTCATAGGTAATGAAGGCAGAACTATATTGAGTCATTTACTTCATATATACCAATGTCAATTTAAGGGTGATGGCGTATCATTAAATCAGATTTTATAAGTGCAGCAGTTTGTTCATTTGTTATTAATATTGCTTGACACATCTGCTTATAAAACCTTCTCAGATGCTCTGAACTCTTAAAATATTAGTAATTTCAGCACAGCTTTTGTCTTGATAATATAGTTATCTTGGAAAAATGCTGCCAAAGAGAGCTTGTAGTTATAGACACTGAGATTATGGGAAAGCCTGTTACTTTGGCCAGGCTAAAAAAAAAGTTACAGTGATGATGTAGTATTCCCATTGATTTTTGCATATGGCATAGAACTTGGGAGGATGGTTTGTGTCTCAGACACGCGCTCTTGGTGAAGTGGCTGTGATGTTTGCCCTTATTCACAGAGGAGGACACTTTGGAGGTGAAGAAAAAGGGTATTCATGTGCTTAGGAACTTGCTATGGATTTTTACTTTTCTTGAGGATTATGTCCCTTTTACAAAAGGTTCTTGTGGCTGAGGAGATCTGTCATTGCAACTGAAGCTCTGACCTCTTCTGGGAAGAGAAGAGGCACCGAGGTCGGAAGCTTCCATCTCCCTCCAGCTTGTGCTCTCATAACACTGCTTCCCTGCTGGTACAGAGGAGAGGAAGCTGCCTAATTCACGCATAGAAAAATACAAGAATAGGGACAGTGTGGAAGGAGAGAAAATGTGACCCCTGGAAGTGGAAGCTGGCAGTAAATGAAGGGATATGCAGGAGTTTGCTAGGGGAAAAAACTAAGAATTTTGTGATAAGAATTAGGAGGGTGAGAAGAGGATGCTTGTAACTGGGACTGTGGAGGCAGTGGCATTGGCTGGCGTGTGGGATGTAGCTGAAGGATGAGGACAGGAGAGGCTGAGGAGAAGGGAGCCCTCTGAATGAAAGGCCAAGAGTGGCACAACTGGTCTGGCTGGACAAAAGCCCGGGTGTGCTGGCTGGATGCTGGTGCTTGAGCATGTCTGCAGAGGGCTCTGACGGGGCAGATGTCGAGCCTGGCTCTGTCAGGAGAGGGGAATAGGAGCTAAGAGAAGTAGCTTGTGGGCCTGCAGGGTCTTAGCCAGAGGTCTGAGACAAGTGGAAGAGTTTACGTCCAGTAAAGTTCAATCCCCTTTGAAGCCTGGAAGGGAAGTCAACAGTTTCGGTGTCAGTCGGTGTCTGGGAAACATTCAAAGTGCTCATCCCGCTCTAGTTCCTGTTCATGCAGATGATGGATTTGTAAATTCAAGTAGCAGAAGTCTGCCGGTATTTGCATCTAAAACATCCATCTGTATCTGTGTGAATACTATGGTGACGCAGAGGAAACTCATCTGGGAAGCTACATTTAAACATATTATACTTGCACAGTCAAGCATTTAAGGGTCAGATAATGCTAGAATTGAGGGATTAATTTTTTCAGAAGAATTTTAATTCTTTCCTTTTTGTGTGTTTGTGCATTCATGCTATGACTTGTGATTTTTAATGGAGTTTTTGTATGAAATTCTGTAATCTAGCTACTATATTGCTATAGATCAGGTTTGCAACAAGTAGGCTTAAAGATGCAAAATACTGCATGATACTCTCTAGTTTTTAGATAGTCTCTAAACTTTAGGAAAGTTTAGGTCTGAAAGACTCCAAGCTTGGTGTTTTAGAGTGTTATCAAACACATTCCCTTTGTCTCTTTCTGAATTGTGGGGGTATGAAGATCCTTTTCTCCAGGCACTCTAAACAGTTGGGGTTTTTTCCTCCTGAAAGGGCTTAGGAGCAAATAGCTGATATTTGAGAGCCAGCTTAGTGTGAACATGGTCCTGAGGATTACGCCTTTTCTTTATTTGGACTGAATAATTCTTAAAAAGCTTTTAACAGTGACAAAAAATACCCACCTGATGACTTTTATTGTTAAAATTATATAAGAATCGGAAAAGATCCACTGTGCCGAAGCCCAATGTAATAAATGTTTTTGATCAAGAACACCCATTAATTGATGTATGTATTCAATAAAATTATTTAGGAAAAGGCATGTGTTCTCCACCTACTTCTCTCTGTTAGCCAAGCAGTCAATTTCTTCCAGATCTTTCTAGCTAGCTGCTAAATATTGCTTTATATAAAAAATATCACTTGTTTTTTAAAGAAACCAAACCCCAACTTTTTTGCTTTCTGTAACAACTGCAACTTGGACTGAGCCTGTAAATGCTGTTAAACACTGAATATATTTAAGAAGATCTGCATATGTAAACTGAAGGTTGTGACAGGAGCAGAAGCTTGTGCTGCCTTCCCCAATTAATTAGATAATTTCAGGCACAGAAATGAGAGTTTCCTTTTTCAATAGTGAATTTTCTGGACTTGCAAGTTGCTTTGCCTAGGAAGAGAAGCCATTGGTGGAATCAGGCGAGGTGCCTCAGGTGCAGTCCTGTTTATTTGGAAGGTCATGTGCAAGGTCACTTGCAAAAACCAGCAGGAATCAACAATAGGTTTCTTTTCTTATGGTTCCAAACCTACTTCAGCAGTCTTTCTCCCTATGCCTTTTCTCAAAGCGCGCACAGTCTGTGGTTGTCTTTTGCCTTTTCTGTTCCCTTCTTTGCAGTGTTTCTGTCCTTTTTTTTTTTTTAATCCTTGTCACCCAGAGGTAGTTTCAGTACAATCAGTTTTCCTTTGAATGATTAGATGACCCTGGTGGCTCACAACTCGGCTCACACTCCTGAGACGCATGTGCCGGTGCGGGCGTGCTCCTGTTGTGCACTGTGGTCGTCTTATACCAGATATCTGCCCTCACAAACCAGCGCAGTCACCATTTACATTTATCTTCGCTGAAGGACGCAGCAGCTTTAGTGGATTTCCTCCAACATCTAGCACAACAACACTTGAAAATTGATTTTGTCCCCATTTCACTTTGATTTATTGATTTTTCACAAGTCACCATTCTGCAACAGAGATATGATTGCTGTATAGCTTTTATTAGTCAAATGAGATACATTAATAGGAATATTAATTTGCTCTTGACAGACCAGTGTAATCCTTCTGAACAAACGGAGATCATTCCATTGACTTTCAGGTTTTGTCCTTTAGACCCAGATTCCACAGACACTTGTATCTATACCTCAGATTTGCTGTTGTGTATAAGCCTTTGTGCAACTGTGATTTTAGTGTTCTGCTATGTGCTTTTTATTTTAAAAGTTATTTTAATTAGGAAAAATATTAAGCGCTTTCTCAGACCCTTAATCAAAGTGGTTTTGACTTCTATGCCAAACCAGCCGTAAGCGGACTCTAGCACTTCCTTGCATCAGCGCTAAACTGCAGAAGTCAGGAGTGGTGAATGCATTTCCACTAAGCTCTTTTCCTTCTCTTGCAGCCTAGACCCGAAAAGCAGAATGAGCAACATTGCATTTTTAAAACAGAGTGTATTATTTCGTATACCCTCTTCTGTCAGAAGAATCACCTTGTGAGAGCAGTCATGTTTGTGACAAGCTGAACTGGCAAGGACCTTTCCTGTCTGCCCTTCCCGTAACCCCTCCATTTCTCAGCCAGTGTTCTGTTGTTCTAGCCAGCTGCTGTATATTTTCCTCTGGGAATAATGATGTAGTATGAACAAAACCATCACTTGGTCAGGAATTTTTAGGATAGATTACAAAACCAGCATAGCTTACAATAAGGAACAAAAATCCATTAAAATGCATGAAAAAGGAGAAGAGAATAGATGTAACTTATGGAGAGATTTATGAAAAATTGGAAATGACAGACTTTTTAACTTGGAAATGCCTTGTCTTTTGTGATGGATCACACTTGACAAAGTTATTGTCGCCACGTTTCTCCCCTGTGAGAGCTGCCCTGTCTGCATAATTTGACTTCCTGCAGAGGGCAACAACCTGTGCTTTTCATTTAGGTTTAGAGTAATTTTTTTTTCAATATCCCTGTCTAATGCCAGAGAGAAAGGGACAGATCTTTACATAACATGGCAACTATGTTTGTGCTTTTAATGTAAAACAAACTTGATGTTTGTTGACATCAATGGAAAGATTCTTTTTAATCTCAGTGGGTCTTATTGCCCACAATCTGTAGCATCTCTTTTGTAATGTTGGCTCTGAGTTAATACTTAAATCTGATTTTAGCTAGCTCTACAGAGAATTTTTTTTATAACATGTTGGTTTGTTTTTTGTTGTAATGATCCCTTTTTTCTTAATCGTGCAGTTCAGCAAATAAAAATTTTAAAGCTAACTGGCTTTTCTTTTCCTGCCCTTTCTCCCTACCTTTTTTCCACCTCCTTTCTTTTTCATGTTCCCTTGATTTAGGCAATTTACTACATGCCTTATTTACAAAATGATAGTTTGCACTAAACATATCAGAGATGCTTGTTTTCCTCTACTCTTTGAATACAGAGATAAAGTTTTCCTAGTCCCTGTGGATGGAATAAGGTTTCTTTTACTTAAAAATGGAAAGAGAAAATATAGCAGATTTCTCATCATGGATGTTAAATCTCAGCTTTAAAATAAAGCATACACATTTAAACCCTCTTCCTTGAATTAATTTATTGCACTATGAAGGGTATCGGTTAGTTACAAACTGCACCCCAAAAAAGTAAGAATGTGCAGAAACAGAACTGCAAGCCTCTGTGTTTCTTGCCTAACTGACACTATGTAACGTGGGAATAGTGGTTTAATTTTGTTTATTTACATATAAAACAGAGTTAATGCCCCTTACTTTTTTGCAGTTATGAATCTTAACTAATTTAAGTCTTATCTGTAAACAGAAATTATATCGAGAAAATTGCATAAAGAGCACTAATGAGGCCTAAGTGGCTTGAAGAAACAAATATTCCATTTGGCTTTGGTGAGTCAAAATGATCTCATTCTGTACTCTTTCTAATTGCATCTTTGATATTTCATGCTAAAAACAATTATAGCCATGATAATAAAGAATGAAACTACTGATAGCTAAATTCTTGCTTTGTAACACCTCACACTTATCAAACACAAAATTTTACATTGCAAGAAAAGGAACAATGGAATACAATACCTAGCTCCTAGATAGAAAAGCAGAGAGCAATGGGCAAATATTTCTTTTGTGTGTGTGTATTTATTAGACGCTGTCATGCTATGAGACAGCCTGCTCCATTAATGATATATTTCTGTATTCTGTTGTCAACTGCCATACTGTTTGCACCATTAAGTAAACGCCTTCTAAAGATGCCCTGGGGAGTTATTACAGAGCAGTATGAATAATACAAATTTCATATTTTGCTCTTCTGTCATACATTCTCTCTGGCACAAAGGCACATTTAATACATCTGGCTACACAGCTTTCATAGGATGTCACGTACGTTTGGTATTTTCTAAATCTTTGTGAATACTACAAATGCTTATTTGTGGTCACTGATACTAAATTTTAAAATTAATTTGCTTCATTTTTGTTCAAAATAATTTAATTTCTGGTATCAGTTTCAGTGACTTCTTCTGATGAGTTTTAGGCAAATATTCACTAAAAGCAAATCTGGAACACGTGGGGTTTGGAATTTGCTCTGAAATTGTTTCTAAGAACTGTTCTTGAGCAAGCAGGGAACAGAAATGTGTAACGGCTCTGAATTTCAAATGTTAAATAATAAATGTAGAACTTGCAGTGACCAGTTTTCAACCAATCCAAACTGAAATGTACTTACATAAAATTATTCATTAAATCATTTGAAACCATGAAGAGATGCAGAGAAACAGTGTCCTGTTTGCAGACCATTCCAGAACAGAGAAAAGGCTTAGGTATTACTTACAAACAGACTGCTGATTTGAGGTTAAAAAAACAACAACAACAACAACAAACCCACCAAAAAGCACCTCATACTGACGAATAACAACATATAAAATATGACATTTTATATCACTAATCTAGTTTTGTATGGGATATATTTATAAGCAACTGTAAAGCTGTGCATGTTACGTGGTAAATGATAAATGAGCACTATAACATAACTTAGGACTATCAGTTTACAGGGTAAATAATTGAACAATTTTGAAAGATAAGTTAATTGAAGAAAACTGCAATAATATCCCCTTGTATTTACGGAACAGAAGACAAATACATTGTTTTGTTTTATTCAGTTCTCGTGTCATCACAGTCCTTGTGTCTCACCTGAATTATGTTGGCTTAATTGAGACTTAATGTGGTAATATTCAGCATGCCAAATATAAGGTGTCAGATCTCTCTTTCTCAGATACTCTGTTTAAAAACCTGAGAATAGAAAAACATGGACAATATCAACTATTTTTGTCTACAGGATAGCTTTAAATTTCACATGTTCTGACTTCAGTTGCCACAAGCTTTCACTTGCCACAAGCTTTCACTTCCCCAGCAGGTGGTTTGGTTATTCTGACCAAGTCCTCCTATAACTTTTAGAAATTCTCCTCTGGACGCTAACTAATCCCAGCATTCATTTAGGCTGGGGTATTGCATGTTAGCTATGTGTTTAGCTAATATTTTCTATTACAATGAAATAGGCCAATTTTATTACATCGAATTAAATCACTTTTATAAATGCAGTGATAGATAGTAATGTAGTTTTCTAATATGTTTTCCGTGAACTTCCTTCATCCGCTTGTTTATCTCATTTAGCGTTCCTGTACTAATTTAGAGGAATATATTTCTGTTTATCATTGCAAAGCTGTATCCTCTGGTTACTTAAAAAGACCTTTGTCGTTCAAAAAATGTTAAAATAACTACAAATTTATCTTTAAAAAGATACTAAGGTACCTGATCGAATTATCTGTTTCCTTACATCAATAACCCAGGAAATGAAGATAACTAACTTTTGCTTTATTTCTGTTTATATATTGTATATGTGAGAACTTTTAAACAGACAAATGAGAACAATATTGTTCATATGCCTTTTGCTTGCCTTTTCTTTATATACATTGTGTTTTCTTAGTGCTTGCATACACGTTTTCTCCTTAATTTAATCATACTGGTAACTTCATGTGTATTTAATGGAAGGCTGCATGCAGAAATCAAGATATTTCAAAGCACTATCTTAAATGCCCAAGTTGGTTATTTCTGTGGTTTCTGGATATCCATACTTTTTATGGATCTTAGGTTTACTTGCTTCACTGTAGGACAAATAGTTGAGAATCAAAGTGTTCTACTTATTCTACTTAGTAAAAGAAGTTATTGAAGCTGAATTTTTGTAGGTCTACAGAAAATCGTACGCATGTTAGGTTTTCATTGAATCTAGTACAATTCTAGGCAGAGCCCTTGAGGGAACTCTGCATAACCTCATGTAGCTTTCAATAGTAGAGTCTTGTGTTCAACTAATTGTTCTAGCTGGAAACTTAAAGTATGCGTGGTTCTGAAATGGGGTTGGAGGAATGAAAAATATTTCAACTTACGTTGTTAATCAGTCCCTTCTCTGGTCTGAGAAATAGAATAATGTGGCAGCTACCAAATCTGTTATTCTTACCAGATCAAGTTTCAGGGCAAAATGGAATAATTCTTTGTGTGTGGGCAAAATTGTATTATTAGTCAAAGGTTTTGTAACAAAACCATTTGTGTGTTATTGAGTTTCAGAAAGTTTGATAGTTTGATTTGGGGGGAAAAAAAAATTGGCACTGGGTGTAGCAGAGTTAGTGTAGGTGGTTACTGAGCCTGAAAACCACTCTTCCTAATCAGTGATGGCCACACCGTATGACTTTGAAGAGTCCTACAAGAGGAATACCAGGAAGAATATGCTCCTAATCATAAGCTAAACTTATATTTAGGTCTTCACGATATCATAAGGAAAAGGTTTTCTATAATGCCACTCTGTGCTTTGTTCTCCTTCCCCCTGTCTCATTAGTAAGTACCATGAAGGCTTAAAATTAGTATTAAAATGTTTAAGAATGTTGAAAATAATGTCAGTAATATAAACTTTTCTCTTTAGTAGTATGCACTATACTATGTAAGTTAAATTATAATTTTTTTGCACATTTTACATAATAGATCCAAACAAGGAATTATACTTGTATTCCCAAGAAATTTCTATATTTGTGAACTACAGAATTATGATTGTTTGTCTCCGTTCTCTGAATATGCGTTGTTGGCTTTTTTAAATAGGCCTTGATGATTGCCTCCAACAATACATAAAAAATTTTGAAAGAGAAAAGATCAATGGTGAACAGCTGCTACACATCACTCATCAAGAGCTTGAGGAACTGGGAGTCACTCGCATTGGCCACCAAGAACTGATACTGGAAGCAGTTGATCTGCTATGTGCATTGGTAAGTGATTTCTTGCATCGCTCATCTTAATAATCGGGGTTTATAAATTTCCAAACCAAAACTAAAAGAGTGTAGGCTGCACTCTACAGTTATATGCTTGTACAGACACAGTGGCTTTGCTTCATTAAAGGACAGACATGTACAGGCTTCTTTCAGCTGTAAAGAAACTATATAGATCCATTTTATGATTATGTATGATGGTCTTTTATTGCTGTTCCTCTAAATTTCTTGGTCTTGCATTCAAATACTGTTGACTATCACTACTGGCATCCATATGGTTCTGTAATTACATGCCATATGCCCTTGTATTTCACTGACATTTGCCACACTGTAGTAAACCAAGTAGACCTGAGTGTTTTAACCATGCCAGCATTCAAAAGGATGGTACTAAGGAGCCAGAAGGTAATGCTAATTAGACTGGAAGATTGTTTAAAATGAGCTTTAAGACAAGATTGGAATGATAAAATTGACTTTATCTAAAGTATAGACACGTGTGTCAATTTAACGGTGGGGGTTTTTTTTAGCAACCTGCAAGCATCCAAAGTTGGAAGAACACTGGTTTTTCATGTAACAGGTTATTAATCCGGTTAGCCTCTTAACAAAGTATTTGATATGGGAAAATTCTTTTTTCCCTCTGTTATTTAATTCCTACCAGCTAATAAAATGCAATGTATTAACTTAATTCTAAAGAAAAAATAACTGTGGAGGTGAACAGGTGAAAGGATATTGAAAATACAAAAAAGTAAAATAGTAAAATTACATGGGTAAATTACATATGACAGTCCCAGTATTTTACTTCTTTATCAGGAGTTCTGCTTTTGTACAAACTAGGTTATCCTGTGGGATTTTGATAAGAAATTGTCTCCAACAGGGAAACTGGCATTTAGCAGTGAAATAGAAAACAAGTGGGAAAAATGCACCTGATCTAAGAAAAAAGCAGTATGAAGTACCTTTTATTACGCATATGCTTCTTGCAAGTACCTCTAATTACAAAATATACTTAATGTAGCTTGAGATCTACTCTTACAACCTAAGTAACATATATGTCAAATCAGAGAATTGCTTTTGGCCTTGATGCAGCCATACCTGTAGAGTGGTGCATACTGCATAACCCAACAAACTTTTGTGTTTTGGAAACATTTAAAATGGAACTCAAGAGTTTTTCCTCCGAAACATTGTTTTCCACATAAAAGGAACGTAAATACCCCACAATGTTACATTACGTTATCTAAAGAACAATGCAGTGGTATGCCCTGATACTAGTCAGAAATAGCAGACCCAAGAAGTTTCCTCTGGAAAAAGAACGCCCTTCAGTCATGTGTGCCCATTAGGAGGACCCTTGCTGATTTTTTTTTTTTTTGTTATTATTTTTTCTTTTTTTAAACAAAGAAACTGTACCTCTTAAATGCTGGCCCTGCTGCTGGTCAGTAGTGCAGCTCTTCTCTTACTGTGCCATCTCATGACCTTATTTTTTCTTTTAAAGCAGAATGGGGATTTTCCAGCTCCCGGTATCATTTATTTAGCCTCCTGCCTCTAAGCCCTTACCCTTCCTTTCTTACTCTCTCTCTAAAATGCCTGCTTTTTTTTTTCCTCCTTCTAAATTTTTATCTTCCTGCCCATTCCATGTGCTTTCTGCTGAGTGAGTCTGCTGCCTGCGGCTCTGCTCTTGGGGGTATTCTCTTGCTTCTGACATTTCTGCCTTGCTGCTATGCACAACACATTCTTCAATTCTTGCAGCTGCTTAATGAGCCAGGATCACAAGTAAAAGTTTTACAAGACTAAGTATAATATCTGTTTTAAATCTGTAATAATTTATAAGAATTTTAATCTAACCAAAAAGCATAATTAAGAATTTCTCTTAAGTCTTTTAAATAATTACAATAATTGAATGGTAGGCGATCTCATGCTGCCTTTATTAACAACTGAAATACACTTCTAAAATATTACAATTGTATTCTTATTCTGTGCTAAATCTTGAAACATTAATAGATTATTGCACCAAAATCTGACAGCTGGTTAAGTGATCAGTGAAAATTGTGAATTGGAGTTCATACCTGTAATGGGTTTTTAGACTAGCTAGCCTAAAAAAACAGAAAGACCTTATTTTAAAAGTAATTTTTTTAAAAAAGAGGGTATAGGGGTATTTGCTTATGCCACTCAACAGGAACCAACACATAAGAAATTATTTGAATCAGAATGACTTAAGGAGCATGTCATTTTAGCCCGATTTCCTGAGTTACATTATAAGCAAACTTAATACAGTTTATGGGCAGCTAGAATACAGCCCCAGTTAGTAAGATGTCAATACATTAATGCATTGTGAGTGTGTTTGTATATATGGACAGGGTGCATAGGGTACAAAGTAAGTATATTCGTAGATTCATATATATGTATACTTTAAAAATTTTTTTTCAAAGCTTGTTATGAAAAAAATTGAGGGGAAACATCAATTCAAACAATCTGGTCTAAAATTCCACATGTGGAGGGGTGGTAACAGCAGGAGCAAGAGTTAACTGTCTCCCTCCATCCCTCCATTTGCCCCATTCAGCATGGCATGTGTTCCCAGTCCCATGCTGGCAGAGCATCCACAATGCTATGCACGCTGTGTTTTCTTCCTGTCTGGATCACAGGTAGCTACATTCCTGTTTATATCAATATATGTCAGTACTACTTTGTACTCTGCATATGATCCACTCACTGGGCCATGTCAATGAGCATTGATTTTTTTTTTTTTTTCCCCTCCATATATGGATTTCTTAATTGATTTCTGTTTAGCAATTGGCAGTGTCCAAGTTACATGACCTATTTCTTCCAGGCAGTATTAGCAGGATGTTCCACTCCACCTTAGCTAGATGGGTTGTATAATGCTTTGAACAGAAGCACCTCCAATGTACTGTAGAAATCTCTCAGGTAAGCTTAGGCTCAGTGATGCATCAGGAATTCAGCTGCACATTGGTCGTGAGTTTAGCTGCAGAACAGCTATGTTGCTTCAGGAAACAAAGAGAAATTTGACTGTCTGAGCTCAAGCTCTTGGAACACACCGAAAGTGCATGTGGCGATGCCATATTTTCCATATGTGCTCCCTAAGGGCCTGGCCATCAGCCCACTGGCTTTTGGGGGCATGGGGAGTAGTTGTTTGGGGTTACACATCAAAGAGCAATGTCCCTGCTTCTGTCATAGTGATGCAAACCATTACACAGCATATACATAGCTAAATGCTGATCCATAATTAGGGTTCTAAGTGCAAGAGAAAACAAAAAATAAAGGAGGCACCTCCCGTGTTTTTTCTTCCCTGTCCTAAACCAGCCATTAACTAGACTCTCAAATGCAAATTATTAAAGACAGGGAAAGTTTAGTTGAGGAGTCTATTACACATTTGCTCTTGATATGATTTTGGATCCACTTTTCACAACTAAACATGAAAAGAATATAAACTAATATTAAGTCTTGGTTAATTGATTGCAACCATCATATTATTTCTGAATAAAATCAGAAGAGGTGTTAGTAATATGTACAATCACAGATCATAATTTTTCTTTTGAAAGAAAGCTGAATTCAGAGCTTTCTTTAACTAGGCATTACATATGAGAATCCCATCAAAATTCTACACTGGAAGAAGAACTGCAGTAGGAAAGAAGGAGATGTAAGAAATATAAACAGGGAAAAATAAAAGTATTTGATACACCCGTGCATAACAGAAGTGGCAATATGGTGATATAGAAGTACATGTATTTTACCTTAAAAATGAAATAATTTTGAATGGTAGAATAATCTGGTTTTTGAAAGGGTAAAATTGAAGTGCAAAAGGTGAGAGTATCTTTCACTGTAGGAGAGATAGTGCTGGCACTTTCTTGGGATTGCTCAGGGTTGAATTTATGTGCTATGAAAGGAAAAGTCATAGGTGAGCCATACTTTCAGCTTCGATTCTTTGACCATTCTAGAAAGGCATTTTTGAGTAGTGTTTCAATTAGGAAGAAAGTTGGGAATGATGGCTGGGGGCGGGGGGAATCCTATCTTAAACATCAAAGTCCTTTCTTACTAGTGTGGTCAGAAGCTGCTCTGCAATTATTTATTTGAAGTGACCTAAATAACATCTATGGACTAAAAAGTGCAGGGGCCATTTAGGATTTGGACTGTAATTTTATTAAAGCTGAAATACTAATCTGGATACGTATTGGAGGACACAAAGGCATTGGCTGACTGAAGAAGTAGTAGGGCCTGGGGAAACTAATTCTTTGATAGACAGTAAAATATATTGGGAAGAAGAAAAAGGAGTAATTTTGAGGTCAACATGGGTTGCTGTGCAAATCTATGCAAGTAAATTTAATTTAATTAGGACAGTATTGGAGTCAGTATGTTGTTAAAGCCCACACAAATTAAAATATAAACAGTCTAGTGGGAAGAAAGACTTTGATAATGAATGGCAGAAAAATGAATGTAAAATGAAAAGCATGCTCAAATATAGATTGTATCTAAAGTAATTAAAAGTACTGTTAATTCATAGGCATTCAGCTAGTGAAATTAGGCACTGTGCTGTGATAGCATTCAAGGAGAAATAAAGATTAGAAAATTTCTCTCTCTGCAGTTACTGCAGAAGCTAGCAACCCAAGCATGATAGTTTTTCTGCTAGAAGGCAAAATAAAGTCACCTGTGGGTCAACATGTTTATAACAACTGGTGTGAGTTTAATTTGCTTGCATATTTACTACTTTTTTTAAACAATGTATGGGACATAGCTACCAAACGCATATGCTTTGTTTTTTTCTAACATTTTTCTAACGCATTTCTTTATTAGGCATCTCTTTAACAAAATTACAACAGTAACAGCATTTTGTTGGTCAGATGGAAAGCAGTTTGCAATAATTTATTTTGAAGTATGCCATGCTGAAGATGAAGCAGCCAGTCTTTCATAGCTGTCTCTGTATCTGTTGATAAGGTTGTTTCTTCTGAATTAAAATTATTCAAGTTTTGCTTAAATTAATACTACTTTTTAATGGCCGTACCTACAATGATCTCTCTTGAGATCCTTTTCATCTTTCATTCTGCTGATATACTTTTTGATTTGTCAATAGTGTGAGTATATTGGGAAGTATTTTTTTCTTACTTTACCTGATATGTAACCAAGTTTCATTTTTAACAAGTCATTTGGTATGTCAGATACTTATTTTCCTCCCATATTTCAAAGGTTATTCAAAGGTAATTATTCTAGACTGAAGTCTTTGTTTTATTTAGATATTGATGCTTAAATAAATGAAAGTAAATCTTCTTTCTGTGAAATGGAATGCCATCTCTCTTAGTGAGAGATGAAGAGATATTCCATCTCCTCAGTATAATGAGGAACCTGGCACTTACGTTATTTTTGTCTATACAAACATATATGCATCCAGAGAGCTTTATTAATGTCAGTTGGAAAAGAAGTTCAGCTTTTGGCAGGCCAGTGCTATTTATTATGCTGTGCCAAACCATTGAATTAATACTATTGAATGGGTTAGTTAATCATTCCACATATTAGAAAGGGTATATCATCTTTTGCTTAGTCTAATTAGCCGTTTCATTCTTTTTTAGCCTTTCAAATCATGCAATATGGAAAAATAAACTATTTTAAGAATTGTCTGTTGTTTTTTCTCATTTTAAAGTCTGTTGACAATTTTTGCCTTTTTAAAAATCTTTTAGGATCAGGACATTGAAGGAAGATAATTAAGTTTGTACAAACAGTTCACAGTAGTCTAAAGGTGGTTTTGTTCACAGGTATTTTACACACCTGCGTGCATAATAATTTTGTCTTACTGGTAAAAAGTAAGGAATTCAAGGTCTTGCTAACCTGATATGCTGAAAAAGGAGATCCCTGAATGTAATTACATATTATTTGAGTTGACTACCTAGCACAAACAAAATTCTTTAATTGTGAAATCACCCGGTGTTCCCTTACCAGATGTAAGGGCAGCTATGTGAGTTGATATAAGTAGATACAAGGTAGAGGGTAATTTTTCTTGATGTCTTCTCAGTTTTCTCTTCAAGGACCACTGCCTCTACACCAGTTGTTCCATAGTAGGATGTGGTTTCCAAGGCCTGTGGCCTGTGGTTTCCAAGGCCTGTGGTTTGCACACGAAGAATATTTTGGAATACTGTAGCAGTACCACCAATGGTAGTATTAAAGCTTAGTATGTAAAATTTTCAGAGGTACCCAAGCACAGGATTGTTTTAAAGGGAATTTAGAACCTAAGAAGTGACTTATGAATTTGTGTTTTGTGTGTTAAGTTGCACTAGAACCTTAGGCTCGAGCTCTTTTGAAAACTTTATCCTGTATGAATTTATCATTCTTGTACAGCAACTGTGCCTTAGCAGTCAAGGCCACATAACCTCTGGTGAAGGCACAGAACCCTCTGGGTATATGATGTCTGCAGATCATGTAGCCAAACAAGGATTGGAAATGGTCCTATTCAGGTATTCCAATATGTATGTGGTCTGTTGTCACAAGATAATGTGTATATAGTAGAAATAGAAGAATGGAGGTTGGCTGCATTTTACTCAAATTTCAGCTACCTGCACACAGTCCAAAAGGGGAAGAGAGAGCAGCAAGTGGACTGCAGGTCAGGTGAATTCCAGTAGACCTCATCTAATTCTTTTCCACAAGAAATGCATCCAAATTTTGTGGTATTAGGCTATCAAACTTCAGATAAATTACTTCAGGCTATAAGTAGTTCTGTATTCTTCCTACTTAGGGCTGGGTTTATGTTAAAAAAACAAATCAGGAAAAAAGACACATTTGCTGTATTGACTCCTATTTCAATTCCTTGAATTTATGTACATCAGTTGCCTGTAGAGCAAGACAATGTTAACAGACTAATGAGAGGAAATAGACTTTTGTTTTTCCTGTCTTTTGACATAGTTGAAAGATTTCCTTTTGTCACACAATAATTCTTTTTCACAAAATAGGGAGAAACATGTTCTATTCAAAGTGTTCAGTCTGTTCCAAAGCTTGTAATTTTCTTCTGAAAATGCATCTGTTTAAGTACCAGTGAGAATGAGGATCCTAATCCATTGTGGGCTAGGCTGGTGAATAGGCTACTACAGGAACTACTGCATGCTCCTGAAAAATAAATGTACTTATTTCCATTTATAAATTTATAAAATAATCCAGTTATAATAATCCATTACGGTATTTTATGTCTGGTTATGTGTCTGGGTAAACTCGGTGGTATTCTGTCAATGTTTTATTCCTTTTCATATTATGAGTTACTGTCACTCACTGGTTGAGAACAGCACACCATAATATGTACAATTAAATTGTATTGCTACTTATTAGGCCGATGCGGTAGCAGAAATTTATGCAAATGAATAGGTAGGCTGATGATATGGTGCTGAAAAACCACGTGTCCGATGCTGTAGACCAGGGCAGGAGGGAAAATACTGGCTGAAATTCAATCCAAATAGTGTTGGTATACATTATAATTTGTGTATATTCTTCTACCCCTGGTTTAGGTGATGTTAATGGTACATTCATTCCTGACATCGCGTAGATTTCTTTTGAGGTTTATATGTGGAAGACAACATTTTTGTTTGTAATTTCAGCCCTTCTGGATGTTCGGTTTCTTGAAGGCTGATGATAGTGATCACAATTACTGCTAGGGATAAAGGAATGGACATTTTCCCTGCACAGTGATAAAAGAAAAACCTATATAGTAACACTCTGTTTCACTTCACGGGTGTTTCTGTTGAGACCAGCTGCTGTAACATTGCACGTTACAGTGTTAAGTGAATGTTTATTGCTGCTTTTGCTTTGATTTCTTTGTGTTTCAGAAGGCATCCTTTATTGCATAGTAGTCTAGTTTGCCAAAAGCAGTGGACAGCAAGAAGCAGGAAGGCCAGCTTTTATTTTTTAACCTTGTTCCCCTGCTGCCTTGCTCCAATATTCTGAATTACTCTGTGTAAGCTCTCTTGTGTCCCAAGCCACAGACTAGCCAAGATTTGGATACTTGATTTGTCTGCAGCAATGTGGAGATACCCTGTGGTCTCCTAAGGATACTTACCTAGCCTTTGTGGACTAATTAGAATTGACGTATCCAATTAATTTATATGAATTATTGCTTTCCCTAGAATTTCAGTGTGAAGTATGTGGAATAGCCTGCTAGTGACACATGAATAAGCTGTGCAGCAGAGGACTCACATTTTCTCTTCTATCTTTTTTTTCCTACACTAAAGGAATTAAAAAGAAAGATGCTTGTAATATTTGCCCTGTGTCATTTCTTACCTCGTGATCAAACGTATTGCTAGATTTCTACATTGCTTTTGATAACATTAGAGTGTATTTGATTAAAGCTTGCCACAAAAAGAAATCTTGTGAGGGATTCTCATCAATGCTACCACAAACATTAATCCCTGAGTTAAAATAGTGCGTTATGCCTTCTTTTTTCCAATTCTGCATGACACTTGTGGGGGACTTTGAGCTGAAAATGCATTTATGTTTTCACGGGGCCTTGAGGAAAGTGGGCATGTAATTTTTTGCAAGACTGTAAGTACAGGAATAAGAGCCAAGTGTTGACCGCCTTGAAGGGATGAAGCTCTAAGTTGTAGTGTGGGAATCGGTGCAAGTCAGGTTAAACTTTTTAGATCACTCTGGTTTTGTAACAACATTTACTATGGTATAATACTAGTAGCAATGCTGTCATACAAAACTACGTGTAAAAAACTGGTCAGCTGTCATAGCCTCTTAATTTTAAGAGTCCTTGCTGTTATATAGACTGCCATAGGCTACAGAATATAATGTCTTTAATAAATGTGCTTTTCACATAACAATATTATGTTATGTGGTGCTTAACACTAAGCAACTGTATCTTTCATTTGTGTAAAAGGGGGCCTTGATTTTGGCATTTTTAGAGCTTTATAACCAAAATGACTGGATTCATGTAAACGTATACAGCAAAATTAAGTCCAGCAAAACTTTTATGAAAAGTTGCTTAGGTAACTGCATCTTGACAAGAGTGGCCGTGGACTACATTTAAGATTTTGTTAATTTTTTTGGTAGATGCATTAAATTTTGGAACGGATAAAAACTTTTCTGTGGTTGAATATAGTGCAGCTCTGACAGTGGGAATTCATCGTTCCTCTGCTCTTTATTGGCTGACATAAAACGTAATTACTGTTTGTTGATGCAAATCCACATTAATTTACTGTGCTCAGACGTCCATGTGTGCACTGACTTGTAAAAACAAGACTCATCAGTGCCTTAGTCTTTATCCTTTTTGTTTGAATTCTTTATGCATGAGAGGGGGAAAACTAGCAGTGTCAAAAAAAGTGCTGTTTCAATACTGGTGACTTTTCAGTTCTATGTTCTGTTGTCTCATATGTTATACATACTTATTAGACCAATACAGATATATGCTTCATATTAAATAATTCTTACTGCTGACTTCAAATCATTGTTACAATAAACATGTCTGGAAATTGTTGGCCGGTTCTGATCCTGAGATTTTGAAAGTTAGTGCTCCGTTCAGTAAAGCATAAAAATACAGATCTTGCAGATTGTGCTGTGATTTCATAAAAATGCCACTAAAACACCATCCTCTTGTACAAGAGTTAAACTCAGTAATTTAAAATTCTAAATTCTGGAGTGCTCAGTGGTATTTCTTCCATTCTGATCTTTTATTGCAAATACAGAAATAATACTTCAAGCAGGGTATATTGAAGGAAAACATTGTTTTTCTGAAATCATGAGTTGCAGGGCTTTTATGCTTTCTGTTAAACTAGCGTATGTTTTTGGTGTATTGCTACATAACAACACTTAATTGTATACTGTTACATTAAACATTTTAGTATATCATTTAAATCCATTAGCCAGCTGAAATTGATAACTTGGACTCAGCATGCTTTATTAAAAGTCTTTACCAAAGCTGTTTGAATTCCCATACATATTTGGGTGTGAGAAACATCCAAACGTGAATAATTCTCAAAGCAGATGAGGTTTTTTGTGATTGCGTTGCCTGTGTCTGCACCAGTTCATCCCTCTACCCACCTTAACAACTTTTGAAAGTTGTGGCCAATCTCAACCAAACTCGACAGAACAGTAAGTCCACGAGAGTCCTGCAAGGGCTGTGGTAGTCAGTAGGTCACTAGAGGGGTGTATCCTAAACCAGTGACTTTCTGGGAGAAAATACACGTGATCCTTGGGGAGAGGCATCAGCCGATGGCCGATGGTGGGTGTACGCCTGTGGCCTCGGCAGCCAGCTCAGACTCTGCTGACTCCCAGAGCTTGTGCAATCGGCCTCTGTTCGTAGGCAGATTGCATGGGAGTCATGTGAAGAAGGGGATGTGGGAATGAAGAGGGGACCGACCATGGAAAATCAGGCCTTTTCAGTACCGCTGCTCACCAAACAATTTGTTATTCCTTACACTGCGATTTTAAAGCAGCATGTCTAAATACCTGTGCGTGACTACTGGTTTGCCAGTATTGCAGTAACTTACACTTGGGGTCTGCCAGCACTGCAAACCTTAGAACTAGAATATACAGGCGGTGAAAGACAGTTCATTGACTGAATCCAGCTAATGGAATATTGATCCAGACCTAGGTAATTACATTAAATAGTAGGGGGAAGGTATATTAGATTAAGGGCATACAGGATTCTATTTTTGGAACAAAAAGGAAGAATAATACAGACTATTGCAGGAAGAGATTAACTTTTCCCCATTAAATGAAAAAAGTCTTATTCCACTAACATAACCCAAAAGCTCAGTGACATACAGAAATTTTCTTGGTTTGTTCATCTGTTCAAAGTGTTAAACATCAAATAAATTGTTGTCTCTGTAATGGTCCATGTGAAATACATTGGTAAGTCTTAGTCTTTTAATGAAAAATAATTGCACTACTACTTATATGGTATTTTAAATAATTAGGTATAAATGATATTATGAACATTTAAAATTAGCTTTTAGTTTTTTTCTAAGGCTGTAGATTTTTTCTCCACTGGAAATGATTACATTTTATTTGTTGCTTATGTGTTTCATTTGCAAAATCTTCTTTCCCTGCAGAAAGCAATAGTTCATTTTTTCTTTAGGATCCTGATTTGAAATCTGTATTGAACGATGCAATGCATGTTATATTGCACTTGTAGCAAGCACTATACCATAGAGATTCTCTGTGCGAAGGAAATACAGGGAGTACGTCAGTGTCAGTTAAGAATGATGACATTTTCCCTATGATGGAAAAAAATGAAAATTTGCTTTTCTCATTTGCAAGGAGCAATTTCTTTCATAAATTCCCAGTAAGTTATTTTTCATACCAGCCTGTGTTACAATATCAATTGTTATAAGCTGTCTGAATTCCTGAGTAATTATCTGTGATCGGTTATTGTTATAGATAAATTCATATGCATACAAATATATACATGTATGCACGCGCATATTCATGTAATTGTTGTTGACTCTGAGTTGCTTGAGCAGCCTTCAGCAAATTCGTGATAAAAATAGATAAATGAACTATTTTCATACGCTCATTAATTCCCATTCAAAAGAATCTTGTTGCTAATTTAATTTTTGTCTGCTTCTCTCTGAATTGTTATGAATATAGGTAACATGTCTTTCCTGAATGGGTATAATTTTTACATGGAATTACCAATTCTGCAAGAACCTAAGCTAAATGTCTGACCTAAGTGAAATGGTCAGTGTCGACATATTTCCAGAAAGACAAGCCTATCATTTATTCTCTGAACTTTGAATAATTCACCACTGTTTAAAATTCTAATTTTGTGTTACGTACTGAATCTCTTATCCTCTATAATCTTGTGTTTCTGTCTTATAATTCATTTTAAGAGGTACTTAAAAATATTGAAAAAATGAGACTTCCTATGATTGGACAGCTGGTTCTTACACAAAACTATTATGAAATAAATAGCAAAGTTCAATTGGTCACAAGGTTTTAGTAACAAATAATAAAGGTTTGGGGTTATTGGACGGTGTACTACACATGTATGGCTTCGTTAGATTTTGCAGAGAAGGATGCAGCACATGAATAAAGATCAGAGAGTACTGGAAAGGTCTAGTAAAGGCTTGAGACCTTTTGTCCTTGAAATAAAGCCAGTGGAGTTGCCTGGATTGGCAACGGGAAATGTAAAGAAGAATTTGGGTGTAATTTAGGTATTTCGGAGAGACACATAACATAACGGCAGTAGCATGCAGCATGGTGCACACTGGGAAACAACAATTACAATGATGGTAATCGCTAATGCAGGGAATATTTGGTAACCATTTTTAAAAGTTAGCAGATCAGGGTCTGCTCCATGTTTTTGGAGGTAATATCTACTAGGTTGTCCTTTGGTCTTGTTTATTTATCACAGTATCCCCAATCAGCATATTCCGCATAGCTTGTTTTCACACACATACGGAAGAGGTCAAGCCATGACAGATGTCTGGCTTACATACGTTTTTTTTTAAATGAAGCCATATGCAGATCAGTCCTTAATACTGAAGTAAAGTAATTTGAAACAATTTATCTTGTGCTGTGAAAAGAAGCCACAAAATAGACTAACTTCCTTCATCCTCTTGGGTCTTGCTTTTGACTATCAGAAAAGAAACGCTGCCACAGCTTTATTTTCCTACTGGTATTTTTTCTGAGAGTTGACACTGAAGCTATTAAATATGCACAGATGTCAGCTTGACAGAGGACAAATGATGTATGGATGGTGCAGTACATTCACCATTTTATGTTAGTACATTTATGCGAAGGTTTCATTATTTCATGCCGCTGTAATATTAAGGTTTTGCTCAAAAAATATGAGAAAATATTAAATGCATTTTGAAATGGAGAAATTTTTTTAAATGCAAATTCACTTCCAGGGAGTTTAGATCTAAACTCTGTGTGAAGGTAGAGTTGAGCAGAAAAAGTGAATTAGAAATACAGTGGGAGAGCAGTTACGAACAGCTCGGAGGGACGTTGCTGAAGTTCAAAGGAACAGTAGTAAAAGCATTCTCCTTCAGATAAACTAAAGTACTATTTTAAGCACAGGTTAGGATCAGTCTCTCCTGGTTCTGAAACTGATGGTTCATTGCCTCCACAGAAATAACACTGATGGTGCCGAGGTGTAAATGACCACGGTCCACTTTACAACTGAAATGAGACATAAGATCTCCTTTCAGAGGGAATCCCTTCTCTTAAAAGTTACCTTTTTTAACGCTTTTGTGAGAAGGGGCATTAAATAGTCAAGTAGCTGTTTCAGTGTTTTAGCAGATTCCAAGCAAAAAGTAGAATATATAAAATGCTGATCTCCAATATATTTTTAGTCCTATGCTGTTTGTAATGTCAGACGATTTCAATATAACAAATGTAGATCATATGTTTTGATCTAGAAAATATTAAAGTTTGTTTTGACTGCATATTGTTTAATAAAATCTTAAAACATCATTATTTCCTACTATCATTCTATAGTCCCTGCTACAGACCGTCTGTCTAGGTTACTGTTTTAAATAGTTATTTATTAAACAGAAATATATATATGATACATAGCAAGGTATAGGTATTTAGAGTATTTAAAAACAGAAAAAAATTCAAATACTTGCTGAATGAATAATCTAAAACTGTGAAGAATATAAGAAGGCTTTAGAAATAAATAAATAAATAAATAAAATATCTTTAAGGGGTAAAGAAAATAAAAGGAAAAAAACAGAAAAAATATATGGGGAAAAAATGAAATTAAGGTATTCCGTGACCGTGGCCAGCAGACTCAGAGTGGCTTGATCTTTAAAAATATATTTGGATGTATCACAAGGTGAACCTTCTGGATGTTGAAAGTCTCTCAGACCAGTGGCCCAAGTCATCTGGGACCAGATGTTGTGATCGAGGCATTTTTATTTGCATAAAAGTACACTTTCTTTATACCTGACATTATTACAGTAATAAGCAGCCTACCTAATTGAATAGCAGATTTCATGTTTTTGCAGATCTTAGCCAAAAATTACATTGATGATGTGTCGTGATGTGCTGGATCATACTGTGTGACCACGTAGTATGGCGAGAGATAATTTTAAAGTGTGTTTTAAGAAAATGCACACTTCTCACGCTGATTAGCCTGACAGAGATAACTTGTGTATTCGATTTGTGTAATGCTGTAGGACATTTTAAAATGCCTGTGCTGTATGTAATGAATTAACTTTCTCATACCTTTTTGTGCTTTACCACAGCGATATATTCTCACGCTCTCTCCATAGATAGAGATGTATATGTACATAAACAGAAACATTAAGATGTTCCAGTTTATTCAAGCTTACCCAATTAGAGAGAGTATTTGGATATTACAGAATTTAAATCACGTTGACTTCATTAGGATTAAGCAGACCAAGAGGCTTTGCGCAGTTTGTTCAGAGATCTGTAGCAAGAGCTACAATGTAAAAGCTACTTAAGAAACGTTTAGGCAGGAGATAAGAGCACCAGTTAATTCTTGATCATCCTAACCATTTCATAATAGAAACTGGTATACCGTGCAGTTTTAGCCTGGCATATAGTGGGTCAAGTCTTGTCATAATTAGTGACCCTTCTGAGATCCATGAACAACAAAGCTGCGTACTATGTCTGCAGTCTTCTCTTGATCACCTTTTTTCCTCGTCGTTTCAAGGTCCAGTCCAGCCATATATTTTTCATGTCTTCAGAGGAGGTATCTGCAGCAGTATAACCTCATCTTCTGCTTTTCTCTAACTCAGTTCCTCTTACCAGTCATTTGACTCTCTTAACACTTAAAGATAATTTTAACAATTTATTTAAATACCATATTCTGAAAAAAAAAAATCTGTTTCAGAGGCTGGTCTTATGGTCTTTTTGAGTCCGATTTTTAAAGGAAAGACTGTCATGCTCTAATTCTTATCTGAAATCAGAAACGCGTGGCTTTTTCAATAAAATTACTTTTCAAGGCACCTTCATTATGCTTGATTGCATTTATGTGTATCAGTTACAATGGAAATGCTAAAGCTTCTGGAAGTTAAAAATACAATGCAAATGTGAAGTTTTTAAAGAAGGTTAAAATATTTAATCTTAGCACTATCTACTTAATGTATCTATTTACAAGATAATAGGAAGGTATATGAAGTGCTTAGAAGCACTGTGACAAGTCCCAAATTATAGACTCAGGAGACAAGAAAGAATTGTGACACAATTTGCTCTGAAAGGAAGGATAATGATAATGGAAGGGAGCACAAGGGGGAGGAAAGCTATGCATAGAAAAGAATTGAGGTGTTTCATTTCTAATTTGTATTATGATATTGCATATTTGCATAGCATTACCATAGTTATTAATAAATGCCATACTTTTATTTTTATGAAGTATCATTGTGTTCTGTGCACATAAACTAGGTTATAATACTGCAGTTTAACTGTCATAATAAACTGATAGGCAAATGTTATTAAAGATAGTGAGAAGGATTGTATTTATTATATGGTGTTGCTAATTTATGGATTTAGAATGAGAAGAGCTTTTAAAGAAAAAGCTGAAACAAATTTGGACAATGTTTTACTTGAACTGCAGCCCCCAGCCATTAAGATGGAATGCATTTTCTTAATACATTTGTAGCTTGCAAAACAACAGGGGCTAGGATTTTATATGAGTTTAAAAGATATAAATTATTTAATAGTTTAAAGAGCACATATCCAGATGTGCCCTCTATTTTTTCCTTTCCCTAATGCAGAGCAAAGCAAATTTATTTAGTAAGCTAGGCTTCTTTTGTAATTTGGGAAATTGATCGTGATTAATATCAAAATAGGTATAATGGTGTGTGTTAATATATTTCGGTGTGCAGTACAGCATCTCCTCGCTCTAAAGTAACTGAAATGGCCATTATAATCGTAATTCCACTAGACATTTACTACAGACAGATAAGTTAAACTGCAGAAGTGGGGGTTTGTGATAAGACATTCTGAGAATTAGGTCATGTTGGGTTCAATTGCCCTTATTCAGATGCCTCACTCCTTTGCTCCCAGAGTACGTGATTATGATCATTACCCAATTAAATCACTACTGTGCAGTGACAAGTCTGACACTGTATGAAGTACATCTGACACAGAGTTTCCTTAATAAAACTTACACTGTTTTTTGATTTATTTTGTTTAACTTTCCATTAAGTGTTGTCAAAACTTGCATTTTATTATAATCATTGTCCTGTTTTTACCACTCAGGCAATGTGTTCAGTTTTAGGTTCCAGTCTCTAGACCTGAACTTGTGTACTGATTCATATGATCACTAATGGATTTTATTAGTCGGGTTTAGATGGAGGACAATTTAGGCATTGTGTAAGACTGCTCTTAGGTTAAGACTGGAGAGAGGTGGATTTGATTGATAGATGGACTATTAGATGGTTGAGGAACTGGCTGGATGGGCACACCCAAAGAGTTGCAGTCAGTGGCTCAATGTCCAAATGGAAACCAGTAACAAGTGGTGTCCTTCAAGGGTCTATACTGGACCAATACTGTTTAATAATGGCATAGACAATGGGATTGAGTGCAGCCTCAGCAAGTTTGCAGATGACACCAAGCTGGATGTTGCAGCTGATGTTAAAGGGAAGGGATGCCATCCAGAGGGACCTTGGCAGGCTTAAGAAGTGGGCCCATGTGAACCTCACAAAGTGCAACTAGGCCAAGTGCTACGTCCTGCACTTGGGTGAGGGCAATCGCCCATATCAGTATAGACTGGGTGATAAACTGACTGAGAGCAGCCCTGCAGAGAAGGACTTGGGGATGCTGGTGGATGAAAAACTGGACATGAGATGGTAATGTGCTCTTGCAGCCCAGAAAGCCAACTGTATCCTGGACTGCATAAAAGGAAGCGTGGCCAGCAGGTCTTGGGAGTCGATTCTTCCCCCTCTACTCTGCTCTATCCCCCTGGAGTACTGCATCCAGCTCTGGGGCCCCCAGTACAGGAAAGACATGGGTCCAGAGGAGGGCCACGAAAATGAGCAGAGGCCTGGAATACCTCTCCTATGAATAAAAGGTTGAGATTGTTCAGCCTGGAAAAGAAAAGGCTCTGGGAGACCTTACTGCAGCCTTTCAATACTTAAAGGGGGTTTATAAGAAAGATGGAGAAAGACTTTTTACCAGTGCCTGTAGTGACAGGACAAGGGGTAGTGGTTTTAAACTGGAACAAGGTAGAGTTAGATTAGACATAAGGAGGAAATTTTTTATCATGAGGGTGGTGAGATGCTGGAACAGATTGCCCAGAGAAGTTGTGGACGCACCATCACTGGAAGTGTTCAAGGTCAGGTTGGACGGGGCTTTGAGCAACCCAATCTAGTGAAAGATGTCTGTGCCCATGGCAGAGGGTTGAATTAGATGATCTTTAGAAGGTCCCTTCCAACCCAAACCATTCTGATTCTAAACAAGATCTCAGCTCTGAGCTTGCAGACACTGGTAATCGGCGAACGGTCACAGGCAATGAAGCACTATGTTTTCCCTAGGACCAGGTATGCAATGTATTTAGTACAGTGATAGGTCAATAATAAAAAAAAGACCCCAGTATACTGTGAGCACTTGTTATGCCAAAGGTGTAACTGTTAGCAAAGTGCAAGTCAAGTAATTTTTTTCCTATCTGCATACCACTCCAGCAGAACTTTAACACTACCAAATATAATACACTAATTACAAGGTATAATTTATTCTTTCTTTCAGCTCAATTTATGTCACCTCAGTTCACATAGAATACCAATCTAGATCTTCTAGCACTTTATCTGAAATCTGTAATAAATACTTAAAGTGGGTCATATTCTGTGGAACCAAGGTTTAATACATACTTTTAATTTAGTGCTTTAAATGTTATAGTAAAACTTGTCTACTTGTTAAGAAAATTTCAAAAGAAGGACCTTTGTGATTTACATGAAAAATTAATTTTACCTCCTTCAAATTGCTATTCATGTAAAGGATATTTAGCATGTGTCGTGGTTTAACCCCAGCCAGCAATGAAGATGCTCACTCCCCTCAGTGGGATGGGGGAGAGAATCAGAAGGGTGAAAGTGAGAAAACTCGTGGGCTGAGATAAAGACAGTTTAATGGGGAAAGCAAAAGCCGCGCACGCCAGCAAAACAAAACAAGGAGTTCATGCACTGCTTCCCATGGGCAGGCCGGTGTTCAGCCATCTCCAGGAAAGCAGGGCTCCATCACGCGTAACGGTGACTTGGGAAGACAAACGCCATCACTCTGAACGTCCCCCCCTTCCTTCTTCTCCCCCAGCTTTACATGCTGAGCATGATGCCATATGGTCTGGAATAGCCCTTGGGTCAGCTGGGGTCAGCTGTCCCAGCCGTGTCCCCTCCCAGCTCCTTGTGCCCCCAGCCCACTCGCTGGTGGGGTGGGGTGAGAGGCAGAAAAGGCCTTGGCTGTGTGTCAGCACTGCTCAGCAGGAACGAAAACACCCCTGGGTGATCAGCACTGTTTCCAGCACAAATCCAAAACATGGCCCCATGCTAGCGACTAGGAAGAAAATTAACTCTACCCCAGTGAAAAGCAGCATGTAAATTCTTTTTAAAGAGGAAAAAATGATACACCTGACTGAAATGCAATGCCTCACATCCTTTGACTTCATACTATTTTGATAACTTCAGTTTTAAGTTGTATGATAAAAATATCACCACAAAATTTTAACAGATCTACCTGATTAAATCAAATAAATGTTTATAGAGACAAGTATTTTAGAATTAGGTTTCTACTGTGCTTTCTGTTAGCCTCTTAACCTTTAAAAACATACCTCCAGAAAGGAAATGAAAAGAAGTGTGTTTTGATGGTTTGCATTCTATTTAAGTGTCAGAACCATTTATGCTAAAATCACAGTGTATGATTATTTTGAATTTTTGCTTTTATTGAACAGGCTGTGTTTGCCTGGTTTTATTCATTAAGTGCTAAATGACTATATGCCATCACAAACACTGTACTTTTCGTTGCAAAGATATGGCCTTTGCAGCAGCAGCACACACAGCGATGTAGACAGCAGGGAGTTGTGGGATCCCAGCTGGCACGTCGTGCTTTCCCAGAGGAGATTCCAAAAGCCCAGAGCTGCTTTGGGGAATTTTCTTTCCTAGTCATCTCGGAGCCCCGCGCTGCAACCATGCCCCAAGGGAGACAGGTGGGGAGAGGTCTCGTGCTGTTGTGTTGAGAGCATGTGAGTGCCTGTCCCTGGGGAGCAGGAGGGCTGGCGGGGGCGAGCAGGCAGCCTGGCAGGGACCAGACCTGCTTTCCCAGCAGAGGAGGGGCAGAGCATCCCTGCAGAGCTACATCCGATATCGCAAGTCCACAATAACTTTAAGTCAATTTATGTGTAATCCGAGAATGGGTCGAAAACCAGTCTGTTGTGGGGAAGATGTGCCTGAAGATTGAGCTTTTAAATTAATTCCCTAATCCTGCTTACGATACAACGGTGCTGAGACTCAGGAAGAGGGCATGGCAGCATCTTTCTGTGGCGGTTCATGAATATGTCAGCTTAAAGCAACTGGGAAGCTGAGCCCTGAGGAGGAGTGGAGCGTGCCATGAGTCCAGCTGTGCTGCTTTCAGGCTGGGTTGGGAGGGGGAGCAGCCTGCTGTGCTAAGGATGTTTGCGTGTGTGTTAGGGGCAGGGCGGCACTGGCAGGGCAAAGGCACATCTGCTGCCTGGGTTTGTTAATGGTCCTGAGCTGCTGCGGCTGCTGTCTGAAACCCAGACCTGCAGCTATGGCTACCATAGTAGCCACACCGATAAATTGTGGGGATTCTTTAAGCTTACGCGTGAAACATAAAAATGGGAGTGTAGCACAATATTTAGGTTGGGGTATTTTAAACGCCTTAACATGGTGACTTTCATGTAAGGTGCTTGAATTTCAGTCAGCGTTGTTTCCTTTAATCTCCTCAGTCAGATCTACTGCTCCACGCTTTTCTCTGAACCTTACAGTTCAGTGAAAATTGTAATATTCTTAAAATATCACCTACAGAAAAAGCTGTATATGCATCCATGTGTTTATACATATTTATACATGTATTTATACATATATTACACAGACTACTTACATGAATGACAACATCAAGAAAAACTACTATAATTAAAAATAAATCTGTTTTTAAGGTAAGTTAAAGTCATTCCTTATGCAATATAGACTATTTAGCTAAAATTATATCCTGTGTCAAATAAATTTCAATGTGCATACATTTTTTTACCTCTGTATGTGACATTATAGCAAAACAGTTTCATTATATTAGTACCTTTAATTATATAATGCTGGGGTTTTTTTCAACAGAAGAAATAAATTGCAGGTATTTCTTGCTCCGCTTTTGATCTTCAGGTGTTAGTGTTTACAAAAAATTGATTAGCACTTATCCTTTTTTTGCCATTGTACTTGTTATTTTTTATCTGAACATTTGCTACAATAATTTGACCTATTTTATCTTAGTAGCTAAAATTTTCACGGATAGTTTTATTCGCATAAAATACTAATTTGTGATGTTGTTACGTACATGCAATAAGATATGAAAACACCCTAAGCCATAGCTGAAGATTTTTTTTCATTCCACTTCTTTGAATATGTAAAGCACACAGGTGGTGTATTGTCAGGTGGATAAAAAATGTACTCAGTTTTTTAAAAATGGAACTTCATACCAGAACGTAGGTACAAAACAAGCAGAGTTTTTAGCTGGAATTGTGATACAGACACAGAGCAGGAGGGTTCGTTGTCACAGTGTATTTACCTATTTCTGCATTTTGGATTTATGACATAAAAAGGAAGAAATATCTGTTTGGATGCAGATTTCCTATTTTTCAATTTCCAGTCTGCATTTTTAACTATATGGAATATTCAACAACGTATCTCTTACATCACATCTTCCACTCTGCACTAGGAAAAACAACAGTCTATTTCAGGTTGTTCAAAAAAAGTGGTATTCTCCCCTGCCTTCTGAATTCTAGCGCTTCTGACAACAGCCACCTGTTTGTTCTGTACTTCAAAAAAAAGATCAACTGCAAAAGCCCTGGAGGCGATCTGTCCTGCCTCTTCCCTCTCGCCGCCTACAATAACCCTAATCACTAGGAACACTGAAACAGGCATCTCAAACTGAGCAGCAGAGGGGAGCTATGGGGATGGCAAGGAATTCTCACTGAGAGTTTGAAAAGCGAAGAATTAGAGAATGAAATTGCTAAAACTGAAAACTGCGTTTTACAGACAGCAAGCAGGCTTATCCTTAAACCTAAGTCAGTTGTACATCTCGCTAACAAGTGCCACTTTAAGCACAGCTTCAGCTTGGCATTATTGCTAATGATATTCTTCTATAATAAGCTTGTCTGGCTCTGATCTCACATTTGCGTTTAATTTCTACCTCTTGAAACCCTTCTTTCAACTCCTGTCATTGAATAGGGCATCAGGAATTGCTGAGCTCCAACCTAAAATACACTACTGAATCAGTCTGTCACTGAACAAATCAGATAATCTCTATGTAACTCTTCTGTTCTGTGTGAAGGTAATAATGCGATCGTATATATTACACTCAGTGGATACACAGAATTTCTCACTGTTTGAACAGTGCTTTTATGTGAAGAAGCTTAAGTAAACATTCAATAGATTTACCAGTCACATCTTTCTGTGTTCAAGATTTGCTGTTACTTTGGCCCTTTCTTCCAGCAGTTCCCTTTCTGCAATATACCTGTCAGGCCCATTTGACTGAAGCGGAGTATCATCGGCTTTAGTCTACTACGCAGTTTCACAATCCAGATTTTGTGATAATTTGACAAACTGTGTGGCTGTGTAGTTCTTCTAGACAGGCAGCGTTTGGGGTCGCTTTAATAGTCAGTATTCATTCTGTAAATCTATATGTCCGTTTCCACTAATAGAGTAATTTGGTAAAAATGACTATGCAACAACCTTAAGCATCATGAAACAAAATCAGGGAATGAAGCAAGCCTTGCCTGGGTTTTTTTCCCTGTTCTTGGTATGAAACATAATCCTGCCTATGCTAATGGCACCCTCTTGTCCCTTTTAGAGGTTTCTTTTATTTTCTTTTCTTTTTTTCCTTTCTTTTTAAACCAGCAATTATATCTAGGATTTACTGTGCAAGAAAGAAATCACCTGCCAGGAGATAGAATTTTACAGGCTCAGGAGCATCATTTCTATGGTGTGTCTCACAATAACAGCACATATTTAACACAGTGAGAGCAGAATATATGGCTGTGAAAACTGAAGTCTGATATGGTAGCTGCGATAATGATTTAGTCTGGCAGGTTTGAGACTATCTCAGTTAGCATCATGCAGATGAGATGCCTACAGGAATGAGAAGAGATCTGGATACTTGCAGTGTCATATATACAGAACAAGGCTACCCACCTACTCACTCATTATCATAAACTGCAACTCTTCCGTCCGTGTGTTCAAGCACGTTCACTGAATCATAATCAATGCGGTTCAAATTTGTGTATGTACCTACTTGTTTGCCCTTTTCTCCTCTGGAACAATCTTTTTTATATCCCATCACCTTGGTTGCTGACTAGGGAAGCCCGAAAGGGGCCATAGCTTCCTTCCATAGTTTTCTAATGCGCTGCCACAGTGGGGCTTGTGGGGCTTCATGGCATCCGAGCTTCAGCCTGGCGAAGAGATTGCGTGGGAGGTGGCAGGGGAGAGAGAAATGTGTGCAGCTGACACGAGGTGAGCTGTGGTGCAGTAAATTAGGATGAGGTGGTCGGAGGTGATCTTTCAAGGATTGTATTTAGCCACTCTTTTTCCCAGTTTATACTTGTTTCATTTAAAAATGAAGATCTTAGATTTGAGGCAAGCTTAAATTTAGAGCAATACAATGTCTCTCTCTGCTACGGAGATATTGATTCACAGCCATTTTTGTAATATTTTTATCTTTTTCCCTTTATTGTGTCTTGCTAAGTCACAGCTAACCCGCTAACTTGCATCAGCACTTTTACTGTGCTGAAAAATTTCCTTTCATCTCCTGGTTATCTTTATGGACATATTTTATGTATGCTTTGCTGTATTTTAAATTTTATGTTGACATTAATTGAGGTTGCCATTGGTGTGTTAATTAATAAACTTTAAGATAAAACAAAGAACTTGCTCACTAGATGGATTTCCTCAAACACGGTTTCTGTCCAATTCTCTGTGTTTTCAATGACTTGAGCAAGATTGCTCCAGTTGATTACACCACTAGTATCTAGCATGCTTTCTTCAAAATTCAGGCATTTACTCTGTGGTAAAAGTGTACTGGCTTTTATAGATTCACTGGTCAAACTGTTTCTGTTCCTGCTTGGCTTTTCTTGAAAGTAAACTGACAGGTTTCCAGAGCTTTTATGCAATAATGAGTTATTGGGAGAAACATTTTCTGCTTGTTTCCACAAGGGTAAGCAAGGTTGGACTTGGAAATAAAAACAGGAGGATCTGGTTTATCATCCTTGTAATGTGTTGTTGAGTGTGCAAAATCAAACTCTTTCTGAGGGGACGCCAAGCACTGCCTAGCTGGTTGCTAGAGGCATCCCAATACATCCACTTACTCATCATCTTGGCATGAGTAGAAGTTGAGAGAAAAATAGAGCAGGGGAGGGAATTCCTTCAGTGCTTTAATAAAAGAAAGATTAGTCACAAATATTAAACAGATGGCATGCTAATATCAAATACAACTTGCTTTTTAACTTTAAACTGCTGATGCTAACGGTACAGTATTTGTTCTGGAAAAAAGATGAAAAGAATTGTTCTCATCTGTAGCTAAACCAATGTAATTTGTTTCACTTGTTTCACTATTCAGTCTTAGGCTGGATGCTTCCAAACCTCAGTGACTGATTGTGATGCTTTAGGCATGATATGTATATAACAATGAAACTAATTCTGTCCCTAGAATCTAAAATTATTTTAAAATCTAAGTTCTTTGCAGAGCTAACTAAGATAGCAAAGTGTTTCCTTTCCTTGTAGGTTGCCCTCCAAGCTGGAGGCAGGGGGCTTGATTTATTTTTCACAGTGAACTTTGAGAGGGAGAATGGCTGGCAGAGAAGGCATAGTCCTAAGTACCAGCTGTAAGTGGTCCAAACAACTTTACCGAGCATTTGTTTGTATTTTGTTTGACTTCCATACAATCCTGTTTCATAAGCTTGTTATTAGTCAATACATTGTGTAGTGTTTGTGGTTCTTTATTCTCTGTTTTGAGGAAGAAGTTTAGGCAGAAAAATTAACGTGATATTCATGATCAGTCATCCTCTGTAAAATATGCATAGTTGAAATTAATAGTGGGCAGTCAATTCGTGCTCTGAAAGTTGATTTTGTTTAAATGCTCATTAAATTCTTTCATATGCTACATCCTGTTGTGGCAGCAGGAAATCTGGGTTCAATTCAGTCTGTTTGAGACTTTCTATGTGAGTTTGAGTGAATTATTTAATGTATATGGGCTGAGATATCTTTGTGCGTGTTACCTCGGTCTAAGTTGGGAATTGGCTTGGTGATAAAAGGACAGAGACATGGATGAAGGAATGTGGAATGTGGAAAAGGGACTTGTGTGTGGAAAACTTTACTTAGATTCGAACTGACCCCCCCCCCCATCAGAATTAGAACAATGGAAGAAAATCCATTAAGAACTGTTAAATAGGAAGACACTGTCACTGGCTGAGGACTCTGAACCACTAACAGCTGTTACAACATGCCTCCTCTGTGCTCAGATTCTTCCCTACGCAGTCATTGGAAACAGGAGTACCACGTCTTTGCTCTGACCTGATTTGACTGTTCCCGTATTACATTACATACGGGACAGCTGCTCACCAACAATAGCAGGCTTTGGGAAGGAATTTTCCTGTAAAAGCCTGTCACCAAGGCCATATAAAATTTTCTACCTTATTCACAGCATAAGTGAAAGGGAAGTTCTGCTAAGGCTAAGTTATTACAAGTCAGTAGAGGGGCTAACACAAATCTGAGTGAGGTCCAGTGCAGTGGGACTGCTAAAGACCTGCTCTCAGAGGTAACGAAAACAGCAAATGGTTGGTGAACACTGAACCATAGCAAGTAGGGGATAGTGGACTGACCCATCTTCACTTTTTGAAAATGGGAAAGACCTTGAGACCCAGCACATGGGGGTTCTTCTTGCCTTCGCCTCAGTGACTTAGTTGGACCAACGGGTGTGGGGACTGCAGCATTGTGAGTGTTGATGACAGCAGAGGTTGTCGTGCTAACAGGATGGATGCGTCCTGTGTGTTCTAAACAAAGTAGCCCCTTGCTTAGTCTAACACCAGGCATCCATAACTATCCTATCCTTTCAGCCAATACCATTCAGAATGTTTAACCTCACAGTTTTGTTCACGTAGCTGACAACATGCTATTTCACTTAGTTGTGTATCTTCTTCTTTCCCCTCAGAATTATGGTTTGGAGACTGAAAACCTGCGAACTCTGTCTCACAAGCTGAATGCCTCAGCCAAAAATCTTCAGAACTTTATAACGGGTAGAAGGAGGAGTGGCCATTATGATGGCAGGGCCTCCAGACGACTGCCAAATGATTTTCTTACCTCTGTAGTTGACCTGATTGGTGCTGCCAAGAACTTACTAGCCTGGCTGGACAGGTAATTTACTATTCCTTGATCCTTTATGCATGAGAAACATCCTTTGGGTTTTTTTGTATTTGTTCTTTCTTGTACTCTTTTATTCTAATATTAAAATGGCAGTTCTGGAATCCTAGCTCTAAATTTTGTTTTGCAAATTTCTCAAATATTGCAGGCAAAATGTAGTACCCTTTTCTGTCAGGAGGGTGTTAAAGTTTTCTCTAGTTACTTTTTCAGATTCTTTTCAGTCTGATAGCATTTTGTGCAAAATGAATACTTTTGTGCTATTCCAAGTTGACATCTCGCTGCCACAAGTCATGGGTATTTTCAGAAGGAAGGGTAAGGAAGTAAAGATTGTGGAGTTTGAACTGTCCTCCACCCATCAAAAAGACACAAAAAAAGCTGGCGTTAAGGAAATCAATTAAGAATGTTCAAAATAAATTATAGTACTTGCTTGGTCTGAAAATTAAATTTTCTTATTAGACTTTTTATCAAGAGTAGGATTGATGTATTAAGTACAGTTGTGGTGTCAGTTAATGATCAACAATCAACCACTGGGTTGTTTTTTTTTTTCGTTTATGAACTGAGAATTTGATTAAAAGTATCTCTCTGAATAAATGTAGTTAAAATTTTGCCTGTGGAAAGACAGAAACCAAAACATAAAATAGCATCAGAGCAGTTAGGTTTCGTTTCTCTTTCTTTGGAGTTACAGCAACGGATAGCTTTATCTTGAATCTGAATGCTCTTGAATGTATAAATGGCATCTTAGAAATCACAGTGAGAGTGAATCACCCTCCTTTACAGGATTTGTATAATCCCGGTGACATCTTCCTAACCTAATGCCAGCAGTCATATTCTCTCGGGCTATGACCTTGTCAGTTCTTATAAATTCAAATGGGGTCAGATTCAGCTAGAATTTGGAAAGCCTGAAGAAAATCCAAGTGTGCAGGAAGCTGTTAGTGACTAAGTAAGCTTTGCTTTGCTCTCTGAATTAAGGTGCTAACTGCTGCTGAAGAGTGATGTCATACTAGAAATGCTGTCTTTTTAATGAGCCGTACAAAGGAAATCTGGACTACTTAGAATTATTTGGAAGCTCCTATTTCCACTTCCCACAAGAACGATAACTTCTGATGTTCTGGCCAAAATCCAGTTTACATCCTTTCTGCCGGCATTGTTTCTTGTTTCAAAGGCATGTTTTACAGAAGTTGTGTAACTTGCTGCTAGGGCTTGTCGTGATTAGGTGTTTCACATTTCTGTGGTGTAGAACTGATCTCTGTATTACATACATCTGCTTATACTGTAAACAGGAGTTATAATCCTGAATGCTGTATAAAGCTATCCTTCCTTTGTCACAGGTCTCCATTTGTCAGTGTGACAGAATACTCACTGCTGAAAAACAACATTGTTCAACTGTGCCTGGAACTAACAACCATTGTGCAACAGGTAGGAGTGGCTATCTTCCGCTCTGAGTCCTCTTCATACTGTTGCTTAAAAATTGCAGTAGTAAAAACATTGCTAAGCTTTTAGTTCACCAGAAAAACTGTTTTAGCATTACCTCTCTGTTCTTTGCATATTCTCTTTCTCTAGGAGTGATGGGAAGTTGATTTGGACTTTGGTTATCCTCATATGCCTGGATAGATTGAAGGACAGTGTGAAGTTAAAAATAATCCACTTTGGTTTTGAGTAGACAATTTCACGTCAGGTTATCTACCACCATGCAAGTGTTAGACAAAAGAACAAAGCCACAGTGGGAAACAGCTTAACTACTGCTAACCGTTTATTACAGATTAAAATATGAATGATCAAAAATCTTTCAGGGACAGGTTCTTACAATACATACAAATCTATCCAGAACCTGCACTGTGGCTTCTTCACTTAAAGGAGAGCCAGTTACATGAAAGTTGTTTAGTGATTAACATGAAATGTTCATAACATTAAACAAACCAAATATGGAACAAATAAGGGTAGTAGTAGTATCATCACTGACATTCATGAATTAATTGTAATATGGTACAGTCCACAGGTACATAAAATTAATTTCTCTGGTCTGTAGTGCTACATAATATACAAATAATAATAGACTCTGACAGTGTCTGCCCCTGAAATAAGACGAGGTGACACACAGGTACAGAAAGACTGAATGGAAATTAGTTTTAGAAATATTTACAGTGAGCTGCTCCTCTTGTGAGTGGATAAAAATATTGATGAGACAAAATAGTGTTATTGGAATATGTGGAGAAGCTAGAGAACAGGCAGGGCTGTCTTGGAATGAAGCAAGAGAGAAAGATGAAAGTACCGTAGGAGGGAAAGCAAGAAGAAAGCTTAGCTAAAGCTGTAGTTTTGTAAGCACCTTAAGCTTGCCCTGCCTCCAATATACAGGGCTCCATTGCCTGCCTCTGCCCTATGCTGGCATAGTTTTCCATGTAACCTCACAGTAGAACAATCATAGAACTCATTTAATTTAAAAGGCTTCCTGGAGTAGAAGCATTCTGCAAACTCTTTAATTTTTTTTTCCCCTCTTCAATTTCATTTTAGTTCTTGGAAAAAAAGAACTAAGGCTGATAAATACCAGTCTTTGCATTTTACACTATTATCCTTAATTTATAATATTCAGCTTTATTCCTTTTAGAAATTTTGTCTTTTATGCATTTTTGCAGTGCAAAACAAAGATCCTTTTTCTCTTTTCTTGGTTTAAAAACTCCTATGTAGGCATTTAATTATTTATGTATCTTTATTAAGCTTTCTCTTACAAGGTGTTTATAGCACTAGGCTATTTTTGATTTACAGACTAAGCAAAATGAACTTCTCTACAGTATAAAAAGTTCGGATTCTGATTCCGCCCTTCAGCTGATATTGCACTCTGTTTGTGTGAGTTTGATTTTTCCCTGTGGTCTAGGTGAAAATAGTATAATTTTGAATTGCTGTCTCCATTTCTGTCATTCATTTCATTGCTTCTGTTGTTCATTTCACAGAACTGAAATTCGGTTCTCCTCTGCCAGCAATAGTTTGGTTCTTTTTTTCAATTCTTCAACTCCACTCCCAAAGCTGACCTCCTTTTGACAACTTAAAAACAATCTATCTTTTAGCATAAACTCCAAGACATTCCAAGATGAAAAATGTTTAGTTAGTTCTTCATGTCAGTTACAAATCAAGTTTTGTCTTTTCCTTATCTTATTGTCAGATCTGGGTTGTTTGATAGTCATCTATTCAGATCTTTTTACAATATATTAAACTTAGCACTAGAAAGAGTAGATAAAACAGAATAATTCATAGGGAGACAGTTTTGCTGTTACTAAATCTGAGGAAAATTGATCTTAATGTGTGAAAGCAGAAATGTCTCACCTAAACCGGGATTGCAGTCTTAACTGTAGGCTAAAATATGAATTGAAAGGCATAACTAATAGAAACCTAGATCTCAGATCCTTTCAGATACTCCTTGTTTTATGAATGATATACATTTTAGATATCTAATTTAGTCAGCGTGAAAGTAGCAGTCAGGGCTATGCATTTGGAACGTTAAGTGAGGAATGTCTTCAACCTGAAGATTTCTTTTGTGCAAAATTAACATGCTTTGTGTGCACGGCTTACAGCTGCTACTCAAGGTGAACTTCCTTCTAAATAGGGGGCATTACTATGTAACCTTAGTTTAATATAGGCGCTGCTTATGAATCTTCTTGCTCGGATGTACTGTACGTATCTGAGTGACATACTCTTAGATCTAGAAGTAGCTGTTCTAGCTGTTAGGTCATATTCTTTCTCTGTGTGAGTGTGAAGGTGAGATCTTAATTCGAAATTTAAACCAAACAGATGAAATGCAATGTTGGGTATTATTATTTACATACCATGTAAATGTAACAATGAATAAGTAGTCACTTGTTTATCTGTAAACAGTATCTTTTCATACTGGGTATAAGAACATTGATCTTTATTCTCTAGTTTTAAAGGAGTTTTATACCTGTCCATTTATGCTTGGGAATGTACTTTATTCTGCTCAGTTTTCTTATCCCTCACGATCTCACCTTCACTAAAACAAGCAGGGAAACTATAAAAGAATAGCATTATGCAGAAAGCTGCAGAAATATCCTGATTTTGAGGTGCAATGTCCCATCAAAATGTGTTGATGATAATGTGCAAAAAAAGCATGTCAGAACAGAGTATTGAAATGTTTGAGCTCTCTGACTTCATTTTGAAGTACAGCTCTGTCTTCAAGGTAGACTAGCTGTCCTTTCTGCTCTGAAAATGAATCCAGACTAACTTAACTGAATTTGGATACGGTCATGCTTTAGTGCCAAGGCTACCCTGGGAGAAACTGGAATAACTGAGGAAGAATAGGTTTGGAATTTTGTTCATAAAATGTAGCCATTGGTTAATTTTTCATTGAGTAGAAAGAGTTCACTAGTTCTAGTAGAAGTTGGTTTTCTGATCACTTTTTTCCTGATTATGTCAAAGATGTTTAAACCTGTGCTAGGTGCTTTTGATACCTGCATTAAACTGCGTGAACAAACATTCTCTAAACAAAAAGTTTGTCTGTGACAAATGACAAACCAAAGAATGTCAGCACAACTCAGGCTAATTTTTTTCCAATAAAAGCCAAACAAATGTTGCTTGTTCTCCCCTTTATTAATGTTAATTAACCTCACTGAAATAAATTCAGAGACCATATCACAGATTTTTACCCTGGTTTTAGTCAAATACTTTGTGTTCCGCATGAAGCATAGGTTTTTTAAAGCTATCTAGTTCATACTGCAATTGATAGAAATTGTTGATTCTTAGTAGTTGCCTGTACGTAGTCTAACTTTTAAATTAGCCCTCCTCTGAGCAGGTGGTTAGACTAGATAACCTCCAGAGGTCCCTTCCACCTGAATTATTCTGTGATTCATTAAATCACAGCCATTAAAAATGCGGGTGTTATTTTCAGGTTGAACTTTGCAGACTTCAGCTTTCAGCCCCTCAATCTTATTTTGCTTGCATTTTCTAAAGAACATTTTGTTATCAAACATCTGTTCACTGTTTTCTAAATATAGATTATGATCAAGTCTTTACCTTAATTAAACCAAGTAAAATAAGTGTATTTACCAGTGTACATTTGACTAATTTCAGCATAATCTTGTTCTTTTTAATGTATGAATTCCAGAAGAGTGTTTGATTTTATGTATGCAAGCAATATACTTTTAAATATAATTTTGTCATATCCACCTTTCCAAGATCGCAGTAGATCTTTACTGCAGTGTTATATTGGGAAATGGCATTCAACTGGCAAACAACTGGCAACAAGGTTTTAAGTTCTCTTCTGAGCTGCTCCTTTATAGGGTCTCTGTTTCTCTTCAGTAGTTGACTTAACTCATGCTGTTTTATTGTACTAAGTTATTGAACTAAATATTTTACATATATTAGTCTTTTTATGTGTTAGTTAACTGTCCTTTAGACTTGTCATAAAACATTCTTTATGGTATCTGCAAATTTCAGTAGTACTTTCATTTTTTTTCTTTTGGAATTATAAACTAAAATTATGAATATAGTGTGGGTGAGCACAAGTCCTACTGACCTTTTCTCTCTATGAATATTCACAAGAATGCTGTTTTACTTTATCTAGTTATGAAGGTGTACGGTATCTTTGAAAGGTAGGATGTTCTGGGTAGTGCAGAAGCTGGCTTGTATGTAATACTGCTGCTGTGACTATTTTACCATTTTACAGAGGGGATATAAAAAAAATTAGTAGCTGCATTCTAAGAGTTTTTTAAACTCTAAGAAAAAACATTTTTAACATATCATCTTGCTTATGGATGATATAGAAAGAATATCACTATAACTATTATTTATTTTCTAAGAAAAATAGATCAAAATTCTATAAATGTTAGTCCTGGAAGATTTTTTTTTTTTTTAATGAGATCCCTAGTGCATTGCTATGTATCAGAGAAAAATAAATCAGAATAATATTGTGACCTACATATCTTCATATTTTAGTATCATATTGCAAGTGCTTTTAACCTCTCAGTTAAACTACTCTGATGTATTAAAAAAAAAAAAGTCAATATGCATCTATTTTGGAAGGAATCCCAAAGCCATTAACATTTTTAATGCTAATGTAATCTTGAATGTGCAACATAAGTGTAGCTAACATTAATTCTGCTCTACAAAGCAGTAAAATTTCAGTTTTACTATACATAAGTCCTCTATTTTTGACCTGAAGTAATTAAGTTTGTTCAGAATGAAGCTCATATTGTATTTCTAGCACAGAAATTAAAGGAATAATTTAAAAAGGAGCATTAGCTCTGAAGTCAAGCTGCAAGCCCTGCTGTGATCATTTTGTTCTCTTGGTTCTTGGAGGGTTAAAAGGAGATGGTGGATGTGCTGTTTGAAGTGTGTAAAACCTGTAGGAAAAACTGCCTTGGGCATTGCCAACCAAACTGGCTAACTGAATTCTTTTTTTGTGCTGTAGAAAATAACAGTATGAATACAGAAGAAACATCAAAGGGATACTTGACCATGAAATGCTAATATAAATTCTTCTCTGTGTTCCTTGGCACTCACAATCTTCTGATTTTAACTTTCTTATTCTGTAACAACATTCTTTAAACTGTATTCACTTAGAAATTAATTTCTCTACAAAAATGCCAATCTTCCAAAATAAACGTGACCCTTAGAGTTGAGGGTGTGACAGTTACCTGTTCTCCAGGCCGGTACCCAGGGCTGAGTGGCTCGGACAGGCTAAAGCTGCTCTGCAGCAGCCTCAGGTGGGCTGAGGGACAAGGTCCTCAAAGCAGCACCCAAGGAAGGAGGTTCGAGAGCTGGACATGGCCTCAATGGATGGGACATAGCCGAGGATTCGAGCTGCTGGACAAGAGGAGCGGAGATCTGCCAGTTAGCTGCTATTTCTCTTGCAAAGAGTACCACAGCCTAAGCTGATCATACAGCTAATCTACTTCTAGAGTACATGGAGTGAGGATGTTGGAATTATTTCATGGGGAGTTTAAAGCAATTAACTGTGATTGCCTACGTATTAAGATCCAGGAAAGAGGAAATCTTGAGAACTATAGGGAATCTTAAGTTACTTGAGGGGATCTTTTAGGTATATCAGTAAGTTACATTTTACTTAAAAACTTATTCAAGGAAAAAAGACAAATAAACAAAACAGGTTTTTTACTTGTCATATCCTCATCCTTAAAAATATGTCCTGAAATCCTTATCTTGCTTTGTAGAAAGCTTTTTCCAATGTGACATAGCATTTGGAGAAGTATTTAGCAATTTCACAACATAATTTTTTCTGTTATTAACCATTAATTCACTTAGATGTAAATAGTTAGTGCCAACATAGCATTATAAATAAGATTCCTGTGACAAACGAGGCCCCTGGTGAGGCGAGGATCCCACCCTGCCTGCTCCTCAGCATCTCTTGTGGCGGCCTCTTCACGCCCTCCCTCACAGGGCTCAGGGACTCCCGCCAGCCAGGGTGGGGGTCTCAGTCTCCCTGGGCACAGGGAGGTGCTGGGATACATCAGAAATATTTTCTCCTCAGATTTTGTTACAGAAAAGCACCCCTTTGATGACAGGTAGGTGTTGCAGGCCGGTGCTCACCGTGCAGGCATGTGGAGGGCTGCCTGCCTTGGGCGAGCGGCGGAAGGCTCTGGAGCTCTGGGGCTGGGGGGAGAGGGAGCCTGGCCATGGGGGCTGCGGCCCTGGCTGCGGCTGCCCTCAGAGGGGACCGAGTTTTTTAGGGAGTCTATTCTAATCTCACTCTGTCTGGCAAACTTGAGTTTTCTGTATTTTCCTTTTAATTTTATGTTTTAGTAAAATATAGCTTGAGAGCCTGTGTGGTGATTTGGAGTGCTGACTGGCAGGAGCAGGGTGGGGTAGAGCTGCCTCAGTGCACTTGGGCCCTCTCCTGTAGGAAAGGGTTAAATACTGTCTTGCCATGACTGTGTCTTGCTTTATAGAGGATTGCACTGAGGAAATCTTCAAAACATTAAAAAGCAGTAGCGGCAGTCTTTTAGGAATTTGTATGCTTTGTTTCATGAAGGAAAAGTAATATTTTAGCCACTGTAATATCACTAAATCAAAATGCAAGTTAAGGCAGTAATCACTCTTAAGTTATGTAGTGATAAGATTTATTATTCTTAAAATGATAACTAAAATAGGAAAAAGACTGCTCTAGAAGTTACAAGTCGTAAGCAAATAAAGAGGTCGATCAGGAATATTGTTTTTCAGGCCTACTTTAAATTGGTTAATAGCAATGTTGTGTAATGGAGAGCTGGGATGGAGTTGTTCCTTGTGAGGCTTTAAGGCAGTGAAACCCTCTGGATATCCCTGGACCAGTGCTCAACATGAGCAAGCCCGTGTACTTTCTCATCCCTTTTTGGTGGGAATTGTGCCTTCCAAAGTCCAAAGCTAGAGCAGTTACATGACTTCTCTCAGGAGATGGGACTGCTGCTGTTTCTTGTCCCTTGTGGATGGTGTAGACAATCAGGGCCTTGAAGCAAAAGATGGAGTGAAGCAAACTGACAGTGTGGACACACTACATTTAACATCTTTAGCATTGTACTTGTCAAAATATTCTCTGTTTTACTCTTCCTTCCCATGCTTTATAGTAACACAATCTACCTAGTGGTAGGTCTGACACGACTGGCTGCACCCCACACAACTGGTAGAACAGCAGACATTCTGCCTGATTTAAGGCTAGGCAATGTATCTCTCGCTCTGCGCATCATTGAATTTCTGACATGCCAGATTAATTATATTCAATTACTTTTTTTCTCACTACCATGAATCTGTCCCCTTTGCCTTACATTTATATTATTGCTAGTATTGAGCACAAGAGTTTCATGACTGTAAAGGGAAGAATAGATCCCTGAGGTTAACCAGCCACAAGAGAAGTCAAGTTTCCTAAGATTGTAAAGTAACATTTTGGACATGACAAACTCAAGAGATCATTCGTCTTTACAGGTACATCTGTAAGAGACAGTTATCAGCCTAAAGCATTCTTTTCTTTCTTAATAGGAAATTTAAAATAATGTGCATTAATTGTTTTTGTTTTACTTTACCACAGGATTGTACAGTGTACGAAACAGAAAATAAAATTCTTCATGTGGTAAGTAATCTAAGTATTCTGCTTTGGTATTCTCTAATCCTACCCCATCCACTTAAATGATTAAAAGAAAAATTAAAGCTATCATAGGAAAATAAAGTTCCTTACTATTTGACACAACTTCTGATGAATTATATCAGTTGCTAAAAGTTAAAGTTTTCATAAATAAGATCAAATAGTTAAAAAGTTAAATTTATCTTCAAGATCAGCTAGAGATATCAGCTTACATGTTTTGTGACCCCCTGAAACCAACTTTGTGCAAGTTAGTTGTGCCTCCTACCAGCCAGTTTAATGACTGCCCCAGTAGTCTAGATTTAACAGTCCAAAATGCCTTTTTGTGCATCGATGTAAAGAAATAGAGACTCTACCCAAACAATATTAATAAGATATTTTTTCACCTAAGATATTATTTCCAGTTTCTCTGAAGATTGGAGGCTTACGGAAGATGGTGTCATTCACTTAAGAACTGTTCCTACCAAACCTTTTTTTGCTTTCCTAAATTGGAAGTCTTTCAAGTTTAAGGCTTAAGAATCAGCTTTCTTCTGCTATTCCCTAACTTATGCCTGTTTATTTTAGCAGGCAAGGTCAGATACTCCCTCTCACTCTCCCCTTTCATACCGTTCCCTGGAGTAATGCTCTCTGTTATACCTACAGTTAATTACAAATACATAATTAATGTTCTTAGATTGCTTTAGAAGCTTCACAGTACTCTTACGAGTGTAATACTCTTGCTAGGATTGCTGGCGTGGAATTCCAGCAATGGATCCATCAGACCTGGTGCATTACTAGCTTCACTGGTTGTCAGACTGAGCACTTTGTGCCTTCAGCACTCAAAAAATCTAATGACAAAGGGGAATGGAAGAATCTTATACAAAGTTATTAATTAGGCATTGGCCTTTAAGTTCAAATACTTTCTGTTTTCCTGGTACTGGCACAGAAAACTTGTACTGACACTGAGATAGAGTTAAAACCTATGGATAAAGGGAAATCTCAAAGGATTTACAAGTTCAGATAAGCTTTTGACAAGCTCTAACCAAGTGCCTGACTCTTTTTTTCCTTTTTTTTTTTTTTTTAAAAAAAAAGCCTTTTACACATACTCTCCTTCCAGTGGGGATTAAAATTTGTTGTAAAACATTGATGTGCTGTTAAATTCAGAAAGCATGCAGTGACTTTTAGAAAAAAGCTTACTGTTGCAAACCTGATTCTGAAAAGAACTTCTAAAAGCACCTGAAATCTTCTGGGATTTGGAGTGTGTGTACATATATATACACATACATAAACACACATCTTTTAACCCACAATTCTAACTGCATGTGACTTCTAGAAATACATCTTTAGTAGGAATGTTAGTTTTTACTTTTCTACTGGCTTTGGATGCGTGAAAAGGTAGAGGAGAAGACAGAAAAGTTTCAGTTTTTAAGTATTCCATAGGCTTAGCAGTGAAAGTGTGATGAACCTTAAAGAGCCTGCATCCCAAGGCAGTAGAACTCATCTTAGCCTGAGCAAAATCACCTGAAACTACCTGATCCAGAGCATCCAGGCTCTGGGAATTAACCTGTTTATCACTGTAACTCTGGGTGAAGCGAGAAGAATCACCATCTTTCTCACAGCATCTTAAAAAAAAAAAATTAATTACTTCAAGGATACTGAGTTCAAGAATAAGTTTTGTAAATTGTTCATTTCTTTTATGGTCATTTTATTTCTAAAAATAAAAAATAAAATTAAAAAAAGTACTCAAGAAAAATAATTGCGATGCTCTAAAGTAAAATTTTACATTTGTAAGACATAGAATCTATAACTCTTAAACACCACGTGGCGTTTTGTTTTATTTCTGAAAGATATTATGAAAGACATACTTAGAAATAAAGACTGATTTATAAAATGATCCATGGTTGACTTTCTCCATTGGTTACTGGAGAGATTCACTGAGGTATGGATTTGTTTGGAAGAGCTCCACACTAGGGCGGCGTGTGCATAGATGATGTGATTGCAGGTGCATAGTTGCCATTCCCTCACTAGTCATATGGCTAGACTTTGTCTACTCTGCAACTCGGGTGTTACAGGAAAAGATAAATTATGAAGGAGTGATCTTCAGGATCACTTAAACAGCACGTCTGAGCATCAGGTTTCTTTTCGTTTGGATATCTGTTTAGCAAAATGTGGTTATCAGGACTGCATCAGTTCTTTAGACTGATATACTATACTTATGGTAATTAAAAATTACAACCTGCTAGTTGTTCTTTCTCTCGGCAGTAAATACAGATTATTAACTTGTATTCATTGTACAGACCCAGCAATGGCTGCCATACTAAAAATGCTTTTTGTGATGTATAACTGTGTATGACTTGTTCAAGACTTAGTGGTTTCCTAGAGATTCTGTTCTTGTCATGCCCCTTTGAGAGAAATGTAATAAATGGGTTTTGGGTGTTGGATGGCCTGTAGAACTGTATGTAGAGTTCTTCTCTACTGAACTTCTTAAAGAACCCATTTTTGTTTGAGATTTTCTTAAGTGCGGTAGTATTGCGCCACCTGGAGAGTATGCACTTTGCTTCTCTGTGGTTTTGGAACTAGTACACAAGACTTTGGTCCTTTCAATTTTTTTATGCCAAAAATACTTTAGCGTGTGTTGAAGTATCATCTCATGTTGATAGTGCCATGTCAAACATACTTCCTGACCGTGTGCTATTATTAATAAATTCTGCTCAGTTGCTCCCATTTATACTATCTCAGCCTTTGCATTATTTACAACTGGAGTCAGACGTCTCTTGTATTTGCTGAACTACTTTTACAGCAAACTGATACTTTTAATTATTCCGATATAATTTTCTTGAACATTTTCCTGGTGCTAAAATCCTACATAGATTTTAACTCACTTTCCGAATCATGGTGAGATCTTAAAGATTCACAAAAGTAAATTTGATTGAAAACTTCTTTGCTGTTTATTTCATTCCAGAGTTTATTTACTGAAAAAGTATTTGCATGTGACAACTGTAAAGTTAAAACATGACATTCAGAAAGTAGAAAGTGTTGTCTCTGGGATTTAGTCTGCATCTAATCTGTACATATGATCTTAAATGTTAAGGCATAAGAGAGGGCCTCAGTTTGAAATCATAGTAGTATTTTGATATGACAGTAATTCAAAAGCTGGATGAAAGCATGTACTCACAGACAGGGTCAACCATCAGTTCGTATGTGGAATAGCAGTACAATACATTTTTTGAGCAAGCCAGCTTCCATATCTCTGGTGGGAGGAAGACAGGACCTAAAGTTTTGTTTAGGGGTTCCGGCCCAAAGCTGAACCTGCTAGAAATATTTCTGGATTTTGGTGACCTTTAGACGAGTCATGCATATCTGAATGGGATGCTTTGCATCTTTCAGCTGATACAAAATACAAATGCCACATCCAGTACTCCAAAGCTGTGCTTGGATTTCCAGGTGACTAACTATACAGTGAATGGAAGTATAATCTATAAATTCAACCAGTTAATTTATTCAGTGTGACAACTTTATTTAACGTATACACATAGTGTCAAATGACATATTAGAAATCCTCACGCTTTTGCAAATGCCTGAAATAAAACTTCCCTTAAGGGTTTTCACTACCATTTGCTATAATTAGGGAAAATGAGAGTATAGTCCCAAAGAAAAATAGATGCATACAGCACAACTTCGACCAGAAGACCATTCTGAAATTCATCTAAATGAATGCTTTCGGATTAGGTTCAAATATTTTTAGGCATAGTTTTTTGAAGGAATGCTTTAAGCAACACAGACAAACTTGGGAATAAATCTTTACACATGAAGATTCTCTGAGAGTACAGATCAGCTCCTTTCTGATCCATAGACTTACAGTCTGCCTTTGATGGATAGGTTTAATCTGTGCAGTGGGGTTCCTACTTTGAAGGTGTTCATGTGGATTGGTATTAACATTTTGAGATCTTTATCTGGAACGCAGGATAACATAAAATTATTGCATAGTTGTAGTGGTCTAGAATATCAGTTAAAGGATGTGTTCAAAGATGGATAAGAATTTTACTTCAGGAAATGGATAACTAAGGCACTTTTCTGCTAGTGTAATTTTTAACAAAGGAAAAATTTTCGAAGTTGTATAATGCAGAATTCACCTAATTATCACTGTTGGTAGGGTTGCTCTCATTATTTGGTATCCAAAATAGGTTATGAAGTTGGTGTGCAAGGCATTTATTTTTTACGTATTTCACTCGACTTCCATTGTATTTATAATGGTACATTATAACGACAGATAAGATGAAGTCGATCAGGTGTTGGGTTTTTTTTTAAGTGTATATATTTGGAGTGGAGAAGATAGTTTAGACTACAGATGTTCTCAGTGCACAGTAAAATCTTCTGATCAGAAGACCTGTACATTTTCTTGACATTTATGGATATCTTCTGTTCCTTTAACCTCTTGTTCTTGTCTTTCATATACCTGTAGTTTTTACAATGCTAAGAAATAAAATTATCTGTTTATTCTCAGGTAGTTCTCAGAATAAGACCTTCTCTGCTAGTAGTTTCAATTTAATATGAGGAATTATATTGACTTGTTTTTCTTCGTAGTGTAAAACCTTGTCTGGGATTTGTGACCACATCATTTCGCTCTCATCTGATTCTCTGGTGTCACAGTCAGCACACCTTGAGGTAGTTCATCTCACCAGCATTATGCCCAGTGAGGGTTTGGTAAGTAGCAAAGCAGTTCAAACTTTAACTGTTAGAATACAGAATACAAGCCTCAGTTCTTTAAGGCGATTTCTTTTTTTAAGTTGTCAAGAAATCAAAATGTATTTTCATGCAGTGTCCTACTATTTCTTTTTTTGGTAAGCTGAATCAGATTTCTGAAAGTGGTTTAATTAACATTTATATAAATGAAGGGATTGTAATTTTTTAAAAAAATTAAAACCTGTTTTACCTAGGACTTCGTGTGCAACTGGTAACTATATGAGCAGCTAAAGAAAAGTTATAGTCCTTTGATAGCCATATTGCAGTTTTTGGAATGTACCAAAGTAATCCCCAAATACATACATATACAAATAAAATTAACGAAATATCATTAATTAATATGCTTTGAAAATGATTAGTGGAAGGTATGTTTCTTGGGCTTGCATAAAAATGGTTATATGCCTCCCTAACGATTCAGTTCAAATAAAACTTTCAGAAGTATTGTTCCAGAAAGAAAATAAATACCTTCTATTCACAAATTGTTGTTCACTGAGCAGACTAGTGAGGTGTCTTCTGAACATCCCAGCTGCATAGTAATGGGTCACACTATTAGAATTTTCCACAGAGATGTTAGTTTAATAATTATTTGGCTACCACTTTTAAGTATTAATGTAGTGTTACATTGTTTGGACAAGGGATTTCTGTGAAGTTTTAGGGGTCAGTGGGTAAAGACTTCTGTCTTCCCTCTGTAGTCACCTACTTTACAACCATTGTGGCATTGGTGGGCTATAGGAGGATTGGGCTTGGGAGCCTAAGATCCTAGTAGAAGCTAGAGTGTAAGGTAGCACTGCAGGCACTGGGATGTTCTTGAACATTCTCCTCAAGACACAAGTAACTTTTCCCAGTGTGATCTCTTATACTGTCTTCAGCTGCCTTCTCAGGACTTTTTTTTTTTCCCCCTACAAGAGGAGTAACCCAGGAATGTTGTTCATGGGTTGGAGGAAGCAGTTGGAGGAGGAAAAAACGGGGGAGCGGGTAGAGAAATTGGTAGTCATGAGGCTTATCTGCAGAAAATTCCAGAATTGATGAATTAAAATACATTTGAGTGTCACTATACAAGTTGTGGCATGTTTCTTGCTTTGTAATTCAGCATGATTTACAGATTTATTTTAAATTTCTGTTAGTTGAGATTTCACTATCTTACTCTTTGTTCTGACATTGAATAGCAATGAACGCCATATGCAAATCCTGTCAAGTTACAAGAGCATAATTATTTTGAGGTATGCATATTAATCTGAGAATGATGTATTTTAATAACATGAGGGGGTTTTGTATGACTACATAAGTTTACATTATTCTTAGACTGATTTAGTCAACAAAAAACATTACAACAGCATAAAACACATTTAATTTTAATTCTGTGGCATCATAGATGCTTAGCCCAGTATGTAACCCTGAAGATAGACACAATATGCTTACTGTGCTGCTGCATCCCAGGGGCCAAATGTGTTCCCTTTGTGGCCCACTTTCTGCTCTTGGTCTGATTTCTGAGTTAGTTCAGGGATATCCAGGAAATACCAGGTCAGTGTCATTTACAGCTTGTGTAGTATATATGCTGTAAATCTGTCGGTGCTTTCAACTTGCTTTAAGACTACTACATCCTGCATGCTAGCAGTCTGGATCTCCATATAGGTTTCCTTTCTATCTAGAAATGTAATATACTTCTGCTGGTCTACTTAGAGAAAAGTTCACCATGAGTGCTGAAGAGAACATGAACACAGATAGGATGTATTTTCCTCAGAGATGATGGAGCATACCAAGCAGGGCTTGGCATTGCTAGGGTTTCCCATTCAGTGATAGCTCTAGATCTAGTACAGGGGTGTAGGCTGATGGAGGACAGAAAGAGTGTAGCCTACTTCAAAAATGGCATGTCCTATAGTAAGCTGGAAATTTAACGGTGTGCAATATTAGGCAGATGTCTTTCAGGAGTTCTTGGGTATGAATGGTATACTAAGCAGCTTATCGTAAAGTGTCAAGAGTATGATTTAAACCCTTAAGGCATGAGTGACCAAGATAAGAGTTGTTGGCTGTATTGTTGTGGCCTGTCATGTGGTCCACACTTTCCTCTGGACCGCCCTCTTTTCTAATAGCACATCAAGCAGACAGGACCTGTGCTGTAATAATGCTGTAGACTGGACTCTATCACTGGGTGGAAGAACCATGGTGTAGTTCTCCATCCGCAGTGTACCCATAAGTTTATAGCCAACAAAACTCCAGTAAGCGGGCACTGCTGACAGAGGACATGAGACAAATACTGCAATCAAAGTTGCCCATCAATTTTTTCTTTTTTTTTTTTTTAGATGAAGTGAAATCAGTGAATGACTGAGTTTTTTGTGCCTAATTGTGAAGGCGCTATAACATGTTAGGTTGGAAAGTTCCTTATAATCAATTTTGCTGACACTGTGTTCTGTTTAGAAAAAAATATGAAAAAGGACTATAAATGGGAATAAAAGAAAAATCATGTGAAAAGGAAAAGAAAACATTAATCAGAATCAAATATAGAACAGAGTAATGAATTACAAATGGCTTTCTCATGATTGTATAGCAGTTTTTTTCCACAGGATCTCTGCTCCATTCAAGAGAAAAATGAGTGCTATTCACTGAATGGAAAGTATTCAGAGTTCCATTTTTATCCTTATCATTCAGTGTAGGGGTTGAGGTCTTATTTACCACACTGCAGCTTAGCTCTGCATTCCCTTGAGTTACTAATTTCATCATGAGATTTTTTTTTTATATGGCCTTACTGAGTGCTTCACAGACGCTAATTAATTCATCCTCACAACACACTTGTGAAAATGACGTTGTAATTTTAGTTTTATAGATAGGAATCTTATGCACAGAGCAATTTGTGTCAAAATCACCAAAAATCTATTTTTCAGGAGAAGCTTACCATATAATTTATCAGAACACTTGTTACTTTTATAGCATTAGTTTAAAATACAGTCTCTCTTGGTTTTAAGTGTAGCTAAGGTTTTCAGAGCTACTGAGAACACTAGCTTCAGCTTTATATAGGGTTGGCATCTAGAAAATGAACACAATTATTTGCCATTGGTGAAAAATGTGTTGTAAATTACTTACTCAGATTTATATAAGAATTCAGTTATCTGGAATGATATTCAGTTGACTTAATTATGAGTCTTTCTCTATTTTCAAAACTCCATTTGCAAACCTGCTTTTATTATATGCCTTCTCATTCCTTCAACAAATGAGCCAGAAATCCTATAGACATTGCATAAGCTTACACATAAACTGAATTAATTTCCAGGTCCAAGTCCACACAGTTGCTACACAGAGTCAGAACTCCTGCGGGGCTGTGTCTGTGTGTTTAATTGTTTAAATAAATTCTGGATCATAAAGCATTTTCACAAAGGGACTGTACGTCATTTGAATGCGTACCTTCAGTTCTAGCATTTTCTAACTTTCTGTCCATGCTTTTATGAGCTTAATAGTCTTCTTTTTCTTTTATTCCCTCTCTAAAGTATCTTCTTTTCCATTCTGCTTTATTAAAAAATAGTCTTATCTCATACATTCCCCAGAACGCACTCTCTGCTGGTAGTTTCATGGCAGTTTGCTGGACAAAAGAATTGCATTGGAAAGCACACATTTTAGGTTCCATTCCAAGTTCAGATGATTGTGTTTGCATCCTGATCTCTGCAGGCATTTGGTGGCCTCCAGAAACGTACTGTTTTTTTTTCTTCTCTCTTTCCATTCTTTCCCAAGCTGTACCAGTCGCATATACCCGTCAAATTGCTTCCTGTTTTTCCCTATTTAGCCACTGAATTTTCAGTGGCAAATACTAAAACACCCTCCATATATTTTCCACTTAATTTAAAGGTAACTTTAAAGATTGTAAAACACTTTTTCTCCTGAATTGTAGTACTAGGTATAGTAATACCATTTACATCTGAAGTGTACTGCATGATCAGTCTGAATAAGACGTCTGGAAGGCAAAACTTTGTTTCAAACTACCAATTTGACAAACTTGAAATAAACTCCTGTACTACAAAAAGTATTAGACTGTGAGAACCACCGTCAGTCCTGACCGTATTGACAGAAAGAGAACATGCATATGTAAGTTTTTATGAAATAGAATAAAATAACTTTAACTTCATGATTTAAGAAAATTCCCTTCCTTGGCTTTTAGGTTTTCAATTCCTTGAGTTATTTATATTGTCAATTAGCATGACAAAGGAAACTGGATCATTTTATACTTACAAATGCTTTTTACAAATTACTTTTCTTTCTGCTTATAGAAAGATAGGTTTCCATTCCACTCCATTGCATGGTAGAGTTCCTTTTGAAGTTACAGTAACTTGTGGTAAATGAAACTATGGCATGATTTTAATTTTTAGACACTGCACATAACTGCTCAGTACAAGGCAAGATTTTCCTCAAAAATGTGATATTTGAAAAATCTACTCTCCTGGAAATTATTATGTTTCAAAAGTCTGTAGACCAAGTTCTGCATTTAGGAGTCCCAGAATTTCTGTGTAGTGATTAGACAGAGCTGGTGCAGCAGCACCCACTTTAAATTTCTTGGCTTGATGGACCCAGCATAAGCAACAGGCCCTTGAGACAAGAGTTTGTGTTACTGTTTGCAGGGGAAGAGGTGCAGCTCCTAAGCTTGCTACGAAGTCCTTGAGGGTGAGGGTAGGTGAAAGGCTGTGGAAACCTTACTATTAATTAGCTCAGACTAAGTCCAGAGCCAGCTTTGGAGCAGTTTTGCTGTCAGATAAACAAAGGCAGGCTAAGGGAACCAGTGTTTTAAGTGAGATGTGGATATAGAGACCATCCATAAGATAGGAACATGGAGGGGTTTTTGAAGTTTGGGGTTTTTTCCTCCTCCTACTCTTGGATGATTGGAGATTGTCAGTAGTGGAAGATTTTTTTTTATATTAGAGCCAGTATTATTTCAGACTAAACGTTTGGTTTATTTTTTAAATCTTCTGAACTTCATGTGCTGTACATATATTTAAAGATACTTCTGCATAACATGCAACTTTAATCTTCTTTGAGATGAATGATTACTCTTAAGCAGGAGATTCTAAACAGGCAGGCTGTTGGGGTTTTGTTTGGTTTTGTATCTTCTGATGTCTGAGGAATGTTTTGCTTCTGGAATGCAGTATCACTTTTATTCCTCTTCCTTTCACTTTGTTTTTGTTGTTGTTGTTTTCTCTTGTGTCTAAGCTTCCTACTACTCATAGAAACAGTGTAGTCTGTCACACTTTAATTAAGATATACACTGCTTATAACAGCTTTGTTAATTTTTCTGTAGAGGGAATTTTCCCTGTTTCATTTAAGAATTTAAGGGAAGCAAAGATTGTGGGCATAAACATTTTTATAAGACCAGCTGTGTATCATTGGAGAAAAAAAACAAAACAGACAAGCTGTCAGATGCAAAGATCCTTCTTTATTAAGGATTATTAATCTATCTAATGTACAGCTACCCTTTCAAATATATACTTCTCTTTATATGGAATTTGTATCATATACTTCTCTTTATATGGAATTTGTCATTTAAGGTGATGGAAACCAATCTTTTCCATTTTTACAAGAAAGGAATTGCAAGACAATGCAAGAAGAAAAAGTAGAATATGAAGGCAGCTTTTTTGTGGAAATACACATGGCTGTCCTAAAACTGTAGGGTGTTAATCTAATTATTTCAGATTATTTTTAAAGGCTTACAGAAACTTGACAAAGTTCCATCATGCTCAACATATAAAGGTTCTCATAGCCTAACTTTGTTGTTGTCCATGGGTTTCTGTTTAGTTAGGATTTAGTACAAGGATTATAAGACAGAAGAATAAAGTCTCTTTTGAGTAAGATGGTTCAGATAAATACATAGAGCTGTTATTATGCTATGTAGTAGCAAAGAAATTTATATGCCTCTGTCCAAATTTGATAGTTAAAACAAAGTTAAAGAACCATTTTACCTTTGGGGCAAAAGATCAAGGGGTGTAACAGTTCCCTGGTTGTAGCATTACAAACCTGCATCTTCACTATTGATGCTTCATTGTGTTATAAAACTAGAGCCAGCAGTCTTCTCCCTGTAGAAGTGCTGTTGAGACACATAGACCATTTTATTGTAGTTTTAAATACCTGAATTTTCCATGCAGAAGAATTTTGTCATATTCCAGCAAAGAAGTGGTATGAAAACATGAATCATTTGATAAGAGGTCATTGTTATCCAAAAGGGAATAGTGGACTACAGTTGGAAGTGTTGGAAGTATGAGCCAGAAAGGCTCATACTAAGAGAGTTTAGTCTCATTGCGAGATTCAGAGCTCTTCAAATACTAACTGAAATATCCATGGATTAACCTGGGAATAGTTGTTGACACTTAAAAATACACTCTTGTCATTATATCCTGGTTAATTAACGAGATGACCCTGTAGGAAATTTTTCGAGGAAATTCCACTTATAACTGGAAACACCGTTTTCTGGGGAGTAGTCTCTTTAAAATGGGATTTTAAATGGCTGATTCCTTCCCATGTGTTTTCAAAGGTCAGATTTTAATTAAAAACCTCTAAGTCCCTCTCTCATTAGGGGACAGTGACAGAGTTACTCAGGAACAGTCAGGTTCTTGATATAACAGACTGTGAAACATTTCCTTGTTCTGTAGCACCTCTCATATATTAGTATAATTCTTTGGAGTTTCATATCTGACATATCACACATTAAAGAGCAGCTATTTATTTCTAACCCCCTAACTGTTGACTAGTCTGAGCCATCTTCACAGAGTGAATGAGAATACTCAACCCTTGCCCAGAGATAAGGGGTGTAGTTTGACATTCTTCTGTGCTCTGAGATCATTGGTGGGATTAAAGAAGAAACTAGAATCAGAATAAAGACCCATTCTTGAAAAAAATGAGATAAATAATTTTGAAAAAGGAGTCCAGGGAAGTTCTGCTTGGAAGGGCAGAAAACAGACCAATAAGAGGACAGAAGATTGGGAATTGAGGAGGGGATGACTGCATTAGTTGGGTAGGAAGAACAGAATAAGATGTGATAGTGAAGTCTATGGTAGGAAAGCCCTGGAACTGGTTAGACGAGGAGAATGGATCCTCATGAGCCAGAAGAGCAGGAAGAAAGGAAGACAGCCGGGTGGAGAGGGCAACAACTGAAAGTGGAAGGAAAGAGGTAGGAGAAACCTCTTATAGCAGGACTCAGTTGCGTAGATGTAGATGTCTGGTACCATTTTATTTGCCACTCCAGAAGGTTCTCTGTCATATCTGCCAAACCTATGCATATTCTTGGTTACTTTGAAGTGACTAAATATTCTCTGGATATCACGGTTTAAGCAGATGAGTTCCATCCCTTCTGTCTGGATACTAATTCTGGGACTGGATGTGTGGAGGAAAAAGCTTGTGGGAAGATTGGATTTTGGGTGCTGAATGCAAGAGAGACTAGAGCTGATGGGCGGGGGGGGGGGGGGGCAAGAAGCTTGTGCTAAGGTGACTGAATAGGCAAGAAAACTTATTTGAGAGGGATAGCCATTCGTGTTGAAGAGGAAGGACCAGAAGACAGAGGCAGGTGGGAGACAACAGGAAAAAAAGCCACTTCCCACTGAAAGTCTCCCATCCAGAGCCTAGGATGGATTCCAGGATTCAGAAGTTCCCTTGTTTATGTGCTTTTTGTCTGTGAAACCCACTGAAAAAACATTCTTCTTATTTAGTCTTAGCCTGATTTTTTTGCTATTTTACTTTGACAGCTCATATGGCTGAAATCTATGAAATAGTTTGCAAGCAGTTTGTGTAGAGTGTTATATGAGAATAATTAGCTTACAAGAGTCTATCTTCATTTCCATCAGATTTTATAGCAGAAGTTAATAGGATCAAAATAGCAGATATGTGGATCCTCTTTTAATAAATTAGTTACAAGTTAATTAAAGATTATACCTATGTAAAAATGCATTATTACAGAAGAATATGACTCTCTTGAATATGCTGAATCAATATGACTGCTTTATGCCACAGGTAAAATAAAAAATAATTGTAAACAAAATAACTATTTCTAACAGTTCCAGAAGTGTTAGCAGTTGTCACAACAGGATCTACATAGCTAGTCATATCTGGGCTTGGGAAAAAGAGGCTGGCTGCTTCAATTCAACTGCATTATTAAATCAGTATTTGCCTGGAAATTATGTTACCTGACAGAAATTTTTTCAGAATATATTTCTTTTTTTTTTTAAGGCTTATTAACCATAAAAAATGCTTATATTAGTGGAAACGGAATGAAACAATGATGAACAAAAAGATCGCCAGTAGCCCATTAAATTGAAAGCAAGGTCCAGCTCTTTTGCCTAATTCAGACTGTGAATACTTTTGTGCTTTTTCTAGGTTCACAGGATTAACAGCTCTCCAAATGACTAAGTTTTGCAATTTTGGGCATTTCTTATAAGCCAGAGTAGGTGATTTTCATTTTTCACTGGCAGTTTGATGAAAGTGATCCCCTTAAAGCCTTTCGTTTGTATCAATAAATTACTTTGTGTATATATATGAGCAATTTAAACTGTTGAGGGGTTCTGCTAACCTGTGCCAGTATTGCTTAAAATATGCCTGGAGATTCTAGTCTTTCTCTTTACAAATGCTGATTTTAAAAAGGAAAATGAGGATGGGGGTGAGCATGAAGCACACCACTCACTAAAGTAGGGTTGACACAGATTGTCCTTTAGAAACAATATTTTTCTAAGTGTCAGTGTCTTTTCATGTTGAAGGATAAATTGTCCTTTAAAAATCTTCCTACCACAGAAAGCAATTGAGAGCTGGATGGAACTGTACACCCTGGGTTACACCCTGCATTATCTGTTGTGAAAGGATAGGCAAGTGCTGACAGCGTATCAAGGATAGGGGGGTTTTAGGGAAAAATGTTTACAGGTTGGAAAGAGTGATTTGAAGCAGGGAACATTTCTGGCCTCTAGAACAGATGACATAGACTAAATAAAACCGTTTTCAGAATTGGTGTATGTTTTTCAAGGGGTTCTTTTTAAGAATACTTTCAATCTTGTTTTGAGTATTATACTCAAAACATTCTCCCGAGTAGAAAAATATTTTTGGAGCTATTATTTTATATATGATAGACATGTAAAATATATTTGTTTTATATATATATATATATTTATATGAAATACCTTGCATTCTGACCTATATAAACTAAAAAAAAAAAAAAAAAAAATTTTATATTTTTTAGATAGAATGTAATCTTTCAAGGTTTTCAGGTAACACAGGTATGTCAAGGAGATACAGTGCTACAGTAATGGTCAACAAGAAACAAGCTCTTTCATTATTTTTCTTTTGGGAAAACAAGGAAGAAAGCTCTATCTAGGACAGTTTGAAGGCTGTGAGTCATTCACTAAAAATGTTTATTTTTATATATTTTGTTCTTAAAGTTTAATAGCTAAGATGAAAGAGCAGATAGCAAAATGTAGGGTAATTCTTAGTGATTAGTCAGTTTTTATGTCTCTCAGATGGCATATGTTAAGAGATAAAATAGTAATTTGATTTTTTCCAAAAGTACACATAGCTTAACAAGAGGCTAAGAACTTTATGAAGAAATATGTGATAAAATTTAGTGAAAAGTTTAGCACTGTGTTCTGTTTTGGCCTTTGTCTGTTGGTTTGTTAAGTGGGGAATGAATCTTGTCAAAACAAGTAGGGTGTTAGAACTGTGATATTAAATTTGATATTAAAAGTGTGGCTGGAAACGTGTTACTGAAGCCTACTATGTGTTAAAATAACAGACTTCTGTGATGGATGCAGCAAGGTTGTGTAACATTCTGGCTAAAAGTTCACTGTGGAAATCCAGCGTAACACATACTAGATGGATTTAAATATCTAAGACTTTTCATGGAGACTCAGCATCCCATTTCCAATGAGAACCTTCAGGGGTTTTCATGATCTAGTGCTCTTGTTTATGGCTTTCAGTTGGCAAAGAGAAAGAGAATCAGAAGTTTGTCAATAACAGTTGAAGGTACTACAGAGACAATAGAATAGCAAACACTGATTAAATTAAGCCAACTATATAGTAGGAAGTAGTGGAAGACTCCCCAGAAACTTCTTTCTTCCAATTAATCACATTTTCTGAAAGTGATTTCAAGACTTCCAAGATTTACTTTGGACGTCTTTGTTTTTTACAAATGAAATAGCTTATAAAGCAGTCTCATTTAAGACAACAAGTAGTCATGGTGAATAAAATGTAAAATAGAGTTTCCTATGCAGCGGAGTTAAGCAACCTTATCAGTTTTAGCCATTTTTAAGATTTAAATAAAGTTGAAACTTGCTGAAATGGAATTAGTTTACATTAAGGTAGAAGTCACGTTTTCTCATGATGAAAAATCAAAACAGGTCCAGCTAGAGCAGCTTACTCAGGGCCTCGTCCAGTCATTTAGATCATCTCCAAGTCAGAGAGTCCACAGCCTTGCCAACCTGTTCCAGTGTTTTATCATCCTCATGGCAAAATTGGAAAAAAAATTTGTAAAAAAATGATTCTTTTTTAAATGAGTTCCAACTTGTGTCCCTTGCTTCTCATCCTCCCACTGTGCATTTTCAAGAAGAGTTTGGCTCCATCTTCTCTATGCCCTTCCAATTTAGGTAGTTGTAGAGAGCAATATGATCTTACCTGATCCTACCTTGTAGTAATTCTACCTTCCCCCCCCCACCCCCACCCCGGGGGGTGTTTGTGTAAACACCTAGCCTGAAGATCTTCATTAGTGTTCAGGAATCTTGAAATTGGTTTTGGCCCCATCCCTGGAAACATTCAAGGTCAGGCTGGATGGGCTCTGAGCAACCTGATCTAGTTAAAGATGTCCCTGCTCTTGCAGGGGGGTTGGACTAGATGACCTGTAAAGGTCCCTTCCAATCCAAAGCATTCTATGATTCTCTGAACAAAAGGTTCTTACTTATTGCTGGGGGCTCTAAACTTCCATTTTGACAGCACAAGGTGATGCAGAATTATTGAAAGAATGATGAATCAGCAGTACAATGTACCAATTAGATTAATTAGATTTCAAAATTTGATGGATAACCGTACTATATGGAGAGATGTGAAGCTATGACCTTACTCCTGAGAGGCAAGAATACAAGCAATTGAGTCTCACTGACATTTAAGACTCTCTGTGTGTGTGTGTGTGTGTGTGTGTGTGTATAGCTATATAGATACCTACTTAGGTTGTCTCTCTGTATCTTGTCAATGGCTTCCTTGAAGCAGAATTCTTGCTGGACTAATTACAAAGCTCGTGTTAGTTCACCAAGCTCATTTTTCTCCATAAATTGGCAACATGAGCACTGGCTCGTGTCTTTTCTGAGTTAGGCTATGGTTTCATTTTTACTGAATCAGTAACTCTATGAAGATGGGGCATTTAAGTTTAAAGACTGTTCCTGTTTGTGATTTCAGTTTCGATACTTCTTTTATGTCACTAGTAATAAAAAGAGGTCATGTTAAATATTTCAAATACTGAATAGGAATGAGCTTTTATGCTGATGCTCAGTATTGAATTCCGTCCAAAAAACTTTGTTTGGAATTTTAAAAAAGCATTAAGTGAGAAAACTATGCTGTTTATAATGGGTCTTGATACATATTTGTTTAACTTAGATTTGCAAATGTTAATTGGCCATGGTTCCTTCCAATCTGTTCAAATGTTATGGTCCTTAAAATGGAATAAACATACTATTTTAATTATCATGCAAACATCATTTATTTGTTTCCTACAAATGTTAAATACAATTTTTGCTCTTTTTTCAGGGAATGTATATCAAATCAACATATGATGGACTGCATGTAATCACAGGAACAACTGAAAATGTAAGCCTCTTTATTTTAAAAGACTTTAACCATGCATACAAGTATTTTCTGTGTATCTGCAGTGTATTTTGTAATATGAAAACTTGCTTTAAATCAAGCCAATTTTATTAATATTATTTTATTTATCTTTTCTATACATATATCATGCTACCTATGTAAAAACTTGGAACCCTTGACAATAGACAGAGAAAAATATCTATGATGAAGTGACTAATAAATAACAATATAATAAAATGAAAATCTTGAACTTCTGTCCTCAATGGTTCTTCTAATACACCTTTCTAATAGTGTTCATGTATATGTTCTCTCTGGCACACAAGTGTTTTCCTTTATATGAAGTAAATTTTTCTCATGTAAGAACATCATCATTAGTCTAAAATAATATCTGTTGTATTTAATTTTTGTTCTCTACTTTAGATAAATTGCTCAGAACATGGGAGAGTTCAGGTTCATATAAAAAAAGAGGTATTTTTCTGTCAACAGAACAGCAGAAATAATGTAACGGGAAAAAAATCTGCCCCAGGTGTTTATATTGACCAGAGTAGTCACAAAATTTCAGAGTTACTGATAAGCGTAGCTTTCCTCTGAGCAGCCCTTAATATGTACAGTTAGCTCACTTTATGCAGTGAGTAAATATTGTCATACAATAATGAATACTTTTTTGCTAAGAGTTCTTTGTTTTCTTCTTAGAATGGACAGTAATTTTTCATTATTTATTTTTAATTACCAAATTAATTTAAAAAGAACATTAGAAAAATTAGACTTTTGGAGATGATGCCTGTCCTAGGATTGACTCATAGGAAATAAGTAGTTTCTGTATGTATAAGCAATTTGGTAAAATAGATTGTAAAATAATTAATTTTAAAATAGTTACAATACCAGTAGTATGGGTGGATGTAAAAAATATGGTTAGTGGAGAAAGATAACTTAAGATATTATACTCGATATCAGACAGGTTATAGAATAATCTTTGACAAACCAGAAAGTTTTCAAAGCTAGCAGTAATTGCCGACAGGATTATCACTAAGAAGGGAGAAATAGTGGAAAGGAGCAAACATTTTGGTAAATGAACGGAAGGGGACAGGTGATTTGACAACGTTAAAAAAACCCAAATTAGTTAACAATCCAGATGACTATTGTGTGAGGTTGTATAAAAAGTTCTTCTATGAAAATAACCATTCCTGAAATAATTGTATTAGGACAAGTTAAGCACCATTGTATTTTCATATTTTCCATCATCTGTAGTAAAAATACAGAAGAGACAAGAAAAATGTATTAATTATCATTTTCATTGTAGTCCCAGAAGTGTTAGGCAAATCTGAACCAAAGGCGCACAGGAATGCTGCAGCACATAAATCAGTATGACTGATCATAGGAAAACTAAAGTGTGACAAGAATAACGAAGTAGCTTCTAAATATCCTTCTCATTACTTAACTTGCAATTCATAATTATAAATTTGAAAAAAATAAATTGACTTCAACTGCTGCAATCTAATTACTATGACAGACTTCATAATAGGACCCATCCCTTCTGTTTTTCATATAGTGTTTTAGTCACACTGTTTTCATTCAGTCTTGGATCTGTTTAACAGCGTATAGCTGGATAAATTACAAGTTTCGATTTTATAAAGCTAATATTGAAATTATGTAATGCTAACACCCAAGGAACATAAAATTAGCACTGTGCAGCTAGCCAAAGATGTAAATACTTGCTGGCATATATCAGTGGTATGCTGGCCCATATGGGTAGGCTTCATATGTGATATTTTGTTCTACTTGCTTTATATATATTGAGTAGTATTGCATCATACAGTTTTTGTCACTCAGTTTTTAGACAGTGCAAACCCATGGAAAGCCTGATGATTTGTATGTCACAATTTGTGAAGACAAGTCTAATGCAAATTAAACTTAAAATTTGTTTGCTTATTTATATTAACACCATTGGCAGCATTTAGAAGTCTTAAAACAACTATATGTGTATCTTGGGTCCTGAAACTTATGAATGATCCATCTTGATTATACTGCAGCAGATTTTGTTCAGAGATTAAATTACTCATGCTATAATTAATCTACTTTTTTACTGTAATTCTAATTCACTTCAGAAATATAATGCCATTTGTAGGGAAAATATTTATATATTTATAATTGAAATTCACAGGAGGAGTTACTAAGTTGCCAGCCACTAAAATTTTTATTTTCATTTTGACTGAACTTTAGCTGTCAAAACTTTTTGATAAGACACCACCATAAGAAGTTGCTTTTTTCTTTTTGCTAAAAGTGTAATCACATGTGCAGATAAACCAGCTTCAAAGACCTTTAATTTCTGGCATTTCAGCAAATTGATTTTTCATTCATTTTGAAGGGATAATTGACCTCAGAGGCAGTGTTTAGTTTTAAAAGATAATAATTAAGTCAGCCTTATCGAAGTCAGGAAAGGAGCTAAAAAGAGAAAGGACCCGGCTGTTGCTTTTCCAACTAATGTCAACTGAAGTTAAACATGAATGGTGGTGTTTACTTCAGTTTCCTGCTTACCTTTCATTCACTGTTTAAAGCAATCAAGTTTGTATTCATGCTGAATTCTAGAAATATCTTTGTGTTACATGTTTAGTCCTGTGCAAAAGAGCAGTCTGCCAAAATCCTGCAAGTTTCCACTAAAAGGAGGAAGTGACACTGGAGCAGGTAGTTCTTCACACCATCCTATAAAGTATGTAGGTGAAATCCTGTTTATTTTAGTGCAGAAGGACTCAGATGGCAGGAGTTGATATCTGGCTGTAATGACCAGGTAGTTTAGCTCAAGGGCTGGATTCCCCACTACAGGAAACACAGAAGCCCTTATGAAAGAACAAGCAGAGATCAAGCAGGTGAGGAGCTGGAACATAGATTGTGTTGGGAAGGTTGGGCAGAGCAAGGTTAGGAACGAGCAGTAGGCTGCAGGTGAAAACTATGCTTGGAATAGCACCTATAATACACTTGGAATCATCGTGTCAAATATTGGTTATTCCCCCTATCAGCTTGTTTTTCCTTACTGACTGAATAATTAATAATGTCTCCTACTACTCTCCAGCAGCCTCTATTGATTAGTCAGCAGGTGCTGACTATTGGAGGGTGATTTGATCTCCTCATAGATGAGTCTCTTTGGCATTTTATTCAGAAGTAATTGCAGTCATTTTCTTCCTAGTGGCAGTTTGGGGTTTTGTTGCATTTTTTTCTCTTGTCCTTGTTCCTTTTATTTGTTTATCTTATGTTTTTAATCTCTATCCACAAAAGGGATGGAAATGATGGGTGGGATTTGTGATTGGTGGACACTGTACAGCTGAAGAGCTCTTGCCTGTTTTCTGGAAATCTTGATTGGTACGCAGTGAGGTCATGAATATAAGCTTCTACCAGTCACCTTTAGTTCAGATAAATCTTTTCTTCCTTTGCATTTGCACCTAGCTCTTGTGCTATGGGCAATTTATGTTATAGGCTGGCTCCAGAAGACATCCAGGAGCTGGACTAAGCTTTGATAATGTAACTCCTTTTCTGTGAGGAACTTCTTCAACAGTGTTAGAGCTAGACCACTCTCTGTACCTGCAAGTGGCTCTTTTTCTGCCTTTCTTAGCAGTCTGCTTACGTGGACAGGGAACTTGAACTGTTACTCAAAGAGTATTTTGCTTTAAATGTTTCTGCATTGTTTGAGATGGGACAATCTGTCCTCTCCTCTCTCTGACTCTATATCTAACAAGTAGAGTAAACATTCAACTTTGTCCAAGTCTCCTGGCTGGCCTACTTCCTTAATAGCTAACTTCCACTGCGATTTTTCAAGGTGATGTCTCAGCTCTTTAATTCTGTTCTGGTTATTTTCTCTTGAATTTCAAGTTGGTGTGCTCTGTGTCAGTAGAACACTCTTGTAAGCTAGTGCACAATGCAAGTAAGTTGCCATGAATTCTCATGTATTCTCATCAGTATGACTGCTGATCTCCTGCATGCCTTACTGATTTGTCTTACAGATTTAAGACCTGGTTTCACTGAAGCATTTAAAAATGGTTTGCTAAATAGCAATAGCAGCTGACCATGTTCAAGTGGCTTTTCAATGGGTTTTAATACATTTTAATGTGATCAGAAGAAGCTATATTTAGCATAAGGGAGTTTTTCAGCTCAGCAATCCCAAAAATGTGGGAACGGTGGTATATATGGAATGGGGGGGGGGAGTGTATCTATATATATGTATAAAAGTCTCCTGAAGAGCTAGTCTTGTCACTGATTACAATTACCCATTTGTAAATTGCCACTTCCTGTGTTCAAATGGTTAATCTAGGACTGTCTTGGAAGTGCTGGAGCTGTAGTGTGTTTGCAGAGTATCTTCAGTGCACTTCAGCACTAAAACTGCTACATAAAGGACTATGAGACCTGCTTTTCTGTTACACGCATGGTTGGTTCAGCCCTGTCCCTGACCATGCAGTAAGCTTGGTATTTGTTGACTGAATAGATTTACTTCTATGTGAAGTAAATTCACTCAATGTATTCCCAGCAAGATTGTGACTGCTCATACTCCCCACAGAGAGGTAAAGAAGCTGGAATAGTTCAACCAGTAAAAAAGGCTGTTCATCCCCAATGGAAGTGGGATTCTAGGTTACTTCATTGAATTGCCATCTGTAATCAGAAAAAACATAGTTCCTTATAAATACAGTTTTTCTAAATATGACCATTTATTGATATTTGATAACTAATTCTTCTTTGGGCACAGTTTTCTTGTCTCCTTCAACATTCATTGTTTTAATTCCTGCTCTTCCCTTCCCCTTCCACCCCCCTCATGTAAAGTTAATTACTATCTCTCGTCCTTAGTCTCCTGCTGACCAGTGTAAGAAAATCCATGCTGGTGATGAGGTGATCCAGGTCAACCATCAAACTGTGGTAAGTATTTTGGAAATTCTGCTCTGCAGGCTTTGCCTATTCCCACTGCTAAAAAGGTAATAATTCTTCTTAGAAGGTAACTTTGACAAACTAGATTAGTATTTATGTCTTTTAAAATATCATAACCACTGCTTATGCTCAATAAGAAAAGGCACAAGTTGAGTCAGTAACCAGCCCAGAAAGATGAAGCCAAATTTACATTTTCCACAGCTGCTGTTCAACATCATACCCTTTCTATAAGGAGATCCCAGAATATTTCATTGAAGTTCTTAGACTTCTCATTATGGATATGCCAGCTAGTTTAACTTTTTCTCTTAAACAGAATTTTGCATTCTGTTTAATAAGGGATTCAGATTAAAAATGCAGAAGTGCTGTAACAGCCATGTATTCTGAATCTGGTGGGGGAAAAAAATGTAAAGACGATTAAAGTGTTGATACAAATCTGTCAGATTTTGCTTTTGTGCATTCTTGCATGCAGATTTATTTTTAAACAGATGAGCAGTATTATAAAGTTAGTGAAACTATTAATCTGGTTAAAATCACATAAACCTGTGTATGCAGAAGTGTATGCTGGGCCTAAGGTATTGCAGTGCATGACTTGCGTTCATCTAAGTGTGCCTACAATTGCATTTCTTTCACAGCTGTATGCTGTATTGTGTAACTGTGTGTATATAAAACTACATTTCATTTTATGTAGAAATGCAGGAATAATATGTTTCTGCAGCATTCATAGAATTGTATCCTGACTTAAAACATGTGACTTCACTGAAGAATTAATAATTTTAATTTTTTTAGAATACGTTATTTGTAATTGAGCTCTAAAAACCTACCAGAGTGCCTATCTAAAAGCCTATCAGAGCCTCATCCAAGGTTGAATGATTATATTTTTCTTCCTATTTTGTGATGACACAAGCTGCTGCCTTATAACTAATGTTAGTTCCAATACTGATGATTACTGAAAAAAATGCAGTCAAATTTTGTCCCAGTACTATCTTAAGTCATAGGAACTGTCCCTTTAAAAAAAAATAAAATTGTATGTTGCAGAAGAATGGAAGCAGTGTTGCTGGAACTACAGGTGAAAGGAACACTTGTTTTTATTACTTATTAGGCATGAGTAGCATTGTGACAATGATCATAACTTCCTAAAGTGCTTATAATTTAGCCATTTAACTTTGTTTTGCTGCACCCCATCTCCAAACACAGCAGCAGCAAAATTAAGAAATCTCTTTCGGTCTGTCATTTGTGTGAGGTGGAAATATGAAAGGCTGAGTATTAAAATCTTATGATTAGAGAGCAAATATTTTATCTTGAAAAGAAGTATAACTTATTCATTTACACTTTAAATGTTAATGCAACATGCAGCTCTAATCTATATTAGAGAGGTTCTATGAGTTGTCATAGTTACAAGTTGAAATACGCATTAGACTGGCTTTCTCCATCAAACACACTCTTCAAGTGACAGACCTGATTTAAACTTTACTCCCATAGGTGAAATCCCTGCATTCAACTACTCAAGAATTGGCTTTCTGGATAGCAATTCTCTCCATATGTTTTATTACAACAGGCCCAAGGTGTTTGATAGTTGTAATCCCTTTCCAGCTAAGGGCACAGTACCAACAGCTGAGTCAAGTGGCATAAAATACCTTTTTCTAAAAAATCCCACTATTAATTATTCATTCTGAAGTTTATAACAAGCTAAGAAATGAGATAAATGGCAAACTGTTTCTTTCGGAAATTTATTCTTCCTTTGAAATGGCTGGGAAAGTCTCATTCTGTCTTCACTGTGACTTTGGAAAGTCAGACAGTAACATTGAGTGTTCGCATGTTTCAGAGGTACGTGTCCAACCCTCTTCCCCTCATGGGTTGGAAGTTCTAATGTTTTAAGTATCCCTTGGATCTTCAAGTGTGCCCTTTAAGTCAAGTCACTTCTGGTACGTCTTGCTGCAAACTACACTTCGCTGCGTTCCTTCTTCACTGAAGTTATTGCAAGTTGTGATGATCAATATCATGCTTATACTTACCGTTATTTCCATTAGTGGACTAGAATAATTCAAAGGCAACAGCTCATTAAATTTCCATGTAATCAATATTTTAATACTAGCAAGACCAGCTCATAAAATGAGGTGTAACCCATTTGAAATTAATGACAGGAGGGGGAGGCAGTTGAATAATCTTATGAAAGAAAGGCTTGCGTATCTGTGGTGGTCTTACAGGTTTTCCAGAGCTGTAAACTGTTGCTCACCAAGTAGAGGAGCATGGACTTGTGCCTGCACAGAATCCTCACTGGAACCCAACACTTCCTCATAGCAGTCTTTGACTCCACAGCTTAGCAAAAGCAGGGGCTAGTAGGAGTAAAATTGTAAAAGAGAAAAATATAAAGCAGTCTGAAATCATACCTAGCCAAAGTGTGCTTGTTCAGCTGCTTTGTACTTCTCACTTCCCTCCAGCCATGTTTCTTGCCTGGTAGTTGGTAGTGCCATTTCTACCATTAGTTTGGTTTCTGAACTGGAGATTAAATGCTTGCTTCTTTCTGCCTCTCTGCAAAACTTTTATTCAATATTTTATCCACTTTTTAAAGTCAAATGTCACATCTCCATTCCCTCTGAAATAAAATTGCAGCAAAATTTTACATTTATTTATAACCAGTTATGCTGGCTTGCATTTTCCCTTTACCTTGTTCTGGAGCTGAAAGTGGAGTGTTTCTTTATTTCTCTAATGTATCGTTCTGTTCAATTTATTTCATATAAAGCATTTAGCATTGCCCTGTGAAAAGGCACATTATTACATTTAGTATCCTAAATACTTCCTGGGTTGTTACAGAATTTTCAAGAGAGATAGTTAAAATATTATTTACGATATATGTATCTGGTGAAATCCATGGTGTCCACTCTCATGTTAGTTTTCCATAAAGACTCTACTTAAAGCATTAAAAGCCTAGGTGATAAGAATATAGGTCTTAGTGTTATTTCTTATTCCTGCTTTTGCCTGTTCGTTGGTAAAGGAGGCTCCATGCTTTCAGAAAAGGTATACACAATGTAAAGATGCAGAAATATACTTTCTTCAGATATTTGTATGCTTCAGAGATTCTGCATTCCACAGATTTTATCTTTGTTGTCCTAACAAATACATTTTCTTAAGATTGAAGTTTCTGTAGCATTTTGGTAGTCTATCAAATATAAATCCTGTTCAACACAATGTGTTTTGAAATAATATCTTCTGAAGATGATTACATATAGTCATTTTGTATTGCCACTAGTGAAAATACTTTCCTGATTAGAGAAAGTATGGATCTCTCTTTAATAGATTCCAATCCTATAACTGACTACTGGCATCCTTTAATCTGATTTTGACTGCACTAGGCCAATATATTTTCTAGATAAATTCATATTCCCTCATTTCATAAGATCATTTGAGTTTTAAAACTTCCATTGATGTTCCCACAACCTGTAATAAATTGTTCCAGTAGTTAATTATTCTCATTGCTGGGAAAAAAAAAAAGTAATTTTATTTGTAGTCTACATTTGTCTGGCACAAGCTTCCAGTCCTTTGATCTTGATATATTTTTATCTATTAGATAGGAGAGCAGGTTTCTCATTTAGGTATTTTCAGGATGCAATCAAATTACTTCTTCACTTTTTTTTTGGTAAGCTAGATAATTTGAGCACTTCCAGTTTGTCATCCCTCCTCAACAACCTCTTTAAATTCCCAACTGTAATACTTTGCATATTTAACATTGAGTTACAGAGCTGTACAGTGAAAGCATTCATTCATGGGTAGGGCAGTACTCCCGTGCTAAAATAGTACAAATGAGACTACATTAATGTAGCCATTACCAACTAGCTGTTTACTCTTTTTAAAAGGCTTGTGTTCATTTTTCATTCATACATAGGCAAAAATGAAACTAAGAGGGTGCTTTTATGTGATTTTTTTTTTCCTTTAAAAACAAAACCTGTAATTTCCATTTAAGTTTGATGCCATCAAATTTAAGTCCATTTTAAGAAGTCCATTTTAAGAGAAGAATCATTATCTGTTTTGAAACTGTGAGAGGAGTAAGCTTTTAAACATGTTTAAGGGGATGTAGACTTGGAAAGAGTTGTACTGTCCGTGCATTCGAGTGGAGTCAGCACAGATAGCAGTGTTTCTAATCCTGGGGGCACTTCTCTGGGGTTGTATGGCTATAGCAGAGGATTCAGTATGCTGACAATGTCAGTCCCATTGAATTGCTAGATGTGTGGAGTTAAGCACTTTGGGATTGATGTGACTAGAATATTTTGGCTGTATGTTTTAAAAATTATTCTTATTACCTACAATTAATACACTCATTTTATATAAAGCGTTATCTGTATTAAGTAAGAAATATCAGATAGCTAGGAGGTAGCTATATTCCTACTGTCTTTTTTTTTCCTCAAACCAGTTCTATTAACAAATATATTAAAAACATTATCAAAACAAGATCACTTGTTTTACTTTACTTTTCAAATAACTTTTCAATGTAGTTGAGAGTTTAAAAAAAAGATGTTCAGAAAGTATCAAAGGAAAGCAGCTTACAAATTATATAATGTAACAATTGAAAGAGTTAGAAATAAAAGACTTCTACGTGGAATCTGGTCTAACCAAGGAACACTCTGTAATACAATTATAAAGATCAAAGAAAAAATAATAGTACTTTAGGCAAGAAATTAATTAAATCAGGCGATTCACCACTGGCTGTTAAGATCATTTAATCATTATCCAATTTCCTTATTTGCTTTTCTGCTTGTCCTTCTTGCTTATTAGATTTTAATAAAACAGCATAAGAAACTTATAAAATAAGTTATACGTTCTAAATTACTGCCACACTAACTCTTTATTTTTCCCTACAGTAACAACAGGCACTTGTTCTGCCAGTGCCTTGTATACTTTTACTTCCTCTCTTATAAAATTACACAGAAGTGCTGAATATGCCACTGTACATTTATTGGTTTGCAAACCTGATAATTACACCTTAGGTTCTGTGGATAGTATATTTTCTGCTGCTTAGTGGAAACAGTAAATTTCATATTGTCTTTTTTTTAAGTTGTTTTATATATGGGACATGATTCTTTAGTCTCAGAATTGGGACTGTCATGCAGTGAAAATAGGGTAAAATTAAAGCTAAGATAGTAATTAGCCAAGAAACACTTGTTTCTTTCAATTTTCCATAGCAGGGGTAGTATCGAACATAGAACAAAGAGAAGAAAACCAGTCATAATAAATATATAGGTATATACATATTCAGGATGGAACCAAAGCTGGATAATTTAATGCCAAATCATCTACATCTCGATTTACGGAAGAGACTGAAACTTTCAATTACAGGTCCCTAAGCAAGGATTTTTAATGAATTGTCTGCTTTAGGATAACATTGTATGCTGGGGAAATGTCAGAAGGCAAAACTGACTAGTCCATACTTTGCAAGATTTTGTAGGTGATTTAGAGAGGAAAAGATAACTAAAGACATGAAGGAAAATGGCATGTTAGGTGAAATGCAGCATAAATTTTTGAAAATGAAACTGTGTTAATGTTCTACCTTTGATAATTTTTCAGATAACAGAAATATTGCAGATCCAAACAACTATTGATCTAGCTGCCTGACCATCTGTAAAATGATCTACTTCTGTATAGAAAGTGTTTGATAAACTAGGGAAAACTGACTTCAGAAAACTGAAAACTTTTTTTTTGTTGAGGATTAGAATTTGAAGGTCATTTAATAGGACAGGGAGCAATAATAATGCTTTTAGTAATTCCTGTTGAAAGCTAGATGTTACTCAGGAGCAACTGGCAAGACTCCAGGAGTCAGAATGTAGTAATTAATCCCAAATCAACTGAGCGCCATAGAGGTGATGTGACTGAAAATGGCAAAGATGAACTTGGAATTAATCAGGAACATGTTTCCAGGAGAAACAGAGTTTTAATGCCATTGTCTTGACATTGGTAAAATCTTATCTGAAATACCGTGTGATGTTTGGGTCATTTACAGTCATCAAATGTGCAAAGTTACATATGAACATTAAAAAAAAAGTAATGGGTAAAAAAGAAAATGTATCATCTGTCTCATATGAAGATAATTTTTTTAAGGATTTCAATTTGGTTAACCCAGCCAGTTAGGCCTGAGACAGAATTCCTCTTCCTTAACAGGCAGAAGCTATAAAGACCAGAAAGAGAAAGAACTCTTTAAGGTAAAAAACAATGTTGTGCAAGAGCAAGCATCCATACAGATGTCTGTAAGTAAATCTGTGGTAGAATTTAAGAGGTCTACCTAGGATGATGGTTGAAGAACAGTTGGACTAGGTGATCCTAGAGGTCTTTTCCAACCTTAATGATTCTATGATTCTAAGAACTGATGAAAATGATTATGTTATAGTTGCCTGCAGCTATGTAGAAAAGTAAACAAATTGATGTAGTAGCCTAGAAGGGCTCTTTCAGTTCTAACACCTTTGCTTTGTTGTGTAACGTGTTTGTTGTGTTATCTCTAAATAGCTGCTGTTTTTAACTAATGTAGTTGCATTTTCATACTTGATAAGGTTGTTATTTGGAATTATGGATGCTATGCTTTCAATACTTAAAGGGGGCTTATAAGAAAGATGGGGACAGACTTTTTAGCAGGGCCTGTTGCAATAGGACAAAAGGTAATGGTTTTAAACTAAAAGAAGGGAGATTTAGACTAGATCTAAGGAAGAAATTTTTTACAATGAGGGTGCTGAAACACTGGAACAGGTTTCCCAGAGAGGTGGTAGATGCCCCATTGCTGGAAACGTTCAAGGTCAGGTTGGACTGGGCTCTGAGCAACCTGATCTAGTTGAAGATGTCCCTGCTCATTGCAGGGGGGGTGGACTAGATGACATTGAAGGTCCCTTCCAACCCAAACCATTCTGTGATTCTAAATACATGATCAGCAGCCTAATACCCTTTCACACTGTTCATTGTCAAACTACATACTTTAATTTAAGCATGTCAAGAGCCCTGGCACAATGAAATAATTTCAGCACTAATGTATTGGTGTTAAGATATTTACTGAATTAATATCCTAGGTGTATGTTTGTTGAATTGTAAATTTGAGTCTTAATGAGAGCTCATTTTAGGTGGAGGTAAATCTGTAAATGTAGTGTCAGGTCACACCATCTGTGTTTCAGCACACTGTGTGTTGTGAAATGCAAGTAGGAAAAGGAAAGACAAAAGATGTCATGAGAATTACGACTTCTTCACCCAAAAGATGTCATTCTGTTTCCAAACAAGTTGCCACATGTTACTTATTCTCAGGATCCTGTCTTTCAAAAGGCTTAGTAATGCATGTCTTCCAGTAGCAGATCTTGCATCTTCTTGGAATCTTGCTGTATGTCTCCATTAGTTAATGAAAATAACTATGTAAGATAATGGGAGAACATTTGAGTTCCATCATCAATTATTGTTAGTAACAGTTAGGATATTAAGAAGAAGAGTGAATCAGCTACAGGTGTTAATGACGAGCTTCCCATTCCCATTTCAGTGACAGAAAGTAGTCTTATGATCTTCCAGCACATTTTTGTCTAATAATAATTTCTGATTTCCATGTTAATCAAACCAATTCCCTTGATTAATTCCCTAATGAGGCAAAGTGAATTATAGACTTAAAATACGAAAGATTGATAGTCTGTTTCCTTAACAAAAAGTTGAGTTTACACAAGCCTTCTTTTTTTTTTTATGCAAATATTAAGAGAGGTCATACTCGTGAGGTTCGAGTAACTATCCAGATGGCTTTGCTTATGTATTTGAAGAACCTTGAGGGGAAACATCTGTCCTGGTTCATGTAAGGGTTACTGCAGTCAAAGCAGACCTACTTGTTTTCAGGTGGTGTGCAATATAGTATGTTCTAAATAATTAGAAAATATTATGTACAATTGATTTCCAGATCAAATGCCAAACAAGGTAGTTCTTAAATTCCTGTTTAGTTAATGCTCTGTCTCTCTCCAACCTAGGTAATATTAAAGCTGACATATGACATAGTGAGTAGAATATGCACAAGTCTCACAAATTAAGGTGTAACCTACCTTCTTTCTGTGAGGTGCGCTCTGTATTTTTTTATTTCTTAGAACTTTTTCATTCTTCGGAGTCCTGATAGATGTTTAAAGTTTGACAAGGCAGTGAAGGAACTGAGGAACCACACTTCTGCTTCATCCCCAGAATTTTCAGGAAAAGCAGAAAAAGGAATATAGGTATTCTATCCACTATGCACTCCTAGTTCCACCATCTGAGCTGTGTCTTCTAAATTTGTACCCTAACAAATATGTATAGTGTGTTTTGAAGTAATTGGCATGGAGGTGAATAACTGTTGTGGCAGTTTTGACTACTGGAATCCTTTTATAAGCACCATTGTGTTCAACAGTCCAGCTGTTTTTTCAGTTCCTTTGTAATAGACGAATATATCATGCACGTAATGCCTGTGCAGTCATCCACAAATGCACCCGTTTGCGTTTTCTTCAGTCGTTTTTTGTGTGTGTGTCTGTAACATTAAGAATTTTTCGTATTAGTTTTTCATACAGATCATTAGTGAGTCATCACTGGCCAGGCAGCCTTTATTTTTAAAAAAGGAGAAAAGTCTTGTCCAGCATGAACAGAGTTTGGATTTACAAAAATGCCAAAATCCCTGCTGGCAGTATGCATTCCGAATCCCATTCATACAAACCTAGATCTTCTAAATGAGAAGGAACAAAGTCAATATAGGGAGACTCTAAAGAAGATATTGGAGAACTAGAAAACAAACTAGTCTACTTACTGTAGGTTAATGGAAGTGAGTTATGTTTTTCTGAACATATTAGTTATGCAGTCCCAGCTACAAAATTATCAGGTTTAGGTATACAAAATTACTACTGCATTGTGGATATTTAAATCATTATACTTTTATGGGTAAGAAATTTAGTATCGTAGGGATTAATATTTTTGGAACTATTATTTTTAACGTTACTATATTTTTGCAGTTTCCACTAATTATCTGGCTTGTACTTTCTATGAGAAAACTAACAACTCCTTTAACATAGACAGTAGTCCACGTTTTTTTCCCTGGAGCCCCTCTTTCCACACTGAGGATGTACAAACCAATAAAAATTATTGATTAGAGCAATCCTAAGTGTAAACCACCAAAATCTTAAACTTCTGCCTGGCTCTCACCATTTTCAGTGAGTTGTTTTGCATTCTTCTAGGTTTCTTCCATATTTAGCATCTAAATTAAAAAAAATAATTTGTTTTGCTAAAATTAAGAAGTCAATCATTTTAAGACAGTAAATATCAAAGTTTCTGTGATTTTAATCTTTTTACAAACTGTGTATGCATCACTGTGGTAGCAGTTCTCACTGCTGGCATCTGACTGTATTTTGTTTTTCCTTTGAGTTATGAAGTAAGACGACAGCAAGCATGTGGCTTTCCACATTCTAGGTTTTGTAGGCCCAATTTATAAAGAGATAAAAACCAGTACACTGTATTTCAATATGCAAATATGTTTAGCAGAGAACAGTGCACCATGACTAGAGCTTTACTATGCTGTGCAAAGATGACATAATAATGTCCTTCTGAATTTGTTGATTTGAATGTAATGGGTATCCTAATTGCTCTAATTTAATTTATTCTGGAAAATAAAAAAAGTATCGTACTAGTCTTTTTTTTCTTCATTAGTCTAATTTTAATGTTAAGTTTCATTACTGAGTGAAATATCTTAACCCATATTGTAGAATCTGATTAACTGAATGTATATGCTAAAAATCTTAAAGGAGCAAAATACCCTTTTGCTGAATACGTCTCACCATAGCTAGAAGCTAGTAATTGCTATTAAAGACTGATTCTTTAAGAATAAATGTCAAAATCTGTCTCAAGGACTGGTTTTCAACTAAGATTTTTAATCCACTCTAATGGCTTCTATTTTTTCAAAGATATATTTAGTAGTACAATTTATAATAACATGTCCAAATTCCTAAGAGCATTTTATCATAGCCTAGTAGTAATGACTGCAGACTGTTCTCTAATAGATCTTGGTATTTAATGGTTTTGTCATTAAGGTTCTCATTGCAATAATTTATTATTAACTTAATTATTTATCATTCTTTTCTAAAAGGAGCTCATGGAACTCTAAAGGTTCCAGCATTCTGAAAATAACATCAATCTATAAAAATCAAAAATAGTTCATTTTTAATTCTATAATTGTGTAAAAAAAAAAAAAAAAAACAAAAAAAAAAAACAAAAAAAAAAACCAAAAAAAAACCCAACATATAGCCTCTGTCATTTTATAAACAAAACACAAACTGGAAGAGTTCATATGGAATGCAAGTTGACAAGTTTGCGTTTGTTTGGCTGTGGCCTGTTTATAATTACTACCATTTTCTGGTTTCCTATGGCCAGTGCATTTTTAGAAAGTTTTCAATAGAACAGCAACATTAAAAATAGGATAGAACTTTAAAAAGCTATTAAAATCCTTCTTAGAATTAAGACACACATTGCACTTCTTTCCAAGCCGAATGTTCACACTTGGGATCCTGGCTTCGGCCCACTGTGGAGACAGGTTAGAACCTTACAGTTTATATCTTAACTTCTCTTCAGCCCTTATAAGACAATTTTAATTGAAATCCCTTCAACGTTGCCTTTATTATTTTCCCTCCACCTTCATGTGTAATCAGATATTATCTTCCCCTAAGAGGAAGTAGTTATAAACGATACCTGATATAATATGGTGTTATATGTAGACTTCTCTGATTCTGAGCACCTAAATCTTTTTCTTCTTTTTTTCCTTGTTTTTTTAATAGCAGTGGGAATACACACTTTGGTCAGAAGGGCAATTATGATTAAAATGTCAGGTCAAACATAGTCAAAATAGTTGATAGGATGAGAGGAAAAGGTCTCAAGTTGCGCCAGGGGAGGTTTAGACTGGATATTAGGAAATTTTACTTCACTGGAAGGGTTGTCAAGCATTGGAAGGGGCTGCCCAGGGAAGTGGTGGAGTTGCCATCCCTGGAGGTATTTAAAAGGCATTTGGATGAGGTGCTTAGGGACATGGTGTAGTGGTGGGCTTGGTAGTGTTAGGTTAATGGTTGGACTCGATGATCTTAAAGGTCTTTTCCAACCTATACGATTCTGTGATTCTGTGAAAAAGCATAGGAAATATAACAGCACTTAATGCTTGCATATACTTGTACAGTTACTGCTCTTGTATTCCCTAAGCTTTTCATTCTTAAATGTTCACTTTAAGGCTGCTGCAATTTGGCCTCGGTAAGGTGGTGTCTGGAGAACTGCTATACGAACACAGCATTCTAATTCCTGTTCGGTACAGATCAGCTTGACACTAGGGCTTAAGACTTGTGGTAGTTATAACACTTCTGACAGGTCTTTACTATGGTCATTTATTGCTACTGTAAAAATCTGCCATGTTTGGAATAGAAAATGGAGGGAAGAGTCTAATACAGGCACTTTTAGAGGTGCTGGGGGCTTAGCTTTTCTGTGAAAGAAATTGACTTTTTAAAAACTATTCTGTGCAGGATTGGATCCATACTTCGTTTAGCAGACCTGTCTGTAGAAAGTAACCATTAGTATTCAAATTAAAACCTGACTCACTTAAGTAATGTTTTAAAAAGGATACAATATTTCAAAGGGTAAGTGGAGAGTCTATCCTGCACTTTCCTTGAGTGGCAAGTCTAGAAATCATGTGTGAATAGGAGAAGATGCAAATAAGTAAGGCTAGGAAAACCCTCCAAAGTCCTCCCTATAAATACTTATGCATGCCTTGCTGTTGCCCAGAGCTGAATGTGAACCAGTAACCTAATTGTCACTTGCAAGCGGTTACTCTTTCCAGTAATTCCTTTCTAGGTAGGCTTGTTCTTGTAATTTGAGTTACTTTGGCAAAATCCATGGTATACTTCCTGAAAATAACAAGATGAGACTAAATGGAGGCAATAGCTTAGTCCTTGGGACCCAGGGCTAAGGTTGGGTGTGAGTAACTAAGAGTCTGCTTTAATCATGCCATTTTTCTGACGCCAGTGGAATTGAGACAAATTTCAAAATTTGTAAGTCTGGTTATCTAGATCAGGTCACAAGTATATTGACAAAAAATGCAAGCTTTAGAAGGGAATGTTAGCAAATCCTATAAGCATTTTGGGTATTATTAATTTGGCACTAATTTGGGTATTACATAGGAAACATTTTTTTGAGACTGTAATATTAAAGAAACTTCTTCAATAATAGTGTTACTTGGGAAATTGGGCAAACCAACTTTAATGACAATTCACTGTGAAGTGCCAAGTGGTAGGAATTTCTTATTTTATGCATAGTGATCAAGCTAATACATCAGTTGCATATAGGAAGGGCAAAAGGACTGCTGAATGGAGCCAAATTTATTCTCTTATTTAAACTAGTACAATTCCACTGATTTCAGTGGTGTAACTTGGAAAAAATATTGGTTTAGGTTTAGAAAAATGTGAATTCTTATGAATTTCACTTTCAGTTCTGAATTTACGTATCTGACTGTTTTGATACCTTTTTTTTTTTCCTCGTGTGCCTGTGGAAATATGGATAGAAATTCAGCAGCACTTAAATGTATAAGAAACTACTTCTATCATAAACATCTTTATATACTGTTATTTATATTATTATTCAGTTTTAAAACCTCTTCAACCGTTCAGGACAATAGGATAGTGTAAACATTCATTTAAAAAAAAAAGTCCCATAAAAATACATTTTCATGTATAAACAGTTCATGGTAAATTAATATTTAAATAATCAAGAAGATTAAGAAATGTCTCTAAATCGCTTTTTGTGAGAGGCACGTATAAAATCCTTTCAGTACCAGTGGTGTTCTTTTTTATGGCTATGTTTACAATTTATAGTCACTCAAATTACTCAGCCCTATCCAGGGGCTGCATAGCTAAATCAAGTAAATGATCATTTATCTTCAGTTACGATCTTAAAGCTGTTACATATATGTCTACAGCATAGTCCGTCTTCCTCATCAGCAGTGAATATTTCAGCTAAGGATCCAGATTAAAATTATTTCCTGACTGCTAGTCCTCATCATTTGATTTAAAATGTACAGTGATCTCACAAATTATTAAAAGGGAGACAGTCTTCACTTATGCCTTATTTTGTTGAGAAACACAGCTAAAAAAAATCCTCCAGCTTCAGCAGCATCGTTTCAGTCCAACAGAAGTAATCAGACACAGTTTATAAAAACTGCTTATGTTTGCGAAGAGTAGGCTGTAATAGAACTTTTCAGTTAATAGAAGACTTCCTTCACATTTAAAGTTAAACGGAAAGCTTTCAAAATTCAATTATGGAATTTTTCCTTAGGTTGGCTGGCAGTTAAAGAACCTAGTAAATGCATTGCGGGAAGACCCAAATGGAGTGATTTTAACCTTGAAAAAACGTCCTCAGAACACCCTGGTTTCTGCTCCTGCCCTTCTGAAGAATGTGAGGTGGAAGCCTCTTGCACTTCAGGTAAGAAGGCTGTTGCAACGCTGGTGCCATGGTAAATCCTTTGCTCTATTCAAGAGAAAACGCTAGAATTTTTCCTTCCAGTGAAAGGAACAGGAGCCTCTAAAAAGTCCCAAATCCCGTTGAAATAGGGTGCTGAGATAAGTTTGTGTGGCAATACTGTATGTGTCAATAAGATTGTTTTCTGCCGTTATTTGTGAAGTTGGGAGCCACAGGAATTCATAGAAGGAAAGAACATTTACAAATAGTGTTACTGAAGAACAAGACAGCCTAAGGTTCAGTAGCTTGCTTTGACTGGTAGAGGCAACATTGCCTCCCTGTTTCCATTATTTCACAGTCTGTCAAAACGACTTGCTTGTAATCACGTGTGTCAGACCTTTTAAATTTCAGGAAAAGTCTGCTTCTGTTCCACATCTGTCATCAAGTTTGAGTTTTTGGTAGCAATGCCAACAGAACCTCTGATATTTTCTGCATACTTATTCCTTGAAAACCTGTTGATATGAAAAAAAATCAATTGTGAATGTCACAGCTGGTTCTTCCTACAGCATCAACATATGTAGTAGAAACTGACTGACCATAAAAAGACTGAACTCAAAATATTATTATTAAAGGAAAGTTTTTTTGAGTAAGTTAGTAGCTATACATGTTTATCTTTAATACTATATAACATCCTGTAATAAGTTTATGCACTTTCATAATGTGGAAGCTTCACAGAGTTATTTTGTTTGGATCACAGGATACATGAATGTGTTTCTGAGTAATTTTTAAATTAACAAAACAAAGCAAACCTTTCAAGCCTATCCAGGCAAATTTCCTTCCTGCCTGGCACTTCCTGAATCTTTCATTCCTCAAGTGCCTAAATCCTACCCAGCTGCTTCACTTAAGGCATTTGTGTAATCCTTGGAGCTCAGGAGTGCTGACACTTGGGTTTAGTGCCATCTTTCCTTTCTCTGTGGCTGCCCCTGGAGGAGAGGAAAGGGGCATTGTGACACCCAGAGGAGATTCAGAACTCTTCAGATTTTTCTGTCAGAAGTGTGCAGGAATAACATTCTTCACTCTAGCAAGATGATTGTGTATCTACTTGTGAACTTCATCTGAAGCCTCCAGGGGCAGCAAAATGGAAATTGCTTCTGCAACAGGGCTTCCACAGAGATCCTCTCTTTATATTAGTACATTAAAGAATCAAAATTCACAAGCAGCATTAGTTCTGGAAGTTTTGTCAGTGTGAAAACAGTATGTACTGTATACATGGCACAGTATTTTCCACAAAACATGCCAACCTTTGTCATGGTAGCCAGGTAAGCAAAAGTGCACAAAGCTATTTTTGTGGAATTACCCACAGTTTCTATTTTTATGACGTGTCCTCTTCTGATGACCCAGAACACAAGAGCCCCCGAGGATCAAAGGGTGCTTTAAGCGTCATTCTCTCTAGGATATGTTTCTTCTGTATCAGAGAATAGTGCAGTGAGGGATTGAAATAAAAATAGAAATCACTTTGGAAAATAAAGAGCATTGCCAGTGTTACTTCTTAACAGTAGATTTTATAATAAGATATTGAAAACCAACTTTAGGTCGTCTTTAGCATCTTTAGGTCTTCTTTAGTCTTCATGCCGCAGAGGTAAGCTCAAGGATTAGGACCTGGATACACTTCAGGGTGCAATTTTTTGTTTTGCCTGTTTCCTACAGTTCTCTCCTGGATCTAGTATTATTTATTACTGTCATTAATGACTTGGAACTAGCATGATTAAATTTCAAGATGATACTAAAGCTTGTGTTTCCTGGACAGCTGACATAACAGCTTGATGCTGCTGGAAAGCAGTGATCTCACTTCCCTCTCCCTGTTCTTGGCTGCAGAATGTCCTTGCCTTTGTTTGACTTTGGCATTTTTTAGACTCTCTAGATCAGTTTAATTTGTTGGATTGGTAGGAAGGCTTCTGGTTTTATTTATTTGTTTTTCTGGAGTTTTCTACCACTAATGGATTAAACTGGCTCTCACAGAACAGAGGCTGTCAGAGGCTATTGACAGACTTTCAGAAATAAACAGAATACATTCAGCATAGACAGAAGGTTTTGTACTTAAGACAAAAGTAACCAGCTGCATGAATGTAGGATATGGAATGACCAGTTAAGCAACAATCTGTAGAAAAAGATCTCGGTTAAAGTAGATCAAAACTGAAAACAATTCATCAAATGTTCGACTGTCACAGAAAAGGATAACATATATGGATGTGTTATATTTCATGGTGTGTTACATATATGGATCCATATATATTGCTCTGCATCTGTTATTTGCGTGGTGCATTACATATATGGATACATATATGGATATATGTAACGCACCATGAAAAATAACACATGCAGAGCAATTCTTCCATTCTGATTTAGTGTTGGTAAAACCCAAAACAAAAGCAGTACATAATTAGGGAAGAAACAAAGGAAATAGGAGCTAAGAACTTGAAATTCAGAGGCCAGAAATAATATTTGTTAACTCAGGTTGGTGTGCAGCATGAATTTTTTTAAACAAAGTTGTCATGTTTTTTATTATTGCTTAAGGCACTTATAAGTGTTGTTGTTAATTTTTCCCACAATAATTATGTTTAAAATTCCATCACAGTTAATTTATTCATTATTAATAATACAGAATCTATAAATCCTTAAATTTATTTCTTGGTCTCGTTGTAGTATTCCTTTGCTGTATATAGTTTCCCTTGATGCTTAATTAACAACAGCAGAATGTTAACACATGCCGAAGTTCTATGCTACAATTATCTTTCAGTGAGACAACATGTCAGTCATACCATTTTCTCCTTTTGTCTCTAGCTGGCATTACGTGATATTAGAAGACTATTTTAATTTTTAAACTCTGTGATTATCTTCCCACTCAATATAAAATGGTTCTTTCATCTGCAATGGCAAACAGTCCTCCTTCTTATAAAAGTGAGCACACCGGCAACTTCATTCAAATAAAATACAACATTTATTGTATTTTTTTTCTTTTTATTCGCAGAAATTTTCTAAATGGAATAATCCTTCCTGCTACAACTACTTGATCCAGAACATTAAACTTTTTATTATTTAGCTTGAGATATAGAATCTGTCAGGTGATATAACTAGTAAAGCTTACATCAACAGTGACAATTTTATAATAATTCTTACATATTAGAAAATACATGTTATGCTCTGCAACTTTATAAGTATCTTCAGAATAATTCTAGCTAAGTAGCTCATTTCAGATTTTGCAAACCATATGAATTTGGAGAGATGTTGCTTTGTACAAAAGAGAAATTCCATAGCATTATGAGAACAGATGCTTGTAGAGCAAAAAAGGGAAAATACCACTCAAGTTAGTTCATAGTTTGGGTGCTGTTCCCTGACAGAATTGCTCAGATGAACTCTGAAATGATGTGCTGCCCATTTACTTTACTATCTCAGTGAGAAATACCTTGGGCAAGGAAAGACTTGTAACACCTCAGACAAAGAAAATGCAGCAAGTAAGAAAGTTGTGTTCTGTTCACTTAAATGTCTTATGTCAGAGGAGATGGTGAACAGTCATTTCCTCTTCATCTTAATGCCACTCATGCTTTTATTGACTTCCGTCGTATTCATATGTATTTCATTGTGTTCTCTTGCTCTGAGGACAAAAATTATTATTTACACATCAAAAAAGGTATATATTTCAAGTTTCAAAAAAGTAAAAATCCCCAAGACTTGAAAACACTGTGAACGTACCTGCTGTTTCACAGCACAGCTGTACCAATTTACTAGTATGTGAGAAATACTCAACAATATTGAGAGTTCTGTTTCTTATCGTGAGTATTATTTGTGTTGTTGAATATTTAATTTTTCTGAATAGCAGCTTGTCCAATTAGTCATCTGTATCACTGGCATGAATTAATCTATTCTGACAAAAATTACACACTACAGGAATTTATAGGGTGATACGCAGTTACAAAGCCCCATTTTCCCTTACCGCAGGCAATCCATGTAGAAGAGTGACGCCTGTGTGTTTTCTGTGAATTCACCCATCAGGGGAATTCTGGGGATTGAGTTTATTCCTTCAAGGGAGAAAGCAGAGACTCAGTACCCCATCCTTAATCTTCATACCCCCTCAAAAGGTAAGGGATGTCCATGTTCAAGCCTCTTGTTGCTGTACCACCGGGCTTTACCAGCTTCCTGCATCGTCCTGCTGTTTTTTGCAGGATGCACTGGGGTCATGTTTGTTGTTTTGAACAGCACTTTAAAAATAGATACAATATTTAATTATCCCCAATATTTGCAAAACTCACTCAGAATCACAGCAATGTATTTTGTTTCTGAAACAGTTTGGATTTTTCTGTTTGGCAAACAATTGTTTATTTCTGATGAGTGTTGAATTTACCATTTGTCTTTCATTTTTATTCTGGTATTTCAGCATTGTTTAATCATTTCACCGATAATTAGCTATTCTCATTAAAAACTTTTAATAACAACAGCAGATACCTAAAGTGTGGCTTTTCAGAAGTCCTCTATAAACAAATGTGTTTTCCTTGGGATTTTTTTCATCTGTGCATGTATTTGCACACACTTTGTCAAACATTCATTTGTAGACACACAGAGTCAGCATAATCACTATAAGTAATTTTATTGGAATTGAGATATAAGACTTAGACTTGACTATGTCTGCTTAATTGATAGTCCTGGTTGGGATGATATTTACTATTCATTGAAATTACCTTTTTTGATTTGGTATGATACAAAAATATTATATTAAATACTCTTATTAAACTAGTATTTTAATAATATTAAAAGACCCCTGTGCTATAAACCCACTGAAATTCCATGTCTGATATCACAGAAGTATCTGGAGCTCAGAATGAAGATATACATCTTCGCTACCTTCACTCTGAGCTCCAGATCATATAAGAATTATATTTGCTGGAATGATCTGAGTGATGATAGAGGAGGAGAAAGCAGGTGCTCTTTTCTCTTCATGAAAGACTCCCAGGCCAGATGAGTGAAGAAGGTTTCTTGTGAGCAACTAGCAGAATAACCCGCTATGGTTTCTTTGGATTGGGTGCATCCTTTGAGAAAGGGATAGAAACAGGCATTGTTCCAAAGACATAATGGCCAGCAAGTTCTTGGAAAGCACTGAAGACAGGTGTTTTTCATAGAGGAGGTGGAGAACATAATAAAGCTGAGAGGGATAAGGCAGGAGACAGCTTATCTGAGAGCAATCATGAAGAAGTGTATTTTCTTAAAAACTTACAACCCTTATATAGGGAAAGTGAACTTTAAGAGCATGCATTTCTGTAAACTCAGTGGATAAGCTCTTACAGTGTGCCAATCAAAAAGCCAAGAAGAAGAGCTGGTATTCTGGGGGTGTGGGGGAGGCACTCTTTGACCATTATTTTTTCAAACGTATTTATTGTGAAATTCTGAGAGATGGATGAATTACAGTAAGATTAGAAAAACAAGAAGTATAATGCTTGTCTTCAGAAAGGGGAAATGCAAGAGCCAGGGAATTATAAGTCGGTCACTTAATATGCACAAACAGTTCATGAGCACTTGGAAGATAACAGATGAATAAAACCAACATGAAGTTATTATGAAGAAATCATTAAAAAGATTTAATGCTCTTATGTGAGCAGTTAACTGGCCTGATAGATAGGAGAGAAGCTGTATATCTTACTCTGATATTAATACCTTTTCTCATGACATTCTCGTAAGTATGGCATAGAGAATTAAGGACTAGGTGAAATTGAGATTGAATGGGTGGAAAATTATTGGATAACCTTGCCTAACAAATAGCTGTTAATGGTTCACTATCAAACAAAGGATGTATCATTTAGTATTCAACAGATGGGTCATACGTGTGGTTTTGTTCCATGTTTTCCTGACAGCCTGAAGGATCTGCTTACTAAATTTGGCTACAGTGCTAAACCAGGAGGGCCTGCAAATGCAATGGAGTCTTGGTTAGTAATAAAAAATCTGGAAATTCTAGTTTGGAACACTAGAAAAAAGCTCTAAAAATGTAATGAAATGAAAGAGGGGTAAGTGTAAAGTATTCTACCTGGAAATAATCAACTGCACTTTTAAAGAATGTAGCAATTGAATAATACGGCAATAATTCCAAATAATGTGGAAATTACAGTAAAGAAAAAGCTGAGTGTCCTGTTGGAAGGAACTCAAATACCTGACTGAGAGACATAAATAGGAATACAAAACACAAGATAAGTGAAATAATCGTTGTGCTTTATTCAGTATTAGTACAATCTCAGCTGGGTACTGAGTATACCTGGTATACACTGGGTACACCTAGTCTAATCAGTTGGAGAAAGTACAGAGCACATCTATTCATTAGTGTTCTAGAAAACAAGGGAAGAATTAGGGTTTTTTCTTGTTTTCTAGCTAAAATAAGGGGAAATGGATAGTATTCAGAATGTAAAAATAAATAAAAAGCTGAAGAATGAAAAGGAAAGTTCTCACTTTCTGGGATGGGTAGGACAAGAATTGAATTAAATTGAAGCAAAAAAGATTCCATGGCTGTAAGGATAGATTTTTTTTTTTTTAAATCTATCAGGAATAGCATGGCTATCGCCCTCCTCGAGGGCAAATTGAACAGTCATATTATCTCTCCCCACCCTCTTTTTCTATTGTCAATTTCATTGACTAACCTGCAACCTTGACAACTGCTGAATATACAACCATTGAAAAGGCACAAGAGACTTGGTATAGGTAACTTCTTTTCTGATTTTGAATTGGAGTTTCTGCTTGGCTTTCTGTGATGGTGATAATTTATGTCTTGACCCATGTGAAACTGTATCCAGCTGCAGGTAAGCTGGGGGATTACTAGAATATCTTATATTTAGTCTCTTTACTAATGCTGCCACACCAAAACTGCAGAAATAATGGTAGTATTCTAAATACAGTAGTTGCTACTGTGTATAAGGTGGTAGGCCCTAATTTCCAAAGACATGAGAAAGTAAGTAGTGAATGATTGTTGTCTTTGGCAGTCGCTTCTTGTCTATTTAAACTGATAATACGAAAGAAACCAAAAACATTTGATCAGAGTATAAGAGGCTTAGCAATAAGGATAGAAAAGTAGTATAATTTGGACCTCTATGCAGACTGATATTCTCATTAAAAACCCATGCTTTTTTGGTATTTAGGATTGCTTTTACTTGTTGAATCACATAAAAATTATTTCAGTGTTTATCTCTAGAAGATAGAAAGCCTTGTATTTAGAAAAAGATTACAACTGATCTTCGTAGCTTTCATCCAATTTTAAGGTCACTATGTTTTCCTTCCACCTGTAGAAAGCCAGTTGTATCTATTTAAGCACAATTTTGTATTTGAATGGGAATTTTTCATATAAATAATCTAAACAATAATACTAAATAAAAATATTTTCTATTTCTTGAATATAAACACAGCCTGTACCTTGGTTGAAAAATATTCTTTGTGTATGTATCTCTGTGTCCTGCACAGAATATTTGGTTGTAGTCCTTATAGCCACTGACCTGAGCTTCCCTATGGCATTTGAGTAAAAAAATTGTGTTTAACTTCATTTAAAAATTTTAAAAAACAAAAATCCAAAAAGACCTCCATACTTTATTAATATTTTAATATTTATGATGCTCACATTTATTGCTTAGGTTAATTTATATTTCATTGCTAGTCACCATAGAACCCACATTTGTACCATTGTGGTACAAGCATCACAGCTGTGGTTTCAGTAAAAAATAAGAACCAATAGATGACTATGAATTCTGTTTTCTTAAAAAAAATCTAGGTATTCCGTCCTTGTTAACAGTAAATCTTCTATTGAAACCAACATTATGGTTATGAACACTTTTATTCAGTGCAACTATTCCAGAGTTCTGAAATTAATTTTTGTATTAATGGCATTTAATAGTGTATGTCCTTCCTCCCCTTATAATTGATTTTCTGCATTGGTTAAAAATCATATTTTGATTCTGAGTCTCAGACTTTTCCATGAGATGGCTTTTAAATTAATTTCACTACTGGTCTTTTATCAGTTTCTTTCATAACTGGTCTTGAACTTTTTGGTAAAACAGTGTTTCAGTAGATATCTTTTCGGAAGAAACTTCAGTAATTTGAAAAAATAGCTAATCCAAAAAAAGAGGTCAAGATTCCTAAAATTATGCACATTGACTTCGTTGTTACTTGTAGTATAAAAAAAATTAATTTATTCTTCATGTGCTTTTTTTTTTTTACAGCCTGTAATTCCCACCAGTCCAACAAGCAGCTCTACAACACCAACAAGTACAATGGGCATATCCTCAAAACTGGAGAGTTCTGCACTTCAGGATGTTTTCATTCTGTCTCCTATGTCAGGACTTTATGGCCCCAGGTATTTACATCCTAATGAATTTGAGGTTTTAAAAACTAAAATTTTACACTTTAATTTCACTAGATTAATTGGGGGGCTTTTTGTTTGTTTTTATCAAACTAAATATTTAGTAAAATTAAGAGCTAGAAATACATTAAGCAGCATATCGTTATTTTGAGACACTTAACTTTCACTTAGCTAAATACCAGTTGAGCAAAACCTGGGTTTAGTTCTAAACCAATAAAGCTTTCAGATAAGTTTTTAATCATTTAGTTTTATTTACTTTTATGTGACCACTTGTATCTTATTCTAAAGCAGGCATTTCTGCAAGGGAAACCCTTGCCTTCTCATGTTAAACCAATTCCTTATGCTCCCTTTCAAATACTAGAAAACTCCTGAGTAACTATGTTTGTCTTACAGTTAAAATGGAACCTAGTGATGATTTCATTAATTTAAATTTGTTGAATTGAATAACTTTTACGAAAGTTCACACATATAGCATTTCAGTTACAGGACTTTTCATTTGTAGTGTTTGGGACAGCTGTATGCTTTAGCTTTATCATAAAATGGTTAATTTCTCCATAATCTTCTGGTTTACCATTTTTAGGGATGAAATTGGAATAATGTCGTGTGATGACATCAGCAAATTTGGAAAGTTTGGAATGAAAGGCTCTGAGTCTCCAAGCTATTTTCTGGAGCATGAAAGTGGGAAATACTACACCTTAATTGAAGGTGAAGGCCACCCTGTGGGCTCTGAGTATGAGAGAAGCAGAGCTACAGGAGTGCGGAGAAGAGAAAAAACACCCACTCACGGTAGGCTTTATTTCTTTAACACTTCTAAATTGACCGGATTTACAAATTGCGCTATTAACACTGCAACACCCCCAAATATCTGTCATTCTTTGTTAGATCATGACCTGTTGGCTCTGAATACTAGACAAAAGTTTATGTGAAGGATAATTAGTATAATTACAAGCTAACATTCAGGATCAGGAGTAAGTTAGTTATTCTGCAGTGCACGCTTAAAATTTTGAATGAGACTTAAGTTCATATTATTTGGATAGCTAGCATCTTGATTTTACTCAATTTCATTCACAAGCTCTTGGAGATTATTTCAGTTGCAGTGTTCCAGACTGTTAAACTTCAACAGAGGGCCTGAAAAGGCTTACTTGTGGTATAAAAGTATCTATAAGATTCAAGGCCCTCCAAAATTCAGTGCTGTATTAAATTGATATAATTACATGAGTAGTATCCTGCAATGCATTGTTAATACTAGAAATATAATTCAAAATCTTAGAATGGGGACTGCTTAAATATAAGATGTTATTTTAAAATAATAAACTCTGTTTTTATACAGAAATTTCATGCATATGTAAATCCATATGGGTGTACAGGTATACAAACATATATGTGCTTGTATATGAGTATATGTATCTATATTAAAGGTATTGCTGAAAATTAATTGATGAAATTTTTTTTTGCTTATCTGTTAAAACGGATTTGCTTGGTGTTTGGTGAATTGTAGAATACTACTGACATTCAGCAGTGTATTCTCCATATATTTGCAGTGGGTTTATTTTCAAGGCAGTAAGTTATTTTTGTAAAGTTTACAGACTTCAGATAAAAGATTTATTTTAAAAACTGTAATTATATCTGATTTTGAAAATGGCATTATTTCTGAGCCTCTGAGAAAGCAATGACTCCTCCTCCTGATCATAGCATTCTGTATGGGTAGGTTCTATCTTTTGAGATATACAGATAGATATATATGTGATGCCATCAATCAGTACTTCATTCACCTGTTCTGAGACTAAGGTTTTTTTCCTTTCTCTCCTTTTGTTAAAAAAGGTTCCTAAATTTTCTTGTCTTTGATATCTAGGAAAGGGAAAACCTCTCACAAGCTCAGAGTAGTAAAGAAAAATGTGTCTGTGAAGAACACAGGTAATAAAAACATGCTGCAGTTCAAAGGAGATACCACCAAAGGCAGTTATAGTGGAAGATCCAATGACAGCTGAAATGGAACGCGGTTGGGAAAAAAAAGAAAAATCTTTAAGCACTTCAGGCACTGATTCTGTTGGTCTGCCAAAGAACTGGTTAGTCTCTGGTGCAGGATTTGATACCATGGATGTTATTAAATGTAGTTTCCCATCCTTCTTTCAGTTGTTAGTACTTAGAGACAGTGCGGTTTTCTCTTCCCTGCTCTCAAACTGAGGTATTCTTACCACCACAAATGTTAGAAGGAAGGGCAACTGATGGCCCCAGATGCCAAAACAGATTTTGATAGTTAAGATGTAACAGCATTTTCTTCTGTCACTAAATGTTTGCTGAGATATTCTTATTATATGTTGAGAGATCTATGGCATAGTTCACATAACTTACCTGAGTTAAGGTTTCAACTGCATTACCTTTCAGCTAAGATCAGCTAATGAGTGACAGTTAAGTAATTTCACCTGCTGTTTTGAGAGCTGAGAAGGTAGAATTCAAGTCTGAAAATGACAGCTGCAAGAATACTTCAAATTACATCAAGCTGCGGTGATAGTTCACTGCAGCTAGGGAGTGATAATCCACTGTAGCTAGACTTTCCCAACAAAGAACATCCAACTTTCCAAGTGTTGTTCTGGTTTTGTCATTCTAATAGTTTGAAAGAAATCTTAGCTTATGTTTATCAAGTAAACAGAACTTTTGTCCTGTTTTTGTATTTTGCTAACTACAGCTGGATTATGGTAAAAAAATGGCAAAATACCAATTGTAAAATGAACAGCATCATGTGTGTGTATATATATATACACTACCTTTTCAGAATAGGGAAATTTTAATAGATCTTTGTTATATGTAGGATATTTTTAGTAACTTGTACAGCCACATACTTGATGCTTGAAAGAGCTGTAACACTGAAGAGTAGGATTCCATCTAGAGTAGAACTAGTAATACTCAGTCTTTATCTCCCTGATAAGTGACATCATTTTATAATAAAATTAGAATGAAAGATAGATCTTAACTGTGATTAAAATTGGAGCCAGATGGATATATTTGGCTTGCTTTCATAAATTCATGCTGCATGATGACTTAAAATGTTGGGCTCTGTGCCTAATCCCAGTAATACGCAAGATTTTTCTTGTGTTTATGATGGACAGATCTGATTTTCTGTAACTTTGAAAATCTAGAAGGAATTTGGTTTTAAAGTCTCAGGAATATGCCTTTGTTTCACAAACATTTGTTAAACCAGAATTTTTTAAACTACAGATTAAATTAATCTGTCAATTAACAAACTTCCAAACCCAAATTTTGTTCTACTGTAGTAGAATGTTTTGTACTTTTTGACTTAAAGATGTACATTTGAACCATCGAAGTGACGATATGTCTTTTGGTGGAAAGACAGGATTTATGGTAAATCCAATAAACATGTATCTGATGTTGGAACCAGATAGCCATAGGCAAAGTAAGGAAAATAAAACTTCTGAAGTCTTTCATGGTTGAGCAGATGCTTTCATTATTGCTAGGACTCACACAAACCACAGTTCAGAAATTCCTGCCATGGACTTACCAGAATTAAAGCGATTATTGCAGGTGGTAGGTGGAAGGCAGGTGAGACAGTCTGTATTGATAATATATGCAAAATCCAAGGAGGCAAATAAGAACTCCATTTTCTCAAACCATTTGTGAAAATTAAGCTTGTATTTATCATTGCTGCAGTGCATTTTTTTTTTAACCAAGAGTTATACTCTAATATTAGTCTGAGTCTAACATGCTATGGTATTTAGAGTTCTTGTGACAATGTATATCAAATCTCTTCTGTTTATGTGTTAGAGGCAATAACATCATAAATAAGGTGGTTTTTTTTCTTTCAATTTATACTGGTATACTTGTACAAAATAATTTTCTACTCCTCAGAAAAATATCCAAGTTGCAATGTTAAAACAGTTTATAGGTTACACTTCTTTAGGAAAGAACTTGGAAGTGAAGTAAGCAGTATGCAAAATCACTAGTTCCTTTGTTTGGCTTGTGTGTTTCCTGTCCTAAATTTCTATTTTTGATGTCGATCATGCTGTGGCATCTGGCATTTGTGTTACAAATCTCTGCAGAGCTTCAGACCTTTCTTCTCTTTACAGAAATACTGCTAAGTTTTATTATGTTGACCTTCATTTGTTATGTGCATTCTTATTTTCATATTTTTGTTTTTTAATTTATAATCTTCACTTGTTTCTCATTCTTTTCTGTAGTACCGATTCTTCCTTTTGTTTGATTTATTGGGTTTTTTCCTTAACTAATATTGTTCTTCTAAAGCCAAATCTGAGATTAGAACTTGAATAATACATTTGTAGTTTAAGGTAGTTTCAACTGTTAGGCAGACAGGGAAGCTACATATATTTTCTGTACAATTAATTATACACTAACTCTTATGGTATGAGTGAAAGTATAATATGGGAAAATCTCAGTGCTCTAGGTATGTTACCCATTCAATTTTCAGAAAAGCATGTTATCCAGAAGCATACTGTTCTTATATACCTGTTTGTTCTTAAATCTTCCTAACATTTTAGTAGCTAAAAAGCTGTATTTTGGAAGAATGGTGAATAAAAACACTATATTAGCATACAAATAATCCACAGAAAATACTTTGCCACTCTAATCAACCTGGGGAAACTGATAATGAAAAAGAAACTCTTGTTCACATTTGAATTCTATAATTATCCTAGAAACAGAACAGTAGCAAACTACTTGAAAAAAAATTTGCTTGAGTGCTAGAGAAACACACTAAATTTAGTCATCTGTCATGCGGAAAAAGGAATCTTTGGCTTTATGGGTCAGACAGAACTTAACCCATAATCTAGAGGGTGTGTTTCTGTGTTTTGTGATGATAATGCACGCTGACAAGGCCAAAGTGCTAATGCTTTATAGTCAGTTTTGTATCAGATAGCAGTTTTGGCCTGCTATCAATGTTCTACTGATACCGGAGTAGGGAATGACTAACGCACATTAATATCTTGCAGTCATAGTGCCATAAAATCATATTAATTCAGACATTAGGGTTTTAATCTTCTTTGTTGTTGTTGTTGTTACCAAACTGCACTCCATGTTTGCTTTTTAAGACATTTGAAATTAACGTTCCTTGAAACTATGAGATGCCCTCATTACTTACCATGTGATTTTCCAGGTCAGATAGGTTTTACTGTTTAACTGATGGACATGAAACATTGTATCTGTATTAATAGTCGTTCTAGTTTTACTAAAGCATATTAGTCTGTTTAAAAACTACTTCTCTCTTTATTCCAAAACACCTATTTAATGAGTGAGCAAGTTTTTACAGAACAGAGTTGAAAAATAAATTTGTAATCTGCTTTACACTTACAAATTATTTCACCGAAGTCAGTGGTACTTTCCTTTAGATCAGTATCATGAAGAGGAGAATCCAGCATATATGATGTTTAATTGATCCGAATGCTACAGCTTTAATAATGTACAGGTATTGATAAAAAGGATTGCTCTGAAGGGTCATGTCATGCCTGTAATTTATAGGCATTACGTACTCTACAGCCTTCTATTTTTAGTCTTCAAAAATTATATTGGTTTATCTTGAATTTTTTCCAGGAGATTTAAGGCCTGTTTCTATGCCTACTGAGTACAGTTGGATAGGGGAGTCAAAAGAACAAAACATGTACAAGAGGGGAAGCAGAGGTGAGTATTTTTTTTTTCTCTGCTGTTCTCCAAGTTTTTTTTCTTTGTTACTTAAGAAGCATGAAGATATCGTCAGAGGAACCAAATCTGTTTTTCTTAGGTGCCACAGAGAATATAAAAGAGCCTGTTTAGTGTCTGAGTTTTTGTGTTTCTATTTCTGAAAATTAAAAAGTTTGTATTAGCAGGAGGGATTTACTCTCTCTAATTCTATTACAAAGAAGGATAAACATCAAGGGAAAAAAGACTTATAAGATTCAGATATATGTTAACAGCAATCAGTTCTTAATCTGCATGGTTCTAGAAAACAATGTGATGCTATAGATATAAGGTAATGTCCTTGGAGACACATTTTGATTAGTATGAATGAATATTTGAAACAAGAATCAGCAATTGTAGTGTCACTGTTCAGACCAGCAGTCCTAATCATATAAATTTCTATTGATTCCAGTGGGAATTATGAACTTTGGAAGAAGCATGGTGATAGCAAAGTTCCTTTTTCCCTTTTTTTCCTCTGCTAAAAAGCGATTATATCATTCAAAAGAATATTCTTCAAATATGCAAATATGTTTATTGTTATGCCAATTGTTAAAGATTCTTAAATAAATACTATTTTTTCAGAATCTTTTAGGCACAGTGTGGGTAGCTGAGAGGACTTCAACTTGACTACTTACAATATGACAAAACTGAATGATACTCTTGAAAATTAATACAGGAGATTAAACTACCTTTTTCAGTAATCTTCTGTTCCAAGAGAAAATTAATTTAAGGCATAAGCCTTTTCTGATTTATTCCAAATCTGTTGATTTATGTTTAGTTTGTATTTCACTGTTGCAGACAGATTCTTTTCCTCGGACTCGTTGCCTGGCTAGTTCCCATTTTGAAATTGTGCCCACGTATACTGCACATCTCCTTAAGACCATTATTCCAGTTTGTCAGGTTCCTTGAAATGACAATCCTTGTCTCTGGAATGGTCGCAGAGATGGTCCCTGCTTGATACAGTTTACAAATATTTTATGTGTATGCTCACTTTCACCTCCAATGGCAGGGGATGTCAGGAAATGTGGTACCGAGTCTAATTCACTTGACATTCACATGACTCTTTTTCCAGTTTAATAGTACCAAGTGATGATCTTTGACATTTCACTGAAACCTTTTGGCTGTGTTTATATTTTCTTTGTTACACAAGCCATATGAGGTGGACTAGCTTCATACTATCTGTCATGCAAGGACCTGGGTATGCACCACCATCTTTTCTGTGCCTACTACTCAGTTTGCTCTTGATTGGAATCTTGATACAAATAAGTTTGTTTGCAGAGGAAAGAGCCTCAGATGAAGTGGGGAATTAACCAAGCTGACAATACAGATGAAGCCAAAATGGTTCTCTGTTTGTTTCCTCTTACTAATGTTTCTTTTTTCATTTTTTCCCTCCAACAACTGACTCTGAGAATTCACTCCTGCGGTATCTGAGTGACGACAAGATACTGGTTATCCAAGAAGAGCCTTTGACACAAAAAGACAACAAAAGGGACACAGGTCATAGGTCAAGAAAAAAGGGCAAAAACACAAGCAGTCCAAACTACCCTATTAGTCCATCTGTGTTGACATCTACTATTAATGTTAGGCTTGAACCTGGACAGCAAGATGTCTTGAATTTCTCACTAGCGGAAAACAATACAGTTCCACTTTATCACGTAAGTACATAACAAAAAACCTTATTACATAAAGTACATGGAAAACACTAAAATGTTTTCCTTTTAGGACTGATACAGGTATAAAGGCATATTCTTCTACTTTATGTTTTAATGTTGTCTTTTGTAGTCCAAGAAAGTTGTTTACTGTCAGTATCACGATAGCTTTCACATAAGAACAGTCTGGACAGAATGGAAAAATGCAAAGCAAGGACCACTTGATATCAGATGCTTTAAGTAAAATAGTGCTCTTGATTACTCAGTCTCACTGAATTTAGTTTAATTTGACCATCTTATTTTTTTCAAAGGTTCATAAGGATCCCATACTCAGCCTCTGATAATAATTAATTATAGATTAGTTCATATGCTTTTATATTTCCACTTCAATCACTATGTCTTGTAAAACCAGACAAGCTTAATGGAGTTACTGTTTATTTAAATTGCAGTACCATGGCCACAGTCTAGTAAAGTGAATTTGTTCGTACTGATAACAGAGGAAATATTTAGGACTAAAAACTATGGAGACGATATAATTCACTGGATGAATGACCAGCCAGTTCTTGTGCCACCATGAAAAAGCACTAGGTTCTCATGACTGTTGGCTAGTGCAGGATCTCGCTGTACTGATTTGAATGTCCTGAAATAATCAATAGCCTTTCAGAGATCAGTCCTCACTGTTCATGCTTTGTATGTGTATATTGCCTTTTATAGAGGTATTCTTAAATTTTACTCATGGTCCCACCATTTGGGAGCATACTGCTCCATTCTCATGGCACAGAGTAGTAGCTTCAAAGTATTTTGTGCTCAAACCTTAATATCTTCAGGGCAGTTTTTTACTGAAAAAAGCACCTATTTCCTCCCCACATTTGGTATGGAAGCTTTTCAAGGTGTATTTATTTTCTAAGCATGGTGAATTTCCTCCTAGAAAGACATAAGTGAAAAAGCAGGACTTGTAGCAAGTTCAGACTTCAGACTTTTTTGCGTTTGGGGCTTCTACTTGGTGTTTCTCTCTCTGAGGAAAATCTTGGGAGATGATTGTATTTGCATCAAGCCTGAGAGCTGAATAAGGATCACCTAAGGGGATAAAGTTTAAATATAGCCAGTAATTCATCTCTGTGGCTGTAAGCTGTCAGCATTTGATAGTCTGAAGATCTGATACTTTTCTTCTGTCTTCAGGAAATTTAAGTTTCCCTTTCCTCTGCCACTTAAAGTTAGTATTTTTGGAAAAGGTGGAAGGTCTTTTTCCCCAACTTCAGAGAAAGTCAAGTAGTTTATAAATTAAGTCACGTGATTGTTTAGAAGGAGATGTTTATTCTGTCCATAAACTCTTACAGAGATTATCAGGATCACAAAGTCAAAGAAAAGAATTTCAAATCCAGAGAGAAAAGCAGTAGCTAGTTTACTAGGATGAATGAGAAAATTATTATGCAAGTCTGCAAAAAAAACCAAACAAAATTTCATAACTTGGTAGATGAATCAACTGGTTTTAGTTAATTTTTGGAAGAGTGGTGATTGTCTGTCGACTCACCTGACTTCTGAAGAAAAGGAAATGAGTCATATGGGGTAAGATGCTAGCTGGACCCTTTAAATAATGATAGTTGTTGGTTAAGTTCCCAGAGTTAGGCCTGTTGTCACATGATTTATCTTTCATCATCAACGCAACCTCTGTTTAAAATTCCAAGGCAGAATAAATTTCCTGGCAAAGTCAACATAAAAGTTGCCATTTAATTCCATTAAACCAGAATTTAACACTTGGAGTTTAAGAAATCACCAAATTGAATCAGATCTAGTGCTCTTTTAGCCTAGCAGTGACAAAAGTCATAACTTCAGGGGAAAGTATAAAGAGGCAGGTGTTGGGCAACATACAACTCTCACCAAAGTAGTCAGAAGCTGATAGTCCTGAAGCGGATACTCTTTCAAAAATAAACATGGCATTTCTCTTTGTCATGGTTTGGAGAGGTATGTGTCAGAGGTGTACCTGCTGTGGCACAGACATAACCATGGCCACAGACATTTCAAGATATACCTGCTCTGACATGGGCTTATCCATGGGCACAGACGCTTCGGGGTGTCCTGCTCCCGTGTGGATTCATCCACAGGTCACAGTCCCTTTGACTCGAGTTCACACTGGAGTTCCAGCCTGTCCAGTACAGCAGCACAGAAACAGCCGCGATGCCCTGGCCATCTGCCAGCCCAGGCTCATGGCCATTGCTGTTACCAAGATGTTCCCAGGCACAGCAGAGTAAGGTGATCAGCAGTACAGCAGCACAGCAAGCAGCATAAGCAAAAAGCAGCCACTAACGAGCACTAGACTCTAATATACAGTATGGCAAGCAAGCCCCACGGCAAGCACAGAAGCCTGCCAATTAATAGCTAAACAGCAATAACAGCTATAAATTCTAGCTAGCACATTCCAATCAAATCTGTCGTTATCTCAAACCCTTCGAGCCCCACGTTGAGCACCAAAAAGGACTGTCGTGGTTTAACTGCAGCCGGCAACTAAGCCCCACCCAGCCCCTCGCTCACTCCCCCCTGAATGGTTGGGGGAGGGAATTGGAAGAGTAAAAGAGAAAAAACTCATTGTTGAGATAAAGACAGTTTAACTGGTAAAGCAAAAGCCGCGCACGCCAGCAAAGCAAAACTAGGAATTCATTCACTCCTTCCCAACGGCAGGCCGGTGTTCAGCCATCTCCAGGAAAGCAGGGCTCCATCACGCGTAACGGTTACTTGGGAAGACAAACGCCATCACTCTGAACGTCCCCCCCTTCCTTCTTCTTCCCCAGCTTTACATGCTGAGCATGACACCATATGGTCTGGAATAGCCCTTTGGGCAGTTGGGGTCAGCTGTCCTGGCTGTGTCCCCTCCCAGCTTCTTCTGCACCTGGCAGAGCATGGGGAGCTGAAAAGTCCTTGATTTCGTATAAGCACTACTTAGCAACAACTAAAACATCTCTGTATTATCAACACTGTTTCCAGCACAAATCTAAAACATAGCCCTGTACTAGCTACTATAAAGAAAATTAACTCTATCCCAGCCAAAACCAGCATGTTCTTGAAGATTAATGTGCCATATATTCACCATGATTTCAGAACTGAAGATATATTATCTTGCACAATTACCATACCATCATATGAGCTTTGTGTTCTGTATATCAGTTTGCAGATCACTCTATACAGAAAAACAACCAGCTGCACATTATAGAAATATTATTTTGTCTTAAAGGTCTGCAATATTATAATATGCAGTTTTAAATTATTTTCATCAAGTGTTTTCTGTTTGTAGGTCACAGTGACTAGGAGCAGTTCTTCATTCTGTGGCTTTCATTGTGTATTAAAAGAAATGCAACTATTTGAAACAGACATGATAAATTAGTAGTATGATATTGTATGATAACACAATAAATAGAAAAAAGAACCTAATTACATAATATGTCAACTGTAAAGGATCTGAAGGAAATGCAGGAAACTGGAAAAGTTGTAGTGCATGGGAGGAGACAACATTACATGTAGTGGTTGGTCTACCCAAAAAGTCAGTGCAGTACCTGTTTCATAAACTCTATTATAATGTGCAGCAATTACAGAGGAGGACACATGCAAAATGATTATTCAAGGACTGAGAGAGTGGTATAAATTCTTTTATCACCAAAAATTTTCTGAACAACATCAGAGACAGACCTTTGCAGTCCTTCAGGAGATAGTCATAGGAATCAGAATATATCAGTCACTTAGTCAACTGCCTTATAAATATACAAGAGGAACTGAGTCGACAAATATACAAGAGTTGCTGACACAGGTTTTGTGGGTTCTTGCCAGTACAGAATCATTCGTATTACAACATCTTTCTACTTTGAATACTGAAAGAATTCTGACAAGCGAAGCAAAAAATTGTTTGGCATATCTATCCTGAAAGATAGCTACCCAGAATGAAAATGTTAAATATCAAAGAACATTTAATGGCATTTTGATATCAAAAAGGGAAAGAAAAATAACAGATGGTTGTGTTCCTAGATAGAAATTTAGGTTTTAAGTAGATCATCTCATTTCCTTAATATCAAAAGGTGTACCAGGATTTTCATAAGCATTTTAATATATTTACTTATTTGATAATGAGATTTTATTCTATCGAGAATTCATTCTACAACAAGACTAAGGTTAATCAAAAGAAGATACTTCTAAACTTTACCTAACCAAATCACCATAAAACAGCTTTTGCTACTCTTGTATTAAAAAGAAAGAAGAATTTCTCTGAGGTCAGCTTACCTTTTCCTTGCTCTTCTAGTCTGGGTTGTTTTTTTTCTCAGCTGTCTGGAGGCAGTACTATCAGATGACAAAACTGGTTTAGTTTTGAGGGGTTTTTTATATGAAAGTCAAAACTGCAGAACTGTTATAAGAAAATTTCCATTAATTCCTCTACACTTAACACATGCCCAGAACCACTTTTGGATATAGATCAAAATTTCAACCCAGATAAATGCTTTGGAAAATGGAGATGATAATGTTAAATAGGATCTTAATCATATTTAGTAAATGGAAGGTGATAAGTGTCTTATAAGCAAACAAGTATGGCATGATGGAAGGAGAAATTGAGATACACAGTGTCACTTAGCCATTGCTTTATTTTCTAAGCGTACTTATATAAATACATATCAAAAAAAAAAAGGCACTTACTTAACAGTAGTTTAAATTACCAGACACAGACGTAAGAAGTTCTACAAAATTGGTAATTGCACAGATACACCACTAGATTAATGCTTTGGAAGGAATGTTGATTTGGAACCTAAAATTAAACAATTAGACTGATTTCATAAGTTGCTGTGAGGATGCAGAGTTACTATATAAAATGGATATTTAGGTAATGCAATATTGGCAGTATGCCCAGGATATAAAATGATGCATAAAGCTATGTTGCAGTAAAATATTACTGTCAAGAAACACTGCCCCTTTCAGGATACATTTACAACTCTAATTTAATTGATACGCAATTCTGTGATGCATGTCACAGAATCTGAGGAAGAGTCAATTACAATTAACAAGGCCATTATAATTAATTATTAATCAATAGAGTATTTCTTAGAACATGACTTCCTATGTTTACTAGCACTTCACTTCTGAAGTGACATTGTTTACCAGATTAAGTCTAAATAGTGAGGCATATGTAAATATCACAAAAGTATATCCATTATAGCATTGCTGAAATACACTATTGGAGTAGACTCTGGGCTTACAAGAATGGAGTTAAAATCTGCATATGTTTTTATTTTGTATTACCAGAGCTTATTCTGAAGAAAATTAATTTATCAGGTAGGACTCCTGCACAGTAGACCAGGTGCACATAAGAAATTTTTCATTTTGGATTTTTCCCCATAAAACAAAACACAAAAAGTCTTGAATTGAAAACACTCTCCATCTTTAAACTGATCTTCAGGATTTTAAAAAACTCTAGCAAACTGTACATTTTCTGCTGCTCAGTTACATTTTACACTATGGGAACCAGCTTCTGTCTAAAAGGAATATTGGAGTTCTTATTCCAGACCCAGTCTGAAACTCCACATGGTGTTCAACTTTGTGGTTTTACTGCCTCAAATTTGCACTAGTTGCTGAAGCTCTGAAATTTAATTTGCTGGTTACTACATTAAATTCTCAAATAAGATAATGATCTTTCATCTGGTTTTACTTGGCACTAAATGTTTTGGGCCTATTAGCGACAAAGTAATTGGATGTTTTGTTTTGTAGTATCATATATTAAGAAATTGGATTATAAACTATTGAATCTTCTAAAATTTTTGTGAATTAGAATTCAGTGTGTAGAAGAGACTTACGTTTTAATGACTTTTAAGATAGATTCTTTCATTTCAATATTCCCTACATAGTAAAACAGAAATAATGGCTGCTTTAGGGCAGTCATTGAGAATGTTATGGCAGTAGTCACTTTTTATTTTAAAGGCAATTTGAAGCATTACAGTAGTTTAGGGTTAGTCATTGTTTCACAGCACTTGCTTACTTGCTCTTTATTTTCTTCCTGCTGATCACAGGAAGTTGGTAATGCGTGCCTTTTAGCACAGAATGATGTAAATGCTATTTAACTGTTCTTGGAGCTGCAGAAGGCAGCTTGACAAATGACATAAAGTTTAATGGTACATGCTGAGAACTAAAATGTGTGCAAAAACAATGTAGATCTGTTTTTTCTGTAATGCATGCATGCTGGGATGTGCCAGATGTTCCAGACACTTTTTTTGGATGATAGGCAGTCTGAGTGCTACTATGATAAGTATAATAAGATAGTCTGGGAGAATCATAGGTATTCAGCTCCATATGATTGAAGGAGGAGTCTTTTATTGCCGATTTTGTAGGAAAAGTGCTCATATTTTATTTCTTCCTTCCTGGTTTTCCAGGAAGAAATAAAACTGTGCTAAGTGTCAAGGATGAGAATTACTTTCTTCAGAGTTGTATTTCCTTTCTGAATTGCTGAATAAATTCTATCTTTGCTTTTTATTTAAGTTTCTGTAATATGGAAAACATTCCTTCCCTACCTGGCAGGTATGTTGAGAAACCGCTATGAGAAAGATTATGTGCAATCTAGCTGCTCAGAGAACCTACTATAAGTCTTCCTAGCTTTTGTAGCTTCAGACCGATTCTGTCCAGTTGTATTGATTGTAGGGTAAGATTATTTTGCTCTTGTACTGTACCATAACTGTGTACATGAAGGCTTGAGCTGACAAGTATCTAGCTAGTACTGTAAGATGGATCCTTCAGTAGCAATGTCCAATAACATATTTCTTTACAGTTCTGTTCAGACATGATTCTCTAAACTACACTCTTATTAATCTATAAAGAGTTCAAAAGGGAAAAGGCATTTCATAGTGCAAAGGAAAATAAAGGGAAATAAACTATGGTTGTCCTTGATTTCTATAAAAAAACACCTATTTGCAGTAAGGCGAAGCAAGAAGGCATTTGGATTTATGTCGGATTTTAGTCCTGAGCAACTTATTCCATAAAGTAAGTTCTGTCATATGCTGAAAAGTTTGCCTATGAGTTCCATTGCACTAAGGAAGTGAAATTACCATTGAATCTGAACTTTTGGTACCCTTTATACTCTGTCTATAATGCAAAGTGAAAACTGTCTATAGATTCTCTAAGTCAGACCAAATTTAGCTCATGTATCTGCACAACGCAAACCACCGTTTGTTCAGATATACCTTTTCAGATCCGCAAGCAACTTAGAAAATGGTTGAGCTTACTCCTGAAATAATATGCTGCATCTGGACCCAAGCATAGTATGTCCATCCGTCTCTATAGAGCACTGTGCAGTTGTGAAGCTCAGCGGAGGTATGAGCATCTCCATTATTTGTTGTAGACCTGTCTTGGGCTCCAGTCATGCAGTATTTCAGGAGAGGGCCTGGAATTTTGCACTGAACACACTGCAGTGGTTAGAACTGATGTGTTTGCACTGGCCTGTGATACCTGCTTCAGCAATTCAACCATGAGACAGGCTATGTATTATTGCCTGCTTCCAAATGTTTAGGTTACCTTGTTTGCTTCAAATTCTTTAAACTGATAGTTATATTAGGACACTTCACAGCAAAGCAAATATGAGGCTGCCTTCATCCAAACATACACAATGTTTTCATAAGTAATTTTGCTGCATTAGCTTATTTAAATTACGCTGTTCTGCAGTCTTCAAACAACCCACTACAAACCACCAATGAAAGTTAGCAAATGAAGCATTCATTAACCTACTATATCCTCATGTGTAAATTGCAATTTGTAAAGCATTCTGGAGTCCTTTGACTCCAGAAAGTCACAACAGAGCTAAGATTTACTGTATTGTATTATTTTAGCAAATGAATTTACGCTTGTTTTTGTTATTTCTCCAGGCTACCAAAAAAAAGTATCGTATTTCTGATTTTGTATATGTAGTCTAAAGATAAATTTAACAGCCATTTGGATTGATATGATTCAGCATTTGTTAATAAATATCAGCTACAACTGATATTATTGCTACCATAATTGCAATATTTATCATCCAGAAGAATGCATCAAATACAAATATGCAAACTCATCTTCCTTATAATACAAATATCATCTCCTACTGTTGCTGACAAAAGGATCAGTATGCAGGAAGCCAGCTGTAGTACTCTGAAGACTCTCCTCTGAGTCTTCCTCTCTACTCACTGGCTCAGGCCTTGGTCCCTGTCCTTTCCATCTTCACCTTCTCAGCAGGCCTCCTACCTTCCCCAGCAGGAGAATGAGCAGGGAGTTTTGGAGGACGAGAGAAAGCATTGCATGACAGAAAAGGTGGTCAGTCCTGTATAGGGCAGGGTCATGGGTAGCCTGTACCTAGAGGAACAGGGAAAGTGAGAAGAAGGAAGGGGAAGGAATTGACTGTCTTTTTCCCTGTCCTGTGTAACTTCTTGAGCTACACTACATCCTTTCAACTTCAGCTGCTCTCCATCTTCCACTTCCCTTACCTTTCCCATGGAATTCTGTGCAGCAAAATCACTGCTGAATATTGGGCTTCATGTCGGCCGTTCTTAACTTCTCAGCAAGAAAACAGTTGTGCTTCATGACAGTAGAAACTTGCAGTTCAGAAATACATTCCATCTGATGGCATAATTGCACGTGATTGGATTTCCAGCTATTAGGGCTCTGAATGCTTTTTGCTTGGGAAGAACTGCATTGTGTTTTTCGGGTGAAATTTGTAAAACTTCACCGTACCTTTTATTAAATGGCATTAAATTCTACCTTGTAATTTTTCTGCGAGGAAATAAAATTCTATTCTCTAAACTTTAGTGGATACTTCAAGTGAATGTCCACTGTAGTTGATACACATTTGTATAAAATTAAGATTGCTAGTATACAACATGGAATGATTGCTCATTCCATAAAACTCAGTAGTTCTAGTGAGTTTATTGCAACAAAATCATATCTGGTGCCTGTTCCAGAAAAACATAAGAGTTTGGGAGAACACAAATATACTTACAAGTTAATATGCTGGTTTTCTTTGAAAAAAAAAAAAAATCACCCATTTCTTTTGAATGCAGTATTTATTCTTAGTTTTTGAAGAAAAGAAGGACTTTTTTGTTGGTCGGGGGGGGGGGGGGGGGGGATATTTTTGTTTGTTTGTTTTTTTACACCTTTGATGTTCAGATTAAACCTCCCTTAAATTTCTTTAATTTCCCTTAAATTAGGAGAGTGGATTGATGAGGACAAAGGTAGGCTTTGGTCAACATAAAATACAGTTTATCCATTGTTGTGATTTGCCCTTTTGGACTATTTTTTGCTTTACTACGTGAGATAAATTTTGTTAGTCACAGGGCAGTCTTCCTTTACATATTCTTTTAGAATACTTTTTTTAACCTCATGTATAATCTGGGATAGCTTCTCTTTTAGATGTAACATTTTTCCAAAAATGGAACATCCATTCTGTAAAAAATTTTGCTGCTTTCTCTGTTACCTACCATGTGCTGACATAATGTTAATAATACATCACATAATCAAAAATTCTGAGTGGATATTTTTCTTCTGGCTTTAGTTAATTTTCTCACCTGTCATCTTGGTTTTTTTCAGCATAAAAATTGAGTACTTCTGAACTGTACATGGATGTAGCTTGCATGAGATTATTTCCTGTCTCTATTATCTCTCCCCTCAATGCGAGTGAGTGGAAGAAAAACCTCAAAGGCTGCTTTCATTTTTAGCTGAGCATAATAATTTTCAAGTGTATTCAATGGGTTAAGCATCAGCTCACTGAGCTAGAGAGATAAGTAAAGCCCCTGGCAACAAGGTTACTGTTTCACTTTTGTACAAACATATGTAAAGAAATGCTTAGGATAACGAATATGTGAGTTAAGGAAGCAGGAGAAGAAATAATTTTTGTAGGGAATTCAGTATCTGAGTATGGAAGAAAAGAAGAACAGTATTTGTAATAAAGGTAAAAGAAGCTTTTTTGCATCTGAATAAATGATATATCTGGATTGAATATATTGCATTTGGCTATTGAGATTAGTAACTCTCATTATTAAACTATTCTAGTCTCTTCCACTAGTAAACAACAAATAAACAATGACTTTTGAATGTTTTCAGACTATCTCTGCAGCTCAGGGTTCTTTTGTTTTCTGTGATTTATGTGATTTCTTTACTTCTTAGGAGAAAATATTTCTTTTCATTATGAAATCCTCATTCAAGGAAACAATTTTTTGGTTTGTGCTGGTTTTGGCTGGGCTAAACCACAACATGTTTATTAGTTATTTATAGACATTTCAGGATAAATAGGAGTTTCTACAGGATTTGCTTTGGGAAAGGATCATCAGATCTGCTTGTTAGACTGTATAGGCCTTATTGTCCATTCATTTCTACTTGTGTAAGTCAGAAGTAGATCCACTAAAGTCCCTAGAGCTACATAAATGTGAAGCTGACTCTAAAGAAGGCTGATCGGTGCCGGTGACCTGAATTTCACAGAATTTGTGCTTTATAGTCTGTGACAGCATGACAAGACTTGTGCCTCCTGAGCCTCCCACATGTCTACTAGTCATGAAAGTGGCCTTTTAGTGAGACAAAGTAAAGTTTTAGAACTTTACTAGGAACTGGGAACTAGGATAAGGCAATTAATTTTCCAAATACCAGGAATATAACACTATTAAGAAGCAACTGCTCAAAACATGATATATAAGGTTTCTGAAATTGCAGATAGGAGTCTACCTCATATAAGTCATTATCAGTATTGTATCTGTGCATGTAATTACAATTACACAAGGAAATTAATTACAGCTATATGTACACATGTATAGAAATGCCAATGTGTGTTTTTTTCCACATATGCTATCAGAAAGCCTTTTATAAGGCTGGCATTTCAAGCTAGCAACTAGATCATATTCCAATGATAGCTTCTTTGGGGATAAAAATTCAGTCAAATAAAAGGTCACACATCACAGAGTCATAGAATACCAGGGTAGAAGGGACATCAAGGATCATCTGGTCCAACCTTTCTTAGCAAAAGCATGCTCTAGACAAGATAGCCCAGGTGAGTCTTAAAAGTGTCCAATGTTGGGGAATCCACCACTTCCCTGGGGACATTATTCCAATGGCTGATTGTTCTCATTGTGAAAATTTTCCTCGTGTCCAACTGGAATCTCCCCAGGAATAACTTGTACCCATTATCCCTCATCTTTTCCACATGACTCCTTGTAAAAAGGGAGTCTCCATCTTCTTTGTAGCCACCCTTTAAATACTGGAACATGGTGATAAGGTCTCCCTTAAGCCTTCTTTTCTCAAGGCTGAACAAACCCAGTTCTCTCAGCCTTTCCCCATATGGCAGGCTTCCCAGTCCTTTGATCATCTTTGTGGCTCTTCTCTGGATCCTCTCCAGCCTGTCCACATCTTTTTTGTATAGCATATATGTATTTCCATACATATGTGTGTGTACGTAAATCTGTAGTAACCCCTAGCGTCCCAACTTAAATACTGGTAATAATATGTATGTCATTAATGAGTCGGTCAGGAGCAGAGATTTTTTTCTAATTAAGTATTGATAAAAACTTAAAAGGTCATAAATATGTTTTCTATTGCTAGCATTGTAATTATACCTAAAACAAATACCTTTCAAGTGCTCATATCAACTATTTTCTCCCACTCTGTATGTATACAGATATTCTTCTTTACTCTTTTCTAAATTGCAGTGAATTAGTAATCAGTCACGATTTGCATAATCTATGAGTAGTTAAACGGTTAATTCATATTTTTTCTTTTTCCCACTATTATAGAGCCATTGTAAAATTTCCCTATTACAGACCATACTTTAGTTAGATTAGATTATTCAATATTTTTGAAAATTAGTGCTCATTAATGCAAAAGATAGTGGTGTTGAAAGAAAGATCTCTAGAAAAACATGTTTTATGAACAGAAGCACATTTCACTCTAGTCTGTCTTTTTGAGTCTAATATATGCGAGTTCACAACATCCCAACACTTGTTTACAGTTGCACTAATGGAATATATCTGGTCAAAAGGAATCTCAGAACCACGATCCAAGGTGATCACCCATGTATAGGTGTTCTTTGTGCATTTTTTTGGAAGGAAATAAGTAACTAGGCTAGTTTGGTAGTGGTACTGAAAATTTGTAATACAGATGAGGAAAAGAAGATGGCCAGCACAGTGTGAACAAGGAGGATTATTTTAGCTTTGTCAGGGAAGGGAGTGTGGGATGAGTCCCATTTGGGAAAGAAAGTGAATAAACCCTGATTTGGAAAACACTTTGCTTTTAGTTTGGGAGCAGTTTTAGAAAAGAAAGGCCTCTGCTAATTAAGAAATCGAATGGGAAACACTTAAAATGACTAAATTATTTTTCCCACTTTTAGTTGCTAAAATTAGTAACACTAGAAGGCAGAGGGTTATGAGAAAATCTTTGAGCCTTCTAGTATGAATAAATTTTATTTTTATAACACTATCATGGCTAGTGCTGCTGTCAAAGCTCTTTTACTCGGTTGGCCACACAATATTTTACTAGGCTGTCCACAGTATTTTCAGGGATGATCAGATTGATTCATTCATATTTAATAGTGCATTAGCAGCAGCAGAAATCTGACACTTGTTATGCAGGATTTTACTGAAGCTCTTCAAACAGATATTTTGCTGTAGATGTGTGCTGTTATCTCTTACAGTCTGCTTCAAGAAAATATGGATATTTCTAGATGGTATATTTTCATTTTTGTAGGTTCTTTAGACTAGATTTCAGTGTACTCTAAGGAGGATTAAGTTGTTTGTAGCACTCAGGAAAGCCTGTTATAGTTTTGTGTACTCAGTTACGCAATGGGCAGCTCCTACCCTTGCCTGGTTTCAGCAAGGTATATAGGAGAATTCCCTGCTTTAAGTGTAAGAGCACCATTTCATTATTTTTCATCAGCTAAGATAATCTTGTTTGAATGGTAACCATCTTTGATACTCACATTTGCTAGAAGATTTTAACTGAATCAATTACCTGAACAAGTAAAAGGCAAAATTTTTCATAGTGAATAGTATTTAATGCAGCAACAAGAGTTACTTGTAAAATATGTAGCATCCTAATTATTGTGGAAGGTAAAAGAGACAGGAAAGCCTGCATAAGTGAAAACTTTTAAGTACATGCCATTTATGTTGTAGACAGTTTTGCCAAGACATATTCTCTGGCCTGAGCGTGGTTTAACTGTAGCAACGTTTTATTCAAAACACAAACATGTCACAGAATGTACCAGCTGCAAACTCAGGAAGAGTGCTTAGCATTCTTTAATTTTCAGCCCTATGATCATTACAATTATCATTATGAAACTTCATGTACTGATTTAGTGATCCACTTTTGACTTTATATAGGCTGTCAGTACCCTCAAATGCTTGATAGTTTCGAAATAAATCTTTGCCATTAATAATCCTACCGTATGTTCACCATGTTCCGGAAGAAGGCTGATTCTCCTTTGGATATGAGTAACGCTTTGGATAACAGGAATGCTTAAGAGAAAGAAGAAAAAGTAGTCGTGTAGATCCCCGTGCTCTGGGGAAAATGTCTTTCTGATCTTGGGTTAGATAACTAGTCTGCTCTGATTAGATGCAAGCAGGTGACGAACAAGACTCCTCAGATGTTTTAATATTACTGTGGTATCATCGATCCCCTCCAAACTTATTAGTTATTACCAGGGTAACTTGCTCACTTAAGGTCTTTTTGCCTGCTTCAAGTGGCAAATCTATTATCTATAGTAGAAATGGCATGGTAAAAGATGATAAATGATTCTGTATATGGATACACCAGGGGGATATGTGAAGGAGGGAGGTGGCAAAATGTGTGCTTGTCCCCTGAACACTTTAAAGGTTTCTTAGAAATGCCTGCTGTTAGAATATACCTGTGTTATAGCCCATGTGGTTAAACAGACCCAGCAGACTTCCTGTCTTTTGCATGTACAACATGCATTTCTGTTTTGTAACAGTTCTCTGAAGTCATGTGTGATCAAATATCTTACAGTATGCCTAAAGCAGTGATATTAAAACACAAACAATATAATTTAAAAAAAAATCTGTTTCCTATTTGGTTATTCAGAAAGCATTTAGAGTAAAAGATTTTTCAAGTGCAAATTTCTGCATTTATAAACAAATATACATTAATTTTAAAACATGCATTTTTGTAATTTAAAGATTATAAACTGTTTTTTATCTGGGGGAAAACTTCTCCATCATAAAGCTTGGTTTAAAGTAACAAAAACAGTCTCAAGATTTTATTTTTAATCCTGAATTGATTACTACTAAAAGACATGTTCATTTCCAAACCTCAGACGAATAACCAGTGTAGTAAATGAAGTTATGTAAAGATGTGTAAGAATGGTATTAAAGTTTTGATGACAGGTTCATCATTGTACTTAAAATCCTCTACAGTTTGTTCTTCTGAAATTCTGTATTCTATATTATAATATTTGTCCTTTACACTTAACAAACTTACTTTCAAATATTAACATTTTTGCAAACGTTGACATTCTAACACATTTTTAGCTCCCTTCTTCTTTTAAAGAGCTTTAATCACAATTATAGAGCAGCTGAAACTATATTATAAGTGCAGATGCAAGTTGCTTTAAACATGATCTTCAATGTGAAATAACATTTAGTTAGAAATTGTAATATATTTTCCATTTCCTTTCCTTAGAGTTACAAAATGACTACTGTGGTTTACTTCTGTGACTTCTTTCGCTGCAGATACCACTATGTTGAGTGCACCAAGGAAGTATAGTCTTCAGTCGTGCTTAATCCTATTTGTTTTTCTTCTACAGAGAGCAGGGGACACAGTCAGTGGAGATACTGAAAGGTAATTACTTCTGTTATTATGTATTTAAACATATACATAATCTATCTATGAATTATATTCATTTGTTTACTTTTAGAAATTTAGTTGCAATATTTGAGAAATAAATTTTCAGGGTTTAGTGAGAAAAGCATTAATATCATTTAGTAAATGTCGTAACTATCATTTGCTAACTACATCAAACCTAAATATAAATTACAAAGGTTGAAAAAATACTTCAGATATAGGTTTATTAAAGATTACTAGGGGGAAGAATTATGCTACTACAAAGTAGCAGATGTTTCCCCCCATGCTTTTTTTTTTTTTACTTTTGAAATTTAGTATTTCAGAATCAGTCTGAGGATGAAAAGCATAATGCATGTCTAGCATGATTTTTGGAAATAACAGGCAGAATTTTTCAATGAACATCTAAATGCTAATTCAGTCTGTACAAAAGTTACTGTTTATAGTTGTGGCTCATATTTGATAAATACTAACAATGGAGACTTCAGTTTGTCCTTTACAATTTAATTTAATCAACTAATTCTAATGAATAAAATAGTGATTTTGTCTTCGTTTCCTTTGCAGTTTATCTGATGAAGTATGTTCATATTCTGGTTGCATCCAATAAGTCATATTAAAATAATAAGTTTGAAATAACAGATACTTGGGTATCACAGAATGTCGTAATTAAGCTTTATTGGAATCTGTTCATAGGGATAATTATTCTTTTTACATCTTTTCATCCTGTATATGGCCTAAACCTATTTAAGAAGCTAAACCATACACTGAATAGAAAATAATTAATTACATTTAGAGTGCTTTCACCAATCTAAAGGATTCAGAATTGATGATGATTTTCTTTAATGGTCTAAATACTACTACATTACAGCTAGGAGTCTGAGGTACAACAATATTAGTTGTTGATCACCAAACACAAGTCACCTCGTGACGGACTTTTCAGGATTGTCAGCATTTTTCCCTCTTTATATATGTATTAAACATCATAGTTCGTTTCAAAGGCAGTTGTGATGGTAAGAATTTACTGATGTTTCCTCAGTTGTAGGGTGCTGTACATGTTTAAAATGCCATTCAACTAAATTGAGTAGCACTGCTATCACAGATGAAAGTGAGGTAAAGATGGAGTTTGAAAGACTTTTTCTAAGGTAAAATTCTACTTCATCTTATAAAAGACAGTCTTGCCTCTCCATTGCCACCATTGTAGTAGTCCATTATCTCATCATCCACTACCTCAGTTAAATGTAGATTCTTATTTTTACAATAAATTAAGTATAGTTCCACTTAGTATTTAGTCCCAATTCAGAGCCAAAGCAGCATCCATCTTGTATACGGCAGGGTTATATGCAGGGAAAAAGTGTGTCATTCTGTTTCTTTTTAAGTAAGAATTGGATTTCACCTTTTGCCCTTACCTCTTATATTGGAGTTTTCAGAACTTACTGTTTTCTGTCAATCTTACGTATTTACTGTTTTCACTTAGCCTCCCAACTCTGCCATGCCAGGTGCTGTTGTCCTGTTCTTCCCTCACACTTGTTTCTCCTGTCACTCCCTTTTCTCACCCTCCTTCATTCCAGTATGGCTGCTCCCTCTCTCGGGTCCTTCCTACCTGACTTTCTGCAACAGAAAGAAATCACAGACCCCTCCCAAAAAAGTCATACTTCTCACCCCTTTTTTGTCTTCCTTCTCCACACCCATAGTTTCTTGCAGTCGCAAGGAAGAGTTGCAAAGGAATTTTGTTCTTCCTAGAGCAAAGCATGCCTAATTATTCTGCGTGGATTGCACATGCTCAGTTTGGCAGGGACATTACCATCCAGATGGAACATCCTTGGTGGACAGGACACAAGTCTCTACTGGACATCTGCCAAGAGATATTTTCCAGGGACATATGACTTGATGAAACTTTGGCACACTTCCATAGCAAAAGGCTATTCTTTTATATTCTAGCAAAAGGCTATTTTTTATATTCTTTTATAGAATGACTCTCCCTTTCCTAATCCTTCTCCCACACATTTTAAATTTCAGGTCCAAAACGTGACCATATAATATCTTTTCAATATGTTGAAGAATATTTTAAAAGAGGTAGAATGGTATCTTCTTGTCCTAATAACATTCTTTTAAGTGGTTTAAACAGCTTAAAACAAAATAAAAATATTTCAGCTTAAAATTAGCTGAGATGGGCACTGGTAGAAGATTTTAATTGCATATAGTTAGGTTTTGGGGAGCTGAAGACAAACTGTGGATACAGTCACATATTTGGATGAAGTAGCGTTATCTTCATTAACTGTACAGTTGCCTATGCAGTTTCTGTGATATATTGCATCCTTTTTTTAAAAAAAAGAAAAAAAGCCAAAACCCAGAAGAAAGACGCTTCTTGCACATAGTAGAATGCACCACAGGAGGCAGGGAATATATACCGAAAACACTAGCAGCTATGTGAGAAATTTGAGACTACAGAATGTTACTATGAATATCTAGCTTTTTAAACTCTTCAAATGAGTAGAACGTAAAGCAAGCCTAGCAGCTTTATTTTTAGCCTTGAGCAGAATAAAAGCTAGGTGTTTCTGCATTACAACTCTGGTTTCTTCCAAAGTCTTCTGGCACATCTACATCACATATTTGCCCCAGCACTATGCACAGGCTAGACTTTCACCATCCATGCAGAGCACCCACACCCCTCATTATAAAGTCGTGTCCATTCACACATTAAACTCTGCCCCTCTCTGACCTATGCCAAAAAATCTGAGCTCTACTTTTAAGCAGCCTTGTGGCTAGAAAAGTAGGGCAGCCACAGGCAAGTTGTGACTCTTCACTTCTGAGCAAGTGTCATGATTTAGGAAATTATACTCTGCAAGGGGAGGTGGAATCACTACAAGTGTGAGTGTTCTGAGGTTTTAGGAAGGCAAGCTAAATGAAAATCTTCGTGAAGAAGCAGCCGATTTGGTTTCCTTTTTACTGGAAGCAATTTACCCTGTTTGTTACTGTTTCACAAATGAGAAAAGGGATAATGGGCATCTAACATGTAGTCCCTGCTGCAGCTTTTTTGCAAACAAACATCTGACTATATGGTTAGCAGGGTTCGCTGTGTTCTTTGATCTTATTTTTACTTTAGGACAAATTTTTTTCTGGTAATAGGAAACCTTGACATCTGTGGATTCTAGACATGCGTGCGTAATGTAACCATGACATCATTATGGAGTCCTTGGGTTTGAAGATCTTGCTCTGCTTAGCTAACCACATGGGCCTGCAAGGGAAAGAGAAGGCAGAAAAGAATTGTCTCATTCATGCATTGCACAACTGCTACTTGAGTAAACAGTTTTTATGACTATTTGCACTTAGTTTCCATGTGAAAATGCTGCTCAGGTTCTTTTTCATAACATGTTTTGTCTTTGTAAATATTAATGCTTAAAAATTGTTTTAGTCATGTCCATAAGGTGACATATAGAGGCATGCTTTGGAAATTTTTTTTTTTTAGTTGTGGTTAATGCTAGAGAGGTAAGAAGAGATAAATATTTTGAAAATAACTTTTAGTCTTGACATGGTTTTGTCAACTTTACATGTACAGATACACCTGTATTGCAGTGACTGCAGAACAGTACAGATGCACCTGAGCTGGCTGCCTGGTACTTGAAGTATCAAGTAATAGCCTGTAGCATAGTTCTGAGCCAGTAGCTGAGCCAGCATGGAACTGAGAAGGGATTTAAAATCTCACTACAAAATACTCAATAATTAATTTGCAGTGAGAATTTACTTGTTGTGACAGAAGTACATTACATAAGCTATGGAGGTTCTAATAACCTAAATATAAATCATGAATCCAGGCAAGGTAGTTATAAATGCATTCCTGTGACCAGATAGATAAATCCAAATTACTACATATGTGTTCTTGTGAACCAGCCATAAGGACATTTCACATTGTACCTACAATACTTTTCTGCACAAATATATTTGTGCAGAATATGCTGAAGTCTAATATGCTGAAGTTTTGTTGGGGTTTTTTTGCTCAAGTTAATTATGGTGGCCTTGACCCTGAGCTGCAACTGGTTTGCACTTGAAGTAATTCAGAATGTGAGACATGAAGGTTGAAGAGAGCTTTGCATGCCCCTTGCATCTAGAAATTTACCTCTCCCAAGCATTTGCCAAGTAAAAAAGAGCAGGGTGATAGGTGCCATTTTCTAGTTGTTCATAGCTGCTGTGGATCAATAGAGTTGTTACTCAGGTTCTCTGTGTTTCGAATTGCCGTATGCTTCTGAGTATTCAGGTAGCAGCAGGAACTAACAGTATATTTTCAAATGCAGGCTTTGCAGTTGTCCATAATGTTTAACCAACAGCTTTGAAATTATCTCTTGATCATCTGTGCTGTGTACTTAAGATCCTACATTTATGTAACCTTATGAAACAGGAGCCATCCTACAGAGGACTAGCAAGAAAAGCTCTCAAAATGCTCTGTTTAGGGACTGTGCATCAACTTGGACATTCTACATAGGTTCCCGGCCAGAATGCTCAAAGCGTGTTGTACCATGACAGAACATGAAATACACTACCCAGTAATTTATACCCAGTTATCTCTGTTGCAGGAGTAAATTCTGGCAAATAGTCGTCTTATTTTACCTACTGGAAACTTTTATAGATTAAAAAATTCTTGCAAATTGGAACAGTCAAAAGATAAGTTTGGATTGCTCTGTTTGGTCAAATAAATACAAATCAAAGAAATGATTAGTATCTAAAATTATTGTTTAATCAATGGTAAATATATATTAGCAGTTTGTTATAGCTAGAATAATTTTATATTACTTCTAGTTTATAATCCTATCCATTACTGCCAGAGTAGGAGCTTAAAAAAAGTCAACAGTATAGATTGTAACTATTACAGATACCAAAGATGAGGTGAAAGGTAAGTAACACTCAAAGTAATTACTCTTGTTTCTAGACTGTATTCATTCATTGGGATTTATTATCTGTATCCTGTCACCTGTGGAGAAGCCAAAATGATAGCAATCTAATAAGATACATCAGTTTGTTCTGACACAGTTATAACTTTCATTTAGTGATGGATTTAATGACCCTGAAGGCAATAGAAAGAGAATTGGAACGTTATAATTAAGGGCACTGATAATGTGTAAGAGTCATTTTATTTGATCTTCTTTCTGAGCATTGCTTATGTGATCAAGGGACGCTTAGTTTGGATGGAGCTGGTTAAAATCAGTCCTTATTTTCAGTAGATACTCTATAAATTTTACAAGCTAAACCACTATTCCTTACTAGAGTTTATGGGACAATTAAAGATGTGTTGTTATCTTTCTATGGTAGAAAATGAAAACGTGTTCCTCAAAAGGAAGAGAGGAATGAGTGTCAACACGGAGGTGGTACTCACAATTGCACTTGTTTAGTGATACTTGTTTCACGAAGAAATAGCAAGTCACTGCTGTTCGCTCTCAGAGGAATTTTTGTATGAACAGAAAATGCAGGATACTCAGAATTCTGGTGATGCTCTTAAATGGAGATAACTGCTCTGATAGCAAAAGTGCAGAGATGTATGCAGCTACACTGTTGATTTCACATATTCAGTATTTGGTAGGTGACGATTTTCAGCGTCCAATAGAAATCTTTTACCATTTTACCACATGTCCTTACATTCTGAGTCTTAAAGCTTTTATCAAATACGTTAAACTGGAATATAGCACTTCTGCTATCCCCCATCCTTCTAGGTTTTTCCATTCTGATTTGTTTTCTAGAGATTCATTATTGCTATTTTCTAATCATACAACACTCTTCCTCATTTGAAATCCTGATTACAAATCTTATCACTAGCCTTGCACTTCATTTGCATGTCCTTTAAGATGCGAGTTGGAAGTTACCACACCTACTTGAGTCCTTTAAATTCTCAGTGTTTTGCTTCCACCTAGCTCAAAGTCATTTCCATCTTTTTTTAGCTCGTTCTTGTTAACCTTTCTACTTTAGCTCTATGTTCAGCATCATCATTCTGATGGAATACTGAGTCAGTATGCATCTAGTACTGAGATCAGAGATAGATTGTATTTAACCTTGATCCGTGCTTGCTTCTTAGTACCTGTATTTCTCTAATTCTTCTTCCCTTTGTATATTTGTTTCAGTTTGCTTACAACATATAATTTAGTCAAAGATCTGAAGAATAGGTAAGGAGGGAGGCAACCTTTTTATCCATAGAAATTCTAATATATAGCACACAGGTAGGCAGAGCATATCAAAACTCAGAATAGACATTGCTAAAGACCTTAATATTTCTGCCAAATGGATTTCCTCAGAAAATCCATTTGAGGAAAATTGTATGATAGAATAAGTGTTTTAGAATCAGCTTTATTATGGAATTAAATTTCATTTAAGATGTTGCAGTTATTTGCTTAGTATTTTGCCTTTTTTATGTCATATTATGCAATGAATGTTTCTGCAAACATCCTGAAATAATTGTTTGCTTTGTTATTGTTTTTTTTAAATTGGTGTAAGTTACTTATAAGTAAGTGATTGGTCTCCTTTTTCTAGATTCTGCAGTTTGTTTCAAAAACAGTATTATACATGAATAAGAAAACAAGTGTTTAGTAGAAGATCAACCATTTTAATTGATTTGAGAAATACCAGTCCAGGCCATTATAACCATATCACTGCATATACCTTTTCGCCCAGCCCCCTTCATTCTTTTCCCTTTCATTTCTGTAACAACTGTTTTCCTAAAAATAAAGGTGAGGAATAACTCGATCAAATATGATATAGAGTATTTCAACCAGAAGAGACAACATACTAGGGCTCCTCTATGTCTAAGTGAATTGGTTCTGTCACTTTCACACAGATAATTTACTTGTCTAAAGAGAAGAAAAGATCAGTATTTCTTCTTCTGTGATCTGTAGATTTGAATATTTGAGGAATAATTAGATTTAGGGAGGAGTATTTGATAGATGTAAAATCTTTAAAAAAAAAAAAAAAAAAAAAAAGGAAAAAAAACCTCCTGCAGACTGTTGAAAACTGTTCCCAAATAAAAAAGTTAAGCTCACTGTACTTTAGAGCACCTATTCCTGACCTTTCATAGGATGCCAATTTTTGAAGAGCTTTCAAAACTCTGATTGCAGGCTGCTTCTATAACTTCAGAACATTTTTGCTGGTAAGAGGCTGTGATTACTGTAAGGAGATGCATTATTGTGTTTGTGTGGAAGCAAATAAAACTTGACTAAGGACTTTTCAGATACAAACACAGATGTATTATTCATCTTGTATATTGGCTGAGAGAAAGAATGGAAGCATTGAAACTGACACTTTCCAGATGGGTCAAAGCCGTGATTAAAGAAACAGACCAGAAATCGGGGAGAAATGCCCAGCAGGATTGAAGTGCATTTATGGCATTCTCATGGGCAGACAGAAATGGAGCATTAATGACAAAATCTGCCTTGCAGCGGTTTGGGCGTCTGTCCATTCCTTTACCAAATGTTGTAAGTTGAACTTTTTTGTTTTTCAGTTGTTTCTTTCCATCCTTGTAATCTGCAGACAGCTCAGAACTTCTAAGTCTTGCCTATTAACTTTTATGATTTTAATTTTACTGTTATGCATCCCATCTTTTCACTACAGTCTGGAAATTTCCTTTGACTCAGGTCTGATAGATGCTTGTAACTGACAATGCAGTAGTTCTTTCTACTGGTAAATTTGATTTCTCGTAACAATGGAAATCATCAAATGAGAAGATGCCACTTCCTGTCTTGCTGACTTAAGACAGAAATAATTATTATGACCAACAGAATTTGGGAATACATTAAAAGTGTCCACAATCCTTTTATTCCTTTTCAATTTTTCCCCTCAATTCTTTTCCCTTTCTCGTACTCCTTTTCTATTTATACGACATACACAAAACCATTCACATTTTAAGGTTTTCCCACTTCTCCTTTTTCTTACCTTTGAAAAATGAGGGGAAATTGTGTGTCTAAGAAGTTCTGTGCTAGATCAGACAAAGCTGACCCTGATTCAGTGTCCTGTTTCCATCAACGGCCAATACTGTTCCTATTAGGAAAGGCCTCTGGTGATGCTTCCCTGCTTTGTTCTCTAGCCTTAGAGAACTCCAGGAGAAAGCTCAGATATACCATAGATAGTATTTTTGCATTTTAAAGTCTGTGTCAATTTTTGGTATCCATGGCATCCTGTAGCAAAATGTTAGGGAACTCTTTGCTGCAGAATGCTGTGAATACCAAAAATTTTAATTGTGTGCATTAATGAATGAAGGTTCAAAACAAAGGAAGCTAATTGCTAATTTTATGTAACTTATATAGCCCCTTTATTCAAGGAGACATTGAATATTTATTCCGTATTTACTCTCTTCAGAACACCCCTGAGATCATAAACCTCCACAGCATTGCCCTCAGTTGCCTTGAGAGGCAGTTAGATGAGTTTCTTTTCAGTTTCCCTCTGTCCTCTTCGATGCTAAGGAATCAGAATTGTACACTATTAAAAATTTTGGAGGGCCACTGCTATGTCTGTACCTACCTAACAGCCTTCACTATTGTAGTGTCTCAAAAGGATTTAGGAATACAACTGCTACTAACTAGGTAGAGACAAATTATTGTATGCATAGTATTTATATGAGAAAGGTATGGAGAAAATGTTCCCTTACTAAGTGAAAAATTCACAAACAGGCCTCCTGAACAGGGACTCTCTCAGGCTTTTTCCTTTCTAACCTAAAATGTTTTGTAGTGCCATTGTGTCAGGACACTAATCACACATCCTCAGAAAAGAGACACTTTGCCTGGACCTTCTCCAGGGTTTTAGAACTTCTAACCGCGCTCTGCAATAGCCTTCCTGCGAATTGAGCAGTATGCCAGTTTCTCAGTACAGGGATATTGATGTTAAAAAGCATAACAACTAAACTGTAGCAGCAGTTGGAGCCTACATTGAAGTTAGTTTGGGAAAGTTTACTTGGTGTTCATTTTGTTGCTAAGGGTTTCTGTTCTTTACATCAGGGTTGTTTCTGGGCCCACAGAAAATGGTCACCACACTTCCTTCCAATAGCAAACGTAACTGTTGCATTCCTTGTTTGCCAGCCAAGAAGATACTGCTAGGATATCAGTACCGCAAAAATATTACGGTTTTTCTGATGAGCTAAATTTTCTAGTTAACTGCTAAATAGCTGTGGTCTTTATGAATTTCCTGTTTTTAAGTGCTTCCAGAATATGAAAGAGGAGGTGGTGGGGAAAGAACAGAACAAAAGAAGGTATTAGACTTTCTCTGTACCCGGAAAACATATCTGAGTCATGTCAAATTTGGCCTGATAGTTACATGCTTATTACTGACTGGGTGTTTCTACACGTGCTTACATACTGCTACCATTAAGATAGCCAAAAAGTAACTCAAAGGAAGACATATATTAAGCAATTTGGGTTATCCTTGATTTGATTCTGTAATGACATGAGAAGGAACCAACTTTGCAAAATATGGAACACGTATGAGTCTTTCCTAAAGGTCAGAATATCAGTTCAAATACGTATCTGTAAGGTGTTACATTTAAAAAAGCAAATTACTCTTAAAACAAAATTGCTTAAAACAAAATTTATTTGTATTTCTACCTTTTTCCTGTTTAAAAATGCTTATTCTTTCCCATTTTAGTCTGGACACTAGGAATCCACTATACCTGTGTTAAATGTTGTTGATGCTGAAAGAAATGCACAAATAAGAGTTAGCCCTGCAACAAAGAACCAAAGGTTTCTGTGTCTTAAGACTCTAGTCCCTAAGAGGGAGGAATTGTTTTGCTTGCTTTTGAATCTTAGCTGATCAGCGTTGAGTATTTTTAGGCCAGTGATTGAATCAGAACCAGATATTCTCAGATGATTTATGTGTTCTTAAGACAGAATATTAAGATACAAGGGGTTTGTGTTTCTTAATAACATTAGCACTGTTCATTGGAAACAATGGCTAAATTTCCAAAGGGCCTCCTGTTTTAAGTGCTGTATTTTAAATAACTTTGATACATGATTACATCTGTAAGCATACATTTGGAAATGCATAGAGTGTGTGTGTATATGCACTACTTATTCAGATTATTTTTTGTCTGTAGATATTTGACATCTTTCTTCCTCTCTGTCCTAGATATGCAAGTTCTGCCATTGACCGTCAAGGAAGCACATCCATGAGGAAGGTAATGATTTATAAATGTACTTTAAAAAAACAAAAAATCCCAACAGTTCAATTCATTGTCATATTTTTTAAAGATACTTAAGACATCACAGACCTTGAAATTTGTCTATATTATGAAACATCTGAAAATAAAAAGTCAGGAATAAATTCCATATTCAGAAAATAGGTTACTGCAACCACAGCAGGTCAGTGTGTATGCAGTACTTTTAGTTAAGTTTAGTAGGAGCCTTAGTATGTCTTCTAAGGTATATACTGGTTTTGGGAGGAGAATCATAGAAAATGTCTAGGTCAGAAGGGACCTCTGGAGGGAAGGTTGCCCCGAAGGTAAAGAAAATTTTAAAAACTTTAAAAATATTTAAATAGTATGAATACCATGCTAGGGAGATATGGGATTAAGATTTTCAGAGATTTTTGTGGTACCAATTTTGAAGATCTTCAATGGAAAATATCTAGACATTATTTTATTATTTAGTATTTTGCAAATCTTTCATACAAAGGACAAACAACAGAACCTGCATTTATAGAATGCCTATTTCTTCATTCCAACTTAGCACTTCTTTGACTAAGTAGGTGCTAAATAACTTTTGAAAGTTGCCAGATGTCATTCTGCCTCCCAAATATTTACAAAGTGAGGCTAAAGACCAGTGACACTAGCAGAAGATGTATGACTAAATTTTCTGCAGTTTGTGAAAACCTGCAGTTGTGTTTATTGATATGCTGCCTCTATCTGCCAGTCCCTACCTTGCCTGCTGCCTCCACTGGAAAACACTGGGACCTGTGGCTGTTCCCAGGGACCCTGGTCCTGCAAATAATTTAATACACATAAACGGAGGAAATCAGCACTATGTGCCCTATGATTTGTGTACTTTGCTAGGGAATGCACCGATGGCCGTGTTTGGAAGTTGTTAATGGTTTTCATTAAAAACTCCTAAGGCTCAAAGTAGCGGAGATACAGGCAACGAGGTCTGCATTAATAGGCTTGGTTTCCTTCATCCTGACAGGTAACTGAATCTCTAGTCTCCAGGGCATTTTTTAAACATAGCATAACTTTTCATCTGGTGATTCTATGACAGCACTCCTACTACTACACTGTGATTATTTTGAGGTCTTGTTAATTTAGCTTCATGTAGCACAGGTTCAGTTCTATCACTTTATTTTTCCGTGGTGTGCTTCGTGTTGGGTTGGAGTGGGAGGGCGTGCATTTTGTTTAACATTCTACTTTGTGTTGTGGTTTTGAGATGAGAACTTAAATGCTGACAACCACAGTATGTTCTCACATCATCTGTCTGTTTCCCATAGCAACTCTGAGTCATTTTGAAGTTGCAAGTTCTAAGTGTTTTCTTAGTGTTTACCACAAAGTTAATTATATAGTAGTTCCTTTATCTCTCAGAATATGAAGCTTGAATTTTGTAAGTTAGCAGTGCTAATTAAGTACTGATCCCCAAGGTATTGCAAACCTTTCACTTTCTCTAGTTTTCTTGCTTTGAATACATTGTATGTGTGCACAAACAAAACATAGTAAGACTAATTAACTTTTGTTTTTAGAAGAGCTAATATTTTCAGCTCTCCTTGATTTATTGGGCTTGTATTTCCATTATTTTTCAAACTTTTATATTGAATGATGCATACCGGTTTCCAGTGAGTATCCTAATATATCCTCTAGTTTTTCAATTTTTCTTGCAGTTCTTTAAATGTAATCACATATGAAAACTGTAATTTAATTATAGGGTTTTATTTCATCACTATATTTTTTTAGCCTAAATTGTGGACAAATTTGGTGATCTCTTTTTCAGAAACAGATACCTGCTCTGTCCTAATGCATTTTTATACAGAAAGAGGAACATTGAACTGATTGCTTCAGTCACAGTCCCACAGAACTCCAGCTGGCACAATATGCCTGACCAGTACTGCTGCTGTGGCTTACAATACATCAATAAAGAAAACCAGTGTTGCTGTGCATCTTTAATACCTTCTCACAGACTTACTTTTGTTTTTTTCATTTTCTGACTTTTTTTTTACTATGTTTGCTATAGTACAGAAGCAAGCATTAATCTTTGTCTTCTCTGGTGCTCAAAAAAAAGAGATAAATTTGCAGCTATCGAGTAAATGGAGACTATATACTGTCTTATGGTGATACAATGCATATACACTTACAGAGCTTGTCACCTGTCAGAAATACAATATTTTTGTGAAGCATTCATATACTGTGACTGATTGGGAGAACAGTCTGAGATAAACAGAACACAGAAAACTGGTGTTCTCTGAGCCAGCTCTCTCAGGAGTCAAGAATTGCTCATTTCTGCAAGTCACTAGGAAACATTCATGCTGATCAATGCTGTAAACTGGCTAAATTGCAGAAGAGTTACAAATAGGTCTGTGCATGTGCAAAACAACTCCCCGCTCCTCCAATTTTATTTAAAATAAAATTTGCCTCTCCAATAATTGGAGTCCTGTTTTCAGCTGTTGCTTTTTTATAGTACTTAAGCTGTAATCCTTTGTTATCCTAAATATTAATTTAAATACTTTTTTTAATTCTAATCCTCAGTTATTTTAAATTTTAGTATTGTGACATTTAAACGCTTATTTAACATGTTGTACCAGAGTTGTTAACAAGGACTTTTGTAGCAGGTGTTTGCTTTTTGGCCGCATGGTGAGGAGCTGCCGTAAGGTAGGGTAAGCAGTCAGATGGTGTGTGGGAGAAGGTAATTATCTGTAGTCATACCACTAGTTAAGGTAGCATGGAGATATCCCTGTCAGTGACTGAGGTACCCTTCTTCTAGGCCCTCTACTGAGCTGAGTGTTATCTGTCACAAAGGAAAAATCAAGAAAATTAAAAAGATGGCCCTTTCTGTGCTGCCCTTTGCCTGGATCTGCTGGTTTATCACACTGTGAATGTCTGCTGGTGTTTCTACTGGTAATGGCAGCATCAGTTCCCAATCAGGCAGCTACTTCAGTGTGTTGACCTGTAAATATTCCCCTAGCATTTATATGTTTGAGGTACATCCTTACCATCTTGTGAGTAGTATCCCTTTTTTAAAAAGGTTTAAATAATTAGATGCTTTTAGGTTTTTTTTTAAGAATCTGTAATGATTTTATAATGCAGCCACAAAAGAAAGAATTTCTTTTTTTCTCCTCAGAGTTATTCTGTCAACCTACCAACCTAACAAACTTAATTGTTTCCTACGGTTGGAAACAATTAAAGAACTTGACTTCAACGTCATTGAACACATGACTTTACACATTAACTATATAATGTTTGTGGTGGATATTTCTTTTTGAATGAATATTTGTATAACTATCTCATGTATACTTACAGCAAACTTCAAGTATCATTCATTTTATTAGGTCATTCATATGAGTTTATATCCTTAGTTTTCAAACTACTGCATAACCACTCATGCAAAGAATCCTTAATGATTTGATTGCAATGGTAATTAATAACTGAAAAAAAAAGGTATTTTAATTTACAGATTTAGCACTGTGTTGTTTTCTTTATGATGTTTATAACAGCAGTAAGAGAAAAATGCCAAAAATGAGATCCTGTGATAACTGATCCTATGATAACTAACCCTAAGATAACCGCGGAGATGGTAGTGAATGCCAGCTGTTTCATGTTACTACTATTACCTGCGTTGGTTTTTCATAATTTTTTTTTTCCTTACAGTCATTCCATTACGCTTCCCTCAGGGTAAAAAGCAGAAAATGGTCAAAAGGTAACTTATTTGAATTAACATTTTGAAACTAGTAAATGAGACTTCTTCTCTGATAATAAGTGATCTGGATCAAATGCCAAAGTTCAACTTAATTCAGATATTTCTAAATTTCATAGTAAACACCAAAGTAAAATTCCAAATAAATGTGTTATAAGGTATAATAGACTCGGTGGTAAAATTTCCTCTGACTTAAGCAGAAGAAAGGTAGTATCTGTATAGTTTGCTATTTCCCTCTGCTCTCTTTCTTTATCTATTCATGGCCTATTTGAGACCGTTAAAACAATGAACATATGAAAGATAGTTACAGTATAATAAATTCATATGAAAGTATATGACCAGTGAGCTCTCTTTATTCTGTTTGTTGGTTTAGTCTCCTTCCTGTGAGAATTTTCCTTTTATTGTACTATACGTTTTTAATACTTCTAGACCTGACCAGGACACAGCACAGTATCTTATTTTAAAAAGGGCAAATTGTCAAGAACTTGCTTGTGGAATGTTGCAGAACAAAGGATGGTGTTTTGTTGTTGTCTAAATTTCTTCACTGTTTCACAGCTGTAGGACAAATATAATTCTTGTAGCAATAACTTGATTTTCCACAGAAAAATGTCTCATATCTTAAGGAAATTTCCTACAGAGTCTTTTTCAGGAAAAATTATATCATCATTAGGAAAAAAATGTTCTTATTGATATTTACAAGGCACACTAAAATTTTAAGCCTTTCAATTAGGAAATATTGAAATAACAACAACAACAAAAAAAACCCCTTTTCCTGGTACTGCGCCTTTAAACAGAATGCAGTAAAGTTAAAATATTGTTGTTCAGTTAAATTTAGGATAGAAGGAATGTAAGCATGTGCATTTTTATGGAAGTGGATGATCTTTCTTTTTTATTGACTATAAAAATTGAGTTTAAAAATTCCCAGAATTTGACAGGCCTTCTACTGCTAAAAGTAATAACAGAAGATACACGGAAGAAGTAGCATTTATATCTGTACACAGATTGTGTTGTACTCTGAGTTTCAGATTGAGGGCTAAATGAATAGTTTTACTTTGGAATGATGATGCCCATCTTAATCAGATAGAAATGCAGCCCCAAGAGGAATGAACCCTCTAGAGATTAAATAAACCATTACATAAAACAGGTCCTTTTTACTTTGTATTCGTGCTGCAACCAAAATTGCAGAGCATTGTTGAATTTGGAAATTGTTCATTCAGTCTCCTCTCCCTGAAAGTGGAGAGGATTTGGCTTGAAGGATTTTGAATTGAATCATCATTAAAAATTAGTGGTGTGTTTAGATTGAGAAGAATAGTTCTTTCACTCTTATTCAGTGAGATGTCTCACACTGTTGTTGTGTCCCTAGGGAGCTCTCTAACAAGTGGGAGCAGAAGACGGATTTCCTGCAAAGACTTGGGGCATGGAGATTGTGAAGGCTGGCTGTGGAAGAAAAAGGATGCCAAAGGTTATTTCACACAGAAATGGAAAAAGTACTGGTTTATTCTGAAGGATTCATCCTTGTACTGGTACACAAACCAGAATGTAAGTATACTCCATGTTTGAAGAAAACCAAAATTAAACCTTAAGCTTTATAATTCTTTTGAATAAAGTCTATTTTTACTACATGGTAGGATATGTTAGCGAACTGCCACTTTCATTGCCCAGCCTAAGTCACTCTAGCTGGAAACATTTCCATTGAAATTATTTTTTAAAGTCTCCAAAGTCCATGTCCAAGCTTAATAAAATAGGAGATGTTCACAGCACTCTTAAAGAAATGACTACATCAGTAGTTAATACTTTTCCACGGATATTATTTATTTGGACTAACGCAGTGTTCACACGCAGCTCTCCTTAGTTTCAGTTGTGTGGGGAGATGTATACAGCGTAACCATTCATGTTGGTTAAGCATTATGTGAAGCAGATGTGAAAATCTGAATTTATAGATGTCTTTATCTGAAAGTTATTCTTATATAGATGTTCCTCTTGCTTTTTGCTGAATTAGTCTGGAGTTTGCAGTTTCTCATGTGTAAAACGCTGTTCTTGGCGAAACGTTATTGAAAACCACTGGGCCTACACTTGTGCAATCTGCATATGTGTAGGAAAAAATAATGGAGGGGAGAAGCCAAAAATCGTTAGACTGCTATTCTTCCATTTGTATGCATTGAGCCTCAGTGCCTGATCTAAACTGTCTGTGTACAGCCTGCTTTGATTACTGATATTTTAGTACATATTTTCCATTTTCTTCAAGAGGACAATTTTACTAGCATAATTATCCTCAGTTTTAGTATTCTCTTGTCAGCCCCAAACAGTATTGTTTCCGGCTGTGGATGATAAAGGCCTTCAGGTCTTGTGTTGTACGTTTCGTTTGTTTGACATTGTTACATGCAAGGTGGTAGTCATTATGTGTCCCACTGATTTTCAGTCTGTTGTTTACAGCCAAGCCATAATTCACAGTACGCTTGCTAATACTTTTCAAAAATCTGACTGGTGTTAATATGTCTCCTTGCTTTTCCTGCTAAATTACTTCAATAGAAGCAAAAAGTGACAAGAGATACTTTCTAGTTATTACTTTTCCATTTAATCACTGGTGAGCTCACTGTAGGAACCCCCTCAATTATTATTAGCAGGGCAGATGGTCTGCACAATCGTGACTTTAAAAGGAGGCATCCACAAAACAGTTGTAAAATGTAGACTATATGATGACAAAACTGAGAATTCTTCTCTGTAGTCACTGATGTCTTGAATGCTATTTTAGGTGCTGTATTTGGTGCTGAAAGGTTTTCTGTAATCTTCAGCAAAGAGGAATTAGGATGACTGCACCTCCTTTAAGAAACTGTCAGTTTAGTTACTTCATAAAAGTTATTAACATTGTATGATGAAGTAAATACATTTTTTAAAGTAAAAACATTATGGGGAAAATATGTTCAGTATTTCAATTGATCGGATGGTTGTTCTTAGTGTAAGATCCAAATGGCTACTGCTCACTTCTCTCTCCTTTAACTCTATGTTCTTCTTCACCATCACTTTCTCTTCTCTTTTGATAGGATGAAAAAGCAGAAGGATTCATTAGTTTACCTGAGTTCAGGATAGATAGAGCAATTGAATGCAGAAGAAAACAGTAAGTAATGTGTCAATTGCGTTTATAAATTAAAGGATCCCTCTTGGAAGTATAATATATATAGTACTGAAAATTTGCAAAGCCCAGAGAAGGAAGTTACACAGAAAACCTTGAAATCTGTAAATAATACATAATAGGTCCACTTAAGCTTTAGTATTTCTCTTTATTATAAGAGATACCACTTAATGTAAATTCCATAAAGTGTCTTACAAAGAATAGGATAACTCTTTGGCCAGCCTTCCAGATAGCCCAGTTACAACTTCAGTTAAATAAGTAAAGCAAAAAAACAATGAACACATTAGCCAAGAGATAAAACTTTCTTAGGTTCAGTATGGTCATCTTGACAAGAATCAAGTGTGCAAGAAACAATTACCATAGGAAATACCATTAAAAATATCATAGCAAGGGATGGTGAATATAATGTCCATTTTCTCCTTTATGGAGGAAGCGTGCATACCCAATATTGTGTTATTCTCAACTGCTAAAATATTTAGGTTCTGTATGCAAAATGAACATTGCATTATTGCTTATGTGCATATCGCTACTACTGCGTTATGCTCCCAGTAAAAAGCATATGCTAAGCTTTACCACACTTAAGGCATATTTAATAACAGATGCTCACTGGAAATTGTTTGCAAGCAGTGTTGGGATTGGAATTCATAGCTGTCAAACAGCAAGTTTAACAGAGCAATTCTAATGCTTCGAGACTAGCACTTTGCCCATATCTCCTGAATTATTTGCATGTGTCTTCTGTATGGTGCACCTGGGTTTTTAAAACTTGCTGCCATGAGGAGCTACATAGAATAGCATTAAAGATACTCTCTTACTAAAGCTTTCCTAGTTATAACTAAGTATTCTGAATTTTTGTTGTGCTCTTCTGATGACTAAATGCAGTTTTGTTCTGAGGAATACGAGTCCTACAACTATGAACACGTGTACAGTAAAAACACTGACGATATGAATTACAATAGAGACTGCTCATCAGAAAATCAAACCTCTTCAATTGCTTGTTCTTGTCTGGAGGTATTATTACTGTCTGTCTGAGAATTAGAAGACGGTGCATTTATACTTCTATTACTCCTTTCAGCTGAGGGTATCACTATAGAAATTAAACATGAACTGAGCACTATAAATTCCTCTGAGGAATGAGCAGATATTAATAAGGACAAAAATACAGGAAAAATAATACCCTTTTGTTAGAATATAGAACACTTAACAAATTTCAGTGAATTAACCAAGATCAAACAGAAGGTCATTGTGCACAGCTAGAAATAGCTTCCAGAGCTTTGCTCTAAGCATTAGAGCACATTTCCTCAGAACACTTCTTAGAGAACAATTTCTGTAGGGTATATGCATAGGAAAAAGTCCGATTAACTAAAACTTCGCACACTACTGAAAACTGAGTACCTTCAGGCTTTGAATCCTTTCAAAAAGAGGTAGGTCCAGGGGTAAAAGTATAATGAAGACATTAATAGTATTCCCTTTGTTCGCTGAGCTGAATTTCCCTGTGATTTCTTCCTTCATGCACTATCATTTATATATTTCCCCCATCATAAAAACTACACCTTACATTTGCTACTATTTTACCTGCCTCTCTGAAAACTGCGGAGAAAGTCAATCCAGTGTTACGCTCACTTACATTTCAGTATATCCAGCATATGTGAATGGAGGGCCCTGCTTGTGTTACAGCCAGCTCTAATCCACAGGCTCTGTAAGGGCACTTCTAAAGCACTTACCTCTCTTCTGTGTTGTCCTACCGAGGACGGGACTGAGCATGATTGCCATTGCCTGATTCCACTGAAAAGCTCATGGTTCTGGTGAGCCTAGGGACAACTTCCTGTGGTTTGAGTCTTCTGCATTCCTTTTACAAATATAATTAAGGTGATGGTGACCCGTTTTGACCCAGCATGTTCTGGAAAAGTTCTAACTCATGCTTCTTTATTCTCTCTGCTAGACTACAGGGAAACATTTCAGTTAGGATTTCCTTGCCTCCTTTTCAGAGAGCTAGTGAGAGACAGATTTTACAGGATCAGTTCTCGCTTCTTTCCTCTTTAGGATATCTTTTTCATTTGATAGTGGGATTTTAATAGGTGCTGGAATGTAACCTAAAATTCGTTGCAAGCTTGAAATCTGAAAATATAAATCTGGTTGTGTTCTTACTCACTTCTATATGATTAAGTCCATTTTAACATTAATGCAAAAGCTAGTAAAGCAGTTACCTTGACAGTTAATAAGGACAGAGGAAAGAAACCTAGTTCTTTCTTTTTTTTTTTTTCTTTTTGGTAGGTTAATTTTTTTTTAAATTAAAATTGCCTGAAAAGTACACTTAGTTTTTAGTGCATAAAGAAGTCCAGCTAAAATCACAGTGTTAGTTTCTTTCAGCTCTCTCAAAAGCAAAACTAAGAACCTTTTGGGACTCAGCTTGGGTTTCCCCTCAAATCTCTGTTATTTTCAGAGCCATCAGTGTGAAATGTTCAAAACTTATTGAACAAAACAATTTAAAGTCTTACTAGAATAATTAATAGATTTGTCTTTTCCACTGTTCTGTCGGATGGAGAATGCTGTTTTATAGAATGACTGTTACTGATGTCTGTAGTATACATTGAATGAAATAACCTTAAGAAAGCTTTCACAAGAATATGTAGTAATTGCATGCATTATTCTGTATGGTTTGATGATTTGCCTCACTAATGCATTTAATGCAGGTACCCTGATTATTATACGAATCATGGCATTATCTCAGACTGGTTTAGCTCTCCAGGCTATATTTGGATGTAGAATGACCTTGTCCCTGCGAGCAGAGTTTTCTTGCGTTGACACTGAAAAACTTTCCACTGCTTTTAGGCAACAACTGCATCTTCATGATTAAAAATTATCATACTGTATTACAAATCTTAGTTATTTAAGTTTGTGTGATGTGGCATGAGTATCATGTTATTTTCAAAGATACTGATAATTATAATGCCCCATGATGAAGTTGATCCACAAGACTAAAGATTAATGGAACGACATATATAATGAATCATTGTTAAGTAGTGCTTTGCCTGGACTTTCAAAAATCTCCACCTAGTGAAAATTTTCATTGCATAATTAATGCAAATTTAGGTCTTAAATTTATAAGAGCATATTCCATACTGTTGGTGCTTCATATTGAAACTGTGCAGTCAGAATGCTATATACATGTCATTGATATAGGTAGACATGAAGTTATATCTTAAAGGTTGCTACAGTTTACGTAATTTTTATTACTTCTTCTGAAATGAACTTGACAGTCTTGGTAGACAGCAAACCAAACTTGAGCCACCAGCAGGCCCCCACAGGAAAGAAGGCTAACAGCTTCGTGGCCTGTGTTAACTGGAGTGCAGCCAATAGATGAGGGAAGTGATTATTCCCTTTTACTTGGTCCTCATTACACCACATCTAGATTATTGCATCCAGTTTGGAGCTCTCCAAAACAAGCCACAGGTAAAAATATAGGTATCGTTCTTCTGCATTATTCATATTTGTCTATAGATCTAGAATTATTTCCCTGGAGACTTTTCTGCAGTTCTTAATGCTAGTGTATCCAAATGCTTCTCTAATAATAGTCTTTGTGACCCTTCTGGGAGATGAAGATGGATGCATTGTCACGTTTTGCAGCCCAGAAACAGAACTGCAAAACATTTAAATCAAAAGTTTCCACAGAATTGGGATCTCCATTTCACAACAATAAAGACCTGTTTTCTTCAGAGTATGTAAATATATAACAGTACAATACATTATTGCAGCTGTAAGTGCTCTCCATTTCAGTAAATTATCAGAACATCAGACAAAAAGATATTAAGGAACGTTCATGTAGTAACCAATTACTAAGTTTGTTTGCTGTGACTTAGCATGTGAGAACTCCTTTGCATAAGCAGGAAGACCTGCAGCATTTAACCGATTTATCCTTGAAAAAATTCTCGCTCTCTGCATTTTATGACACATTCACAAATTCCACAACAACTGAGTCAGGAGTCCTACAGAAAGTAGCCTTATCTGTTGCGTAATCCTGATTCACCTCTCTAGCAAGTCCACTCTGTACCTTAATTGAGGTAGGGTTCCTGTGAGAATGTAATATTCAAATATGTAGTCATAGATTGTATCACATTACAAGACCATAGTGGAGCCAAATTTAAGTTGTTGATCACACTAACTCTGACATATTCTAACTTTTAAAAGGTTGACTCTGAAACCCCAATATTGGCATTTTAATGCTTTTAGGTATGTAAATTTCCTGTCTAGGAAAATAATCCTGTTAGAATATCACATGATGGAGTTTCTGCTTGTAAATAGGATTAATCAAGAGGATTAGAATCTTTAGATCCACCACATAATCCTCTCCAATTCAAGCCAATACTTAAATCTCAGAACTGGAAGATGGTTGGGCAAATGGAACACTAGAAGGTGGAGATGCTACACAGAGTTCAGAGCAACAGAAAACAGGGTGCTGGCATCGCAGCAAAAAATACATCCATGAAAATAGCATATGATGCTTAAATAGTATAACAATGCAGGAGTATTTGTTTAGTAATGGCTTTCTATTTTGAGTATTAAAAATTAAGTTCTGTAAGGAACTTCTGTAAGGAGGTATAGTATTTGTTAATTACTGTGTAATTAACAACACGGAATGTACCCCTGTAATATATGTGTGTGTCCATAAAGACGTATACAAAACTATTTTGCATTTCTTATTCACCGAGAGATATCATCTGTTTTGCTAGAGCAGCTGGAGTTGCTGCTAGTCAGCTCGTATAAGGAGAGCAAAAACTTTTGCATTAAGAAGTAGGAGCGTAAGAACGATAAGGATATTTGACACTAAAATCCTATTATACTAGTCGGGTAAAAGAAAACATAAATTTGAACAGCGTATACTTAAAACTATATTTATATAATGATCAAACTCTCTTGCATTCAAATCTGAACATTCAGTACGTATATTAACAAGCATATGCCATCTAGTGGGCATCAGCAAAGTTTCCTCCCTATCCGGGATTTCTCATGTGCTCACTATTTTCGATTGCAAAACACAAGTAGCTAGGGAGATGAGGATCTGCAGTTGCAATTATCAAAGTCCAGATGCCAAACCAATACTTAAATGCCTCTCAAGTCTCTCTTATGGAATTAAGATGTTTTATGAGAAACCTCTGTGCAAAGCTAAACTTATCCTTAATATACTTCTAATCTCATAAAAAAGGAAGCTGCACATAAATACAACTCTGCTGTTGTCTCATTTTTCTGTAGAACTTTTGTTAGGAAAGCCTGTTACTGCACACATTTGTGTTAATAATATAGGTAAGAAAATCAGTGTGCCCAAGTGAAGCTTCTTCAGCTTTCATTTTTGTCTCTGAAAACTGCAATAAATCATAGTAATTAATAAAACACTCATTTGCATTTAAGCTATTAATAGTAGAAACGTTGCATCACAGGTTTTTCATAATGCCATGTGTAATGATTCCTAATCTAATTCTTACATCTGCTAATTACTATATAAATGTCAGTATTTTAACGTAAATGTTATGAATGATAGTGTGGGGTTTTTTAACATTTGCCAACTAATCAAAATAATAGTCTTTAATGCTCTGAGTTTGTGGTTTCCTTGACAGCAATACTCCTTTTAATTATATTCACACCCAAAAAATGTAAAAAATATGATTATTGTTCTTAGCAGTTTTCAAATAACTGCTCAACTGAGGGAGAGCTTAGGGATTATACCATATAAAACCATGAATAAAAAGCATTTTTATGTGAACTATCATCACCCATGCTGTAAGCCTTTGAGCTTGATTATTATCTCATTCATGTAGTCTGAATGGACTACAATGCAATGTAGTGATGTCTGTATATGGCCCGTCTAAAGTGAGAATCAGATCTTGTCTCATGAAATCAGTAATATAGAATCGAATTGCACTGGCCAAGTGGCTGGTGAAGGAACTGACATGTGAGGAAGGAGAAAGAATGCACAGAGCAATGTCAGCCTTACAGCTACCTGTTGTCATGCAACTACTCAGTACCTCAGGTCAGTGTAGCCAAGAATATAGTATACTATACTACTAATATTGTTCTAGTTACACAAGTGAAACAGTACAGACTTTTAAAAATAAGTTAAACCTGTTGTGATATGCTTTTGGCACTATTCCAGTGATTTCTAGTTTTACTGACACTTTTCAAAGAACTTCACTCTATAAATTAACGTTTGCATAAATTTAAAATCACCAAAGGGGGAAAAAAACCCCAACCCACAGCTATGACTTCTTGAATCAAAAGCAATCTGTGAGAACAGACTGTGCAATAAAAAAAATTAGTGAGATACATGTAACTGACCATGAACTATAATGTAACAAGAAATATAAGGTTTAAGTCTAAATATTGGCAACTCTGTTATTTGCTAGGTGGCAGATGAAGAAACATTAGCTATTAATGACTCATGGTGAATGCAGAAAAAATACAGAAAAGATTAGTAGATTAAGATGGAAAGTACCTGGGATATGTTTGGGTTTAGAGTAACTTGACAAAGCAATTGCTGGAATTAGAAGAGTTAAATAGCCTTAAAGAGTTAAGGCTATTTAAGGAACTTCTTTATTATTATCTACTTCCAAACAAAGCAAACCTGCCACTTATATTCCCTAGAACTCTCCATATGATTCTCTGAAGCTCAAATTGAATGGAAATTATAATTAAGGATTAAAGAAATGTTGTATTAAATTTAGGAAACATTAATTTATTTAAGCTTATTCTAGAGATCTTACAGGCTTATGACTAAGTCAAGAGAATTTGAGCGTGCTGTATTTTTAATGTCTTCTCCAGTTGAATGCAATTACGGGGTGGTTATTCATCTTTATATTCCTTCTCTTCTCATTTATTAATGTAAAATAAAATTTTGGATAAATTCATGTATATCTTCAGAATCAAAATTACAATAAAGATATGAGACAGTTATAACATGTAAGTTGGCAGTCCTCTATATTTCTTTGAGCAGGACACAAACCACAGTCATCTAAATATATGAGAAGAGGTGGAGGGATCAAACTCTTATTCCTTTAGAGATCTTTGGAATACAACTAGTATGAACTCAAATATACTCAATAAGATTTTCAAATTCACCCAAGAAGTTTTTAGATGTGTAACATCACTGGTTATTGAAAGGATTTACATTTGTAAGTCATTCAAGGGCTTTTGAAATTTTTACAAAGTACCAGTTAGGTTCTCAAATGTAGATGTAAAGATTCAGACTGAAGATTCAGAATGCCTGTGAAACCTGTAACATGCTGAAGAAGCATAGAGCAGGTCAGTCTTGTGTATTTGTAGACAAACTGTTTAAAAGAAAAGGTATTTTTTTATTCTTTGTGCTTATTTTATAGTGCCTTCAAAGCATGCCACCCCAAAATAAAGAGCTTCTACTTTGCAACAGACTGTCTTGAAGAAATGAACAGGTAAGTTATGTTTCCTCTTTATCATGGTGTATTCTTTATCATGATACTCCAATAATGTTTCAACTCAGATAGAAATATACTCTTGGAGCATGATGTAATGCTGATTGATAGTGTTCTCAGTATTTAGTCCACTTAGCCCTCCATTAATTTTAGTACATACATTACATTGTGTGGCTGACTTTGCTGAAAGTTTCTGTTATGTCACGCGTCACAATTCTTCAGAGGTGTATTAGGAAAGTTAGTTGTGTTGGTCTCATCTACATTCATTAGAATTTTTGTTTGTTAATGGGCATGAAGTTTATCACACTTCTAATTTTTGCTGATCAAGGCTAGAAATACTAATGTGGGATAAATGTTTCTGGTATATAAAAACAATGCATACATACCAAAGCTCATACCCACATGATGGGATAAGATACTTTAAAGTTAGCTCTACTGACAATCCACAGTAACATCACATGACCTAAAACCAGAGAAAAGCAATTTGAAGTAATTTTTTTAACAGGAATGGGATTGAACTAATGAGATGCATTTATTTTTCATGCCAGAAATTGAAAAACTTTCTTTCCCCTCAAGAAAAAACCCCAACAACAACAAAAATCCCAGTAGTAATTGATTTTATTCATCACATCGCTGTCCCAACACGGAACAGAGGCTAGCAGAGTTCAGTTGTTGGCATTGCTGTGTGGTTTTAAGTGTCCTTGGATGTGCTGGGAGGGCATTCAAAACTTGTCTGGACAAGGCCCTGAACGACCTGATCCAACATTAAAGTTGGCCCTGCTGTGGGTGGGGTGTGGGAACAGATGACCTCCTGACATGTCTTCTAACCTAAATTACTCTGTGCTTCTATTTTGTGATTCAGTGATGAAGGCAGAGGTTAGATAAAGGTGGGGAGGTACTTTTGATCCTCAAAGGCAGAGTCAAATGCTCTACCTCCTCCTGTTACTTCGGTAATCTGTTTATTCCCAGCTGAGGTAAAAAGCCAGGAAGGACACATGGGACAATGTTACCATACTCTGAAGTCTTAAATCTTTCCTGGCATAGGCTGCTGAAACTTTGAGATTTAGTTAGTTCTTTCTGTTCACGGACTTAGAAAGACACAACTACCTCAGGATACAGCTGGACTTCTTTCTTTGGAATACTAATGTCTAAAAATTATTTTTAAATTGAACATTTATATTCTGTGACTTACATGGCCCTTCAAGAAATACTGCATTGATGTATAAGACTGGCTGTATTAAAACAGTTCAGGCTAGTTCATCATCCACTGATGATGATGATGAGGTTCAGTTCTCAGGAGTATCTCGCTGTGGCTAGCTGTCATTTTTAGGATATAAATTTGCTGAAAAATATTTTTTCCAATGTTGTTAATGTTCCATTGTTCAGTTATGTAATGTGACTGAGATTTGTTTGCTCCAAAACTGAAGTGAGGATCTTCTGCTATTTTTAACTATGCATGGTTTCTCCCTTGCTTTTAGCTACTTTGATAGCTATGATTTGTTGAAGTGCCATTGATCATATCTTTCTATTATACCATAAAATGTTCTGACTCAAGGAAAACCAGGAAGTCTTGACATACACTCAATAAACTGCTCTTACAATATTCATTGATTTTTCTACGCTGGGGAGCCAACGAAGCTGTCTTTATGACGGTTTACAGCCTTCGTGGAGAGTAACAGTTGGAAAGGTGCCAGGATGTATTTTCATATCGTACCACCATGTTAGTTTAGAATGTACGAGAGCCTTTTTCATGACTTTTTGGGTCTGCTTCCCATGAGAGAAGATAAACGGTGAACTTCCTCTTAAAGTCTTTTTTGCAGTATTTTTCCTTCAGAAATGCTCTTCCTGTAGAGTAATTATAATTCACTCCCCAGCCCAAATGGTGGATTACTATGCTACCTCTGTAAAATCCCTGGGCATCCCCTGCAGCATTTTACATGCTTCCTGAAATTCCTTCTCCCAGATATCCTGTGTGAAGTTTGAAATGAGCAAGCAAGATTCATAGATGAAAAATGCATTTAAAATACTAATTTCACAAATCTCTGTCTTCCCAGCAAACTGCTAACCATGTAATCTGAGGAAATAGGGCAAATACTCTGCATGGTATCTCACAGTCCTGCTGTCACCACAAAATTTAACTGGATTTTCTATGCTGACAGAAGGGTAGATCTTTCATGCTGAAAAGTAAAGGAGTTCTAATATGGAGAGGAACATAGCATTTCTTTATTCGTTATGTGGGGAAAGTATACCCTTTCTTCAACTGCATTTACCACCAGCTTTTGTTTTAACAGCTGTTTTCACAGTTTCTTACTTCAGATTCACTGTTTAATGATTTTTTTCCACTCCAGAATATTTTAATCTGCCTTTAACACTGCATTGGTGTTGAAAGAATTGTATACCAATGGGTAGTAATTGATTTGCATGTAGCAGCTAGAGTTACCCTGTTGCAGCTGAATTTTGCCTGCTGTGTTGCATGGTGCAGACAGACTTCCGTTTGCAAAATTAATGCTCATGCTGGTTTGTCAGGTCTTACACGAGCATAGTTGTGTTCTTAGAAATGAATTAATAATGGAATTGATGAGCTCATCTTTTGCTTGCCATGGTCACGAGGTACTCCAAGCTTGCTAAAGGCCTTATTTCCCAGAAGTGCTTCATCTATTACCATACCATGCATAACCTGTTTATCGCTTTAATATTCCTAAGGAAATTAGCATTGAATTTAATATTCAGCTGTTTTACAATATCTACTTTATTTAAAACTTTCATGTGATGGAAGTATGCAGTGCAGTTCATTTACAATCTCCTCATGGACTCCAAATATTAAATTTAAAAAAGTTCCTATTTTAAGCTGAATAATTTGATCACATTTGATTTTAGTAACTGGGTTAACTTGGCAATTTTAATAACTCCTATAAATCTTTTGCATTCATTCAAAAAATACAACAAATATCTGCTACCCACTGAAACAGAATGATGATTGATTTTGTAGGGGTCACTCCCAATATTTTCCAAGTAAAGCCCTGAAAGATTCTAACACAATGTTTCTCTTAAAAAGAAACCGTTTGAAAACTGAAGTATTCTGAATTGAATCTCTATTGATTATAAGTGAATTTCAGGCTGCATATCCTCTGTATTTTAATGTACGGAATATAACCAAGTGAGTTACTCAAGGCTTTCCCTAAATCATCCTGTTTATTACTAATGTTCATTCAGCTCTCTTCCTTAAATTTTGGGCATCTTAGGCCCCTTGACAGATCTTGGCCAAATCAGATGGTGGGCCAGTATTAATGCATCTCTTGCAGTTTTAATTTACTTTCAACCTTCACTTACAAATCCGCTAACCCCTAAGAAAAGATCTTGGCAACTAAATATTTCAGACATAATGCCCCTATTAGACATTGCCCCTCTTCCACAAGAGTTCCTGGAGAAGTGAGCAGGAGAGTAATCATGTCAGATCTGTCTGTCCTAATTTAACAGTTCTTTAACAAATAGAGCTGAGCAGGTTATTAAAGAGCGCTTACTCCTCAGTCCCTTACCCGATAAAAAGCAAGGAGATAATTCTGCAGAACATGAAAGGTACTTTTCAAAGAGAAATCCGTGAAACGGAGACTCCCAATGGTGGTGTAAGTAAACATAAACAGCAGGTTTTCCCCTTCTTCCTTTGTGTTCCTATAAACTTGTTTCAAATCCAGGAAAAATAGTCCGTGCCCGATGCCACTTCTGTCCTCTAATTTATTGTTCTCATATAAAAGCTCATAAGTTGCAGCACAAGTAAAACCATTTTCTGATCAGAATTAGCTGCGGGCCCCAGGGACTGGATGAAGCCATGGTGTATACGGGAGTGAACAGTGCAATAGCAGAGCTGCAGTGCTCGGTCTGGGGAAAATACTACACCAGGCAGTACTAGTACAGAGCTGTAAGTCTTCAAAATCTTTTTTTGGCTAGCCACCTAACTCCTCCTTTCCACGGTTTATGGACTACTTGCCATAGACTTGTGAACTACCATTTCCCCCATAATACAGTTGGAGAACCACTGGCTTGTAGCATTACACTAAAGGAGCTCAAAGGAGTTTACAATACACAATTGCAATTATCCAATACGTAATCCAAATTAGCATTTAGGTGTGAATTTATCCCTAATGCGCAGGAGTTAGGATTTGCATTGGTTTTCTGTGCTAGTTTAAATTACAAAATTAACTTTATCAAATTCTGCTGTAAATAATACCATTGTGAATTGGTATAGTTCTTCTGGGAGTCAAACAGTTCAACTGCATTTAATACAGCAGATTTTGTGATTACAGTGCTGTACCTCTCCGTGATGAATGAACGTGCATTACAGTCACACATTGTGATGTTATACTGGAGATACTAAGTTAACACTCCAAAATCTGAAGTTTTTAGTAATAGAAATAAGTAATAGCATAATTAAATGAGTTGGGCATTTAACAGTATTGTTTGGCCTATGCGATCTGATTTCTTTAAGAGTATGTGGAAGTAGAATTACATAATTTCACAATAAATCATCCCATCTCTTAAAAAAAAATTCCGCTCTAAAACCCCAAAAACCCCACCCATACCTTGTCAGGCCATACTAAACTCAGTTCTCTTGCTCATAAAGAATGTTTCATTTCTCCAAAGCTTTATTTTGGGCCAATCATTGGGTGAAAGCTAGGGTAAAAGCTTGAATAACTGAGTAAAATTACAGCATGCATTAAATGTTAAGAAATCCTGGCTTGGATTCACTTTTACAGCTTTTCATCCCTTACCTGTACTTTCGTAAGAATTCTGGAAAGGCTATCTGGAGAATAATACGTGGTTGCACATGCTGAAGCATATGTAATGTCAGAGTCAGTGTGGGAAGCGGTAGGTGCATGCAGCAGCTAGTACTTGCCTTTAAGTGGATGCCCAGAAAGTTTGGTGAATTATCCGGAGTAATATGGTAAATCCAATAGGACAAGGTTACAGTAGGATGAAATCTGGTAGCTGCATTTGACTAATGAAGAAAACATCTTATTGTCATCTTAACAGATTCCTTTAATTATCAGCTTGAAAATCCAAGCTTGACATAACAATGACTATTCCTTTCTGATTTGCCTGAGCAGTGTCAGTGCTGCCACAATGTGTTTGTAAATGTGTTTGAAAATTTGCAAGAGGAGTTCCAGTCGAGTGAGTTTTTGTGACTGCTTTGGTAGATTTCCTTAGCGTTTATTATTGGTTTTATCTGAAATTATAGTCTATCATAAAGTTATTGTGTGCATATTCTCTATAATACACCGCTATATTTATACAGTAAGATGCTATTTCATTTGTTACCAGAAGGGTAATTTATTTGCTACAGAAATAGTGAATTTTTTTGTCTATCACCCACTGGGGGGAAAAAAAAACCCAACAAAACAAAACACCAAAGCAGACTTCTGACTACAAACACAGTTGTGCATTTGGCTGACAGGGTGAAGTTAAAAAAAAAAAAAAAAAAAATTCCCATTAAGTGCATGAAGTAGATGCACATGCAAAGAGGGCATGAATTGCCGTGGTTCACTTGTCAACTCTTAAGCTGTCTGGGGCTTTTTTCATATTTTTCCAGCCTGACAAATCTAAGAAGACAATGCATGAAACAAGATCAACAGAGTCATGTCAAATTATCAAATCAGAGAGTACTTAGAGTTTATCCCATGAATTATTTTACTTAAGAAATTCCAGCAACTGTGACAAATAAAATAGTAGAAATACAGGCTGCTGAGAGCTGATATATCTGGGGAGATGAGCTCATTGAGAAGACTCTGCTCAGTGTTATATTTCACTGTGAGACATCAGTTACATGTTCGGGCTCCTTTTGTGTTGAGGAAAATCACGGCATCATTTTAGCCATACTTATTACAGGAACCTTTATCCTGTTAAATAAATATCTTACCTGCATAACCTTAGAAAATAGTGAAAATAACGTACCTTAGGAACCAAAATGGGAAGCATATTGATTTTTTAGGTGTGCTGTAAGAAAGACTGGTCAGGAAGAAGCCAGCACAAGGAGTACAAAATCGATTTTAAAATATAATTCTGTATTGCAAAGAATTTTACAGTGAATTCTGGAATCTGATTATTCCACTGATGTAAAAAAAAAAAAAAAAAAAAAAAAAGCTTTAATCAGAAATTATATATAAATTGCACTGAATAAATTCTATGTATGAAGTAAATGGTTCAGGGGAATCTATATTTTAATAGACTTAAAGATAACTTAAGTCAAATTTAACTTCCACTTCTGGTTTTTCCTTTTAAGCAAATAATCTCAAGTGTAGATGCAATCTCAAAAGTGAAGAAAGATATATTCCTGCACTGAAACATTTATAATACAAACCTGAGATGACATACAAGTGCAACTATTAATTGATGAAAAGATGCAAGAGAGATAGGAAATATCTAACTATTTATTTATTCTATCCTTTAATGCCTTGGTATGCCATGGGTTTCATTTTTAAGGGAACATTTAACAGAAAGAAATAGAGAAAGTGGATAGACTCTTTCTTGAATTTACACCTTTTCAGGTTATATCCTTTACTTACTTTTTCACTTGGATTAAATAGTTTCTTCTATATACCAGCTGTCTTGTATATGCAAAAAGTATATCCAGCATTGAGGATATTAGCAAATAAAACTTATTTGAACCACAGAAGCTCGCTACTTCCTGACCTGTTCTCCATGGATTTATGGAACGGTTTTAACTATAACCCTACAAATAACAGCTTTGCACCTCTTTAAAAAAAATGGTTACCCTCTTGCCTTTTGTTTTTGTTCTCCTACACTAAACATAATAGTTCTCTCAAATTTATTGTAACTGAGATTGTCCAAGTTGTTTTGGTTTTTTTACTTGTGCTATTTTACTCTGGACTGTAGAAAGGAATAGCCAAGTGGGTGAAGTGTGATGCCACTGTGAAAACTATTGTTGCCTTCAGTCCCAGAGCCTCACACCGACCTTGGACTGGCTCATCACCATACTCGGCAGGAGTAAATTCTAACAGCCAGTGAACAGAAACTTACTGCGTTTGCACAATGAGTAATGGCATATTCTTGTTTTTAATATAGTGTGTTAGGACAGTGAAGCTATACGGAATTGTTTCCCCGGTTGTTTGGTCCACTTTAACATTTTCCAGTGTTTTTATTAAATGATCAGTAAGAGAATGTGCTCCTGACAATTCAGGGCATTTCAAGCATGACTCACTCTTCAATATCAAGTTTTGGTTATTGTCACAGCTACTTAGTTCATTGCTGCCCTCACTGCCTTTGTAATCATCGCTTTCCAGGCCTGGGGGTAGAATCAGACTCTCAGAAGAGGCCCTGGACTGTAATCCCCTGGTACTAACCAGAATTATCTCAGTAAATTTAACTTAACTTCGTACCATGCAGCTCTATTTTATCCCAAAGCAATGACAACAGTGCCTGTTTGTAATCAACAGAATTAATTAAAGCCAAGTCTGATTTATTTAGAATTTAAACCATTGAGAAAAAGCACAAAACTTAGTTATGTATTTAGATGACTTTACTTGAGGCTTACCTTTCCCTGCATTTGGTTCACTAAGGTTCAGGCAATAAAAAATAATAATAGACTTCTTGGTCTCTTTTAAGTTGTTAAAAAGTACCTCATTAAGATAGATATTATATCTTGTGGAGATGATGTACAATATTGAAGGTAATGTAGCAAAGTATCCTTGGGATATTTAGCATGGCTCCATGTTGTCACAACTAATTTCTATCTAAAATGCAAACCTTGTGGTTCCTTGAGTGGTCTAGACTCAAGCTTAGTGAAACATGCTGTTTAAGTTGTCTAATTATCAAAATAAAAGAGTCGTTGAAATTATCAAAGAATAAAAGTAGGGTTTTTGGGGGGAAGAGGAGTCCAACTTTCTGCCTTGAGGGGCCAAGATAAATAGAGATGTACATGTAAGATTGCTATACCTGTACCTGCCAGAATATCTCATGTCTTTTTGTGATCATGTGAAATTCAAAGAGCTATTAGGGGTACAGCTATATAAACCAAATTAGACGAATGATCTCCTGGGGTTTTTTTTTTCACTATAGCTGCTTGTCAGGTGTAGCATATAGTCTTGCACTGCGTGACCTTCAATTAAACATGCAGTCATCTATCTCTTAGAGAGTCCAATTCTGACACATACTCCTGTTGCCTTCCTGAAACCTGACATTTGCCTACAAGGCATTCAATGCAGAGTTCAGAACTAAATGGCTGAGTTTCCAAGCTTCCCACGGAGAACTTTTTATAACCGTGACTGCCTGTTTTCTTAAAAATGAAAGCGGATTGCTCATCAAGTAAATTCATCAAGTTTACGCAGTGTTCCTTTTGAACTGAGTTTGCATTTCCTTGAAAAAAAAAGTTAACTGTAAGAAAAGGATCTGTAATCTCAGCACTTCTAGAACTCCTGATTAACCTCAAAAATATTCACCCATGGTTTTTTTAAAAACACAAAACCTAAAATTGAGATTCTTTTTCTTTTATCAGAAGAGATGTTATCATTATAAGCCACTGAATGTCACCGCATAACCCTTTTTGTTGTCTTGACAAAGAGCTAACTCTAAATTCTGGTAAATGAGGTAAGAAAGTACTTGTAACTATAGCTGGGGATCTTCTTGCCCTTTGGAAGAGAAAAATCTGAGCAGTCTTAGAGAAGGAAGATTACCTTCTGCTAATTCCAGATTTGGACATTGAGGCCGTATGAGTAAAGCTGATACTCTGTGCCTGCTAAGAATATCCGTGTTCTCTAGCAAGGTTAATATTAACACTTTGACTGTTATCTATATATGCTTCCAAGATTTGAAACCCTCAAATTAACAATGAGCAACAAGACAAATTTGGCAAGAAATTTAAGACGATATAAATTTCCATGCACTGACCACCAAAACGGCTGAATCTGTTTTAACTTTGAAAGTGGTAATGAGTCCTAATTTATCATTGGTGCTTAAGCAGAACCTTAGTTGAAGTCGCCGAGGCATATTGCTAAATTGCCAAAGGCATATGGTAAAGGATGACTAAAACTATTTTGCTCCAATGCTAATGAGTTTAGAAATTCAGGAACAACTGTTGAAAAAATAGTGAATATAAATGCTTAATAATGAGCAAGGGTATGATGTCATTTCAATTACTGCAATAAAGAATATGCCTTTCCAGATAAACAAATGGCAACTGATCAGCATGCCGTTTGTTGGATGAAATTATGCTGGTGAGCACTGTAGAAAAGCTTTTCTGTAAACCTGTTAATCCATTTGAAATTTACTTCCTTCAGGATAAAGATGAGTTATTGACATGCTGATACAAACAATGTCTCTGTAATCAGTCCTAACTCTGTCGTGGTTTAACCCCAGCCAGCAACTAAGCCCCCCCCCACCCAACCGCTCGCTCACTCCCCACCAGTGGAATAGGGGAGAGAATTGGAAGGGTGAAAGTGAGAAAACTCGTGGGTTGAGATAAAGACAGTTTAATAGGGAAAGCAAAAGCCGCGCACGCAAGCAAAGCAAAACAAGGAATTCGTTCACTGCTTCCCATGGGCAGGCCGGTGTTCAGCCATCTCCATCACGGGTAACAGTGACTTGGGCAGACAAACGCCATCACTCCGAACGTCCCCCCCTTCCTCCTTCTTCCCCAGCTTTACATGCTGAGCATGATGCCATATGGTCTGGAATAGCCCTTGGGTCTGCTGGGGTCAGCTGTCCCTGCCATGTCCCCTCCCAGCTCCTTGTGCCCCCAGCCCACTCGCTGGTGGGGTGGGGTGAGAGGCAGAAAAGGCCTTGGCTGTGTGTCAGCACTGCTCAGCAGGAACGAAAACACCCCTGGGTGATCAGCACTGTTTCCAGCACAAATCCAAAACGTGGCCCCATGCTAGCGACTAGGAAGAAAATTCACTCTACCCCAGCCAAAACCAGCACACCCGGCAGTTGATATTTGTGAAAACTAACTATCATTTCCATTTTTATTTCCAATTTGCTCATTTCTGTTTTAATACTGAAAGGCGAAGCAATATTATTGTACATTTTTTTATATTTTCATAGTTTTGCAAGTAAATTAAACCCTATAACAATTTCCTGTGAGTAAGAAGTAAATGTTGTTGTCCCCTTTGGATACTTATGAAAGTCATAAGATATGTAGAACGGTTTGCTGAAGGCCATGCAATGAGTCAGTGTTATATCCAATATTACAGATTAAGATCGTTGCTCTGAGCAACTGCAGCGCGTTGCTTAGACCAGGAGATCAATACATGCTGAACTGTGTGCTATTTTTAGTGGAGAGTTCACTCTTCCTTCATTTTCTGCCTCCTTGCTGTGTATACCATCTTCCATAGATGATGCTATTAGACCAATAATACATTCACATACGTCCTTAGAAGCTTTTCTTCTGTTCTAGTACAAGTGGGAAGGAATTACACTGAATAGTTTTCTTGTTTTAATCTGCAAAAAACTTGTCCGTATGATAGAGTATGTATCATTTACTAACATCTGTCCTGAAGTCTTTGAAAGATGTTTTTGTCATTATATGATTAATTAACCAAGAACATAATTATTAACAAATTTTATGTTGCAATGTTAAAAAAGAAAAAAGAGCTGCTTCTAGAAAACACTTACATGCAATATAGTAGGAAATTAATGGCATAGTTAATAATTTAGTCACTGAGTAAGGGAATACTTAAGCATGCATCCCAGTCATTACAGATGTCTACTAATAGGGCTTTTTGCTTCAGTTATATTTCCTTGTTGGTGAAAATAAGCTGATTCTTGATTTTCCATTTCCAAAGTCACAAGAAGTTACTTTCCTCTCTATGTGTTAATTTCCTTTTCTCCTGTCTTTCAATTATATATTGTATAAACATCCAGTAATCTTATAGAAAGAAAACTCTGAAGGTATTTTCCCCAAAATAAACTATAATATTTTCCTAATGAAACAAAGAATCTTATTTGTGATCAAACTAATTAATTTGGGGACAAAGAAAGAAACCAGAACATCCAATGTGAAATGCAAATATTGAAGTATTTTCAATTTACCAAGTCTTGTTTTAGAAACCTAAGATTCTCTATTAAAAAAATTAAAGGAAAATAATGTTGATATCACAGCTCAACAAGCCTAAACATTTGTATCACCAGTATCATGAATCTAGACTAACAAAAAACCGGTGGAATACTGTCATAGTCTGTTTTAGCTTTTTGTGTATGCAAATTTAATACAACTTATTTCCTAACATAGGTTTTCAAACAATTATTATCATAATTCTATTTTATTTTATAGTATTTTGGCAATTCAGTTCTTGAAATTAATAGAAGTAGCAATCAGAATAAATGCAATATGCCCCTTTACACAGTGTCGCTGGAAACCGTTCCACACAAATAGTTTGCAGATGGAGCTTAGAGAGGATGGGATTCTGCTTAAGGTGGAGACAGAGCTGGACATTCTCTGTTCTACACAGACTATTCTAAAACTTCCATTTAGTCATTGCTAAAATTAGCATATTAGTATGTATGCTTCACATTTTCTTGATGACATAAGGAAGATTGATGTCATGATTCTTCAGTCTTCTAGGCAGCAGAATAAAGCGCAACGAGTCTGGTACTCCACTAGGCAAACATCCTCCAACAGATGTGAACAGAAGTCCAGAAGTACATCCGCATCGTACATGAACAGGAACATCCTTCACTTAAAATTATTAACCACTGAACACATCTGAATCATGATTTTAACAGCCTGAACAGTGTTCAATTTTTGGACTAAGCATTGTCTCTGAGTTTTCCAAATGTTAAGAATGTGTATGCCCTCAGATTTACACTACATGTTCCTTTTGAGTATCTCTCTTCCTCATTTTCTATTGTTCTATTAGATGGATGAATCGTTTGGGTCTTGCAGCAATTGGTTACACACCTGATGACAAGGATATTCATCCAGATGAAGGTAATGCTTCAGAGATTACAATTAGGAGAAGAGAGCAGAGAGTACCTATCTGTTCATTATTTGAACAAAGTTGGAGATGTCATAACTGACTTCTTTATTAACATGTGCCATATCTTTTAAAATATCAGTTTTCGTAAGAATCCATATCCTTGAAGAACTATATTTATTGGTGCCACCACCAAAGAAAATAAAATCCTGAGTGATAATTGTAAGAAATATTTAAAACAAGTGATGAAGAGAATGTAAGGTTCAGGGTGAGGCATGATCTCCCAGATCACAGCCATTGGGTATGCTCATCCCCTTAGAGCAAGTGAAGGCATCACAAACACAGGTCAATACGTGCTTTAGAGCCGTTTTTGCATCTCCTGAGCTCAGGTGCCAGCCTTGCCTTTTTCACTGTCACCCATGGTGGAACCTGTTATGCTAACATAATGAAATTAAGTGTTGAGGCACAGCTCTACTTTGGCATCTAGAATGAAGTTTCTCTTTGGAAGTCTGACCAGAAGCTGTTTTTTATGTACAGTGGGAGTTAGGTGCCTAACCTGCTTTCTGTAACGCTCTCCTAAAACATTTGAAGGTTCTTCCACATATCTGTGTATCTTAGGCGCCAGACATTTTCACAAGTCTGTTCCTTAGTCACTGCCAAGCCACCTGGGTGACTGTGAAGTATTTACCTTTGCATGCTAATGATATTTTTAAAATGTGGGACCCACTTTCTTGTGGAAAAGCACATGAGTGAAACCCGGAATGCTTTGTTAGCAGATTACTGGAGTGAAAGCGACCAGGATGACATCGATGGCTCTTTAACCCTGAAGCAGGAAGGCTCTTCAACACTGTGTGACACCTATCATCGAACACCCTCAGTGAGTTATAGATATTGCATTTGACAGTAGGTCACCAAAAAATATCTGTGTGCCTTGATTTACATGCTCCTTGTTTTGGAATATTTAATTGCCATAAAGGCAGAACAAAGCCGGATCTCATTGTAAGAATTAAATTACTGCTGTTCCTCATGAGCTACAACTTGAATGTTTCCATAACAAGTCAATTACAAAGGAAGGAGAGGTAAAAGTCTCCTTACACAGATATGTCACCAGACTGTAAATATGACAGTTTTTGTAGAATTTGGGAGACTATACTTAATAATACAAACAGAACATTCAAATGTTGACTTTACGGCAGCATATGAAAAGAATGTGCTGGATGGGATAGTTTGTATTAACTGAGACTGTTTTTCAAGTATGAATATTGGACACTGGATGCTAGAGATTAAGATCAGATCACATTCATGCAGTAATTGTGTTTTAGTGCAAACGCTTTTTTTAAGAACCTATCTTTGGAGGCAAGGGTTTTTTTACAATATGAACCATTGTGTACAATACCATAGTAGTGACAGTATTTTCTGTTAGTGTCGTAAGACGTTAAGTAGCTGATAAAAGGACCTCTAATATATTGTGTACAGACAGGTTTTGATAACTGAGGAAAAAAAAACATTTTGTATATGAAGAGGCTCTAGTAGCAAATAAGAACATTTCTATTATACGGAACATAGACAGGCTGTGATAATTATTCTGTTTCTAAGCGCAGATAGGACTGTTCTCTATTTTTCTTTCAGATTTTTCTTCAGCGTGAATGACACGATCCTCACACAGCCAGAACCAAAGAAAGAGTGACTGAGGCAACAGCATCACATGGGTGAAGTTCAGACTGATTTTCACCCATGTGATGCTGTTTTATCAACTGGGATACAGGTTAAGCCCCTCCCTTTCTGTTTTTCCACTTTTTTGCCTTTCTCTTTGTTTTTGAATTAAAATTATACACAGACCCAGCAGAATTCATTAAAATAATTTGAGAAGTTCAGCAGTCCCCCAAAATTCAAAAATCTTCCTGGGTGCTGAAGTTTTTTTTTTCTGTTTGGCTGGATAATTATCCCCTAAAAAAAAGAAAGGAAATGGTTTCTTTTGGGGACTTTAATGTCTTCACAGCACACTGCTGGACTGAGTGTAAATTGGACAGGTCTTCAGGAAACCTGTTCCAGAATGATACTGTTCTTTCCAGCAGGAGTTGCTCAGGGGCAGAGAATGTGCAAAACAAGAATAGGGAGTGGTTAAAACATAGCACTTGCATAAAAGTTCTCACTGCTAATTATGTTCTGTTTACAGAGGTTCATATTATGACACATCAAAACACACACATCAGTCCATTTTATTAGAATATATCATATAATGTTCTACCCTATAGTCATTTTCTTGGGCCTGTTCAAAACATTGTCTTATAGTCAGATGCTTTTGTATCTTTTCAGGTGAATTCTTCAAGTCCATTCCCTGAAGCCAAACACGGTCGGCACTTTTCAAGTGAATCAACATATTCTCATTCTTCTGCCGAGGATTCTCGACAAGATGTAGCAGGAAGCACACACTCATCAGGATGCAGACCTCCCTACCGAGAAAGACGCTCATGGCAGGATCTGATAGAGACTCCGTTAACCAGTTCAGGGCTCCATTTTCTTCAGACTGTTCCTCCTGATGCAGAGTACATGAGTGGCCGGCCAGGAATGTCACCAGACAAACGAAGACAAGCAACGCTACCAGTACAAAGACGTCATAATTATGAGCAGGATGGGCCTTTTCCTTTGGTGGAATGTCAAAGGGGACATAGCTCTCACAGCAGGCCACAGAAGCAACGTAGTCAAAGCCTTCCCCGAAACAGAGATGTCAGGGGTAAGGGACGTGTAAAGTCCATAGAAGGAACAGATGACAAGCTAGAAGAGAAAGTTCCAATTAGGAGGCATAATAGTTTCTGTGTAGAAGGTAAGCTTTTGGAGATGGTCTGGTCCTCTTTACTGCCACTGAAAGGCAGAGCGATATTGCCATTATTCTCCGCAAGGTTTTTGTGGTTGAACTGTTATATGTTGGCAAATTGATCAGTCACTACACAGGAGTTTGCACTTAAAATGCCTGGATGTAGTGCTAAGAATATAGTTTTGGGGCTGATCAAAATGTTCTTGTTTTATCAAAACGAAGATTGGAAGACTGTGTTATAGGGTTACTTTACACATGAATTTGCAGTATTGCCTGCTGGTTTTAGAGACTTCATCTGAATGATTAGATTTGTTGGTAGGTTTCTTTATCTATTTTCTTTCAGAAAATGTAAAAGAAGTTGGAGAAAATACAGACGGTCTGCAAGAGCTATACAAATCTCTGGAACAAGCTAGTTTGTCAGCTTTTGGAGAGCAGCGTCCTTCCACCAAGCAGGAGTTCCGCAAGTCTTTTGTAAAGCGATGTAATGATCCAGTTATCAATGAAAAGCTTCACCACATCAGAGTTCTCAAGAGCACTTTAAAAGTAAGGCTGTATCATTGATTTTGTGTATAAGCAATATAAACTAGTAAATGTATAATCTCTTAATGTTTTCCATGGATGAGGCTTTCTTTGTAGCTTTAGAATTAAGTTCCGAAGAAACTAAAAATACTTGAAAGCAAACATGTTCCAGCTTAAGGAAAAGAAAAAACTTATTATTTGGCACACTTTATAGGCATGTTGTAGAAAGTGCCAAGGACTGAATTGTCAAAGAGTTTAAGCTGTAATAGTTCCTGAATATAGGTAAAAGATTCAAGTGTCCACAGTAGTTTCCCTAGCATTTTGCATTAAAATGAAAGAAGAAATAAAGTGCTGAAATACAAAATGTGGCATAAATTTCATTTTGACATATGCTGTGTCTTTCTGGAATTTGATAGGCAAAGGAAGGGGACCTCACAGTTATCAACAGCCTTCTGGATGATCCCAACTTAACATCAAAGAAGTTTAAAGATTGGAAACTAAAGAACTATGAGTTTTTCCTGGACATTTGTGAGTACAGTGCTGCTGTGAAATCTCAAAATGGAGCCTCTGAACTTGCAACCTCAGCACCAATGCTGACACATACACACTCATTCATTGAAACTCACGTGTGACAGGACTTATATCCTGCGTAATTGCTGGGTGCCATGAAAAATGGAATAAGACAAACACTGTACTATTTATTGATAATGTACTCAGCAGTACTGTAAATAAGTTGGATAAGAGAATAGTGCCACAGGATGCCTACTACATTGCATGATAAGACAATAATCTTCTTTATGAATTTTTTTTTGTTTGCTATTATCAACTGATGTCCGTATCAAGCTCTGCATTAGAAAGCAGCAGTGCAGAAGTGTAACTGAAAATAAATACCAGTATATTTAAAGTACTGTACTAAAACTAAGCTTATAGTATGAGCTCCTACAATCATTTTATATATTTAGATATATATAAAGACATATCTATGTATATAAAATGTAACATGGTAGTTGACATTTACTTTTAAAATGCCCTAAAGTTCACATTTTCACACATTTTTTCTTGAGAACAATGTAAAATGAAAACATAAATACATTGGCCACTCTTAGAGATGAACATTTATTTTTGCAACATTTCCAGGTAGTGACCATCTTTGCAAATAAAAGGACAGAGTTATCAAAATATAAACTCAATCCCTATAGTGTGCCTTAAAATGTACACTGTACATCTAGCAAATAGATCCCAATCTGGCCCTATGGGCATACTGTACATGCCATTTAGATACTATGTTTGTAACATACTGTGCCTGCCTTTAAAATGAATGAATATAAGCAAGCAGGTATGGCACAGAGGTTAAGATATGAGTAGAACAATGTTGGTTGTTCACTAATGCTGCAACTTAAACTGATTTTAATATAATTTGAAGTATTTCATGGTGAAAGAAAAACATCTGCGCTGAATATGGTACATACTGCGGGTTTTCATGGTTTCTTCACTGTGAATTTAAGTGACACATGACTGTGAGTCACAAAATTCAAAAAAGCATGCTTCAAGGATGAGAATTAAGTTTTAAAAAGTCCTGAACCAATCAATTAAATTCTGTAATAGACTGACATCTAGAACTGAGTAAATTATTAAAAATTATGTAATGTCTGGCAATAATTTTTAACTGTTAGTAGTACATTAGCAAGTGGGTGAAGTTATTCAATACATCATTTGAAAACCAATCAGTATCGATTGGTTGGGGAAGACACACAAGTCACACAGTGTATTTCACTTCCTTGCCTGGATGAGAAAGATTTCTAAGAATCAGATTTTGGAGAAAATACTTGTATTCTTGGAAGGAAAAAAAAAAAAAAAAGATTGCTCTGAATGCTACTGAACATAAATGTCAAACACCCATTCACAATTTTCTTTGACTGTGCTTGCTGGAATATTTCTAGAAAGCAGAACAAAGGAGATGTGAATACAGTTGATGTCATTTCACTTAAACACAGATATTCACTGATAATTTTTTCACAAGATAAACCTATGGTCTCTCATACATCAAGAACTGTACAATTCATACAGTTCAATATAATATAGAAAAAAACATTATCTCCCTGAGGTCCTAGTATCCAGGAAAAGATTTAATTATTCACAAAGCCAGAACTGGGTGACAGTATCCTGTGTGTTTAGTTCAGTCTCCACGAAGCAGCTGTGGTGGGCTGACCTTGGCTGGCGGCCAGATGCCCACCAAGACACGCTGACTCCCCCTGCTCGGCAGGACAGGGCGGGAAAATATGATGGAAAAGCTTGTGGGTTGAGATGAAGACAGGGAGATCACCTAGCAATGACCATCATGGGTAAAACAGACTTGACTTGGGGAAAATTAATTTAATTTATTGCCAACTAAAAATACAGTTGCATAGTGAGAAACAAAGACAAAACTAAAAACACCTTTCCCCCACCTCCCCCCTTCTTTCCAGGCTCAATTTCATTCCTTCGTTCCCAGCTTTTCTACCTCCTTCCCCCCTCGGTGGTGGAGGGGGATGGGGAATGGGGGTTGCAGTCAGATCATAACACTTCGTCTCTGCTGTTCCTTCCTCACACTGTTCCCCTGCTCCAGCATGGGGTGTCTCCCATGGGCTGCAGTTCTTCAAGAATTGCTCCAGCATGGGTCCTTTCCGTGGGGTACAGTCCTTCAGGAACGGACTGCTTCAGTGTGGGTCCCCCATGGGCTGCAGTTTCTGCTAGAAAACCACCTCCTGCGTGGGCTCCTCTCCACAGGCTGCAGGTTCTGCCAGGAGCCTGCTCCTGTGTGGGCTCTCCATGGGCTGCAGCTTCCTTCGGGAATCACCACCTGCTGAGGCGTGGGGTCCTCCACAGGCTGCAGTATGGATATCTGCTCAGGCATGGTCCTCCATGGGCTGCAGGAGGACAACCTGCTTCACCATGGCCTTCACGGGCTGCAGGGAAATCTCTGCTCCAGAACCTGGAGCACCTCCTTCCCCTCCTTCTTCACTGATGTTGATGTATACAAACTTGTTTCTCTTACATTTTTCTCACTCCTCTCTCTCACAGCTGCTGTGCAGCATTTTTACCCTTTCTTAAATAAGTTAGCACAGAGATGCCACCAGCCCCCCTGGTGGGCTCAGCTTTGGCCAGCAGTGGGTCTGTTTTGGAGCCAGCTGGAACTGGCCATGTCCCACACGGGAGCAGCCCCTGGTCTTTTCTCAGAAAGGCCACCCCTGTGGCCCCCCTGCTACCAGAACCTTGCCACGTAAACCTGATATAGCAGCTGAAGAAACACAATTCAGATTTGTTTTTTTTACTCTCACTTCCACTGGCATTTATTTGAACCACAGTAGATGCAGTGATTAAACAAACAATAGTCTATAACAATGTAAGATGTTATTAGTAGAGAAGTATTACTGACAGCAGGTTTGAGTTCTTTGCATCACACAGGCAACTGAGTCACAGCATCATTGCAACAAATGCATAACGACATTTGGATAGACCATACAACAGGAAGGCATATTTGGCCTGCTTCAGCAAAGTAATCAACTCTACGCTTAAGAATCACTGAAGACAACGGCTCCTTAAATGCATCGGAGCTTAATCATATTTCCATTGAAGTCAATAGCAAAACTCCAGTGACTTCAGAGGAGCAGGATCAAGTCGTATATGCTTTGCTTGAATATTAAACATGCACTTCACCCTCTGTCTAAGCACCTGAGGTAATTAAAAAGATACAGGAAATATAGAACAATTTGCCACCACAGGTTTCACCAATATTGGAGTTGCAGTATTCATGCAAAACATAGAACTAAATTGTATTTACTATGTGAACATTGTAGTTACTTGACAACTGAATAGCAGAACCATAAATAGAGAGAATTTGTCTAGCTTTTCGTATTAGCTCTCTAAAAGTTATATATTTCACTATTTTTTAATACTATCCTTCATATAATGTCAGAGAAATTTTAGGCAGTGAAGCAAGCAACGGGGTAAATTATAGAAGGCGTTTAGAAACCAGTTCATACTGTATGTGCAAGCAGTGACAGGTGGTCACAGAATTCGTGAAATGGATTGAACTTTCTCTATTCATAAAGAAATTTAAACACGCCTTTTGTTTCAAACCCAAAAGATGGTTTGTGCTTTCATAATATAAAGATCTATATTATTTTAAAATAGCTTTCAAAAAGGATTTAAATGCTGCTGTATTGTAACTCAAGACAGAAATTACAATTATTCACTGAGCATACTCAGTGAAGTCCCTCGTAAACAATGAAACGAGCTATTTCTCTTTTAAAATGCTACTTACAGATACAGCTGAAAATGACAAAAGTTATTAGGAAGATATAGTTCTCAAAAATAACACAAATAGTAAGGAAAATAGACAATCTCAATTTTCATTTCTGAAAGTTAAAAGAAATGTATTTCTGAAATACGAGTAGATGAGATAAAAAGTTGAGAGATCATACTTTTGCTCAGCTTATCTTTAAAATCTTCCATCTCTTCTGAAACTCTCGGAGTCACGAGTCTGTATTCTGCTCTTGGAGAGCAGTTCTCATCAAATATGACTTGCACTGAATAGTCAAGATAAATTATCCAAGAGATTCATAAGATGAACTGAGATACACTGGAGAAATTTCTTATAATGGAGTTAAGATTAACTGGGAGAAAAGTTTGACAGATTTCTCTAGCATTGCTTATGCCTTAGAGCAAGGGAAATCCGATTGTTAAATATGCAATACGAAGACTTTATTCTTTCACAAACATCAGCTGGCATTTGAAAGTCATTTCACAAGAATTTTCTCATACTTTTTGCATGTGTACTCAACCCCATACTACGGCCCTTCCCTCCCCACCACTAGTTTCTTCTTTCCGGACCTAAATACCAACCTAGCTATACTATAGAAAGTCATGTACAGAGTCACCATAGCACGATTATTTGGAATTTCACGATCTTTGAAATAACTGGAATGCAAAGTGCAATATAGATACTGTATTTAAAAATCCATGCACCAAATCCTGCTTACATATTAAAATGTGTCACATTCTCCTGGACTGAAAGGTACTTAAACACACTGTACAATGCAGCTGAAATTATTATGGTAGTTTTGATCAGACACTTTTAACTGAGAAAAAAAAATTCTTTGCCGTTGAGTTCATCAAGGGAAATATACAGCACCAGTACAATACATTTATTAACTTACTAGATTTCCTGCCTGAATGCTTAGATAAAACTTGGTTCTTAACATACACAACTACATGAAGAGATTGTTCGGATGTGTTTTATTTATCCAGATCTTATTAAAGTTAGTGTCTTCATTCAGAATTCCTGCAGGCAAAATGTCCCTCAGCCAGCAGACTTCCTCTGTGGCTCCACAAGCTTAGTCTTTTTGTTGCTGGCTATTTTTTGTTATAACTGATTTAATGCTCCCCCTAAGCCACTATTCCCCTCCTTTTTTAGTACTATTCTGGATTCACTGAAATCTTGGATCTTTGAAAGCTATCTTAGTAGCTATCTCAGCAGCGCTTCCTGAGAAAACAGAGACCTTTTTCTTGGTTTCATTAACTTGAGTGAAAACTTTCCTGAGCTTACTCTAATTAATATGAACAAGAATCAAAGGAGGAGGTTCTCGTCAGTCCGTATGTCCACATTCTTTAACACAAATAACGCAGAAATACTGGGCCCACGCTCTGTGACGGCACAGGCAGGATTACATTTGCCCTCACGTGGTCAGCTTGCATTGGATCGTACAGGGTGTCTTTACCCTCCGTAACACGAGAGGTTGCTTCACTTCATTGGCAAAAACCACCCTGCTGTTTCATCAGCTTCTGATACAGTTCTACTTCCTCAAACACATCACAAGCACTTCTTGAACTGCTTTAGCATCATAAGGAAAGACTGATCAATTACTACTAAAAGATTTTGGAGGATGAGATTTTCCATCTTGTCCAAGCAGGGAATTCTGAATATAAGTCAGTTAATATTCAGATCTGGACTGCTGTCTTTCAAGCTAGAAATGTGGTGTACCACTTGCTATTTCCAAGGAAAAAGAAATGAGTGTTGCAGAGAATTGCTAGGTGGCTGCTTAACTTTATTCTTACTGTCTTCAGCAGTTATAGCTTTCCAGGCCAAAATACTGGCTCTCTGAGCCAAAGTTTTGTGAAGGATAGTAAAAGTACCTTTGAAGGGGTTACTTTACAGAGGCACTGGGAAGTGCTCAGCCTCATCAAAAACTGTAGAGGTCTATTGCTGACCTTTAGAAGATTTCACTTTGAATGTTAATAGGACTTCTGGAAGAAAAACGAAGAATCTGGTAGAAATTGTTTAGCTTAAATCTGAGGAGAACGAAGAAAATTCTTGTATCTCTTATCTTTGTCTCAAGTAATACAAATCAGACCTAAGACTATCATATACCTTATTTGCCATATTCTTTCAGCATGTCGTCTCGCTTGTCTTCCAAAGTAACAAAAGCATTCTGTTCTGCAAAAAACTGGTGGTACTTATGACCAAGGCGATGTACATCTGGGGGCTGTTTACATCCTGGCAAACCTTGGCTGTTGGTCCCTTGAGGTGGGACAGCTCTGCCAGGCAGAGCTATTGCGTGATATTTCACCAACGGTTTGGACAAACTCTTCATGCAGTTGGGGCCAAAGTGCTTCAAGGGTGGGTTGTTTAAAGCAGCCCTTGGCTAAAGCAACATGCAGCACAACTGATCAACAAGGCCCCACCTGCAATGCCTGTCAGCTACCCCCAAAACTGTAATACAAAGGATGCCTACCACACAGTTTCGTTTACAGTTTAAACACTAAATCTGTTAGCATAAGCAAATCTTATATCTCTACAGAGACCCTGACTACCGACTACCCCGTCCTGGAGAGATTCCTTAAGAAAGAGAGCATAGGTCTGTTTGTATTACTGGGCCTCAGCCCTGAAAATACTATTTATAGCGCACCCAGGTTCCTGCAGTGTAATGTTAGAGAAATAAGTGGTAACTTGGTCTCATAAAGGGTTTTTTATTTCTCCTTAGTTTTCACAATAGGGAAATGGGGCATTTCTAGGGAAGACAGAAGGGTGCAGATTATAGCAATGCCTTTTCACTTGGACTGTAGGTTTGCAGATTTTCCACATGCCACATGCCTTAGACCACTGAGCTTAAAATCTCGTTAGAGCTAATACGCCATCTTCCCTGTTGCCAAATGATGTTTATTTACCACTAGTACAAAAAATAGGTAATAGCAGGAAAGACTGAAGAAGCAATATTAGTTAATTAATTTATATTAAGGAATAAAAAGTTCTTTTTCTTCCGGAATGTTTCCCTCATTAAAGCTAAGGTTCAGAGTAGCTTTTTCAGGCAAGCTACTGTGGGGACAGGTTCCCCATCTCCTCTAGTCCCAGACGAATCCACACTGTGTGGCTAAGGCTCTCAATGGGCGTTAACTGGGCATGCATCTGAAATCCAAACCTGAGCCGTATCAGTTGATGAATGGAAAACACATTGTTATTTAAACAGAAACTAGTAAGTCATATTTTCTTAGTTGATTTTAAAAATTATTTTCTTCACTCCCATTACACATAAGCATAAAGTTGTACTTCTGATCAGTTCCATTCACTAATGTGTAGGCAGGCAACTCTCTATTCTTGATATAACTAATAGACAAAGAAGCAGTTTTTTAAAGCTTAGTTTCTACGTTTTACGGGTTATACCACACTTCCACATTCAGAAGGAGGATTACAAATAATATTGTTTAAGCTTTTATCAGTTTTTGAGATAGCGGATATACTCTGGGAGCTACTCTTAATACAAGTATTTGGAAAATTCAGACCAATACCACCTGTCATTATCTTCAGGAAAAGAACCATGGTCATTCTTGATGCAGGCCAGAGAGACATATCTTTATTTTTATCAAGCACATTCATGTGTTAAAAGTGACAATTAGGGACTGTGCTGTATGCAGTAACGCCACTGTATAAGCAGTATTTAAAAGAAAGCAATGTTGTGAAAAGGATCAAGGATCAAATCGACAAGCTGTTGTTTGACCAGCTAGGCCCTCTAGCTTCTGTCCTCACATTTCTAGAATATTGTTCATTCTCAGGCATTGGTGAGGGTATCAATACAGATCTTTTTACTAACTGTAAATGCATCTGTCCGAATGCTGCAGATTAAATAAGGATGCCACATTATACATATTAACTCTATTGCATTTTTTTCACTAGCAACCACGAAACAAATATGTCTTAACAAATCTTGTTCACTGGCCAAAATACAGTAAGACCCTGTTACCAGTTAAGACTTCTGTTTTACTGAGAAACAAGGATTTCAGCTTAAAAATCTGAAAAGAAAACAGGTTAGGATATAAGAGAAATGCACTAGTATTAATAAACTTTTTACATTTGACACATACTGTATTACAAAGAAAAATATCCTTGTAAGACCATTAATTGCTGGGCCATAGGTGACTTCCGTCTAGTTTACTAAAGTAGCTAATAAAACTTGTATAGAGAGCCTTTTTTAGATAATGCTTACATGTATGAAAATGTATGACACCCTTGTACTATGGCTTGCACTTTACTTGCATTAAACTGTGAAGTAGGCTGTAGTAATGTCTTTGTATATTCAGGGGTTGAAATACCAAAGCACTAGAGTATCGTACTGCTGGTGTTCAACCTGTACTGTTAATTAAATCTGAACATGCTGACAAGGTGTATTTTGAAAACCCCACTAACTTAAAATCTTTAGCAAATAATGCTATGGGGTCTCCATGGTCTTTGTTTCTTTGTAAATATAAACATTCTTACTGTTTCTGTAGCAATAGGAGGTTATAAACCAAACTTTCACTAGGACTGTTTTCAATAACAAAAAAATCTATAGCGCCTTGTATAAAAATCATGGAGACTCCATGACCTGTGGGCATTTTTTGTTTACAAGCAGTATGTATATATGTATTAGAGGCAGAACTGTTATTTATCACAAAGTTATGTTGTGGTTGATTCTTTCTAAAATAAACATATGTTTTCTGTCATTATGAAAAATAACTATTTTAGAGCCATCTTGAAAAGTCTGAAGTGTCCAAAGCTTCAAATACTAGTAATCTTCTATGTTTCAGCCTTGTTTTTCCAATCAGCTGTGAGATGAACTGCGAGGTAATGGTAAACCACCTGCCTCCGCCGGGGAAAGCGCCTGAGTCATATCACAGTTTATGAGCATTCTGCAACTTTTCTATAATCACCATCTCGCTTAAGCGCTTTTATGAGCAGATGCTCTACCGATACCGTAGTAAAGCCCCTCAGCTCATTGATGCTACAGAGAGAGAAAATTAACTTCTGTAGACTAATACAGGTAAAACTAGGTTTCAACCCCTGGATAATACAGTATTTCTTCAGTTTCACAACAGTATTTTTAATTTTATACTTGTCTATGTTGAGAGATGATCCAATAGTTTATATAGGCAATGAACATTAGGTTTCTTTTTTCCCTCTTTTCAGATGAGTTCTGTGTGAATTACTGTACCTGGCTGCGTTTTTTCTATCACAGATTAACTTGTTAACTTTTTGTGTGTCTACAATGAAAATTTATGAATGGAAAACTTCACTGTGTGTTGCTCACTGGGCATATACCTCATGGTACATTGCACAGACGTGTAAGTTGTAAGTTGCACTGCAACATTAAAAAAGGAACATATTGCTCTTTTTTCAAAGATATTAACTTATTTAAGAGATATAGTCTGTACATTATTAAAAAGAACATTTATTCTTCCTAAATTCAAACAAAGCTTTTGTTTTGGGAAAAAAAAAGTTGTAAACTTCAGTTGTAAATTTGGACTTCAATAAACGAATTATCTGCACTTAAATTTTGTGCTTGTGTCGTGTGTGTGTGTGTTCTCCCATAGCTGGAACTACGAGGAGCCATCACCGTCCAGCGTCAGTCCTGGATGTGACCTGGGCAGACGCAGAGCTCGTGGCCAGCTGCTGACCTCTCCTCGGACGGACCATCGCTCCCCTGCCCTGCGCACGGCTCAGGCTGGGGCTGCTTGACAGGAGCAGCCCTCAGAAAACCGTTCTGGCCGTTTCCTTGGCCAAAGCAAACGCAGCTCACCTGGGTTTTTCTCTCCGTTTCATGTTGTAAAACGGGGACATTTGGGATTTGCGCTTTTCTGACCACAACAGAATCAGTAATCTGGTATTCTGGAGTACATGTGAGGGGGGGGAACATTTTCTAGAAGCTAAAAGGAAAAAAAAAAGTATCACAGAGATGTCAAATCATCACAGGACTGAAGGCTCTGCTACAGTGATCTCTGCGTGTGCTGTCTCGGTTGAAGGCACCGACACAGGCACGTATCTCTGAAGAGAGCTTTCAGAGGCCACGCTGACTAGGACCGCACAGAAGTCTACTTTTAAATGACGGTCACTTTGTAGCGCAGGATTAAAGGAAGAGAACTGAGCGCGGTGCCTTACAAAGCCAGCAAAGCGCGTCGCTGTTGCAGCTGTTCACTTGGCGACATTCACCCCTGTAACGCCCTCCGGTGCCCATCTCCCTCCTGTCAGGGTGTCCCGCGCTGAGGGAACAGCAGAACTCGGCGCTTTCAGGAACTCCCGCTCCTTCCCCTCGCGGGGCAGCCCGCCGGGCGGAGTCAGGGCCCCCCGCGGCCCCGGGCTCGGCGACTGCCGCCTGCCCCGCTCCCGCTGCCGCTCGCACCGCCTCTGCCGTGCCGGGGCCGGCGAGGCCGGCGAGGCCGGCGAGGCCGCAGGGCCCGGCCCGCCCCGAGCGCGCGGAGCCCCGCCCAGCGCTCGGCCCTTCCCGCTCGCCGTACGCGCCCGCGCCGCGAGGGGCTGTCGCTAACATGGCGGCCAAGGTGAGTGCCGCCTTGCGTGAGGGAGGGCGGTGCTGCGGCGGCTCCCTCGGCCTGGGCTCCCCCTCCCGCTCAGAGACACCCACGGCCTCGGGGGGAGCCGGAGGACACTCCGTGGGGCCTCTTGTGGCTCCCCCGCTCCTCGGGAGCCCCCAGAACAGCGCTCCCCGCCGGCCCCGCGCGGCCGGCCCGCACGCTCGCCTCCTGTCAGAGCGGGCCCGCCGCGCCGGGGTCTCCGCGCCTCGCCGGCCCCCCCGCCGGCTGAGGAAAGGGAAGGAGCCCCTTCTGCCGGCGGGGCTGCGCGGCGCAGGGGCAGCCTCAGCCGGCGTGTCACACACTGAACCGGCCGGGCCGGTGTGTGCGGCCCAGGCCCGGCGGCTGCTCCCGTCGGGGCGTCGCTGAGCTCGGGAGGAGCACCGGGAGTGCGCGGGGCCTGCGAGGCGGGAAGCGGATAGGCCCGCCGTGCCGACTGGCTCGCTGGGGTGACGATACCTTGCAGAGTCCTTCCCCAGTGCTGAACTCATGTTGGCTGCCCAGCCTCTCTACTCCAGCTCGGGGGAACTAGAAGGTCGTAGTTTCTGGGAGTGGGGACATCCCTTCAGCCTGTAACCGAGGGTTCAGGTGAAGGAGGAGTAGGAAAGTAAGAGGTCTCAGTATTGCTTTCTCTGTTGTAGAACTTGAGGTAGAAAGGGCTGGTTCAAGAGGGTGGTTAAATTGTACAGCAGGGAATAAAAGAAGTATTTCTCTTCTGGTTGTTCGCCATCTACTTACAACTTCTGAAATGCCTTCCGCTCCCTACTCGAGAGATGAAGTATCAAGATACTAGTTTGGTAGTAGTGTTGTAAACTGTAGTAGTGTTATACATCACTAGAACAAGGATGTTAAAATCATGCTGTTACAAACTAACAGGGTCACAAGTATCTAAAATATTTTTATGTGTAGAGATAATATAGTGTTTTTAAGCAGGGAAGAATGTGCCTGTAAAGAGCTAGGCTTTCTGTCGAATATTTAGGCAGGTTTTCCAGTTTTCATCATCAAATTGATGAATAGGTTGCTCTCACATGAATTTTCATATTTACTTTTGCAGAGTATTTAAAATGTGGGTATATCTGCAAAGAAAAACATGATGCAAATGAGGACAGCCAAAGGAATCAAAATGAAGCATTTTACCTTCGTCTGTTATGAGACAAGTACCTGAAAGAAGAAACTGTATTTGGCTTGGCTGTATGGCTAGGTGATCTTGAAGCAGTATAGTTCGGTACATAAACCTGAATGATTCAGTGCCTGTGGTGAAGTGATGTAACTTTAAGTGTGTTCTTTATTATTTACTATGAAAATTTTAATAGAGTTTTTTTCTTAAGTTTTCACTCTCCATGGCTTACCATGTGGCAGACGAAGATTAAAAACAAATCTGTGGAGTGTCAGTAAGTTGAGTTGAAGTGGAAGGATGCTCTATTCCACTCGTGTGGGTTTTTTGTAGTTGTCATTAGAGACTTATAAATACATATCTGAATTAAAATACCGGGTTTGGCCTAGAAACTTCTGACAATTGTCATGTCTCATGTAATTTCTGGGAAAAATAAAAGGATCAGAGATGGTTTTCTGTTCTACCTCAAGACATCTAAGTGGTAGCAGAAAACTGTAAACCCGTGCTTCTTATTCTTTGAGTAACAGCTCTCCACTGAAAATATGAAATGCAGTAGCTGATAAAATTTTAATCTTATTTTAATCTGACTAGTAGATTCTGATTTTGTGATAGAGAAGGTGCATATATATATATTTTTATATATATAGACTGTGCTGGTTTTGGCTGGGGTAGAGTTAATTTTCTTCCTAGTCGCTAGCATGGGGCCACGTTTTGGATTTGTGCTGGAAACAGTGCTGATCACCCAGGGGTGTTTTCGTTCCTGCTGAGCAGTGCTGACACACAGCCAAGGCCTTTTCTGCCTCTCACCCCACCCCACCAGCGAGTGGGCTGGGGGGCACAAGGAGCTGGGAGGGGACATGGCAGGGACAGCTGACCCCAGCAGAGCAAAGGGACCTTCCAGACCACATGGCGTCATGCTCAGCATGTAAAGCTGGGGAAGAAGAAGGAAGGGGGGGACATTCAGAGTGATGGCATTTGTCTTCCCAAGTAATGGTTACACGTGATGGAGCCCTGCTTTCCTGGAGATGGCTGAACACCGGCCTGCCCATGGGAAGCAGTGAACGAATTCCTTGTTTTGCTTCGCTGTCGTGTGCGGCTTTTGCTTTCCCTATTAAACTGTCTTTATCTCAACCCATGAGTTTTCTCACTTTTACTCTTCTGATTCTCTCCCCCATCCCACTGGGGGGGAGTGAGCGAGCGGCTGGGGGGGGCTTCGTTGCTAGCTGGGGTTAAACCACGACATACACACATCAGGTTTTTGCATATACCCTACTCCTTTGATTACCTATTTTCGTTTTGAGGCTTCTTCCTACCTTCAGGGCAAGTTTCCTTATTTGTGCTCCAGTTCTTGAAGTAAATATACAGAATTTGCAGTTTCAGTGAGAAACAACACTCAACCTTTTGGAGATTAGCATAAATTAAATATATGGTTTTATTATGCTTTAGTTTGTATTCTGCATCTTTTGAGTTGAAGATAGTGAATTCTTTGTAGTGATATGGCTTTTTAACTTTTTTTATAGAATGTATTTTTGATCTTTGATAAGATTCTAACAGTTTGAAGTAGATTGTTTGAAATGCAAAGTCTTAAAGCCAAAATTATCCAGGTACATTTAACAGTTTTGTTATTACATTTTGATTGGTTTTACTCTAATTCTACTATTAAAAGGTATAGCTGTAACAATTTTCTGCTAGAGAGCATATAATAAATTTCTTCAGCAAATAATTGCTATTCGGTCTTTTCATCAAAAATAATGCCATGTCTATTAGTCTACACTGTTCAGTGCTTTGAAATAGCCCATGTGCTTTTTGTGCCTGCGATAAAAACGGCCTCCTGTACGTGCTGCAGTGTGATGGCAGTGTCAGTAGCATGGCAGTGGTATTACTGGAAGTCTTCTGACTCTTACCATTCACCTTCCCAGAATAGCTTTCTCTTTTACATTTAGAAATTCACAACTGAGTTTATTGTGCTAAAAGAAATGGATCGAATTTAAGTGAACAATATAACTTTTTCACAGTTTCTCACTTCAAAATTTTATTTTCCTTCTACTATCTACTGAATATGGGTATGTTCTCTTGGTAGCATTAGGTACTGGGATAGGCTATCTGAATTACGATAAATTTTAAAGATTTTCCTTTAATAATGCTTTAAAAATACAGACTTTTCTTTGAGGATGGGTGTCCCTTTATAGATAATCTCCTGTAGCTCAGACTGTGGCATTTTGCTCTAAGCAGCATCATCAGAAAGACAGTTGCTGCGTTAATTGGTTCATATTTTGATTATTGCCATCCTCTCTCACGTATTTTCTATATCCTGGGGCTGTTCAGTGCTAGGAGAGCTGTTCTCCTGTGCTGGGACACAGCTGAGTCAACAGAGCCTCCTGGTGATTTTTTCTGTTGAGGTGGTCATGTTAAGCACTGAAGGGAAAAATGGCAAGTACTCCTCGGTACAGCAGTTGTAACCTAAGTGTGTCAGATCATTGTGGCTACAGCTCTTACATGCTAAACTTTTTGTCAACATGTGACTAACAATTTTTTCACAATGCTGGTCAACATACATAGTATCAGCATGGCTGTATTTTTATGTACATAGGAGTTTTCTCTGTAGATTTCAGGAAGTGCTCTCACCTCCGTCTTCCTTCTGACCGTGTCCACGCTTGCCAGCGTAGCTAGGTCAACATGGGGAAAACAGTTCTTTAGTGACAAGATTTTTGGTGTCTTCCCCTCTGCGCCACTCCAAATCCAGACGCGTTGTTGCCTTAACTTGCAAAGCAGCTGCTCCCGTGCCTGTGTGCATGTATGGTGCGTGTAAACCCCAGGGGAGGAAACGGGCAGCAGCTATCACAAGTTCCTGCCTTTGAGTCGCTGCCCCACCTGTCAGCCTCTGTGAGAAGAGGAGCTCATGCAGTCTCTGCTTTTGTGCTGTCCCCATCTCCCCTGGTTGGGACTCCCGATGCGGCGAGAGGTGTATCCCCAGCTTTTGTCTAGTGGCCATGTCTAGCAGTTCTGTATCGGTGCCCCTCAGGCCTGTTATACTTCATGTCCATCTGCAAAAGGAAAGTATTTTGGGGTGTCACTAGTGTAAATTAAGGGAATAGTACAGGCTGGTCAACATGATTGTGTCTACAGCGTTGGCTTTGCCAGCTGAGATTTGCTAGCCTAGCTATGCTGGAGTTGGGGGGGGTTTGACGCTTCCAGCTGACATAGCTGTGTTACAAAAATTTTGTGACATCAACCTGGCTTGAAGAGAAAAAGCAGTGGGGTTCTGTTTCTCAAAGCAAAATGAGCTCAGTCCTACACGTTTTCCTACCATTTCTAAATGGAAGAAAAGCATGAAGTAAATAGTAGCCACTAGCAGACTTTTAGGGTGGTGCGGTAATTATGCTCCAAGGAGAGGGGAGGGGCACGTTGGCTGTGTGTTAAGAGCAGGAATACTCTATATTACTAAAGACCGTTAGTGTAGAGAAACCTTAAGTAACCCTTCCTCCCCTCAGCCCCCCCCATGCCAAGAAATGCAACCGGAGAATAGTTTTTAGCTTTATCCTACAGCTTTCAGCTCTGGCATTGTCTGCTTGCCCCTTCTTTCACAGTAGTCCTCTCATCATGGCAATGTCCTCCTTTCTTCTCCAACAGCTTTGTGTTTCACTGTGATTGTATGATCTGAAAGTTTTGCCATGATGATCACACGGTTTACTTCACAAGTGATGGTGTTTTGCTGTCCTGAGTGGTTTAATCTGGATGTGATAGGTGTATCGTGAACCTGAGCTAATTCAAGGTAGTGCTTTTGCCTTTCTTCGTGTTCATTGTGTATTCATTATTGTAACGAAATGCTATGGAGCACATCCTGCTCCTTTGACAGGATATTTCCAATTGAAAGCTGAGATAACAATGAGAATGCAGTAGAGTTTTATACTTGGAATTCAGGTATTTCCCAAAATCAAGTTGGTTTTTTCCCTGCTTTTCTATTTTTCTGGCATTCTACCACCATCATCTCTATGCAGATCCTGGGAACGTATTTCATACTTGTTTTCACATTTTTAAAGTTTAAAAAATGCTTCAGGTGAAGAACAGAACAGAAACGTCTTTACTGATATAGAAGAAACTATAATCTACCAAAGCTGCAGATGCTGCAACATGTTGTGGCAAGTTTTTTAATATATGGTATGCCCGCTCTGATTGGAATCTTAAGGCAATTGTTTAAAAAATATTTACGTGAAGCTGTATTTGAGTTTAAGCTTTGTGTAATATATGGTGTTTTTTTCCAAATTAATGTTCTAAGTAGACATCAGACTCTCATGACCAAACCTATATTTCTGTAATGTACATTGTAACATACGTGATTCAAAAGGTTAAGCGGGTGATGCTTAATTCCAGTTATTGCTATGTATTTTCATTTATTGTCGACATGCAGTTATTCCAAACAGACAGCAGATGAACCGTTCTCTGAGTTAGAAAGGAGATGACATTTTGTCTGATGTCATGGAGAATTCCTGTAAATAAAATTGAGGTGTGTTTTGATGGAACAAGAGAGTCATTCATTGACTCATTGACTTGGAGTACCTGTATGTTGAATAGATTAGAACTTAATCTACCTTAAAGGCTGATGGAAGCATCAACATGGCTTTGAACACAAAATTCTTCCTGATATTTCAGACATAACTGTTGTTATCAGTGATCTCTAGCTTTTTCTTTACCCTTGTAATTTGAGAAAATCTCCATATAACACAGAAGAGGTTCCTAAAAGGCATCCTGTTTTAAAAAGGTTTTAAAAGTGATTTGTTTAATCCCATATTTGATCAAGCACAACGCAATAGGAAAATCCAGATTTTACTGGAGTGAAATTTTTATTTCTGCATTGAGTCCCTTTTTTCATCTGTCTGTCTCAGGTGGCAAAGCTGGCAGCTCTTTCTTCTGGTCTGCCATTTGCATGCATTACTGTATATGCAGCAACAGAAAAGGAATCAAAAGGTCAGCTGATGAAGCCAAATCAGGTAAGAATCTTGCTGTTTGTCAGTCTTTAGCATAATACTAGAAGAATCTGCAGAATACAGTCTCTTTCCATTGCATTATATTACCCGTAAATAAAATACATAGCTAAGTAATATGTGATAATAAAAATTACTTCCTAAATAACTGACCACTATAGCAGAAATAAAACATGAAGTGTTACAATAGTAAGTTAGTAAAGTTTTATCTCATTTTCATTATTAAATTATTTCCAGGCTGAAGCCAGAAAAGGTAAAAGAGTATGATACTTACTGATAATAATAGTCTTTTTCTTTTACAATTTCAAGTATTACATGCATGCATCTTCCAACTATTCTTGCTCATGCTTATTCTGAATAAAATATACTTTTATCATACTCAGTAATTCTACTTCTTGGAACCTATACAATACTTTCAGTTTTCATTTCTGAAGAATTAACCTGTAGTCACACTTGTGTAAAGTAAGTTTGTAAATATAGAAGAACATAATTCAATATAGAGGTTTTGTTTGCTGTAATGGGAACACTAAGGATATGCAGTCTTGAAAAACACTATTCTGTGTAAATACTAATGAGTATACAAAACTGTCTCCCTGCAGTACAGTTACGCTTTTCTTTCCAGCTTCCAATTTACTGTCCACCACCTCTGAAATTGAAATACGTTGAAGAACAGCCTGGTTACTTGCAGAAGCAATTTTCTTCAGTAAGACGGACAACTGGCCGCTATATTGGATGGTGCAAAGTAAGAAATACCTGCGTCCAAAGTTTCCTACAATTCCTGACAGCACTCAACTAAAACATTGAAAAAACAGCATTACTTCACCCTGGAGATTTTGTTTGCAGTTCCTTGTATTAGCATACATGTATAATTTAAGGTGCAAATATGAACCCTTCTCTCATTTTTCTCTACTGTGCTTATAACAGGGAACCTGTGCGTTCTCCTTGTTTTCCAAATCAGAAGGCAGTGAGATCAGAGGTCTCTTTCAGTCAATGCTAAACTGGATCTAAGCCAACCCACAGTGTCAGGTTCAGAAATATCTCTTGGTTAACTTCTACAGCAAGAGTTACGTAGGTAGCTTCTTGCTAGCAGAACTTGATAGCATTTAGGAGCCTGAAATTCCAGGCACAGTCCACAGAGAGAGAGAGCTGCTTCCAGAGGGCAGGTTAAAAGACCTGTTCTAGATACTTCAGGGAAGACAAACTGAGTGCATCCAATGTAACTGTTAAAGCAGGCGATTACTAACTAGTCATCAAAAATACCTTGCAACTCTGTTATTGCATATTCCAGGCATAGAGGGAAATGCGATACCTGTCACCATTCTCTTAACTGCTGGTAAATGACAACTTTTTACCCTGGCTGTTGTTAGTATAAGAAATCTTATGGTTGTGTTTTTCTCTTACAAACAAAATAGACCCTATTATTTGAAAAAGGCAAGGAAATCAAAATATCTTCCAATATTTTCTGTAAATTTTGATTCCATTGGTCTGTGAAAATCTTGTCAGTGACTGCATAACTGAACTAATTTAGTTATCAATCTGTATCAAACTTTTCCATGCTCATATTCATCAAGTAAGTGTTTCAGAGATTGACTCGCAGTGACCTCTGGTGGTACAAATTCTATGTTGCTGCAAACATGATTTCAGTGAAATAACTCAAGATGACATTCTTTTTCATTAATTTCCTAAAGAATGTGTATTTACTCCATTTGTTTAGCGATCTGAGGACAATGATACTAATAACAGGCTAGTAGAAGGTTTTTTTCTGGATAAAGAAAAACTTGTAATTAAATAAATTGACCAATTTGAAGGGAGTAATGCAAACTAGTCAAGCACGCATCTTAAACCAAACCAGTATTGCTTATCTTTAGCGAAACTGAGCACCACTTTTACAAACTAAAAGACAGAGTCATTTTTATCGGTTAAGTGTCTCTAGGGAAGAGGAGATTGTATTTTATAATTGAATTTTCTTATGTTCTACAGTTGGCATCCAGACGTTCTGCTACCCTACAGTTTTGTTCCTGAGATGTCAATTTTGAAAGTGATCTTACGATATTAAAGAGATTTTTTTAAACTAAATATGGATGGAGGTTTTAAAAGTCAAAAAGGGGATAGATCTCAGCACAGCCTCTGTAGAAGTTCACTGATGTGGTTTGTTTTTTTAAAGTTACATAATATTTCTTTGTCTCATTATGCTGAGCCATATGTATCAACTGCGTAGTTTTGTACTGAAAACATCTACTTTTGCGAAGATTTTACATTTATTTTGTTTTCCTTTTTGTTGTTTTTTTGTAGGATGCTTTTGTCTTTGTTAAAAATGGAATAATGGATTCAATTCAATTTGGAAAAGGTAGGCAAGTCACATATTTCTGAATTGAGCACTTTCTGTTGTTTATCCTTGTGACTTAGAAAGAAGGTTGAAACAGCAAATTCTAGTTATGGGGGGAAGAGGGGGAAAGGGTGGAAGGGAAGTGCCTGGAGTACTTTCCGCAAGTCTGGGGGAGAAAAAACTGGGACCACTGTTAATTCACTATGGAGTTTCATTTCTGTTCTCAAATGAGAGAAATGAGCAATTAAATAGTATCTCTCATTACTTTGATTTTAGCTTTGTTCTTAAAATCATAGTGTCACGGAATCATTGAAGTTGGAATCTCTACAGATCCATAGAGCTCTGTGTAGAAGCACCTTTATAGATCATCTAGTCCAATCACCTGCTTAAAGCAGGGCCAAGGCAGGTTGCTTAGATCTCGGTCCAGTCAGGTCTTGAACATCTGCAGCGATGGAAATTCCACAACCTGTCTTAATTATAAAAACGGCTTCTTAATTCTAGCACAAGTTACAAGCAGTATTTGCATTCAAGTTCAGTATCAGAAACTATAGATAAAAGTTATTTTCCTTAAAAATAGGATATTGGGAGATTCCAAAATATGTGTTTTCTCATTTAATCTATATTAACTCACAATAAAATCAAAGCTTAAAACTATGCTTTCCTTTTCCTTTATTAAGGACTAACATTTTACAAAATATAAAAAAGTACCTAAAGAGAAAAATCGTTAACTTTGCTGCTGTGTTTTGAGGACTCTGATTCTGGTTCTGGCTGACACAGGCTGCAGAGTGTGTAGAAAGCACCTTCATTCATTAACAAAAATCCAGTCTTGGATTGTTTTCAGTTTTGGATATTCATAACTTTACTTCCATCTTCATTTCTTAAGTGGGAAATAAAATAGAAGGATTAATATTGAATTATGCTTCTTTTTTTTTCCTTCTCCTTTTTTTTTTTTAATTCTAAGATGCTTATGTTTACCTGAAGAATCCACCACCAGAATTTCTTCCCAAAGTTGGTGTAATTACAATATCAGGCTTAGCTGGCATAGTGCTGGCAAGAAAAGGTAGGGGTTTTTGCTTATTTTCATTATGTAATATGAAATATTTTATATTAATTATAATTAATATATAACTCATATTATATTACTATTATAGTAAATATTATGTGAATGTTATGTGAATATTAATTATTGTGTTAGTATGAATCTATTACATGAATTATTATATGAAATATTATATGAATATGTTGAATATGTAGCATGTAGTAGTTTTAATGGTCAGAAGATTTTTCTGAAACATAGGCAAAAACCTATGTAACTAGTATTAAAAAAAAATCCTTCCAGATAAATTGAAGAGACATAATTAAATATTTCTTTTAGAAGCTGGCTAAGACCTAATAGATAGAGCAGGATTATACAGTCATTTTTAATGGTGGAATCAACAGAAATTCAAAGTAGGACACTTGTTTTGAGTTTGTTCATTATTGGTTTTCAGAAACAATGTGTGTGTGGGAGGAAATTGGAGATTAATTAATAGGTAAGGTTACTGAGTATAGTGAAAACTAAGGGAATTTAGAGGGAAGAAGCTAAAGAATGTTGGCATTTGGCTACACAGGTACAAGGGAATACACATCAGAAGGCATGATTTTGGCAGCTTTTGAAGCCAAAAGGATAATTTGATAGATATAGCCACCTCTCCTTTCAAGATAAATAGTAGAAGAATAACACTTAAACTGTTAGAAGATATTGTTCAGAAAATGTTAGTCTGTAATACCTGAGTGTGTGTCTATCTGAATATTTCGCAAAGCGAATGGGTTACTCACATTATTGGCAGCTTAGTAAAAGCATTCTTCTTGTATCCCTGTCACTTTTTGGTGGACAGATTTTTAAAAAAAGACTTGGGCTTGAGAATCTGTCATCAGGGCTCCTTGTCAACAAACAGGAACCTGAGCCTGGCCCAGCTGTGCTCAAGTTTGAACAAAGAGGCCCCAGTTTCCAGGCTCCTGGCTGCTCCAAATTCTGCAGTCTGTGTCCTCAAGAGAGCACGCATGGAGCTGGTGAAGAACCACATCAGCTCTTAAATGGCACAGACATTCTTCTCATTTTTCACAATATTGGAAAATCTAGTTTGGGATTATTTCTTGTTCAGGAAACTAATGTTCAGAATATCAGTATCTCCTGCAAACGTGACTGTACGAAACTATAATCACACTCTGTATTCTCTCCTACAGCTGTTATGGGGATAAGTTTGATGTAAGCAATGGTTAGGGGTTAAACAATTGCATTTAATTCATACAACTGCTTAGCTTTACATTTCATTAGTGTCTAATTTGAAATATTTGGCTTTATACAGATTCTAGATTTAAGAAAATTGCTTATCCATTGGGACTTACTACTTTAGGAATTTCTGTTTGTTACCCAGCTCAGTCAGTGGTAATTGCTAAGGTAAGTTTACCTGTATTTTAGTGTTGAATTAACAGTGAATTTAATCAAAGCATTCTCATTTCACTTGGATTAAGCGTCATGGGACTAGGAGTCAGAATTCACATGCATCTTCATTAAAACATATAGTGCATCACAGGTGTTAATGGTGTAACTATAAAAAATGAATGAAATGACTGAATTTAAAAATGCAGTTATATAGCCTCTCAATTTTTAATCCTCATTTCTCAAATAAATGAAGATTATTTTTTATTGCTGAAATAAAAGTAAATAAAAAATAAAGCCTTGCCAGACTTGATAGATGTGCAATGTGAGATATTGTACAATTGCATCTCTTGTTAGAATTCCTGTTTTTCCAATTACTGTCATCTTGCAGTTGTCTGCCTGATTAGAATATGTTTTAGCTATAGAATGCTAAGACAGCTGTAGCTGTCTTTATGTAGAAGAGCAGAACTAGGCTTAATATTTTGTATGCGAGAATTGTTGGCACACAGTACTTCTCTACACAAAAAGTGAATTGAAAAGCAGGATATAAAGTCTATATATCTCTTCCTTCTCTATAGTTTTCCAGTGTTTCCCCATTTAGAAAAGCACATAGTGCTTCATAAGAATTCTTCGTAGTTCCTTGACGAAGTTTGTATTTATAGTTTCAGAACTGCACTTCTGTGTTGAATTGATGAGATAGGGAAATTTAGTTTTGTTAGTTGTGTTTGGTTCTAGGACTTATCAATCTTTTAGTTAAATGATCAGATTTAAGTTCTGACAGAAAGATTTATGGAACGTTATCCTGAAATTGAATCTCTTTCCATCATGATGAATCGGTTGTTATTGTTTTGCATACCTTTTGCACAGTTTTTTGTAGTTGCAGCTGTGAAGTATTCTGTTTCTACAGAGTGTTTGTAAAGGTACTCCATAGTCACTGCAGTATTACGAAATTACTTTTCGAAAAGAGACTGAAGGATTTGGTCACTTATAAAGCAAAGCACTGCTCACTAACATGGGCCAGCTCATCTTTTGCGGGTTTTTCCTTGTGTGTTACTATCATTGATCCTTTCCAACACAGTGAGACAAGTTTGGATCCTTCAAAACTACTGCTCCAGTCTATTGTGCTAACATTGCAAAAGCGCTGTTTGCTGATCAGGTTTTGATTTCATTTTGAGTAGGTGGATGTAGCATGTGAATGCTACCTGTGGATTTCCCGTACCAATTTAAAAATTATTTAGGAGAACCAAGCACTACATTTTGAAATGTAGCTGACTGAAATGTCTTAGTATGGGGTCAAGCATGTTCTCATGCAAATGAGGTGCATTTCATTTAAATGGACTGTGTATCTTAGTATTTTTAAAGCTGTTGTTAAATTACATTTTTCTAAAAAAATAGGTAACAGGGAAAAAGTTATTTTCTGCAAGCCATCAAACCTATGAAGCTGTGCGATCGCTATGGGCAAAAAAGGAAGATGTCACCAAGGTAGGCTTTCTGAAGTAATGGCTGTAACCCGTAAATTCAGAGGGAGAAAAAAGTAAATTAGAAGGTCAAGTACTATTCTGCTGATACTGTTTAAGATTACTAATTGTGTTAAGTGAGGCACAAAACCCCCTCTGATATTTTTGTAACTTCAGTGTTTAATTAATGTCATCTTTGTAATACCTTTCAGACCAATAGATATTGAGATCCCCTATGTAGTCCCACAATACATGCAAGATGCACAAGAGAAGACTGAGTTTCTATTATAGCTCATTTTTGATCTTGACAAAAATAATCCATTCTGATTCAAGCTTTGGTCCTAAGCAGACCACTGAATTTAAAATGAAGACACACAGAATTACAGTAGGTATGACTAGCTTATTGTTAAACATATCAGTGAAGGAAATTCCACAACCCATCCAGGTAGTCTGTTTTAATTACCCTGTGACAGAAATTGTCTGTGTCTGATTTTTTTTTTCCTTGTCCTGTCCTCATTGCAGCCATAGTGAATAAATGGTCAGTAACCTCTTTATATTGACCTATTACATAGGGAAAATTTATCATGGTTTTTGACATTATCTTCTCCCTAGTATAACCTTTTCTTACAGAGCAGACTTCCTAACTCTTACGTAATTCTTGTTCTCCTCTGAGCTTTCTCTAGTTTTTCTCTCTCCCTTTTCTGTTTTTAGGGGCTTCTGTGTGTGGTTTGTGTTATTGGGTTTTTTTAAGTGAGGTGGTCAAAATAGGACATAGTAAACCAGCTGATGCCTTGCCAGCTCTAAGTAGAGGGGAATATTAATCTCCTGTAAATTACATGTGGAGTTTGGGTTAGTACATCCCAGAATGAAACATGTTGTTTCTGCAACCTGAAAGGGTTTTTCTCCAGTGGAAATTTAAAAACCCCTGACAAAAGTAGTACTTTCCTGAGTAAAATTTCAGCTTTGCACAGTGATTTTTTTTTTCTCTTTTTAATGAAAATGAAAGTTTCTCAGTCACATTAACATTTAGAAGTATTTTGCTTTAAATTTATCGTCGTCATTTGTATGCGGTTCTCACCTTTTACTTCCACTGAGGAGTGCAAATGGAATTCTGAATTTTGAAAATGAGATGCAGATAAATGTAATGAAAATGATAGCGAAACAAGAATTGATGTGGTAAAGACAGTTTCTGTTAACTTTTTTTTTCCTGAGTGAAGCCTGTTCCCAGAACAACATGTTATTTTTCATTACTAGGGTGTTACTGTGATTTATCTTTCCATCTTCTGTTAACTAAGAGTAGTAAGTTGTGGTGGGTTGACCCTGGCTGGACGCCAGGTGCCCACCAAGCCGCTCTGTCACTGCCCTCCTCAGCTGGACAGGGGAGAAAAATATGACAAAAGGCTCGTGGGTTGAGCTAAGGACGGGGAGATCACTCAGCAATTACAGTCACAGGCAAAACAGACTCAACTTGGGGAAATTAATTTAATTTATTACCAGTCAAACTCAGAGTAGGATAATGAGAAATAAAACCAAATCTTAGAAACACCATCCCCCCCCACCCCTCCCTTCTTCCTGGGCTCCACCCTCCTCCTTGCCAACAGCTCAGGGGGATGGGGAATGGGGGTTGCGGTGAGTTCATCACACGTTGTCTCTGCCACTCCTTCATCCTCGCACTTCCCCTACTCCAGTGTGGAGTCCCTCCCACAGGAGACAGTCCTCCCTGTACTTCTCCAACGTGAGTCCTTCCCACAGGCTGCAGTTCTTCATGAATGCAGTTCTTCATTCATGCATGCAGTTCTTCATTCCCCCGTGGGGCCACAAGTCCTGCCAGCAAACCTGCTCCAGCGTGGGTTCCTCTCTCCACGGGTCCGGCCAGGAGCCTGCTCCAGCGTGGGCTTCCCATGGGGTCAAAGCCTCCTTTGGGCTTCCACCTGCTCTGGCGTGGGGTCCTCCACGGGCTGCAGGTGGATATCTGCTCCACTGTGGACCTCCATGGGCTACAAGGGGACAGCCTGCCTCACCATGGTCTTCACCACGGGCTGCAGGGGAATCTCTGCTCTGGCACCTGGAGCACCTCCTCCCCCTCCTTCTTCACTGACCTTGGTGTCTGCAGAGTTGTTCCTCTCACATGTTCTCACTCCTTTCTCCGGCTGCTGTCGTGCAGCAGTTTTTTCCCCCCTTCTTAAATATGTTATCACAGAGGCACTAACACCGTCACTGATGGCCTTGGCCAGCAGCAGGTCCATCTCGGAGCCGGCTGGCATTGGCTCTATCAGACATAGGGGACGCTTCTAGCAGCTTCTCACAGAAGCTGCCCCTGCAGCCCCCCCGCTACCAAAACCTTGCCATGCAAACCCATCACATAAGTGTTCTGTAAAAACTAAATGCTATTTCAGTCTTGCGTAAGACTATAGGTTCCTCATCTGTAAATGAACAGTGACTTCCGAAGTACTTTGAGGGTCTTGGGTAAAAACACAGTATCAGACTTAAGTATGAACTCGTGACAAAGTAAACTTCCTTACATGTGAATTTGAAGTTATTGTATCTGAACTGTGGGGTTCTTTCATGCATTTTATTTTTTCCAGCTGTGTCCCTTGCATGCAGCTGACTTTAACGTTACTAGTGGAATATCATTGCATGATGTCATATCTGAAAAAGATAAGCTTTCAGACTTGAAAGCTTTATTTTGCAATAATGTATTAAGCATATGCCCATGTGCATATTTTTTAATTTATTTTTGGTTCACAGCTGCAGCAAGAGTCAAAATCAGTTACACAAGAAGATAAGAAAAAGAAAGAAATTTCTAGTACAAAACCTGAGTCCGCTATTGAGTCAAGATCATTTAACAGAACAGAATCTTCTCCAGTAGAGTCTTGGAGTAATAAAGATACAGTGCCTTCATCAGGTGAAGTAAAAATTTCAACTGTAATCTCAGGGCAATTGCAAATTCTGAATGACTTGACTTAATTTTGTAGTTACCCTTGCTTTAAAATGGAGCAGACTGTCATAGCATATTATTCTTGAGAATATATGGTACACACTGTCATTTAATATATACTTCAGAGCCTCAGGGAGGTGATAATTTTCTCGCTGTGGACCCTGTCACAGCATCAGAATCCTTATACATTTGTTGTTCTTAATAATGTTTTCTTTCATTCCATATGGTGTGGACCATATCCCATGTTGTTAGCAATGAGATGATATCATCAAGTACTTCAGTTAAATATCTACTTTAAATTATCCTTCTGTTGTCAGAATACCATAAGTGTAATTTAAAAGGATTACTGCTGGATTTTTGTGAAAACAGCTAATTTGAATTACTGTTCATTTCTCTGTAGGGGTTCTGTATCCTCAGATATTGGTGAAAGAGGAATGCGTAATTGACAAATGAAGAATTGGATTTTATTTTGCTAGGGTTTTTTGCAGTGATGTTCTTTGTGCATCTGAAGTGGTTGAGATAATCTACTAGATCATGTAACAGCATATTTAACCTACAAATATTTTGATAGGCCAGTTGCTAAGGGCAACAGTGGAATTACCTGTTAAAGGAGAACTAAATTTGTTTTAAAATATTGTTACATTTTGATGGGGCAATTTCTGAATTTTACTCATCACTTAAACTTGCTTACTTCTTTTTACTGTGTTCTTTACGAGAACTTTTTTTTTCTGGAAAGCAAGCATAACATATTTGGGTGGGGTTTTTAATTTTTTTTTCCTTTATTTTCACTATAATATGCATTCACATCTTTCTTTGCTTTGCACCTGTATTTTTTTTGATTTAGTTTGTGGAATGCTTTGATCTGTTTTTACATTCGCTTCAGGCCAGACTGTCTTTAATAGTTTTATGTATATAGATATCTTCTGTCTTTGCTTTCATGTCTGGAATTAGTTCATGTCCCTAATACAGCCAAAAATGTCCATGCCCTAAATTAATCTGTGTTGTCAGAGATGTTTATTTGCACTAGTCCAAACAGAGCAAAGCTTTCAGGAGAACATAGCACCCCTTATTAAACCAACTGATTTAGCAGGAAGAGAAGCAGACTAGTAGTAGGAGGCACAGTCCTAGAAAACCTGCCTTTATATTCCCTTAGATCCTCTGGAATTACAGTATCATTAAATATGTCGGTCTTTGTGCCTTGTCATTCAGGATGAGTGTGAGAGCTCAGCATTTTAGTAAACTTAGTTCACTGTTTTTGCAAGTCATGAAGTGAAACTAGGTAAGAGTGTTTGTCTTAATTTGGAATTCTTACCATCTGGCAGCAGCTTCAGGGAAGATACTGATTCAGTTGGTTTGGGGAGACAGCTGTGCTCCTGGGAGCAGGGGGGGAAGAAAGACTGGAGATTTTTTTTCCACATCCCAAACTTTCCCTTCTTTTCCATGTGTAGGGCAAAGCATCACTATTTCTTCTCTCACCCTGTTGCATTCAGGAAGTAGTATTAAAGTATAGAGAGTAGGAGGAAGACCTGCTCTCCATCCACTGCTATGTGCTAATAATTACAACATGCCTTCATTGTCCTGTATCACTTACACAGTTTTAATTAGAACATACATATTTTCATCATTTGTAAGTGTCTGGTAATACAGTAATTCTTGAAATGTGTCAATAAGCATTTTTTTTTCTACAGCTCAAATATATATGTATTTTTTAATTAAACTTCTTTAATATCTCTAACAGGAACAGTGAAGACACCAACATTTAAGCCTGATCCAAAACTTATGGACCATGGTCAGTCCAGCCCAGAAGATGTGGATATGTACAGTACTAGAAGCTAAGACAAATCTGCTTACAAATCTTTGCAAAGTATTACAGATAAGGGGGAGGGAAGAAGGGAAGGAATAATCCTTAAAATACATACTCTGTGAGGTATAATTTAATCAGGTATTTTCTTATATCCCAATTTGTATTACTGATTTACATGATTCTGTTTAGTGAATATTTTGTTTCTCGCTACTTACAAGCAGTGAGAATTCACTCATTGTCAGCGTCATTAGCGGGACACTGAGAAAATGAGATTTGTCAGTGTCTTCTCACAATGAGGTTTCTCTGTGCCAAGCTTGTTAATAAATGTTGCTTCACAAAGGATATTTGAAAATATATATATATCTATACTTTGGCTCAGATGTTCATTGATCTAAAAGAAGAATGTGATGGATGGGGTTTGCAGAGGCTTCTTTGTCTTTTTTCTCTCAGCTCTGGAATGAAGTGCAACTTCATATTGGTCTGAGTACGCTTAAAAAGCCAGTTGTTACATCATACGAATAGCATTATCTTTAATGCTTGTATAAGCAAGTCACTTTTTTTTCATTGCAAAGTCATTTGTTGTTGTTTGCCTCTTTCACAAAGGTGAATGGAAACAACTTCTTGTCCTGCATGCTTCTTATGTATTTAAATGTCACTTAAGTTGGGAAAGAGCACACCACTAATCTCTAAAACATCCTTTATAGACTATGCATTAGTTTTCACCTACTTCTAGTACTTTGAAGAACTGTATGCAGATTGCTTAATCCATTAAACTGATACTCTTTGAATTTATATAGAATGCATTAGCAATGTTTAGGAAGTTGGAAAGCTTCTGTAGTTTTGAGGTTTAAAGAGCTGACAAATATTAAAAATGCAGAAGTAACAGGCAGCCGACATTTTCTTCCAAGAAGTTTGTATGCAATACCCATTGATCTTGGTAGGATTTCTGTGAAATTCTGTCTTTTTTCCGTAAGAATGAAATGAGAAATTGATAAATTTTCCTCAGATGGAACTTTCAAACAGTGCTTTTATCATTGTGGATATCACTCCACTTCTGTTCATCCTCCATGTCTCTTCAAAATACTCTTATAAGGGTTGGAATAGATCTTTGTTCCTTGAACAAAGTGCAACTCATTATCAGTACACAATGATAATCAGCCCACGGCCTAGAGGTGGTCTCATCTGTATCTACTGTGGCACTTCCCTAATACACAGACTGCAAAAGGACACTGTGCTGGTAGTTTGTCCTTTGATCTATTGAATTCTGTTATCTTTCAATTAATGAAAATACATGCTTTGTTGTAAAGTTGAGAGGGGGAAGCAAGAACAAACTATACAAACAGATAGTTTGGTTGGGAGACGTAACCCTGAAAAGAAATGCTGCTTCATATGAATGTATTCTCAGCACTGGGATACGAAGGGATATGTGCTCCAGTTCTCCATAAGAAGAGATTTCACAACCTGATTCCTTCTTGTAAGGCTGCTAATGCAAAGGCAAATGACTAGTGAAGTACAGGCAAACAGTATTCCTAGTGTCACTGTGTGGGACTGGTAGAAGTTTTGAGGAGATATTGCACAATGGAATGTGCTCAAGGCACAAATGCCGAATGAGCGAAAGAATAAGTAAGGCTTTTATGATGGCTCAGAAACAGATAAGTATTGATATTTTGGAATCTAGATTTCAGGCAAAGTGTTGGACTTTGTTAAACAGAGTCCAATGGAAGGTGAAGTCAGTAAATGTGAAGTTTAAAGAAGAAGAATTCTAGTAGTTAAACTTGCTTGGGACAGCTGACTTAGAATTTAATGTGTTTTATTCCTTTAATCATCTCTTAAGGCCCAGGAAACTGTCAGAATTCAGGCAGCAATCAGAGGATATTAAATCAATCTTCACAGAGCTTCTGGACAAGACACATTTAGTGTTCCATCACAGAGAGAGGAGTAGAAAAATTAGATGGCTGGGTTTCATATACCATTTCCAGGGAAACAGATGAAGACATAAGGCAGGAAGTGAAAATGGTGAAGAAACGATCATTTTCAAGTGCAAGACTGGATGGCAGAAATTGTATTATCTATCTCCATATCTGGCCCTTTGATCAGATTCTGGATAAAACACATAAAGGAAAAACCATCTGCTCTACTCCTAGATTCTATTTAAATTCTAACTTATGTCTTTTGAGTGATATGCTACCACAACAAGTGAACAAGAAAGGTAAGATGATGCATGGAATTTGTAGGGGTTTACTGTGATGACATTTTTCAATACACAGTGGGGAAACTACGCACAGGAATTAGTCTTCTGGGAGCAGGCAGAGAAGCTGCCTTGGATAGCTGTGAAGAAACAAGCATGTCTGCCCTTTCCAGGCAAGAGTAGGCCTTAAAAGACTGCCCTCTACCTGCAGTGCCAAAAGCTAGTCTGGTCCTTTCCATACTTTAAGGGCATTACCACTCAAATCTCATGATACAAATGAAAGTGTCTGGTCTGCAAAAGGTACTTTGGACACCTTGGTGGTTAGGCAGTCAAGAATTAAATGCTTCATGCAAGCTGTTTGTATTACAACCCCTGATTTTACAAGAAGTTCATGCTGTAAATGGACATGATACACAAAGCTGTCCCTAGGCTGTATTTTAGTCTCAAATTACTCCTTAGGGCAAAATTGTAATAGAGCTATGCCTGAGTTAAATTGTCATTCAGAAGTCTTAGATACATTTCCTGGGACATAACTTAAAATTATTGCTCCTACCCACTTCGATGAATGAACAGTATGAGGAACACAGTTCTAGAGCTTATGAAATGGTATCTCTGTGCTGTGTCATTTCTTCTTCGTAGACGAGAGGAGTGAGCCAGCACAGGTTTATTCCAGTATGGGGTTTGTCTACTGCTGTCACTTTTTAGTTTAGTTTTTTGGTTAGTTAAGATTTCTCTGTCTCATTCTTCTCTACAAGAGAGGGTAATTTTTTATTGTTTGTTTTCTATCAGCAGCTTTTGTTTAATATCCCAACACAGTTGAAAAGCTGGGACTAAACTTAGAGGCTTGGGTTTCAGCACTGAAACAAATATAGCTATAAGATGACTGTTTTCCTATCTGCAGCCAAAGAAAACGGGACAGAAAAAGTATGAAAAGTTTTGTATCCTGTCTGGGTGTGTTCCCTGCTTTCAGAAGGACCATAATCCATCTCTCAGTTGGTATTTCTCTGTCCTGGAGAATAGATTTATTAGTAGTGGAAGGAATTTTTTAGTAAAACCTGAAATATGCTATAGTATAGTAGTTCTTTGATAATATACACTTCTATTAGCGTCAGTCATCATCTTGTCCACCCATGTGAGACACATGATGAGAGAAATTTCTAGAGGTACCAAAAAAGATTCAGGTTATTATAGAGAAGTTTGGAATGTATTTGCTGAAATGAAGGCAGCCCAAATCAGATTATGAATCTGCTCTTGTACAAATATTGGAATGGTGACTGTGAATCTTTATTACTCAGCTGCCATTTTGTGAAGTGTTTCTTTGTCAAATCTGAAAAGGTGCCCGCCATCTTCAGTGCAGACATCTGAAGCTCCGCGTTTTATGTAATACTCTACAGATGGCTTGTTCCAGATAACTACAATGAACTGTAGCCACATCTCTGTATTAATAATTTATAGTAAAGGTGCTATGCAATGGCTTTAAAAAAGCAAATCAAATCTACATTATGCCATGCTTGTGAGTCCTCATTTTAAATATATGTGCCTGACTTGATCTCTTTAAGATTTCAGACCCAGTACGCAAACCTGTTAAACAATGAAAAATTAACATAAGTACACAGGAGAAGTTGTATGGCAATACATGGTTTTATTAACTTATAGTGAAACACTTGGAAATGCCTCTCAAATGTATCATTAATAGTCACTTAAACGTAAAGCTTGACCTGTAAGTTTGATGTAGTTTCTTTCATAATGCAGTAGCATAATAAAAGTAAGAATGTATACTGTAATTTTTATATGATATAAGTTATATATTTTTGATCAATCCAATGTCTTAAAGAACTGGGTCACGTGATGATTTTTATAATATAGAAATATTTTTAATTTAATGCATGGTTTTTTATTTATGATTGATTGTATTCATTATATAGAGATTTGGAACTTGTTGATATTAATTTTTTATTTACATATAATTAATTGTAATACTTTATTTTGTCATATCGTTGTGAAGCACCTGAAAATAAAGGGTGATAAGATACTTTTTAAAAATTAAGTTTAACTTTTGTATGTTGTCTCATCTGTAGGGCAAACTGTCCATTCCTTTTCTCTAAAGTACATTTTAAAAGTTAATTGGTAAACATGACTAAGTCACACCTGCTTCACTAATGTTGGAGGAAAAACTTCACCCCTGAAGTACTGAAACATACGTTCCTGGAAGAAATCCCCAAAGTAATGTGCAGGACATATTAATGCTCAGTATTCAGTTGTTTATGCATCTTAAATTTTGAGAAGTGCTTCCATTTTCTGTTCTTGGTAATTTCTTCTAAAGAATGCTGTAGCTCAGAACTTGGAAAAAAGAAGGCTTTTATTATCCATACTGGAGGAATGACACATACTGTTAAAAGAACAAGGCAGACAGCAAATATATTTACCTCAGTGTGGCTCCATGATAATCTTCCAGGTAATTTGCCAATCCAAGAGTCATAAATAATGTAATACATGGTGTAACCTACAGTGTAACCATTTAAAAGAAGAAAAATTGTGTGAATAAGTAATGTGGCTATTTTAATGGCAGATTATCGTTACAATTCTTGAATAATTTAGGAAATATTGTAAAGATTTTTTTAATGCATTGGTATAGCTATCTTGTAGTGAAAGTTTGGAGTATTTCTGAATAACATTAAAATACAGAAAATGTATTTTAAATCTAAAAAGAAAGTGGGGTCCTACAAAGCTTATACTTTTTAAAAAGGAACATTAGTGTGCACTAGAGCATATGTAGTTTTCATTTTAAATTCTAAGAAGCAAAGCTCAGATATGTGCTGGTAGTAAGCTACAGTCAAGAAAGACTGTAATCGAAACCATTCTGGAAGTTACCATATTATTTGTATTACCACAGTATTGATGTGCTCTTGTAGACCAGAGCAAGTGTACAAACCAAACTGAAATGCTAAGGAGAAGGAAATCTAAAAGTTGGAAAATCTTGTTGTTACAGTAATCTTTTCATTTGAAGAAAATTCTTTGTGTTTCCAGGTCTAATGGCCAGACCTATTTTGTGTTGCAAAAAATGAGTATATCAGTACATACTAACAAGTTGTAGAAGGAGAAGAGAAAGGAGAGGGAAATAAAAGTTTCATCACTGACTCGAAAGCGTTGAAAGGGACAGGTATTTGGGAGCTCCGAGTTTACTGCGGGGCAGAGTCAGAACACCATTATTCAATTAGTTCTTCGCCCTTTCATTTACGGGCTGTAGGAGATGGCTTTTACTGAAACAACTGAAAGAAATTCCTTGTGTTTGCCTTGCTGTGGTCAGATAACAGGTCTAAACTGAGGCTATCACGGTTTTAAGTGTTGGTAACTTTTTTTGTGCTTTATTTGTAGCAGTCCTAATATCAGTATTTGAGAAATATGTAGCTTGCTTTCTGTTTGCACCTCCCTTGGAACCTCTGCAACACAACGGTAGTAGAAAGAGTGTTCTCCAAAGCCGTCTTGAAGCAGATCTGAAATTAAGATTAAAGGTTCCACCACGAATTTTGGTCAGTAACTTTGCTTTAGTTATAGCTCTCTATTTGAGGAAATAAAATTAGTCTAGGTGTAGTCTACCTAGACTGTAGTTGTAGAATGCATAACTTTCCACTTGATTTTGCTGTGTTCCAGAAACTAAGACAATGAGAAAAAGAAATGGGTATGCTGTGAAATCTACAGCTAACAACTGCTTGGGCCTGTTGGCATTGGTTTTGTTTGTTGTTACCTAAGTAGGCACTAAAAAGAGAAAAACCTACTGAGGGCCTCTGCAGCCCTTCCTGGAGGCCTAGTCCAAACCAGTTGCATTCAGTAAAATACCAGCATGTAACAGAAAGTCAGTAGTTTGGGGTTTGTAATCCACTTCATTTGAACAACTCACCCAAGTAAAAACTGCAAATTACATTTCTGCATCTTTGTCTCAATCAAATTAAAAGCCCTAGGTAAAGGTGTTCTGTGTATCACACCACCTGCAGTACCAGCATTCAGCAGCTGTGAGCTGGAACCAGAGGGGAAATCCCTGTCAACTAGAAGAACAAAGCATGTGTATGAACTGGTACTTCACACTTCTGCGTTACACCCAAAGAAGAATCAAGCAACTTTTTCTGAGGTATATGTTAATTTCTCTGTTCTTGTGGGTGTGATTCTGGGATCTCTTGTAAAGCAACCTTCTGGCAGGGCTGAGGATCAGTCTTATCATCTGCGGTAAAATTAAGTGCTGTTGGGCTTTCAGCCAAAGTAGTATTCTTTCAAGAATTCACTAGGCATTGATTTTTACAGATCATTATTTATCCTTTTAAAAGTAAAGGTTAAAGTTTACCTTTTGCTGTTAACGTAACTCAGTTTGTTATATTTCCATAAGCAGCTAGCTTCTGTCAAATGAAGAAATCCATGTTGGGATTTTATCAGTTATGGAGAAATTTCAAGAGCACCATCCTAAAAAGCAATGCTTGTGCTAACTTAAACTTCAACGCAGTTAGTCTTTCACAAACTTTCTTTGGGTGTATCCCCATTTATTCCTATATAGTTCTTCAGGATGATGAGTCATTCACATAGACACCATTGCAGATTCAGGATCTTGTGGCACAGTGAATGCTGAGAATTTTTAAAAGACATTTTAAATAAAAATGAAAAAAAAAAAAGGCAAGATGACAGTTTGGGGGTGTGCTAAGGTGTCAGGTTTTGTTGCCATTCATCCTTACCAGAGGAGTATTTTCTATTGTTTTCTCAGAAAGGAAACAAGATTGCAAAAGAGAAAAGTTAACCAACAAAACTTAATGGTAGATGCATACAATCACAGGATTCCTTCTTAGCTCCTGTCTCATCCCTGTTAGTTAGCTTCAGGACTAGCGTGCCCTGGGCACTTTTCTGCGGCTACATTAAGTCTCAAAGGGATAGAGAAACCCTTCTTTCCCTTTCTTTCATCTGTATCTTGGTTTGTAACTTGGCTCGGGCTGATGGTCAGGGTACATGCAGCAGCTGAGGCTGCTTCACCCACCCAGATGGAGTCTTCCAAGTTTATATTCCTCCTGTGGCCCACCACATTCCTCCTGGGTTTAAAGGCTTCCTGCTTGTCACCATGTATTTAAGACTGTTAAAAGACACTTTAAGACACTTTAAAAACTTAAGTGTTCATTTCACAGCATATCTTATCAAACTCTTGATGTCTAGCTTATTCATAGCTTCATAGAAATCACCCAGGAAATAAATAATATAAAATATTTTAATTATGAAACAGATTAAATAATAGAGATTTGGTGTTCAGCACCTTTTTCAGATCTCCATTTCTCCTGCCTGCTCTCTTGTCCCGTAGTCCTGCAGTTTCTGAAGTCATTGGCATGGAGGAATAGGTTTGTCTCAACACTTATAAAAATAATGGTTGTGTAAGGAGTAGAAAAGTAGCAGGAGTTTCCTTTGTGGGAGTTAGGTGAATGGAGAAATACTGTGATGCCAGTCATCCGTAGGTAAACTTGCATAGATGCTTTTATACTGGAAAAACAATTCAGCAATGTGAGTCCATAAAATTGAGTACCGTGTGGGAGGTCTTGAGGGCAGATCAGCTCTGAAATTGAATTAGCAAACATTTTAGGGATAAAAAGCTCTAAAAAATACATCCCTTCCAGTCCAGAAGAGATGAAGAACAGCAAAGAAATGCTGCTGTGATGGCACTTGCTGTTTTGTGTTTCCTATCTATTGATCTAAAACTGTAACATTAGTGTGCACGTTCCCTTCGTGGGGATTTTCCTCATGTTTGGTGCTACTTTAGAGCTATTGCAAATGAATGCAGGATATAGAGTAATCAGAGAAATAAATTCCTCTCTAGCTGTATTTGTTAAACTCCTTCCCTGGGCGAGTTTTACACTCTAGGTAGATGTATTTAATTTCTAAAATGAAGTAGTTACTGTACACGTTTACTGTTATTTATTTTGCATTCATCATAAGTATTTATTACAGAATAAGGGTGTTTTCTCAAATTTTCTCCTCTTTTTTTGTTGTTTCTTCATTGACCAAAACAATATTAAGTAATACTTCAAAGGAGTTAACTGATTAATTGAGGCAATCAGTAGGCTGTTGATATGACCCTCTGACACCAATGGTGTGCATTTGGAATTTTTTCTCTTCAATAAGGTTTCTAGTATGAACTATTACAAATAACTTAATTAGCTATCACTACTGTAGATCATAATTGATAACGCTTGCTAAGATGAGTTTGAGTAAAGCAGGTTTTAAGTCAGCCATTCTTGACTGAACCAAGACCAAAATAACAAGCTCAGCACAATTTGTTGAGTATAAATTACAGAACTCTTTCCTGTGGACTCAGATGTCTGCATGTAGTACATCAGTGGAAAGAACTTCCAAGGAGAGGGATAGGAGAATCTTTCTCAAGTCCCAGGGAAACAGGATAGCCAGTAAGTGTTGATGTAGAAAATAGCTGTTACTGCAAGGTGGGACAGTTTCTCTGCTATTATACCAAATTACTCCCAAATAACTCTATCCACAGTCTACATATGACCACATAGTCGGTGACTTAGAACTCGGCATATAGGCATCACGTATACATAGTAGTGTTGTCAAATAAAAAACAAAATAGTATAGAAGTATGCTTAACTACTTTTAAGTATTAAAACTTAAATGTTAGTTCAGTTCTAACACCAAATATTTGTGTCACTGGGTTGTGTTTATGTATCTTGACCTACAGTTTATAATACACAAGCTGTATGTGGAGCCATAGAAACCAAAGTTTTAAAATGTGGTGTAGGTCAGCAAAACAGTCTTTATCCTGCCAGCTGAGTACAATTTCCTGTGTTACATATTATGGTGTTTTTCTCTATTTTTTTCCATTCAAAAGTCTCAAATTAATAGAGCTTTCATCACCTTTTTAGAAGACTTGCAAATTATAGGTCAGAAAATCATGGGTTTCAGAGGTAAGAAGAGTTTAATTACTGTGAACATCAGGAGATACCCTTTTTTAATTTAGCCATCTTAATTCATTCTAGTATTTACACATTACAAACAGCATTCTATGGGTTGATATAGAAGTTTTTGTATTTAAGAGATTGCCAAGACACGGCCTTTTAATGTAGATAGAGGAAGGCTGCATTGAAGAGTAGTCTGAGAGAGTTTAGGATGACATTTAAATCATAGATTTACATTTTGATAGCTGTCTACATTCTATTTGCTTATTTTTCCCCGATGCAGTTACTTGCACTTGGATTCTTGGCACTTCTGGAGGAAAAAAAAGAGCTTGAGAAGATTAAAAGTATTGCAGACCACAGCGAGGAGGACAGTCAAGGAGGAAAGGTGGGAAACAGTGTGAGGGACTCATGGAGGAAACATAGCCACTTTTACTGGGGTAGCTGAAAAGGGGAAATAAATTGACAGTATGAAAAGAAGCCTTGGATTGCTCTGTGGGAGCTGTGAGCACATCTTACATTCCTAACTAACATTGTGGATTGTTTTGACAGTATAAATGACAGTAAAATACTTCAGCAGTAGCTGGGATAGATGCTCACTTTGGTAATGGTGAACAGAGAAGATTCTAGTAAGCCTTGGAAAAGTGATCTAGGGAAGACAATATCATGAGAAAAGATGTCACATTCCTGTCTAAGATGCCTTCTTCCCTGTCTTTTCTTTGATGAGACACAGAATTTCAAGACAGTCCTGAGGTGTTGCTCAGAAAATCTGAAAACAGCTCGTGGTGCAAGCATCAAAGCCAGGCTTGGAAGAAAACGCTGCCAGGAGAAAACCAGAAACTTCCAGGTAGAAAGATGAAACTGGGATTTTAGTTGGGATATTGACTTTCTCATTCCCATCTCACGATGCAGGGAAGAAAACAACCAGCAAGCGCACTTTAGTCTCTTTTCTGAACTGTAATCTAATAAAGCAATCCTTCCTTCTTCATCTTCAAAATATGTTTATGCTTGTTTTCCTATCTGGCTATTTTTATCCAAAATTTATCTCCCCATTTTATGCAATCAGATTTTTACCTTCTATCCCTTCTCTTTCCGGATGGATAGATACATGGAAGGTATACTTTTAAAATGAAACTGGGAGAGGTTTTTTTTAGCTATCAAAGCTCCTCCATCTGGTTCTGATCATTCCTTCCCTGCCTGCCTTGGGGAAGTTTTTATTTTTAAAAAATATATCTGAAAGATAACTACAACTTTCATTTGTGCTACGTTTAGATCTCTCAAATGAAACAGCGCTGGGTTGGGTCACTAGCAAAATCCTAGTAAGAATTATCATTAAGTTGCAAGTAGTAGTCTTGGTGTAGACAACACGATGGTTTGAAATATTTATTTCTCCTAGTTATGAGCAAATGTTCTGGCTTGCTGCTAGAATATACTGGACTGCTTGTCCTCCTTGATACAAGCCTCCACTTAGCTTTAACTTATGAATTACCTTTTCCAAAAGATTAATAAGGTATATTCGTTAAAGTGAGTATTGAGAACTTTTGCCTTTGAATTCTTTTTTAATCTAGGGGGGAAAAAAGCATGCTATGAAGTAAGTTTTTGTTTCAGTTCCAACTGTAGTAAATTGAGCTGTTATGATTGGGACCAGAATCTGGTGCAATTATTTGTGGTGGGGAACAGGCATCTTTTGACCTTTATATATGCAGATAAAAATATCTAAATAAAGCTGCAGTTTGGACTGAAATAAATCTCAGTGTAATTCCACATTTGCAAAAAGAAAACAGATTCAGAGAAATTGGGACAGTGTAAGAATTCATGTCTAGTCAGTGCAGAAATTTTAGTTTCATTTCCTTTTAGAATCTGATTTGAAAATGCATAAATACATATGGCAATAATGAGGAAGAATACGTATGATATTTCCTGACAAACTATGGGGAAGTTTTGGTAAAATCATGAGGTTGGAAATTAGAAAATAATGAAAAAGTCAAACAGATTGCAACCATGTTTTGTAATCAAACAGATTGGGGGTTGAAGGCAGAGGTGTCAGTAACATACCACGTGCTGCAGCTGTGCCTAGCAATCAGAGCAGCAATAATTGTTGCAGCAAGACTTCATTTGTTCTAGGAGCAGAAATGTCTTAAGACAAGCCTGCTAATAACCTTTTAATCATCATTTTTATATTCTTGATCCATGTCTTTGACATGTCTTTAAAAACAATGCATATTCAAGGAACTTTGTCTTCAAATACTTTCAAAGTTTGTTATCTTTAAAAGGTAACAGCCCTAAAAGGATAACAGAAAAATGCTTGTGACAGATACCTTAGTGTGTTGAAACTTAGGTCATTAAAGGACTACTTTGCATATGTACTCAAAAGTTCAGAAATAGCAAGATTAGTGAGACATTTTTATGGAACTACCCAGTTGTCATAAAAGAAACTATGCTGGAGAAGTTATCAGGAGGTTGTATCTGTTATAAGTTAATTAGTAATTCTTTATAGAGAAGGATGCTGTAAAACAAGCTCAAAATCCATGATCCTTGGCTTGCTACAGTAGGTAACAGTAGCAGAAAGGAGAGTGCGTTCTGCTGCTAGCAAAATCTGGAAGAAACGTCTTTCCCCACAATCAGCTTCAGGATGTCCATTCTTAAAGTCTTGCTTTTCATTCTGTTCATGGCCAGTGATTCCCTGAGTGAAGAAGAAGCTGTAGAACATAAGATATGGTTGCATTTTTGCTTTATAGCTTGTCAGAATAGGGATGTTTCTATCAAATGCCTGGTTTACCTATGGTAGCGCTGCTGTGGTATTGCAATCCCAAGGGTATTGCTTCTGAGGAAATTCTCCTTACGGTTTAGGCAGAGTTTATTTTTAAATAATAGGAAAACAATGAAAATATTAAGACCTTTGTGTGACAACTGCTTACCTGTGTTTGCTGTTATGAAGTGTTTCATAGTTGTTGAGTTCTGTACTGACAAGAGTATGGTGATATTTCACAAAGACATAGGTGCGCAAGACAAAAATGCTTTTGTTTTCACCTGTTATTCTGTACTTCTATACGTTAAAAAGATTGCAAACATATGAATTGCAGCTGAAATACTAGTTATTCTGGTGGTTTTGAACCATTTTGAGTCAATCTGTCAATATTGAAAGGACGCATTTTAAATGAGTAAGATGGTTCGGTTCTTTTTCAGTAGGAAGAAATATTCAATATATGGATTAAAAAAATTATGCATTGTTTCTATAGAAAGTATTTTTAGAAATTTTTTTTGAGAATTTTTAACAGGAAGAAAATTATCAGTAATTAAGAGCATGACAGCCAGAATGTATTGATTAAAAGGTTATTTTAAATGAGAAGTTAAGTTATATGATTGACTCTGATTCTGTTGGAGTATACAGTATTAGTCAGGAATTTTTTTTATGGGAAGATTTCCTACAGATTGATTTGATTTATTTATTTTATTATTATCACTGTTTCTTTACCTGGTAGCTACTAGTTACTGGTAATTAGGTATCGCTAACTCGATAGTGATGTAAATCAGCTGCAGTTACTACTTTTCTAATAGAGTTTTTGTTTGTGATTTGAGGACTTTTTTTGATGCTACTTTAGCCTTTAAATTGCCCAATAAAGTCACCACTTTAAGGATAACTTTGCATTTATATAGATTACAGTACTGTGAAGGGCTCAGCAGTGTGTTCCTTAATGACACAGAATATTACAGCACTGATATCAAAGGGCACATGCTAGTTATTTTCTACTCCCTTAGTATTTTTTGTAACATTGCTAAAAGAATTGTAATTCTGTTACTGATCATACAGGTAACTAAAAAACATTAGTGCCTCTTATCTGCTAGATAATACAATGCCAAATACTACTAGGGATTTTTCATTGTTCTGTACTTTATTGTCATAACATATGATCTATATTTAGGTTGTCTTGGAAAATGCTTCAATGCTGATGCACTCTTGAGAGAAAGGAATACAATATATGTACATAGATTTGTATGAATGCAAGCCTTGATCACTGTAATCATTTAGATGTATCGCGGATTAACCATAAATATTGGATTAGATTGTTTTGGACAGTGGAGAGGAAGCAGACGTCCATCTTTTTTTGAAATAAAAACTGCTCATAGCATAGTTTCTCTAGCTAATAATGCATTAGTCATGAGTTTGCTAATCTACCTGTTCATGGTGTAAAATCCCTCTTACAATAGCAGTACAGAGCAATATGCTCTGATGCTACTTTATTCCTGTCAGTTGCCAGGTGGGCTCAGAAGGACCAGCTCAGAGATCTCTTCCACTTCTGACTTTCTGGCTTAATTCTAAATGTGTATCTTCTCATTATGAAAAGTTATGCAAAATTATACTCAGCTCTGTCGTGGTTTAACCCCAGCCAGCAACAAAGCCCCACCCAGCCGCTCACTCACTCCCCACTGGTGGGATGGGGGAGAGAATCAGAAGGGTGAAAGTGAGAAAACTCATGGGTTGAGATAAGAACAGTTCAATAGGGAAAGCAAAAGCCACACGCAAGCAAAGCAAAACAAGGAATCCATTCACTGCTTCCCATGGGCAGGCCGGTGTTCAGCCATCTCCAGGAAAGCAGGGCTCCATCACGTGTAACAGTGACTTGGGAAGATAAATGCCATCACTCTGAACGTCCCCCCTTCCTTCTTCTTCCCCAGCTTTAGACGCTGAGCATGACGCCATATAGTGTGGGATATCCCTTTGGTCTGCTGGGGTCAGCTGTCCCGGCTGTGTCCCCTCCCAGCTCCTTGTGCCCCCAGCCCACTCGCTGGTGGGGTGGGGTGAGAGGCAGAAAAGGCCTTGGCTGTGTGTCAGCACTGCTCAGCAGGAACGAAAACACCCCTGGGTGATCAGCACTGTTTCCAGCACAAATCCAAAACATGGCCCCATGCTAGCGACTAGGAAGAAAATTCACTCTACCCCAGCCAAAACCAGCACAGCTGTATTGACTGTTTTGGTTCTTTTTGAGTACCATAACAGTGCTTGGCCTTGCAATGTACAGTGCCAGTTTTAATTTTCTCTCTCAATGTCTCCAGTGGTGTATTGCAATTGCTTATTTGATTATACATTATAGGTCAAGATTTCAGGTACATCTCCGTAAATCATAGGCTTCAGTGGCTTTGCACCAGAACCGCTGGGTCAGCTTGTAGCTTGCTGGTATGAATGATGAGTAGAGCATTCAGTCCGAGTCCTACACAGGAAGGAAATGGGTAGCAAAGAATGTAGGGTTTGAGTGCCAAATGTGGTGACTTCTGATGTCTGATTAAGGTTGCTGATGAGGAAGTTATTCTTAGACAGCTGTACGCCTGTGAAGTACTGTAAGCACTCAACTTCTGGAACATAATTTACAGTCCACAATGTTTACACAGTAAAAGAGATGGAGGAGAACCTACATTAATGCAAAACAAATCCTGTTGTAGACCAAAATAAGGAATAATCCCAGTGCAAAACACACAAAAAGGTTTTCATTTGGATTGTAATTGGAGGGTTTGAGTCTCAAATGGGTTTCATGATTTTTAGCCTTTGCCAACAATCCAGAGATGATACATAGTGGAATTCAGATGCAACCACACTTAAATGATGCGATAGAAATCATAGTAATATAAGCCATACAATTTACTGGCTAGCTGGAAGATGGGTACAAATTCAGAGTGAAGTAATTTAAGCAGGTAAACCTTCATTTTTCAAATAATTCTGAAATTTTGAAGGGGCAAGTCACTGGAAGGTAAGATTTAGTATAATTTACAAAGTATGTCATATGAAGCTTAAATTTCTGATGTAATTAGAAATACAGTCCACTAACAGTATGTTACTGTATAATTGCATTAAATAAATCTAGGATAAGATATGTTTTACTAAGATAAGTAACATATTTAGACAAACAGGAAAAATACTGAATCTCTTGGTATTCAGTGGTATTCTGTGCTATTCAAGAATAAATAATTATATAGCAAAATATTTTCATGTTTTGGTATTACTTATTTTTAAATCCAAATGTTGCTAAAATTAATATTTTTATTTGCAGATGTGATTACTTCAGAGTGGACTGGAAGGAGTATTGGTACATGGGTCCCAAAGGTAACCAGCTTTGGAACACTTTAGATTTAATTTTAGTAACTATTCTTCCTGCAGTAGCACTGGTTATCATAGTTGTTGTAATATTTTACTGTGTCTACTACTGTCAAAGTGAAAAAGCTGGGCAAGTTACTCTGGATGTAGTTAAAAGGTTTTTTATAATCAAAATGGAAGTAAAGCAAAAGAATTCTGATATTCTGATTAATTTTTAACCTCTGGATATTTAAATCAACAAGCTTGCCATATAGCATCCTCTGCCAAAATATTGTGTACACAGTTTAAAACTAAACCAAAGCATCTTACCAGAGCACTTAACAGTCATTCAGCATTTTACCACTGTGTGTAGAATTTCACTCTAAGTTGTTGCTTCTCTTCTTTAGGACTAGCCAGGCAAGCTTTAAAGATTAATAAGTACATTTACTACTTTAACACAAGATTACCAAATCTGTCTTGCTGTTTTATTTGCTACTAAGGGTTGGCTTTCCTTCCACAAGTTTAAAAAAAAAAAAAAAAAAAAAAAAAGAAAAGGAATAAGACCGGTAAACATTGACAAGAGTCTTGGTGATTAAACACGACTTCTCCCATTCTTTGGTCCTAGGCATTGGCAATTTGAGCTGCTTTTTGCTTTCAACACTTTATCTTTTTTTTTTTTCCCACTGATACCTGTCCCAAGAACATAGACAATATGGAGGGTTTTTGTCTTTCATTGAGCCCCATTAGTGTGTATCACTGGTACTTCCTCTGTCGTGGAAAAATTGTAATAATACATAGCTCTTGCATAGTCACTGCCACCGTTCATCTAAACCTATGATATGGCTGTTGAACCAATCTGCAGTACAAAAAGATTTGTCAAGACCCTCAGAACTATTGCTAATACTCTAAATTCACATTGTTCCCCCAACCAGGAACCAGACGAATCCTCCATACGGTGAAGTACAACATAACCCTGCACTTACTGCTGAAACGGCTGGTAACTCACGGCATGTTTACCAGCAGTCACCAAGGGTAAGAGATGTTGGCATGTGGGGCATATCACATGTTCCTAATTCTAGTGGAAGTCAGACATGACTTTGTGATTGAACAGAATGGTATGTGAATAGCAAAAAAAGGTCATCTGGTAAAATTAAAGGTAATCTGAGTTTAAAATCTTCATTTTACTTGATTTCCGAGATCATCTAAATGCATGTAAGAAGGTGAAACTCTTAATCAAGGATGAAGTGAATCTAATTGGCAGAGGAGAAAACAAAGAACTAGGGATCATTTTAAAAGGATGTTCAAATAATTTGGATGTGAGCTCAAGCCACCTGCTACAACCTCTTCCCTTGTGTTGTCACTGTGCTGTCCCAGCTGCTGGCTGAGCTAGTTTCAGCCTGACCAGCTCATGAACTAGGTTGCTGAATGCTATTACTGGTACTAGTGCCAGTGGAAGGAAAGGGGCAGGAGTACGTAGCCAGGCAGGAAGAGTTTGGTGCACTGTCCAGACTTCAGCCAATTTAAGCTGCTGAAGAGCCACGCCTACAGTTCATTTGACTGTTCACTAGCTATGCTTCACCAGAGGAAGGATTGGCTATTTGTCTTGAAAGTTTTTTGCTTGTATGAGGGTTATCAACAAAGTCCCATGAGGATTTGTGTAGTGTTGATGTAAGAACAGGTAAAAGGCAGTGCTAGTAAGGTGACACATTTTTCTGATGATACCATAGTACTCAGAGTAGTCAAAAATAAGTCTTACTATGAAGAAGTACAGAAGGAGCATATAGTAATGATTGACTAGACAAGAAAATGACAAATGAAATGTATTTTTTATAAATGCAAAGTAATGCACATAAAAAAGCAGTTTTAACTTTGTGTAGGTGGTAATCATCTCTAAATGAGAAATTAGAACTCAGAAGGGGCATCTAGAGTTTTCTGAAAAAGTTTGTTTTGCTAGGGATTTTAGGAAGAAACTTAAAACAATAAGAGGAACATTGTAATCCCGCAGCACAAATCTTAATTATGCCTACATTTTGACTACTGAATGTAATTTTGAGCCCCCATCTCAGCAAGCAATATATAAATCTAGAATTGCAGGGTCATCAGTATTGATTTTTGTATGAGGAGAGGTTGTGTGAGAAATTACTATTCCCTGCTTTTATTGTAAGAACTAGGCAATGTCAAATTAAATCAGGCAGAAGTTTTCAACAACAACAACAACAAAGTGCTTTTTGATAAAATGCATAATCCATCAGTGTGTACTCAGAGTGTAAATTAGGTTTTAAAAAAATCAGACGTTTATTCAGGGAGGCAGAGGTATTCAGATTGGATGCATGCTTTCAGGTAGGTAACTTCCTGGTGGTTCCACTTACTGTGCTGTGGTTCGTGTCTGAGAGCAACCCGGGAATGCACAAAGTGATTCCCCTTCGGATTAAACTAACCAGAATATATGCTTCAGTCTCTGATGAACGTTCAGTGCCCAGGCCAAACCAGGCATAGGCCAAAAAGCAAACCCTTCTGAAGCGCGTAAAGCGTCAATGTGGGGTTGCATTTGTATTAGTCCATGGTATTTGCTGCTGCAAATGCAGCCACAGACGCCGCTCCAGCTCAGTCAATTAATGATGTTGATGTATTGGTAGTACTTCAAGTTACTTACACTGTCTGCATATTTTTTACTTATGCTTCCATTACTGGCTGTTCTCAGTGCGTTAGGTGGCCTGACTCAGTCAGTCTCTTCCTATATTCTGTTTGTATATGTGCGAAAGTAAATTTTGCAAGTACAAGATGTGTCAGAGTACAGGTAGAGAGGCCTAGTAAAAATTCGATCTATGTTGTTTACTTTAGAGACAAGGAATCAGGCGTATTTTTGTAATGAAGATGTATGTGGTCACCAGCTGGTGCAGAGCAGCATAATTGCACAAATCAATTAAGACAAACCAGGTGGTACTAGCTGAGAATCTGACCCTTTGTGAATAAACATCACGCAGTTCTGCAGGCCCAGAGTCTAAGATTAAAACTTTATGAAAATTAGATATGTTTGTTTCAAATACACTTTATTCAATTGGAACAGGTTAAATTGCAATAACGTGACCCTTCTTTCCTTTTCATGTTGTGAGCGATGCCTTCCAATGACAGTTTTGGAGGCTAGGGGGGATCAGTGTAGATGATCAGAAGGATATGGCTGTACCGAATGTATTGTTTATCTTTTGTCATCTCTCAGCTGCATAATCTATGCATGATAGTACATAACTGCTTGTAGGACATAGCATAAGCATTGTTGGCAGAGTTCTAGCCATATTTGTTTAAAATTCACTGCCTACAACTGAGTCAGGTTTGGGGCTAGAATATTTAACCATTTCCTGAGTAAATGCCCTAAATAACATCCGAAATTAAATTACCTGCATCACCTTTGTAACAGAATATTTCACTGGAACCTTTGCAACATTCCTGTGAGGTCGAGTCGACAGAGTCATTTACAGGATTACAAAGGTAAGCCGTGAGGGAGCTGGGATTTGATCTTTGGTCCCCAAAGAGCCAGATGCTGCCTTTTTGACCAGGCTAACACTCTGCCATGCCAATTTTCTCCATTAGGCAAGATGTTCTTTACAGTAGAGGTTATCGCTTGAACTAGTGGGTGTCACAAGAAAAGATGGATAAATGCATTTCAAAAACACAATGGGAAATATGAAATACAAAGAAGGGAATATATTGGGGGAGTTAATTTCCTCATTCGGTACTTTAAGTGATTATTTTACATACGTAAGGAGTGTATAGTGTCTGAGAAGAAGACATTATAGGCTGTCTGAGAAAGAAATAAAATAATCTAGTCTGAGACATTATTATCTGTTAAATAGATTTGTGAAGTAAGTAATATCTTGGAAATGCAGTGGGGGGAAAATGAGGCATGAGCCTACCTTCACCAGGAGATGGTGCTGTTTAATTTTTAACTAATTCTGAATTTCGTACAACTGATGCTATAGTTTTCAAGGTGTGAATTAGACCAAATCCTACACACTTTGTTAGGGAACAAAACCTACTGTAAAAGGAACTGCTTTGGGTAAGTGCTGCAGTACTTACTACTTTCTCATGCTCTAGACTGCAAGTTGCGGCCCAGAGGGCAGTCCGTGGGACATTTCTGCCTGCCTCATCTCCTTGCTAGATGTGGTGGTCATGAAAACGTGAGCTTGTAAAAAGCCCACTGTTAATTGTCTGAGCTTTTCTTTTCATGCCAACAAGGCAGGCTGGTGCATATACCGCTCTGCAGCCTGCAGAGCCCTCGCCAAAGCTGTCTGAGAGAGGCAAGAGAGGAAACCGAAATCTGCATCATCAGCTCTCACAGATGAACTACCCTGAACATTGTGTCTCTCCTGAGGGTACCTTTTTCTGAAAATGACTTCAGGTCATTATATTTTTAAACAAAGATACCTTTAGCAAATGAACATCACTTACTAGTTTTAGGAACAATATAGAATAGTTATTTTGTTTCTTCATTATGTTTTCCTTCTTCCTCTAGCAATATGTTTGGCAAGACAGCAGCCAGTCTTTAAACAGCAATATTCAATTGATCTTAACTGTTGATCACTATATTTAGTTTCATTTTTTACTCAGTTTTGCATAAATCAGAGGTAAATCCACTGTTATATATGGAGTGGCATCTTTCTGAAATGTTTAATCATAAAAGACTCAACAAAACTTCCAGGCCTTGAGAAGACCCTTAACACCTGGTTTACTTAATTGTGCAGACACTTACTTGGGTGGGTGTTTCTCTGTTATATCTGAGAGGTACGTTTTCTGCATTATCCAAGTCGGTAAAGACTTTTCTTCTACTGAGTCTTTTAGATAAATTGAATTTATACATTTGAAAACGTGTCTATAACAAACAACATATTTTGTAACTGATAGATCAGTTTATACAATTTTTTTACACCAAAGACAACTGCTAACATACTGTACCTGGTGAGCTGTTTGTGTAATTTGTTGTCACTGCGCTCTGTGTAACCACCTGATCCCCTACATATAGGATGTCTGGGTTGGACGAATTCCAAAAGCTGTACTGAGAAGACAAGATTTTGATGATGTCCCAACCCCAAGTCAACTTAGAGAATTACAGGTATGCTGCTGTTTTTCTGTCTTTTTTGCTCATTTTCACTTTATACTCTGGTTTGGAGACTAAGAATTACTTTGTAGCTTTGCCAGGGGCAGGGCAACTAGCAAAGATCCTGTAATTGGCTAAGCTTTTGACTGGATTATTCACAGACATTTTGTGGCTTGAGTCTTTGATAGACAGAGGGTATTTTTCTGAATTTTTTTCTTTTTTCTCCTCTACCTTGCATAATTCTAACAGCATTGCTGTGAGAATTCTAGGACTATTTTGTACATTATTCCTAAATGTGAACTAGCACACAGGACTAAATTTATCAGCTTGCTGAAACTTAGTATGTTTTCCTAATGTATCACCAAAAAGAAAAAGTCAGTGCATGTTTCTCTTGTTTCTGACGCTAAATCCTAAAATACTGATTTATCTAAAGGCTTGTACGGTTTTCCTCTAATAATTGAAAATGTATTCATTTTCATTACTTTTTAGAAACGCAGTGCTTCCTCACTTTAATCCTCCTCACTAACACCAGCCAACTGTTGCAGCTCCTACCCGCAACTTTTGCAGAGAACTTGTTTACTGTGAGGCAACTATAAATGATAGCAGAACATTTTCCTCATAAGTAGCAGGGTTCTACTGCAGAAACAGAATGGAGCTTTCTGATACTTCGGTCCATCAAGAAGGCCTGATTTTTTTCATATGAACATTGAAAATGTTGAAGGTATACCTATCATGAATTTAAAACATTCTCAAAATAATCATAGGAATGTAGAAAATTAGATATGATGGCACTGTTCAGTGTAACAGTGGGGAAAAAAAAAAGCTCAAAGAATATATTGCTTCTTTAAATCCACTTTTATCTGCGTTTGCAGGATGAGGGTTTGACAGTAAAATGAACTTAAAAGACAGAACATTTAGATGTCTTAATGCTATTGCCTCAATGTCATGCGTGCAGTAGTGAGCTTTATTATTTTTATATTTCAGTTTAAACTAACGCTTTATATAATTTGCAGTATATTATTACGCATATTTGAATAACCTCTCTTTTCGCTTTTGCATAGTCCCATGCATCCTCAACCATTAAGGAGACCAGATCCAGCGACAGATCATTTTTCTAACCAGCGACCTCAATATGAGAAATTTGGCATTCCAAGCAATAATTGCCTTATGCAGGTTATGCGGAGGGGAGACAGTATCGGGTATGTATTAATAACATACCTATGCATACACATTATATAATATTCTGTCTTGGTACTGAGTACAAATTATCTAAGTCAAATTAGTAGTACTTACATCACTAAGTAAAGATGTGAGCTAATAAAAAGCCTAAACCCACCTTTTACTATACGGGTGTTTTCTTCAAGTATATTACATACCCGCTAATTCCATTCTAGACTGGATAAATTTTGCAATGTTTTAATCCTTTTCTGAGTCATTTACACTTAGATACTACAACTCATATAAACAGGGTTTTCACCAAACTGAGGGATGGCTGCCCAAGACAGCCCCTTAAGAACAGACACTGCAGTAAATATAGAGATATCCCTGCAGCTCTGGCAGAGCAATTACTGGAATGCTATGTTCTAACTCGTCATACAGTGAAGGGAGTTTATATGGCTGACATGAAAAAATAAATGCCTAAAAGCTCTGTGCCCATTTCACCAATACTGCTTTTTCATGCCAGCATGTCTTGTGATTTCACTGGAATACTGTGAAAGATCAAGCAATTAGTTTCCAGCCACGCTGAAAACTTCTGTAATGGTAATATAAGAGAGTGCTAATTCTCAGGTAACAACTGTCTTGCTACATTTGCTGACAATGTAAACTTTTAAAAATTATAATAATTTTCCAAACTCTGTCCTGAATGATACAACCAAATTTCCACTGATGCATGAAAAATATGACTGTTAATAGTTCTATTAGTACTTTCCTCTTACAAAGCACCTTTCCTTTGAGACTCTGGGGTTCCTGTTCCCCTCCCTCCACCACTTCATAATTCAAACTCATTAAAGCTTCATGGAAAGTTGCTATTACATGTTTCATGTACAAATAGTATGATGTACGGAGAAATTAAATTATTTATTCCAGAACTTATGAAATCATTTATATAACTAAGTGTTCTAGCAGGCTTCCCTGCCTCCGCCCCCAACAACTGAATGATTTGTAGACAGAGGTATTTACCGTAAGACCTTTCTGTGCCTAAAAATTCAGCCTCGTCAAAATTGCTAAATGCGTTAGTCAACTACCAACGTCTTTCTGGCCCAGATCATGATAGATCGGTATTTTGTGATTACAGTTGGTTTATGTAAATGAGCCTTCTGGATTATTTCTGTACAGGAGGTACCAATAATTGGTATAAATTATCAGTAAAAAATAGGCATTTCTCTTCATAACAGAGTTTAAAAAAAGACAAATTGGTTAAAGTTTATTGTAAAAAGAAAAATGTTAACGTTTTACAAGAAGAAAACTCACAGTTCAGAAAGGCATGTTTCAACTGCATACAAATATTAAAAGGGTGGGGCCTTTAGCATAAGTGTAAAAATAATTAAATAAAAAGGAGTTATGATGTGCTTTGACTGTCCTTAATTAAGGTGAGAATATTACCTGTGTATTTTACTGTATAAGTAAATCTGTTGCCAGTCATGCATTACATCAGAGTCTGCAACCTAACTCAGCCATCTGAGGTGTTCGGGGGTTTTTTTGCCCCATGTCATGTAATATCTACAAATATAATCTTATGGGTAGAAAAATTTTGTAAGTATTCCAAGAAGTATGTGTGTATGTATGTATTTTAAAGTCCTGCATTCCTAATTGTTTGCTGTTAACTCAGTGGAAAAATTATGAAGGAAAGAAAATAACGGGATTTTCCTTCCAGAGTAGTAGTTTTGGTCTATGGATTACTTGCAAAGGATCACTACAGGGTCAAGAGAAATGTCTGGCCATGTTTTGCCTTCCACAGTAGCCTGTGATTTCTTTGGCCTTCCTTTTTAGGCCACAGAAACTTCCTTCAGTTTTTTAAAAAAACACCTCAATAGCAACAAAATGTTCCACTGTTGCTGCTTTCTAGCTGGCCCTGCTGAAGTGTTTTTACATATTTCAAAACCTGTTTCAGTTTGTGTGCACAGTCTTAATATGTTCAGTTATTTGCATGAAAATAATCTTCCAAAGTTATTGGTGAGTACACATTCAGAAGAAGCACATACATTCAGATACTAATAAAAGAAATATATAAATGTAGTTTGATTAGATACAGATTATCTTAATAGCAAGCATGCTGTGGAGCGTATTTCATGCTACTGATTTAATTCTAATCTCTTTACAGAAAAACTAAGAACCACTGCTTCCTATCTCTGAAGTGTCTTGGAACGCTGTGTGATCAATGGACGATCCAAATGCTGAGAGATCAGTAAGACCTTGTGGGCTGGGACATAGAGGAAATAGCTGTAACTGTTAGAAAGCAGTAAAAGTTATTGCAAAGAAAAGGTATAGAATATAATTATAAAACAAAACATGATATTAACAGCCGATTTGTTTACTGTGTAACTGACAACAACTTTTTGTGAATACCTGATTTTACAGTTTACATAGCTGCTTCTAAGTATTGCTTAAATTGTTGCACATCTGTTGGGACAGAGGGTTCTTTTGCGATTAACCATATGTCCTGTGCCTAAATGACAAGAATACCTACCACAAAAAGCTGCCCTTCCTCAGAAGAAACTCATGAGAAAGGAAAAAGTCTTCTCAAATTTCAGCATGAGAAATGACAAATACGCGTGCTAATCATTATTCTTCCTTGTTAGCTTCCCAGGATGGTTTAAATCCATATCAAAGGGAAAGGAGGGTAAGGGGTTGCGCTTTTTCATATTTCTCAGGAAGGCTGGTCAAAGACAGCTTTTGCCAAGTACAGTTTTTGTTTCTCGGTGTCCATTTGGCTCACCCATTTATTTGTGATGTTTGCTCCGCTCTGTGTCATGATTGCCCTCTGCATGCTGGTGAGCTATGGTTCCGAATCTAACGCTGGTAGCAGGACCATGAATTTCTCTTAACTGTAATTATGAAGATTCTTCAGGGCATTGTAGCATGTAGAGCCTGTTGTTCCCTGACTGACGTTGCTTTGTTTTTCCCCGTAAAGAGACAATATTTAAAGAAACAAAACAACTAATTACATACCATTTTGAACTGTGTAGTAAGAATCTGTATTCTTGTTGCACCAAGTACCTGCAGAATTAGGTAGAAGGGAAGGCTCTGTTCTCAGGCATAGCCACTTAGTCTCACCGACACCAGCAGCACTGTACAAACATAACCAAGGCACTCAGCTTCCCACTATCCTAAGATGCATCAAATACTGAAGTATTGACTAATGTAGCAACCTCAGCTTATGCGCCCATTCCGTTGTCTCTTGCTTCTTTTTCACTTTTTCTTCCTTTGTCGTCTTGTTGATCCTAACAGCTGAAATGGTTTGCCATTAAAAATGCAGTGGCTTTCTTTGCGACTTGTTTTGTAAATAATGAAAATAAATGAAGCTATGGAAAACTGACTACCTTGCCACTAACAAAGTAAAGATACTGAAGTCCTGGATGTATTTAATGTTTTCTAGAAAGTCTCAAGCACATTATTTTAACACTTATATTAAATTATTCTTTTCCTTAGTATTAGGTAATACTTGAAACTGTAAGACAAAACCAGAATCTTAATGTTTTTAGAAAGGTGAAAATATTGGCATTTCTTGTATATAAATCAGAATGCTCTCCTTGCAACAGCTCCATGCCTTAACTGCATCTTTCCATGCTCTCCACAACTCTGTTATTGCCCAGACTATATTGGCTTTCCTATGCAAGTACCTTAGTAGAGAAGCCAGAAACCCATTTAGACCCCTTCATTTTGCATCCGGTTCCTTGCAAGTATTTAGTGAATAGGTACAGCTTCCTGCTGGGGAAAAAAGGAAGGGTGGCTCCAAAGCTGGCAGTTTTTCTTGGCTCTGTAGCTGGTATCCTAGCTGGTATTCTCTAATCTTCAGCCATAATTGTCTTTTTTTTTTTTTCTTCGTTTCTCCCCTAATGTAACAAATATCCAAAGTGGGTAAGTTTCACTGGTTTTACATCTAGTGCTGCAAGATACCCATGGCGTTTAAGTCTGGACCTAGCACATATTGAGGGCAGATTTGCCAGCTTTTAAATCACCTAATGCTGACAGAGGAATTTTTCATGGATAGTTGAAATCACAGGCACCAAAATTCATTAAAAAGAATCTGAAGATTTTCTGAATGTAGACTGCTTGCAAACCTGCATTACAATGTCTTCTGAGACTGCAGACAGCCTAGAACAACGCTTGTACATATCAGTGTTAAGAATTTAGTTGCTGATTAAAGCACAAAGCAGCTAAATGTTCATATTGGTAATACCTGCACAGCCAGCTTGAAGAAGCACCTTGTTCTGGCATCGCCAGAGGATGGAGCATGGAAGAATGCCCTTGTTTTTACTTGTCTCACCCACTGTTCTTTCAATGGGCATGTTCAGTAAAAGCATCCTACTATCATGCAGTTATTTTTCAATTTCTATCAGAAGTAAGAGAAGTGAAAAAGGTTCTCTCTCCGTTATCTTCAGAAACATACAGAAATAGTGTTAGCACATCTGTTTAGATCCTAGACTATCAGTTTAAACTATTTTGACCCCAGAAAGTCAGATCCAAATGTGTCAGTGAATTTTGTCAGTGAATTGCTTTTTTTCTGTCACTTCTTAGCCTCCAGTAGTGCCATAATTTAAACTCTGGTTGTTATTGACCTCTAGCTCTGTTTACCAACCTGAAAGTGATCACAGAATCGGAGTGTTCAATTTGATATTCCACCACTCCTTTGAAAAGGAATGGGAGAAAGAGATACAGCAATCCTGTAAAATATACCTGGTGCTGGCAAGAGAAGAGCGATCTGGAAGGTATGCACTCATGCTCTTTAAATTGAAATGAATAAAGTTTCACAGAGAATGAAGCTTTCCTCATAAGACTTTGGCTGGCTGCTGTTTAGTCTGGGGCAGATCAAGAGTTGCAGGACATCAGCCACATGGATGTGCACTGCTCCTGATGTACTTAACCACTCGTGGTGAGGTCATCAGTATTAACATCAGGCAGTTGTATGTGGAAGGAAACTGTGAAGAAACTGCTTGAGATACTCTGGTCTCACTTCTAACAATAATAATATTAAGGAATACCTTTTTGAATATGCTATCTGCCAAGCACTGTGCTTGGGTTGTTTGCCTCTTACCTGGAGAGCAGAGAAGCTCTGTAATTCTTTGAAATCTTTGTGTTCTGAACTGAAGGGTAAGGAGCAATTCTGGTCATCTGCTAGGTGTCATGGTTATGATGTGCTACTTCCTCGTCAAGTATGAACAGTTTAAATTGATCTACAGAGAGTGGTGTTTTGGCTTTTGTGCATTCTTTGTGGTTCACTGCTGCACTTTTTGAGATTTGGATTCCTGTGATCTTGGTGGGTTTGTTTTGTTCTGTTCTTCTGACCAGTGCTTTGGATTGATTTTCCTTGCAATTGCTGCCTCGCTCTGCAAATTTGCATGTTGGGTCTGATGTTGAATATTGTGTCACACTGTTGGCAATAGCCTTGTTGTTGCTTGTTGCTATTTTATGCTCATTTGCTTTTGAGATTTCCCTTGATATTACTGGAGAAGACAGAATCCAGCACAGATGGAATTTTGTTGAAGAAAGGGATAATTAATCTCTGTAGTTCTGCTTTTCTGATTGTATCACCTTGTGAGATTCTCTCTCACCACTTCCCCAAGTATTCAGTTTTGTGAATACCTTTTTCAGGTATTTTTCCTCTCATTCCTTAATTGTGTTGATCAGTTTGAAATTATTTTCTCATTAGAACGTCTGTCTTCTTGCTAGAACTGGAAGAACCAATTAGTATGTTCTTAATACCGTATTTACTTTGGTGTGTGGCATGCTATGGACAGCTTTACCCCACTATTCTATTGTTTACCCCTTAAAAAAAAGGGAAGGCAGGTCAAATGTAGGAGAGGTCTCCAAGTTCTGTGCTAAGGAGGTGAAAGTCCTGGAGTAAGAATCTTTTAAGAATTCCAGAAGAAAAAGCCCTGTAACTCTCTATTTAACTGCAAAATATAGTTGCGTAGTGCAAAATGAGATTTACTTGAATGATTTTGGTACCTAAACATAGGAGCTTGACGCCATTTTTGATGCTCTGTGGCATTCCATCTGATGTCCCGCTGCTGTTTTAGAAGAGGGCAAGTCTTCTGTAGGTCGTCATATCTGCCATCTCCATTTTGGACATCCTGTTCGACATTTAGGCAACTGAATCCCACTGTCCATGAACAAAATTGATGTCAAATGTAACTGTAAAGGCAAAACGTTATAACACAAAGACTCATTTCTATGAGTTATCTGTATTTCAACCAGAAAAAGAAAACAATTCCTTGTGTGTCCCTAATGGTGTTTGAAATTCAACCATTATGATCCATTCAACACAGTTCGTGCACCAATTTAACACATCAGTTTCTAAACCAGAGGTGGGTGTATGCCAAAATACACTTGGCTTCAAGCAGGTTTAGAAAAATTAACAGCTACAGCCTGTGTAGTTAAATCAGAGAACAGGCCCCATGGGCTTCTCTAGCCCAAGTTTTTGCATAGTTACCCTCATAAGTGTATGCCATTTTACGTGTGGAACAATTTTACTGATGTGGTTACTAAGATATATTCATGATAATTCTTTAGAAGACTTTATTTTTCTTTTTTTCTTCTTTTCTGCTAGACCTACCAATGTTTTATTAAGAGAACTACTTGGGTAGAGATGCTGGTATTCACAGAGACATACCCAAAACAATTAAAAAAAAACGTGATGAAAACACAGGCATTTATGCCAGCAGTTTCTTCCACTTTCCCATCAGTGTCAGGGTTTTCTTCTAATTGTATTCTTGAGACGGGTAATACTGGCACGAATGTATTTTAAATACCAAAAAATGTGTCTTTAATGTCATCATACTGTCCAATAATGAAGCAAAGACAGTCACAGCTGCCTAGTCGAGGTGCCTTCATCTTTCTTAGGAAATTGAAGGTGGATGGGGGGACAGCGACGCTGTGCCGGTTCATTTCGGGTTTCCAGTAACCTTTTTTGAAACCTTTTATCTCCACACGTGCTTTTGCGTTCTCTCCGAAATGTCTGTATTTATGGAGAAATACTTGAAATTCAATGCAGAATACGGGACTAGGGCTGGACCCGATCTCTTTACAGCAAAGAATTTCCAAAATGTGTCACCTCATGCTGGGGCATACGCGGCTCGTCGCTTGTTGTTGCCTCTCCACTGCTGGCGGCAGGCAGCGGGAGCGGGGCAGCGGCTGCTCTCCCGTGAGCGGAGCTGCAGCCCCTTTCTGGGGGAAGACCACCCCAGGCGTCGCCCGCCGGCGGTCTGAGCGCTGCTCGGGGGGCGGGTTTCGTTTCCGCGCCTGCAGAGCGCGGCGGGGCGGCTGGCGGTGCCGTCTAACGCTCACGGCTGACCCGACCCGCGCGTTTCTGCGTTCGGGGTCGTGGCAGCGGGTGTTCCCCCCGCGGGGGCAGGCTGTCCCGGCGAGACCCCCCGGAGGGTACCTGACGGCCACCCCTCGCCTACCCACGTCAGGCGCGCAGCGGCGTGCCCGCGCCTGTGGCGGTAGCGGCGCCGCTGTGGCGCTGCGGGCGGCGGCGGGGGGGGGGGTCGGCGCGGGGCCGTACCGGCCGCCGCACTCCCCTCCCGGCCGCCCCCCTCCCCTCCCCTCCCGGCTCTCCCCCCGCCGCGCACAGGCGCGCTCGGCGGCGCGGGCAGAGTGAGGGCAGCGGCCTCGGCGCGGCGGGTGCGCCTGCTCGGCGCGCAGTGACGTGCGGCAGCCGCGGCGAGGCCGGCGGCGAGCGGGCGGCGGGGGGAGGGGAGCAGGCCGCGCGCGCTCGCGCCCCGCCGCCCGGCCCAGGCTGTGATTGGTGCAGGCCCGGACCCGGCGGACCCGAATGCCAGGCCGCGGCGGCGGCGGAGTCCTGCGGCCCGAGCCCCTCCCCGGGCCCCAGCCCGCGGCGCGGCCGCCCGGCGCGGGGAGCCGCACAGGTGAGCCGAGGCGTCGGCGCCGGGCCGGCGGGGGATGGGGACAATGGAGGCGGCTAGGCCTCGCCGCAGGCCGCGGCCGAGGCCTGCCAGCGCCGCCGCGGCCGCCGGCGGGCCCGGCCGCGGCCGCCCCTCGGCGGGTCGGCGAGCCTCGGCCGCCGCCGGCTGCTGCCGCGCCGGGCGGGCGCGGGCGGGCGTCGCCGGCGGGCCCTGCGGCTGCGGGGCCTTTTCGGGCGGCCAGAAAATGGCGGAAAACAAGATGTCGGCCGGCGGGGCGGGGAAGGCTGCGGCTCCGCGGCCTGTCGCGCCGCCGGGACAGGGGTTATCCCCGCCTCTCCGTCCCGCGGCCGCCGCGGGACAGCCGCCTCCCGTGCCGCGGCCCGGGCCGCGCAGGCGAGGCGGCGGCCCCTTCCCTGCGCCCCTGCTGCGGGCGGCTTCCCCCGGCCGCGCCGCCGCCCTGCGCCCTCCGCGGGCTCCTTTGTCTCCGCGCTCCCACTCCTCCCTCTGCCGCCTCCTCCCCGCCCTCCTCCCCGGCGCGGCGGGGCCGCTGGCCGCCGGCCGCCTGTCCGCGGCGCGCGTCCGCCCAGCCCCGGGGATGGGGCGTCCGGCGCCCGGGGCCGCTGCCGGCCGCTTGACGGCTGAGTCGAGCGCTCCGCGGGTGCGGGCGGGAGAGGCCCCGCGCCGGGTTGCCCGGCCGGCACTGCGGGCTCGCCCGCCCCGCCGCCGCCGCGCTCCCGCCGCCCGGCGGCGCGCCCGCTCCGCGAGCACGCGCGGGAGGGCCGCGCTCCGCTGCCGCGCTCCTCCGCGGCCGCGCAGCCCCGCCGCGGTGCCCTTGCCGCCCGCCCCGCCGCCGGCGTGTCCCGTGGAGCCGCCGGATCGCAAGTCTGGCAGCCGGAGCCGCCGGCAGCCCGGCGGTGCCGTGCCTTTGTGCAGCCGGAGCCCTTCTCTGCCTGTGGTTTTTACGACGGGAAGTGTTGTTACTGCTGCGGATGTAACGCGTAGATGTAAATTCGTCTCTTTCATTGATGTGTTTAAGAGCCTTCAGCGCATTTCGGGCAGTAAGGCAAAATCTCATTCATTGGTTTTGTCTTTGCCATTTTAAATGGATTTGGAGTGTAAGTGTTCGTGGATGCTTTATAGGTGAACACAATAAAGGACTTTAAAACAGAGATGTTAGTTTTTCATACCCAGTCTTTTCTGCGAAGGGCTTGTGTTAACCTGCACGTTGTTTCACGAATTGGGTTCTTCTGCCTAAGATTTCCGTGTAAGCAGGATGTTTTTCATTGCATTTCTATTGGTTGCTGCATTAAAAATTAGGGGAAAAAAAACCCAAAACCCTGAAGTGTCTTCAGGGGAGGATAATTCTCTTGTATTCCTCTTGAACTTGAATGTTAAGAGATAATTAGAAAACATCTGGTTTGGATTTTTCAACTACATCTAAGTTTATTTATCATGTTACATTGCTCTGTATCTGAGCTTGGTCCTTTTGGTTTAATCAAAATGTCATATGCAGCTTACGAGTGTCTGAAACACCTGACAAAAGTGTGATGCTGTGTTTTACTTTATTACATGTAAACAAGACTTAAATATTATTTAGAAGAAATTCGGTGTTTTAAAAGAGTGCTTAAGGGCTGACCACACACATACGCTTTATGTGAAAATGCATCACCTGAACATACTGGGAATAATTGTGCCTGTAAACTGGGGAGATGCTTAGCTTTGCAGGACCACACTGTTTAGGATATAACAATATGTATTAAATACGTATTCTTTATTTATGTTGATTTATTAAGTTGTAATTGGCATTTCATAGAAGTATTTTTTTATGTTATAAAAATTTAAAATATGTCAACAGTGCCTGGAAGCCAGCATATTGATTGGGAGCTGCATTGTACCTCTGGGTACAAGAATGACACCCTCTTTTTCCTGGGAAGGGCAGAAGTGCTGAGGCATTAATTTTTTTCCCTCTTCCTTAAAATACTTTGCTGAAGATCTTTCAATTTAGGGTGTTTTCTGAAAGCTTTCTTGAAGAAAATTAAAATACTAATGGTTATTTTGTATTTTTATGGGAAGAGTAAGCTCAGAATGAATCAATGTGTATACTAAGAGCAATGTTTATAAAGGTCTGGGCCTTTACCAGTTTTTCAACTGAGTGTTGCTACGATAAGTATGCGTTCTTAGGTAGTCCCAAACTGCCAACCATTATCTTTGATTTTAAAAAATAACCATTTATAGTAGTAATTTACGGTAGTGTTCCTGCCTGTAGACAGAGGGGTCCTATATCCCTTTTTTTACTGTAAAATTCATTGCCTGGTCTCAGCTGAGCCCTGTCTAAGGAAGAGCTTTGGCATAAAGAACTGAAACAGGTTAAAATCAACCTTCTCCTGAAGCTAGTCAGAAAGAGAACTATATTTTTCAAAAAAGCAAAACAATATCAGATACATACATGTTTTAAAAATTTAGCCTTGAGATAGTGCTCTGGAAGTCTCAGTTTAGGTTTCATGAAATTCTTCATTTGGGGATCTGATGGTAATGTACTCCTTGGTGCAAGACAGCATGCTGTAATTAAATCGATGAAAATATTAATGGAATGTTGTCAAGTGATATTATTTGGCTGATGCTAATAAAGCATTTTCACAGTATTTTCTTCTAAATGCACAGAGGAGAAGGGGAATTGAGAGGGAAAACTTGAGATCTTGATAGAGGCAAGAGAGATACGGATAAGTTCAGGGTTATGACAGTATACAGAATTGTGGCTTTCTGCCTTATTTCTTTGTCCTTTTTTAAAACATACGATTGGGCCACTTCTATGATTACGTGGGTATATAATATGGTGTACCGCAGAAAGAAGCTGTGAAGGACCACAGTTAATCACTGTACTACATTTTTTGCTGTTCCCAATAATAAGATTTGCAGGCATATGTAGTGTGTGAAACTAAATCATCTGCACTACTGAAATCTAAGAGCAAAACTGTCCAGTTGTAGCAGAATTGTAGACCTTATCTGTTGGTGATTGTTCCAGCATTAGCAGTAAGGGGTTTTCCTGCTGTCACTGCATTCCTTTAAGACCCAAAAGTAGATATTAAAAAAAAATAAAAATCTGTGATTGCGTAGTTGATGCAACTCTGTCCTTTGTCTGCGTTGAGGGTTTAGAGGAGTGTGCTTAAGTAATGGTTGGATACCAGCTGCATCAGCTGAGGTACAGCTTCAGCACATTTATTGCTCGTGTGTCATCATCCATCTGTTTTTAGTGGAAGTTTAAGGTATTCGTAGTACTACGTGACAGAAGGTGCCATTCCATAACTTCGGTAATTTTTATAGTCCCGTTAGCTGCTGGGAAAATACTCCTTTTAGTGACAATTTGCTTTCCTTGCAGAAATTTTAATTTAATTTAAATTAAAATTGTAATCTTACTTTATATTGAATTTTCTATGTAGCACAATATGTAATATACTTATATTTGGGCATCTAATTATATAATCTGAAAATAAATCGTTCATTAAGAAGGAAGAAAAGCCTAGCATATTCTTCCTGTAATCTCAGATTTATATAATTTAAGATAATTTTTTATGTCCATTTACATTAAAAAAGAAGGGTTATCTGAGTGTAAAGGCTGTGGTCAGGAAATTGTAGAGTATTGCATTAATTCTGAAATTCCTATATTAAATTAGCCATTTATGGTCTAGAGCTCTCTCTTTGTAATAGCAAGTATTTGTTAGCTACCTACGAGTTGCGGATGACTGTGACAATTTAGGAGTGATAGAGCATTGCATTAAGGTTCTGAAGTTGCTTTGTAATTCTTACAGCGGTGAAAGAATTTGATTTTGGAGCTAAAACTTAAAACCACATTGAAATTTGATTGTATGGTTGGAATTAGTTAGTTGAATCTTTGACTACTTTCCTCATTGATAATGTTTGACTTGTGTTTTTATAATACTAGCTGGTGTGTGGAACGAACTTACTCTGTTACAGTTATGGCACCATCAAGAAATTATATTGGGGAATTCTTGTGGCTCTGCAAGAGCGTTATGTTGTTGTCATCCCCAAGAACGAGTACTGTAGATTTTAAAGACAATTTTAGAGAAGTAGGTTTGAGCAGATAATACAGGGAGAAAGTGTTGAAAGGATGATAGTGACACTAGGTGATACAAGTTCTTTGGTTCTTTTGTATTCTCAGTTAAGTTGAAACCTCCTTGGGGTGGATCGGTGACTTATTCTTGAAATTGCCATCATTGCGGACTGCTTGCTGCTTCCTTCGCTTGAGGATTTCAAGAGTGTAAAAGAAAGAATAATCTCTGCTCAGTTCCTTCCTTGACAATGAAGATGCAGTAAGCATGGATTGTGTTTTCCACATACTTCTTTCTCTTGTTACTCTGTTTTGTATTTTTTCGTATTTAAAAAACCCCCCAGAGACAAAAATGTACCTACCTGGTATGTGTGTCTTGGCCTGCACAGAGTGGGCCTTCTGCATCGCCCGCTGAAGTGAAGGCATTTAACGCAATCGTAAAAAAGGAGGCCAAGCAATGTAGCACCAAAATTGACTTTTCACATCGCCTCACCTTGGTGGCTTTCTGCCTGGCTTGAATGACACCTGGAGCATCAGTTTCCACATGCAGACCGTGCCTGCTGCCTGACACAGTACAGACCGCCTGATTCTGTGGGTCAGCACAGTGCAGCGTGGCCCTTGGCACTGACAGAGTGCCAGCATCTCCCTTCTCGATGGCGACTTGGTTTGGTACCAAGGATCCACTGCTGTCAGTTCTGGTGAGCCACAAGTGTTACAGTAAACATAGTAACTGGCATTAAGATGCTTTAATCTGTGCAGTTTTTAGGGTCTTTTACAGTGGACTCTAGTGCCTGTTGTTGACAGAGCTTCATGCTTTAAGAGAAATTAATGTCACCTCTACCGCAAAGTTTAGTTTACTTCTGGATTAGCGCGATAGTGTGAGTTGCATTAGGTCCTGGCTCTTTCTGGGTCCCTTGATTCTGGCTTAGAGGTTTCTCGGAGATTTCAGGCACTTAAGCCATTTATTCTTACGGCTTGGCTTATTTTATGATTTGCCTTGCTTGGCTATGTTAGCTCTTAAGTCTATTGTGGTATATTTCGTTGCAGTAGGGTTGTCGAGTATGTTGTACCACAAAATACTTGAAGTTTCTATCATATTTTGGATTTAGATGCGCAGGCTTAAACAAATTCTTGTGGTAGGGTAAGGGTCAGCTTTTTATGAGATCCAGAAGAGCAAAATGAAGGTTGGTACTCCAACACTAAGAGTACCATATTTTTGAGACTTGCTCTTAAAAGTATTTGTACTTCCCTATTCACGTCTGCACCGCCCAGTTCCAGGTAGTTCTGACCTGAGCTCTTATTCTGCGTGCACTTCCCACAGCTCCTAAAACTCTTCGTTTTCTCTGTGATACGGTCACTTATTTCCCATTCTTGGATATGAGAGGGCAGGAAAAGTACAAGATTTTAGTCTTGTACAACAGAGATTTTTTAAGCTAGAGATTTTTCACCTATGAAAGCCTTGCTCGCTGTATACTTCTGTAGCTGCTGCTACGGAGTCACTTCAGCTGCGCTGAGAACTTGGGTAAAAGTCTTTTGAGTTGCAGCAAATTGCAAAATAATTCCAAATCCCTATGCTTTAATGCTTAGTAGCAGTGCAAATAACATGGAGGAATGCTAATTTGGCCTTCTCTCTTGCATTTTATGGAAATGCTCTTGTCAAAGAAACATTACATGCTTTCTCTTTCTCTGAAAGCAAGTTTGTGTAGCTGTACCTTGCGGAAGAGATTCAGCATCCTCAAGACAGGTACGATACCAGAAAGGGAGATCTTGGTAAAACTGAGTTTAGTGAGAAGCTCAACATTTACTCTCCATGTGTGAAAATTCTTGGATGTAATGGGAATTGCATTTTAATGACTGCAAGAATCTCAGCAGTGAAACTCAGACTAAAGCTGGCATGGCTGTGTGGCAAGGTTTGAGGAACTGGTGTAGTTTTAAAACATTGAGGGGAAATAGGCAAGTCTGATGAAAGAGAAATCGGGAAACAGAAGCCCCTAAGCATTAAGGGGAATTAGAAGAGCCAAAGCAACAAAGCAATTATCAAAAACAAAAGAAAGAAAATCAAGCTAAAGAGGTAACAGTGAAGGGTAACAATTGTCAAAAACAAAAGAAAAGAAAATCAAGCTAAAGAGGTCACAGTGAAGGATAACAGTGGGGAGTTTACAAAGAGTTGGCGGGTCTGTTCTTTCAGAAGCTCTAAGGATCAGTTTTCTATTAGAGGGATATTGCAGATAGCTCCATAGGACCAGCTTTTCCCTGGCAGCAGAAATGAGGCAGCACAGAAGGGACAGTGTTGGAAGCTAAGATTTCTAGAATAACCTGACAGTTTTGAAATAAAATGTCAACTCATATGGATAACATAGTCCTAACACAGGAATGGTAAATAGAGGTGTCGGCACAGAAGTCTGTTGAGCACTGTCATTTCTTCAGTAAGTATCATGGCAATGGAGACATTGAAATAAGTTGGCCTTTCTTATGCTTAGCTGTTGCCTGTTATAATGGGTAGTTCTGCACTGTGCATGCAAATCCAACTGAGGGCTGATGAAATTTTCTACCAGGCCTTTTGTCATACTTTTTTAATGGTACAGAGGGGTTCATACACAGCCGCTGGAAGAGAAAATCAGCTTTGGCACTTTTGTTCTTGTAAATTTAGTGCTCTCTGCGGCTTTTTCAAAACTTACCTGTAATTAAACATAATGTTCAATTAAATTTACACCTGAAAATTTGTTTTGAAATCTCTGATAGATACAAAATTGTGAAAGAATCTGAAAAATTGATACTCCCAATATAATTCTCAACTTTTTTTGACGCAGCTCCACACATTCATAATCACCGGTCTTGATAATTAGTTAAAGAGTATATACAAATAGGGGTAGAGCAAAGGTGACTTCTTCATGCATAGTTGCTAATACATATTTTTAGGTAAGGCATGTAGGTAGTAATAATAGCACATGTGCGCTGTTGATGTCTGACTTGTGTTTCTTGCTTCTACAGACAGTTAGCTACAGTTTGTTTAAGGCAAAGTTAACTTGCTTCTTGACAAAGTTTCTGCTTCTAGATAGTGAGTTATCTGTAACTAGGTTCGGTTGCTTACTAACGTGTGTTATGTTGTGTTGTTCCTACGGCCTGATGCCACTGCTGGTATCGCAGTTGAGGTCGTCGCTGCCAGTCAGTGAGCTCTTACCCTATGGAGGTAGTCTCATAAAACTGCAACAGGATTTTAATGTTCAGTTTGCTGTGGGGGAATTGAAGGTTTAGGCATTTCATGTGCTTACTGCTCCTAGAAATAAAGTAATGTTGCAGTCGGTACCTCTGCATGCTGAAGGTAACTAAAAAGCACTTTCCAGTTAAATTCTACAGAATATAAACACAACTGTTCCAGGCCAGGCAGTAACCAAAGACTTACCTAAAAAAAAAAAAACCTTTTAAGTCCTGACCAAGAATTAGTGACTTTTTTGGTTTCACTGACGTGTAGTTCTTTCGATTCCTGTAGGACTGCTTATGGATGGAAACATTTTTAGGATTTTAGGTCAAAAAAATATAAAAACAAAAGAATAAAGCAAAGTGAGTTGTTTGAAGTACTGCATGCTTTTCTCTTGAAGTTTTGGATAAATACTTTTCTGTGTTTGTCAGTGTGACACATTAACCCAGTAAAGCTAATCAACACAATAATGCTGTTCAACATAAATTCTGATTTTGCTTTTATTGCAGTTATTTGTGAATGAAGTTAGCTGAATATGGATCCAGGTGGTGGAAGTCTTGGATTGCAAGCACAAGAATCCAAAATGCCTCACACTATGATTATGCAGGATTTTGGTAAACTTTTTAACTATTAAAAATAATTAATAAAATCAAGACTGTTTTTTTGATTTTTGCTGTATGTTTATGAATGATATCAAGATGTAGAGTTAACTAGCATAATAGTGCTACTTGCATGACTTTTTTGAGAAAATTCAAAATTTAAGGTGGTGTATAATACATCTTTGTATACTTTGGTTGCTGATCTTGAAATAGTCACTGGTTCCAAAACACTGAAGTAATTCTGAAAAAAAAGAAGTTAAGTCTGTGGCCCAAAGTGCTCTATATGAAACAGAAAATGTTATTTGGAGTTCAGCGGTTTTGTGGTGCATGTGCTTCTGCTTGAAATCGCATCGACTAGTTGTTACATCTCCAACATACAGGAGATGTAAATAACATCCAGTACAGGATGTAAACAACATCCACACTTATGTGTGCTTACCTTGATTAGTGTCTCCAGTTCTCCTTTAGGGTATTTCAGTAAATGTGGTGGGAAATAATGTCTTTGTCTGTGTGATAACAGATGACTTATTACGTAGACAACAATTTACAGATTTAGCTAAATCTGCATGTTCACATGTGCTTAGAAGTCTTCTGTCAAGAACGTCAGTCCTGGGACTGTACTGATGTAAGAAAACTTGTTTCTAAATTGATTATTTTTTTAAATGAATACTGTTTCTTTTGGTGGCAGTGCTAAATAACCTCAGCAATTTTGAAAGTTTAGAGAAAGGACAGCAATAAATCTTCACTCTTTTCTTTGTGGGTCTCCGTTTCAGCATTATGACAGGAGATGACCTTCTCAAGTACTGGGAGGGACCATGTCTTTGTCCTAACATGAATTAACATCCCTCAGAGTGTACCAAAATAATTGCATTTGCAGTAGAATGCTGAATAATTTTGATGGTTTTTTTTTTTCATTCTGATAAGAACCATTGTCTTGAGTGTTTTATTCATTAAGATTAAAACTGCTATTTATGTGTGTGTTAAAATAATTCACTGTGCATTCTTTTTTATGTATAGAAAAGTAGCCTGCAAATATGACTGGCCAGTCAAGTCTGTTAATGAAAAACAGGTTTCTGCTTCTAGCCGTTCCTTGCAACGTGGCAAGTTGTTGGAAATTGTACTATAAATATTGCATACGACTGAGTATTTATTTTTATCAAGGCCCATGCAGTCTAAAGGATGAGAGTCCTTTTATTGTAACAGCAATTAATGTATTGTTACCATGCTTCCAGTAGTGTGCAAGAATTCTGTGAAGGTTCAAATTGCTACTGTAATCGAATGTTTTCTAACTGGAGTTTAAAAAAAGATGAAATTGCAAAATGGCCTGTAGTTTTTAACGTATCGGCATTGTAAAACCTAAATTTGGGGCAAACTCCACATTATGTCTTAAAGAAATGGCATGTTTTGTTTTTCTTAATTTAAAGAATACAGGCTGCTTTGGATAGTCTTTATCAGTTGAAATGCAAAATGTGGGTTGTTGAAACGTAACAGATTTGTACATCTGTGTATAACTTACGTATACGATTATTCCATTCCTAGATAAACTAATTGCTAATGCAGTAATTTTAACATTTTTCTCCTCATTCGTAATTGTTTCATAGTGGCTGGAATGGCTGGCACTGCTCATATTGATGGAGACCATATTGTTGTATCAGTCCCCGAAGCTGTCCTAGTTTCTGATGTTGTTACCGATGATGGAATAACTCTTGATCATGGCTTAGCAGCTGAAGTTGTCCAAGGACCTGACATCATCACTGAAACTGATGTTGTAACAGAAGGTGTAATTGTTCCGGATTCTGTTTTGGAAGCTGATGTTGCTATTGAAGAAGCTTTAGATACCAGTGATCATGTTTTGACTTCTGATCTAATAACAGAAACCGTTAGAGTTCCCGATCAGGTTTTTGTGGCTGACCTTGTTACGGGTCCTGATGGACGTTTGGAGCATGTGGTGCAAGACTCTGTGTCAGGAGCCAACTCGCCTACAATGGTTTCAGAAGAAGTTCTTGTAACGAACTCGGATTCTGAGGCGGTCATTCAAGCAGCTGGTGCTGTTCCTGGCTCCACAGTGACTATAAAAACAGAAGATGATGATGATGGCAAGAGTACATCTGAAGACTACTTAATGATATCTTGTAAGTTAAACAAAGGTAGATATGAACAGGAAATTATCTGAAGTAGAAGTGGTCTAGTGGGGAGAAGTGACTGTTGCTGGACTCTTGCTGCATTCTGTATGGGAACTCTCAAATAACAGTCTGTTGCCCAGTTAATTCTTGGTGTCTGGATCTGGGTTTTCTTGATGAAAAATCCGTTATTGCTGATACAGCAAGAAAGAGAATGACATTCATGCAGTTGAGTGAATGAGTGTGTATGTTTGTGTTTCTGAAACTAGATATTCCTGAAAATGAAGAAAAACACATCGGAAAGTTAAGCATTCCACATATTTTGAGTACAGTACCTTTTTTTTTAAATACATAGGTGTGTTACCATGTTATGTACATCTGTGTGAAAATAACATGTTGGGTTTAATCAGTAGAATCCAACAAAGAAATAGGTTTTTAAGATATCTCACTCAAAGTTTTCTGTTATGTGTCAACAAAATATTGTTTGTTTAGCTGTATTAAAAATTACAATAGGCATTTTATGGTTATGTTGTGCTGTTCTGGCCTGAACTTGACGTTAAGTGGTTGTGTGCATTAATTGGCTCTCTAACACTGGAAAGTGGCTGCCCATTTCAGTTTCCACACAGCCTTCAACTCTGAGGAAACTGTATGGTCCTATACTACTTGTTGAGTGAGAGCTACTGAAAGGACCTTAGGTATATTATGTTTCTTCAGTGGTTAAATTATACTCAAGATACCAGTTTTTATTGTTACGCAACTTTGATAAAATGTATGATAGTTCATTTTAGATTTTTTACTTCTCCAAATTAGTTATTGAAATGTGAGTAGGTCAAAACAGGTTTTATTTAGTCAGAAGCAATATGTTAAAAAAAATGGCAATGCCAAATGTGTCGAAGTGTCAATCTGTTCACAGCGAGCTGCATTTATTAAAAATTTCAAGACAGAGGACATGACTGATTAGCGATTATAATGATTTCAATACTTCATAGCATTTATGTCCCTTATGCAAATATATTTCTGGTATTTATTTTTTGTTCAGTATAGGATGGACAGCAATGATTTTTTAAATCATTCTATCATTACTGTAATGCCATATGTCACTAATAGAAGTCAAAAAGGGTTTTTTGGAAAAAGAACCAAAAAAACCTCAGTCTAAAAGCAAATTAGACCTACAACAGAAAAATTCCTGTGTGTTTGTAAATGAAGGAACACCATTTTTACAGTCAGTTGTTTCACTGAAAAAATTCCTCCTTTCTGACAGAGTACTTACGATGAGTTGTATTCTGTAACTGCGGTATTTCCCACTGCACCTTTGTAATTGTAAGTAAAGTCATCTTTGGAATTCCTTCTAAGATAGATGAGTGTGATTGATAGTGATGATCACTGCACTTAGACCACAGCATCTTAGAATTCCAGTAACAGTTACCTGATGACCCCAGCTGTGTCTGATACATTTACAGTTTTGTCAGGTGTTCTCAAGCCTACCGATGGCTTTTGCAATGTTTCAAAGCCAGTTTGAGACCTAGTTTTAAGCAAATTAGATTTATATATATGTATAGTCATGATATGCCTGAATAATCGCAGTTGGAAGCTACATTATTAATCTAGAATTTTGTTTTAAGTAATTATTTGAGATAAATTAAGGCCGACTCTTGCCTCTGCTAAGTTTTGAGGCTGTATTATGCTGGGTATGCCAGCTTGACCCAACGAAGTCTCTGCTATTGATTTTTTTTTTCCTCAGCAAAAGTGAATCAACCTTATGCAGTTTTTCATTTCTGGGGTTTTTAAAATGTTTTTTAAATTAGCCTTGAATTTGTTATGTTTATGAGGATAATCTGTTGTGTAGGATAGATAAATGCCTTGGTTTATCAAGCAGTTTAAAACCTTTTATATTTTATTATATTTTTTAAATTGTCAAATGAAATGTTCAGTAAATGTTGCAGAAACTTTTAAAAAATTTTAGAAAATTTTATGCTGTTTCTTTCGGGGTGTGTATATAGGGCTGTTGAACTTTCTTATAATGTAAATCACATCAAAATGATAGTTTTAAAGAATCTCAAAATACTTCTTAGCTGCCTTTTAATGATACTTAGCATCTAAAAAGGAGGGACTTTACATAAAACTACAGATATGCCCTCAGGGAATACCACCAGCTGTTCTGTGGAACACATTTTGGGAACTTACTAAAATACTACATTTTAGGGTGTGAAGCTGAGCTGAGTGGAATTTTAACTTATTCTTTTGCTGGGAGTTACAGTTTGAATATACTGAAAGGTGATTTTTTTACCATTTTAAGACAACATTCCCATGAAGATACTCTATACGCTATTGGTAATTATATTTTCATGTAAATACTATTTGGAAAATAATAAGTTTGTCTTGATAGTTCTGTAAACTAGCTGCGTATGATTTTGTAATTGGAAATTTTCACTAGAAGATTATCACCACTGCTATGTCGGTGCAGATGAATTCAGTTTTTTTAAATCAGCTTTATAAGCATAAGACTGGAAAATCTTCTTTTGTTACGTTCACAATGTATGCCACGGGATATGCATGATCCCTTGTTTTAAACCTCCAGAATGCCCATTAAAAGGGACTGGTTAAAAATGAAATTAATGCAAAATGAATGCAAGCGGTGTGATCATGCACCCATCCGTCTCGTACTGAGATCGGAAAATGATGTACATCCCATTTTGCCAGGGAGGAGTTAGCACACGTGTAGCTTAAAGCGTACCCTTTTTTGTTTTTCAGGTTTGCGATATTCAGACCCACAGCGGATTGCCAGCTCCCGATCCGTGTGTTGGCCCTGCATGCACTATGTTGGTGACCTCATACCCACCAAAGAGCAACACTGGAGCTGGCCTTTAGGGGTAAGGTACTGTTCCACCACCACCTCCTTTTTAGTATATTACAGTACAGTGTTACATAATTTGCTAAACATTTTAATATAAATACTCCTATATTGTAACCTATGGGACGTAAAATAAGTATATCGGACATTAGAAAAATATGAAAAATTGTAAAACCACGGGACTTATCTTGCCCTCATGTTATCCCTATGGGCTCCTATGGTGGGTGTGATATCACCAGCATAGTGCATGCTGAGGCATCACATGAATTGGGAGCTGGCAATCCACGGTGAATCTGGACATCACACACCTGAAAACAGCGAAGTAAGGTAAGTTTAAAGTTGGAAGTGTGCTGAGTTTTCCTTTAAACCTTGTTTATTCAGGAGGATTCAGCATATATTTATAAAGATTCTCTGTTGTGTTTTTTCAGTTAATTTTAAGTGACGAGATAATAATATGTAGTGCTTCTGGTGGATGAGCCAGATCTGGAAGACACTTTCATATTCCATTGACATAAAGTAAGCATTCCTGTTCCTGAGAACTATCACTGGGAAAAGTCATCAGATAATTTAGCACTGATGGGTTAGCAGTCTGTGATTGAAGTCATATTACTTAGACAATAGAATATTTTCACTATCTGTATTTTTAAAAAGTCCTAATATTTTGGAACGTGACAAAGATTACATGTCCTGCTGTGTTGATTGTTTTCCCCTTACCTATATGTGTTTAAAAATAGATTGAAACCATGAAATTTACTTCATATAAGACAGCAATTTAAGCAATAGCAATTGCTGATTCAGTGTCTTTGTTGAGGTATTTGAAACAAAAGGCAACCTCTTACAAATGACAGTGTATGTCAGTATCATTTTTTCAGTCCAGTTTATATTTTTCAAATTTTGTTATATTACACTTTGGCTTTTTTTAGAAAAGTGATTCCAGAGGCCCTGGATACACTGGCTTCCTGATATGTTTCCATTACTTTAGCTTAAATTGTAGAGACTGAAGATCTTTGAAAATACACAGCATGGTTGATGGTGTGGGAGTAACCACTAATTTTAAAAATAGTGTTGTAGGTTTGCCCCTCTAAGATAGGGCTCCCTGTTTTTTAAAGGATATCGAAGGTTTGGGGACTTTACTTGAAATGGCAAAAAACAGCATGTGAGCGTACATGCTATATTCATGTATTTTACTTTTTTTTTTCTGAAAATATTTATTTTAAAAATTGTAAAGTTGAAAATTCCTCCTTTTTTTCCTTTATGTAATCTTTGTTGTATTGCAATTGATGTCCTGGTAAGGCAACTATCTAAAATTGTATGGTTTTTTTTCTTATGTTATTTCACCACATATGTAGTGGTGTATAGTCATTGTCACCCAGTATTAGTTAAATAGTTGGAAATTTTTGTCATAAAGAAAACTTCTTATCACACATATGTGATTATTCCACTGTTCAGTAGGAAGTTGCTGTTGTTAAATAACCTTCCAGTACTGAAATATTTATTTTCTATGTTAAACTGATAATACGTTCTGTTTATAAAATTTGTGAGTTCAGAAAAAGTTGATGTTGCTTGAGTTGCAGATTTGAAAATAACTTTACTACCACATACCAATTCTAAAATTACAGTAACAGCTTACAATTAATGATTTCTTCCACCCAGCCTTTAAATATTCTTTCTGCGTTTTGGCAGCATGTCTAGTCATATAGCTATATATATATAATCACTCCTGCCTTGTACTGTGAGTTACCTCCAGTCCTTCAGAGGCTCATACATGCAGTAGAAATGTTCATTAGACTAAAATTAAATGTATATGTATAATTTTGAAGAATGTGGGTAAGAAACTTTCATAAGTGTTAAAAGCCATGCAGAAAAGAAAATGGTCTTTAATGAATTCAAACATAGTAGATGTATGGAAATACTGTTTCCAAGATAAGTATCTTTTAGCATCTTCCTTTTTCCTGTTAGTAGAGGATGCATAATCCTCTCTTCTAATAACTCCATTCTGGCAGCATAAAAAATTGGAATTAGCAGATGCAGTAACACTCCCATACTGGATATAAAGATGTGTGAATAACCTGATGCTGGTAAACTTAAGCGTCAAAGGAATATGCCAAGTTCTCTGTTGTGGCTTTCTCGTCTGCAGTGTTCATACTCTTACTGTTTTCATTGTCCTGCAAGGTAACATGAACGCCATGCAGTACATGTCAGGTTTTAACAGATTAAGGTGTTGATGTTGCTGGCATCGATATTAATAGAGATTTAGAATGTTTTTAATTAAAAAAACCAAAAACTCTCTTCCTCAGGAAATTTTTTTTTTTCCTACTCATCCAAGTTTGATATTTTTTCAGCAATGCAATTAATCTTTTATTTACAAAAAGAAACAGCTAAAACACAGCATTCTTTTAATGTTTTCTGTTTAATTTTCATAAAAATACGTAGTTTTCAGAGGTTCTAAAATTAAATCAAATACTCATTTGTACTTACCTACATTACATCTAGTTCTGTCCTCAATAACTTCTATACTCTTCTGATGCAGTCCAAGATTTGTGGAATAGGAATAAGGTTCCTCAATGTGGGGATGAAAAACGGTGTTAGCTGGATAGGTGTTTCCATGGAATCCTGTCCCTGAGTGGGAAGAGCTTAGTTTGGGATTGCTGTGGTGGATTCCTGCCCTGCTGCGGGAAAGGCATCTGCTCCTTTTCTGCCAGGTTCTGAACCACCTCGCATGACTGCCTGGAGTATTAAGAAAAGCCTAAACTAACTCCAGTTTACCTCAGTACACCAGACTGTAGCCTGAAGTAGTCCAAAGCAGGTTTTAAAGAGCAGTCATCACTGCACTGAGGGCAGGAATCTTAGAGGGGGATTGGGAACCACTGCAGCCATCCCGAGGTAAGCCGTCCTTTCCTCAGAGCCCTCAGTGTCCGCATTGAGTAGGCTCTATTCTTAGTCATGAAACGCTGCTGTCACTTTAATATTAATTTTAATGACCTTTTTTTTTTTTTTTTTACCTAGGATGCACATACTTGAATGTTATGTATGCAGTAAATCACAACTTCCCTGGAATGTATTAAATTCAGATTTTGTTTACATTTTGTGGAGTTGCTCTCTATTTAGAGGACTTCAGTGGGTGTTAAGCATTGCAGAGTTTTGTGTTGGCCATCTGCACAGAAGCTAATTTTATCCACTGAGAGAAGTGTGTTGGCAATACGTATATCAGAAAGATGCTTAGTTCAGTGGCCTCCATATTGGCTATTTGGGGTATATATATGGATATCTATGTGAATACCCTTTTTACCAAAATAGTGTTACTTCTACACTTTTAATAGTTTGAATGTAATTTTTGTTGTATAAATAAAATTAGCATTTTGAATATATAGACCAAATAATCAGAGTGACTAAGTTGCACACATAAAGAATGAGAAGTCAATTTCACATAGTAGTATTTGGATTTATTTTCACTGCATCTCTTAATCAGCTGTATATTATACAGTAATCATTAATTTGTATGTTTTCAAGTGATAAAGTGGATAAAATCGTAATTTCTTTTAGGGTGCAAATGTAGTCAAATTTTTGATGCACACTTCTTTCACTGGGAACATATTCAATCTCATCACTCTTCATAAGAGTTTCAGCTGCTAAATTTTAGTCGCCAGTATCTTAGACTAGGGAAACTTTTGGGGACTCTTAGACTGTAACAGGCAATTCTGAGTTCATTTTTAACATTCTTAGAGAGATGTTTAATTTTACTTATTGATACATTTTTGCTTTCTAAGTGTAATAGTTTCAGACATAACCAATTACCACATTCTCTTTGATGACAAGCTCCCTCTTGTGTTCTTCGTTCTGTAATTCTTGCTGTGTTTCCTGAGTTGCAGTAAAATGAGTACTGAACTTCTGGAATTTCTTAAGTATCTTGAGATGAACTGTTTGGTAAAGGGCGTTTATGAATACAAACCTTTACTATGCATGGGGATAATAGTGGAGAAAATCATGCTACTGATGACTTTGACTTTTAAAAAATGTGTTCGAACCTCATTATTATTCTCTTATCTTTACAGTGGATGATGTTGGAGAAAAATTGGACCATATAGGAAGCACTCCCTTGAAAATCAGTACTGAGGTGACAAATGATGATGTTGCTAAAGATGACGGTTTTGGTTCAGAAGTTATCAAAGTGTACATATTTAAAGCTGAAGCTGAAGATGATGTTGAAATAGGTACCTTTTAAATTCTATGTATTATCCCAATAGTATGAAGTATTTCAGGGTGGTTTTGTTTGTTCTTAATTTCACGTAATCCACTGACTGGAATGTTTTGTAGAATGTGACATTTGTGGAGGCTGCCCATATGCAGTAAATACAGGGTGTGTATTAGTCTCCAGTTCTTTTTTGATTAGCAATATTTATTTTCAGGCAACCAAAGCCCAAATGTAGAAGTGGTTGGGTGTCTGCAGCTGTTTTTCAGCTGTTTCTTTTCTCTGATGTTGCAAGACTGGGTGTCAGCACAGAAAAGCCTCTAGAGTGGATTCCTGTCATTGAACAGTCTTTGGTGGCCTTGACACAGAGAGGGGGGAAGATTGCTGGGGCTTTAGGCATATAGTCATTTCCAAACTTAACCAAAGAAACTCAAAATTGCTCTGCAGTTCTCTCTTGCAAAGGATAGATCCAGCGCTTCCAGGTGCTTTGCAAGTGGATGTACAGCTAACCCGTGTTCTGTTATTCGTAATTTGTAAAAACAGAGTCCCCCTTTACAGTTGTTCTCAGAGCGGAAACCTCTGGCTCATTCCACTTTACCCTTTGCGTTAAGGTACTGAAACTCTGCCTCACTGGAACATATCTGGCCAGGAGCCCCAGAGCTATTCACGGGGCAGATCAGCCTGACTCTGTTCTTCCTGGAGTGGAGAAAGGCGATCATCTCCCACAGACTGGTAGCATTGTCCTGGCTATGCTGTGAAAATCTCGAACTTTAGACAGAACAGAACATTCTTTAGACAAAGGCCTCCAATTAGTAACAATCCTGGTGCTATTTTTCAAGTAGCATGGGCTGCTCCTTCAGGAAATTTTTGGCTGTATAATGCCTTTTATTTTTCTTCTCTGAGAAACAAGTAATCTTTTCAGCTCAAATTAATGGCAGAAGAGGATTGTTCCAGGGATGATCAGACTGCTAGCTAATAGGGCAGTTGTCTTTGGTTTTCTCTGTCTCTCAGGGTAGGTTCAGAATTAGTTAAGACTGTCTTATGAGTTGCTCAGTATCTTTTGCAGCATGATACAGTGTAGATTTTGGAGCCTGTTAACCGGTCCTTCACAAGGTTGCCGAAGTAGCTTAACATATTTTACTATCCTGTTTGGAATAGGCAGTATCTGATTTGGCTGAAGGTTAGTGAGTATTTCTCTGAGGCCCTGGGATTTTCAGTATTTGATCCTTAATTCCTTTCAAGTATGAGAAAGAAGTTGTGAAGACCATGTGCTTTCTGAGACCATAGGAAAAGGATCTAGAGAAGCAGCATCTTAACATCCCTTATCTATTGTGACATCTGTTTCATCTACCAGTTCCTACATGAATTGCCAGGCCCTGTTCTTGAAATATGGTTTCTTCCTCTGGGGATAGGTTGTCAGTCTTGAGGGACAGACTGCTAATGCAGCAGCAGGAAGAATCGGAATCTCTTATGGCTGAAAACTAAATTACAGCAGGGATGTTCTCGTGAGCTATTCAGTGCTTCTGATAGAGCCAGGAGGTAGGCCTGGCAAATTACCCCATTTGTTACTGGTGAGTACTTCCCCTTGGAAAGAGCTGATTGTGTTGATAATGTGCATTTGCTGCTCAGCGTTAAGGAATACCGAAACTGAGATGACAGTCTTCACAAAGCATATCCAAGATTCAAGTTTACCCATTAGCAGTGCTCTCCTGATCTTTTTATACATGGGGGTGGGGTGGAGGGCTGTTCTTACATGTCATCCGTGTGCATTGCAGTGTAGTTACTTGGATAAATATCCCAGCAAAGCCACTTCTGGCAAAAATTATAAAAATGGGCTTGGGTGGCAAGGATATTTGGCAAAGTCTGCCATTTACAAAACACAGGGAATGATGGCTCGATGTATTTGATTTGGGCTCAACCACCAAGCTGAGCATTTTCCATCAGGACCATTCGTAGCAGTGAACCAGGACTCTTGGTATACCAGGTGTTAGCTTGTTCTGCCATAATCTGCAGCTTCTCTACTCACTGTGCAGTCCCTGAGATGCATGGAAGACGAAGCATCAATATTTATCTGCCACCTCTCTCTGACTCAAGCATCAATATGAAGTTCCAGGTTGGAACTTGTTCTTTTGCCTCTGTTCACATCAGTCAGTGGGCCAAAGCTTGTTAGTCACCCGGAGCAGGACCATGTAGGCAGTTATTCTCATTTCCTTTTTTCCAACTGTTACTCTTCAGATTGCGTTGTCTCCAGGGATTTGATGCAGCACCTTGCATCCCTGCTAGTCTGTCTCTCTAGGTAAAGTTCTTGTTGTTGAAATAATTGGCGGTAACAGTTGCGCTCTCGTGGTTTGGGAAGTGTGACCCCAGGGTAAGTTACTACTCAATCCTATATAATGAGTCTGGGACATATGCATTAGAATCTTTGTAGGAAGAATTACCTAAGAATCTGTTTTTGCAAAGTGAATAAATAGGATTTGGGGAGAGGAAGATGGATGAGAATTAGCTGTTCACATCTCGAGAGAATTTAAAGGCTGTGTTCTGGGCAAGTTCTGGCCAACTTTTTTTGGTGGGCATGGGCAGGTGTATGTTTCCAGTCGCACCTGAGTTCACTGCTAGCATGCATAAAAGGCTCTTGATCCTTCTTGGGTAGTGTTGTTCAGTCTTGAATTTATCAGAAAACACTGAGAGAACTTTTTCCTTCTCTGCCCCAAAGTATCAAACTTGCATGATTTTATGACAGCCATGGGTGTCAAAATATTTAATTGGCGTTTTATGAAATAGCTTTGTTGTAAATAAGAAAAAAATATTTAAATCCGAAATTAATCTTAACACTGGCTCTTTTTGCATTTACTTAATGTGTTTAACTTCTTTTTGTTAAAGGTGGGACAGAAATTGTCACAGAGAGTGACTTTCACAATGGACATTCTGTAGCTGGAGTAATTGAACAAGGAGGTGTTGGTAGAATGCAGCGAGAAAAAATGGTTTACATGGCTGTTAAGGACTCTTCTCAGGAAGATGAAGATATTAGTAAGCATAATAAGAAACATTTTTGTTTCTCATGCTGTTTTGTACAACAATATAAACATCATTCTCAAGGACTTTTAATTTTTCTGAAGGATTCTTCAGCCTGAAGTAGTAGAAAACTAAGCTCATCTTCCCTAAAAATAAAGAGCAGGCTATAATTATTTTAAAGTGATGTGGATAAATGCACTTTGTGCATACTGTATGCAATCATTTCATTATTTATATTAAATTTAACATGTCCGTGGATGAAGTTAATGAGGTTAGTCAAATTTCTCATTTTTCTGTTTTCCTACTGTGAATTGCCTTGTTTAATCAGCTTTCTGGCAAAGTGGCAAATAAATGTCATCAGTTACAAGTTTATAAGTTTGTATATTTGAATTTATGTTGGTATTTATTTTGCATTTATATTTATTGATATGTGTTTTCTCTCTTTAAGGAATGTCTGAATAAACAATGATCCCCTAAGGGAAGGGGTGGTTCTAAATGCCAAAGGAAGAAAAGTAATTTATAACGGGTATCAATCAGAGTTGAGAGCAAATTAAATGAAGGAAAATTTAGGATGAGCAGAATAAAATTAAAGATCTATTCTTCTCCTTTAATCCAGGCTGTGCTGAAATAGCAGATGAAGTTTATATGGAAGTTATTGTAGGTGAAGAAGAAGCTACGTCACTTCCAGACACACAGCTTGAAGACTCTGGTGTGAATAAAACTTTTGTCCCTGTTGCTTGGGCTGCTGCTTACGGTAGGAATCTGTATGCTTATTTTCTGAAAATCCCTTCCATTATTTTCTCCCTAATCTAGCTTCCAGAATCTCTATGCAAATGTGATAATCTCTCACCTTGTCCTAGGGGTTTGGAAACAGCTCCTTGTGATCTTTTAGCAGTGTCAGTTAGTGGAGTTGATTAAATGATGTGAAAAATCATTTTGACATCATTCATGACCTTTTACACATAAGGTCCTTAGTTTGTTTGCAGTTCAATATGAAGAAAACAATTCCATTTTTACAGTGGTGGTTTTTTTCCAATGCTGGCCTGTGGAACAGTTCCAGATTACTTTAGTAGTTGATTGTCTTGCATATAATGAATGGATTGCTATATGTAGAGTTTTATGAAGTAGAGAGGAAAGCTGTTGGGAGAATTTGTATACTGTTCTTGATTCCAGCTCAGATGTACAGAATGCGTGGTTTTTAATGGTTGTTCAAGTTGGCTGTTGGAAGATCTTACAAAAACAAGAATAGCCTTAAGTATTTTACATTAGCTAGGAGGAAGGGGAAATAACTTCAAAAGGGAGTAGTAGGAATAAATGTGTAAACATGTTCCTAATAATTTCAGTTTATATACCTCTTTTAAGCCTGTTAGTCCTTCAGGTTAGAAATAAAAAGAAAAAAGGTAATTTGTTCTCTGCAGCCATGCTTCAAATAGTAGAAGTGTCTTACTAGGATATATTGTGAATGCTGAATATTCTTTTATTTCATATTCTCTTATCAGATTTTGGCATGTTAAATGTATATTAAGAGGGTATCGGGTCATCCATGGTTCATGTTATAATTAAGCAAGCAAGTTAGTTAAAGTTCATTGGTGTAATATTTGTGAGCGCAGTAGTTGGGCTGATAAAGTGGTTTAGAACCAGAGAGCCTTGGCACATAGCGGCAAACACTTTCAATCCAAAATGAGGAATATACTTTTAAGGTATTACTTCTACGTCTCCCAGATGTAGATGAGTGCTGAGCGGCTGATAAGGTACAAGTCTTCTTACCTGCCTAGATACAGTACTTCAATCTCAAGAACAAATTGTGGATTTCAGATAACCTCGTTTCTGGATTGGTATCTGAGGTTATACATGAGGTTAAAAGTTTGCAGAAACAAGCATATTAATTATGAAAAGCAGGAAAGACAGTCAGCATGGTAAGCCTGCAAACACAGCTTTAGTGGGTATTAACTGTTCACAAAAATGTGACTTTATTTCCTGGGGCTCATAATTACAAAATACTGAACTGATTGTGAGCTGCACGTCTCAGTTTGGATAGAGCTAAGCTGTTACTTATTAGCTAAGTTAGTTTTCTCTCATTATCAGACTATCAAAGCCATCATCTTTAAAAATAATTTTAATTTATAATGACTAAAATACCATTTTCTGCAGGAGATGAAAGAAGGCTACCCAGAAGATACGAAGATGATCAAGCGGCAGGTAAGAACATGTAACTGTGCTTGGTACAGCATTAAAACTAACTTGCTGTCTTTGAAAATATATATACATTTGTGTGTCAGTTCTCCTAATCAGTGAACACAAAAAATTATTCCTAAACTATATATTGAAGGACTCCACAGTCTTTCTCTATTTTTTTGAAATGAAAACGATTTTAGATGTGTTGTAGGCCTTCAGAGTGGGTGGGGAAGTTGGGAGGATCTGCCAGGTTTTTTAATATAGTTTTGTAGTCAGAAAAGAGATAATGCAGTTGTTAAGAAGTAAAACCAAGTTAAATAAAAAGAAACAACCAGCATAACTCTTAAGGGATTAATGTCTTGAGAAGTATGAGAAATAAAGGAATATATTTGAAAAATAATCAATGGTTAAACAATTATATTCTTGACTTTTGCCAGCAAAGATAGATAGTGCTTTATATTGGCACTCTTCTTTTTTATATATGTTTGTTGTAGACGAATAGGCAATGCTTCTTTAAAAAAAAGTAGATATGCTGCTGTGCAATTCCAGTCATCAGTCCCAAAGAAAATAGTTGTTTAAGGTTTTTTATGGTGTCTAATTTTTGTTTCTAGGAAATAACTTGGATACACGATTAGAAAACAAAAACGGTAATGCAACACAATACCTGCAGATTTGTGATAGCATTAGCACTAATAGAGTGCTAAAACAAAAAACCAAGAAAAGGAGGAGAGGAGAGGCCAGGCAATGGCAAACAGGTAAACACTGTATGGTTATGCGTATTGTCATGGAGTGGCACTTACTCCTGTACTATTCCTTTTTTTTTTTTTTAAGCTGATGCAGAATTAAAAAATATCAATGATGATTTGCATATTTCCTGTGTCCTTCCCCCCTCCAATTCTGTGCATAGAAAATGTAATAATTTTTGCTATTCAGAGTCAGTACACGTAGGGCTGATGCAGTTCATTTGAATTTTGCAAGCTATTAAAAAGTAATCATGGATATATTCACTGCACATAATGATATTACTGATCTGTTTGAGCAGTTTCTAAAACAGAACTATATAAACTATAGGTGCTGTGGATTGGTTGTTTTTAAACTACTGAACCATTCTCTGTCTGCTGCAAGTGTAAGTGCATGAATCTGAACAGCAGTTGGCTGATTTAAAACTTCTTAATCAGTAAATTTGTTTCCTTCATAACTTGTTTTTGTTTGTTTAAAAACAGCTGTTATAATAGGTCCTGATGGACAGCCCTTAACAGTTTACCCTTGTCATATTTGTGGGAAAAAATTTAAATCCAGAGGATTCTTGAAAAGGCATATGAAGAATCATCCAGATCATATGATTAAGAAGAAATACCAGTGTACAGACTGTGACTTTACAACTAACAAAAAAGTAAGTTTCCACAATCATCTGGAAAGCCATAAACTTATAAATAAAGTTGATAAAACCCATGAGTTTACAGAATACACAAGAAGATACAGAGAAGCAAGCCCGTTGAGTTCTAATAAACTAATACTGAGGGACAAGGAGCCTAAGCTACACAAGTGCAAATATTGTGACTATGAAACTGCAGAGCAGGGGCTACTCAATAGACATCTACTTGCAGTTCACAGTAAGAACTTCCCTCACGTATGTGTGGAGTGTGGGAAAGGATTCCGTCATCCATCAGAGCTGAAAAAGCATATGAGGACCCACACTGGGGAAAAGCCATACCAGTGTCAGCACTGTGTCTTCAGGTGTGCTGATCAGTCCAATCTGAAAACTCACATCAAAACCAAACACGGGACTGATTTGCCATTTAAATGTGAGCACTGTCCCCAGGCATTTACAGATGAAAAAGAACTGCAGCAGCACACAGAATTATTTCAAGGGCATAAGACTCATCAGTGTCCACATTGTGACCATAAGAGCACCAATTCAAGTGACCTGAAGCGACACATTATTTCAGTTCACACAAAGGATTTTCCCCACAAATGTGAGGTATGTGAAAAAGGCTTCCATCGTCCATCTGAGCTCAAAAAGCATAGTGAAACCCATAAAGGTAAAAAGATACATCAGTGTAGACACTGTGACTTTAAAACATCAGATCCTTTTGTACTTAGTGGGCATATCCTCTCAGTTCACACCAAGGACCTGCCTTTTAAATGCAAAAGATGTAAAAGAGGATTTAGGCAGCAAAATGAACTTAAGAAGCACATGAAGACCCACAGTGGAAGAAAAGTGTATCAATGCCAGTATTGTGAATATAGCACTACGGATGCGTCAGGCTTTAAACGACACGTAATATCAATACACACAAAAGACTATCCACATAGGTGTGAGTATTGCAAAAAGGGATTCCGTAGACCATCTGAAAAAAATCAGCATATAATGAGGCACCACAAAGAGGCCATAATGTAATATCTGATCTCGAGAAGGAAGCAATTTAGAAACTGTGATATGCTAATTGGGGAAAAAAAAATCTCATGAACTGTTTCTCCTGGTTTCAAAGCTTGATATTAAATCATAACTTTACATTCTTTGTATTAAAAGTCTTAAAAGTATTAGGGTTGACAGGGGATCTCATAGCCCTATGATTGTTGCTTATCAGAACCTAAAGAGCACTATAGAATGCAGAAGGATGGATGAATGTCTTAAATTTGCAGAAAGATGGATGAATGTCTTCAAATTAATAGTATTACACGTTGTTAAGCTATAGAAGACAAAACGAAGACGATTGTGTTACCCATTTTGTCAGTAACAGCGTTTGTCTCCAATATGAAAACAGTTCAGATATATGGTGGGGTTATTTACAAATTTTTTGCAAAGGCAACTGAGTCTAACTTCTTGTGCAGTTTCGAAAGGAGAGTATTAGTCAGTCACTTGATCATAACGTTTTTAATCGTGCCTGGAAACTAAATTCCAGAACTGGTCAAATTTGGGGGGGGTTGTCTTTTTTTTTTTTTAAAAAAACATTTCATTGGGAAGCATTTTTGTTTCCTTTATTAGTTCAAGTCCAACGAGTAATTTTTTAATGGTTTTCAAAGCTGCTAACCTATTTTATTGCAGGATATGATGTTTAAAATATAGCATTATGTTATGATCTCAAAGGTGGTGTTCTGGTGCTAGGGTTAAAGATGTGTATGTATATAATTTCCCTTTTTTTATCTGAAACTACAGTTGAATGTTGTTCAGTATGGCACATAATAACAAAATTAACTTTGAATTTGACCTTTTTTTTTAAGGATAAAATGGATGCAGCTCATAGTGTTGTGACTCAACACTAATTTTTTTCTCGCTACTTTAAAATCTTCTCTAAAAAGAATATTAAAAACGAAGTTGAAAAATGTAGGATTTTTTTAATTAAAATTCAGAGTACTTAGAAGTTCTTTAGGGCAGTGTTCTTAACAGGTATGACTATTATTGTCCTACCTCCTGATATGAAATTTTCAGTATAGATATAAAATTGCACATTTTAATCAATTCTTTAAAAAAAATCTATACCATGCTATAAACATGCATTTTCAATCTGTAAGAAAGTATATATGCAGTATTTAACCAGAAAAATATGCTGCCACTAGAGTTTGGAGGTGGATCTTCAGTTTACAGTGTATACATTTAAAATATGCATCCCTTTAAACAATGCTTTGTGTTAGCATGCTGCAAATCAAATGGCGCTTAATATAACAAGCTGGTCTAGGGCTATTTAATGAAAAACCTGTTCATAAATGTTATGCATATAATGTGTATTTTTTACTTTTTTAGTTGCTTCATGTTTGCACACAGCTGTTCACATGATAAATTGTAACTTCATGCTATATTGTGGCTTTGTGTTTCAGATAATGTTCATATTTTGTTTTTGCACCAGATGAGAATCAGTTCCTTGAGAATAAATTTTTTTTATATTTCTAAACTTCAGAAAGTTAAATTTGGGAAATCTCTTAGAAAAATACGTGTTTTATGTGGCTGTAAAAAATGATGTACACGCTGTAAAATAAGATTGTCACTGTTATGTGGGATTATTATTTCTAAATGTGTTACTCATCGTAACGGGCATACAATAAAATGCATCTCTTGCACTCCAAATTTTTTGGAGTTTCCTTTTCATTTATGGTGTTCAGGAAAGTCTCATTCTGTGTAAATTTGCCTAATATTTTTAATTATGTTATTCACTAATTAATATGTAACAACATTTCAAGTAAACAGGTTACTGATCAGACTGTTGAGGGGAGAGTATTGGGGTTTTATTTGACTAACCCTTTAAAGTAACAGGTAATGTATTTGTGCTTATTTCTAAAATAATTATCAAATGTGAACTGACATTCCTTTGAAATTTTTTCCTTTAAGTAAAGAGAACATAAAACTTCTCACATATTTTGGGAAAAGCCAGGTAGGTTTTGTCTTTTTATCTGTGTAATAAGAACAGCTTGCAAAATGAAATATTGCTATCTTAATTTCCTTCTCTTTTTAGAATATTTGAACTAGGACATCAGTAATAGATTAAAAACTTTAAGAAGAGAGTGTGATGTTAAATGAACTCCTCATCAAGGATTTCAAGCGGGCTTTTAGCCAGTGAACTCGTAGGCTTTGTACTAAAAAACAGAAATTATGCAGACATGAACCTGTTCATCTGGTTTTTGTTTATACTACTTTTTTTTGTATGCCCAGCAATCAAAGGAGGAGGCCATAGCATTCAAAAAATTCTTAAAGTTGTGTTTTTTTGATAATTGTAATGCTTTATTCCTGAATGTTATGTTGAATACATAGACTGAAGGAGTTTCTTCATAGCAGACTGAAGATGATCATTCTGACTCTGTGACAAAGCACACATCCATGCTGGCTCATTTTTCCACCTTGCAGATGGACGGAACAATCAGGTACTTGAGTATTTTAAACATTTTCTATAGCCAACCTTCTAGAAAGGCTTAATCCCACGTTGTCTCGGAGTCCGTCACGGTCCATGGGGTACAGAACAGGACGTGGGGACTAGAAATGACAGACATTGAACTTGTGGAGAGCCAGCATTTTAGACAGGGGTATGAAATCTGCTGACATAATGCTTTTAAGCATTGCATTCAGATCATGTTTCGATACCTTTCATTACTCATACTTGGTATTTACTGGTGAACTATGTTAACGTTTACATTTTACAGTGTATGTTTGAGGATAACAGTAGCGTTTCTTCCAAGGAGTGCAGTGAAAGGCTTTGACCTTTATGTATCTGATAGTTTAAATTACATATGTGGGTTAATTCTTTCTGTGATGAACAGTTGTTCAGTTCAGAGTCGGTGAGTGGTATCTACTGTTCTTAAGAGCGTGCTACACTGGGGGGGCATCAGTTTCGTTACCTAGGTTTTCTATTGCATCTATTTTTTTTCTTGCCCAAAAACTACAGGGCACAAAAGTCTTTTTAACATATTTAATGATAGCAGAAAGTATATGCTGGATGCTGGATAAAAGTTCAATTCATTTACAGTTTCATCATTCTATTATAAAATGATTACATTCTATAACTTTGTATTACAGAAGTTGAAATTGGTGTTGAGGTTTAATGGTCTGTAAGTCCACCTAATGAGATTTATTTTTAATTAGGAAAAAAAATGTCATACCTTCTGGAACATGAAAATCTGTGAGGAACATGTTTTTCAAGGTGTGAGGGAGGGAATAGTGGTTGGAAAAACCGCAACTGTAGTTGGTTATTATCAGCTGAGGTGTAAATACGGGAGAGCGCGTAGGACGTGAAGCAGGTGCAGACTAGTGCAGTCTCTTGTGTGTGAGCCCTGCTTTTTGGGGTGGCTAGGTGGAGAAACCGAGTTGTTAAACTTAGCGGGATGGTTACAGGCAGCCTTGTCCGACGTGAAGTCTCAAGCAGAGTTACCCCTTTTCCTTGGTTGGCTTATTGCATTAGCATTTTGAACGGTTCTTTCTTTATATTAATTGTTTGTCTCCTCTTCTCTTGGCAGCGCATGGGCAATGAAACGTAGCTAAGAAGACAGACTGTGGAAACAAGGTCTGTCCAAGAGAGGAAAAGCCTTGAGACTTAACCCACGCAGAGCTAAGGTTAATGGATTACTACTCATATTTTGTTAAATTTCAAACAGTTAAAAAAAATAGGTTTGTCAGACTTTTTGCTTGAGCAGTGGTTGTAAAATTCAGTAGCTCACGATACCACTGGGAGGGTTTGTGCTTCTACTTGGCCTTTAGCTGGTTCTGTCCAGTGCTGCTTAGATGTTTATGACTGAGGCTGGACTTACGTATTGTTCTGTAGTTTGAAATTTCCACCAGTGCTTCTGCTCCTTCTTCCAGAATCGACGTCTTTCTGTAGAGCTGTGGATGTCGAAGCTTCTTGTAACTGTCTGTCCAAGCTGGATGGTGAATCGGCAAAGGAGGGGGTTGAAAGTGTTAGAAGGGCTCTGGTGGTTTAAAAAAAAAAGTAGTACTGTGATGGATGGAAGGAGGAAGGAATCGACATGAAAAGGCCTGTGCAATGTGTTGCAGGTGTGACAGCGGTGCTGTGGAGGAAAGGATGCAGAAGTTGGGGTTAGGGAAGGGAAAATAAAGGAATGTGCCCGCTAGAAAAAGAGAAACCTGAGAGGAAGTGGTGTTATATGCAGTGCTCTTACTTTGTGTATGTTGTTTGAGTAATTTAGGGTCTTTTTATATATATCTTGTGTATGTATTCATCCAACAGAAGCTAAGACTCAGGTAGAACCTTTTTTTCCCCCTCTTTTTTTTTTTCCTACAACCGTGTTTCCCCGGTAACTGAAATTCTGTATAAAAGCAAGTAGTTGGTCAGTATTCTTGACAGATTTTACTAGGAAGCGGCATTTTAAATCTTCTGAAATGTAAGAATAAAATTTCACCTGAATCCTTAGCAGTTTGAGGCACACTTCCTAGATTCTTTTCAGTGCGCTTTCCCAGTAAATACTGAAGAGAATTTGTGATGGCTGTTGTATCGTTACCATGAAGGTGTCATGATTTTAAAAACGCTTCATGTCAAATCACAGTAAAATTTGTATCTATCTCAGTACTTCCACAGATCCCTGCTTGGTGTAGTCTGTACTTCTGCCCTGCCTAGCTCCCTCCCCAGAGCTGGCAGAAAAGCACCTTCTGGTACCCAAACCGAAGAAGCCTTTAGGATGGGATGGAGTGCTCTACAGGCAGGTCCTTCTTACTCGTTTTCAAAGCAGAGGAGTTCCTACGTGGTGGTAGGAAGCAAGTGAGAGAGAGACACTACCACCTGTAAGCCTCGCAAGTGTTTTGACTTAAATGTTGTATCGAATGATGAAAGTTGGTGGTATCGTTTTTTATAACTTGTCCTGAAAACTCTGAATGATGTTTCCCATCATTGTTGTGAAGTTGCATGATCTCTGTTCTTCTAAAGGTACCTTTAGGTAGACATGATCGGCTTTCATGCATACATGCTTTCTTTAGCCAAGTTCATGTATGTCTTGCCTTTCGCTGCATTTTCAGTAAGGGCGTTGAGCTGTTGCATTGAAAGCAGTCCTTGCTTGTCAAATTACTACAAATCTGTCCCTGCGGCAACACTAACAAATAGGGTGAATTACCTTCCCCAGCATTTGCGACGGGATGCCACTCCACAACACCAGGAGTAGGACAGGCGACGTGTGCTGTAAAGCTGTTCGCTACCTGGGAGCACAACGTTGAGGTAGTTGAGCTGTTCTTGCCCGTGTTTGCATTTCTCCTCTGCCTGCTCCTGTGGTGCTGTGACGTACAAACACATCGTGGTTGCTTGAGCAAGCAGCGAGTTTCACAAACGTGGAAGGGTTGCTCTAAAATGTCAGATTTGTTTACTGCGGTTTTTTATTTGAATGACAAAGAACTCCTGAAAGCCAGGAGCAGTTAAAGTGATTCATGTCTTGATCATCATTTCTATTTTTCTTTCTTCAGGTTTCAAATGCCCACAATTAAAGGTCATGAAATTGAGAGAGAAAATACAGAAGAGCACCAGCAGAGTACTCTCAAGGTAAAGGGAAGTTACGTTGATGATGTATTCAAAGCCTGTGTCAGCTCTTCAGACAGAGTGCTAGAGGGGTCAGTAACATTTGAACCAGGGCTCAATTTGGCTTTTATTTTACAGCTGAGGCAGAGAAATGGTTCCATATCGCGTACTGAGTTGTGTAGAACAGAAACCAGAAGACAATTTTCTCCTGCTCTTTGGTGTCAGAAGAAACTGCACGCTGGCAAATCTGTTCAGGCAGTGAGAGTTTGTTTAGTAACACTGTGGATGAAGACGATCTAATAGGGTGGTACGTATATTGTTGTATATATGTGTAGTAAATGCTGTCTTTGATTTTTCTAATTTGTTCCTGAAGTCTTAGTGGAGCTACCTGAAATGGAGGTGAAAAACGATCTAAAGTATAGTGTGTACAGTTAGGGTGATAACTAGCACTTACCGAGATGAGTAAATGAGAAAAATGTGTTTCTGTAAACTCCAGCAGAAATAACATTAGGTAAATCAGTTTCTGTTAAACAGAAGAGAGGCCAATAGCTGAGACTACAGCAAATAGCTTGTACTTTTATAATAAAAAAGACTAAATTTCCTTTTTAAATAAATGTGGTTTGAAAACAAAACCAGCCCCAAATGGCCATTATGCTTCATCTGCTAGTCTAATTTGGCTTTTTGACAACAATCTATTGCTTAGTGTTACCTGCGAGTAAAATGTGTTGTTACACCCATCAGCTCTGTAGCATTTAGTGTACGGAAGTCTTAAAATACTCCAGCAAACCTTAGAGAAGCTGCTCCTTGCCACACAATACAATATTGACCTCTGTCTTTCCTGGTTAGCAAACTGGGCTCTTTTTAAATAGTATGTGTGTTACCCGTCTCTTCAAGTATGGGGAACAATGACGGTGTTTTCAAATTTACCACAATGCCAGCTGTATATGCAAAACAGGTCATTTACCTAATCGTGGCCTTTGTTGTGAAATTACACCACCACGGCAACAGCTCTGGCTGCATTCAGAGCCTGCACCCTTCTGCCCTTTAAGGGCGTTTACTGCTTGCATTATGCTGTTACACTGTCTTAAGTCACCCAGAGTTAAAGAAAGAAACACAGGGTAGCGTTACTGGATGGAACGGTTAGTAAGCACGCTGCGCAGCCCGTGCAGCGGCTGAAGTGAGTGCACAGTATGTCCATTAGTAAGTTGTCTGTGTAATGCTTCCGAGTCGGGCCCAGCTGAGATCACGGCACAGACCGCAGTACGTCAGCAAATTATTTTGTGTCTCCTTCTGTGGGGGTAGCTGCAGAGTTACACACAGATGACAGTGTGATGGGATTAAACAAATGTATTCTTCTTCCTCTTGTACTTATCGTTTAGGCCACCAAAGGTGAAAAGTAACGAGATGACAGCGCAACTAAAATTATTTAGTGGGATAGAACAAATTATAACACTATACTGTGTGTGTCTGTACCTTCTGTCTAACTGCTATACAGAAATGAGGGGGTCATTTTAGAACCTAATAATTACTGATTTCAGAGGGGCAAGGCACTCCCCATTCAAATGAGGATATTTAGTTTTTAACTAATTAAAACCTCTTCCTATAGAGCTAGGCTAAAGTGATTACCGTTCGACAGTGCAAACTCTTACTTGGCTTCTGAAACTGCTGGCCCATCTCAGGCTGGACATACTCAAAGAGCCGCGCAATGAGCAGGTTTCACCCTTGGTTCTTTCTCCCAGTTACGATGAGCACGAGGTCACCTTTGACATGCCAGCGTCACCCGAGTGGAGGGCTGGCAGCAGTAGCAAAAGAGGGACCGAACGCTGTTCCTTTACTTGTCAAGATTCATTTAGAGGAACAGGTTGTCTAAAACAAGGCAGTATCACACCACCTGAGACAACCCCCTCCAGCCCATCAGGTGGACACGAGATGTTTCCAGTACAGATCGACATGATTCGGAAAGTTACACTTAAGTTTATTTCATTTCATAGTTAGACATAACCTACAGTGTTCTTTCACCATTAAAGATTGTCTATGATATATATTATTTGTGAATAGAAATATATGTCTGCAGCAATAAAGCAAAGCAAGAACCCCATGATAAAGAGCGAGCACCTTTGGACTGCGTAGTTTAAACCTTCCCCTATGATTCTCTGCACTGTGTTACTTAGACAACTACTTACTTATTAACTCCACATCATTCTGAGAGAACTGCTGTGGTCCTGTGAGGAGCAAAAATTGTAAATGGAAGGTTGGTCTGATTATGCAATTTGGTCTGTGACCTATTTTCATACTAAGATTTTCTATATAAAAATAGACCAAGTTCTTGAAAATTTTCAAGCACAGCAAATAAAATACTTATGGCTGGTCTGGGGGCTTGTAGAGGTTCAGCTGAAAATACATCAACTCTGAGGTCAATCACATTCTTTAAAATTAGCACTTGCCCAATTGTTTCACTGAACTAACGGATTCGCCAATGCAGTAGCAAAGTTTGAGGAGTTGTGTGTCTGGAGTAAGTGAAGTAATTTCCCTTTGTGCTGCAGCTTCCCATACACAGGCAAATGTACAGTAAGCGTTCTTCAGTGAGGTATTTTTCAAGTTCCCCATGAAGGTTATTTCTGGGGTTTGCTTCATCTTCAGGAGGCAGCAGCTGGTAAAACAGCACTCTGTGCATGTCTGCATTGAAACCAGCCATTTGGTACGGATGGGACTGACTTAAATGTGTATCGGTCTCGCCTCTCAGCACAAGTAGACAGGACAGAAGAATATGGCTAATAGTACAAAGAGGAAAAGGTTTCAGACTTCTTCCTTTGTCTCTTAGATTGCTTCAGGACTGGCTGAAGAATAGGAGTTAGTCACGTCAGGAAAAACTGAAGTCCACAAAAGCGTGGCATACCACGCTCTTAGGGGCGAAAAGTAAGTGTGTGAAGAAGGACGAGTAACGTTTGTACACAGATGTTAATGGCAGGTTGTGGACACAGGTAACCGAGCTCTTTACAGTGAGGATGAGACAGAGTCTTCCATCATCTTCACGCTTCCATGTCCTTAATGTGTTCCCCAGCCTTTCTCACTATCAGATTGAACCTTTTTCAGATGCAAAATAGCAGAAAGTAAAGCAATTTTAGTCATGGTGAACTCCTTTGAGCAGCTCTGATGGCTTAGGGATTTCTTTCATTCCTGAAAGAAACAAGCAGCTTGTTAGAAGAAAACCTTATTTCTGTTAGTAAAACAAAACTGTCTGGTAGACAAAGCATGCCTCTTTAATTGTATGTTTATTTTCTCTACAGTGTCTCAAGTGGCCAGTGAGCCTTTCTTTCCTCCTTAGAAACACTCAGCACGTCAGGGCTCACAGGGGCCAGCACTGGCAAGGTCAAAGTTGTATCATTAAGCTGTAGATGGTTTTGCTCAGCAAGGGGCAGCTGTCAGAACCGGCATGAGTCACTGTCCCCAGTAAACCCGACACCAAGGACAATAGCTTTTTTCGTACTTAGGAAAACAACCAAGAACAGGAAGTTATCAGATGCCTCAGTAGTTAGGTATTACAAAATTTCTACCCTGAAAGTTTTCTGTAGTATAACTAGGATCCACGTTAAAAGGAACATTTAAGTGCTTTCATTTGAGTATCATGAAGGACTGAGCACGATAGCCCATCGTTGCTTGAAAGACAGCATCACGTACAGGCTACGTCCTTCCAGTACAAAGATGCCCACCCACATTGCTATCGCTACTGAATGCAGAGACAAAGATTTGGCTGACAGTACATAAACATAGAGAAAATACTTGTGAAGCTTGGAGTAAAGGTGAAATTGGCACTTGTCAAACTTGCCAAGTTTATCTTGCAGCAAAGTAATTTGTTTCAGCTGAAACTTGCACTAGTGATGGATAGAGGGCTTGGGAAACTCCAAACAGGTCTCATTTATTTAATGATACTGATCTCTTCAAATGCAGACTACTCTCCATCTTCTCCATTTTTTGTAATGGAAAGTATGACTAACTTCCCAAGTAAGCTAGGAGGGAGGGGGTTTTGGCTTTATTTTTGTAATTTCTTTATTACTGTTTAATTCCTTGACACTTCACCAGGTTGCAGTGCAACTGGATGAGTTTTATTACTGATCTCTAAAACTGCTGTTTGCCAGTGACATCTACCTTTTATTTTCTTAATCCTACTCCAGATAACACGTCCTTTTAGAACATGCCAGATGTTTACATGCCAGATGCCTTCGTCTACTCAGGCTGCTCACATAATTGTCTTTTTCTTAGTCGAGTCCCCCCACAAAGCTACTCTCTTAACACTTGTTTGCTTGTGCTGCTCTGCCATGCTCTGTCTGCTGACAGCTTCATCATTGTTCACAACACGTGGTTGTGAACTGGCCATGTTGATCCTTCTCAAGCCTTTACGTTGTACTCAGACCTGGCATCGCTACCTTGTGCCCTGCACCCATCAATAGCTTCTGCAGTCCGATTTTCTATTTTTACTTCGAATCACTCCTGAAAAAGCCACCACTCTTCTGCATTTCCTGGGTTAGTCACTGCCCTGTCTCAACGCAAGTTCCAGGGACGTGGTGCTTGCTTAGTATGTTTTAGTAATGGTTTCGAGTCATTAATACTGATGATTCAGAGGAACGCTGCCCACCCAGAACACCCTCACCTGAGAGCACAACGCAGACAAAGCTCCTGCCCAACTCACTCCCCAGTACAGACAACGATGCCGGAGGGCTGCCTTGTGCGTGAGGGCAGAGGCTGGCGTTAGAGCAACGCCACTTGTTTTGTTAAAGTAATTATGTGTCAGAGAAAACAAGGAAAGGTTATTGTATTTGTACTCCACCCATCAATTACTGCCTTCTTGCAACTGACAGTACACAGTGCCTTGACTTCAATCAGTCACTTTGCTTTTTGCAGCCAAGTTAAATTAATGCTATGGCTTTCTCTCAGATGTCAATTTTGGCTAATACTTTCTTTGAAGTTAAATTGAATGCTGAGGAATTTCAGAGACTGAATAGTCAATCTCTAGGTAAACTTACATGTTTCCATATCTCTCCAGTCCTCTCAATGACAATAGTTTCTGATTTATTGACAGGTGATGTAACCTTGTAGTCATCAGACAAGAGACCCAGAATAGGATACTGATTCCTATACCTGTATTAAAGAGAGTTGCAAACCTGTAAACTGCAGTCTGCGTGCCCGTAGCCAAATCACTAACTCTGATCTTGCCATACAGTCCTTCCAGCCATTAATCCCCAAAGGTTTTCACTAGTAACTAAAAAGCTAATACAGTCATTTAAATGTCACTTTAACATGCTGGCCACCCCTCCAATTGCTGTTACAGTGCCCAGTATTGAATCCTCCCCGGACAGGAAAACCTATCTGGACTTTCTCCCCTTTAAGCTGAACAGGCAGTATTAAAACATCTGCAGGAATAACTTGGTTAACAGAGGCTATACAACGGAAAATCAAAAGGATGTATTTTTAAGAAAGGTGAATAACTACGTTACTTCTTAGTGATGACAGTTGTTACACCAGGGGACTGACTGCCTGGTAATTTCTCATGCTTCAGTCTGAAGAGGTCCTGAGAAAACCAAAAGTAAACACTCAAATGAAATAATGTTTTCTGAAGTACTAGTTCACTGAAGTCACAACAAAATATTTGCAGAAATTCCACTCAAAGACCAGTCTGAAAGAGTCTGTCCTTCCAAAAGACTGGCAGAGGAATAGCATTCAGTTAAAAACAACCCTAACCCCAATTCCTGAACCAGGAGAGTACAAGTGACTTCCTAGTAAGTTCCCACCTACACAGAAAGTAGAGGCTTAAATATAAAAGCTCTTGGAAGAGAAATAAGTTGCATTGTTTTACCTCTTGCAGTTGTTTAATAAAAGCGTCTTTCTCCTCCAACGTCGACGTCAGTTCATGCAACCTTATTTGCAAGTCGCTGTTACTTCCTTCTCTCCTTGATATATCTTGCTGGAATTGGCACAGCTGAGACTACAGAACATATGTTAAGGAGTAGTTAGGTGTTTGGTGCTCCCTGCAGGTCGCCCTTCAGTATGTACCTAGGACTCTGGATGTATTTTTTCATTAAGTTACAAACAGTAAGATTTGAATTAGTGTGATTTAAAAAACGCTATGGACATACATACATGGACATACACAAAACCCAGTGATTTTGAAGTTAGAATGTTGAGCTGCACAACAAATTCAGAAAGTGCTAATTGATACTGGTAGAATTCGGTCCAGTTTCATGGGTTTGTAACTCGGTAAAGCTAATACATCACTGAACAAGTTGAACTGGCTTCCAGGGTGGTAAAATATTACTACAGTGCTTTAAATGAGAGACGTTTCCTATATGTAGTTTTGACTGGGACTTACCTTCGTTTTCTGTTGGGTGTCTTTTGGCTAGTTTCTTACTGTAGCAGGATGCACAAAATACCCCTTTAAGAAAAGACTGCTAATCTGATTAATCCCCAATTTCTACATCTAAAGTATTTTTTTTAAATCACAGTTTTATGTTATGTTCTACCGTATGGGTTTCTGAGCCATCATTAGCATCTATGTATAAAGTAACTGCAGAACCAAAAGATATCTAAAAAGTACATACGGTAGATCTTTCCTGTTCTTAATTTAAAAAGCAGCTGTTTCCCTGCAGTCGTACAAGGTGAGGAATACCAAGTGCCAAGTTAATCAACTTACCCTAAGACCGCGGATCTCACGATCTTTATCCTCTCTCAAGCTATTGATCATCTCTACGTAACGGCTAGAGAGTTCATCTGTGGTGGTCTGTAGCGTTGGGTTAGAGCAGGTCTACAGAAAATTAATTTTCATATGTTAATGCATCTGTATCGGTGAATAACAGCTATTGAACACGGAACAAGTGAGCCTGTTACCTGTAGTCTAAGGCTCTGGATCTCTTGCTCCAAGGCACGCTTGCAGTACTCCAGTTCCTTCAGCCGACAATCCTTTTCTCCCTCACTGAGCCGAAGAGAGAGGAGCTGTTCTTCCAGCGAGCGACACTTTGCAGTACTCTCTCTGAGTCCTTGCTGGAAAGCACACAAGTGGAATGAATGCGTGGCGTTCCTTAAGGAAGTAACAGGATCACACACGTACACAAACGTACAGCAGGCAGCAGTAACTCAGAATACTCAGAAGTCAGTATACTGGCTAGTTTTGGGCTGACTGTAATGACACTGGAAATATGTTTTTTTAGATTTACCTGCTGCTGACGATTATTCTCTCTCAGAGAAGTCAACATAGTTTCATATTCTTTTACTTGAGAATCTTTAAAAGCCAAATCCTTCTTAAGTAAGACACTGTCAGTTTCTAACTTCTGTAAGACAAAAGTGTTTAGGGTCAATAGCTGCAATTTTTCAGACTGCATTTCCCATATTCAGACTGCAACATACTGAGTAATTAGTAAGTGATGTTTTAGAACTGAGAAAAGACTCAATTTTCTTGAAACGATGGGTTTTTAACTACATGGCACACAGTTGCCCATCACTGTAGCTTTGGCTACAGCGTGGTGTGGTGTGGTAAGTGCTGCGATCCTGGATGCTGCTCTTTCAGTCTGTCCCAGAAAGACCTATTTGTAGTTATTAAACAGAAACCAACAAAAAAACCCAAAACTAAGACCACTTCAGTGCACAGACTCCTTGTTCTATGTTAAAGATGACAGTTAAAACTCCCTCTTCCCCTCCTTAAACTTTGCATTTTACACGAGAATGCTGTGACATTTCCAGTGGTGCTGAGTGGTGCTGGTGTGGGAAATGTTTCTGCTTTCCTAACAGTGATTATCTACTGTCTGTATCAGCAGCTCTAGAGCTCCAGCTTCCAAGCTGGGATGCCCGTACCCCAGAGAACCACTGGAGCTGGTAAAGCCACCAGCCCACAACAGCTTTCCCGTGAAGCGGGAAGTACGACGTTGTCTGGGGCGAATGGAACTGAGGTCTCCAGATTCCCAGAGCAGCGCTAGTAAATGGGCATTGGTGTATATGCCATGTTCATGTTAAAAGTAAAAATGCAGTTCCATACGCTTACACCAATGTAGACATACATGCATTGTATATACCAATTCAGAGCTTTAAATCTGATTTCACTCAGCAGGGTCTTTTCTTCCTTTGGAAGTACTTGGTTTTTTAGGCTTCAACAAATTGAACACTTGAAAACCACAGCTAGAAAGAAATCTAACCTCATCCGCTGTACAAGTCTTGCAAGTCCACTAATAAACCAGCCATTTCCATTAAAGCACCTGGACTTCCCAACCTAAATGTCATCAGAGCGGACTTCCTACTGACAGGTAAAACCAAGCGGACGAGGCCACAGGAACTGCACAGCACGGCTTACCCCCAAGTCGTCCTGCAAATGGCACAGCTCTTCGCGTAAATTTTTGAAAGTGGAAAGCACAAGTCTCAAAGATTTATCTGATGTCACTCTCATCTAGGAGGGGAAAAAAATGTGAATGTATACTTCTGATTAATTACTGTGCTTTGTTTACAATATGCCTGACAATAGGTAGAACAGAAAATGGCTATACAGCTGAAAGTAACTTTTACTGTTAGAACTACTGCACGTCGTTCCCTGAAGTGCCCACAGTTTCTACAGAGAAACACATTTTCATGCACTTTGTTCTGCAAACGGCATAGGTCTTTAATTACTGCCTTGTAACACAGGATAACATTTTTAAAATGGAAGGAACAAGAGAGGAAAGAACTGCATTTGTACACCAATAAAGGGAAAAATAAATGTGTTAATATTGCACAATCAGTTTTTGAGCGTTCAGAGTTTTGTGACTTACACCGATTTACTACCCTACCTGAGAAGCCACAGACGAATGAGTCATCACCTTTGAGATGTGGCAAAGCACGCTTTCAGCCCAAGGGCAAGAGAATTTAATTAAAATTTTACAAAATTTAAATTAAAAAAAGCCATACAACCAACTCCTCTCTTTAAAAGGAAAAAGATCCCAAAGATTAAAGGAGTCAACTGGATGAAAAAGAAAGGCAGCAGCGCACAACAGCCTGACGCTTCCTCTTTTTTAATGCATGTTAACAGCTGTGTATTGATTCACGTTAAAACACAAATTGTCACATTTCATGATACATTTCTAATATTTAAAAGAAGAAAAATTGACTTTGAAAGAACACACAAAATAATTCCTCAAAAAATCTTTGACCCATCTGGAAGGGCTGACTATTCTCTGCAGAAGATCTATTTTTTTTAATATCTGGACACAAATGAAGCCCTCCTGTCTGTTTCTCCTCCTCTGATACTTTCCCTTATCATTCAAATTGACAAAAGCTATCAAGATCTCCATCAACATGGTGACTAGCCCTTGTCATACTTTTTATCCCCACTGGTGCTATCATGCGACTGAGGCTTCAAAAATAACACTCCTAGTGTACCTCACCCGTTTGTTTTTTAATTGAAGTGGCATTTCAGTTTGACTTATGGTTTTGTTGGTTTTATTGTGAAATCTACTATGAGTAGATTAAAAGGAATTAAGTCAAAATCGTTGAATTTGGACTATAAAAATATAAGTAAAGCCCCACTCAGCAATTACTTAGTGCTAGAAGTTGCTAAATTCCATAGGTGCTGTGTACGTCTACAGTGAAATTCTCCATGCTTTTAGACTTGAGCCTCTGGGCATACCCAGCAGAGTCTTTTATCTGCGCAGTTTGACAGCTAGCTCAGAATCCTTCTCAGATGTAAAAACGTACCACACGTAACTGTCCGAGAGGTCTGTAGTCTGAGAGCACACTTTGTATGTATGCTGACAAAATCCAGTTCCCCAAAAGACACTTTAGCTGCATTTTTTTTAAGCACAGATGTGAGAATGTAAAACCAGCTGGACTTACAGGAAACGGGAAATACGCGTTTCAGCTCTTTCACACAGAGGTGAGCTGAACTGGCTTCCTGGGACAGTGTTCTAACATGAGGTCATGAAATACGTTGGCGTCAGTGTCCTTCTCCATTGTAAAAGGATCACAGAATAGTTCAGGTTGGAAGGGACTTGGGAGGTCACCTTGTCCAACCCTCCTGCTTAAAGCAGGATCAGCTGTGAAGTCAGACCAGGTTGCTCATTCACAACTTCATTCAAACGTATTTTTTACCAGGAAGTGACTCTAAGCTGCAGCTCCTGGGTAGGATCACCTTCCCCCTACCGCAGGGAGACCAGATCTAGACACACCTGCTAGCAGCGCAGGTTGGTTTGGATCCTGTTCTAACACACCTACATGCCCATGGTTCTGGAGTCGACAGTGGGATTCATGCTACAGCACTGTTTTTAATGTTTTATCAAAGGCAGGGGCCAATTCCAATCAGCTATCTTCAAAGGACTTCATAAAGAGGTGGAGTGTTTTTCTGAAAAACATATTGCAGAGAGTATTACAGTGCTAGGAAGGAACAAAATGAACAACCATTATCAGAACCTTGCATTCGTGTCTGATTGCCTGACAGCCAACCCCATGTGGCTGGAAAAAGCAGGTTGAGATGGTTGGGTAGCTAAAGAACAAGATCAGAAGACACAAAAGCCATTTATAAATGGAACCAAACCAGAAAGGGTTATGTTTTGTTACGGAAGGTCGTAAGCATGCCTCGGAGATCAGTGCTATGTCGCAGGTTTTTAACCAGAACATTTGTAAAAGGTGAGACCTAACATGAGCATTGTATGTAGTTGGTAATTGATTCCAAATTCAACATTCAGTAAAGCATCCACTATTTGCCTTTAGGTTTTAAAGTAAAGCATTAATATACAACACAAACAAATAAAAAGATGAAAGATGTGTGTTCTCCTGTAGCTGGTCAAAAGCCAAGATGGTTTCCAGTGAAACTGCAAGAAAGCACCAGTAAAGCTCAGTTTACAATGCACAAGTAGTCTGTGGAACCAACTGCCACAACACGTCACTTGGAGCCATCTGTGTGATTCCATACCCTTTACACTAGAAAAAATGGAATAAGCAGAACAGAGAGTGAAGTATGTTATGTGCAAAATCCCTAGTATGTGTAAGCCAGCTTCCACTGTTCACGTTACTGTAGGCTTCCACACACCCCCTCCACCCCACTCATGTACCTGGAGGAGATAACGAATCTGCTGCTTTGTTGCCTCAGACAGTCCTTTAGGAATTAAATCTTCAATATCTTCAGTCTAAGCAAAGAAGGGAGGAAAGGGGAGACGTCTTGATTAAGAATTTTGCCTGGTAGATCATAATGTGGTTTCTTCATTAATTACATGGGTCTACTATGAAAAACATGTTTAGTACAAGGCAAGTAAGAAGGAAAATAGATCAAAGTGTACCCAGAAAATTTCCAAAGTCTTATATATGTGTGGCATATAAAAACTGAGATGAAGTGATACATGAAGCATATATTCAAATCATTAGGTTTAACATTTATTTTAAAAGCAGTATTCAAAACAATCCTCTCTCAAGAAAGTAACAGCTGATGCTCAAACGGAACTCCCAGCAGTTTATGATAGGAGCAAATCTCGTGTTTCTAAACAAAGAACAGACCGTCAATAAACTAAGGATGACCAAAGTCTCACAGGAGATACTGCCAGTGTTACATGGCATTGCTTCATGTAATTTAATCCTGGACAAATATTTCTGCCATATACACAATGCCTTTAAAAATAACAGAGGTGCCGATGATTCTACCATGGCCCGATTCACAAAAGCAAGCTCTCTGTAGACGTAGGAAGTCTGTTCTGTCAGCTTGCATTCCTCTCCTTTCTGTGAGAGGCAGCGCTCTTCACTTGCAGTGCACGGCAGCACACATTGCTGAACAGCAGCTTTATTGGCAAGAGTGAGAGATCCTTTGCAAAAAACGCAGAGTGAAAATACATGTAGCTGTGTACGTTTGTTTTACAATGCAACCACTATTGGCACAACAGGAAAGACTTTCAAAATTTGACTCTCATACTGGAATAATGCAAATTATTAAAGTTTCCTTTCAATATTATCACATTTGCAAATACATGCCTCGCAGTAGGTTTCAGGCTCTGAATGTTATTAACAAGCAGGAATCATTAACTAACAAAGACCAGCATCCTTCATTTAAACTGGCTTAGCTTAATTTGCCTGAAGAGCCACACCACTGCTATTAGCACTACATGTCAGGGAAACACCTTGCTAAGAGCGTGCCTGATGCTTACCTGAGACGTCAATTCAATGTCATGGTTCCTGTAAAACAGACAAAATCCAAGGGACCAATTAACAGAAAGCTTCTTAAGAACTTTAAGAATTCATGCCCATATTCACAACTATAAAAAGATTGTCTTTAAAATATAGAGCAAGGAAAGTTCTTAATCTGATAAAAAGCTGTTACCTTCCTTTTAAGGTGCTAGGCAACACGAGTTGTTAAATGTGACTCTGTGTAGAAATATCTGAGGAGACTGGAACACTAATAGCAGGACAGTTCACACGGGCTAACTATCTCCATTTCTTTTGGGCAGTATCCCCAGTTATGTTTGGTTAACCCAATTACATTCTTAATTGGCTGGGTAATGGTTTACCCAGAACTATGCTGCAATGTACTGACATGCCTGAAGTGTTTACTTAGCAGCGTCAGGGTTTTTGTGACGCTTAAATTCCACTTTTCCCCTGCTATGGGACCACTTTTCTTATTTCAGTTAACTTGGAAAGCACCAAACGAGACTGGGAGTGAGGGGGGAGAATTAAGCGACAGTGACGGTGAGGGAAGGGTAAGAACATTGTGAAGACTCGGATTACCGGCTGCTGTGATTCCGCCTTTCTTTTCAAAGGCAATCTGTAGGGCTCTGCAGAATACCTGCTTAACATTAATTTGCATGTAGATACTGAGCTTTATGCCTTATGGTGGCCATCTTAACCCATGACAGAACATAATACCATGACAGAACAAAGGAAATGGCAGCTTGGACATTTGTGTTGTTTCTTTCTTCAGGACATAATAACAGAATTGTATCATTAAATATATGTCAGAGCATGCTGTAAGTATATTCTCTGCTCTATGTGCAAACAGGCATGGGATACGTAATTCTTACTGTGTATTAGTCTAAACAATTTGAAAAAGCATCAAAGTCAGTAAATTTACTTGGCTTACAGCATTTCTATGTCCTCAGTTACTCAGCAAATTAGATTAATGTGTAAAATACACAGTCAATTCTAGTTGTCGGAGGGGAAAAAAAAAATCCAACTTGCAAACAATACCGTCCTCTCAACTGTGCAATGCTAGGATTTCTGGAACACCAAAATGATAGAACAGGTATAATGAATGCCAATACCTTCCACCTATCTTTTCCACATGCTGTAGTAAACAACTGTACAAGTCATTGGTCTTGCGGTTCAGTTCAGCAAGGAGCTCACCAAAGTAGCGGCAGTCCAGCTGGTCATTATTTTCCTGAGAGCAACCCACCTAGGAGAAGATAAGCAAGAAGATCATAATTGAGTTCCCTTCTTTGGGATGAAAGCTGAACATGAAAACGCTACAAGTATGATGGATTTGGTTTTGTCTGCTCTTACTAATTTGCAATTTGTTTACACTGTTCTTTTCCTTGGTATTGAGTTCTCCCTGTATTCTGTTTTTTTGGCAAACTATACAGTAATAAATGACTTCCTTTACAACAACAAGAAATACGCAAAGTATTCTCTCCTACGGCAATATAATCATCATTATTCTAAAATAGAAAGTGTTGGGAATTAGGAAATCTTATTAATAGACGCGTTTCCATAGCTGTAGTGGATAAAACGCCTGTGGGCAGCACCCAGATAAAACCAGCTGGGTGCAAGATTCCCCACCGCAAAAACGGTATTTGTATTGCCACAGTTCAAATGTTTACATGTGTGAACAATAAAAGAATTTCAACAGCAACCCGAACTGAGTGTACCTGCGTTGGTTTATGGGAGTATCTGGCTATAGAAGATTCCACGTAGCTCTAACACTAAGGTCACCAAGTATGTTTGTCTTGCCACCTATACGTCGAATAGATGCACAGGAGGACTGCTGTGCTCCCTCCCACAACTGAAATAATAGTATACATGCATAGCAAGCCTCCTGCAGCCCTTAGAAACTCCAGAACTTGCAACCTGCTGTAAAATGAAGGGCAAAGGAAGCTAGTTTTGTGCTTCCAGTGAATCTGTGTCAAACACGTCTACCTCAGATTGAAATATATTTGAAATCCTTATTGATCTGTTTAGGTAGAAAGCAATCCTGAATTGATGTATGTCCAGTTTATAAAGTAATGTATCTTTTCTCCAAAACTAGAGGCATCTTTTGTTGTACTACTCAATCTTTCATTGTACAGACTGACAGATGAAACCTGACTCAATCAATGGGTAACACTTTGAGATAAAGAAAAAAACCAAACAAACCAGCAAGACTTAACACACTTAAAGGACAACAGAACGATGATCAGTCAGTACAATTAAGCACAGGTCTAGCCAACAAGAAATAGGGTACAACACCTAAAACTTCCTTTTTTTTCCCTTAACAGCATGCAACAAAGTCTTGGGCAGTTCTAGACAATGTCTGCAATCACAGCATGCGAAGAAGTTACCTGCAACAGACACACAAACTCTGATGTTTACTTACAACGGGTGTATGGTGCTTAATGACCCTACTATGAGTTTGAACAAAAACTTTCGAGATTGGGGATTAGCGATTTTATGTATCTGTAAACTTTTGTACTCTGCATACAAAAAAAACTGCATTGTGAATAGTAAAACATTCAGCAAATGATTCTTACCGGTTCACACGTTTGAACTGTTACCCTCCTCACTGTATTTCCTCCGCAGTCATCACTCACAGAGACTGGAATTATTTCACAGGGGCTACCGGTCTGTGTCTGCTGGCACTGGTGAGTGAGCTGGGACTGCTCCGAGTGCTGGCAGGGCTGGACAACATGGCACTGATCGGCTTGCTGGGGAACCTGACATTGGTGGGAAAATTGATACTGCTTCTCCTAGAAAGAAGAATGAACTTTTTTAAGCTGCTGGACACTTCTTAATGAGATGGAAGCTTACTATGAATATATAAATTAATGAAATGTGGTTTTGCATGGAAAGACTGATGACAGTTTCAGATATTTTAAGAATCCTAATAAAATGGCTTTTTTTTCCTAATTGAACATGAGTTTGCCTCACACTTTCATACTTCAAGGTTGTAATTCCCAAATTTTAATAGCTGCAAATGAAAAGCACAGAAGATACACCTTTCCTAACCGAGCTGTACCTTTCATTATGTTGTTACTCTTAACATACTCGGGCAACAGGGACCTCTGTTATTTAATTTTAAACACATACATATCCTGTTTCATTAAGTATTTTAGAGATAAAAAAAGAGCTCCAGTTGAACTGAGTTTTTGTTACTTCAGTTAGAAAAAAATTTAGTACAGGAAATGGCTCAAGACATTTTCCTCTGTAAATGCTTTCAGCAATTCCACATTCAGAGTGTACGCTACGTAAGGGACACGGACGCGTGTCTTGTTTTTATTACCAAGAACAGTGCTGTTTACAAAACCAGCCCCCAAAACAATAAACTAGAAACTAGTTTATGTTCCAGTTAAAACACTGAAAGCTACAGATTTCAGCAAACTTAATTGTTTCCCTAGATCATGGCTTTTACAAGTTTACTTCAAAAAAATATGTATTTTGTGTTCTATGTAGAAGTATATAAATGCACATCCTAGGCTTAATTTTGACTTAAAATTCACAATACAGTTATATTTAAAAGGTTGAACCGACGCCTTAATTCTGCACCAAAATCAGAACACAGAGACTACACTACATCTGCATTACAGTGGCACAAGAGGAGCAGAGTGAGGACCCAATGCTGACAGTCTGTGTATCTGAGGAGGTTCTACATCGGGTTTTGAACAGGCTACACACCCATTAGCAGTCGTAGCACGCGGGGTGCACTCTTTGAACAGATTCTGATTTCACCTGAAAGAAATCTAGTTTGCATGGTCCAAGACCACGGTGCAGTGTAAACCAAAGAGCGGTATGTAGTAGGAGACTGGGAAATTTTCTTCAAAATTACACTCCTGATTTGATGTAAATTTAGATATACCCTGGGTAACAAAAGCAGAAGTAGAAATACAGTTTCCAGGACTAGACTCCACACTTTATTATTCTGTGGGAAGAAATAAGCTATTATCCATCATTAGCTCAAATTTTTTTGCTTTTCACTTTAGGGTATGGATATCACACCTAATTTATCTATCTAAAATTCAGAATGGAATGAAAACTTCAGTTAAAAAACAAACAAAAAACCCAAACAGATAAGATTAATCACTCTGAAAAAGCTTTAATTTCAAAATTTCTCCTGTTGAAAATAACAGTATTTCAGAGCAATAAAAAAGGAAATAATATTTTTGCTATTGACAAAACACCAACTCTAAGACGAAATCTCAGACAGCTTTACCAAATATATTTTTTCAAGAATGAGTAAAAAAAAAAAAGAAAAATTAAAGCTAAAATTTGTCTTTTCTTTTTGTGTAAAAATCTGCATTGGTTATTCTGTTGTGGAGCTACTGCAAGAAACTAATTCTCAGTCAGTATTCAGACAAAGACTGACAGTGCTAGAGATAGAACAGCGGTTTTCATTATTAGCCTGAAATAATAAATTCCTCATAAAAATATAGCAAACCTTCCAACTTCTGCTCTCTTTACATACAGAAATTGTTTCATTTACTTTAAAAATGTGTCCTATACCTCAACAAGGCAATTCTCAGGTTGGTAGTAGTTCCCAAGAACAAAAAAACCCACCCAGGAACATTACTTTTCTGCTACCATCTCAGTTTTCTTTTGCAATAGATAATACAAACAATCAACTTACTTGGTGCGGATTTAATAGCTCATATTTTCTTATTGTCTTTTCATAGATGACGTTATTTCCAGGACAGAAATTCCCCCCTCTAAAAAATGGGGATAATGGCTCCTGTAAAACATTTTAATAAAAACATTCATAAATGTTGCCAAACAGCAAATTCAGATTTGGTGTAATTTTGACTAAATATGTAATTTGAAGACACAAACACTTTGAGATAGTTCTTTAATATATGTACATTTGAGTCTATGTCCATTTGGAAACAAAGTGACTGTTCTTCCATTGAGACACCATTTGAAATAAGCACAGTAGAAACAGTTAGAAATTCATTTCCGCTAATGATGCTACTGAAGCATATTAACAGAGACTTAACTGCTGAGAGGTGGGAAGCCTGACAGGCGAGTCTGTAGTTTTTTTAATCCCTAATAATTTCATCTCTCACAATCAGAGGTACGGACCATGTGATTTCAAAATATTTAGCATCCCCTGATGGAGGTAGCTGAGCACTTTACCAAATTGGGATAATTACGGGAGGAAGAGTTACGCAAGTAGAACCCCAGCACTAAACAGTTTTCCTACCTGATCAGGATTCTCAATAATAATCCTTCGAACAGTGCCCTGCAAGGAAGAAAATCAGTAATGTTTCAGTGATTACTGCACTTTAATCTCTAAAACCTTTTGTACTTAGAGCTCAGGCTTACACGGATTCCTTAGTATGGTCATCAGCTATAAACATATTGAGATCCACTGGCCAAAATCACCTAGAAGTGTTTTAAAGCCAGGGCCTTTCCGCCCCAAATGAAATAACCCATATATGGTGTGGCAGTACGCAATCTGGACTCTCAGTTTTAAGAGTTTGTATTTTCTTGGTCACCTCTTTGCAGGTCTGAGGGAATTAGTCCCTATTTTCTGTAAGTGCCAACAGAATAGGAAACAAATCAAAGCTGACATACTGGACTAGGTCTTCAAGGATCACATCTCCCCGTTCCACAGACACTGTCTTTTACTTACGGTCTTTCATGTTACATATTAAGGTCAGCTGCTGTAAAGGGATGTACATCTAAAACACTTTTTGTTTCACCAAGGGAAGAAAATTTGTATTTTGCTTAAACACCGAAATGAAAGGGGCAGAGGAACTGCCAACAAACCACATCAGGTCACTATCCAATGCACCAAGCAGAGGCACTTGTTTCAAAAAGTGGGCACAAAACTCTGTAATTGACACCTATGAAAAAGATGCCCACATGGAACATCTGCACACTCTTGAATGAAAAATGAAATATGCCTTTTTAAACTACAGAAATCCTTAAGTGGCAGCAGCTTTGTTCATTTTCAAAGAGATTCTTTCACTTTTTTCCCCAGCACTGCCTACAAGCAATTGCAGACACTGTCTTCCATTTTGTAGACCACGACCAGTTATAACAAATTGTATACACTGCTTGAAGCCTCCACATCCAGTTCTTTATCCAAGTAAGCAGAATTCCCACTGAATCTAATCTAAGGACTGGGCAATTTGTTAGTTTACAGCATACTATTTATTCTTCCTCACAGTACAAACTTCCAGTTTTCATAATAAATCACTTCTTCCCTTAACCCGTGGGCAGTGCTTGGGAAGCTTATATTGCTGCAGTTCCGTCTCAGAGACGTTCTTAACTGGGTAAGAGCAGCTCTGAAGTAGGTCAGATTTCCAGCTGTGAACCGTTGCATAAGTTTAGGAAGCCTGAAGCGGTTTTCCTAATCTCCCAAGAGTGAATCATAACAGCACCAGGAAAGAGAAATCAAAGTAGAAAAGAAACTGTTTTAGTAGCAATCTTAATAATTAAGAAATCTCAAAATTATAACTGCTGCAGAAAACTTAGAAAGCTGCTTACTCCTCCACCCACATGCCAAGTACTTGAGGCAGGTCCGTCAAGGAAGGGAACCCACTGACGCTCACAGACTCTCTGTAGTGGGACATAACACCGAAAAGAGACAATATGGAGGTCTAGAACATACAGCCCAATTCCTCCATCACTCTGACACCTACAGAATTTGAACTAAAAAGTAAAATACTTAAAAAATGAATGCCCACTGGTACTTCCTTCACACCAGTTTCACAGCAGGCAGAGCCCTGACGCCCAGTACCTCCTCTGACCCAGGCGAGGCAGCTCCGAGCTTCGCACTGAGCCTCACACCACTGGTTCTGTCCGTCCTGGAGCACTCCGGTGCTATGGCAATACAAGTACCATGGGAGAGCAGTAATTGTTCTTACTCAGAGCTGACTACCATTGTATGGCACATGAAAACAAGACGAGCATTGTCCATGAAATTAAAAGGGACATTTTCAATTTACTGAAAAGTTGGACAAACCTGCCTGAACTAAATCATGCTGCCACAGGGCTGTGGAATACGTAAGTCACACTGTCTAGTTTAGAAAGGGTAACATGTAAAATTATTTTATCTAGTTACCTATGTGTTCTCAGAGGAATACATTCAGAACTGAGAAGACTAGAGCATTTTAAGTTGAAATATACTTTTATAATATTCAAAAGGATGGTCTAATCATATGTGGAATATTATACAGAACCTAAGAATGTTTTGCTTGGATAAAATTATGCTTATTTTTAAGATACCCAAACTCTTTCATTTCCAAAGAACTTTGATGCAGATACATTTCCCTCGCTCCATCACAAACACGGATTTGCCTGCCCTCCCTCCCATACCAGCCAAGCAGGCTGGACTTGCACGGGCTGGGAGGGGACCGAGAAGCCAGAAACCCTGTAACTCTGTGCCTGAACCACCCACACATAGTTCCTTGCTCTGCCCAAGGAGCTGCCTTCCCCAAGGCCTCTGGAGCGGTTCCCTCGGCAGCACGAGTGTGCTGCAGGAGGTACGCTGCGATGGAAGGCAACCTCGGGTTATTACAGATTGTTCCATCATTCCCAAGGGGCATAGCCCAGGCTCCTCTCTGTGATCTCCTACAATGCTTCAGAGATGCAACACTTTGTAACTGGGAGAAGGAAGGGGAGGGTGGGATTTTAACGGGGAGACCCCAGTGCTGTTGTGGATTTCAGTGGCATGACTGGGTTTGGGATTTGTAAGGACGTGATCAGTAGTTCTGGGTCTACGTTTATAAGGATAACTTCAAAAGGTATATGCTAAAACTTTCATAATTATTTTTGCTAGTCTTTAAGATCTTGAAATAAGATTTTAAAATTTTAAAATAAGCATTTGATAGATTTATCCAGTACAAATTTTATGAAAAACAAATCAGTACACTAACTTTTACTTCAATGAATTTCCCTTAGCTTCAGACAAACCAGCGATTAAGGTGAGAATTTCAACTATATCAAAACCTTTTATCCATAACATATTGTCTTGTTAATTACAAGCAATCCAGTCATCTAATCAGAATTTATGAGTTACATTTGGCAGCTGAAATACAGAAATGGCAGGCTATGTTTGAGGGCTGTTTAAACAATACAGACAAATCTTACAAGCTGGTTAATATTATACTATTTTCACAACAGGAGGCGAGAGCCTTGAGCACTTCACAGAACCCAGCCCAGCCATGAAAAGATCTTACTCACAACATTTCTCACATGGATAGACAACTCCTACAAAGGCTGTCAGGATTTTGCTCTGTGCGCTGACAGCAGACATCTTGTGTGTGCCATTTTGTATGTTATTTTTTCATGACCACAGTGAAAGGGTTCATACGTGTAAGCTATACTGGAAGAGAATTTATTCTAAACAACATTCTTCCTTGAGATCAAGCAGACAAGAGCAAAATTTGCTGTGAATTACTCTGGATGAAGCTTGTCATGGCTGGGAGTAGCATTTGGCTTCTACATCAAACATAAAACAAAGTTAGACGAAAAAGGTAAAGAAAACAGAATCCTGAACCACAAAAAAAAATACAATCATGTGTACTATATGCACACACCAGTTTCAAATTTTCCCTTCCTCTAGCTTATTAAAAACGTATATAAACACAACAGAACACACCAACCATGTGACTAAATAATAAGACAGTGTATCAACAGCGATGTAGACGTTCGTTATCATTAATCTACAAAAGCTCTGCAGAAGTCAATTAAATGTTGCTCAAAGATAGGCCTTTGCCTTATCAACAGTAAGAAGCTTAAACCACAGCTCTAGGCTGCCATTAACTGAAAATTCTAGTGTTAAAACATCTATGCAAGTTCGGTATCGTTACATTATGCAGTTTATGTAGCTATATGTGATCTGCTCAAAGGGCAACTAATCAAAAAGAGAATTGCACTTCTTCACGTTGCAGCTCTTTGGAAACTTCCTACACTCTTCCCAGCACTTCTTTCGACAACTCCCATTCAGCACCAAGTATGCAATTTCTGTCTGCTCCCAGCTGACCTCCTTGTTTGTAAACCGTTTTCTTCTTTAATAACTTCCTAATAATCTTTATTAAGCACCTTCGCTCTCCACCATTAAAACTGCAACACACACAAAGCCTGATTTGAACTACACCCTCTTTTGTCTTTAAAGTCTAATCCAGCAAAACACTTTAGCACAAAATTATTTTTCATCAGCACAACTTAATGGATTCGGTGACTAAAACAGATGTTGAAAATTAAACATACTTCGTACAGCAGAGACAGCATTTGAGCCTACAATCAAATTATTCACGTACTTATCTGAGCAGAGGAAGCCTGGGACTGCGGTATTTATTCTAATGAATACTTAATTAATTGAACGCATTTCAGACTATCATCGAGCCTAGTTGAGCAGATCACTTATCTGGGAGGTGAGAGACCAGTGTTTACACTCCTGCCCCACATCTTGCAAAAGAGGGATTAACAGCTTTGATAGAGCAGGAATGTGCCCGTCACATCCAAGTCATACAAAACTATTAGTGAAGCGGCTCACTGTCCAGAATTTACAGAAGCCATCCTGCAGAGGATGGCAGCCCTTAAACAACGCAAATACGGCTTTGAAAGGTGATCAGATTTCATATTGGTCTTAATCTCTATTATTTTTCATAGTTAATTATTTTTATACCGCAGGAAAGAAAATCAAATAAGAGTTCAACTTGAAACAAATAAACATTCCCATATTGAAGATACCAATCCTGATCAATATTCACGTCAGTCTGAAGTCTAAGAGAAAAAAACGGTTTAAGAATAAATTCTGATCTCCTTTTCAGTTTTATAGTCAAAGCTGTTCTTAAGCCATTGGTTTCCAGTTTTGTTTTTAAGATTTAGCTAAGGTATTAATCGCATATGTTAAAATTATACTAAATTCCATCAACTCCTTCAAGCCATTCCCTGAATACACACACAGCAGCAAACCTGCTCAACTACATTGTGAAGGCCTTTAAAGCAAAGCTAAATGAACTCCATTACTTCCCTACCTGTTTAGTTGCACACGTTATTAGCATCATCGATTTAAACAGAACTATTAAGCACACACACCTTATATTATATTTACATGAGTAGCAGCAAGTAAGCAGAAAACTGCTCCTGTGCACATCCCGCCCGTGGGAAGGGGAGCACCCGGCCCCCGCTCGGGTTGGACTTTTACCGTTCCATTGACGGTAAAAGGGCAAAAATACTGCCCAGAATAAGGTATTCAGAAGTTCAAGTTTAAAAAAAATGCAAATTGGAGTGGCCAAACAGGACACAAATATGGGATTGACCGATCCATTCAAAGTCAAATGAAAAGGAGAAACGTAAAGGGAAGTTCATTTGAAGAGTTCTAGATTAAAGCGGGTTACTGAGGTACGAAGCTCTCCTTACCCGACCGAGACAGGAGTTACTTCGTTAGCTGCCCTTTCCACGCAGAGATCTTTCCCGCCCTTCTCTGCACGGCGCCATGAGCGCGGCGGGCAGGCGCTGCCGGGGCGGGCGGTAAGGCCTGCGGAGGGCCGCCCGCCCCGCAGCCTGCCCTCCCTCCCGCGGGCGCGCAGCCCATCCACCACTGAACGAGTAAATAAATTACGGGTTTGGGGTATACACGCTGCCAAAGGAAAAGCCCCAGCGTGGTTTAAAGACGACCTGTTCCGCTCCCGGGAGCCCGCGGGAAGCGGCGGGGCCGGGCCCGGGCCCCTCAGGGCAGCCGCGGGACGGCGAGCGGCCCAGGCCGGCCCTCCCGCCCACAGCCCCCCGCTCCGGCGGGCCGCTCCCCGGGGCCTCCTGAGACGGAAGAGCCGTGTTTTTTCCAAGACGGGTGTTTTGTGGAAGGGCCGAGTGTTTTTAAAGGCCGTCAGGGGCACGGACGGGTCTCTCCGCTCAAACTGAGGCGAAACGATTTTTTCGAAGGAAAACCCCCGGGCACACACAGGGCGGGTTGTGAACGGCTCGGCCGGGCCCGCCCCCGCGGCAGGCTGCGGACCGGGGCTCTCCGCAGCGCCCGGCCTCGCTCCCCCCCGGCGGGAAACCCGTCCCGACCCTCCTCTCCAACGGGCATGACCTACAGGAGGCCCGCAGCCTTGCCGCCGTCCCCGGCGGCACAAGGGCGTCTGGCTCACGGCCCGGCGCCGCCTTTGCACCCGGGGCAGCCTTTGGCTTCGACGCCGCCTCAGCCCGGGCGGGAACGGGGCACCGCGGCGGGCAGGGCCGCGGGGCGGCCGGGCGGGCAGGTGCGCCAGCGGCGGCGCAGCCCAGAGCAGGCGGCGGGGAGCAGCGCCCGGGGAGGGAGGGCGCGGAGGGCAGGAGACCCGGCGGCCGCGCCCCGCCGTACCTGTTGCGGCGGGTCGCAGCCGGAGATGACTTGCTGGTAGCCATGCGAGCACTCCAGCGGCGAGGCCGCCCGGGAGGAGCAGGACGTGCTCACCCGCCGGCAGCCGGGGCCGTAGGTCCGCACCCGGTCGTAGGCCACGCTGCTTTCCTGCTGCTGGTGGGGCGCGGGCTCGAAGCAGGGCAGGGGCCGCGGCGGCGGCTCCGGGCAGGGCGGCGGCTCCGGGCAGGGCGGCGGCTCCCGGCACGGCGGGCGCCGCGGCGGCGGCGGGGACTCCGGCCAGGGTGGCGGCTCCCGGCAGGGCAGGGGCCGGGGCAGCGGCTCCGGGCAGGGCGGGGGCTCGCGGCAGGGCAGGGGCCGGGGCAGCGGCTCCGGGCAGGACACGGGCCGCCGGCCGGCGGGGAGCGTGCTGTAGTGCTGCTGGCGCCGGTAGTAGTGGTGCTGCTGCTGCTGCTGCTGGAGGTGCGGGGGCAGCGTGAGGGGCTGCAGCTGCTGCTGGCCCCCGTACATCCCGGCCGCGCTCAGGGACCGCCGGCTCCAGGGGGAGCGGGGCGGCAAACGCAGGAAGAAGCCGGGGCAGGGCGGCGATTAGTACTTGCGAGAGAGCCGCGCCTAGGGCGGGTCACACCTTGGGGTGGCAGAGCCCCGCGGCCGCCTCCCCCTCTCCGGGCAGGCGGCCAGCCGGCAGCGAGCCCGCCGCTACCAGCGCCCGGGAGCGGCCGGGGCGCAGGGGGCAGCCGGGGTCGGCAGCCGCCGCTGCCGCCGGCAGGAGGGCGCAGCAGGGGCGCGACATGGCAGACCGGCGGCAGCCCGGACCCCGCGGGGTCGTGGCAGACGTCCCGGGCTTGCTTTGGAGCAGATTCGCCTTCCTGGCTCGCCTCCGGGTCCTGCCGTGGCAAAGGACTTCTCGGAGTAGCAGACACCGCCCTCGGTTCCAGGCTTCTGCAACAGCACCGTAATGAAACCTCGCTAATGGAGAAAGTGGAGAAAAACAAAGCATCGTGCCGTTTAATAAAGCCTTTTGTTACTAATCTGTTTACAGCGTGTGTAGGGGGAGCGTACGTACACGGTTATCTGCTACGCGGTTACATGACTCGAACGCTTTCGGCAGGGGGTTACGAACTTCCCTGCAGAGCACACTGCATCTGCAGGAGCCATCGCCTTCTCCCCCGCGCAGCAAACTCTGCCCGTAGCAGCAGCTGTCTGGGAAATGAGTATGTTCTCTAAATTGTATGCATTCCTGCATCTGCACCGCCGAGGAGAGGCAGCCTTAGATAACCGGACTGACCGTTACAGGGGGACTACAACACGGCCCTTATCTGTAAAGGATGGAATTAGTTACTTATCCAAAATCTCACTCCGTAGAGAAGAATGTGAACTCGAGTTAGTTTCTCAATCCAGCATATTTTGGTTTGGGTTCCTTTGCCTGCGTCAGGCAAGCCCTAACTGAGAAGTTAACTTTGTTCTGCAAGGTAATGTAGCAATAACATAATTGTAGAATCTTGTGTAACAAATATCCTTAATAATAAGCCTTAGATTCTTAGTTTTGTCAATTTGTTTCCCCTACATGTTTACTGTGCTTTCAGGTCACACAGTACAGTCACACAGAACAAAAAATAGTTTGTACAGTACCATGTTATGGCAAAACACCTTTGACGTAACAGAGCAATACCGGCTGTATTATTCTCCATGGCGTTACATTGGCCACTCACCGAAAGCTCTGTCTCAGAAATTAAAAAGTGCTCACAAAATCTGCTCAACAGGCAGTTGGGAAGCTATGAATTTTAGGATGAGGTCCTACAACAATTCAGTATTTTAAGGTGCTGTGACATCTGGAGACATATTCACCCAATATAAAAAGTTTCACTTTTCCTTCAGGCATTAAACCCAAACAGACATCTAGTTTACATATGAGTGTATATAAAAAGCATTTGAGGTAAGTTCTGTCCCACTGGTTTCAAAGGAACTATATGCAAACAAAAACCTATGTTCTCTTAAAACCTCATTCTTGGTTCACCAGCTTGGAAAAACTATTGATGGCTTCTCACAAAACAATGAAAAAAAGACCATCTCTTGGAAAGCAACAAAATATGGTTACAACAGCCCAGTCTCTATTTCACACAAGCCATAAGAAATTGTTTTATGCTTCAGTAGGAAACTACAGAAACTACAGTAATACTCCTCAGGGGGGAAAAAGTGCTGTAACTGAAAACGTGGAAAACACTGTTGGGTAGCCAGCTCAAGAACCTTACCAGCCTGCAGTATACTGCCCTGTTTAATGAAAAGTGGCTTGGAAATTTCTTACAAGGGTCAGCAAAAAGCAAGCCCTAAGTAATCCTATTGTAATGGAAATACAAAATAACTTCCGGAAAACTCTGTAGATGTGGCGAGGATTATTGGAGTCATAAATAATAACAGTAAGTAATATATGCACGGTGATCTGTACCAGTTAATGAAGAGAGCCTCAAACAAAGCACTTGAATTTTAATGTGACCAAAGTTTTATATACAGCTAAAACCAAGAATGATAACGCATTCTGTATCTCACAGGGCGTTACCTGTTCAGTATGAGTTCTTGCTGGGACAACTGTGGCTAGGCTAGGAGGAATAAAACTGTATTTTGATATAAAATAGGAGAGGAAAATACTCACTTGGAAAAGCACTACAAAAAACGTTGTATTCTGGTGTCTGCACTTAAATTCTTGAAATTATTTGTCATATGGGGTTGGGAAACTGTCTGAAGGGGTTGAGGAAGAGAGGGTTAAGAAGCCAGCAGACTAGCAGGCAGCTGATGAGCAATGAGCAACTTGACAAGGCAGAGATAAAAATCTGCTTTCAGCTGAACTGAAGGCTTTAGAGATTGAAGGGGAAGTCAGAACCAGCTGGTAAGCAGAGGCTTCGGTTTTCTGATCCTCCCTTTGAAGGAAGAGCCATAATGCACCTGAGGTTTGGTGGAAGGTGCCTGTCTGCAGACACTGAGCCAGATAGCCCAGTGTTTGTTCCTATTAACCTCTTAACCCTGGGCTATCTGGATCACACTGTGCTGACAGTGGGACATCGCCTGGCAGAAAAGCACTCTAAGCAAGAGGACACCTCTCTCCTCATTCCAAATGGCTGGGACAACCTGGCTACAGAGCTCTGCTCTTCCTTAACCAACAAAAGCTTAACACCATTAGTCGCCTATAAAGATGAAGCAAGGTATTTTCAGACAAGATGGCAAGTGTCTAGAACTCGCTGTTTAAATCACAAGTAGATCATTGTCTTTTTCAAAGACCAGCTCTGTTAAACCAGAAGTTGTGTGTTTATAGCAAAAATTACTCGGTGGTGGCCATAGCCTATTTTATGCCAGTCAGGCTTCATGATCTTGCCCCTTTTATGAAATTGCTTGTAGGAGCAAACTGCACTTTCTGATTTGAATGTCTTTTTAATTTTTTTTCACAGCTTTTACTTCTCAACTGCCTTTTTGCCCTTAATTCTGTATATATGTAATAAATATATATATTTGTAATATATATACATATATACATGTAATATATATGTAATAAATATATATGTAATATTTGTCATCAGGCAGAATACAGAGTAATACTTTACTGGAAGTACAGAGGCAGAATGAATTGGACAGAAGAAAGAAATCAGACTTTGCTTATAACATGAATATATAAGGATGGAGAAGTGACTGGCTGGGGAGAAGGGGAAGAATGTAAATGCTTCTAAGCAGTGAAGTTAAATCTACTCTTTTGCAAACACAGGTGGCAGCCTGACACCTGGAAAAACAGAAAATTTGATCTTTGACTGCAAAGCTGGTACCCTGTGTAATAAAACAGTGCTTACCTGGTTTAGAATATCTTTTGTACTCCAATTCCTCTTTCTTTCATTAAACTTTCATTAAACAACTCTGCATACAGAAACCTCTGGAACACCAGGATGTCAGATCTCCTGCTTGAACCTCCTGATGCATACATACGTTTGTGTGTACGTATCATGCAAGCACACACCGGGGTGGAGGGGATTATAGAGAAGCCACTAGGAGACGAGTGGGGAAGGGGAAACAACAGACGAGTATTGACCAAAGGTCTGACTGGGGAAAACCTAGCTAGTGTAGAGGGAGCATTGGCTCTGTGGCACCTGGAGCCCCATCTGCCACATTTCCACAGCAATTCCAGGATAGAGAATACTGAGAGAAAGGATGACAGGTTGTTCTTTGTACTGCCTGATCCTTTGCCCTTCTGGTTCATGCCTCTGCAATCACAACATACTCTATTTCCCACGAGAAAAAAAAAAAAAGTACCTCTTAGGAAATACCTTGATATTGTTTGAGGACAGCACTAGTTGGCTATTTATATTTTAATTAAAAACGTAAGAACAACTGTACCAGTTCAGATCAAGAAGCCATCTAGATCTCAAGCAGTAGCAGATGCAGATGCTAAAAGGGTCTGAAGAGGACAAGCCAGCGAAACACTTCTCTCTCAATACTCTCCCACTCACCAACTATTTTCAACTCTGGGTACTGCATAAGGACAATACATCTTTTTCTCACCAGTAACCTCCAATCTCACATATATGGACTTGCTCAGTACACTCCTTGAATTCATGTAAACTTCTTGCACCCACAAAGTCCTCTGGAACTTCAGCAGATCTGCTACTGCTGCATGAAGAACCTCCTTTTGATTCCGACTCCTCATTCAACAGCCCCTAGTTATTCTGTACAACTTTATCATTTCTCCATTAAGTCCTCTCTCTTCCAGGCTAGAAAAAACCCAGCCCTATTCAATCTTCTTCATAGAGATGTTATTCCATATCGTGGGTGATTAATGCCCTTTTCATGACCCTTTTCCAGTTCTAATAGATCATTGCACAGTATTCCAGATGTGGAAAAACCACAGATTTATACAATGGTGGAATGATGTTTACTTTTTTGTTCTCTATTATTTTCCTAAGAGCTTCTAATGCTTGATTTGTCTTTTTTGACTGCCACTAAGCTGATATTTTCTTGGAGTTATCTGTCATGACCACAGAGTCTTGCACTAGAGCAGTAATAGGCTGCTCAGAGCCCATCATTTCATATGTTCCATATAAGCATCACTGCATACTCATCCACAATGACTTTTTATCTGCTGTATTTTTTTATTTTATTTTATTTAGAAATGTATTTTAACAAGGTATCTTGCAATGCATAGCTATCAAGATTGGATCTGAAATGCTGCTTCTGTGATTTCAGAATTTTAATTCTCTTTATACGTTACAGTGTTTCAGTGGTAAGAAAATTCAGCAAGCAGAAAGGGTTAAACAGAGTTTAGGGTATGTTTAAAGACTATCATTTATTGTGCTGGCATTAACTAATGATCAGACCATAAGTGACTGTTGCAACTTTGAAGGAAAACTCTCTTATCCCATTAATATGTTCCTTGTAATAAATTGTGATATCAGTTGAAGTTTATACACTTCAAAAAGGAACAGAAATCCTTGGAATATACAAAAAATCTAGACTTAAAAATTGCATCTAATGATTAATAGCTAGGATGATTTATAATCTAAAATTGTCAAGGAACATGCAAATACCCTGCTTCTACTTCTGCTATACCAGCAGAGGGGAAAAATAATCTTTGTATTCTAGTATAACAACATTACACGGAGTGACAAAACAGAATGAAATTGCTTTGTTTTATAAGGACACTGTTTTTGTGATGGCTGTCAGTATCTTCAACAACTCAAAAGCTCAAAAGATTGTATTTCATTCTATGAAGTGAAATAATACAGTACTGTACTTACCCTTAAGCTGAAGTCACTCTTTTGTTCTAACCATTTTCCTGTTTGAATTGTTGAGGTTATTTAACAGTCAATTTACTGTGTTTCAGATAATTAATACTATGCATGAGATTGGTGATCAAACAAAAAAACCACCAAACCAAAAAACTCGTTGAGCAACTCTTCTTCTATCCATTAAAGACCTTATTCAGCATGCTAAAGAGCGAATGCCTCATTTTAATGAAACACTACCAGTCATCATTTACCAAATACTGACTGCAAAAAATAACTTACGAATATAACATTGTGTGCTAAATACAGAATTTTATCCAATGATAAGGTTTAGTACAAAATAAATAGCAAAAGATGATGCTAAACTTTACTCTCCTCCTGATACTGCAAAAGTCCTCTGAGCACCTATCAGTGATATCTATATTATGCTGCCAGTTCTAATTTATAGTTCAGTGATGCTCTAAGAAAACTGATAAAGGGAAAGGGCCTGCAGTCATGTGGAACATAGTAAGGAACAGCTGATCTGTGGAGCTAGATACTCTTAGGTTTCACGCCAAGGAAAGATATTACGTTCATTATGACCAAAGAGCAGGAAATGAGTTCAATTCCAAAGCAACAATTTGCATTTCCCTCTCCTGGACAGACTGCCTAAGGAAGAATCCTCTTTATTAAAGGAGATAAAGGAGCTGCGATTGTGACATAGTTTAAAATAAATGTTGGTGCCTTGGATTTTTAGGGAGAACAAGACAGGGATTTGGGTGTTTATTTATCTTTGGTTTTGCTTGTACATGACTAAAAATGTGTCATCGAAACAGCTGGTCTGTCTTTAAAGAAAATCTGAAATCATTAAGCAAATAACACAGAAAAGTGCTTAGAATTTGTCTAAAAAATTTAAAAACTGTATAAAACTACTAAAAGCAAGGGAATAAGTTCTTAACATCTGTAAATAAAATCTACTATATATTTCATAGACTATTTTTCCACCCAATAAACTATTCTTTCTTCTTGATAGGTTAAGATATACTTAATTTCAGATGCATTATCATCTCCACATTATTCAACTGCTATAAAACTTCTATGGCCAGGTATGAAGCATGATAGGAATTTAAAACAAGTGTAATTAATAGACAGTTCTTTGGTCAATGTATGTCATGGCTATAGATTAGAACATAATGTCTAAATAGCTCGGGCAATCTGGTCACAGAAACCGGAATAGGGACAATTTAACCTGCTTCACGCTGCTGTGGCCACACTGCTCTAGTATCCAAAGAGGCTCACTGAAATACGTTGTCTCCACATTGTGACCTATATATCCTCTTTTATACCATATTATTTGGCTAAATATATTTAAACAGTTAGAGGTTATAAGCATATGTCTTTCTGTCATGAAATTTAGGGGGTTTTCCGTAGTTCCTCTCCCTTGGAGTGACCTGAATTTTGCTATATTCCTGTCATTTTTACCTGAAATTTCAACTATTTCTGTGAGTAGAGTTTATGCTATTTTTATGTAACATGTAAAAGCTTCCAGGTTATGGATGCATTTAACAAGCTTTTGGTTTTACTTAAGTAAAACATTGTGCAGAATTTAATTTTAAAAAATTATTCAATTTGAGCCCTTAAATTAGGACTTCCTCTTTTGAGAAAGCTTACATTTCTAATTTGTCTCTTACTGGTCAGGTAGAAAGCAAGAAACCAACTTGATAGCTTTTTTTTCCCCCTATAGATCTGTAGTTGCTTCTCTCCAATTTCAGAAACAGAGCTCATGACAATCCTCCCACATCTGTTTCATCAGCTGATTAAAATGTAGATCTCCTACAAGGTAACACATTCTTGGACGATGGGCGTTACTCTAGCCAACTCCTTATTAAGAGAACAACTTTATGCACGATCAGCAACTTGGCAGCGTAAACAACCTGAAACAGTTCTTTTAAATAGGACTTGATGTTTTGTTTATGAGAGCTTTCACTTACTGGAAGGCTTTATGGCTTTTATAACCCATTTAAGCATAAAAGTTTTTGTTATCTTTTAAAACCTTTTTGCAGTAAAGACTGTTTATCTAGCACAAGAAAGAATTTAGATAGGAGCCTTATGTAAAGCGATGAATATTTGGTTTTCTGATTGTGTTGTATGATTTGTGGTGTATTGGAATACACTGAAGGGCAACATTTCTTTCTTTCTTTTTTTTTTTTAAAGCCCACAAGACACTTGATGAGTTTTAACTTATCCTTATTCTTCAAAAAGTGAGATTTTTTGCTGATAGGGACTGAGTGTGCTGAGATGCTTATTTTTATAACTACTTTTTATTTACATTTAAAGTTGGAAAAAAGTCAAAATCAGAACATTTCAGTTAAATGTATATTTTAATTTTAATTTCACTATCAGAAAGACTGCATTTCAAAACCACAACTGCTGGGCTTTCTTGAGGAAGGCATTTTTATTTTGACCCAGTTCCACTGTCTATTCTCAGACTTGCTTCACTCGTGCCAGTTGGAGTCATAGCAGCTGGCCAATCTGTTTTGCCCCTCTACCCGAACTAGAATACAAGAATTAATTGTGCCAAGGTAGAGCTAACCCTATGCCATGCTGCTAGTAAAACCACTCACTGCCCCGAGCCAGTAAAAGGTACCCAGTGTTAGAAACGGGCTTTAGGAAGCACAAACATTAATCCTGTAACTCTTTCTTACTTCAGTATCTCACCCTTGTTTATGTACAGTATGAGTCTGGGAAAATGAAAGTTGAAAGAGGAATGATTAACGACCGGTGCATCGGAACGTGCATCAGACAAGTGAACACAGCATTCCTGACAGAAAAAGCAGGGGCTGTGTTCTCCTGTGCTGGCAGCTGGCAGAGTTGGTTTTACTTCTAATTCTCCGAGAGGAGCACTAGCTTCAGAATGTGAAACATCATATTGGACTGTCAAACTCGTTTGATTTTAACAACACTTCAGGAACTGTGTAGGTACACGGGAGGGTAACATACAACTCACCATTTTGGTAAGTATTGTAACTCTGACTCAGAACACATTTTCTAGTTTAACCTCTCAATATGATTACTCTTTTCTCAACTGCTGTAAATTTCCTTCTGAATCAGAGATTCAAAGTTGTCATACAAAATAATGAAAATTTTAATTCTGTCAGTGCAACCTCCCCCATATACCTTCTCCTAGAAAACCTCATTCAGTTGGGTAGTAAATGATGTTTTAAAACAACCTATCATGATATGGAGGATTACTCCTTTATTATGAATAATGTTATACTTTGCACCTTCCTCCAAGGTAGGTCTTTATATACACACGTATTCCATGTAAGGCTACAGAGTAAGAACAAAGTCCATTGAGCAGTGAGAGATTAAAGAGTCCCGGCTTTCACTAACTGCCTTCTTTTTCCTCCTTTAAAGAAGCTTAACAAATTAGTAGTTTCCTATCATCTCTGGGATATTGGCTAGTCTAAGCAAGTAGCACTCTGAAGAGGTTCCCTGTTGTGGGAATACTGCTGATTTACATAGGTATATGAGTTTACATGTGCACAATACCAAAAAGTCATGCTGTTATTTCAGTCTACATTAGCTGGTGCTTTTATGTTCATATCAGATGATTTACTTTTTCCTCAAACATTTTTCCATTTGAGAGGTGCATTTAAATATTACCAGATTCTGTTTTCCACACTAACTTATTCACACATAGGTAATACTTCAGCTTTCCTGCTCTGCTTTCTGCTCTCTGGTTCACACGTAATTGTTTTTTTACAACTATTTTTATTTGTGCATTACTATATTTGTCAAGAAAAGTCTTTACTTGCATAACTTGTCAGGAATACACATACTAAAAAGCAAGCATACCTACACACGCACATTAAAACAAGCCTATGCGTGAGATGTAATATTGCTGCATTAGTTAAGTTCTAAAGAATCTGCTTTAACACTCAGTTTCTTTTGTCCTGTAACAATGGCATAACATACACCCTTCCTACGATCTTCTCAGAAATGCACAGCTTCTGGAGTGTACTGTGTGAAACGGTAGTTCCATTCTGCCTGAAGTGCACTTTCAGTATGCCGAAAGACAAAACTTTTCAATCTCAATTTATCTGTTCCACAGGCAATTTATTAACCAAGTGTTAAGCTACCTCTGTTGCACGAAGAGTCAGGCTACGAGACCCTTGTTCTCTCAATACTGCCATGCTGAACAGTGCCGAAAGAAGTGACTAGGTATCCTAAGGTGTGCATGGCCCTAACCGTGGCCCTAAGGCAGCTGAAGTTAGCAACAACATTTTCACTTACACTTAGTCAGTGACCTACGTGAATTGATACAAGTATCTTGGAATATTTTTCAACACAGTCATTTCCCTACTTTCTGTTGCAGTTAGACCACTGAACAAGCAGAATCTTCAGTCATGAACAGGTTCAGGCTTTAAGCCAAATTATAAGAGGCCTAAAAACTTGAAGTTAAAAGAGACTGTTTTAAGACTACCCTGTTTTCATAAAATCTTAAAGGCAACATGAGATATTTTGTAATACCTGTAATGACAGTGGTCCTTACTTGAGAGGCTATTGAAGATAATCAACTTGAGAAATTTTTACTTCCTTTGCAAGGGAGATACCTGTCTTCCATGCTAATTTATACCTTCTGAAAAACAAGATTTATTATTTTAAGATAAGAATATTGGATTTTTTTTTTTCCTAAAGTAAAAACAGAAGGATAAATAAGAGGTGGCATGTGTCAGACACTATGTCTTTGTCTGTGTGCATGGTCTATGCCATACCTGGCTTCATTCATTTATCAGCTATTCTTATCAGCCATTAAAGCTACTGGTAAAATTCTCGCCTCATAACAATAACAATAATAATAACGACGACAACAACAACCACCACCATCTTAACTGTATCAGAAAAGATGTTCCCCCTTTCCTAGCAGCCCAACTTCTCCGTCTCTAAGGAAGATTATCCACAAAGTAGAATGAAAGCATGTTACAACAGAGAGCACGTGGCTAAAATAAACTCAGTGTAGTAGAAAGAGGCATGTGCTTTGCAGACAGAGTGAAAAGAGAGAATAACTGTGTTCTCCCCCACAAGCTACTAATTCACAAACTACTAATTCTGTGGTCAGTCCAATTTAGACTATCACTTCCAGAACTCTTGACTTAATAATTGTCCTATTATTTTAATTGCAAGTCAGCTGATAGCCTAACTGATCAATCAGACAGACACAGAACCTTCTACCTGTGGCCAAAGTAGAAGGTAATCATCCGGAGCCTTTCATAAATGATCCATCAGTCCCCTCTCTATCCCACCTATCACGCTGCTTCAGAGACATGGCTGGTCCATGAGCATCCAGTTTGTAGTTTTATGAACTGGGAAGAGTACTGGAAAATCATCAACTATCAATAATAAGTTTTTCTAACGACAGGAAGAGAAGAAAGAATATTCTTTAAGCAGGAGCGACTAGTTCAAACCAGTTCTGCAGGAAGCTTCACACACCAAAGATCAAGAAGAACGCTAATGTGCAATCATTGAACAGAATAGGAGCCAAAACTTGATATAAGGCACGTAATGAATAATGCTATACAATCAGCTTCTATACACCCACAATGTATCTAAATTTATAAACTGTACACGCCATTGGATAAAATTTCAATGCCTTTCCCATCATTGAAGTGTACTATCCAATCTGCTCTAACACAGGACCATATTGGGATTGAGTAGACCATTCTGTTTGTTAGAAACTTACCAGAATGTGCTGGTATTTATATCTCATAAAAGCTGTTCAGTAAACACAGTACAAAGACCTCTGATTTCACCAAATGCATAAACACGTGCGAAGAATTTCATTCTAGGATTTCGGACATGAGAGAGCTCTCTCTGTCAAATGAGTTTGATTGCCATTCCCCCATCCCAGTGAATTAAACATTTTTCCACCTGGAAAAACTGTCCTGGCTTCACAGATGAGAATTTCAGAGTTCTAATGACAAACTCTGAATTTGTCTATAACATATACTTTAAGGGAAAATGCAGTATAGCTTCCTAGAGTCAACAGTTTCAGGTTTTTTTCCCAACTAATCAGAGTTTTGAGGGACCAGATTTTGAGGACACAAAACTCGTCTCAGTTCCTGTTACATTTCTGTGTGGACTTAGATATGTTGGTGTATTTTTTATGGATATGACAGTTCAAGCCTGTAAGAATGACCGTTATAATTTCATTCATATTGTAAAGATCCTTTGTCAGTCTTAGAAGAAAAGTGAAAGAGAGCTACAAAGCCCCATGATTATCTTTGATGCATACAATTGCAAAACCTGCCTCTCCAAGCCACACAAACACCGAATAGGTAATTAACCAATAAACCAACAGAATAAAAGCAGATCAGGGTCATAACTTCTGCCTTGACAAGGAAAAGAAAGAAATCTAAGTCAGCCTCTGCAGAGGCTGAAGAGGAATGAGACACACTTTATTTCTTTTCTTGATTCATTGACAATGGAAGGTGGACGGGACCTTGACAGGTCATTTCACACATTCACTTGTACCAAGGCAGGATCAGCTATACCTAAATGCTTCTTCAAGTTTGTCGGTCTCTTTCTAGCAACAGCATAACCTCTTTAGACAATCTATTCCAGTGCTTAACTGTTGTCATCAGAATATTTTCCTCAAGTTTAGCTTAAATTTCCCTTGCTGCCACTTAAGACCATTATTTCTAGAACTGTTTGTGGTGAACAGAGAGAAAAATGGTATTTCCTTTCCCTTTCACAGGTTAAGGAATGTAAGACAACAAAGTTATCAATCTCGAAGAAATATCCACATTAAAAAAAAACCAAACAACCCACAAAACAAAACAAAGACTCTCTCTAGAAATACCTGAAAGAGTATGAAAAGGAGAAATCAACTATCTTGGTAGGCTATCACTCTTTGGGCAAACCAAACACGCTCATTTAGAATAAGTCAGGGGTTGCAAAACTACTCAAAAGAATCCTGAAATCTCTACGCTTCTCCTGGAAGCTGTTTAGGTTTGCTCAAGAAGTTACAAACTGCCCTTAGGCCAGGCAGGATGTTTGAGAGCTGATTGCACGGGGATAGGTTATCTGCTTACATGTGATGTTACCTGCCTGCTGGGAGCGACCCTTCCCTTCTCTGGGAGCGACCTACAAGGGACTGTTAAATCAGGAACTATAATCTTTTGTTATCAAAACCAGCAAGAGCCCCATCACAGTATTAAAGCAGAGCACTTCATTCCAACTTGCTGTCTTCAAAATGGGAGAGAGGATGACATTTCATTTCATATTTGAGATTCAAAACCTTTATGTACACAAAATAAAGGTCAGCATGGTGCCAGAATTACTTTTATAAATTCTTTCACAAGAATTTGGAATTTGTTGCAGAACACTGAGTTCACTACCTCCAAATGTGGTGTGTGCTAATAGAGTCTTACACAGTAACTCGAACTTACAACATCATTGTAATTATGATAGTTTTTACTCTGTGTAGTATTTGAAAACAAACAATAAAATACAATGTTGAGAATCCTCAACTTTTTTCCTAAATTTTACAAATTATGGATTACGTTTTATGGCCTGCACCTTACTTCTCTCATTCAGATCAATTTTGTGTTATAATTTACGGAAGTTACCTGGTTCTGGGATTCTTAAAATATGAACAAAATTTGAAAACAAATCTTGAATTGAAGTGGCTTTGTCACTACTGATTGGGTGAATGACTGAGCAAAATACAGCGCAAAGGGAAAATGAGCGAGCTGACAGAAATTAGCTGAAAGGTGTTTATATAGAAAATATAGAAAATTTACAAAATAAAATAATACAGCATGTAAGTGATCTGGCTAATTTTAATAAAATATTTGGATGTAATTTAGTTTCATAATTTAAATGTTTATAGTCTGATAAGACTAGAACAATAGAATGGACCGTGCTATGTAACTTTCATTGTAGACTAGAGCAGAAATAAGTATTTCAGAATTATCTTAGCCCACTGCATTGGGAAAGATAAGTGACTAGGCAATTTTACTGTGACTCAGATTCAAACAGTTCTGATTTGTAACCTTGGTGTTGTTTTGAATGGATGGCAATACACATCAATCTTGTGCAAGCATTTTACAGAGAGAATTATGGGTATAAATCAGGAAGAAGGTGCTTTGTAGGGTGGAGTTAAACTTCAAAGACAGTGAAATAAAGAACAGTCATCGCTACACCTAACAGCTGTCCTTCTATTGTAATTAAATAGAACATTAATTTCCAAGTGTTATGACATTTAATCAGCTATATAAAAATAATAATAGTAATAAGAGTGATAAGCATCATCACCAAAGTTGTTATGAGAGCAAGCCAAGATTACATGCCCAATGGTTCTAAAGGTTGCTACAGACAAGGTGTTCTACACTGTAAGTACTGTCCAAAATATTTTCTTGGAACATATCCTCATAAATTTCTTTCTGTAAACGGAAACTTTGCAAAGAATCCCACAGTTCCTGCTCATTAAACGAAACAACAACTATACTCTGCCATTGTATTGCGTCTAGGTATCCTTATAAAGATATGAAATAATTTTTTTTCTTTTTAGTCAGTACACATTCATGAAAAATTGTCATTTTGTACCATATTCCAGGAGGCAGACTAAGTAAAGGGATGTTAAGTGATTCGTCACAAAGCATAATATTGGAGCTACAGACCCAGAATGAGAACCTTGACTTTTATTCTCCAATTTTTACACCATTTTCCTTTCCTGCATAAGAAACTGGATTAGATATATACATTCCTTTCTTCTGTAAGTATGGTAATTGTAAAATAAACTGTCCTTCAATAAACGGGTGTTTTAAACCCTATCCCCCAGACCTTTTGAGTAAACCCTAAAACAATGAAAAGAGGACAGGAATATAAATTAATACATTTGATCAGTTTTGCCATAATTCATGTTCCAGAAAACAAAAAAAGTGCAGGTCTTGAAATAGTTGGGGTGGAAAAGAAAGGATGAGTCGATGGACCTTGGCAGTTCCTACCACAGGTTTTGTATCTGCTGCTAAGCGGCTTTATGGGCAATCAAGCAGCGGCACCATGCTGGAACCTTTCAAGCTCTTCCTGAGCTGTATGGCTCATAGAAATGGGTCAGCGCAGTCCGCTAGAGCTACACTAAAACTATAGCCACAAGTGACAAGTGCTGTTTCTGTTACAACAAAGCTGACAGGATGATACATTCTTTTCCTTGTGTATTTTCAATTCCTTACAGCATAGGTAATAGCTAGTTATATGAAGCGTATTTCTTTTGTTGTGAGGTTTTGTATGTTTGTTTTTCAGTGAGCCACTTTCCACAAGCACAAAAACCACCAGTGATATCCTTATTAGTGGTTAGGAAATCCTTAGACTATCATGAAGAGTTCTTGGAAAAGAAAGATATCCGTTATGGTATACGAAAGGTATCCAACCAGATTTCATAAGGATAAAAACAGTAATAGAGAAGAATCATTAGAAGAAATGATTATATATTTTTTATTTTTGAATGCAGAGATATAACGTAAGCTAATGCCTGAATTCCAAGAGCCAGCTTGCCATGGAGAAGATTCACTCTCAGAATTAAAAAGGAACATAGTCCCAAAGAGCTGCAAGTATCTCCCAGCTTGGTCCACGTAACCAACCAAAAATGCTTCTGTGTATTCTACATACATGTCCATCGCTCCCTTGGCTATACTTGAAACATCAACTAGTTCAGCAGCTGGCAATTAGGCAAGGAATAGTGACTGGTAGGAAGGAGGTGCTTTCTCAAAAAAAGGCTTTTCTCAATTATTTTAAAGAACAGCTGATTAACCTTCCTTTCATATATTCTTGCCAAATAGTGACAGTAAGGAATTTTCTAGTGAACTTGGTCTTATCTTCAAGACTACTAATTTGGCAAAACAATTACCTCCAACCCCTTCCTAACAATCTCCAATTAATTAATTTTTTCGTGTATTCTTATGTGCCTAACAGCCAAATGATAGTCCTACTAGCATCAGCGTTTTTACTGGATGTTATGCACTGTTTCCCACACTTTGCAATGGTGTTATATTTGTTATTTAGAACAAACCCAGATTGTTCCTGGAACTGTGCCTATAGAAACTACTGCTGTAACGTGTTTATATGATATATAATTATAGGCATGCTGTAACCTGTCCCTAGCCACTGCAGAACAAGTTGCATTATCAAAAACATAAACCAGTCCCTGGATTAACTATTCAATCTGATATATTCCCTTTCTTCAGTAGCTAATGGCAAAGAAATAAAACATAGGTTACATTTTTGAGCTTCAATAGAAAAGATGGTAACTATGTAATAATCCAAGCCAGTAATATGACATTCAATACTCCTGAATACTCCCTAATGCAATATGGATTTCAAGCCACTACGTCTGAAGATTAGGCCACTTAGTTAATGTCAGGCATTTGCATTTGAAAGTACTTGCCAAAAAGCACAAACAAGATGTAGGAAGAAAGATGGTACTTAACTACCAATGGAGTGAGTCACAGTATTAAAGCAGTTGAGCCTATGTACTCAAATATAATAGTAAAATTTGGTTATAATCCTAGCAAACAACAGATTATTATAGGTTTTAAAGTACTGTGTCAAGATAAATAATTAGGACTGTCTTTAGTACATATTACCTGTAGGGAGAAAAAACTTTATAGAAGTAACATTTTAGTTAAACAGAATAGTGGAGTGTATGAAAGTTTAATCATTAGAAGAATTACTTTGATGTACTTCACACGTAGACTTTAATACCGTTTCATACCTGCTATGTTATATTTTTCTGACATTAAAAATCTAAACAAATATTTTCTTGATAAAAATTGTAAATACATGCCAATAATTTTCTGTTCATGCATCTTTTTTACCTCCCGCTTTTATTCAAGCCAACAAGTTATCAAGAAAAAATTTTAAATCTTTTTAATAGTTATGAATAATTTTTATCCCATATATTAAATATCTCTTTCTTACGTGATGTCTAAGACAGATTTATAAAACCTTGCCTCAATAATATCTAATGAACTTTTTTAATATGTTATTGTATCATCTGTTGCTGTATATACACCATAACACCACAGTTAAAAAATGGTTCCGATAGTGTTTTTGTATATGCATCCACATTTACAGGTGAGTCAAACCAGGATACAAAGCGTAAGAGCCACTGCATTCAAAGTGGAGAGGGACAAGCAGGGTAGGATCCGGTGTCTCAGCTTGTAATTTTATTTTGCTTTACAAATTTTATTTTGGATCAAATCCAAACTTAAGAGAGATGTCTTTTGCAATTATTAAGTGGATGTGGTCAAAATAACACAAGAACAGCTGGTCTCACTAAAATGAGTTACAGATGGCAGAAATCTTACAAAATTTGGTAGAAAAATTGTATGATCTGCCTTATCAATTCACTGAGTGCATTCCTGCAGATGTGGGGAAAACAACTTCTGATCTCTCATATCTGACAATGGCTAATTTGTTATTCCAATCATATTTTTTGTGTGTGAATTAAATATGATTTTTTGATGTAGACTTGCACGAAACTTATAACCAAGCGCGAGAAATAATTATACAGTATTTTCATATGGAGTTCCCATAGTGTTGTCTGGGACATATAATATTATTACATCATGACATTATTAAAGATTATACAATAATTTAATGCAAGCTGGTATCTTGTACTGACTGATGAGGTGGAAGAAGGAGGAAGTAAAGAAATCCACTGAAAAAGTACTTTACTAAGGTAACCACCATTAAAAGGGCATTACAAGATGTGTTTGAAATTTATTCTTCCATGAAGAAATTCCAAAAGAATTGCACAATACTACCTCAGTTCTGTGCTCTTATAGCTCCAGCTCTTCCTTCCAAATTCTGTGCAGGTTGTTATAATACACACAGCTACATGATGTTTCAGTCAGGAAAATAACTCCATCTTATAACTCATTATTATAAATTAAAGTTTTGTACAACTGCACGGTGTTCTTTTGAAGGATGTCTGTCTTGCATTTTAGTATTAATGACATTTGAACCAATATAGGAAGTAGAATGCATGTAATTTCACTAGAGAATGTTACTTAATTACAAATATATCAAATTATCTCTTAATTACATTAATTTCTGTTTACAAACATGGGTAATACTATATATTTAACATACCTAGGTTTATTCTAAACATTAGTAACACCTCAACATGTAGAGTATTATAAGCCATTTCTACCAAAAAACCCTCACTATTTGAGTCTGCCAGCTGGTAAGCATGATAGATCCATCATTAAAATGGTAAGACAGTGAAGATTCTTAGCTGATAGGAAAATGTGTGTATATGGGATGATCCTTTTTTCTCTCAAGTTCTGTACAAATTTTAGGTTACTCAAGGTAAAACATTTATGTCTACTGCCTGCACTTTATTACAAAGTGCAGAATTTCATTTCAGGTAGTCCTAATAGTAAACTGTCGTTTCTCACATAACATGCTCCAGGCAAAGCTGATCCCAGCTCGTCACAGTGGCTTGAATTCTATGACTTTTGATGTCCCTTTTTCTATGATGTGTAAATATGTACATATAAATGTATGTATGTGTAAATATGAATTTATAGAATAGATTAGGCAAATTATTTTCTGAAATATTCCTTTCTCCTCATTACAGTCTTCTGTGGTGGGATCTTCTCACAACTGTTTTCTGAGTGTTTTCAAATCTGAGGGGGCACATTCTGAAGTCAGTTACATGGCAGTAAATGCTGAACAACTGACCTGAAGTTAATGGAATCACTCCCGTCAGAACAATGTAAGTGAAAAATTTGTCCTTTCTCCATTACAGAGGCATCTGAATTTTACCAATGAGGTGAAGACAGGGAACTCTTTCTAACTACATTTTATACCATGAATGCAAATGTTGTGTTCTCCTGGTATATCTGGACTATTTAACGCTAAAGTACATTTGTTATATGTACTACAGGAACAAAGAAACAAAAAAGCCCACCTCCCACATTCTTACAGGCAGGTGGCTCAGCAGCGCTAAAGCTATCCTGACTCTGTAACCCTGCCCTTTGAATAATTCTGCTGACATGCTCAGAGGGTTCACATGAACAGGGATAGCAAGTGTTGGCCCTTTCTATAAAGGCATATTTAGATAGAAGGTCATTCAAGATAATCTCTGCTTATGAAGAAGACTGTTCATTTGAGTCAACCAATTTTATAATTACGTATTAAAGTGGAATTTTGGATGTTATTTTCTTTGATATCTTTATGACTCATACTTCGGTTGAGCAAAGCAAGCTACAATTTGCTAATGCAAGTGTGTACAAATTTGAAACTGGTTAGGTCGGGTGTGTCTGCCTGTAGAAACGCACATTTTCTTATAGTTTTCAATAAATGTTACTGGTGCAAAATTATCTGGCTACATCTCAGTTGAATTTAAATATTTCATAGTTTGAATACCATTCTTTAAAAGTTAATTCAACTGGGTAATTGCTGAAGTTCAGAACAGGAAAACTGCATTAATGATGAAAAAAACAGTAACTGAGTAAGGAGTCGTCTATCTTTATCAGGTCACATAGGTTATATAACCAGCTGGCACCACTTCACATCTTTTGTACATGCAGGCCCGCTTCCCTCACATATCCTATGGAAAGCAGGGGGTAACTGGTTTTCATTTGGGAGAGTGAAGAAATTATTCTTTTTGTCTTCCTTCAGGCTGTAGCTCATAGTTTAGAAAGCTTGGAGTGAATCTGCTCCCTCTTCACCATTTTGCAAAGATGAAGGGGAGCACAGCCCACAGCTCATTTCTATTGCTATGTGGAACATTGCCAACATCATTTGCAGGGATTCATAGTCCATTTTATGTAGGTATTAGTACAAGTTAGACAAACTGACCAGATACAGCAAAGAGTAGTAGCATGTAGGCACTTACGGCTCTGCTCTCCCATTCTGTGCTTGTGGGGTTTGGCTCAGACGCTGGAAGAATAGACAGGGCACTCCTAATCTGGGAATGGGCATCTCTGGAGCATAGGTAACCTATATAACACAAGAGAGTCTGTAAACTGCTTTGGTTATGCTAACAGCCAAACAAGTCATCAGCAATCCCCAGAAGGAGGAAAATAAAGAGGTAGTTTGATCCACATCTATTAAATCCAAGTAGCTGTCTCCTAGCTGAAAACCTAGTTTTAAAAATCTTTCTGTCCTCCCCTCTACGCTAGTGGACTATTACCAATTCAGAGCTGGAATGCAACTGTAGCCATCACAGTAAAAAAATCAAATTCAAGACTTTTTGAGGAATCTTACCAACAGACTGGGACTTTTGGGGAAAAAAATATAAAACTATAGTTTGTATTTAAATGTAGGTAACTATCCCCAGGGCATTTACTGGACTATTTGAAGTCTTGATTTATCAGTCATACACTTGCAATATATTGTATGAGAAAAATAAGGCTTACAAATCAATATTTCACCTTACTAATTCACTGCTTTGCAATATAGTTTATTATTTGTAAATTTATAAATATGTGGAAAATAACTGTATCATTTGCTTTCTCAAAATACATATGTTTTTTCATCTACCAATCCAAATGTTTCCAAAGAACGCAGTGATTAATATCGTCTCTAAAACTGTGATTATTTTAATAAACATAAAGCAAGATATTGGAATAAGTATGACTCCAACTGTGAGTGATTTATAGTGATAAAAATACACAGATGCCATCTGTACCAACAGAAGAACACTCATCACAAATTTGTCTTATGGTAACACTTCCCTTTCATTTATACTGAAATGAGCGCTATTTCTTTTAAAATGGTACTGACAGTAAAATATGGCCACTTTTAAAATGAGTAACCTAACAGTAGGAGAAATACACTGAAAACTATGAATTAAAATACTAATTTGACTTGCTCAAGGCCTCCATGACGTATCGCTGAATGCTCACCAAATATTAAGCTAAGTTTGCCAGACTAGCTATGCTAGCTTAGTAGCTGCTTCCATACTAAGACTTTTGGTTGGGTGTAACACCCCTTACCCCTCCCAAATAAAATAAATAAATAAATAAATAAAAACCCACAACCTCAACCAAAATGGCAAAAGCTTTAAGTTCAGAACCCAGCCTAAGTCATTAGTCTGACTTCATCAGCTCGTCTATGATACATTTGCCAGCATCTTTGCCAGTTCAGCATTAAGCAAGAGGGCCATGGGGTATGCACCAGGGAAACTAGGGCAGGTAGTGAGAACAGAGTGATAAATATCAGTCAACTTCAAATACTAACAGCAAGATCAAAAGAAAAATAGAATTTAAATAAAATCTGCACACAGAGAACTTCATTAGCAGCAGTTGCAGAACCAAAGATATGACTCCCAAAGCATTACTAATTTATAACCATGCACCAGATACTGAGAGTTTTGAGAATGGTGAGGATTACCATCACCCATGTAAGTGTAATAAACCGATGGCAAGTGCAGTACACAGGATAGGTTCCAGCTCGGTCCCCCTGTTAAGGATGCACAGCCACAGCTGTGCTGTCTTTACCTTGCATTCTCAGTTCTGCTTTGACTCTGACCTTCACTGGATGTAGTGAGGAAGGTAGACTACATAATCCCACAGACTTCTAAAAATATTTTTTGCTAGCAGTGGCCTTAAAGTACCCCCTATTCTGCTTTGGGTTCTAAAATATGGCAAGAATGTAAATTAAAGTGCAAAGTAAATCCGTATTTATTTCTGATTTTTGTTCTGCAACTGTGCTTCCACCCCCACTTCTGTCAGTGCTCCAGCCCTTCAAAATTTCCTTTGTATCAAAAAGCTGACAGATTTAGTTCCTGCAAACTTCAAGCTAGTTTTCTTGTTGAAATTTAGGAAAACAGAACAGCTGTCATTCAAACATACTTCAGCAAGTGGCAAGCCTGTTCACTTTCAAATGTTTACTCCCCAAAAATCAACACTTAAATGACACGTCTACTGACATGTCATAAAAAACACATTCAGATCTGACAGACATGTGGAACAAACATGTGCCAGAGCCTGAGGTTCCAGAGTTCCTACACATCTGATGTTTGGGATATTTTTAATATCTCCTTTATTGTTTTAAACTGTGCAGAGTTTTTTGGTCCAGTGGTCATTGTTAGTCAGGTTATGAATTTACCTTCCTGGAGTGAGACTTGACAAGAATTCCACCTGAAGCAATTCACCACTTGCAGGCACAGCCAACAGTAATGGATAAGCAGCAATTGTTGCCACAAGCTGAATCACTGAAGCTGCTTCTTTCATGCAGATTTTATGATTCTGGTGTCCAAACAGGACAATACTAGTATGCTACACTCAAATCCAAGATCTTTTTCCTCCTTAACCAAATTGCGAGGTTAAGAAGCCTTCACTTACCAGCTGGCCAGTAAGCATTTGTTCATGACACTACTGTGAAGGTCCTCATTAAATCTTCTAAAATGGAGTGCACTGAACGCAACACAAAATCCAATTTATAAAGGACTAGGGAAAGACATAGTTAAAACTCAGTTCTTGATAGCTTTTCCTGTAAGAAACCAAACAACTTTTAGATTCCACAGAGATATCACAGAAATGAAAAGTAAGTTTACTGTAATACATACAAGACAAAACCCAGCAGTTTAGCTTCCATCATTTAAACCTTGCTACTCATTCTAGGGGGTGGATTTTTAATGCAAACTTTGATGCTGCTATCTTCATTATCAGATTTTCCACACTAGTCAAATGCCACTTACGTGCCAGGAAGCCATGCAAAAGTAGCTGATCTGAAATTATTTTCCCTAATGACATTTTCTTTCTGAATGCAAATAAAAAATGTGTATACAGGTGTATCTGTATAATGCAATTACATGACTTGTATCAAGTAGACATGATAAGTACAATCCTAAATTAAATAACTGCACATGAAAATTCTATGAAAATATAGTCTTGGTCTTGAATAATCCTCATTAACCTGTCAGTTAGCAACCACATTATGGACACTTCTCTGCTGGTTTTTAAAAGTCAAAATAATGCAATGTTCTTTCTAAAGTAGTAAGCATTCACTCTTAGTGTGGTTGACCGTTGATTTTTTACTAATGCTAATGGAAAAAAACCAGCAAGCAGTAGACACTTTTCTACAAAAGGTGCCTATATATACTTTCTACTGATTAAGTAAAAGTTGTGTAAATCTTTATGCTGTCCATGCTGCAAAATGCTTTCATCTAAACTTTTTTCTCTTGTGAAAAGTGATGGAAGATTGCTTCAGGTACCTGTACTCATCAATACCCCCATACTGAGAAGAATACAGCAGGAATAATTTAAAAATGTGACCCAAGATTGGGAAAAAAAATGCTAATTTTACATTCTTTGCTATAAATTTACAGAGATGAATGGCATCCATGTACCAACAGATTTCATACTTTCATACCCCAAAATTAATAGGAGACCATGTCCTAAACATCTTTGTGTAAAAACATCCGTACAGAAAAGAACAGACCCTTGACAATAAATGTCACACTATAATTTGCATGTAAAGCAACTCATAGCTTGGAGAATAAACAAGGTTAACAGATCGTTTGTTTCTGTCTTCTGAAAAAGCAAAACAAAGGTAATAATTCGCTAATCTATAAAATTCCATTACAGTACTCATTATGGGTATGTAATTCCATGCTATTATCAAAAGTTATACTTCTCAGCAATACTGCTGGGTCTCCAATTTCGTACCTGTTTTACGTAAACTTGTACTGCTTGCTTACTTCACAGCTCCTACAGACTTCACCTTTTATCTACAAATGGATACTCAATACTTCTGTTTAAAATCTAACAATTTTCATTTAATTGAAAGAAAAATGCCTAATCAAAGCCACTGAACATAAGCAATCGCGACATATGGCTCCCCAGCTGGGAAAGCGTCTGACCAACGTATCAGCAATTTGAGAGACAGAGACAAACAGCCCCATCAAATACCCTTTCGCCAAGGGACAGGTGCACTGGGATGGAAGCCAAAGGACCATGCTTCAAAGACCCAATTATTGAGCAAAACCGTACGAAGGCAGCAGGTATTGTTCCCCCGCTTTACAAATGAGGTTACCGAGAGGTTGCACAAGAACCCTTTTGGAAATAGCTGGGAAGGAATCCATATGTCTATTCTGACAAAACCTATTTTCATCCACTTAACTGACACTCAGAAAAGAACCTCATCCAAATGTATGTTTCTGATTACGCAAGGCATGCAGACACTTACACTTTTATCACCAGTCTCAGTGTAAATATTTAGCTTATCACAAACTATTACAGTTTTTCTGTGAACATTTCACTCAGGATGGCTAGACTCTGTCCTCATACTTTTGCTGGGATTGAGACCACACACCTTTCAACAATGTCAAGCTATTTCCCGCAAGGTTCAATGAAAGCAAACCTGTTGTTAGGAAATACAGCAAGGAGATGGTAGAGAGAGGAACATGAATCTGAACGTGGAAGTGGTTGATAAGAGACTGTATCAAATTGAGGGTCCTCGTTTGTGGGAAACGGCACACAACAGAGGATCGCAAACGACCACAAAGGCACAGAAGGCAGGGACAGGACAGGGGAGCCAGAATGAGACTGTGAGCCCTGCAATGAGAAGTGTCCAAAAGAGAAAGCTATGTGCAGATTAATGCAGGGAGACTGTAGGAGAAAACAGTGTGGGCAAGATGGGGGGAAAAGGGATGCACTGGATTGCTGGGCCAATGAAAGAAAAAGGAAGCAGAAAAAGACAGTAATAAGGAGGGGAAAGAACTGCAGCTCAATACATCCTGAGATGTATGACAAGTACCCAGAAACTGGCCCTAAGTAGCACAAAGACACCAAAATTTGGAATTCTGTTTAAAAAATGAATCCGAACTTCAAAAGTAAATTTAAAAATAATCACAGCGATCACATTTTTTCCAGAAACTCAAAATCCAGAAAACATGCCAAAATGAGTTTCATGAAAATGTATGTCTTAAAATCAATCTTGGTATAATTTTTTGAATTTATGGAACCAGAACTGTCTCACTTCAAATGTATATAAAGCCTTCCAAATGTCTAAATAGACACATTCAAATTCAGTCCCGGTGCATATGCTCAGTATCTCGGACAGTTTCAACAGTCTTTCAACTTCTGTTTTCAAACACAAAATGTTTAAAGTGCAATGTAATAGTTGTTGTATTCAGATATCATTCAAATCACATAGTAAAATTGATTTTCATGACATACTTCAGAACAGCTGAGGGTAAGAAAGTTAGAGAACACCTCCCTCTACTGTTCCTTTCTTGTAAAAAAAATAATGCTGCTTAAGTAGTTTTAGATCAAAAAGCTGAAAGTAGAAATACATTCAAGATAAGCAAAAAACCTCAATTTTCATGTGACTCTTCTTTAAAAAAAAAAGAAAAACACTAAGTATACTAACCTCCAGCTCATCAAAAAAAGAGAGGGGATTGTAAACCATCTTCAAAGGGAAGAATATAATCTGAGAAAGGAAGAAAACAACCAAAAGGCATACTGAAGGGCATACTGTCACTTGTATTTGGATAGAACAGGTCTAGCAACATAGCGTAATCTGTGCATGAGCACCTCAGGTGAAACAGTCAATGTTTAGCTTGTATTAGTACTTCAGCGATAGATTGTTCCAATTTTCTTAGGTACTAAAAAAAAAAGCACTTATTTCTATTCTGACCATGCCTGTGTCTAGGCTTTGGATCTTAGGGGTCAGCCAGCCATCTGTATCCCAAGCCCATGAAAACTATATTCCAAGCTCCAAGAATTAAGCTTCAGGAACTAGTGTAATCAATCAAATAAGGGCATCAGAGAACTGCCACATCGCATCTATCCGAGTGTCTTGTCTTTATAATGTCTAGTAGCAAATCCTTAGGGAAAGAGTGTAAGAAACAGGTTAGACAGTGTGGTCTTTCCTCAGGTACTCTACCCTAGCTTCTGATAGCCAGGAGTTTGGGACCAAGATTTCACCTAGACCACTCTGTCTAATAGCAACTGATCAACTCTGGCTTCGTTAATTTTCCCAATCTCTTTTGGTCCTTTTAATCCTGAAAGTTCTACAGTTTGTAAAAAATTACTTCCTTTTACTTGTTTTAAAGCATCACGCTAACAATTAACTGCTTTTTTTTGGTTAAGCAAAACAGGAATTAATCATCCTGCATTTACTTTCAATCCCTTCTTCATTATATCAACCATTATTGTACCCTCCTTCTGTCCTCTCTCTCCCAGGCTGAACAATCCTCAGCCATTCAGGCTGTCCTCAAAAGCCATTCGTACCGCTGTTGGTCTGTATCGTTCTCTGGCTCTTTTCTGGTCCCACTACATCTTTCTATAAGGTGAGGTGACCAGCATCACAGTGTTCAACACACGGACACACTGTAACCAGTTACAGTGGCACAATGATGTTTCTGAGTTCAGCTCACAAAATACATCCTAAGTGATTCTAAGTCTACGGGAAATTTGCCCATTGATTCAGCTGGATCAGAAATTCATCACAAAAGCTAATTTAAAATAAAATCTGAATAAAACATCCACAGATTTTGGATGTCTTTCCAAATCAAATTTGAGATCAATTTGAATTTTATTTCACTTGTCTATACCTATGCTTTGTCTCTGATGAAAATCAGGCCTAACTGTAATAGTCCCTGAACATTGCATCTGCTTCCCTAAAAGGATAAGACATGTTTCAACAATCTACAGTAAGTTCATGCAATAGAAGACAAAACTGTAAGAGATTAATAAACACCTATGGTACAAATTAATGATTAGTCTTTCCTGCAATTATTATTATGAACCTTATAATTTTTCACATTTGAAATTACATATTATCTTACAATTCAATATGAAAAAAAATAAATATTTTATAAATACCAAAAGTAAGGGTCTGCTCCCCTCCACGCTGGTTATATACTCTAAAAAAACTTCCGTATCTACTTGTAACAAAACCATTCTTTGGTATCAGTGTGAGTTTTCCCTTTTTTTTTTTTTTTAAGACATTATGCTTAGGCTTTAAATGTTTAGAAGTTATTTTATTTTGAAATCACAATCTTCAAAGTAAAATCTTGTGCATGTGCTTCCTACTTAGGATAGAAGCATGTGCTATCTCATTGTCTGTCAGAAAACAGTTTTGAAAATGTGTATGTGCTACATATGCAGGGTTCTGTTTTTTTAAATGAGATTTTTATCCAATATGCATAGAGACAACTCACACTTTCATCAGCTGCAGTATCTGCAGTCACCCAGTTATTCTGCTAACTAGTGGATTCCAAAAGAACAGATTTTGGTCAAACGAAAGCTTAGTATTAAAACACTCTCCGTTCTACAAGTGCAAGCAGGCTGGCTTTTGCTGTGCTAAGCATTCCCAAAACAATTTTTAAAACTAAGCAAAAAGAAATAGGATTTGCTTTGTACCTTCAGGGGTAGGAGATGACTCATTTAAAGAAACACCATCAGCAGTGATATAGGCAGCTCTCGTCACAATTGTCTGCTCCAAATAAGCAAAACTTCATCTCTGGATAACTGGGAGGTTTCCTGCTTTACATTTTTTTTGAAAAGTGACTGAGAACAGAACTTCAGCTACTAAACTTTAAACTTTAACTACACGTTGTAAGCAGTGGCATTACAGAATGTTAATAATTTAAAATCGAGATGTGGTCCATGAGAAGTTAAAAGGCAAACTACAATACTTGTCTGCTAATTTTTGGTTCTTTGCTTTGTAAGTGAAGTATATAGAGATATGTTCATCATCCTTAAAGGAAGCAAAGAGACTCTAACATATAAGAATCTTTTGAATTCCTGGTACACCTTACCTTTAATTTGTGAGGTGCACAAAGACCAGAGTGAGGAGCTACTGCAGGCTGGTTTAGTATGCTGGGACAGGAGGGTGCTAGGAAAGAGGATACTGTACAGCTCAGGTTGTGGGAGTGGCACAGCAAGCCCCATGGTCTGTGCACCTGCATGCAAAGAGGGAAAAAAGATACATACAGCTCAGTGGCTTAATTTTCTTGCTTTGATAGCATGGCTATGTAATAATCATTGCTATTTCACAATGCAGAGTTCTCTTGTTCATATACTTTAAATATTTAAGACAATTCTTATTAAAGAATAAAAACAAAATTTTGCCTTCAGTTATCTTCTCATGCCACTAGCTAGCCCTCTGAATCTGATTTTTTACTATTTAAAAAGTTAGAGAGTGATTTTCAATATTCTTTGTGTCTGGTTGAACTACTTCTTACTCTGTTACCCTTAAATTACTTCATTTCAAGAACTGCATCAATAATTTCCGTTTGCTACTAAGCTTTTCCATGGAGATATCATAGAGGGTACATTTAGTACAATGAACTTACTACTTGTGGCCCACAACACAACCGAGAACCTTTTTTGATATTACGTGACCTAATGTTGTTTTGTTAATTTTGTTTCAAAAATCCATTTATACTTTAGTCCCTTCAGTTAACAGACTATGGAACTAATTGCATTATCAGATGTTAATAGCGATTTCTGCAAGAGGCAGGTACATGCACTGAATGTTTTTCAACTATCTTACCTATGAATATCAAAGGGAAATTTTAGTCTAATCTATGCTCAGTTTTTCAATGAGTTATCTAAACCACGGCAAATTAATTTGAAACACTGTTACAGAAAAAAAAAAATAGTAAATCAGCCTATCTACAATGGCCAGCCAAATAGCATCTGAACCATTTTCGGTATAATACATCTAACTCACTTAAAAGCTCAACAAAGCCCAAGTTACTACAATCTTTTACTTATTTACTTTTGTCTTTTAAAAAAAAACCCCAAACCAGCCATAAAAGCAGCCAGTCACAAATTTCAGTGTAAAATGAAGTTCTTCATCCTCTACCACCTGAAATATTTTAAATGTACCACTTGTAGGCTGTGCTTAATTATCATCACTTTCATACACAAAATTAAATTAAACACAGAAAATAATATTAAAAGATATACTAAGTGGTATAGGAGACAGTGATAAATCTGTAGCATAATGTTTAATCTTAGTTTGCAAGGAGTTAAGTGTTCTATCGCTGCATGTTTTTAACTTATGTCACTCTGAAATTGGTGCTTTTTTTCACAATCCCCTCCAGAAGCACCACTCATACACTGCGTCGTATTTCTTGCTCATACATATGTTGCCGAAACAAGTGATAATTCACGTGAATTCTGATTCAGCTATGCTTTTGGCATGTATTTGGAGAAACACAGGGCAGCCCCGAAAGCTGAGGGCCAGGGATGCTCGAGGCTCAGTCCAGCGCGGCCGCCCCGGGGCCCTTCCCGGCAGGTGTCAGTGTAAGGCAGCGCTGCCGCAAGGAATTCCACCGCTGCCTCAGGGAATTCCACCGCTGCCACAACAGGGAATTCTGCCACCACAGGGAATTCCACTGCTGCCGCCACAGGGAATTCTGCCACCACAGGGAATTCCACCACTGCTGCCACAGGGCATTCCACCTCCGCCACAGGGCTTGGAAGAGCCGCAGGAGCAGAATAGCAGGAGATCACCTGCTTCTCTGGTAATATACAACTATTAAATACAGGAACAAATAGAAGCACTAATTTATTGAAAAAGAGCATACAAAACTGAGCCAGGATTTGGAATAGGTGAATTAAGGCAATATAGAGTCCTAAGACCAGCCCTAAGGACCAGAGACCATCCAAAGCTGGGAGAGCGTACTCACAGCCACATTCTCCCAAAATTCAACCAGCCCCTGCAGCTGTGTCCACAGTCCTCCCTCGCCCCAGGAGTTCAGTCACTTTTTTTTTCCTTCATGCGTACAGGGGGAACCCCTGAACATACAGACAGTAGCATTTCATTTTAATTTTCTTAAGATTATAAATTATTCAAAAAGAAAACCTAAGCAGCAGAATAATACTGTACCAGCAACGCTAATTTAACTTTCTTGTCTGTAGACACCATCATTCCATGTTGAATTATGTGACCCTATATTGTTTCCCCCCTTATTTAGTGCAGAAGACAAAGCGCGCTCACTCAGGCAAATATTCAATATTTCTCTCAGTCTTTATAATTCCGTGTGAAATTCCCTACTTTATTTACTCCATGCAAAAACTGAGTATAGAACAATCCATTTCCTTGAGGCCTTTTATTTGGAGTGTATTGCTAACAGTTTTCTTGTCAGTACTAATTACCTTACCTGCCCAGTTCCCCCAGAAGAGAAAATTACATTATGAATCCCATTTGACAAATAAACTGAGACAGAGTGATACATCCCGAAACACAATGAACTGCTGGAAAAGTGGAACTGGGATTCATGTTTACGTTTGCCTCTTTCCCAAGAGAAGCAAGTATTCACAACTCATACTAAGTTCAGTTGCAGCCCTAAAAAATCTAGTACCGTGCATCTCAAAGGACCCCTCGTTGGACTGCTCTTCATCTAGGTGACAACTTGCCAAGACTGACACATTTGCTGGGTACCCTATGAAAAGTCTGTTACCAGGAGAGGACATGACCAACTTCACCTACAGTCCTCTGGGGTTGTTGGGTTTTTTGGTTTTTTTTTTTTCTTTTTTTTTTGGTTTTTTTTTGTTTGTTTAGTGCACTGGCCACTTCCAGTGTAAATACAGGACTGTTCTCACAGGCAACAAACTCACAGCATAAACGCCTGTCACTCTCCGAAAACTCGTTACCTGCACACAGACTGTGGAGGCCCCCTGCTACAAGATTCTTATCTTTACATATCATGTATTAACAGAAGGAAATAAACAATGCTTATACAAACATTTCCCAAATAACAAATGTTGAACTCTGCACCTTAGCTTTCTAATAATGTTGGATTATTTTTATCAGTTCTTTCATTGCATTAAAAACAAAAGCACGTAATAAATGCCTTCAAACAAAGCATCCTTATCGGGATTTGAATCTGAAAATGCCAGGCTGATAGCCATCAGCACTCACATCACTGGCTCAGCTACACTGGAAGCAGCAAAAGAGAACTATAACCTGTTGGTTGAAATGCTGAAGGGGGATACCCGAATAGCGTCGCATTAAAGCACAGCCAAAGGCAAAGTTATGGCACGTTCTCTCTTACACGTAGCGTGTCCTGTGGATGTTGCATGTCCCATCTCTCAAATATTAACTAACTGGCTTAGTAGTTAAGTAGCCAGGAGACTGGCTACTGGAGCCACGTGAGGGGTCTTCGTCTGGCCAGCACTGCTGCAGACGCTTTGCTCCGTCTCTAGCTGTAGTGGTTTCGTCAACAACTGGATTCGGTCTTTCTCCAAGTGGTGCTGGTTTACTGCCTGCTGCTAGTGCTGCCTTGGCAGACTGACCAGCTGGAGAACAGTTCAGAAATTTTGCCATGCTATCAGAATTACTCTGCACAATGTGAGAGTGGCATAAACAGTGTCTTTTAACAAAACAGCAAGAAACGTCTCTCGACACTTTTATCACCAGAATGGCCTTAAGGTTAGGGCACATCAAAGGTAGATAAGAAAAGCTCTTTCATATTGGAAAGCCCTGGAGATGACTATCAGGTTCCCTTATCTGCCAATAAGGGCCTGATGACCTATTGCCTCTCCTTGATACCACAGGCTTAACTAAGAGCTCTTCTTTTTGGGAAAGCAAGTATATCCACTCCTCCTTTATTTAACCTTTCTTTCATACCTGAACTAGTTTTGGAATACCACTTTTAGGACTGCCAGACCAAGGAAAACATTTCAAAAATAACCCAGGGAAATTCAAAGGCAGACACATCTCTGCTCCTACTTTTTTAACATTTTCCAAGCCACAATCTATAATCTCTTTTCCTATGTCTACCTCTCACTGGATGCAAGATGAGAAAGCACAGAAAATACTGTACCACTTTATTTGAAATATTAAAAGCAGTGCCAAAACTTTTGCAATTAAATGAATTATAGATAATAAAAAAATCGGTATGTTATAGATGTTCAGGAAGTTTCTCCACGGTAGCTGCTTACTTTACACAGCCCTGTCAAAATTTACCATTTTGATGGTATTTTAAAAAAAAAAATAGGGCTTCCTTCTTAAGGTCTTCAATTTCCTTGTTATAATTAAGACTTTAAAAATTTATTTCAGTAAAAATGATTATAAAACAAATAAACTCATTTTTAAAGAAGCCCTGGTTCAAGCATATGATCAAATGTAGAATAATTACATCAAATGAAATTATGACTTCAGTGATTCCAGTATTTTTTTCTGTAGGGCTTTCATGCTTATCTGAACTAAATATAGTGCTTAATACATTTTCTTGTAATATAAAACTGTGGCAATATTTTTAACATCTTTTGCATGCAAGCATTGATAATGAAGTATGATTTTTAATGTTGTATGTAGCATATAAGGAACAAAAATGGTGCGATTTTGTGGCCTTATTTCTACATAAATGATAGAATAATTTATAGGATTTATTAAGGCTATAATTATTAAAAACTCAAGGCAAGTTAAATTTTCAACTGTTGTTTAATTTATGGAATGCAAGCTTACATTGCCTACAAGCTTACATTGCCACAGAGAAATGTTTATTTTGTGAAATCTAGTAAAAAGAGTTTGGAGTTATTTCTAAATGCTAACGTTATGCAAAATGTGCATTTCTGCAAATAAAACTCACTGTTTTTTATGTTATATTGCAATAAAATCAAGACACACATCGTGAACAAGACTTTCAGACCAATTAGGCATACAATTACATGTGTGGAAGGCATGCACAATTGTGCAGCTAATTTGTGCATGAAATTACTTTGATTGCACATACTAATTGGATAAATGTGTGTGCAAATGCCAGCAGTCATTTGTGCTAGCAATTATCCAATGCACATACATAGTCATGGCAACTGCATGCATAAATTAGATGCAGTCTTGCATACCTAACTGGTCTTGGTTTTTAATCAGAAATCCTTTCTTTCCTCTACCAGGTCACTTGGACACAATATTTTTGGAAATTTCATACTTAATTCTTATCCAGATGAGCCAAAACAATGAACATGAGCATTACCAAGTAATCTGATTTTTTAATGAACAAGAAAAGGAAAAGAAGGGAGTTATTTTCTAGAGATACAGCACCTTATATCTTCCTTTGATAAGGGAGAAGATGAGAAATATAAAGCAGTATAAAACACAACAGAAACATGTAACTATACTTTCATGACACCTGAATAAAAATTACAAGATTTGTTTGTAGGTCATAATTTAAAAATTGAGTAAGGGTGAAAAAATTTCCGTATTCACATGGGGGTTTTAGGTAATTCTTCCAGACATGACTACCATGCTTGCACACTTAAGTTCAGTGTTCACAATCTACAATATTAAAATTAAAAGAAATTCTTCCACATAAAAGCAATGGATTGGAATTAAAATACATATCCATACAAACATATAGGTAGGCACCCAAATCCTGAATGAATCCTTAAAAGAAATCGTTGTTTACATTATTTCTTTCTAATCTAAAGAGCTCTTTGAACATACATAGATAGATAGTAAGAAAATGTCTTTCAGTAAGAATGGGCTATTCAAAGGAGTCTAATGGAGTTTGAAATTCAATGGGAGAAAAGTAGCATAAAGTCCTTTAAATCCTTGGGAAATCCTCATGTAAACAGATATTGAGCAGCAAACAAAAAAAAAAGTGTAAGGGTGAAGTTTGGGCAAACTCAGTATTATAAATCTACCAAGAATAGTAAATTGAGTGCTTACACAGCAGTCTCAGGAATTTTAAAGAGATTTTTTTTTCTTCAGTCAAGTAAGTTTATTTTGTTAGCAGAAGGCATGTTATTATGATTCTATCTTATAAATGAATAAAACGGCTTCCTCCCTCAATTATTGTCTTCAGTTCTGGTCATACTCTTTCCAAAAAAAAAAAAAAAAAAAAAGTACAGAACAGACCAAAGGGCTCTAGAGAAGAGCAATAAAAATGATCAAAGCTACAAAAAAAATTTGAAACTGAAAAATCAGACATTTTTCTTTAAAGTCGAGATGACTTTAAAAGTGTCAGCATCTTGACACTTGACACAGGTGATCAGCATCTTGGTAGCGCAGAGGAATGACAGCTCCCCAACTATGACTTTCAGAGAAGCTGTGCATCTAAGGTAGATCTTGATGCTAAAAATAACATGTCTTAAAAGTATTTACAAAGATCCAAAAAAGCACCTCTGCAGATTTCAGTAGGGAAGCATCTGGTATCAGCTGTGACTGACAACAGGATACTACAATACATGAAAGATTCATATAATCAAGCATGACAATTGTAATCTACTAGCAGTTTGTCTCCTCAGTGGCTTTTTGTTTTGTTTTGTTTTAAAAACAGTGGCTATATCATTGTACCTCTCCCCTCCCTATTTCTAGCCTCTTTTCATTCTGCCTCCCAAATGTTGTCTGATAATGCTCTGCCTAACACAAAATTATTTGTTTTACCTTTAAGATAATCAGAAAACATGGTCTCTTTTGGAGTTATCTTTAAGGTCAAAGAAGTTAGGGTAGGGTAAACTGGCTTATAACCTGATATAACACATTTCCATCGCGGCCTGTCAGCAGCCATTATGCATAATACTTGGCAGTTTCAAGACACAGACATATTCCATCTTTTTATAAACCACAGCTTTCAGCATTCCTTTATCCACTCACACTTACTTTAAAAAAGATGGAGATCTGAACCGAAACAGTTTTAATCTTCTGTGTAGATGTCACTAAATCTAAAGTTTCACTGAAAAATCACTCTAGTCCTGTAGTGACTAAAGAGCTTAAGAATTCCAGGAACACACAACGAGCTCTTGCTTACGTGGAAGGCTATATGCCACTCACGAGGGAAAAGTGACTTCTTTGGCATTTGACAACTGAACTCCAGAACAAATCATTTCATCGCTTAGTTTAATACAGTAATAGCAGCAGTGTGTTTGAGTCTGCTGGAAAAGCACTGATCATAAGTAGTTTGTCTGATAATCACATGGTGGTAATCAGTATATCCGTACAAAACTTATTATATTACTGTACACTAGCAGAGATTAATAGTTAGCAGGTACTTACAGCAATTAAATATTCTTGTGGTTGGATTTTTTCATTTCTCTGAATTGGTAGTTAAGGACACTGTAGATGTCATAAAGAAGATTTGAAAATATAGGAAAACATAATGATTAGCTAGCTATCATTCCTAAATGATGTACGTCCTATGTCCTTAAAACTACATCTAACCTGAAAAGCTTAGAAAATGCCTTTTGTAAACCAAGTGAAAACATCTTAAAAAACCCCCCACCTTATGTAAGAAACACAGAATCTGGGTTTATGATCAAGATTCTATGCACTAACATTCTTAGCACTCACCAAGGAAGGAAAAAAAAAAAGTATCTACATTGCTAACAGTTTTAAAATTCTACTGTTAACTTAAAAACAGAACGAAAGAACTAGAAACAGCTTAAAACTGATTGTCTACTCTCATTCTCCTGAGGAGACCCTTAAAATTATTCCACTTCTCTGACCAATGAATAGCCACTACTCTTCTAGAAGGAAAAAAAAAAAAACCAAAAACCTGAAAAAAACCTCAAATTCACTCCACAGTTAGATATTAACCTCTTTCATGCCTGATAATGCCTTGGCACATTGTTATCTCTTATGCTACGCAAAATAACTAAAAATTGTTTTCTAAACATTTTCTCCAAACCATTCATGATGCTACAGGCCTTCCGCTAGATCTCCCCACATGCATTTTTCGGCAGCTGTAGAGTTCTGGTCTATTCAGTCTGTCCTTGTAAGGGACCTGCCCCATATGGCTGATTATTTTCCTTACAACTTTTCTGGTTTTCCAAAATGCTTTTGGGACTAAGAGTATTTCTGAGCCAAGATATATGTGAACTTCATAACTAGTAAGGCCTTACTTTAGCAGAAGGGTGTCTTAATTTTTTGTTTTCCATTTAAGTTTTATGTTTCTCTTTATGATTGGCTACTGCGTATAGCAGCAGCACAGAGCTGACATTTTCAAAGAAGTATCAAGACCTCTGCCTTGATGGTTAGAACTGAGTTACAACTACTAACCTGAAAATTTATTTAATGTTTTCCCTCCCACATACAGTTTTACTTCAAGTAGTTTTTTCCTTAAGTAGAAAACTCTTGATTTTATGGCCTATGCAGTGGTAAATCTGTGGGCTAAGCCAGCCTCTGATACCTAAGATACCTAAATCTCATGCGATTTTGGGCAGGTCACAACCTCCTTGTTGAGTTTTCTGTCCTCTCAAATGGGGATAATATCAGCCCTATTTATGAGGTTTGCAAGTGTGCATCATCCCACAGGTGTGTACTAACAACAGTATTATAAAAATACTATCAAACTAACAAACTATGCTATGTATTGAGCTCCATAATGTTGAAAGGAGGTGGGAGAGGAGGTATTTGGATTTTGATAGCTTTTATATCATAATAAAGATGGAGGGATAGCAGTTTTGGAACTTGTTGATATGCATGGGACTCCAGAAGCTCCTGTTCATTCACTGCATTGTATCTATCATGGCTATTCTCTTCCAAGACATAGAAAAATGATTCAGCAGAAATTGAAGTTCCTCATTTCTATGCTGCAAGGGCTCATATTCATTTTCAGGGCAGTCCACAGCCTCAGAAAGATAGTTATTGTTAGCATGGACCATTCCTGAAACCTGAGATGCCCTGCTGAGGACACTCCATCAACAAAATCACAGTTGTCCTGCTCCTGTGTAAGTGATGCCCCGCTGTCCTCACAGCCTATTAGATTGCACCAAGAAAATGTGTCCTGTGTCACTCAGTGCTTCTGAACTCTGAATTTTGAGTTGTTTGCTGCCATCAGGTGTAACACAGTTCTCTTCCTTTTTTCTCCAGATGGCGGTGTTCTCTACATACAGCGGAGAAAGGAGGACTCTGAAGTAGTCTATTACATCTCTACTGGTAGAAAGAGCCTTTTAAAATGCTTAAAATTCTTATACCTTAACTCGAAAATGTATGTATTACAACTACTATCCAGTTCTAGCAGAAGTAGGAAAGAAAAATTCAATCCTCCAGCACTGATTACAAAAAACTAGTGGTTTGGGGTTTTTTTAAACAGATTAATTTTTAGCATTCCTTCCATGGAAATAATGTGAAACAATAGATGTAGTTAAAATGAATGTCACACATAGATCTTGTGACTATTTACAACTAGAGCTGCAGTCATTGTTTTTCTTGGATTCTGAACTTTAAAGTGCTTGCACAGAAAAGACAAACTAAGCATCTTGGGTTCTAGCATTATGTTTTCAGTCAAAAAGACCAAAAGAAAGTATGGAGAATGTGAAAGCAAAATGGAGTAACTATGACACCGGCCAACTGCAATCTCTATCCCCCTCCTTGTTTCATATTCAGAGAACTTTGTATTTCTCTCTAAGTTTCAGCCCTGAGCCATAATTTTGTACATATCCAGCTTCATGTCTGACTACATATCAGCATTTTAATTTTTTTCCTCTGGAAATATGTTTTAAGTGGTATAAAATTACATAGTAGTCCTCAGAGCCAAAAGTAATCTTTAGCAGTAAAAGTAATCTTTAGCAGTAGATATAAAATTTCTAAAAATATTAAAACAATAAATGATCTAAATGCATATTTTTCTTACATTCCAGTTTAAGCAGAGCTTGCTTCTTTAGACAATCTCAGTGGAAAGAATAAGAGGAGAGGAGAGGGCTATGTTTCAGTTTAGCGTCACTTCAGTGACTGCTGTTTCTCATTTAACAGAAAAGCTCTTCCAATTCAGCTCAGTTTCTTGCACTCTCTTACGTCCATCAGCTCTTTCCCAGTCTAAGTAAAAACAGTTTTGCAGGTTGTTGTAAAAGAGATTAAATCACCACAGCAAAGAGTTTGGGCATTTTCCCTTCAACTCCTCCAATTTCTCCTGAGAGACTGCTGTTTTGAGGCGCTATTTTTCTCCATCCATTTGTCAGCATGCCTTTTCAGTAAATTAACCAATAAATTAAAACACATCTCTGTAATCAGAGCAGTAATATTCAGAAATTACCACGTATTTTTAACGTAAAGTTAAAATTTACAGAAATTTACTTTAAATGAGCTATTCTGATTTCCATGTCGCAGTCACAGAATTTCAGTCTTTAATTCCAGCAATTTGTTATATGCCCTGTATGGGCTCATATACTATGCAGTAAGGCAATTCAGACTTTGTCTGAAGACTTTTGAGAAATAAAAGCCATCACTTTCTCTGGTTACTTGTTTCATAGTTTTCAATTATGAATTTACTTTGCTTGAGGTTCTAGTCCTTGCTGTGTTTGCATTACAGAGACTTTAGTACACAAACCTTGATCCAATGAAGTTATTTGTACGTTTAGTTATCCTATTAAATTCTTTTTTAGTAGCTCAGCAAGCCAACCTTGAAGTCTCTAATTTACAGGTGTTTCTCTAGCCTGACTCACATTTGAAGCTCTTCCCTACGTTCTGTAAGTTCTTCAACATTGTTTACAATTTAAATACTAGAATTAATGAGAACACACTGCAGAATCAAAAATGAAAACATACTAGCCTCAGCAGTACACCAAGTAATTTTTATATTATTATCAAATTTATCCTATATTACATAGCATTTGCTGGAAGTTTCTGTTGAGTCACTTACTACCATTATTTTTAAAGCCTTTTCAAAGTCACTTCCTTCCCGGACATAGTGTCCGTTCTGTAGTTATAACCTATTTCCCCCGTTCTACAAGAATACATTTGCCTACAGCAGCATTAACGTGTAGTTTATTATAATGGCCGATGCTTACCATTACAAGCTGTATTACTACGCATAATGGCTCTGTCCTTGTCAATGCTTATTAAGCCATAATCATTTTGTCAGTGGCAAATGTTCTGAGTGGTAGTACAATATTTATGTTACATTATTGATAAGAATATTGAAGAACATAATACTTTTCTACCCTGCCAGAAATACTGCCTTTCAAAGACTATTTCCCATTGTTAGCTCCTTTGTGAGGTCTCTTAGCTGATTTCAATCCATTCTACATGTGTTCTATTCATAATACTCTGATAACTTTGTGTTCTAGCAAAGCCAACAACTTGCATATAAAATATATATTACATCTGTACAAATAGATGTAATATATAAAGGTACAAATACCTTTATGAACATTAATCTTGAAGAGTGATATAAAATTCATCTAATGATAGTTGTCATCCATAATACAATGCCAACTGTCAGAAGGAATGGAATGGAATTCCCTATGAACTTTTTCTCTTCCATGCTTTGCCTGGGATTACTCAAATTAATCAGCCTATAAGTAATTCCAGACCAATCACAAACTCTATTATCAAACAAAAACTAGAAATTGAGTCTGGTAGAAAATTAGCAAATAAGCACTTGGAAAATATCTAGTTTACAATGATGGGACTCATAAAAATTGGAAATGTAATTACTAATACTTATTTCTACTGTGTATATATTAAATTTTAAACAAGGTGCAAAAATGAATGCATCACACTAAAGCTAATTTCTATAGGCTAAGGTTATATGTGAATAGCACTTAAGAAGCTAAGAATGCAACAAAAAATTGTTAGAAATACTGCAGACAAGACAGGTTACATGAAATTAGGCGAGAATAATTTTGCAAAAAGTTAGAGTAAGATTTGAAAGCATTTTAAGAATAGAACAAGTTTCTTCCTAAAAAGCTCTACACATTTCAAGAAAAGCTCATTGGAAGCAAACTCACTAAGCTTGTTCTAAAAACGGAACCATATACAGACTAAATGGGTACTATAGATGAAATATAAATTGAACTACTACAGCACTTGTATATGCTATTCAAATGAATACTAGCATTTTTTTTTAAAAATCAGTATTAAAAGAATTCTTCATTTTATTTAAGATGTACCTTTCTTTTTTTGACCAGCTTTCAGTTTTATATTAATCCTACTAAACTACTACCACTTAAATGGCTGTGTGTGATGAAACAAACCTGGTGCATAGACTGAGAGAGAATATTTTCCATATAGATAAAAATAAGTTATACATTTGATAATTTTGTGGTATTTTTCTGAAATGTCTAAGTGTTCTTTTTCATTATCTGAATACTTACAAAATTGCTGCTGAAAAATAGAGTTAGCCAAATCCTACCCAGATGACACTACGCATCCGTGTATTTTCTCATTCTCTTTGATGAACACCGAGCAGACAACGCAGCCATCTGGTCAGGGAGAAAGAAATTGTGTAAAAATGAGATATGCGTGTGTAAATAAAAGATTGATGAATGAAGCCCTGAAAGCTGAGATGAAAGTGAAGCAGAACAGACAGGTAAATCATTCTGATACTTATGTTAGTGCTGAAATTATGTTCCTCTACTTTCTACTTTTTTTTCTGCTGACAGCAGTGCAGGTGACAAAAAATACTTTCAATTTTGCTGCTGAGACAAGTGCTGGAGGTTAGCAAACTGTTTTAGTTCTATTGCTGAGAAAGCATGCTGTAGTCAGGAAGAAGTGAGAAAGTTTTGTTGCTTCATCTTTAATTACTTCTGATGTATCCACAAACTAGTGTGCTGATGGTTATTTAGCTATGAAGCTCCAACTTCAACACTACCTACAGAGCAATCTAGGATGGCTTGCCAAAACCGAAGCTGAGTTTAGAAAAACATAACAGTTCTGAACCTGTTCACTTTAACTCAGACACAAACGGCTAAATATATCTTCTTGCACAGAGTTTCAGAAGTGGTTTTAAGCTGGATTCCTTCCCTGACAAGTCTCTGAATTTTCTGGCGTTAAAGTATGTTTAAATAAAATATTTTACAGGCAAGCTTCACATAAGAGCCCACTAGACTGAAAATGTAATTAGAATCTGTTTTTTCATCTGAAGAGCTACAATTTGAAATCTACAATGAAAATGAAATCTACAATGAAAGATACAGTATCTAATGAACAACTAGTTTAGAAACTGAAGAACCCTACTTGATGCAACTCCTATTCTATTTCAGCAGGAGATAAACTGACTCTGAAAACCATATTCTTTGTCGTCACGTAACTCGGTGTTTCCCAATCTTCCTTTTCACTATAATTACTGCGTGAGACTCCTTTTAAATGGTAAGTTTACATTTTGGCAATGAACAAAAAAGATGGTGGTATGCAAAAAACCCACTACAGCTCATTTTTCACATAAGCAATCATTGTCTGACATTACAGAAAGCTTACTGAGTACACCTAGAACTACATCACTGTAAGGAGAAATAGATGTTAACTACCCATCTAACATCTGAAATAGCCACTGCTTATCTGCTGGTGTATTGGGCATTATATGATTTTAAAGCCAACAGCACTCTCAGTTCAGCAATCTTTTGCATAACTTTCATGAAACAGACTCATTTTGTAGATCAGCAGTATCAATCTTATTTCTTAGTTTATTAAGTATCTCATACAGTGCTTGATATTTAGTGTAAATTAAATAACCATGCAATTCAACACGTTTAAGAAGTTAAGCCTTTTTGATTGACATTTTCATATTCTGTGGATATTGGTTCCCTTATAGTTTAGGATAAAAGACATTTTCTAAAGAATGACCTGAGCCAAATCTGTACCACCTACAATTTCAAAGATGTAGGAGTCTGAAAATTAAGGTACGCAGAACTTCAGAGCTGTAAAGTGACAGAATTCAGCCCTTCTGGCTCAAAAATCACAGGCCTCTACCATTAGATCTAAAAGATTTTTTCCAACAGCTGTCGGCAGTAGCACATCTACTGCAACTGAGCAGCTCTGAGTCAATTAAAAAAAGCAAGAATATAGACTATGCGTATCACTTCATTTCAGAATAGTTTTAGGGGTAAGTTTTCAAGGGCAGAAGCAAGCATTTGATACCAGCCTCTTCTCTGACTGAAGTCAGGCATCTAATTCTAAATTAGAACTTGGAAAAAATCTTGTATTTTATGTTTTTTACATATTAGATTACTGTGCTTACTATAGCTACATTAATTATAAAAAAAAATAAAGCAAATTACTGACAATCGTTGCTGAACAGGGCTAGCAAGATAACCAAATATATCAAAGCTAAGCCTATGCATTACTAAGTAACACCAGTAATATCTTTTAAAGATTTTTTTTTTTATAAACTTACAACAGTGGTAGAATCATAAAAGATTCAGAATGCATACAATCATTTTTAAAATACACTGTTACAGCAATGATTTGTAAAGAGATTTCAGTAAGAAGTGCATGACTTTGCCATATTTCTTGACATAAAATTAATAAATATGTTATTTTCCTAAAACCAGTCACATAACAATGATCATATGTAAAAATAGGGCTTAGCTAAAAACTCAATTCCACCTGTGCTTGTTACATACACTCCAAACTATATGCCACCAGGAAAAAAGGTTAACTTCAGACTATGAAGCCAGCATTTCTATCCATACATCCATTCTAAAGATAATATGTACAGAATACAACATTACCTATCAACAATGAAAACATTTTAAAAATTGTTAATGTTGGCTAGAAGAATAAGTAATGTTCAGAATGGCAGCGCCTGCACGCTGAAGCCAGCATAATGCGATAGCGTTAAGAATGCACAGTGTGCTTGCAGGAACTTCATGTACGTTATAGCACCACACCAAGAAGGAAAAGAAGACCTGTTGTTAATAATTTATTCAGTGCATAGGGCTGCTTACTCAAGACCTTGGCACTGGGGAGAATTCAGTATCAATTGTAATCACTACCTATTTTATTTTGAACTGTTAGGAAAGAGACAAAGATAAAAACACGTGGAAGCTTTTTACTGAATGAACTGATGCTATGGAACGGTGAAGAGCAGCTGTCATACTGTATCGCTTACTGACACATACAACAGATCACTGTGGATGACATTTAGCAATGCATGAAATGCCAGAATCACGAAAGAAAAAGTACTTCCACAGGTGTCAATCAGCTACTACCTCCTCAAGTTTGTATTTTCTGTTAGAGTTTTTAATGCCCATTTTCATCTTACAGTAAATATGAAATATTGTCTTGCTCTTTAGATGCAACATGCGTGCTCCTTTCATGCCACACAGTGTCAACATGAAACATAAATCTCCCAAACACTGATAAAAACTTGTGTCCTCATGAGTAACTGTTTAAACTTTTAAGTATCAAATCCCCTTTGCCTTAAGAGTTCATTCACATCTATGACAGGGAAAGAAATACCTGAGTATATACACGCTCCCTTGCTTATGACGGACACTAGGACAGCTAACAGGCTTTACCTTGTTTTCAGTAGGTCACAATCCTATCACATGCTGCTTAAAAAACAGAGCTGAAAAGCCCCAGAACCCTACTGCAAAAGAACAGAGTCCCTGGTCGCACCCTCCACACGCAACTTTGAGCCATGGCTATATTTCTGTCCTGGCAACAGCTTTTCCAAAGTGTAAACATGGTGTAACATTTTCCCCCTAAAAATAATTAAATATTTGTGAAACACCTCAGTACAAATAAATACTACAGTTGGTTGTATTTAAACAACAACAACAAAATTTTATGCTTGGGAACAGACATTTACCATACCAGCTTCCATCTAGGCATTAACATCAGTGGTAATGCAAAGCTCTTGAATAAAACATACTACAGACTTCTCCTTGATAGAGAAATGCTAGGAGATCACTACACAAATTACTATAGAAATAAAAGGTATAGAGTAACTTACCTCTAATTTTAGCTAGAAGGAGAAAATGGGAACAATGCTTTAATCTGAGCTCTACCATTTGTTCCTTCTATGGCCGTAGGGAAATCAATTAACTTCTTCAATTTGTTTTTGCCAGTTATAAAACAGAGATACTAAAAATCAGCCATCATATCAAGACAAAAATCAAAAGAATGATAAAGGTGGAAAAGAAGCATAATTATCATAAATCCCATGGAATGAAAAGAGAATACTCTCCTGAACTTCCTGAAACAAAAATGAAAAGGATTATTTCCTTCGAGAAAAGAAGTGGCAAACCACACAATTAACCAGTGATAATGTGTGAGTCACCTGGCACATTATTTTATATAGGACCAAGAAGGTTACTAGACAGTACTGAAATAGAAAGAGACACAGTCACTACCTTGAAGAACTCAACCCAACATAACTGTAAGTCAAACAGACAAGAGGCAGGCAACAACTGAAGTAACGAGGGCAGGTGGCTGTAAAGCAGCTACGTTCTCTTGTGAGGGCTGGAATGCAGCACGGGAGGAGTACATTTTTTTTCCCCTGTTAGACAATGCAATAAAAGTTACATCTAGATTAGTTAATATCTTGAATTCAGACACATAATTATACAAAAAAAATTAGTGATAAGTCAGTTTTAAAAAGGTATTCAAAACTTGGGATAATGCATGAAAGGAAAATGAAAAAAGGGGAAATTGGATCAAGCTGGTGTAATTACGGTTTAAAAAATTAACAAAACCACCCAGAGCACACAGGAACGGAATGGAGTTGAAAGTTGTGCAAAGCTTACAAGATTCAAGTAGTTAACAGTGCTAAGAAGAGGAAAGCAAGGCAGAACTTGCCATTGACATTAATGAAGCACTCAAAAACTCTGCGACCAAGAGCCCAACAAGCCGACACGTGCTCACAGCCAAAACACACTGCCATCTACATGAGCAAGAGCCTGAGTAACAGCCAGCCATGCTTTGAAATCAATGGGTATGGGTAGAAAAGATTTTTTTTTTTTGTAAAAGGAATTCTACTTCGGTTGTATTAAATTTCAGCTGATGTCAGGACCTCCAAGACACCAGTTCTCTAATTCAATCTTTTGTGCCCCTCAATCTCCCAGTTTGAGACATCTTCATAGAACTGGAGGCCATCCAGTTGCTCCTTGAAGCCTATCCTAGGGCTGGGAAGGGAAATTTCCCAGAAGCATGTAGGAACAGGGCAAGGCAAGAGCAAAGTAAAGGTGCCTGGAGGAAGGATGAATATCTTGGACTAAGTGACACTGAAAAGCTTGTAGCTAGACAACACCTGAGCAAGAAGAGAGGTTAACGGGATGCATGAAGCCAGCCTGCTGCCTGTAGGATGGCAGTGCCTAAAGGCTGAAAGTGGTAGCATGGCTCAGCACTCCCTTTGCTCTTCCTCCGAGTACTGTGTTCAAACATACATTAAAAGCAGAAATGAATGAGGAATGAAGATGTCCTCTTCCCTTACTGGGATTTCTTTCCCCTCTGAATCAAAGAAAATAAAAAAACCAAAACAGTCAGAACAACCAACACACAGGCAAAACCAGCAGCTTGTCAAGCCTTTTGCTGTTTTCTTTTTCTCCTTCACAGGAGGACTTCTCTTATCCTCCTTTTGCTCACGGGCACATGAAAAACATAATAGAACCACTATGAACGTGGATTTTTTTATTTAGCTAGTTTTTGCAGAGTATACGGTAAGATGAGAAGTGGTCAAGAAGTAAACGCAGCAGGGTAGAAGACCGAACAAGCAGAAAAACTGAACATTGTAATCTGATACTACGCAACAGTTTCAGATAAATGTGTTTTGATGATTTTGAGCAATTGCTTTCAAAACAGAATGTGCTGTTGAAAAGGATGCTGTAGAAACATATTTTACATTGAAAGGCTTTGTGAAATTATGCAATCTGTAAAAACTGAGAAATTTGGCCTCTGTTTGCTTTCCTTCCATTCCTCATAGTTATTATTGCCTCATTATACAGTCATTTGTACGATGTTTTGGCAGACATTTACTATTGCATAAATTAAAGTCACTGAATCTAGTTTTGCCTACAGGTCTTTATGAAAACACCAGCAACATTTTTATTTGAATGTCAAAGTTTGTCAACCATTAAACTGATTGATTTTTCATTATGCAATTCAATAGAAGAAGCAATCTCCAGTCTGTATGCAACATTACTCTGAGAAAAATACGCATCTTTGAAAAATCCTTCCTGCTTATTCCTTAAAAAAAAAAAAAAGTCTCTTCACAAAGGGACTACCTTTTAAGGCTGGCTTCATACATTTTATTAATACACTAGCAACAGATACGATGCTGTAATTCAATTCAGCGAAACAGAATGAATTCATCTGTGGTAATCCAAAAATTCCAATAATCCTTTAAAAACCTTTCCAAGTGGCTTTATAAGAAAAAGATCTATTGATTTCAATAAGAATAGGTTTAAGCCCTGCAGTGTGAAGCTACCACAGCATCCCTAACACCAACCAGACTCAATACGGTAAAGAATGCTCCTTCAGAGAGCAGCGCAGTATGAGCTCTCCTGGAGGAAGCTTCTCTCAGCCCCGCGTCGAGACACCACTCCAGTTCAGAAAACAATTTTCTTAGCTTGTTTAGTTCTTAGTCTTCTTTCCAAAACCACCAAAGATGACAGCCACAGAAGTGCCTAGAAGAAACCCAAAACTTACCTCAAATTCCTTTAAAAATCCACAAAATTCCACAGTTACATCCAGAGTTGCATTTAGTTTTCCCTGCGCGGGATGAGCTGGTCAACGGCGGTTCATCACTTCAGCTCCTATGGAGCTGAAAACAGTGAGTGCAGGCTGACCGCTGAGGTGCCATAACAGCACTTTCCACTTGGCAGCGACCATCCTTGGCCAGAGAAGCCATTATTTATCGACTGCAAAGCTTCAAGAGATTCAGAGGAGCTACCCAAAAAGCCAGGCCTTCCCTTGTGCCATCCTGCATTGCACAGCACCACAAATTTAGTTTGTTCATTTTTTCTCAAGAAGGAAGTGATGAGGTCAAGTGTAACCACCTAAGAAGAAGGGGGATTAGTTCTCCCTCTGGAGTAACCGCGTACGTCCTGGACAGAAGAGGCATCAGGAACGCCAGGTAGATGGGAGAGGAGTGCCAAGTCCTTCAGCACAGCAGCTGAGAGGAGCAGGGAGCAGAGACATGCAGACCCTCCTCCTCAGCGCTGCCTACAGACGAACCCACTCCCACCTCGCAAGGGCGCTCTTCCCTCGCTGCTGAGGCGTGCCAGCCCAGGCACAATCCAGGCCAGAGAGGAGACAGGCCGCGCCATCGGCAGTGGTGGCCTTCAGCCCTGTCTGGCGAGCATCTGCCATCAGCCTCACGGGGAGGACACCACAGCCTCCCAGCAAGTCCTCCAAGCCCATGAAGTACAAACTATTTTATCACCTGTCACCAAATTTTGTTCCCGCCACCAAGAACACCCTATGTGTACGTAATGGAGGCAGGGAACCAGCAGCACTTATATTTATTTTCTTTACCCTCTATTACTTCCCACTTATTCAAGTATTATTCATTGGCCTGGCAACATTAAACCTCCTTGATCATGTTTGACTCAAAGATTAAAGAGTGTAGAGCACACAATGAAAAGACCTGTTTAATTAAACTGGGACGTGTTACAAAGTGTAGAAATAGAGCCCTACGAGTACGCATAATTCAAGCTGTAAACAGGTGAATTAAAATAAGACTGTGCGCAATATGTCCACTGTGTATATACTGTATTTATAAGTTAAGTGCAAAAGGACAGCAGGTGAAATACTATCCAAAGTAGGGCCGTAACACAATTTTAGGAGCTCCTTGAAGCATACTTCATTCACATTTTTGTGCTTCTTGATTTTTGTTACAGGTATCCCCCTGCCTTTATTTAAAAGCCTTCCTAGAAAAGGAGATCATTTATGCAAATAAGGTATTACAAATGCTTAGAAAAAGGCTGTGTAGAAAGAAATCCACAGAATTCATTGTCCATACTAAAGAGATAACATGGAATACAAAATTCAGCAGTTATTTTGCACTTCATAACCACAAATAAAGCACACATCCATATTTGTGGTAAGAGATGAAAGGTGAAGTGCTGTCTAATTATCTGATTTGTAAGCAGTACCACAGAATAAAATTTGGGTAAGATTCTGATTACTTAAATTCAGTGTCATAACTCCAAATAGTCTTCAAGAAGGACAATATTTCAAACTTCAGATCTCAGTTTTGTGAGATTCCTGCTTAATTCAGTCTATTTCTTTTTTCTTTCTCAAAGGAAAGGATGAGTTAGGCTCTATTAAAAAATAATAATCAATAATTTAAAACCCCCACATTTAGTGCACGTAGCAGTATTTTTCAGATTCACTGGAGCATGGACAATGAAACTGAAAGCTAATGTCAGGTTAGAGTAACTTTATTTTTAATTTAATAGCACAGTCAAAAGCACTTTACTACAAAAAAATTACGACTATCATTATGTCTATAAATAGGCAACCTACTGAATTATCACATAGAATGTTAATGACATTAGCATTAAGTCCTAATTAAACAATGAAGCAATATGCATTACAATCTGCCCGCAAAATATGCATAATCAGAAAAAGATTTTTTTTTAAAAGTATAATTTTATGTTATTTTTATTAAGCAGTAAACAAAGAGTTTGTGCTGATTGGTGAAACCTTACTTGTGAAACACAAGAAAATGTCAGAGATGGAAAAAGGGACTTGGCTAACAAAACATCTGCTATCCCAATCACGTTATAATAGTTGTATTTGATTTCTTCCCAGAAAATAATTTGCACCTTTACTCAAGTATTACCGCTATCCATTTTTACAGTTATCATTAAGACTGTTCATTTTCCTTTCTCAAATACATATATTACTTTTATATTTTATTGACCTCTCAAAAGGCTTCAGAAAATATCTGTCACCATTTTACATCTTTTTACTACGACATTAAAGGGAAATGACTCAACCAAGTTCACTGAAGAAACCAGTGCCAGAGCCAAAAAATATATCCATTTCTCTTGAATCCCAAGTTGATACATTAGCCACTGCTTGTTGTTACTCTTAAGTACTGCTTTGTCCCCTCTTTATTACATTTGTGCACATGCATGCATTTTCAGAGATGACACTGGAATAGGCCATCTGAAGAGATCTGATGCAAACCAAATTTTTAAATGTATAGTCTATGCAGTGTGCATTTCAAGTGATATCTTAGCAGAGATGAATACGTCCTTAAAATGTAACTGAGAGGGCTATTAGCTTTTACCATGCTCACATTTTCATTTTAGATTCAGACTGAGAGTCTGGAAAGTAATATAAGTTTTCCTGGCTTAAAACTTCTATGGAAAGAAAATGCAAGCACCATGTACAAGCGTCACCAAAATAAGTTATTTTAGGATGGCTTCCTTAATAGTAGATAGTGTTTTTGTTGTTTTTCATAAAAGCGTTTTATTTTTTTGTCTTAAAAATGTATGATGTAATAATGAATACACCATTTTTTAAATTTTTACATATTATTTCAGCATCCAAATATGGAGCAGGAAAATACCACTACTTCTCTAATAAGAGGCTGTAAGAATCATATAGTGGATTCTCTCTGAATAATCTATAGTCTAAACATTATTCACTGAAGGTACTTAGCTAGGGCTTACACAAATTTTTGAACAGGAAAAAAGGCTGAATTCACTGGATAATATATTCACAACAAAGGACTCAACCATGACTTGCAGTGACTTTCACACTACTGAAAAGTTCCCAGAGCAGAGAAATGTTTTGTTACATTGGTCTGACAGCTGGTCTCTCATCATGATTAAATGGCTTTCCCTTGGGTGAGCTCCAGAAATATGCTTGGGTTTGAAACAGAATACATTCAGAATTCCACATTGGCCATTACAGTTTCTTATGTACTCAAGAGTCTAAAACATAGCACAGAAGTGTTTGGATTTGTGATTTTTTTTTTTTTCTTTTTTTTTTTTTTAATGAGAGAAGACTCTTGTAAGCTATCCTTTTCTAGACTCAAGTTTTTAGTATGATGTCAGCCAGTAATAAAAAAACTGGTTCCTCAGTCTGGACATTCAACTCAGGTACAGAATACCAGCTTACCAACAAATACCACACTGGTTTTATGGCTTGTGAACTAGGCCTTGAGGTACAATGAACTGCAGTCTAGCACGACATTATCCAGATGTTTTACCATTGTGCTAATATGACTTACTAACCCAACAGCTTCAGGATCAAGACAACAATCACTTCCAACAGAGAAGCACTTCTTAGTCCAGCTCCATGCTTAGAGAAAAAGAAAAGGAATGAGATAAAGCTACCAGTACTCAACTAGAGAATAAGCTTCCTGATGCTGGAGCAGCAAAAAAGCAGTTACAAAAGCTGAAGCCACATTTGTTAGCCACCAGTGGTGATTGCTACCATGCAATAACACACTGCAAAAGAGAAATCTCCTCTGAGAAGACAGATGGAGTGTCTGTAGCCTTTGGCATGCCCCACTTACTGAACTCTTAACCATACAGAACAGAGGAACAGCACTAAAACCTTCTCCAGAGACCCAAATATATTATGAATTACGGGGTGGCACTTCAGAAGGAAGTATGAGATCCTGAAAATCTGTATCTAAAAATGTGGATGTTCTGAGATTTCCTAAAAAATCAGCATTAGCTGTCTTAACAGCACAACCTCCTTGCACCATGCCTCTTATGGTAATCAAAAGATTAGACTGTCACTAAGACAGTATTTTAGTTCTACTTGATGCCTAAATCTTTTTGAGTAAAAAAAATTCTGACAGGTAATAGGAAAAACTAAAATCAGGTGAAGAAGTATACTACTGAATTCAGTATACTGGCCAGTTATAAAACTTGCAACACTCTCAAAGAAGCTTTTCCCCAAGATTGAGAAGACACCTACATAAAACTGCCACTTGAGCAGCATTATATACACTGTGAGTCAACCATTGTCTACGCAACCATTGTTTACTCAAGTACATCTGGGGCTTGATATACATCCAGGTTGATACCTTCCATCTTTTTTGTCAATGTATGCAAGTAGTGTAAAATATATTGTCTGTTAGAATTGTGACAGGAAGAGTATTTTCTATTAAAATCTCCTCTGATCAGAACTCCCATGCAGTCAACAACTGCATCTTCCTGGTACTTCACTGTCAACTTTCTAAATCTCAAATGTCATTGAGATTTACAACATTCCTGCCTGGCTCCCCATCCAGATTTTGAAGAACCAGTCACTCTTACAAACAGGAACTGTCAGCCTGTAAATAAACATAATGGTGGAATTGCTAATAAGCTCTATTTCCACCAAAAGTAATTTTTTTGCTAGATATGAGGCTGATGATATGAATTCCACACGGCTGACCATTTCTTACTACTTACCTGTACAGCTGGAAGTATCCTTCTACGGTAACTTTTTATCACATTAAAAAAGTTATTCTTGAAATCATACACACCTAAAGATTTCCATCTGATCATTGAAGCAATCTTACTATTAAAGTGGGTTGCAATAAATGAACATTTTATATCAGTGTCTCAAACTGCCAGTGTCACAACTACTTCTACATCTTACCAAAAGTATTTCACATTACTACTTACCCAAGGAATGCAAGCAACTGCCCTGCCACCACAACTGTCTGACATATTTTTGACAGTTTTGGTAATAGCAGGTAATTCTAACTTTTGAACATTCTACAGTGGTTGATTTCTGCAAAAGTTTAAATCATAAACTTTTATGAGTTAATAATTTTGTCATAATATACACACACACACAGAGCTAATTAATGCTATTGGAAAAAATTCTGTTAAGAATTGTACACACACACAAATCAATTACGTTTAATGATGTGATCTCAGTAGCTTGCTCCCTTAATTGGAAAATTAACAACTGCATTAACCGCAGTCACAGAATCCTAAGGAAAAATAAAAAAGGGTATCAACAGCAGATAACCCACCAGAATCTGCAGAGCGTATTGATAATTAATGGGTGAAGAGAACATTCATTATGGCAAAAAAGCTAGGAGGGATCTCTGGAGCAGTTTAGGGTAGTTCTGACACCAGAGTTTTTACTTTTTAAGAGGATGACTTGGAACTTTTATTTTCCTTAAAGGAAAGTTGTTTATTTTTCAAGGGAGCTGCTTTATGGAAATTAGATTTCATTCAGTGGTAACCATAGCAGGTAAATTGATAGAAACTATTGTAAAGAAAGAATTAGTAGATATGAACAAGCATAATATTGGGAAAGCGCTAACAAGGCTTTCATAGAGAAAAGCCATATCTCACAAACCTACACAGTTTTTGAAGAGTCTAATTCGATGGATACGGAATATCCAGATTATAGTGATGCCAGCCTTCCCTGAAACTTCTGACAGGATCCCTCATTAAAAAACACCAAACCTTACCAGAGGTAAAAGGAAGCTACTACTGGTTGACAGCTAGCAAAAAAGTAGGAATCATCTCAAACCTGTGCTGCTGAATGATTTCGTAAATTATGTTAAGAAAAGGGGTGATAAAATTTGCTACTGATATAAAATTGTCAGATAAGTAAAAACCTAAGATGTACTGCAGAGGGTTATATGAAAGATCTACACTAGTAACTGACTGAGCAACAAGATGCACAATAAAGAATGGATAAACATATCCAAGGTAAACAAAAAAATAATACTCTTATTTGTACTGCAAAGTCCTCAGTGCACATGCTGGGTATTACTCCATTTATATGTTATTCCGTTCTTGGTTAATTGTTGTTGCCTCATTCCGAAAAGCACATCTATATTTTTTCCCCAGAGTCCATAAACTGTTAGAAATTGTGTAGAAATCTCACATAGCAGAAGGGGAAATAAAAGTGCAAGACTCAATTGATCTCGGAGCATGAAGGTTGTGACAAACAGCCCCCATTTTATCCTCCCTCCCGCACTACAGCAATCTTGCTTCAGCTATTTCCACCTGTTTGTCTGTCTCTCCTTTCTTCTCTCCACCACTCGAGGAAAGCGGGCAGTTTGCATGTTTTCCCACTCCCAGCCTGGAAAAGTGTTGAGGAAATTGATTTTATCCTTTCACCAGTTGAGATTATGGATTGTAAGGGACCTAGTCTCTTATTGTGTGAAAACAGTGTTTTAATACTTCTGACTTGCCATTAATCAATACACTACTAGCAATTTGTTCTTGAAATTAAGCTGTTGCAACTCCCATTGCCGATGTAAAAAGATTTGGAGAGGAGAGAGAGGGCCCTAAAATGCAATGAGAGTCAAAGCAAAAGGAGCCATGCAACCTCCTGAGTACAGAAGTGAAACTGATACTAGCGACATAAAAAGAATCATTAGAGGAACTCTGACAAGATTCGGAAGTGTATGAAAAATATAAAATACAAAACCCCTGAAAATTCCCCAAGTCCTCTTCAGAGCATTTCAGTGAAACGGCACAAAGCACATGCTCCATCACATTTCCACACAGGAGCTGACAGTGCCTGGATGTTTCTGAATCAGCAAGTCTAACATGAAGGTATTTTTTTTTCAAGGGTCAATTTTCCCATTGATGCAAGGAGGATTTACACATGCAAGTCCCATTAACATTAATAGGAGTTACCTACATAAATCCCCCTGCAATGATAGGAGAAAAGACCCCATAGTCTGCAAGGATCTAAGTTCTAATGATTACCTGTCAAATGGCCCTAAGCATCATCATCACCAGAAAAAGCAGACGTAGCAGCTTCATGGCTGAAAATACTTCCAAAGGAACAGTAACTAATTGCAGTCATACAGACAAGGCAATACACCAGCAGAAGGGAAAACGTCACGGAACTGACTGTTTGAGTATTAAGGGTTAATCCAATTAACCAAGTTAAAAAGAAAGTACTCATTAAAAAAGGAATTCAAACATATCAAAGCACTCCTTAGGAAAAAAAAAAAAAAGGAAAGGTGTGAATATTGTATGAGCTCCAAGGTGCTTGAAGGATAATACAGCTACTTGTTTAAAAATTCAATTAACCTTATCTTTCTTTAACTTGATTTATTAATAATCCTACAGATAAATTGCCAGTTTTTAAAAAGTCATGTTATCTTTTGAATACATCCTGTATGACAAGCCTTAAAAACTACTTCAAATAAGCCTAACCCTCACTTTGTATGCTTAAATCATTCAAAGCAAGAACAAAATGCAGTTCAGTGCATGATTTCTGTAAAATACAAAGATCAACAGTCTTATCTACTGCTATCACAAGTGAGCTATTGGGTACTCAAGTACCAGAGGAAAAACATTTTATGTTTCCATTCACCATACCAACGAGACATGAAAACAGTTTTTAAGCAATCAATGTAGTGTAAAGTCACAGTCTACAACTTGTAGATTATTCCGTCTTATCTAAAATCAAATTTGCAATATTTCCAAACCTAGCTTCCCATGGACACGAAGCACTAAGATGCTGCTTTATATAAACTCGCTAACTTATATAAACATACTGTCACACAGGTAAACTTCAATCTTATTACAGATGTCAACATGATGAAAGTAGACAACAGAATTATCAGGAAATCTCAGCTAACAAATGAACCGCTTTTCTTGCGTAATTGAAAGAAAACACAGAAAAATGCACTTGCAAGCAAACCTTTAATTTTCATCAAACGATTTCCTTGTAAACATAGAAGATGAAAAATTCAACTATGATCCCTCTTATTGAAAGACAAACAGGAACTAGGTCCTCCACTTAGTTCTTTTACAGATCTGTAGATGTTAAATACAATTACACTCATGCTTTCCAATACACGTAAAAATTACAGCTTAATGAAGAGGCAGCCTGCTTATTACTATATATAAATAACTGCTCAATCACAAGCATCCAAAGATAACTGTTGTTTAACATTGGAAACATTTCAACCACATATTTTTCTGAGGACTTTGGGATTATACACACAACGGTACCTATCCAATAAAACAAAGAATGTAAACACTAACAAACTGGTTTTTGAAATGCAAATTGGACAATGTGTTATGATGCAAGACAAAGTGAAGTTAACCATATCAGTTATGCTGTAAAAAAATAAATAAATTAACCTTTATGGCATGAAGCCATTTTAAAGGCAGGCACGTGCACTGCGAAACTGTGCAAAAGCCTGGATGTGTCAAGTTCAGGCAGTGCTGAATATTCATTACTCAATGGCATTTTTTTATTTCCGTACAGTATTTAAGCACTGCTAGAACTATATCTAAGTTCACGTAGAAGTTTAAACCCCGACTCATCAAAATTCACTGATCTCTATATTTAGATATACTACTGATCTATTGGGTGTACGTTTTAAGGTAAATCTAAGTAAATGCTAAATATTGTTCATCATCTGAATTTCAAGCATTGTTCAGAAGAAGTGCAAGTTTATCATGGTCATTTACAACAGCTTTCTCATTTTGTAATTTTTCATACAAACTAGGTTTATAAATACTTCAATAAATTTTACTGTATAAATGCTTTACGATTTATCATTACAAAATGCATAATTTACAGCTAATGCACTAATTTTAATCCTATTAACCGGGATCAATACAAACCTTTGGAATTATCAGCTGAACCTTCTCCCCACCACAAAAAAACTCAATTAATGATCATCTAAACTTCTGAGACACCATACTTCAAAAAATTAACTACTGGCTTATTAAAGGCCCAAACACTGCAACAAATCCAGGGAAGCTAACAACACGTATGCTCCATTTATGATTTTAAATTTTGTTGGGAAATCTAGCATTAAGTTTAAATTGTGCTGTTTTCCTGACTACAGTAAATTAAGTCACTAGTGAAAATGTGTGATCTATTAGATCTTATTTAAAAACAATTTGAATGTAAAATAGTTTAATGTGAGGAACATCTACTGGATTGTATTTGTTTCTAAATTGTGGCATCAGTTTCAAAACCATACAAGAAATTTTTCATTATAGACATTAAACATGGCACCTATTACATATTCTAAAGCCACTCTAGAACTGTCAATATTGCTGCCTTTAAGTTCCATTCATAAAACCACTTGGAAGGACAGATTGTGAAGCTCACCTTCAACTGTTTAATTAGCACAGATCCAATGATTTTTAGTAGAACTGTGATACGTTGTATCAGCAGATCATCTTCTGACTGGTAAGCAAACTTGCATATTTTTTTCTTTTGATTAGTTTCGACTTGTTGCCTGTTTAAAAGATGGAGGATTCCTTCCAAGATGTAAAACAAAACCAAATTCTCTCAACAAATCATGAATCCTATTTTAGCATTTTAAATTCAAATGCTTTGTTCTCTGTTTTTTGTTTGGCTACAAACACCCCTGGATCTGGTGAACCTATGACTACTTAGAAATGTCTCAGCTATCAATTAAGCTATTTGATGAAGAAAGATTATTCAAGCTAAGGAAAGTAAGGCAACCGCAAATAATACAGCTATGATTTTTTTAAGCCTCTTTATCTTACCCTTCCTCCCTTACATTTTAGTTTGGGTCAAACTCCTCTTCTACTAAGAGAACAGAGCTAATTCATTCTTCATTATCTTCTTTCTTAACAGCAGTACTACCTCCGCCACTGCTTTCCTCAGTTGAGGGTTCAGGTTTTGTATCTGGTGAATTACTGAATCCAGACTCTTCTGTTGCAATCTCATCTTCATCATAAATAATATCTTCTGGATTTGGTGGTGGTGGGCAAAATTCCTCTGTTGGAAACATTTCTTGGAAAATAGTCTCAGCCTATTCAGGAAAAAAAGCATAAAATAAACTTTACCTAGAAATGTAATACCTTGCAGCAATATTTTACAGATTTTTAAGATTACCCTCTGTTCTTTCAAATCAATAGTGATTTAATACTTTGACAGTATTGTAAACACATGGGAAATCCATTCCTTCTTGCAGTCCTCAAAAAAGAAAAAGCAATCTATCCTTTCACATTGTTCTACTAGGACAGTCACAGCACAGGGTTTTTTAAAAAATGCTGGTCATTCTAGATTGTATTGAGAACAAAGCAGCTGATTTTTTGCAAGCAAAATTATCTTTTCCACTGTAAAAATATCCCTAGCTGCAGTCAAATGCAAAACATGGGAAAGATCTTGCCTCTTTCCAGAGAGAAGAATCCATTTCACATGACAAGCAAAGCCAGGAAATTGTTAATATGTACGATCTACATCATATCTACAGGGGACTCCTCCTTAAATTTAAAAACGACAAAAAAATTTCCATTTCTGTTTCTCTGAACAGCTCAAAGATAGCTCAACTGAGAACTATTCTCATCTAATGGAATTTTATCATTGAAAATATATGCATATTTTTATATGATACATTTATAATTTATTCAAAAACATGTCTAATTTCAATGTATTATGTGCATACACCTACGTGCACAAATTGCGCCTTTCTGAAAAGAACTGTATAAGCCACTGTTATTTAGATAGAAAGACAGTTACTCTTCAGATATAGCTCAAGGATTTAATTTACAATGCCACTTACTCTTCATGCCATCGAGGTTTAGAAATTAAGTACACAAGGAAGGTCAAGTTTTTTGACCACTGCAATGAAAGATGTTAAACAGAAACACGTTCTTGATAACATCAGGGTAGTTGTTATTACAACATACAAAATACAACTACAAAATCTGGGAGAAAAAGAACCAAAATAATATGAACTTAGAATTCTGGAGAACCGGACATTTTATACAAACAAAGGAGGCCAAAAATCCTTTAAAAAACCCACAAGAACGCAAGCAGCTGTGTTAACTAGTGTTAAATAGTTTTACATGTTCTTGTGCAAATAACCTATCTATGAGCTTATCATAAAAAAAAAAGCTAGAGATGCTCAGGGATTTATTTACTGAATCAACACGCACTTCACATTTTCATAAAGGTTTTCTTTTCCAAGTCCTTAAGCTTCTAACACAAATAGAGACAACTGATACAGAACACAGTTATGTTTTGGGTTTCTAAAAAGGCAAAGGAATACTGCCTCCCTATTTTGTCTATTTAGTAAACTATGCCGTAAAGATGACCTGTGATGAGAGCTCCTACATAGGCAAGAATGCATTTAATCTTTATATTCATACTGCTACCAGACACCGCACTGAAAAAGCTGACAGTAGGGTCAGTTAATGCCAACTGCAAAGGCTGATTACATGATGCGGATTCCTGGACAAGAGGGAATTGTTTTCAGATTAATACATCATTGAGCATGTACCAAACAGCTTTCTGTGATAAACTTCACTGCCCACCAGCAGTGGATTTGTATCACCAGCACGTGGATGTAGGACTCCATTATTAACTGCTTAAATGACCCTGTCTACTCTCAGTTGAATTTAATTTTTCATTCTGCTTCCTAAATTTCACTCTTCCATACCCATTTGAAACTGTTTAAAACTATTTAGATTAGTATATGAAAAAATATACAAAAAATTCTATTCTCTACTTCAAAAACATGGGTTTGTAATTCAAAAACCTTGCCTAGTAAGTCTAGGGGGCAAGGGGCTACAAATATCCTACAAAAAGTTTACAAAACTAAGGTTTTGAAGGTAAGAGAAAGACTTTTTATTTCAAATCTGTGCTTGTCCTTGAAACTCCAAAAAATATACTTAAACTATTATTTTCAATAGAATATTGACAAAAAGTGTCCTACTTTGCACTAAATATATGACAAACTAGAGCAGACAAACATTTCCTATGCAGTTCTCAACAATTATTCAGTCTCCAATTAGTCGCGAATATCCGCTCCAAAAATGGTCAAATAATTACGAGGTTGAACGTGGAAAGAAATTCTCAGTATATTATGTAGGACATCATGACATTGATTATAATTGAACAATTTAATGGTATAGAGTGCTTTCAGGTCTACCAATTTTTTAAGTTAACCTTATCCAGCTGAAGTCATGCAGAATAACAAATAATAATTTAGCGGCTCCTTCATTATAACATTTTTGATACTTATTGTAACTAAGTTAGTAAATAGTTACTTCAATATTTAGTAGTTAAGTGTACCAGCTTGCAAGTGTGTACGTTTGAATTAAGCATTAAGACCTAAGCATGTAAAGCACTTGCATCCATACTCTAATTTAATAACTGTTTGCAGCTGAACAAAACTATGGTTTGTTACTGGTTTACTGTATCCCAGCTACGCACCTTGACGGCACGTAGACAAGCTGTATGGGCTTTCATAGCACTTTTACACAGAACACTACCAAACGAACAGTAGTTTGAAATACAACACACTTGAATAACTCTGAAATCCTTCCAGATATAGAAAAAAATGTAAACAGGTTAAAGGACAAATATTGGCATGACAATTTTAGTGCTCCCTCTTACGAACAGTTTTTAATTCCTCTTTCCTCTTATGAAGATGCCTCACAAATCTGAAATACTTCAGGGAAGATACTACTTTAGAACATGATAATTCATGTCAGGTTGTAGCAGTGAAAAAATAGAAAACTGGAAGCCAGATGCTTTACCTGATTGATACATACAGAATTTGAAGGAATCATAAATGGCGCTTTACATTATTTAGCCTATCCTAAGGGCAAGTAAAAGCAGATGTCAAAATTTATTCAATATTATACTAGGACTTTAACACTAAATTAAAATAAAACAAGAATGAAGTCATTTGTATACTGAGCTGTAGCTGGATAATTGTCCGTAAAAGTTGTGGTGTCTTGCCTTCTAAATACTGCATCATCAATACAATCAAACAGCATGACATACAGAAATTAGTAATACTAATGGTAATGAAAACATAAATCATGGGAAGTATCATTAAAACAGTAAACACAGAATTGGACAGAGAAATTAGATTCAATTTTCCAAGCTATCTCCAAGACTAATACACACAGTGGGTTTTTGTTCATTTTTTAAAGTGTACTGATCCATGAGTTTGTAAATATTTAATGTTTGGAGACTTCCATCCTATTGCTAGGAAGATGGAAGTGATCTGGGGGTAGATGGCATACCAACTTACATGTATTTCCCTCCTCCGCTTGTCTAGAAGATACCCGCATGCTAGATGGGAAGGGTTCCGCTTTATCTTCAGCCTATTCTTCACTTTGTTCTCACATACGTTCCTCACTTTTATTTTCCCTTATGACTTTTAATTATAAATGTGTTTGCACTAAAATATTTTTCACTCTAACTAGTGACCATTTGTTTCAAAATTTAAAACAGGTTCCAAAAAGTGTAGTTTCTATCTACTCTTTCTGAGGGGCAGCATTTTAGGCTCTTGTTTCTCCCACGAGATCTGCTTGTTTAACATCTATCTCACTGATGGTCAACAGATTTAACACAAAGGCTAACTACAGCACCTAGAATACTTAAACACAGCTTGATCTATAATACCATTACTCATTGTTAAGAAAAAGAGCTCTTAAGGTAAGACAAAGCTGAATGCTAGAGAAGGTGGCTATCAGAATCAGAAATAGGTTGGGTTTTAAGTGTATTTAAACAGCTTTTCACTTGCACTGTTTTAAATAACAGTTAAAAAAATCATTTAGAAAAGAACTCATTTACAATTTAAAACTGCTACCATAATAATTGTCTTGCATTATTTTTTGTCTTTACAGTTCTTTATCCTCTTGGGAAGCAAATTATTGCCTTGTAAAGCAAAATGAAGGGTACTATTAGCCCTTAATTATACTGTTCTGACCCTACAGTTCAGGCTATGTCAGCCTTTCCACTTTAAAATCTTATTTTTAAGAGGTTTATGACTTACTCATAAAAAGTCCTGCAACTGGTTAGAAGATGGCACGCACATTCTCTGAACACAGCCATTAAAAAACAGCTTTAAAAATTACTAGTGCCAGTTAATCCTACAAAGATGTAGAAGTGTTCTCATATTAGCTCTGAAAGCACCCTGACACCACAGTGACTGCTGTGGTAGATTTGCCCAAGAATTTATACCTTCCCTATCAAGGTGGATCTCTGAATAGAAGAGCAAAGGAGAAGCATTCCTGTAGTCGTCTTTTGTTGAACAAGTCGTAACCTACATAGTCGCATGATCTTGTTGTCTTCTGCTCAATAGTAGTGGGGAAGACACAATGAGAGGTATGATATGAAGTTCTTTATGAATTTCTACGTACCTACCCCCTTGAAGATCTGGTGTCCCTGCATATTCTGCCTATTGCCAACGCAGAAGGTGGCTATTCCACCATCTCTCCATCTACCTAGTTTTGTTTAGGGAGCTTTCACTCTTCACCTCCAATTTCAAAGCACTAGTAGTTTGTCTTAAATTGAGTACTGGCATGGTACGCCTATTACTAGGCAAGTTGCAAGTGGTTCTCAGTTCAGGACTCTAGTTAGCAGGAACTAGATATGTAGACACCCAAATACTGAGAACTAAAAATCAGAACAGAGTGTGATTCGGTGCCAAATACTATCTCAAGGTCACGAATAGAATGACATTCCCCTCAATTCCTTCAGAGACACAATCACACCATAATTTTTTAATACAGTGATACTAAGGCAAAGAGAAGGTAAACTGAGACAGATAGCTTACTGTACCAGATTAGTAATTATGCTGGGGTTTTTTACCCCAACATGTCCTGCAGGTATTAAACTACTTTGATGACCCTTCCAACTTGAACTGTAGATAGGCTTTTCTGATCTTTGATTTGCACTGCTTCTCTACTACTGTACCTCCTCTTTAAACTTACAGGGAAAAGACTATATATTTTGGGGAACTATCATCTATATTTCTGAATTACTTGACAGTTTTTCCTTTCCACGGTATTAGAGCAAGTAAGCATTCTATGAAGATCATAATCTTCAGGTACAGCTGCCTTCCAGGTTCCCTTTACCTGTTTCAGATTAAATATCTGCTACTCCTAATGTTACTATATCAACTGACCTTTTCTCAAGTTTCCTCCATTCTCAATCCCACTGACATTCACTTTGCTCATTAAGTAAGACTTTTTTTGTATGTCTAGCTGTGAAGCTTTATAGCTGTATTAGTACTAATTACCCAGCATAAATCAGAGTAACCCGGAACAAAAGTAGACTGTATTGGACTTCCCTAGGTCTTTAAAATTAAAGTTCTGCAACCAAAAAAACTGATCTGCCCAACCTGTTTGACAGCACAGTCATTTCCTAAAGCAGAGTCTGGTCCAGAACAGACATAAACATTTGAGGGTAAGCCATCATATGAATTTTTGTCAACTCCTGAAGAATCTCTCATGTTGAAGTAGACTGCCCAGAGGACTCTAGGTTTTTCCAGTTCTTCATTTTCAACCTCTGAAAAGAAAAAATAGTGTTTCCAGTAATCAATGTTCACATATAATAAGGGAAATAAGTAATCTAGCATACTAAAAGTCAATTTATTAACATGGAATTAGGGTAACAAAGCAATTTTTTTTTCTTTAAAAAGCCAATTAATTTTACTTTCCATTCTTTTCTGAGGTACTCTTTCATCATACTTTTCCTTTACAGCCATAGGTATGTAAACTCTACTTATTCTATACACACTATGCCACATAAGAACTAATTATCACCTAAAAGCATACTACCAAGAAGCTTGGTCTAAATTTAACGTCTTTCCACTTCATGTTATCTAGTTTACTCTGGATAAACTCCATGAGCATATGACGGTCTGAACAAGTCCTCCACAGGCTGTGCCAACTGGAAGCTACTGCATTCCATATGCAAAGATATTTTTGATGCATACTCCCCCCCCCCATTTAATAGTTTATCTTTGTATGAGAGCTCTTCTCATAACAGACCTTTGCATGCTGTAACATTGAGCGTCTTCAAGCCAATCTAAGGAGACTAGCTTGCTTAAATAAAAGACTAGAGGCTTAAATAAAAGAAATTTTAAAGAAAAATCCACAAAGAATACCTGTCCCCCAAATTAACTGCAGATAAAGAATTACCAAAACCCACAAGTACTCCATTTGAGATGTGTGATACGCAGTATGTAGAATCTCTAAACTGTGGAAATACTGCTAAATGAAAATAAATTATTAATTCATATTTATCTACACTTATTGAGGACTTGTACTGCACTACAATATTCATTATGAATACAAAATGATCATAAACTGCATCTTGCTTGTTCATCATCTGTACCTTCTTGCAGTTACTTTGCACATTCATAGTAACCCCTCTGCACACAGGCAGAAAAACCTCTGGAAAGATGAAGGTGACTTCTTAACAGTGCAGAATGCAATGGAGGAATACACAACATAGATTCTTAGCTTAATAGATACTATTTGTTTGGCATATTTGCTGTCCCCTTTTTGGTATTTTACTTCCTCTAAAATAAATGAAGCTTGTAAAAGACCTTGCGAGATTTACTTCTTTCCAAGGAAGAAACTTCTAGATAACAACGGCATTCAAAACAGTATTTTAAAGCAGTTGAATTAGAAAAAAAGAGATAAATCTATGCTATTCCTTCAGTGTCTTTTTATAACTGTCAAATATTTAAAAAAAAAAAAGGTGCTAACCATACTGAGCAGTTTGAAATATAAATTAAATTCATCAGCCTGTGAAAGTCTGAGCCTTAATACAGGGCAAGATGCTCTTTAATATATTTAAAAGTTCACATTGCTCATAAAAGTTACTTCTTCCTCATTTAGGCAGGAAAATGAATGGAGTCCTCTTCTCCAGGTGACTTTGCCTCTTTGACCTGCCATGGCCCAGTGCTCACTTTATCTGGTGATTCATTTTCAATAACTCCAACAGTATTTGTTCTGACATTTTAATTAAAATACGACCACTACCTCATCCTGATGATAAAAAGGCCTGTGTGTCAGTGAAAACTAGCTTTTCAGTGCCTCAGTGCACCTGAGGACCCCTATGATCACAGAGTTTCTACAGAAGAATTTCAGTCAGGTTCTAAACAATATATCATTTCAAAACTGGATCACTTGAGACATTAAGATTAATGCTAACCCCCCCCCAAATGATTAGACGACACTAAACTGCAAGTTAATCTCTTCTTCACCAATTGAGTCTGAAACACATGGCACTGTCTTGAAAATTTAAGATATATGTTAAATATTAAAAGTTGGAAATTAGTAGGGTTTAAATTAACAAATATCAACATGAAAAGTGTTTGCAGCTCTCCAATCTAATAAAGTTTTCTATTTACAACCCCTAGTTGTATTCTATGTATTTGTTTTGTAAAGGCTCTTGTACTACAAACCTAGTAAAAAATTTGCATCTTTGGGACATAAAAGATGCCTTTCCTGTAAGCAAAAAAAGAAAGAAAATGCATATTATTTAATACTTTACTTCCTATTAAAAGCACTTTGTTGTCTAACAAAAACAGTAAGATATTTGATTTTTCATTAAAAGGTAGAGGAAAAAAAATGCAAAAATGGAAAAGAACACAGAAAAACAAGCTTGTGAAAAGGTGAACTCAACCCTTCATGAAACACTGTTCTTGGTTACAGAGCCCTGAGAGGAAAAAGAAAGACTGGCCACATAATAGACTGCATTTTTTTTTTTCTAACAGGAGCAAATTCTACCTGAATTCATGTTATGCTCCATGAATGGAGCGTAACAGCAAATATTATAAGCAAACCAATTATAAATATTATAAAATACTTCCACATCTTACTACCTTGTGTATACACGAACATAAACTCTTCCACTGGCAGCTGAGTATTGCTTTCTCATAGAAGAACTATGATTTCCTGTGTTTAAGTATGAGCACGCTGTATTTAAAAATGCTTTGCCAGGGTTAGAAGACAGCAACATCTTCTACATGCACACTACCTATTCTATGAGCATCTACCAAAAATATGATTACATTCAAGATCTCAGGATTAAATTAGCTCAAAGTATCTCGGGGACAATTTATTTCTAGGCAACAACTGCTCTGTCAACAGCTACTTTCCTCTGGGACTGTGAAATTGTCCATCTCAAGGTCAAAGTTCATGAAAGTAGCTGGCAAGGCTTCCTTGAATTTAGGGCCAAATAGTTCATTATTGGAAATTACTGGAAATCTATCTTCCTGATAACACTGTAGTGTCTAACAACTTGATGCTTCCTCTGCTTAAAGCAGAATGCAGAGAATTTCACCTAAAAACAGCAAACAAGGAAGCCCTTGAAGAAGACAACAAAAGGATGAGCAACAGTCTTAAAATAAGAGAAGGCGGAAGAAAACTAAGAAGCTTATAGCACTGAACACACCTGGCAGCTGGAGGAGAGAAGCAGATCACTAACTTCTGGGGTTTTGGTAACTTTTGTTCGGGATACCCAAGTGACAGAAATCACTAAAAACAGGATAGTGTAAAAAACACAGATTCACAAATATTTCATTTCACTGCTGCACCTTTGAAAGACATGCTGAGAAGCAAATATGTTTCCATGAAAAAGAAAGTGTGAAAAATTAAAAAGGTCCTAAACACTTATTGCCATGGTCCTTGTATACTGAAGTTAAACCACAACTGAAGAAGACTTGGAACATTAGATCATGAAATACAAAAAACCTGACATCTGTCTAATCAATCTCAGTCTCAAAACAGATTCTTTTACTTTGAGATGCTGATATCTAAATAGCAGCTTACCATATGTTGACTCTGATGACAGATTCAGATATTCAGTAACAGATACTTTAGTTACAAGGGTAAGTTATATTTTTGCAAAATAATCTCTTAATACTTTGTTTGTTTATTTTTACCTTTTTCTGTATTTAGATTGAATAACTTCTGTACAACAGGCTCTAAATCTTCCCTAGCAGTTTTAGTTGATGGACAGGTTAAATGGACTAAATCTGTTAAGAGAGAACACAAACTAATTACAATCACCAATACACAGATATATAAATATCATTTACAATTTTGAAAAGGCACAGCAGGCTTTTAGAAATCACCGCTCTTCATATAAATCACTTCCTTTAACCCAGAGAAGTACTGCATTATGGAAATACAGTGTATATACACCACACAGAAAAATTTTCTTAATACATCTCATAATTATCTCTCTCTTCCATATATGTTGGTAAGATGGAAGTATAATTTAACATCAGCAGTGCAGACAGAGATAAGGTCATTCTATGAAAAGGTGTCTATCGATACCAGGAAAAGCAGCAGCAAGAATCTGGATAACACATTGTATTTGCCATTAATGACCTCTAGAAACCCCAAGAACATTCTTATCAGTGTTGACAGTCCAATAGTTCAACAACATACTGAACCCACAAATATCACTACCTTCATCCACACTCTCCTTTAAGAGCTAAATTGGGACTGAGTAGGAATTTGGAAATCTGGCTACTCACAGTTTAAGTCTGGCTGTACAGGAGTAAGTAGGAGCTATCTTTCTCCACTGAAGTAAAAAGTTTGAGCAAGACTTCCATTTCTGTTACTGTACTAAATAGTAAATGAGAGGAAGCAAATAGATGCATGTTCTAAGTTACAGCTCAAGTGGGCTGGCAGTTAACTATTTCTCTCCAGCCACACAGAGCATGAAGAACACTGGGAACACTGTCATGTTTTGACAAACTAGAGAGAATTTAAACATAAGCACTGCTGAACATCAGAGAACTGTTCTGCGATGTAAGTTATGACACGTGCAATCCCTTGGTACAACATAACAAAAAAGCTCTACAACATTTTATTCATCCACCTTCTTACAGGATGGGAGAAACAAGAGTTTTCTGTTTGTGTAAGGGTGAAATTAGGTCAGGTGGGCCAGTAAGGATTTCTGATAATTTGCAAAACTGAAGTACTTGATTTCAAGAGATGCCCTGTACGCATCAGAAACTAATCACAGAGTACAGCAAACCCATATTGGAAAAAGATGACGTGAAAAGATTTTGGACCACAATGACACATTTGTGGAACTGTATAATTAATCAAAATTCACCTTACAGCATGGGCAAATCAATGTCACTAAATCCAATGTATTTGTGAAAATTCACAGTTTTGCTTCAGTAATGCAGATTTGATATTTAGATTTCTTGCTACTGTACTTGTTTTCACTAAAACAAAGTTGCTAAACAGATTCTTCATGGAACATACTATTCCTTTATCTGTTCTGTTTTGCAAACTAGTGAAGTTGCTGACTCCTTAGAAAAGATAATCACTTGATGCAGCTCTTGACCTCTTCTGTGTTCCTTTGGTCTCTATTCAGATACAGAACCAGCTACTCTGCTGCTTTATCCCACCTGATTTTACATCCATTCATTCACATATTTAAAAGCCTCAACTTAAAGCTTTTTATAAAACCACCTTACTGGACTCATTTGCTACTGAACAGTTGTCTGGAAGCTTCTCAGCAGAGAAGTATCTGTCAGAGAATCATGAAGAATTTTAACATATCTTTGTACAAAATTTAAACAGATTCATTTTTTCTTCATTACTCTACATTTCTGATCAATGTAATAGCAATGTACAGCTATGGCGTTATTTTAAATCCATATGACATTCTTCTCTTTTCACTCTGAAGTCTGGCTACATTTGTGTCATTATTTACAAGTACATCACACGTATCTTGAATGATTTCTTGGCCGCAGTTGTGCCACAGAAAGTTTGACACTGACTCCAGGAGAACCAGAAATTTAACCCTTCATGCTCCTCCTCTTTCAGATTGCAACACACAGAGATTATATTCAAACATTAATATTCATTTTCTATTTAACCAAAACCAAACCTTCTGTCTAAAAGGTATATGTACTAAAAAAAGTAAAAGAAAACAGGTGATGATAATGAAAGCCCCGCTGTAACCCTAACTAAATGTTTACAACCCTAAACAATGTAATACAATCTATTCTTTCCTCAAAAAACCCCAGCTATAAATCACTAAAGTTCACATCATTTACTTTCTATAAAATCTTTTTTATTATCTTTAAGGTTATGGCTATGAGTCACAGTCATCAGTATATATTTTGATTATATTTGATTTACTCAGGTATAACTGCATTAGTTACAGTGGTTGCCAACATTTGTCTTCAAGTAATTCTTCTAGCAAGAAGAACGATGAGTTTAGTTCATGATTTCATCATTACAGTCTCAATTTTTAGGGCAAGTGAAGGAGTTTGGTTCCACTCAACTGGCAATACAGATTATGTGCCTGTCATTTATGCAGTGTGATCAAAGAGTAGATGTATTTGTATACTTATCTTAAATAATTGTTTGAAGGAGAAATCAGTCAGGTTAAAACCCATTTCCAGATAACGATGTAAAAGTTTTTTAAAAAATTATGAAATATGTCCCATAACTAGAACTCAGCTATATCTAAGATACAACTATATTATTTCAATATATGAAGACAAATTTCATTAAGGAATGTAGTACCTTCTCTTCTGAAATGAAAAGAATTTATGGAGAAAAGTAAATAACAGAAACCTTAATTTTTCAGCACCACAGAAATTCTCATGAAACGAATAACTTATATCTACTTGAACATCAATCCTTCTTTAGTTTCACTTCCTGCTATATATATTTTGTGAACCCTTAAATAAAGTAAATCAGCTATTTAAAGGATAAATACTAACAATATGCTTTATAGCACTAAGTTCTTAATTACAGGTTTATCTTTATTATTATTTAAGTAGAAAATATAACTTTGAATGACTTAATCATTTAGTTCGCTCTTCTTTCATATGCAAAGAACTCATTTCAAGCCTAGGCAACAGTAAAATAAATTGGTTATTATTACAGTTACTTATTTTTTGTTAAAAAGTGTTAGGTCAGGTAACATCTAATTCTATTTATCTTCCATAGTGTCCCAAACTGGTAATCTATTTAACAGAATTCAGAAGAAGAATTTGGAAAGAAAAATAAATACCAAATATGAACATTTTGTTGCTCATCTATTTCAAATTCACATAAAATACCAACAACAGAGTCATAAAGCTCTGTACATAGAAAACTGTTCATGGAAATACTGGGATGCCCCTTCTAGAAAGATGATCTCTCAGATATTTTTAGAATTAAAGAATCTAATGCAGTAGACGACAATAACAAAGTTCTTAAAAGAATTTTTATAACTTTACCTCAAATATATAATGATGCACTCCTTCCTTCCAAATCTCATAGTGGGACATAATCCCACCTCCACCAAAACTTTCAGAAGATAAAAAGCCCCCAAATATAGTGTACTTCAGGTACTTTAATTTAATAGTTCAGCTAAGGTAGTCCATTTTCAGAAAAACAAACTAACGACAAACTACCAGTAAGATTAATGTGCTTTAGAATATTTTTTTAATCTACTGAAGGAAAAATTTATTATTGTGTAAGTGAAAATAAGTCTATTAACCTAACTATTAATTGTTCAGTATATGCTCATTAAGAAAAAAGCAGAAATTGCAACAGAAACAAGAACATATGCTCCAAAATATTCTCCTAGAAATAATACTGAAATATACTTGATGCTTGTGCTGAGAACCTATCCTTATGAAAACAAATTTGTAGCATTTTTTACAAGGCCACAGAGTCCTATGGCGTAAGGATTCTCTTAAATTTTAAAGGTAGTCTGAAAGGAAAAGAAATAAATACATGCATCTATGTTAACTAAGATCCCACCTTTCTGCTTACAGGTTTCTTCAGAAATTATTTGAGAAAACACTTTGGGTGGGCTTTGACCCTTTAATTATAGTGGTAAGAGAAATTCTTGACAGAAAATTTTACAAAGAAAACACTTCTAAGTTAAAAAAAAAATCTTAATATTTTGACTTGAAGACTGTACAATCTTAGCTAGTTACAGTGGAGGAGACACAGTCTGCTTGAGCTCTCCACTAACCTGATCTGCCATTCCACTAAATCTTCAGTTGTCTTAAAAATCTTGCGTAACAAACAAAATGTGGAATTCTAATACATTTTTTAATTAAAAAAAAAAAAAAACAAACAAAAAACCAAAAAACAGCAGTCATAACAAAAAGCTCTTTGTTGGTGCTTTAAAAAATTATTTTATAATTACTGTACAGTAAACAGAATGTTGTCCCTGTACTAATAACACTACAGCTATCAAGCTTATTAGCCACATAAGTGGTAAAAGGAACATTTGATGTTTGATCTGCTTGGAAATAAAGAATAATATACTTTATTACTGTGAAAATCACAATAAGATTTTAAATTTAAGATTTATAAGATAAATTTAGATTTAAATTTAAGATTTTAAATTATGACATGTAAATTTAAATCAAATTGAATGCAACAAGAATCTTGTAGTATGATTCCTAAGCCATATGAAACAGCACACAACTGCTATAGAATGAAGACAATGGACTATTTCGCTCATCTGCTGATAACAGTAACCCAGTACACACCGTTTTTTCAGGTAATAGCCTGGTCATTGTGCAGCAGAGGAATGATACACATGTATTTTAAATTTTCAGAGTTGATAGAGTCAAAAGGAAAAATATAGTTAAGATTACATATACCCTGTACTTACAAGTGTCCTTCATGCATGTCATGGTTGAGGAACACAACTCAATGACGCAAACTGCTGGTTTCCCTAGATCCACTGGAGGCACTGTCAAAATAGAAACCTATCAAGCAGAAGGAACAACTTACGTTAAAGCAGAGTAACATGGAGGATGAAGCAACCCACACAATTATGAGTAAAGGTGAAAAATAACTGCAGATATTTACACAATTTTATTTTCTGGTTTATTAGTAACAATTTGTGCAATCAATCCTGAAGAATTTGAGCATTTATGAATTTCTACCAAAGTCAGTAAGGCCACCTTTGTTAGGAATGTCTGCAGCAGCACAACAGAAAGAAAACCTCATATCACAGGCCTTTCCAATAGGATGATGGTTTAGAAACTGTTGGCATGATACTGCAAAACCGTTTTTGAACGCTGGGCAGAGCACTGTTAGGTGAGAATGACTGGAGTACTTTTATGCAGGACTGGTAGTAACAAGACTTAGGAAGAACAGACTTCTCTGTCATATATGTTCTTATTTTGTAGATCCTATTTAACCTGTAAGAACACAGGAAGTGTACAGAAGAAACACTTAAACCAGATTAATATCCTTTAAAATTAAGGTCTGCAAAGATGGATGAAGCAGAAACATTTAAAGGATCCGAAAGTGTACTGTAAGAACTTCAAACAGTAAAAGTGAATGTTAAAAAAAAAAAAAAAAAAAAAAAGAACTTTGAACAAAGTTTAGACAAGATAAATAATTAACAGTTAACAGAATACTAAGGGTAACAGCTTATTAAAAAGCAAGCAAAACGAACTACCTTAAAGACAGCAGCTTAGAAACTCTGTTAATTAATATAGTGCCAACCAAACAGGGAAACCCGTCATTGAACTAAACTAAACTAAAATAAAATTCCTAATAGTTTTATAAAGATCAACGAATTAAACAATTATCAGTAGAGAGAGCTGACTAAAAAGCTGGATTCAAGCAGAAACAAAAGCATGAATTAATTCCTACCAACAGCTAAGTATTAATACATACAATTCATAAAGAGGTAAGTGATACAAAATTGATATATACCTGCTGCTCTGAATCTGTGTTTAGGACAGACTGATCTGTAATAAGCACTGCTCTGGAGATCTGCCTACAATTAAATAAAACAATTATAGCATTTCACAAAAACATAAAAAATAGCAATTTGGATTCATAGTTTTGGCAATACCAATCTAAACATAACACTGTGGGAAGGCTATTTAAACATATAATCCTTATCAATATGATTGGCAGTGGGATATTTTGCCTGTTGCTGAAGTAGGACCACATCTGGAACATGAATGAAGTATTTTCAATGACGAAAATAGATGGTGAATAAATGAGCCAGTGCTATTATATAAAACAGCTTGACTATCCTACTGGTTTTTAAAAAATTATTTTGCTTATTAGATTAAGATTAGTAGCAGCATGTTACAGGACTTTTTATGTACCAAACAACATAAAACGCTCTGGATTAAGGGGAAATCCACTAGAGTGGAGTTCATGCATTGAAGTTTTTAATCCTCCATTGCCTATGATTATTTCTGCACTGCACCTACTACTACATCTTGGCTAATATCTCATCTGCAGTATTTTGAAGACAAAGGCAGTATATGTCCAATGCTTTTGGCAAGAACAACAAAAATCAGAGAAAACAATGACTTCTAATACTTTTCTAAACCTGAACAAATTTAAAGCGAAAACAGCAACAGGCACCTCCACCTTCCAAATGCTTTTCAACAAATATGAAGTCCCTAATGCACTTAGAGCTATTGGACTTTTTTATAAGGAAAAGGGGAATATGATTTAGAGGACAATTTAAGAAAATCTAAACATAGAAAGCTGCCCTCAGGTATATAGAAGAAGAAAAAAACTATGCACAGAACTAAGCTGTACTGCAAATATAAAGCAGGAGACAATGATCTCTTATGTTTAACTTGCAGAGTACTTTATACACTATTACTTAAAGAAATTTAATATGTTTACTGTTTTACTACATACCTGTAACACACATTTGTGCATACGCTCTCTGAAAGATAACTATCTTCCACAATAAAATAGTTAGCGCTTATTCTTTGTCCAAAATGATCCACAATAGCTTTGCATCTGTTAAAAAAAATCAAACCAAAACAAAAAATTTGGATATAAGGTAACAAAATCATGCGGAAGTTTTCGAAATTGAGTTATATAGCACACCGTTTATATCTTTCAAATAAGTTAGCTACACATTTCTTTAACATGTGAACCCCTGAAACAACTCAACTGAAATAGATAACTAAATTCTAGAGTTATACATTCTGCCTGGTGTATACAATTTTTTACATGCAATGCCATTATAGATGATGATATCAGAACATTAATAAATTGGTCACTTTATAAGGAAAACTAAATATAAGCTAATAACCCTGGCATTTGATTGTACATGAAAATGGCATACGTTTCTTACCTCATGACACATGGAAACGTAATACTGTCAATTGTTTTGTAGGTGCTACCCTATTGCAGTGTTATTTTTCCCCAGTCAGCAACCTTTACCAAAGAGAAGTTTATTTTGACAATAACACTGGACAAATTAAATGGCAAATTAACTTAAGAGATGTAAGGAAAAATCCCTGTGAAATGTGTGCATCAGACCGTTCCAACAGAAGTTTTATGAGCTTCTATATTTGTGACTAAATATACCATTTATCTCTAAGTTACACACATAAGGATTAACTAAGTCACATTGCTTTAAGAGCAACACAAATGTTCTTGATAGATCCTGTTTGTCTTTGAATATATACAAATTCTAACACAACCATGTATTCGTTTGCCTCAGGCAATAGTTGAACAAGTAAAAAAACCCCAAACAAACAAAGCCCCAAGACACACCCCCCCCCCCCATCTTTCTGAATGCAAGCAGGTCAAAACAAAATGAGAATAATTAAAAGTTGAGACACTGCTACAAAAATTTTCAAGAGTCAAGTGTAACAACAGACTAACAGTCTTATAAATGGGACAGAAATGCAAACCACAGGAAAGAAGCAATTCAGAGAGCTTAAATGAGAACAGAATACAAATTTCAGATTTTAATGGGGAAAAATATCTACAAAAGAACAAACTTCAGACTTATACATGACCTATATGAAACCAAATCATATATATGAGACAAATAAAAAGGAGGCTGCATACAGACACTAACTAAAAACAACCTCTGCTGCTGATTCCCATATGCCATGATCTGTGTCCTATTTAACTGTACATATTTTCCTCAAATGGAGACATTGCAAACATTTTTACAAACCCCTACATGTTTAAAGAGCACCTATCTTAATGAATGCTTTTCCTATCTAAAGCGCAAGCAAAATATGTGCACTACGATTTCTTTCCTTATAGCTTATTCCTACATCCTAAGGATCTTTAAGACTCAACACTGACTTCTAAAGCAAGATTTTAAGGTTTTCTACAATATCAGAACATTTACTGTACAAATAAATAAAGACAATTAGCTTTACTTAACTTTTGCTTGGTGTATGAAAGTTACCGTATTTTTTTAATTAAATTCTTCTGAATCAGCATCTCAATGTTTCAGTTGATTTAATATACAGGATTCAAACCAGTAAATTCTCTCACGCACATTTACGCACACAAGCGTACTTGAAAACATCAAAAGAAACAAAAGGTTGCCTAACAGAGATGCCTTACAGATTTAAATGTGGTTTATCATAGCGCAACATTATTCCTGTATCAGTAAATATCCGACGTGCAAGTTATACCTTATGAATAAACAGCATTTCTGTAACTTCAAGTTATTCATTAGCTTCTGTGATCAAAATGATCTATAAAACTAGAGAAGATGAAAACCAAACCTAAATAAGTAATAGCGATCAGCTGCCACTAGCTTTAGTAAACCAGTTGCTTCTGCACTCTGAAATGAGACTTGAAAAAGGGTGCACACAACACTTATTTACAAATGTAGGAGCTTAGTGACAATTAAGCACGTTTTTGTAACACTAACTTCTAATGCTGATTTCATAGGAATCTGGATACTACATATATACCTATATTCAAATTCAACAGATAACTTGAAAACCATAATTAAAAGAATAGTCTAATGGTACATGCATTGTTTAACTTTAAACATGCAGTATTCTTCATAGTTTCAATCACATTCTATTCAACATGTGTTTCACTTGCAACTTTAAGAAGTTTTTTCTTAATGTTAACCTAACTGATTTCAGTCTCAAGCACTCATTTGAATACTGCAAATAAACAAGGAAGTCGAGCTGCTACAGTTCATTTCTAATTATAACCTTTCTTATTGTTTATGAAACAATTTCCCCTGCCACCCCCCTAAACATTATAGAAGGGGAAAGGTTGATTAAATGTCATGTTGCATCACTCAAAGCCAGCAAAAGCAACTGCACACTTTCTATTTTCCTGCTAAGTGTTGTTTCCTCTCCTTTGTTCAGGAATAGCTATCAGGTCATATGTTTGATAAGATTTTAAACAGAAAAAGAGATAGTGCTTTTAATTTCAATCTCCACTTTACTTCAAAGGATGATGCTGAGAAAATTTCTTTCAAGTACTGCTTCCAAACATGGAAAACACTTATGCACTGACATTATCAGGTCTCTGTCATCTGATATGTGTTGGAACAATGAATCATACAGAACCCTCCATTGACCTTCTTTCAATGTGTCTAGATAAAAGGATGAAAATTAGAATCCATCTCCTTGCAGTGCCACGAGTTATAAATGTACTTTATAGGGCTCATTATCCAAACTAATGGACTAAGGGCGACATCCTTGAAATGGACTTACCAGCACTGACAAAGCCAGTATGCAATATTTCAAGAAAGATATGTAAATTACTATGTGTTTGCTATATCTTTTTATTACAGATGTATAAATTTCCATTTATCATATCTTTTCCATTTTTGAGACAGAATTATGTAATTGGAAACATATGTAAAGTGTGATCAACATAAAATGCCTACCATTATTATTAATGCAATCCATGTAATTTAAAATACTTTAAATTTTATATGTACCCAAAAAGTGACCTACAATAAACATGGAGAAAATAAACAACAAAAAGAAAAATAATTATCATGCATACATTCAATGTGCTTTTTCCTCAAACTAAGGAATATGATGTGTTTTTTAATTTCTAACAGAGCATCAGAGTTCTATCAAGAATGCAGGATGTTCTGCATACGTATTAAACCAGCAGATCTAACCGGATACAATACGTAAAAAAATGAGATTTCCAAGTGGATTACCAAAACCTTAAAATAGGTATGTCTAAAAGTTTCACACTGTCTTCCCTGGATCTTATTTTCATAAACTATAAAAAGGGCTATAGTAACATGATAAAAGTAATTGTATAGTTGGGGATGAAATCTATTGTTCTCTGTATATACAGTTATGGGTAGTAAAAAAGTGAAAAGGCAATTCAACTAGATATAGAATGGGTTCCTATTTTTCTTGTGCTGGAGAGAATGTTAGCCATGTCTAGAAAGGAGTTGGAATAAACTTTGGTGATATTTAGGGACTTCAAATTAAACTCCTAACTGTCAACAAAAAGTTTGAGAAGAAAAATCAAGGCTGTAGCTACTACATATAAATTTTCTGTACATGTACTAAAGCAAGAATATTAAAAATAGTGAAAAAACAACAGCACTAAGATCCTGATGAAGTCTGGAAGCCTACGGAAGCTGCTTATAAAATAGTAATGAATACTGCACAATTTGACTAAATTTCTACTGTTGTGAGTGTAACCAATTTGTAACCAAGGTGAGCTGCCTCTGAAACTACAGAGGCAGCTGTAGTGACAACGAGATATGAGTTTGTCTATTACCAATTACTATTAATGGCCTGTTGACTCAAAAGCTCAGTAACTCATAAATACCCTCATTAACAATTTGATAGCTGATTTTTATTAGGCAAAACACTGAAGCCCAAAGTCAAGAGGAAATTAGAGCTGGTGCAGGAAGGGAACACTAAGGAAAGAGATATCATGAAGAAAGAAAAAGAAGGGAAAGGAAATAGTGATGATCTTAGCAACAAACTAGATAGCTTGCTAAGTAACACTCTAAGGAAAAGACTTAGCAAGTAAAAGCAGTACTGCATTCAGGTGAGAGAAAAGAAAACCAAGACAAAATAATATAACTGAGTAAAAACATATACCTGGGTCAGAAACTCAGCTTTCTGAGCGACATTTTTGCTATGGTGAAGTGGATGTTTGAAACTTTTTAAATTTTTTAGGAAAAAAAAGAGAACATTATATGATCATTTTCATTGCTGAAAATACTTTTTTAAAAAACATACTTTGACCTAGGCTGCATTATTTTCATCATCTCTGTCTGACACTTCCCTACCCTACTATACTTTTTTTTTTGTTTATTTTTATTTTGATGTAGAAATGCTACTTGGTAAAATAGCTGCTCTGAAACTACAGGAGACCTAAAAAGAGGCAAGAGAAGCAGACAGGCAGCTCCAAGGAAAAGGCAGGTGACTAGACTTAGGAAGCTGGATGTGTCGTGCTGCTTCATATTCAGCATCAGATAATGGCATTATTAAAAACCAATGTTTTTGAAATAATGAAAGTCTGGTAGAAATATTTCAGTGATTCTGCACCTCAAAAATCTATCCTTTAGTTTTAAGTGAAAATAGTATAACTGAACCACTAAAGCAGCCTAAAAAAGACACTTGAAACCTATCTGGAACCCTGAGGAACTTATTAGATCTAAAACATAAAAGCAGGTTAAAGTAAAAGCAGCACTCCACCTTTTTTAGAATACCTATAACCTTAACAAAGAAAACATTAATTTCAAAGGTCTTCAGAATGTGCAACAGAAGCTGGAAACTGGGACAACCAGCACCACTGACCAGTTAAGATCTCCATAGAGCAGTGTTTGGAAGTTGCTAACAACTAGGAGCTTCGTCCCTCTGAAAGAACAAGTTAACTATTTAAACATTATTGGAAAATAAAGCTCCCTACAGTAAAAGTTCAGATATTACTGTTAAAAAAAAACTACAGAGTTTATGAAAGGGGCATAATTGCATTTGCATATGAATCAGGCACTTAAGACAACACCACGCATGATGAAATACTATCACATTTGCATGTCAAAGTCTAAAACTATGCAATGAACTTCAGAACCTTAAGAAGTGGCAGAAAGAAAAAAATCTGGTGTTTATAGAGTTTCAGGAAAAACAGATGCTACTTGACCATGTCATGGCAAATCTAGCTACGAGTACCATGCTCAGAGAATCAAATGTGCAGTGCAACTGGAAAGTAAACACATTACCCCATTAGTGTTTGTAGTTAATGATTTAGCTACTAATTTTCCTAATAAAATGTTACTACATATTTTCTAGGTTAATTTTCAAAGTTTTCTACAGAACGGTTTCAACTTGTCAATTACAGAAACTAAGCTGAAAACAGACTCTTAAGAGAGCCAAAGTCTGCAGTTAGACTAATATCTGATAGAATGTATATAACGGAAACCATGACAACTTAGAGAGGTGTGAAAAATGCCACTATGGAAAAAACTATGGGTTGATTTTTCTTAGCTCAACTTTAAAGCCGCCTACAGGCCCGATATTGTTGTAAAAGAATTTATCCTAGGATAAGAGGGCAGCATAGTTTATGACAACAATCTACCTAAAAACTCATTAAAGTCTTTTCTCTTGGAGTGACATGCATTATCAGCAAAGATTAATCTGATGAGTCTTTAGGTGAGCTCCATTTTTAAAAATGCAATAACAGAGGGCTTTGTTGTCATCTGATGAAAATCAATTAGAGTAGGTAAGGCCACAAGGAAAACTAACATCACTCATCACCAGCCCCCCGGCAGCTGAAATGATTTGTCTTCCAAGCTTGGGTGATCAGGAGCTGTAGTAATATCACAGGGAAATTAATTTAGTTTCTATATTCTAGACCCACTTTCCCTGTTCTGGAGGACCTATACACAAATTACTTTTAATCAAGGTTGATGTGTTATTAATACCAAGGAGGATCTTTGAAGAATCATTTTTTTTTAAATTGACTGAACACATTTTTCATCTGTATTTTGTATATAAACAGAAGGATACTTATATTACCCTTACCGTCCAGATTCTTTGTCCACTACAAGGCACTGCACAGAATGGCGAAGACAATAGATACCACCAAATACAGCACACATCCTAGAAACATATTAGGAAAAAATAAACGTTACTCCTAGCACAACTAATTGTAATCAATGTGAGTGTGTGTCATAAGCAAGGCAAAGTACTGTACACATTGTAGTACATTTTTAATGACACGTCTTAATCTCTGAATCAGACAATCAAAAAAACAATCAAAATAAAACACATCATATAGTTTTTGTAAAGGATATGTTGTTAATTTTTTTTTTGTATTAGCATTTATCTTAATCCCCTAAAGTGTTACATTAGCTTGAACACTCATTCTCTGTGACCATCTTCAGTCATTCAGGATGGAAAAGCACCTATTTACTGAAGATGCATAGAATATCTACTGATATTCTGACCATGCTACGTTGCACATGGTGTAGAATAAAAATATAAGAACACATGATAAGCATACCAACCTCCTACTAGAATTCTAAGTGTGATCAGAAGTTATTTCTCTACTCTTACAAAATGTACTGTGGGAACTTCATTGACTACAAGCAGCTCAAATTTTGAGGGCACTGCAAACTGCCCCAACCGAATGAAGGCTTCTTACAATCTAAAGATGACCTCTTACAAATAGTGATTCCTCTGGGTTCTGCCTATGTTATGATACAGTCACTTAAGATATTCTGTGGGTGGACTGATGACAGAAAAATTTCCTAAATGAAAAAAGGAACCAGCTTCACAGGTCAGTTTTTCAAAAGCTGAAGTATACTAAGCTATCTAGCAGTCTTCCACTTACAAACAAAACCCAATGCCTAAACGAAAGAAAATTATGCTACCCAAACATTAAGCCAATATCACAACTCATCTGTTTCTAAACTCTAAGGAGACTCAGAATTTAAAGAAACGAAATTATGACATTTACATATGAGGGACTCCATGTGAAGTCAGCCCACTGCAAAATTTCATCACTAGCCAGGCTCTTTTATCACCCCCTTGAAGATATCTCTGACTAAAACTCTTCACCAGGTGAATCTGTCCTATGCACACAGTCTGAGACTGCTCTCCCGTAAAGCCGCACAGTAAAAGTACAGCTGGTCTGGTGATAAATATGATCCCAGGTTAATGCCCGCATCCTAACTTCCTGTATCTGCCAAAAGCCAGGCTTAATCTCTGGGGATTACTTTTCTGCTGATTTGATGCGACACGAGGTACATAAATTCACAAAACATGAAAGTTCGGTTTCTGCAAGTGACGCCTAAAATTTTTACTGGACCCACATTAACATTGCAATGACTGTGCTATCACTAGTTTTAACTTTTTTTTAATTCTAGCCCCTGAAAGATTCTAATATAAGCCCACATTCTTCAAAATGCTGTCAAGCAAGTATAAACAACCAATATTCTTTTCACTATGTATTTAAAAAAACTCTTTAAACTTTTTGTGAGAGCACTATAATGCAGAGAAATTCATGATCTTACAGAAACAGGATATATGTTAGAGATTCTCAAGGACAAAGCTTCATGATTAACTGTGAATTAAGATAAACGTCAGTCAGTTTTTTGTTTACAGTGCATTATTTCAGGGGCATTCTTACTATAATAATAACACAAAACGCAGAAGATGAAGTTCTCTAGAACTTGGTGTGACAAAAGATAAATCAGTAAGAACATTTAAAAAAATATTTTTCAAATTATGTTAAAAAAGAAATAATCATTCTCTTTAAAATTTCCAGTCAGCACAGAAATTACTCTGTGGAGAAAGGTAAAGAAAAAAGAGGGGGGAGGCATGTCGGATCCCTTAAAATCCAATTCAGGTTTGGACTGTTTGCAATGTCTGATCCATCTTGGGAATCTTTAATGTACTTATTTATTTATTTATTTATTTTATTCAAGAATCTCCAGTGGTTCAGCTATCATTGACCTCTTCTCATGTATGCTGAAGAGAAAGAATGGACAACTACTTTGCATATTGACATAAACTGCATATCCTTTTCCCAGAGAGAACCCTTCTATCAAGAGACAACTGTCAAATGCTATCAAGTGCCATCTGACAATCCTTCCTTTGTCCTACAAGTTCAATACACTTGTGTTCTTCTTGTGATCCCTATTTTTCAAAAGTAAGTAGCCTCTTACAAGTAAATCTTAAAAGAGTTTGTAGCACATTCAATACAGTGACACACAGTTCCATTTTACCACGCTGGAGAAGGACACTGTAAGTTTTCTGAGTTTCTGTTATTCACCCAACCATTTGATGTTCACCTCACAGATGGAAGGACAGAGCTGAAACTGGTAGGGCATAAAAATTAGAAATTACACCTGCCCTTTCATTAACTGAGTCTGCCTAGGTATTGTATTTGAAGTAAGAATTTGCAATTCTATTTATCTTTTGGTAGAATTTACACTGTAATTTAACAGATTAGTGTGACTACTTTTCTAAGACCAGCCAAAGCAAACCATCAATATGAGAAAGGCAGGCGGGTTTGGTTGAACATCGTTCTCCCAGATTTCTGGGATGATAGCAGGATTTTCCTGGTTTACAAACAGGTTTGGGGGTTTTTTTGTTGTTTTTTGTTTTGTTTTTAAATTAAAGAGCTTTAGGTATCTGTTCATCGATAATGAACTTAAAAAAGAAAACTTTCATTTTTCAAACCTGACTTCCTAAAATGGAATCCATATTGGCATTCAAAAGTCATATTAGACAGTGCAAAGACGGCTAGTACCGCAATACCTTTTAAACCGCATGAATGACGCAGCACGGTAAACGGCTGAAGTGTGTTACCAACTCACATCTCTTCTGGGTTGTACTCCAAAAGACAGCAGTCTAAGGAAATGTCAGCAATATCACTTACTACTGGTTGAATCAGAAGATCCACTTCCCTAGAAATAACTCTTCTACCCATGCAAAAGCAGGGAGAACATACACCATGTTGACTCCCAACCTTGGTTGTCTGGAGATTGTTGAAGATGACACAAAGGTTAAACATCCACTGAAGAATTATTATAGAGCCTTGAGCTACGGGCTTATTATCTGTAATGCTGCAATCAATGGCTTCTTGCCTGACAAAGCATGTTCTAGGATCTTTCAAACCAACTCAGATGAATTTATTTCATATGTTGTATAAAAGAATAGCACTATTAACCTAACTAGAACTAAGATTCCTTTGTTAAAAACTATAAATTATATTTTTCCTTTGACTTCAACCACAGTCAAGGGCTTTTTGATATATGCACTTTATTTTTCTAGCATGCTTTGAAAGAACTTTGCTGCTTGGCTGCGCAAAAATGTGAATTATTTATTTTCAAGAGTAGCCTGCTATCCAGTGGAGGAGGGCATGACCTGTTTTCATCGTAGGCCAGCGGAAAAACTTCTCTTTTTAAATGAAAATGGAAAGGAATTTTGATTGTGTTGTGTTAAACAATTACAAAGAGCCAAAATACCTATTAAAACAGCCTAGCATGAAAAATGACATGATTAGGAACTTGCCAAAATTATTTAAATATAGAAATTGAAATATTAAACTAAATGGCATCCCAATAATTTATGACAAAGTAAAATCATTGCACTAACATTACTTTCATACAATAGGCTATTCAAGATGATTTGACTGTACACTTCAAGTACAAGGCAACTCTTTGATACCATTAACCCTAAATGACAGACATTTAAACTGATATTACTCTAATTAACTGGCGACTGCCTACACCAATAATTCAAGTTTTGCTGAAAGACAGCAACAACACTGTACTCAACTTCAACTTTGCCCTGGTGACATCAAATCATATTACAGCTAAATTAACAGTTGTGAAAATTTTTGGCCTGGTAGCCCTCCATCAGCCTTTAAATGCCATTTCAGTTTCCATCAAGGCAGGAATCAGCAGTTGTAATTTTTAATACAGCTGTGAAACAATAGGACATATTAAAAGCTGAATTTTTGACAGCATATTCACGATGATTTATGAGTTTGTATATAATTTGATTATTCTATTAATTTTACTGATTACTGATTCAGCTAATACAGTGAAGGTCACTTACAAAATAAATCTTCATTACATTTCACAGAAAGTAACTGCCTCCAACTAGTTGTTTTCTTTAATTAAACACTAATGTAACAAGAGAGAAAATAGGCTTCAGGGTTGCTGCATCTGTTGCTACAAGAGGAGTTTACTGCTTTGATGTAATTCTCTCCGATATTAATTGAACAAAAATAGAATGTCTCTCCATCTGACATCTTGATTTTCAACACAGAGATACCATAAACACCCTTAAATTACAGACCTACCCATACTTCATTCTGAAACTACATAAAAGAATTGGAAAACCGTATCACATAGTTTCACTCCAAAAAAAGTAGGTTTTATTTCCAGCATATAGTTTGTCTTCTACTTTCTAAAATGCATGGAGCATCTCGTTAAAAAATTGAATATTTTTCTCCCCAACTGTAGTGTCTTCCATAGCAAAAACTATTTGCTTCCCTCCTTAAAGATGAATATTGCACGTACAGCACAGCAAGCTTTGGAGAAAGATCAAAGAAAAACATGCCAAGTGCTGACTTAATGAATTGTCCTGTTACAATTTATTTTTACACACAGAGCAAGCTGTAACCCGGTTCTTACGTTAAATTCTCTGTTTCCTGAAAGGTCCCTAGAACTTCAGCATTTCTACAATAATGTTGTATGTTCTAAAAACATTGAAAAGTAGAATGCAGACAAATCAAATCAATAAAATGGCTACAGTTAAGAAAAACAGATCGTTAATTTTTACAACACAGAGTTCCCATAAAAACGTTAAATCTCAGTATGTGCACCCACCCAGATGAAGACAAAAAAAATATATAAAAAACAGCACCAAAGAAATAATGAAGATAATAATCAATGTTAACCAGAACTGTCCTGGCATTTGGAGAGCTATTGGAAAGGATAATAGGTGACAATAAATGCTTAAGGAAGTAAAGGAAGAGTCAAATATTTTGACTTTTTCCTGAGGACTATGTTCGGCATTTCTGTAAAATTTAAAAAAGGTCCTGAAAGATTATAGGATCAGCCTGGTTTATAAATCCAATTAGCAAAATGACAGTTTTAAAACTGTCAGAAAGTTCCTGCATAGTTATCAACCAGAAGTTAGTTAACTTCCAAAGAGTATTGGAACCACAATTTTTATGCCTGTACACATATAGCAGGATGATTTCTTTCACCAGATCTTCACTTCTGTCCTAGCATGGTAAAACTGAAGGAAATCCTAGCACTGTGACTGGGAAATGCTATAGAAAGAGTTGCTGTAATGGCAAAGCTCCCAATCAAAACACTGGGTGGGGAAAGAAGAGCAAGGACTTCTGCTCATTTCAGTTTCAGCAAACTCTTTTCATGGAGAAACACAGCAGGCAGGAGTGGTGACAGCTCAGGGAAGAAATGCCACAGCTGAGAGAGGGGCTGGGGAAAAAAAAAAAGTAGCCCAGTCAAATGTTGTTTTATAGCAAATTTCATATTTGATATTTTTTCTAGGGATTTAAAAAACAAATTTCATCTTAAAACGAAGAAATCGCTCCTTTTTATTGTATGGGATTTAGACTGCTATATATAGAAATATACATTCACATACTGTGAAGAGTTCTATTAGGGCATATAGTATTTGTCAGTAATATAGGTAACAAGATAAAAACTGGTGTACTTGATTTTGTTTAGAGCACAAAACTGAAGAATCTGAGTAATATACCTACTTACCACTTACCCTAAAATGCATTAGGCCCTCTGTGCACTTTTTTCCATACTTACAAAACAGATTTGTAAGATAATTTAAGTCTATTTCATCAGAGTCTGGCAAGGATTAGTATTTATTGTTCATGATATCTGAATGGCCAAATCTGCACTGAAGTGCGACTACTTCAAGAGTTTTAACATTTGAGTTCCTATTATGTGATGTGCAAGTTTAGGGGTCTGGCAAGTCAATGCTGCCTTTTATGGGCTCAAGGTTCCAATTCTGTTTTCCGAAACTCAAATGTTAGAAGACATTGCAATAAAAATCTTAGTTCATCATACGTTTTTATGTTCCTAGACTTCCAGTCTTGCTTCACCTAAGTGTAGATTTATTAAGCTGTTTCTAAAACCTGAGAAAGTTCTGTTGACAAAAATAAGACCGTGGATAAGCTCTGTTTTCAGTTATCAAGCTGTCAGTAATTTAAGCAACTGCACTATTGGCAAGCTTATTACTAACACAAGAGCTACGTCACTAATGACTGTTGTAGAAGAGTTGTTTAGAGAGTCTAAGAGTGGTAGAAAAGAAGCTTAGTTGTATCCATTAATAAATTCCTAATATAAATAAATGAGGCACCAGTTTATCTAACAATGCACTTGAAAGTCATTAACACCACAGAAATTTTCCATAATTACATACCCTTGTTAGCTATCCTCTTCTACAAAACTTCCACTATTAAACTAATTTCCCATCTTCCACATTTAGAATACCCACAGAACAAAAATACTCATTTAAGAAATACTGAAGTTGTACAAATATGGTAATTGTAGAAAAAGGTGCTAACATATGTGCATGGTATTTTACAACAATCTGCTTTGGAATAGCAGCTTCTTAGCTTTAAGTCATTTCTGAAGCAAAAGTCTACTTCCATTCACAGTCAGTGCTGCACTTCAGAAGAGTTTGGGTTCAAACACCCTCATATGGGCTACATGAACGTGGCCAGTTCAGCCTCTCCTTGCCTGGAAGGGTTACGCAGGCTGTTCTACTGCACACAGCTGCTGATTCGGCAGATGTGACATTCTCTTTTCTGCTACATCCTTACTTTTTGCAGAAGGAAAATTTGTAGAAGTAATATTTGACAGATTAAACCTGCAGTTTCCAAGAGAGCATACAACCCACCCAACTTCAGTTTCTTGTATGCTCTTACTGCTGCTGAGTAAGAAAAAAAGATGCTAACTTCATGAGAGGTACACAGGAAGGAGATACCCTTGAGAACAATCCTCTGTACAATAGGAAATAAAAGAATCTCTGCAGGAGAAAAAAAGACAGACATTTAGCATACAACAATTTTGAAAGCAAAGTCTTTTGTGTAAGATTTAATCTAATTTCTTGGCTTACGAGAGAACAAAAAAAAAAGTGACATCCTACAACTTGGAACACTTAAGAGGGGAAACAAATATCTGTGCAAGAAGTAGGTCTTCCAATGCTCATGAAAGAAGAAAATCCCAAGTCTGACCATAAACTCTTGATGACTAGATTACTCCATGGTAACAGGTCTCTTGATCAAATAAATAAATTAAAAAAAAAAAATCAGATTTGTGTCAAATTTTAGATTTCCACTCTTGAACAGAACTGCTCTTTCCAGCATAAGTGTTTTGTGGGGTTTTGTTTGTTGTTTTTTAAAAATAAACAGCCTGGGATTTAGACTTCTTAAATAAAGTATTTAGAAAGAATGATACATTTCTTTAAAGTTCACCAAATCAACCTAACAAGTTATTTACAAGAAAATCTCAGGAGGAGTGGAAATGACTAAGACTTTAGCAAACAGTTATAAGTCACAAAGAATTATGAAAATTTATTGGGTAAGAGTCAGCCAGAAAAAGTTCCATGACACTATTAAGGGAAAAGTATTGTCACTTGTTGAGGCAAAAGGAGATATTAATAAGTTCTGTTTCAGAATAAATTTATTGTGCTTCCAGAAACTGCAAAGTAAATCCAAACACCATTGAAAGATGACAACTGATATGATGAAATACGACACTGTCTTCTCAGCAAAAATTCAAAATTTGAGGTAAAGAATTTGAGACTAGGTCTAAAATAAGTAGTTCCAGAGCACAATGTAAAAAGTGCTGTCTCTTAAAATAACAACATTGTTAACCTTAAGTAGTCTGTTCAACAAATTTAGCCACTACACTTGCATCTCGCTTTACAAAATTATCTAAAAACAGACCTCGAAGCGAAGTTGCTAGAAAATTAACTTGCAGTTTGGGCAAAGACCTGAAAGGAACTGCAGGATAAACACCACATTTTAACCATATTGTAGCTGTACTAGTATAGCTGCTTAAGGAAAGGTTATGGAATTCGAAAGAAAAGTGGCTTAATACTGGCTTATTTAATTGAAGAATTATATAAACATTTTTCAAGGCTATTGCAATTAACACTACTTTTTAGTGAATCTAGGTTAAGAATCATTCTCTGGGATGCTAAACTCAAGAAACAGATGATTTACATGAAAGTATGGTGAGGATCCATCAGGCAAGATATTCAGCTATTTAACTAGCAAGTGTCCTAGACACGACGGCTAAAGCATTGTGGAAATTGCAATAAATTGCTACACAGCAGGAGGAAAAAAAAGAAAAAAAGAAAAAAAAGTTCAGTGGTTTCTGTGATGGTGGTTAACTACAAATGCACTCTGAAGACTAATCTCTATGGAAGGCAGAAGTATGAGACCTGCCTGGCTCAAAGTTCTATCGACCTTGTAACAGAAGAAGCTGTTCCTTGCACAAGGTCCTTTAGCTGCAATTATACAACAAGTTCTGCCCTCAAAGAGGAGCTTGGGAGCTCAGGACCGTAAGGCAGAGACACAAAAACTAGAAACCAGTCGCTAAGCATTAGCTCATCTATAAAATCCATTTATGTGCTCTCTGCCTCCAGAAAAGACATAAAAATTCAAGTTATCTTAACCCTCAATGAAATTCAAGGACTATTTTACTAATTCAGTAATGTTTTGGAAGCTACCTTTCTGTCTTCAAGTTTAATGAAAAAGGACTCTGCTAAACTACATTTGCATTACATCCCAGATTTGCTCCAATAATAAAACATTCATGTCATTTCCATAGATGATCTGATAATGCTGTAACATATTTGCATGTCCGAGTCCTAATTCGCAGGAATAATATATAAACCAGAATCTGCACATCCCCACACAAGCAGAGAGTAATTTACTTGTTAAGAGATAATACCAAACAATGTATTAGAAATACGTCTTTCATATTATTTTGTCTTAATAATTAAAGTGAATAATTACTGAAATATCATCTCATTATAGCATTTGCATTTTGTACTTTTAAGTTCCAAAGACGTTTGTAAAATGAAGCAAGAATGATCAAGAATGAGAGTAAGACAGTGTAAGTTATTTTCAGCCTTTTTTAACATGGAATGTTACATTTATTTTTCCTGTGCCACAGGGTATATTCTAATTCCTAGAATACAATTTCTTGACTGAAAACCTTTTCATGCCTAATTAGGGATCTGAAATCTATATACTTTGACAACATTCATACGATTCAGATCATCCCATGTGATATACTCTAATGGTTGAAGCCTTCACAAGGTATAAACTTGTGAAGAACACTGTATTTCTAGTTAGTGCAATAATAAGGAGCAGAAAAGCTCTCGTATTTGTAAATAATTTTTTAAACAAAGAATGGACAAACATCTCACTGAGAAGAAGGATAAAATCTAAAATGGGGAGGTATTTCCAAAGTTTCATACACTTAGAATGCATTTCACAACAGAGGTTATTTCCAAATTAAAAGTCTTTTCCTGTCAAATTCTGAGAAATAATGTGGGCAAGGACACAAAAGCATTCCATAGCTTTATTAACGACAATGCTCACTGATCTGTGAATAACCTGAAAAAAATGAAGATTATTGAGTTACTTTACCAATCTATCCATCCATCACTAGTGAACAGGTCTCAGAATGATGGATTATCTCACTTCCCTGATGTTTATCCCAAGAAAGAGTTTCTCCTTAGAGGGAAAAACAAACAACTGATCCTACAAACACTCATGCTAACTACGCTTGCCCACTTTGCATTCATCTGCCAACAAAGTGAAGAGAAATAGATCAAGTTTGTCTTTAAAAGCCAAACTACATCAAAGATTTTATCATTTCACTGAAATGCAAGTGAAAACAATTAAGAAGAAAGCAGCACTGCAGCTACTCTTAGTATTCAGTATTTTAGTAAAAACCAAGTAATATTGATAAGTTGTCAGCAATTTCAAAATAAATGTTCAAGTCCAAAGAAATGGAATAATCCTAAGTGATAAGAGATATATAAATATGAAAATCATGTATTTTGAAATGTAGGACTGAACTCGTATCTCAGACACAGCCTATGTTTTTTAAATCACCTGTGATTCTTTCACATTTGCATAGAATTGCACACATGCTAAGTCTCAAATCTGTCGTATCTGATTGTCACAAGGAATTAACATTGTTTGAATTTCTCATTAATATGCCAAATCATACAATTAACATAGAGAAAAGTTATGCATATTGCTTACATGTAGAAACATGATACTCATTTATAGATTCGAATGAAAAAGTTGTTACACTAAATTGTTAATATATCGATTCTAAGTGCTTATTACAGTCAGGTTTCCTAAGGTCTAGTCTTGATTTCAGAACACTAAAATCTTCCTGGAGACTGTAACAGGGACATAATTGGAAGCATTAAAGTACCTGAGACTACCTCAGAAGCTTCGACATTTGTAGCAGATAATAGCTCAAATGTAAGGGTAAAAACTGATTCTTCATTTTTGGAATATATACATGAACCTTCCAAATCAATCACACAATCCATCGTATCTCAGCCTGGACTCTTAATCTTCTTGTAAATATAGGGATTGAAAGAGATGAACCATCTTAATCAGATCTTTCCTCCATCACAAAATTACTACTGTCACTGGCACTGACACAAAAATGACTAATTTTGGCTAGACTCTGTAACAACTACTAAAAAAAGGTTACACTGCCCACCAAATACATACACAATGAAAAAGTTCAAAGCCTATTTATAGGAAATGCAAGTCATTAACTGACCACCATAAAAGTCAGTGAATCACTAAGTCCTATGGCAAAGCAGCCGAAGTCATTCTACCACCTCAGCCCTATTACCATGACCCCATCTGTCAACTCTTGGATGACTCTTAAGAAAGAGAAAAAAGACATGATGTGTCACCCCCTAGAACTTTTGTGAGACGACAGACGGCATACAGTCTCCAATTCCCACTAAAACTTTCAATGGGAAAAAACTGCACTACTACTTCTCAAAAAGTCTTGCTTCCATTTGGATATTTGCAAGAGTCCAGAAAAAAGAATCTGAAACCAAACTGAAGAGAAACTATGCACAGTCTCCGCCAAAATTCAGTGGGTTCACAAAGCAAGCACTGAGAAAGATCACAGAAGTGAGGCCACAACCTACAACTGACTTCTCAGCTGTCATTCATTAAACAACACTGGTCATGGGTGAAGAGAATCACAACTGAAAGCTTCCAGAAAGACTTCCTCTCAAAGGAAAACTGAAAATAAGAGGCACATTTCACTGAGGTGAACTGTAAAAGTGAACTATATGAAACAACATTTGTATAAATAGCACTTCCAAACACTCCTCAAAACCATAAAAACTCAAAAAGTTTTTGCTTCTGAAAAACTGGAAGGAAAGAAAGGAGATTCAACTTACAAAAGAGGAATTTTGTACAACATACAAAAGTAAGTATGTCCTCATATTTGGCAACTATTTCATATTTTTAAGTCAAATATGGCTTTTTTTCCCAGTTACAAAGTAAAATTTGGAAACTGACAATTTTAACATTAACCTCCTACATCAGAAAATATTTGGGGTATTTCCTGATTTTTCTAAAAACAGAAAAAAAACCTCAAAATCACGCTAAATATTCTAAATGTTGTACCACTGAGAATTTACAGTAATAATGACCAATTACAGTTTTTATTCAGTGACATTTTTTCAAGAAAATGAAAGCTGTATTACAGATTCGCAACAAACATGTTAACAGCAAACTGCAAAACATATATTGATTTCCCTAGCGGCCTCACATCGAAGTTTTGGCGTCTTACGTTTACCATATCAAATGTAAAGCCTTGCTTTGATTTTCCTCAAGAATGAGATATTACTATGTTTATTTTGACTAAGCATAATACTACTACTACTTCATTAGAAAGTAAGAGACATAACAGTTTCATACCAGGAAGTTTGAACCAAAGGAAGCTGTTACACAGGCCAGTAAAGTTTTGCTGCTTGTCAGCTCGGAATAGCATGAGGCTCCCAACGACCTTCCTTGTACCACGAATCCAATTTATGGAGATAGAAATCTCACATCTGTACCTCGACATATTGGGAGGTACATTACAGTGATATAAAAGTTTAATTTTCTCTCCTAAACCATACCTGTTTAAACCAATAAAGAACTAACACCGCTTTTACTCACTCAAGTGTCGTCAGTAGTTATAAAACGTTGTACTGTTTATGCAGAATTCATTTAGAATGCAAGGATGTGACTTACAAATGTCTTTGACTCATTCACATAAATATGCATGCACGCCATTTATAACAGTAGCCTTGATGAGAACACACAGTGTAACTGGCTGCAAGAAACGCTTAAGAGGTTTACATTAAAACAGAATATAGAACGGTGGTTAGAAATCACAGAACAGGTGACACCTTACTCTGATAACCTGGTGATAAAAACTGTAGGGTATGATGTATAGGTTGTGGCGTTACCACTTTACTATACAGTCTGAACAGTATTCTTCAGATACTGCTCAGTTTTAGCAAGACATAATACCTAAGGCACCACATATAAAAATTGTGATTAATCTCAAAAAAAATTGTGATTGCCTCCTAAATTGTTCACTTAAAAACAAAGACATTTAGACTTTATTTTGTATTAGAATGTTTGTAATACAAACCTTTTAAAAGTATAATTACTTCTTGGTTTGGCAGAGTAATTTGCTTCAACTATTAAAATACTGTCCTTCTTGTACGACTTACAATTTAACAAAAAAACCCTAAAACGCAGCAATCAATGGGCATAAATAGAAAGTTTATGCCCACCTGAAGAATTCCTGTGATCACAGAATGATTTTCTGATAAGAACATTGATAAGACTTCTAGACGCCACTATTGGTAACTCTTGAAATATATTGCTCTTACAGATCAGAAAATTGCATGTGCTGGCTATTAAACAAAATAAAGCCAAAGGGCTTTCAAGAATTCCAGAAAAATTATATTGAGAAGAACCTACAGTGGAAAAAATGTAACTAAAATTCTAATTTCAATTTTAATTATTAAATTTACTTTTTTCCCAGGTATCTGAGGCCAAAGAAGGTCTAATTGCAAAACTTGTGCCACTATAATGGCTCTGATAATCTTTTGATTTATTAATCTGTTGGTCACGTACAGATATCTGGTCCCACATGAAGTCCTATAAAGACAGCAAGACATTCATAAAATCTACAAACACTAGTTCTTTTTCACAAATTGTCTGTCCGAGCACTTAATTACGTAAGACCACATTTTTAAAAATCTCCATAGAAATACGGTTTAGGGTACAGATGAAAGACTATTGACAAAAGATGAAGTTACCAAATAACATTTCTATTCAATGTAGTACACAACAATGCCTAGTGGTCTAATGAACTAATGGAAACATTAGGTAATCTACATGTATACATCATGTAGGACAATTCCACGTGGTCTTCATTAGCTGCTAAGGCCAAATAAGACCTTCCACAATACAGCCAGCTGCTTTATAGATACCTTCCATGAACTATGACAATATTCCAGAATGTTTCTATCAACATATAATAGCATCCGTCCTATATACTGCCAAATAGGCTCAAGCTGCCAACACCATTCTTCTAGCAGTTAAGTACTGTTATAGAGAAGAAAAACAGAATCTACCATACAGACAAGACAGGAAGTTAATGTCCAATAGCGTGCTGTAAACCAGAATTTCTTAATAGTAGCACACATGTAAAAAGTAGAACTTGTCCACCAGCAAAGAACAAAGCAGGTAAGACTTTGCACTGATATTTAAATGCATGATATACAAATGTATCACTCAGACAACAAAATGGTCTCACCATGCAATACTGCTTTTTTTAAATAGAGCTAATGTTTACTTCAGACCTACAGGTTACTACATTAAAAACCCACATAGAGCAGATGGAAAGGCTGCTTGCCAGCAAAATAAAAGATTAAAAAAACCCCTCAGCCTTTTAAAAGCCAGTTGAACTGTTGGAAACAACTGAAAATTAAAACCACCCACCCTCTGCACATGTATTCTTGTTGATGGATGCTTTTGGGGACCATCAACTCCTCTGCTAGAACTACGATCCCTAGCACACCTCAGGAGTCACAATAAAGACTACGTTATCATTGCCCACAGATCAAGTAAAGGGGTTGAAGTGAATGTTGTTTTATCCTGGAATCAATAGGATTTTTTTGTTTTAATTACTTTCTAGGGCTCAAGTAGTGGAGAACATATGGCTGCTGTTTAAGATGTTAGAATGTAAAACTGCAGTCTGTATATGGCTCAGTGTAACAGGGCTTCATGATATCTTTTCTGCTGTTCAAGTCATAGGTGGAAGCTTGTGGTCTATATAGATCTACAAAATGATGCCAAGAGAATAAGGACATGATTTCACATCAGTTGCCCTGTTCGTGTAAGTCTGTGATGTAACACAGGTGAAAGAATTACATAATTTAAAAAATTTAATAATAAACTGGACATGTGACACAATTTTGCTTCTTTCAGAAAAATCCAGTTCATTATTAAATATCTATCTATGAATGGCAGATGCACTCTCAGCATTAATTAGTAATACAAATTGAAAACATGTATCTTCCTGTAACTTCAGGAAGACTGAAACACAAATTTTCTCAACCTACCAAAATGCACAGTCATCCTTTTGCACAGACATTGCTCCACGTATCCCCTGTGAGTTTTAAAAAGGGATAGCTACCTATGACTTAAATTACCTCTTTCCCATTTCCTAGTACTTACTACCATAGGCAGCCACTACAACACCCAGCTACTACAAGCTGCATTTGTAATACAATGAAAATTGTTTCAAAGTATTAGAGCAGCATAATTCCAACTTTTTTTTCCTCTTTTCTCCTTTTTTTTTTTTTGAGGGGGGGTAAGTTCATAGCCAATGAAAATGTAAAGCAAATAAAACCAACATGAAATTGTTAACAGGATGATTCCTATTGAATGGTATCTATTAGCATTAGGTTACCAAGGATTTCTTTTTTTGAAGATAGGTATCAGAAAAGTGAAGCTTACCTGCAGAAGCACTGTGGAATCTCTCCTTGACCATACAGAGGAAACAAAAATGGTGTATTGCCATAGCGGCCAAGGCACTGAAGAAATTTTTTTGTTGCCTGAAGACCTTCAAGAGTGCTGCAATCGGTCTCTGAAACCATTGCAATAGAGTGAAGAATGAAGTGCTGTAAGCTGGGTGTTAACTTCCGTGTTCTTAAGAACTGAGCAAACGTACTGTTCTCGTAGTCTGAGGAAAAAGTAAATTTAGATGAAGGGTATAATATAACATTTGTATTTTCTCATATGCTTTAACTTAAATAAGTACTTTTGTATTTAAATGAACAAAGCAATTGAGTTTTCCAACAAACATATTGCTGAAAATGGATAATCCAAGTCAATGAAAATTAAAAAAATGACTCCTAGAAAGTGAGTTTTCTCAGAAGACAGAAATATCACTCCATTAAAGTATCTCAAAATAACACAAACCCATTGTATGAGTCTCCAACGGTCTAGAAAGCAACCTCTAAATACGGCTTCATCTATTCATTATGTTGGACTTGATCTAAACCCATTTCTCAATCATGCGAGAGAAGTGAGAAACTGTGGACAAAAATCCATTGAGGTGCCTTGGGACGCTGTTTCCTGTAAATTACCCAAAATATTATACCTGAATGACACCCATTCAAGAAGAGTACGGCTGAATTCACACTGATATGGTCAGAGTGTATATTTATGCACAGAGAAGCCATTCACATACTGTCTTAATCCCAGGATGAGAAGGCGCAATATTTATTTCAAATTGATGACTTGCTTGCAACAAACAAGTATGGATGCGACACAAAGACAGGGATGAGGAAGCATATCTCCCCTTTAAATTAATACTACTGCTGACACATTTTGAAATTCAAAGAAACGTAAGTCTTTCAGGAGATATGTAACGCATGTATTGCATGCCACTGATACACCTCTGAAAACCTTTAGTTACCTTAATAACTAAATGTTTTTTTTTTCCCCAGGAGAAGACTCTATTTAAGCAATAGTATACTTTCATATTCTTCAGAAATCTGCTCTTAAGCTTATTTCAGTCATGGATAAATTCATAGATAATTCAGGAACACTTTCATCAATGCTGAGACTAGTATTATCAAGCTATATATTCTGTTCAAAATTCAACCACTGTTTTATTACAAATGTATCTTACTACCCTTTGTACAGCCATGCAGCAAGTCATAAAATGACAGGGTTTTTTTGTTTTATTGTTCTAAAAAAATTCTCAAGTTTTTCCTCACGTCAGACGTCTTACATAACTCCAAATTTTACAGAAAAAAGCTTTAAAAAATTCTTCACTATCATGAACTCTCCCTGTTAAAAATCTGCCTTCCCACGAATGTAATGATCTCACCAAGAGCAATTTTAAATTTCTGAAGTCTTTACATTAGACTAATCAGACTCAAAATATTCCCAATTACTTCCCAGGCTATTTTAAAATGTAGGAATAAAATCTGTTTAACTACCTCTGGAAGTAAAATAAATCTAATGTCATTTAGGTACATGAATCAATGGATTCATTTAAAATTGATGTGGCCTCTCCTTTTTTTACTTAATAAATTTTCTAAATACCACCTATACTCTCACTCTGAGCACCTTCATTTCTTCCATCAGCAGCAAACCTGAAATTACCTGTAATCTATAAACCACTTCAGTCTAATGAGTTTTTCCCCCTTCAGGATTTTCTGGAGTTCATCACAGACTCTCTTTCTCCTCATCTTACCACATCATTTTCGATATTGACCAATTCTCTCTTGCATATGTTTTAGAAGAATTTTCTCTAATGTTTGTACCTAATCTAAGGGTCTCGTTCAAGTAATCAAACCAATACCAGTATCTTAACAATTGTTTCTTTTTAACACTAGATTCTTTCAAAAATACTGCCTAGCCAAGCTACTGTCAAGCTACAAAAGTGCCAATATGCTTCAGTCTGAAATGTACATCAATAGTTTAACTATTTCTCTTTCCTCATTATTTCTTTTTGATAGATTTTCTTTTTTTGCCTTAGTTTACTTTTAGACTCCAAGAACTGAGACCATCACTTCAATCTTTGTACCCTGAGGTGGATAAACCCAAAGCAGAGAGTGGGTTTCCATCACCTTCCTTCTGTTAGCCAATTTTCCTCTTTGACCTGATGCTCATTATTCTTTGCACATTATGGCTCAAATCTATTCAGATTTTCTCTCATCTAAATAAGCCATCAGTTGATAAAAGCACTCTGAACTTGCCCTCTGCAACTAAAAGGCATTAAATCACATTTATTTTCAAAGTTAAGAAATTCCACTTTCTCCATTTCTGATGTTGTGGCAACATATTGTGAAGATTTACATATTATCCAAAAAAAGGGAAAAGAAAAATCAGGTACATCACACCATATTAAAAAATCCCTGGGAAGGTGGAGGAAACACCTAAAAATGATAAAAAACATTTTGCAACTTTGCTGTAATATATAATTTTGCTGTTAAAGAAAAATGTAAATAATAAATGACGTGGGAACTAGAAGAGCAAGTGCTTAAGTAGAAGAATTTAACATTGAAGTGAAAAGGTCACAAAAAGGTCAAAGCATACTTTGAAAATGAATCCATAAAAATAAATTGCGTGAAAACACAGGAGAGCTATCAAAATTGTGCATAACTGAATGAACTCATAAGAAGAGAGTGTACACTGTTCAATGAAACTCTACCTTGGTACTCATCAGGGTGTTGTTCATAGTCCAAACAAAATGTCAAAAATTTCATTAGCATTCTCTTTTCCACCATAGTGAGCTGTCTGCTGTTGAAGACATCTGCTCTAGAACAAGGTACCTGGAAAATATTTTTTAATAATTTCAGATACTTTCCATACTCTGGATAGGAAAAGCATCAAGCAACACTACAGTCTGACTACCTAACAAACATTTTAAATTACTATTTTCTATTATAGTTATTTTCTTATATATTTCTTTCCATTATTTTCTATTATAACTGTAATAAAAGTTACCAATTTTCCACAATAAAAATATTTTAAAATCTTAAGCCTCTTCCCCATTTTATTTCCCTTCCATTTCACTTGCATCTCTGATTGCAGAGTTAATCAAAAGAGTTTGTATTAATTAACTGTGCCAAAGTCTCCTGCTGCCATTATCAGACCAATGACTTCCCTTGTAAGTAGCAGAGAGACAAATCAACTCTACGCTAGGAATTTGAAAACCTAAAACGTGTGAATCCTTAAGAATTAACTGCCAAGTTGATCATGGTCTAAATATTTGACATGAGGCAAAGATTTATGTCAATAATTTACTGGACTGCACATTCTTATTTTAACTTCTTTTTTTTTTTTTAAGATTTAGGTATAACACATACAAACCCCTTTTCATTCCAGAAATGAAATAAAAATCAGAATCTTAATAAAAAATACTAGCTTATTGTTACAAAATTCTCAAGAAACCAATTTCAAATTTCTTGACTTTAAAAGATGAGATTAAACATATGCAATACATCACTTTACAATAATACCTGTTCTACTTTTCCTTCTCGAAAGGCAAGAATTCGTGTCGCATTTTTAAACTCTGCATATCTGCTAACGTTCGACTTAATCAGAAGGTCAATTAACAGCCCGCGGGAGTAAAGCAACTGCAGAGTGAAGAAAAAAAGAAAACGGTGAGTAAAGAGAAAGTGCTTACACCAAAAGAAAACAGTGATACCAACAGTAGTCGTTTGTAAGATGTTTTCTTCAACTATTTACAAGTACACACAGGGAAGTAAAATCTGAATAAAAGAATATCAAGATATAGTATGTGCAAAATATTAAATGAAGTGACCATATAAATGGAGGAGACAAAGCAGTCCACAGGAGAGAAAGGGAGAAGGTGTCAGCCTACTGCTCATTTAGTTTTATTAGTCTGGGAGTCACAGCTTAAGACAATTTTTTGTATTGTCATCTTGGATAATTTCTTTGTATTGTATACTATATATCCCCGAACACCTATTTTACAACCTTCATTTCCAAATATAAGTACAAGACACTGCTTGTGTAAATCATCACTAGTTGTTTCTTAAATTACCTGAAATGATAATGCCACATTCTCTAAATGTAAATTCCTTAAACCCCCACCTAAGGTTTAGTCATATCCTGTTATATTAATTTATAATCTGTCTACCTTTACTCTTTCTATAGGCTACAAATAGATTATGAAATACTGAAGGGACAGAAATGTAACTATTAACAGAAGACGTATGTCTGAATTGAAAAGCACTGGAGATTAGTTTAAACATGCTTCAAGCCTTGTGGCCCTGAGTAGCAGAATTTGCATGATCACACAAGAGTTTTCAAGATAAAGCTTTACTGGAACACTGACGAGGACACTACAAGAAAGTCTGTGTCCCAGTGCCAGAGAGAAGCCAATGTAAATTACTGCTCTTGCCTTGATGACTACTCTTCTGTCAGAATTTCTGGAATTTATTGCATTTAACACCATGTAACACGGTGGCACAGAAAAAGTATAAAAAGGATACAAAATAGTATTATCTGCCTAACCACTGTACACTGACTATTGTTTTCACGATGTCAGTCCACTGATGCATGAAAGAGGTATCTACATTTGCAACACAGACAAAAAAAAATGAAATAACGCATTTTGTAGTGTCTCCACAAAGAATTTAATAAATTATTGAAGAAAGTTTTTTTTTCCCCAGTTTCCAGAGGTTTGAAAAATCTTTTGGTGCAGAATGTGAAAAATTAAGCATTCAACTCTGAAAAAACTTCCCATTGCACAGTACACATATAGTCTAAAGCACAGAGGTTAAGAAAAATTTCCATTTAACTTGAATTTGCAGGGCCATATCCATATCTGTGAAGTACACAAAAGGCAGACTTTAGAGTTAAAACAGTATGACAAATAAGTGAGACTAATAGTTTTTCCTTAAGTAAAACACATGCTAGTAGGAATTCAGCACAATAATAACTAATTTTAGTCAGCTTGTATGTTATGGATTAACTGTAATTATTTTTTCTTTCCAATAAAATTTATTACAATTCAGCGCTTCAGTCGCCAGTGAACCAAGACTAGTATAGAGAGACAACGGGAGTTTCACAGGAAAATCTAAAACCCAGGAAGCACTCCAACAGGAAAATTATTTTGCATTTTAAAAACATCAAAGATCTGCATGTAGATTGATTTTCCTTGTTTAAAAATATGATTTTTTTAATGGTACTATTTAAAAAGAGCAATTTTGCAGATATTACTTAAGTTTACTTTAATGGACATATTTCTCAGCTATGCTTTATGGTCTCTTTGGTTATAAACAAACACTAAAGAGCACTTACAAAATAGCTTGTTTGTTTTAAGGGTACTAATTCTTACTTACTTCTCAAGAGTGTCTTTTTTGCCTCAAAGGTACTGCGTCAGCCCTCTGGAACATTACAGACTTTTAAAAAATTCCAGCTTTTTAAGAAAAGTAAATTTACTTATATAAAAAGAGTCATTCAGTTCCTACCTTGGAAACTAAATCAATATTAAACCTTCTGCCTTCTCTAACAATTTGGGAATACGTAATTTTCTTTGGTTCTTGGGAAGAAATTTCTGAGGGTGTAGCTTCAGTTTTCCCCAATTCCAGAGCGGACTCGCCTAAAGCCGTACTAGGAGAACTTTCATTCTCAGAGGTTATTTCTGTATCATTCCCTTCCGTTGCACTTGCTGGCTCAGTGCCTGTAGCCTTTTCTGGTTCCCAGCTCTCCGCCTCCGGTAAGGCGCTCTCCATCGGTGGGCACTCTTTTTCCGATTCCTGAGCAACCCCCTCAGCACCAGAGGCTCCGAAGACAGGCAGCTTTGGCAATGCACCAGCTTCTTCAACATCTTCAGCTGAATCCTGACTGATTAAAAACACAAAGGGAAGAAAGGGGGGGAAAAGGTCTTTTAAAGAGCGTTAAAAACTTGTTTAAGGTTTTGAGTCAGTGCCAGAATGGAAACCTCAAGCATTTCTATGAAAAGCATTAGAATTTCTCTATCCTCGCCAAATCAGGTGTACCACCCACTAAAGAATTCTGGTTCTTTGACCGCAAAGCTATAATTCAAGAGCAGTAATTTTACTGAGGAGGGAAAAAAAAAAACCCCACCAAAAATTTGGGTTCTTGTTTTACACAGACTCAAAAGATGGAATGAGCTTAACATGAAAAAACTCTCATGGTGAAACACAATACACAGCTACATAAACAAAAGAAATATAATATTTTAAAGAAGAAACAGTTAAGCAATTTGATTAGGTTTTTCCTATGGATTAAAAAACCCCTTTGAAACTGAAATGCAAAAACGCATTAAAGTCATTAAGCTCAGGTATTTTAAAAACCAAACTCACCGAAGAAAACAGAAGTGCTTTATACGACTGAGACTACTTTGCATCTATTATTATAGCAAGTCCATAAGAGAAGCACGCAATTTTGACCTGAAGTTTAAGTAAAACTTTCCAATTACTTTTTCAACTCTGACCATGCATTCTAATTAGTTGTTCAAGTAACAGCCATACAGAACAAAGTTCCCTCATGTAGCAATCTTATTTTTATGCAAGTGTTACAAATTTGTGCATAGTAGATGAAGGCAGCCAGTCAAAAGGAGGGACGTTACCACACAACATTTACTCCGTATAGTCCATTTCCTCTTCACGACACAATTCTTTAAAATTCCTCTTATAAAGCAGACCTCCACTTTTAATCTCATCTACTCTTTTTATATAGAACTTCAATGACATCTACCTTAGAAACTAGTACTTTTGAACTTAGAATTTTAGTTTATACTACCAGCTGAGATGAATCAAATCAATGTCATTGTCAGTGAAAGGAGTTCAGCAATAATTTCACACTATCTTTTTATCTTTATCCCACAAGCCATTAATGCACTGAATAAACAATTTAATCTTGGATGAGAACTAATGAACTATGATTTTAAAGGTGACCTGCAAACGTACAGTACAAAATTTCAATAACTAACAGGATGGTTAAAATTCACTGAACAGTAAGGAATTATTCAGTATACATATAAAAATGCTCCCTCACACATCTGTAGCCTTACAGATGGAAGCAGGGGGCAGGATTTCTGTTAAAAAAGGGAACAAAAAACCCTGTATCCTTTAAAAGTTGCTCCTCACTTATGAACTCGGGGAGCTTACATGGGCTCATGAAAATGAGTTTGGAGTAATTCTCTCAGCTTGTGCACAGCCACCAGGAAGCACTTACTCATGAACGGGGTAAAATATTGCCCTGGGAAATACAGGAACTGCTATAAGGAAGCACTAATGAAAGAAGTCTGTTTCTGTACATTAATTATGTCTTTTTGCTTCATATTGCAAGCATTAAATAACTATAAAATATCAAGGAAAGATAAGCACTTTGTCAAATGTTTTTTAAAAAAGTAATCTCTACTAGTAAATCTCTACTAAACAAATGAAAGTAAATTAAGTTTTGGGGTTCTGTTTGGATTTTTGGGTTTTTTTAGGAATTTGGAACATGATGTTTGTGAAAACTGCAAAAGCTGTTGCCATTAATGCAATAACTAAGAATGAAGCTTTTATTTAACCCACCCTAAAGCTTTTTATAACACAAAAATTCAGAGGAAATTTTTCTTTCTACCTTCTCCCAAGCTCATTGTACAGTTCATTCTCATTTTAAACATACTTGATTATTACTTTTTAAATCAAAATAAAATTTGGATTCACAATACATTGTCTTTTTCCTACATCACTCTGAAAAAGCAGTGTAACAGAAATGTTGTGTTTACATATTTTGAATCTCTATTCAATTCCCATTAATGAATACATAAATCTGCATGATTTGCAGCTCTGCACGTTTTATAATGAAAGCCTAAAAACTGTATATAATCTAAATTCATGACATCCTTCCTATAGGAACAAATATTCCTGAATAATGTAAGAACTGTCTATAAAAATCACTCAAATTGAACTTTTGTACAGACAATTCTTCTCCTAATTCAGAAAAAAATAATACATCTGCAGACAAATTGTTGTGTAAATTTAGAATATTATCTTCCACCATTCATCAATTAATGGTACTAACAAAGGAATATCTTAAAATGAATGTGTCTTATTAATGCCTTGTAACAGCAACCCCTTCAGATAGGTCAAATGAAAAATTGCCAACCAGCTGGTTAATTTATTCAGCACAGGTGTTCACTATTTATTTTTCAGCCATTTGCCTTTTTTCAATACAGCTTGTTGTAGACACAGTATTCTTTTCCTTTGATGGATGCACTTTGTTCTAAGGCCATTCATTTCAGATTTGCACTGTGTATATTATACTGCTACCCAGCTGTTTATTCTTTCAAAATAAATGTTTAATGGTTACTTCATAGGAGTTATAAAAGTTAAGCAAAAACAACAGAATCTAGCCAGAACATGTAAATTGTCAGAAACACAGTAATTGACTCTCTCAGAAAGTTTTAAGTTATTTTGGAAAACTTTTTCTTTGCTAGGTTTATTAATCTTACCATTCTTCCTTGTGGGTTTTGGGGTTTTTTTGGTGATAATCGAGAGACAGCATTGTACTGCCAGGCTAAGTGAAATGCTTAAAAGTAGAATCTTCTATTTTGTCCTGACTCAAGTATAATGCTCATTTCTACAAAGCATGAAATCTTCGTGCTAGAGGACTCATTTTTTAGCCGGCCATCAGTCAATATCATATCTTCTTAGGAAAATCATATGCAAAGTTAAGAGACTATGAAACCTTTAATCTGATTTAATACTGGTTCTGAACAATATATATTATGGCAACAGGATTACAATTACAATATTCAAGTGATATTGCTTTAAAATAAGCATAACATTTTATCTGCAATACAGTCAAGCAGCCATTACTGTGCAATATAGAACTTTGGAATATTCTGAGTCTGTGACCTTCAGATTGTATTAGTATAATTCACACGACTTTTTTTTTTCCCCTACCTATGATGATTACAGAAAGAAATACGTGTTTCTATGAATATCTCTCAGCATTTCATTCAGCTACCTACGATATTATCTAAGGGATTCAAGGTTAAACTTACATAACTATCCCAAAGAACCTTTCAGGAATTCAGACCATGTTCAGTTCAGTGCAAAATCCAAAAGATAGAAATGATAAATAAATACAAAGAAATAGCTCAGTTTTCAATTGAGGCCCATACAATTTCCATTCATTATTACTACGCTTACATATTATTCAATATTACTGCTTCACAAGGTTACTTTTAGATATTCCTTGATTTTCAGTAATATGACATTGTGAAAAGCTTACCTTCCGCATGACTTATATATAACAAAGTATCATACCTCCATTTAAAAATCTAAACAAAAAATGAAATTTGTATTCTTAACTTCTGCTAATGCAGACACACCTCTACAAATACCTAATGAAAGACATTTACCACATGCTCAGTCCTAAGATGGTATACTATTCTTCACATGATTATGCAACAAATACTCACAAAAGTAAATGTGTGTATTTCAAACTAAGCATGTAATTTTTGCATGTTGTATATAAAGTAAGAGCTGAGTTCCCTTACTTCAAAAACAGAAAGAAGGTGACAGCCCAAAAACACTAACTGTTAAGTATATTACCAGGAGCCTTTGACCACGCAATTCCTTCTAAAGCATCACGGGTAAGCACTGTTTAATGAGTAATTCAAATCCACTGAATATAAAAATGACAAAGGGCAAATATTACTTTATCATTTTATCACAAGTATTTTATAGTTACAGTTCTACTGTCCATTTGCGTTCCTATTCTTGTGTACTTATTTCATTTTACATGTACTTATGAGTTTAATTTTTTACTATAAGAATAGCAGCTTTCAGCCAAATTAAGAATGGAAAAATTTAATAGATGGTAGTGCATAACTACCTACCACTAATAATACCTACAAACACAACATTTTTGTTTCCTACTCAGAATTAAACTACCAACTCGCAAAGTTGGCCAACAAATTATATTGCGTCCAAATCAGGTCATCTAAGAAGGATTAGTTAGCTTCAGTGAAGTGCAAATGATTTCAACAAAAGCACAAGGACATTAAAAACATTTTAGAGCTCATGGCTACTTTTTGAGACAACATCCAATACGGTAGCGTGGTGAAATGCTTGAATCACAATATGATTATTTACCTCTGGGCATATAAAATTATTTGTAGATTTCTATATTTATACTTACTCGCCAAAACAGAAATCTTCTACGTGTTGAATAGTTTTATCCTTCTTGCTAAAAGAAATAACTTCTTCATTCTCAAGGATCAGTTTTCTCCAGTCTTCACATTCATCACTGATATCTGTCTTTTGCTTACAAAGAACAATTATAAAATTACATTTTGTACTGTGCTAGCTGCTCTTGAACTATAAGTATCTATAGTCCCAAATAAATTGTTGTAACATCTTATACTAAAAAAAGAAAAAAAAAAAAAATTTAACTGTGTTAATGTTTTTTCTATTCACATTTTTTGAGTTAAAATTGTTAGAGCTGGTTACTTTATTATAGCATGCCAACATTTGCACTACATTACTAGCTCTAGTAATCTGAAAATGCAGTGTTAAATTAAATACAAGTTTTAGTAGAGAGTTGAATATAACTTTGAATACAATCTACTATAAGACAGGTTTGCTACAGCCAGCTTAGTTCCAAATTTTGTGACAAAACTCTTTGAACAGAGACCCTATGAAAAAAGACAGTGATTTGGGTATTGTATTAATCTGGCCACACTAGAATCTCTAAATCATATAACAGAACCCTGAGAATATTAAGTTCTGACACCGAGCAACTCCACTGATTATGCCAGAAGGTAGCACTATGTAATAAACAGGCATGAGACTGAACTGAAAAAGTTCCATCTTCTACGGACCAACAGGCTCATAACGCTTCAGTAAATAATACGAACATCCATTTGCTAATATAGTCCAAGTGCTCAATCTCCTAAATAAATATCCTCTTCAGAAGATTTCTAGTGGACTGTCATGAAATAGATAAACTTTGGTCATTGAAAAATACACTATCAACATTAATCTTTTTGTCCTGGTAACAGGACAATTCAATGGAAGGATCCAATAACTACCTTTCTCACAGTTAAGAAGAGTCAGCTGAAAGCACACAAGAAAAACAAAAAGGGACTGAAACACCAGTGTGTGGAAAATAATCAAACAGGAAATGGAAAAGACCAGATTATCATTTACAGAGGTGCTGGGAAAGGAAACTAAATAGTGTAGTCGCTGCTACACAAATTCAAGAACCCAAAAAGTACGATGGAGCACTAGACTGTTTGGTCTCAGATAATCATACTAATAAACCAGGCATATCAGAATCTCAGAATGCTAGGCCAGATGGTTAAGTCTTAACTGGTAAAGCTGGAAAGCAGAAACCTCTTTGCTCTGTCAAACTACCAAAAAGAGCGAGCATTGTGATAATTTGTCTTGTAACAAATTATGTAAACAACCAAGATTTAACGTTAAAGAACATTTAAAAAGTCATTTGGGAAATTTTTACCTTATTTTCTTTAATCCAGGACAATAATCCTGAAAAACTAAAGCTGGCCCAGTTTCCACCATAGTAATTTCTCCTGCAATAAAAAACAGTGAAACTCGATAGACAGATAAAACATAGCTTTTTCAGGTTTAAAGAAAAAACAACCAAGTTTGAGACATTCAAAGTATTTTCCATGACAGATTTTACAGATGCAGAACATAAAAACTGGCGTATTTCACAACTCCTAATGAGATGCAAAATTTCCATTTTCACTCATTTGTATGCATCTCTGACCAAATAGACTATAGTCCAAATTATTTGGAAGATAAAATGAATAATGCTGAGAAAAGCACATGGGATGCTACGAGTAAAAGGAAAATACAGATAATACTGCTTCTTGGCCAAGACTGACTCTACACCTCTAACTCAAATATGGACATCACTATAGACATCTTTACTTAGTGTGGAGCCAAGCCAACAAGTCTACCAGTTTCAACTGAGTTCTCAGAAAAGCCAGTTCAGGTTTTTTGCATCCATACCACACTCCACGGTTTCAGGTTCTGGCAGGACCTAATAGCTTTGTCACATGAGCACAGCTATACTGCTTCTGATTGAAGCTGATTTGGAAGTTAACATAACTGCACTGCATGCCACTTCTAAACTCACAGTGCTTCATGAGGTGGCTATGCAAAGGAGGGTTAAGTAAACTCTAATTGGGTCCAGAGAGTAGAAAACACATCTCTCTTATTCATTATGTCAAATAAAGGAAAGTTCACTCCATTATTTATCTACTGCTTACAGAACAGATTATGCTTATTATAGACTGTTAAGATGCTCTGGCAAAATTCTTATTAAACTGCATATACTGTAGGTGGAGCCAAAGGAACTGATTTGTACAAAATGATCATTACCTCCCTGAGTACTTTTCAGTTTATATTTACCACCTCGTTTCTTGAAAAATATTAGTTTACTTCTTTTAAATCACAGAAAAGTAATAGTTCTGTTAATCAAAGAAAGTCTCTGCTCTCTCTTTTCTAAATTTTTCTATCAATATTTCTCTAAACATCAGTTGGATGAATTAGCTTTTGTTATCATGCACACCACATCTTAAATATTTAACAACTCTGATAGGAAAAATAATAGCACAATTACATTTAAAAAAATCACTAGTTCTTGCAAAATAAAAAAGTCATTTCAGGATTTAACTCTGTTTTCTGTCACTGTATGCTGGCACTTCAGAAGCATGAAAGATACCAAAAATACCCTCCTGAATCGATATCCAATGTTATTGCATACACTAGAACAAAACAAAAGAAAAAACCATTTAGGGAGGAAGATGGGTTTTGCATTTTACAGGATAATGTGAAGACTGCTAAATCAAATGAACTTAAAATCTTACCATAACCTCCTCCACTTTAAAATTGTAGAGATAAGTGTGATAAAAATGAAAAATTAAATTCAGGTTTGATTCTACTGCTTACGATGGGCTGGTTTTGACAAGGCTTATCTGCACTGACAAAGACTTCATTAAGAGTGTCAGCCCCTTTACAGTACCAGAGGGTGATGCTCTATACCATGTTGCTTACTTAGCATGTGAAGGCAACAGTGAAGAACATAAATAGGACATCTTTTGCAAAGACAACAAAATCCAGCACTCACTGAATAAAGGTGGCTTCAACAACAGAACATGGTGTTCAAGGCCATTAACTGGGAGGACTGGGTCTATACTTTAAGAGAGCGCATGTAGTCTACCCTGCAATTTGGTTACTCTAAGCAGAAGAGCTCCATCTGCAGATCTGTTACCAACCAGAAGCTCCAATCATCTCTAAAAAGGAGTTCATACTTACCTCATTATGTGAATGACATGGGTGAGGCTTAAAAAGTGCTGCTATTTGGCATCATATAGAATACAAAGCAATGAGGATTAAACATATTAAATGCTTGATTCTGTCAGACTTCCATCTGTAAAACAGTAACTGATAGTTGCATGCAATGATAATCTCCAGCTTTGTTTTAGCTGTCAATGGTGCAGGTTAATTTCTTGCTTCTTCTTAAGATTCCACTGAATAAAAAGTTCAGTATCCATATATTATCTGCCACTTCTGGGATTTCCAAAAAACACAGCCATGAAGATTTATTTTTAAGGGAATCTGCTGCTTTAGTTGCAAGTTTCCTTGAATATGGAATACAATCTGGCTGTGAGAGCAAGCAAGGGCATTGATCACAGAAATTGCAGAAAACACCTGCCTAAAATTAGGACTGGGTTTCTTGAATCTATACCAATATAAATTCATGCATATTTAGAATATTTAAAATTAAAACTTGCAGTAAGAGAAGTCTGTTATTTTCACAGAAAGTTACAAAAGCTTACTTGTGAGCTGTCAGACATCTTTGATGGAAACATTCCTCTGTTCATCAGGTGGATTTTCCTTTGAAAGTGCTTTTCTTTTTAACCACCATTGATGCGAATCAATCTTTTCAACAAAGCATTCTATAATGCTGTTCTGAAGCTCAATCAGTTTTGAGACGTTGGTATGGCCTTTCTCAAATGGAAAATGAATCGCAGCTGTCCTTCCTTTCCTCTGGCATCTGAGCACCTTTCCCAAGTTATGCTATACCACCTCAAATATTAATCTTCTCTTGAAGCATCAACTTCCAGACTTTTTCTTCCCAGAATTTTAATTAGTTTACCCTGCATTACATGATGAATCAGGATTGCTTAATTTTTTCATCTGAAAACACTACAGAAAGAAGGTAGACCAGACATGATTACTGATATCACGAGCAAAGTTTTTAGTAAAAATCTTGAAGAGGAATTCTGAAAAGAGCTGACTAATGGTTTTACAATTCGGAGTCCTTTGTAACCAAATATTTTCATTATAATTGCCCTGAAGATGAACCGAGGAATTCCTTAAAGTAATGGTCAAGATCAAAGCCTAATTAAAGCTAAAATATTGTCCCAAAATCTCAAGGACTAAGCTCCTCTCTTCTCTTGTCATATTAGCAAACTACAAAGATGGATATTCTCTCCCTTTTTTAGGGTTATAATTCAATTATCCTCTAAGTAAGAACATGAAACATTTTGAAGGTGTAACAGCAGAGTTAGAAATTAATTATTCTACCAAGTTAGACAGAGCACAGATGTTTTCTTTTTCTACCACACATTATTTCCTAGATGGTACTTGCTCAAAACTTCTCCTGTATTACCTGGATTTTCATATGAGTTAAAATACTGCTGCTTTTAGTTCACATTTTTCAAACTGCGAATCTGTAGTTCAGAGCTAATGGCAGAACTGCTGAAGCCATTTTTGCAAAGTTTTGGAAATGTAGCTCAAGTATAGTTTTACCTCTGCAAAAAGCTTAATCCTCTCTCCTCCTACATTAGTTTGTGACTTTTTTTCTCAGTTACTAACACCATTTTTTCTTCAAATACTTTGAAAGAATTAGCAAATCCCAGCCCAGAACACTGAAATTGCAAATTGTTTCCAACTAATTAACATTCTTGGAATCCGAACCAAGAGAATATCTAACGTCCTTTTGAAGACAGACTGCAATTTGAGAAATTGAACCCTTCTGAAAGCACAAGATATGCAAGTAAAACGTAAGTAAGAACAGAAAAAGTATTTCATGGACTATGCCTGGTAAGAAGACTGCCCTTGTCAATTCCATGTCCTAACAGCCATGGTATAACAGTCAAAGCTGGTGATGTCTGAAGAAAAGCTGCTGATGCCTCATGATTGCTCCCAAGAGCTGCCTGTATGTGTGTGTCCTGCATTTGATCTTTCAGAAAGAAGTCTCGAGCCATCAGAGTAGCTGTCTTTTGCAAAGGAAGTTACTGCCACATCAATTTTAAGGATCTGAACACAAAATGGCTTATGTTTCAAAGCCATAAAGTTTCATGTGCTACCTATTAAGTACACAGTCACGTGTATTAAAAATTCCTATTCTGGCATAGTAATTGTGTTTTGGAGCATGAAAAGTGGACTAAGCTTCCTTGCCTTCCAAGACAAAGGGTTTAACCCAAACAGCTCTTGAGATCCTTCAGCTCAATAAAAGGGTGATGGTGGCAGTCACTTGTACTACATTACATTATATTCTGGGATATAAACATGACCAAAGGTAATTATCATGGACCAGTTGAGATCATGCTTTACTCTAATACCTTTGCTATGAGATCATATCCTAAAACAAAATAAAAATAAAACCAACTTTTTCAAAAAAGGTCAAAAGAGACCAGAATTAAGAATATTTGCCTAGGTCTCCTAACTGAAAGTTAAATAATTCCTCTTTTTTTCTTGCAAGAAAATGACCTGCTTTGAGAAGCAACCTTTTCCCTCTCTGGTTGCTGTACTTATACAGCTACCTCACTTCACAGAAGTTAAAGATCAAAAAGAAGGCTATATGAAGACACAGGTTGTATTACATTATATATTTTACGAGTTCTGAAAAAAGTGAGACAGATTGTCTAGCAAGAAGTGGAACAAACTACAAAAGCAGGTATTTTGGAGGTGGGTACAGGGAGGGTGCCCAGCATGCTTTGGGACGCTCAGATAAAACAGAATTTTGGACACAAGGAACGCTCAAGTACTCTACAGGCAAAGTAAGGTCAAAAAATAGGACAGATAACAGGTGTCGAGAAGCAAGACATGAGAAGTAGACAGAGCAAACTAGGTACAAAAGAGCAGTTAAAATCCTCCATCTTGACACTCCTTTGCCTTTGAGTTAAACTCTACATGGGAAGATAAATAAGTCAACGAGGAAGGATGTAGACAATAAAACTATAGTCTACAAATGCTATATTCTAGATGCTGAAAATAAAATACAAAATGTAGCTAAACATACCTCACCTCTAATTGCCCCATCCTCAGTAACCAAACTAGTACGTTAACTATATAGATATATAATTATAAGAAGCAAATAAGCAAAGGACCAGAAGTAGAAATATAGCAAGCCAACAGGAGAAAGTCCTATGCATATGAACAATTAGTATGGGAAGTATATTCACTTCAAGTAATCACCTTTTAGTCTTGATCTACCTTTCTTCAGCAACTTCAAGTTTAAACTAAGTGCCAATCTCCACATTTTAAATTGCAAATTACTTTTCTAAATCACTTAACAAATATCCTTGAAATTTCACATGTCAACAGCTCATTAATATCTACAGTAAATGTAGCTCTCTGAAAAGAACCACAGATTTTACGTTTATTGAGACAGATAGCTGGCAGAGAGAAATAGAGCTCCTTCAATTACTATTTGGCAGAAGCTAACTTTAGTTTAAAATCCGTCTACAGGAATTTATGGCAACACTGCAGTGAAGTGACTATTTTGAATAAGATTAGCTACTGTTGATGGCGATGCTTGGACAGTGTTTATAAATCAAACTTAGAACTTAGTATTTTATAATAGGCCACTTCAAAACTATCTTCCATAATCACCTATGCAGTATATTATGATAAATGCAAACATGGCTGGAGATTAAAAGTAATAAAATGATGTACACAAGGTAATGAGTGCAAGCAAACTATAAACAAAGACTTTATCCATATACGTTTTCTACACCTTCTGCCTAACTTAACTCAGACCTTTGTAGAGAACAAAAGATTAATCAAAGTAGCACACCTAATACAAACAAGTATTTCAAGTAGCCCCAAATCTTATTTTCTTATACTCTGAAAAAAATTTCAACTCATGATCCTTCAAGAATAGAACAACATATATTGTTAAAAAGTGATATTCCGAATATTAACAGATTTCTTGTTGATGGATTTTCAATTATACTGTTACCTCAGTAAAATGAAATTTGAAAATTCATCTAGAAATGAGTATATTAAACTAGACATATAGTAGATAAAATTAAAATGTTCGAATTCAGATTAATCGCTGGCAAGCTTTCTAAGACTTAACTTTTCCCTTAAAATGCAAATGGCATCAGGGTGGGGGTTTTCTGTTGGTTTTGGTAGGCTTTTTTTTTTCAAGAGTACTAACTTAAACATGAAAAGCAGATGGCTCGAAATGCTTCACTATTTATGGGGAAGGGGTTGTACAGTATAAACATTTCCATTTTTTTGCCAAGATACGGATTCTAGACCATGACTCAGTGGGCACATACACCCATTAAAATGGCAACTATTAATATAAGTGAAGAACACCTTGGTTAAGAACACTGTCCCCTGACCTTAGCCTGCACTAGAGGTGGGAAATAACTCCACAGAAGAAAGGAATCAAATGTGGAAGCCTTCATTTTCATCATAAAAACAAAAGCATGTGTGAATGTAAATGAGCATATTTAAGAGAAAACAGTAATAAATAAAATCTGTATTCTGCAGTTCTAATTGCCTGCTTCTGTGAGTCTTCTGAAAGGCTCTTCATCATAGCTAAAAATAGGCATGGATAAAAGAAATCGAAGTTCCAGTGGCTAAATATTATTACAGACTTTGATAGCCAATGAATATGAAAAACTGAAATAACAGAAGCGGTTCATTTAACAAAATCTAAGTAGTCTACCAGTAATACATGCACTGAGTTTAAAATCCAAACGTAACTTTTTTATTCATTCTATATCTGCTTACTCTAAAATAAAGTTTTTAATATTTTGGTTAGCAATCTATTAGCCAATGTAAGAATTACTGCACCAAAACATTTGAAATTAACATACTCTTATACATTATGCGTGAGGTCTTTATGGTAACTTCAGCAAGATCTGCTTGACCTGCACCTGCGCATTCTTTTTGCGCCACTATGGCAGAACACCCATTGCATTTTCCAGTATTTCACTACTATGTAGTTACATATGTCTTTAAAATTATTACAATCTTTAGAGCTGTCTTTGTTTCAACTGAATTATTAGTTACGTTAAATACGGAGCATCAAGTACGCCTTGCTGTGTACTATCCCATTGTGATGTAAAATACATTAGCCCATTTAAGGACATTTTTCCTTAAAGTTTCTGGGAGTTTTCTATAGGTTCTGAGAGTAGTTGATAGTGCCTGAAGATTCATTAAGATGAGTTCTTAATCCAAATGCTCTCCTCTTAATAAAAAACTACTGACTCTGAAGTTCATTGCCTGTCCTCGCTCCAGTCCAAGACAGGAAGCCAGAGACTTTGTGGGCAGTGTAACAGCAAACTGAGCAATTGCAAATCATATTTCATGCAACCAAGTTAGTGAGCTAGTCTTGCAAATTTTGAAATTGTGTATGATTGCAAATTGGAAATAAATGTATGAAAAATGAGTGGGTCTTTTGAAGGGCTATAGGCAAAAGAGATTACAGAAGTTTAATCTTGAACCGATGATGTTCACAGAAAATCAAAAGCAGAAAGCATATTCTTTTTAAGCTCTTGGTACAAGACACAAGAAAAACTTAAACCACGTACGCAGTCTCTGGGAAAAGTCTCTAAACCTAGGTGCTGGACACACAGGTGCCTATCACAAGAATTTTCATAGAAAGGCAAGAGCTCAAAAATATGGTGTAAAAATAAAACACTATGCCAGCCTTGTAATTTTTGGTGAACAAGTACTAACAATCCAAGCATCTAAGCTCACAGCACTCTTGCTGTTACCACCACTTCAAAACCACCTGTCACACCTGCCTGCCAAAATCCAGCAGGAATCAGCTAGAGAAGATGTAACAGGTCGCCTGAAACTAGTCTCCACATACACTTTTACTGGTTATTAAAAGAGTTATGATTTTACAGTTAAACACATAAGATATTTTTGTTTCTCCTCACTTTGGGTCAAATTTTACCAAATTATCCACTTTGGTTGCATGCACAAATATTTACCGCAGCTGAACGGCAGAAATTTGTTTAACCTTAGAAAATTATTATGCATTTTAGGCTATAACAACATTTAGCAGCAGCAGCGCTGCTTGGGTAGTCCTTGCTTCCTGCTTATGACCCTCTGCCAAAACCATATTAGCCCGGTAAATTGCATAACTGCATGAACAATGGGACTGAAAACGTAGCAAGGGGACAGGAGACAGTTACAGTCAAGATCAGTGGCAGTGGTACCAAAAAAAAAAAAAATTATATTAAAAAAATCTGTATAATCATACCTTGACCTCACATAATGAACTACAGCAGGCACAGTGCAGGTGTCTAGCACAGAAATCTCACAAAATACATTCCATTTGTTATCTTCTAGAAAAACACAGACAGTAAAGCAGCCTCAAAAGCTGCTTAGCAATGATCGATCGTCTCAGAAGAATTATGAGAAAATTAGAGTTTTAAAGTGGGAGATGGGAGAGAAGGGCTATTTTAAAAGCTTGTCGTGGTCAGCTGAGGCTCCAGCATTTGATCTCAAGCTTGCCTCAGAAATCAGAGCTCTAGACTTGAGTCATGCTACTAAATTTTGCTGAACAGGTGTACAAATAAGCTAAGGTTCAAAGATCCTGATTTTTTCTAAAAAAAAGTGTGCATCATAGTGTATAGTTACACAGTTTATAAAAAGAAATTTAACTTTGGCTAATTGGTAAAGAGAAGTAAAATGAAACGTTAATCTCTTAAAAGGATGCAATGAAATATGCTACTCCAAGTGCTTCAGCAAATCCTTCTTTCTATTCCAAAGTGTAACTGAAGTACTTTTTGAATCAACTGATTTCAGTGGTATTCTGCACTCCTCTTACAAACTGATTTAGCATGGGATAGAGAGAAGACAGCAAACAAAGAAAAGTGCTGTGTTCATCTCCTGCCTTATCAGACAGATTTCATTTGTCTTCATTCTGGTAACAATTAAAATGCAAAAATACTGGTATTAACTTCTCTAGGCATTGAGAACAGATACAAATGAGATACTAGTAAAACATTTTGTCATTAAATGATAATAGCTCAGGTAAAAATTCTCACAAAAACAGAATGGGATAAGTACTGCCAGGAATGATAATGAAAGGCACTAAACCTGTAACCATTCCTGTCTGTACAAAAGAAGGAGCCATCAACAGCATCCTTGACCGCATCACTTATGTTCCAAATTACTGAGCTAGCATGCAAAAATTGCCTGTTCTATTGATGGAAATAACACTCCAAAAATAAGATCAAGACAGAAGCGTAAGATTACTTGATGCCATGTGAACACAAAACACAAGTCCTGAAGGGCACGCTGACATAGACACATAATACTTCTAGTGAGTTTAACTCTTTTAAAAAGGAAAATCATTGGCATAACTTACGAATCAACATGAAGAACTCTCTGGCCACTTCTGGCACATGCTGCCGCAATAATAGATTCAGGCAAACCTGAAAGGACACATGCAATTTTTAGAACTTAGTATGCTAAGATATATTTAAAAAATGAAATAAAGTTAGAACTTGGTCAGAAAAAGGGAATTCAAACAAAAGAAAGTTTACAATGTCAGTCACTGAAATCTTTAATACTCTCATGCTACTAAAATAATGAACACTATTTTGTGTTCATTAACATTTTCCTATGACCCTCTTGTATGCAGCACTTTTTTTCTTTTTTTTTTTAATAGTTGCATGGCACATGTCACTTGCAAACACTACTACCTCTGAGTTAAAGCCTGTCACCACTGTCTTCTCTAGACACCTTGCTGTCATGAACAGATTGAGCATTTGCCAGCACAACGATACCCAAATTTTAATGGGATGCTCTGTAACTGTATCCCTCCTGATACAGACAGGTATTATCTGAGGGCATTTTTGTGTATTTTTGTTCACTTCGAAGTGTCTGACATAACATGAAGACTGTGTAACAACCCATTAAAATGGTGTTTTAAAATTAAGAAATTTATGGTAAATGCTGCATGCCCTGGTATATTGTCCAAGGATGCACAGGAAGTGTGAGGGTATAAACCTGTTGGGGTGGCATTAAACAATTGTGTACGGCAGACAGAGTCCTGCATAGTGCTGTCTCCTCCGTATCATCTGTTGGCAAATATCTCTAGCATGAACAGGTCTCAGAACTGTATTTGGACTTTGCTTCCGATTGAACTAATTGGATTGCTCCAAAAGAGTGCCCAGGAGCACACTCAATATTCTGCATGCAGACCGAGACCCGAGTGTAAACAGAAAAGCTAAACTGACAGTGCAGGTGTACTTTCACTTCACATTTAAGAGTAGTGTTAGGGACAGAACGAATCTAAGATGGTTCTCCTTAAAGTGCTATCCCTACCAAAAGCTCCCACGTCATGCAATTATGCTCTGTCAAACCAGCATGTTTCCAGTATATTTAGAAAAGATTATGTAGTTAAAAAAAGGCTAGTGATATTTCTCTACCAGCAATACCTGCTTGGAATGGCACATGATACCACTTGGAGGTTTAACAAACAAACTAGGTTGTTCTCTAACTTCTACTCCCACGCACCAGATTTTTACACGCACAGTTAGATGACTTGGGTTTCTGACTGGATTCAGAGAAGAAGTATAGCTCACTCTATAAAAGGCTGTATGGCACTAGCTTTGCTGAAATCTCTTTTTAAATTATCTATTGACTGTTTAAGCAGGTAATTCAGTAAAAGCAATTAAAATTCTAAGGGACTGGTATTAGGAGACACTTAGGCTATGTATTCAATTAAGGGATGAGATTAAACAAAGTGAAAGGAGTGTTTCACTGATCTGATTTACAGTGCAGCGCCAGAAGCAGCTGTACTAGTACAACTGAAGAGAGACAGAACTGAAAGTGGAAAAAGCAGGTGTGGTAGAGCACAAACTGCTGTGGCTAGCTTGGCGCCAAACATCATCTTCACGAGAACTTCAGGCCTGCAGTTGTCTACTTCTTCAGAGAGAATACTGCCTTCACAAACGAATAAAAGGTCAGCATGTTGCCAATCTGACGATTCATTTAAAACACATAATGCAGTAAGTTCAAGGTTACTGGACAACTATTTTCTACTTGTAAGTTATCAGTTTTCACTTACCTAGACTAAGAAGCTGACTTCAATGGGATATTAAGTACAATTTAGCACTCTCAGAGACGGGAACAAATCCTTTTAAATGGTTGAGCTAGTCTTTATTAATTCTAGAACCTGAAATGCAGTCTAGAAAACACCTAGCAGAACTTAGATACACGAGACCATAGTTTCATAAACTCTTTAAGCCAACAAAGGCAAATACAACCATCAAAATAAAGAGGTTCAACCTCTCTACCCTTATCTTTGGCCGTTCCTGACCTCCTTCCACATGAAGTAGATGGTCGGTTTTTGGCAGACCAGTTCCGTGGTGGTGTTGACAGTCCAAAAGTACAAATGTTTGTATCAACACAAGGAAGGAGGTTGAAGATAGGCATTACAAATTTTCCAGGAAAATAGCTACAACTTCCCTGCAAATTTTCTGGTTTTAAAACTTACTATTTTGAGGGATTAAAAAAAGAAAATCCCTTTCTGAATTGATAAAACTGAAAAAGTTAGAAGAGTTTTGCATTGCTGACCTTCCACAGCAACTGAAGACTTATCATGGAGTTAATGTCTGGGTGTAGAAAGAGGGATGAACAAGTGCATCAGTCTCTGGGACATCCATTTCACAGCCCAGAAAGGCCGTTAGTCTTTAGAGTTGAATTTTTTGAAGTAAGAACTCAAACCACAGACCATTCTGAAGAAAGCAACAAGGCGAAAACATGTAACCACAGCACGCACTTCAGGACTGTCACGAGAACCTGGATGCACACAGCCTTATTATGTGAAAGCAACTCCACATTCAGCTGTCCTCCAAAAGTGTTTATATATACGTTCCATTTCTCTCCATCTATAAGTGATCTGGAACAGAATCTACAACTACTATTTTGTTTGTAGTTCCTGAAAAAGGTTTTCTTTCCCTCATTTGGGCACAGAGAATATTACTCTGGAAATGGAGTTGAGAAAATTGTTTCTCTTTCCTTATTGATAAAAGCCACTGAGAAAGCGGTGTAAAACATCACCAGTGCTGCCTGGCTGACCAGGACTGGAGTTATAGCTACTAGGGCATAACTGATTGCTTTAAGCTTGATCCAATTGATACTGTGTTGGAGGTCTGTTCTTCCATTAACCTTGGATGAAATTGTTCCCTGAATTAGCTTCCTTGCTCTTGAAAGCTGGCATCAATTTTCTTCACCAACCCTTTTCTTCCAAGATACTGTGGCCCCCCGAGTACCCACTGGCAACAGAATGAGAAAATGTAAGAAAGGCAAGGCCCATGCATTTTAGCTTTTGGAGAGGCTCTTAGAACAACCTGATGGAGCAAGACACCATTTATTCTTATGTGACAAAACCTCAGTAAACCAAGGAAATAAGACTGCCTTGGCACCAGTTTCTGAATTCTCTTCTCCAACAGAAATAAACCACATGGAAAATAGGTAGCTTTGTCAAACACAAGTTACTCCTACATGTGATCTGCACTGCATGATGGTTACTTTACAAAAGCCTTTTCCAAGAAAGAAGGCTCTGCTAAACAGACCATTATAATAGAGTTATAGCTAGTCCCTCCCTACCTAAGAAAAAAATAACTAACTTGGAAAAGCCTCCTTAGAGAAATGGTAGAGATTTATTTAACGATAGCACATCAAGCTGAACTATCTCCTACAGGATGTTCACATATTTGTGCAAAATAGGTCCCCTTCAGATTATTCAATAACAGAGGAATATATTCTTTTTGAAAATTGTTCCTATTTGGAAACAATTTCCACTTCTGAACTTTGATTTGTCAAAAACTCTAAGCTGGATTATATTCAAATTTTGAAATGCATTCAGACCCCAGCTACAGGGCAGAGCAGACCCCAAAACTTCTTGCTTACAGTTTGGTTTGAAGATAATGATTTATTACAGAATTCAAGTGATTGCAGGGGAAAGCCTATATCCCTAACATTGATTCTGAAGTTTCACTTGTGCCCAATGAGTAAATAAAGCTGGGTATCTCCAAGCTGTTTTTCTCATGAAGTATTATTCTGACACTTCCTGCCACTCATCCCCCTTGGGGAACAGTCAGCTTCTGTTTTGCCAGCTTAAGGGATGAAGGACTTAGCATCATAACCTGTGTCACTCACGATGTTTAATGTTTTTGAACAGGCAGTTGAGTAATGATTTGGATCTAGTAACTTGGATCAAAGAGCAGCAAGATCTAAATGAGAATCTACATTTCCTTTTAGATTATAAAAAAAAAATTCTAAGATTGTTCTGCTATCAAAATCAATAATCAAATTACTGAATCATCAGAGATATGCCCTCTGGTATAATTAAGAGTAATCAATATTTTCCCACTAAGCTATTAAGCATATTAGCTATTGTGAAACACAGCACATCTCATTTTATTGTATCTGAAATGAAAAGGGCTACTGCAAAAGAACATTTTCTCAAAGAAGGTTCCAAATCCAGGCAATTTTTAGATTTCCAATGGTATTAGCAGGAAATAGAAGTCTGAATAGGAATCGCATGATCCACCCACAATAAAGCAGCAACAGATCCAGACTTCAGTATGTTATACATAAACATCTGGCAGCATAAAAGGAATAAGGAGTCCACACAATTCTTGTATCAATTTAATATGCTGACTCAGAAGTTCTTCGTATTTGAGGCAGAATCAATTCAGAAATAGCAGTGCTTGTTATCAAGAAGTATAAACACTTTCTGTGCTTCCTGGCCCCCTTTAGAATGCTTACACATGAAATATTTGCATTATGTTAAATTGTCCTGCACCTCATTTCTCTTACCAGGAAAAACAAAGATAAAGAGTTTTCTCTCATGAAGGAGGACTAATTAGTACCAGTTGAAATCTGTATCATCATTCCTTAAAGCCATTGCCTTCTTTCTCCACTTACTAACCTCCATTTATCAGATGCAGTATTAGGTAAATTAGCCTCTCTGGCCTTCTCAAGGAAACATTAATTTAAAACTTCAATGAAGTAGGACATTACATCTACAGACAGATATAAAAATAAGTATAGAATCAGGGATTTAACTCATAAGTGATCTCTGGGTCACTAACATGTTCTAATAGGTAGAATTTCATAGGTATTTCTTGACACCTATCCAGAAAGCGATACATTCGCATCACCCGCGACACTGCCGTATTGAAATACAAGTGCAGAGTCAAAGTGAACCAACTTCTAAGTCTTTCTAGTACTGGTCCAGGAAGAGTGCTGACTACATACTTGCCCTTCTGTGTTTGGACTTCTTTCATCCTGTTGGAAAGATACTGAAAAAAAAAGTGGCAAGCAGATTAAATTGTAACAAGCTGGCGCTAATTAGACTAACAAACATGGTGGCATGGCTCACTTCAGCATGTAGAAACTGAAGTTAGTCCTACAAACTTTTCTGTTTCTCTGACTATCTGCATAATGCATTGCAAACCGCTGCAAGAGATTCCAGAACTACATGAGAAACAGTTGCAGCACCAGAATAAAGTACCCCAGCAAGCAGACAGTGTAAACACTAGGTTCATGACAATCTTATGGTGAAGACTACAGTCCACTTTTGATAGCACTAATTTTCACTGCCAGCTGTCTCAGCACTACCTCTATTATAGCCTTCTTGGATACGTAAGAGGCAGATTAATCTCCATAAATCTTACAGATGTGGCTCCTGCAAGCTGACCTTGAAGTCTACATCTGGTTGTTTCCAGCAACCTCTGACCACGATAATGCCCATTACATGAATCTTTGGACCTTCCCTATGAAGCACAATCAGCCATACTTTCATTTTCATGCATAATGTGTTTTACAAGTAAATAAGCAAGAATTAGAGGAATTAGCTACACACTATATACAGTTATCAAGATACCAATTCTACTTTTAATTTCAACGCAGCAAAATTTAAAATTAGAGATAACTGCTAAGCTAGAAAACTCTTCAGCTTTAAAAGCCAACTGATTTGTAAAGCTTTACAAAATAATGAAAAGTTATAATTCACCTCTGCGTAATAAAAAATTACTTTCAGGCTTACACATTGTGTCTCTTCTGATTAGCGGCTATATATAATGCTATAGTGGTGCACTGCCTCTTCAAGTGACTTTAAATGGATACATTCACTGCCCCAAGCAATTCATAAACTAAACAGCTTCAGATGTGTGGAAGCATCTTGGTTCCCGAGTTGTTCACTGTAAACTATTTCCCAGTCATCCAGCTGATAAGCTTTTACTGAATTACACAAGCTCACCTTGAAAAGGTTTAAATGTTTAATTTGCTTCACTGTATCTACTAAGTAAATCACAAGTGGCTTTTTCATAATATAAAATGGTGAAGGGAAATATATTAAAAATGCTGGAACAGAGACAATTTCAAAACAATCTTCTGGAGTCAGACAGTTGACCAACCGCAATAAATTTTGTTTGTATCCAAACTTCTAAGAAGAGAAGAGCAGCTGACTCTGGAGAAGCTCACTACACAGTCTTCATGGTATGTTTTCGGTATACACAGAACTTAAAAGGCATTTTATAATTTAATTGCAAACAAAGTTGAAATACTTATTGTATATAATATTTTGAGTTAAAACTAGCTAATTAAAATTGATTTGACTCAATAAATAAATAGAATAAAACTGGTTTGATTCATTTTATTATATGCTTGTATTGCAGACTAATATCAGAGGGTCAAGGAAGGAGCCACAAGTAAAACGTTTCTTCTCCTACGTTAGTAATTCCATACAGTTATCTGTGTACCATCAGAGGAACATGGTAATGAAAAACACGGAATCTCACAGTTGGTGCAAATAAATGTTATTTAGAAAAGGAACACAAGCAGACACTTATGCTCCAAGGAAAAATTTAACTTGTTACTAAAAATCGCGCTCAATCCAAGCACTGTTCTCTGAAGGGGGCAGCAGGGAGGAATCAGTAAGAGAATGCACTTTCTGAATTTGGCTCCAAGTCATAACAGCCCAGGAAAATGAACATACATGAGATCTAGACAACAGCATGAATACCACACAAGCCTATTTTAGCCTATTAAATATTTATATAAAAATTGTATCACTGGATGAGTCACATTGTGTGGCAAAGTTCTGCTGTATCTAAACATTTCGCTCATGGAATATCTAAGACACTGAATCAAGGTAACAGACTAAAAAACTAGTACCCAATTTGGCAGACCACTTTTTGAACTACAGGTGAAAGCAGATGACTTCAGTGTGAGGAATTCTGTTAACTGGAAAGGAACAGCAGCTTTACTTTTCATTATTAGAGGACTACCTTCCAGTGGAACAGTAATTTTCAAAGAAATATCGAATTTGTGTACTTTTATATCAACAAATATTATATAAATAAGTACATCCGCTTAAATCACATCCATTAAGGAAGGCGACAGGTAAAATCCAGAAGATTGTGTCTTAAAAGAAAAAAATAAAATTGTATTGAATAAAGAGAGTTTGTAACTAGACTTCTCTAGCACATACTCCAGCTATGAGTCTAATCTTTGGTTTACAACCAATAGCAGATAAAGAAAAAGCAAAGCACATATATTAAAAGATCTGTATAGTAAGAGACACGTTAAGTTTTATTTTTACCCAAGTCTTCTAATAGTTTCACTTCCTTTTCTGCCTCCCTGCAGGAAGATAGCTTGCTCTCCTTGCTCCTTATACATTTTTAAACATTTCATAAAAGGAGATTTAAAAAGTAAAAAGTTTCTTCTCCTACATTAGTAATTCCATATAGTTATCTGTGTACCAACAGAGGCTCTTACAAAATGCTTTGGTCAGCTCTAGAGCAACATCAGTGCACCAGTGACTTACAAAGACATGAGTTCTTGCAGAAGGATTGAATTACCAGCTTTATGACCATTCTCCAAACAGTGGAATGACATCTTCTACTGGGGATAGACAAACGTGTCCTCTTGATTACTCCTGATTCAGACTAGAATTTCCAAGTACCTTGCTAAGACTTCTTCTAAAGGAGTTTTTCACCTTGATATGCAGATGACCTACTCTATATTTTTCACAGCAGGATCACAGGAGTACTACAGTCTCTTATTTTGTAAGATCATCAATATAATCTGGAAAACCTGAAGAACACTAACAGGCTGAGAAGGACAACAAAAGAGTCACAAAATAATGAGGTTTTTTACAAGAGCAGTGAGGGACATTTCACAGTGTCTGGGAAAGAATCTTATGTGAGATATCAGTGGGAGTCCAAGCCTCCATGAAGGCTGTCAGGGCACCTCTGCTACACAAAAAAATTCAGAATAGAAGGCATGCCAGAAAACAACCCCTCAATTTTAGTCAGGTTAAAAAAAAACTCATTAAGATAAAGGTATGTTTATGCTTGGAGGATACTAAAAAAAGTAAAATAAAAGGGAGGGTGAGGAGAAAACTGTGAGTCAGTGTTCATTTTGTTTGACATTTACATGGACAGGTAATGACTTACAAATGATAATAATAATAATATGGGTCTATTTCCTTCTTCCAGACATCAACATTACAAGTCAGTGCCACTGTATTTGTCCACAATGACCACTGACATCAAAAAATATCCATCTTCAGCTGGTTCTCCATCTAGCTTTTGTTGTAATAGCTGCTGATGTAAACTGAAGACTGTGTACTTATAAGATAATGTAACCAAAATACGAGCCCAGAAGACGTATTTTAGACATATCCTAAAAATACCCTGCAACAATAAAAACATTAGGAATTATTCATTTTTTTTAAATCAATCTTCAATGTTAACTTCATAATTCACATCTATAATATGTAGGTTAGTTTTTCATGGTATGTTTTAAAAATTGTATTAGTATCTGGAAGTGATTTTTCCTAACACTATACTTACATAAGATAAACATAAAGTACTTGCACCACTCCCAGCATATCGAACGATAAATAATAGATTCTCCTGACAGGACTTTGATGACCTGGCAAAGCCCGAGTGCTTTCAGCCAAAATCATATGAAACCATAAATCACTCTTTATTTTATAGAATATTTCAAAATGGATTCCTGCTTTCTACCTTGAAAGTCATTTCATGTGTTATTTATAACCACTGAAAACCAGAATGGAAAGAAAATTGCATAGAACTAGAAAATTTACTGTGACTGCTTTTGTAAAGAATAACTCCTTTTTAGAAAAAAATTAGAATTACTGGCAAACAAACTTGTGAATACAACCACCTTTTAAAGAGCCATATCCTTTATTTTACAACTTCACCAGCAGTTAATACAGGCCTTCTGGGGTATCAGAGACAAGTTTAAGAAGTTAAGACTGAATACAATCCAATCAACTGAAGACATTCAAAGATAAGCATGACCCTGCATCCTCATCCACACCACTGATAAATATGCACAGCCATGTTGCAAATCTTTGCACTTACAGTGGTTTCTGCCATAAATTCAACATTACTGAATGTTTTGCCTATGACTTTTCCTATTTGACAACTGCCCCAAAACAAAAGCTCTGCCATCAACTCCTAGCTGCAGTGTCACTCTCAAACAGATGCCTGTTTTCTGAGATAAATATTTATCAAAGAACTCATAATGTTCCCTCTTGCTATAAACGTACTACCATTTTAATGCCTGCACTAACTTAAAAGTTGACCCCACAAAAGCTTACCAATAATGAACTCATTTAAATGAACATGACTAATGCCCACATTGAATTCCTTAAGCAAGTACTTACATCAGCACTCCAAACCTAGATCCTACAGGCTTTTGGACAAACAAAAATCACTGAATATCAGTTTCCAAAGAACAGACCTTCCAAAATACCAGAACTGCTTCAAGGATTGATGATATTGCCTAATATCTGCTTTGGCAGGGAATCATCCCATAAATCCACTCCTGTTTGGTTAGTGGGTAACTTGACCATAGTACTACATTCAAAAAGCAGGAAAGTAAGGATATGAGAGGCCTGGGGGGGAAGGAAAGAGTGACTTCAATGCTGCAACAAAAAAGGGGATAGAACAAAAGAACAATATCATAACAGCTTTAATTCTCATATTGTGTTGCCATTGAAAACGTCAAGATATGCCCACCAATTTTATGTCATACGATAATCTAGTTTTCTTTAGAACTATGGCTATAAATTCCATGACAGTAGTGAAACTTTTGCTGCTGAACCCACCAGGACTAGTATTTTTGTACTACACATTCATCTTGCTCTAAACTTGCCCGCGTGTCCTGGTTTCGGCTGGGATAAAATTAATTTTCTTCCTAGTAGCTGGTATAGTGCTGTGTTTTGGATTTTAGTATGAGAATAATGTCGATAATACAGAGATGTTTTAGTTGTTGCTAAGTAGTGCTTATACTAAATCAAGGACTTTTCAGCTTCCCATGCTCTGCCAGGTGCACAAGGAGCTGCGAGGGGACACAGCTGGGACAGCTGACCCCAACTGGCCAAAGAGCTATCCCACACCACATGGTGTCATGCTCAGCATGTAAAGCTGGGGAAAAGGAAGGGGGGGACATTTGGAGTGATGGCGTTTGTCTTCCCAAGTAACCGTTACGCGTGATGGAGCCCTGCTTTCCTGGAGATGGCTGAACACCGGCCTGCTGTTGGGAAGGAGTGAATGAATTCCTTGTTTTGCTTTGCTGGCGTGCGTGGCTTTTGCTTTACCAGTTAAACTGTCTTTATCTCAACAACAAGTTTTTTCTCTTTTACTCTTCCAATTCTCTCCCCCAACCATTCAGGGGGGAGTGAGCGAGCGGCTGGGGGGTGGCTAGTTGCTGGCTGGGGTTAAACCATGACACTGTACAAGAAAATGTTTAATCTGGGTTAAGGAAAAGTAGTTTCTTCAATAAGCTAATTTACTTTTCCCATAGAAATATTGATGAAGTTGATTACTTGAACCTAAGCATTAAATGGAGAACTGATGACTAAAATTTAGTGTGAGGTTCCATTTTCATTAAGCTTACTACAGGGAAACAGTTAAATGAGCCTGAAATAAAAACAAATTCAAATCTAATGTTACCACTCAATCTAATTACTAAAATTAACAGATGCGCAAATTATAAAACCAGAAAAAGGCCACACATGCAGAAAAGAATGCAATTACTACTATGCAGTTTAAAAGATCATTAACACAAACATTCTAGTTATTACGACAATTAAATATCCATAGGTATACTCATAGCATTAGAAAACAGAGAGTTAAAGAGAAGGCTAAGATATTCCCTCAGGTGCCATTTCCCAGAAGAGAAGACAGATGAAAGTTTTACTTTGAATAATCTTCCATACTGAGTAATTTAATACAGATTAAAAAAAGTCAGTCAACAGTGTTAGTCACCATTTACCTATGTTCTTAGTAAAAAGGAATGCAAAGAAAAGACAAAATAATTCCTCAAATGCAGAATTCTGAAAATTTTGAAATTAGTCATAGCAGTACTCTCTACAGGTGGGCAAAAACGCATCCTTTAATACAAGTCCACACTACCACCCCCAAATACAGCAGTATTTGAGAGGAATAATTTAGCTCAAAGAACTTCCTTTCCCCCAACATCAAAGCTCTAATATTACAAGCTCATTCCAAAGCAGGCAAGATCATATTTGATGGCGGTCGCATGACCAACTCTCACTGGCACAGACAGCTCAGCCAAAAGTGCCTTTGCTGGTGAACTGCCAGTTTCAGGTGAATTCGTCTAACAGCATGCCTAGGCGTGCAGAATCTTTTCCAACTGTGACATCTTACCACCAACCACCACTCCCCTGCCGTGAGCAGCCTGGTATTTAACACACGCATCCAGCAAGCACATCATATCATGGGCCATGAAAGACAGCACACTAGAGTAGGCTGCCACTGCCGGAGCAATTCCCTTGGCCTGCCCTCTGTGCCTGTGAGACCCCTCAGCACAAGGTTGCCAGAGCAAGCTGGATTACATTCTATCTTTAACAAAAATTACAAAACCTCCAGAAGAAAATTTTGGCAGCACGTTTTTACTCTTCCATTGGAATCATGAAAAGATGAAGTCTTATTATCGAAGTTATAGTCAGCTCTTTTAAAGAGGCAACACCTTCACTAGGTTCCTTAGTAGCTAGAATAGCTACTCCTCCTATTACTATTTTCACTCTCTAGTTTTCTTAGTAGCTAGAATAGCTAAATAGCCTAACATTAATTTTATAAACCTCTGAGTTTCCTTTAATTTTCTATATCACTGCATCATTTACATAAATACTGTTTTTCTCATGGGAGTAAAGAATGAATTATCCTCAAAAATCACAAAAGTTACGCAATGTTTAATATTTCACCCTTTTAGTTTGGTACTTTAGCCTTTCATTGTTTACCATTCTTCTGATACACTCAAAATATTCACAAATCTGAACACATATGAAAACGTCAGATTCATTATTAGGGCTTCCACTCCATACAACAAGGTTAAGAACACAGAAGGGATGTGTTCTTAATTTGCTCAAGAACCTTAATTTTGCATTTTTAGTAGAGTTATGGTCAACAATGGGGAAAACATGTTTTTATAACCTCTCACAGACTCCAGAACTAAATCAGAAATCCTTTGAGCAATTATACATACACTGTAAGGGGATTACTTTTTTCTGGTAAACATTGAAAACAGTGATTACATCAAGAAACTCACTCATTCTACTCCAAATTGCTAGAAAAGTAGTCTTAAATCTGAAGGACACAGTTTGACAGATGAACAAACTCCAAAAACATAGTTCCTGATTTCACATGGAAAACAGTAACATTTAGAAGTGTCTTCCCTTTTGTGCTCCAATCAACATCCTGAGCTGACCATGGCAGCTCTTTGTAAATGCAAAGAAAATCTCAGTGTAAATTTGGGACCTACAAACAGTAACATATTTTGAACAGTTTAAGCTCAATGCTGAATTTAAGGTGGGGGGCTTATCGAGACCAGTTTGAGCCAGGTCACTGTCACTGGGTTCTACAAAACAGAAGTCTATTTCAATACTTCAAGATTATTATGATACACAAGCAGCAAGAATCTTATTTCTGAAGGAATATTTTAGCAATTGGCTTGTAGTTACAGTGTTGTGGTATGTTTCAGTGAGACAGTCAAGATCTCCCTCATTATTCACCTGAACAGGAAACAGGATGAACTTGTGCAGAGTTAAGTCTCAGATATGTGCAATCATTCAACCTTACTTTTGTTCATATATTGAAAAATACACTTTAATGAGGAGGACTAAGAAAAAAAAGTTTTGAGTTATTGTAAGCAGGCGTAAAGATTAGAAAAAACTTAAGAGATAAAAGTTCTTGTATTATAGGATACAATTAAAAAAAAAAAAAGATATTATCAGCATATACCATACATACTGCAACAGCGTGGAGTTTAGTTTAGCTCTTCAGAACTATTTTCAGTGCATAAAAGTAAACTCGACCAGCAGGAAGGTATTTCAGGAAAAAGGGCTGCCAAGGGCGGCAGAGTCAGACAAGGCTTTGAGAGGTACCAAAGGAGCACTTGCTCTTAGCTGTGCAGGGGCAGGAGGGGTACCTGACCAGCTCATAGGGAGGGGGTTCATGGAGATCCCCCTCCCAGTTAAAGCCCCACACCACACGTACCTCCCTGCCACCTCCATTTCTAAAGAAATCTTGACACTTAAGTCTTAGGAGCAACCCTAGAGCGGTCTACGAGTCCGCGGGACACTGGCGCAGCGCTGCCCACGCAGGTACCCTCGGCAGCCACAGGCAGCCCCAGGGCCTCCCCGGCCCGCACTCCCCACACGCCGCTGCCGCCCCACCGCCCTCAGCCTCAGCCGCCAGCTCTGCCCGGCGTCTCCCCGCTGCCCCCCCTTGAGCACCGGCACCTTGACACCGCCCGCCCAGCCCCTCCGACGCCGCTCCCCCAGCCCCGGTCCCCCACCACAGCAGCCTCAGGGCAACCCGCCGCCACCGCGCCGTCTCCTACCGGTCCCTATCACCACCACATCAAACTCGGAAGGCAGGTTGTCCGCCATCTTGGGAGGGGCACCGTCACGTGGCCGGCGCTGGCGGAAATGGCGGGAGCCGCCGGCAGGGACTTCCGGCCGCCGCGCGCGGGGGCTGCTGGGAGCCGTAGTCCGTCGGCACAAAGCGGGCCCGCCCGCGCAGAGGGGAGAAGCTTCTAGCCAGGCCTGTCTGTTGTAGCTTCATTCGTACTGCCGACTCACCGAGATCTCTCTTTACTCTCCTTCTGTAAACCTCCAGCCTGCTTCTGCTCCGGTTGGCTCTTCACAAAACACTCGCGTGAAAAACAGCCGCCCCTGCCGTGGGTCTCGCCCCGCGGGCCACCCTGGCCGCTGCGCTCGCTGCTCGCTCGCATCCAAGCGCCAGGCTTTGCCTCTCTCCTTGCTCCGTTCCCCGCGGCTCCATTGGTCGATTCCTCCGGCCCGGCTCAGTCCTTCTGGCTGGCGGCCGGTGAGCAGGTCGTGCTGAGGGCCCGCCCGGGCTGGTGTCCGGTGTGCCACACGTGGCGTTCATCACACGTGGCGTTCATCACACGTGGCGTTCATCACACGTGGCGTTCGTCACACGTGGCGTGTGCCACATGTGGCGGGTCACTGACGAAGGCGATAAGCAGGGGGACCGACCCCGTGGTGCTCCACTGCTGCCAAGCAGCCGGCGTGACCCGCCAGCCGCTCTCCCGCCCTGATGGTTCCACCCAGTTTCTTACCTGACTCGTTTTCTGCTGACCCAGAGAACAAGCCCTTAACTCGGATACAGCGATCGTGTGGGAAACAGCGGTGAACGCGTACGAGCTCCCAGCATCGATCGGTAAACTTTTGAAATACAATAATATGATTGCGTTCCACCTACTTACTCAAAATGCAAAATACTTCAATGCAATACTTCAATGCAAACACCTGTATTTTATGTACAAATTATGTGTTGATTCCACTGAAGTTTCTTGTATGACTGGTTCTTCAGTAACTCAAAACAGATTTCATTTTTGTTACTTCCCCCTGCATATGCAGGGTTTCCAAAACTACTTCTATTGTTTGTTCAGTCTCATTGATTACTGCACTTCATTAATATATCCAAGAAAATATTTCCCTTATTGGGAAATGAGTCCCCTTACTCCCCAGTTGTGGTAATTTCTTTCCTTTATCCGTCGTGTTGAAGACAGATTTTAAAAGCAAGTGTATTAGTTCATCTATTCCTAGTCATTAATTTCATGACCTTCCTTGTTAATTAACAGACATATTATGGGTTGGATTGTACTTCGTTCTCTGCATTCAAAACCCTCTCTATTTTGCTCAACCCATCAATTAACATTAACTCTTTCTTTGTTTTCCTCTGAAGCCTTAAGTCACACTTCACTCTTGAACTGCCTCTTCCTTCACCTCACAAAGAAATGAAGGGGAAATCCGGGGTGAAAAACATAGAATCTACTGTTTCAGAGTAGCCCCTCCTGTATTACCAGTCTGAGGGAAAGAATAGCAAGAATAAAAAGCTGTATTTGAAAAAGACAGATACAGCAATGTAGGCAAAATAACCCAGCACAGGTGTGTGCCAGAATACACTGGAACTTTCTAGAAAGTTTTGCTTTTTATTTTGCATTTAATGGCTTATATGGCTTTAAACTAATCTCTTAATATTATTCATTGTGTATGATTATATTAAAGTCTTAACACCTTAAATCAATAATAACAATAAACCAGCTAGCAGCCTGTTAACACCTTATTACAAGCTCCTTGTTCACATAGCAAAAGAATAGTGAAAATAGTATAAAGCGACTAATGGAAAGCAGACACCACCTTACCCCACGGTACTGCCAGACGTGCTAGAACAGAGTACAGCACAGAAAATAGTCTAGCAGGAAATGTCAAACAACGCAAGAACAATAAATATATAGATGTAAACATCAGTACTTGATTACCATGCTAAGAAATGATAACAGAGAAAATCAGGAGTTACGGATTCAGATATAAAAATAGTAAGATCAAATCTCATGTTCCTTATATTTATGCTTTTAATGGTCTCATAGGGATTTAAAAAAAAAAAATCCACTCTGCAGCTTCCATAGTGCAATTCCATTAAGGAAGCTGTCATTCCTACTTTTTAACCTGTAACAACAGATATTTAGCTCCCGAATTCTCACAATGCTGGATCCTCCTGACCCAAATGTCCTGAGTTGAGGAACAAAGCATCACTATATTGGTTAGATCAGATCAGACGAATTCTCCTTGCACATCCGTTTCTTGCTGAGGGAGGACATACTCATGAAAATATAATTTCATTGCGAAACCTTTTGTTTAGTATAATTCTAGGACTGCACTGGGACAGAGCTTTTTCACTGTCAATGTCTTACTGTTTCCCAAGTGCTTAAGTATTTATCCCACCACAAAATGCTGTTGTTTGGTTCTCTGAGTTCCTGTTAGCTTCATTCATAAGATGCAATCAGTGCAATCCTATTTCGTGATGACAGTCATTATCCACTGGACCAGAAATTCTTCTTAGTACTATTTATTTGACAAAAATGATTATTCAGGATCTTTAACTGCAAGGTTTGTCAGCCCCATCCAACACAAATATTTTTCTCTGTACTTTACGGTTTTAATATCAGCAAATGTAGAAGTAAAATATGTAAGTATGAATAATTTTTATGAGAATTTCATGGACCTTGAGAAAATGTCTTACCATGTTTTTCTCTTTAGCTATTTAATTGCAATGTCATAGTAACAGAAAGCAGCATACCCAATTCTGCATGGATGAATAAGCACATTCAATAAAGAAGATTTAACAGAGTAAATCAAACACTGGATTAAACATTTTCTGCATAACAGACCACAAAATGGGCATTCATTTTACCAATAGATCCTCTACATTAGAAACAAATAGAAATGCACACCAACGTAATTAAACCGCACATCCTGTGGCCTGATTGCAGAATTTCCCTATATTTTGTTAAACTAGGTCTCATCAATTAGAATTGCCAGAACACATTCAAAAATGCACTCTGACAAGACTAAATGTATTTTTTTTAACCATTTGTATTAAATACATTTGCTTTTCTATGTTTTATGAAATAATTCACAATCCTATATATTGCAGAGGATTTATACAGCATTTTAGCAATAACAGTTCAGAAAGACAGAGGCAAAGATCAATTTTAAGATTCCACTTCCAGCAGTTCTAAATATTTTTTTTGTTAGCAACTTTTCCTACTTTGATTTAAAGCAAAACATCTCTCATAAAAACACGGGGTTTGGCTTTATAACTTTTATTTGGGATTTTCATATATTCATAGAACTACCTTTGTTACTTTAAAGCCTGTGTAGTTAATATCTAACTTTATCAAAATACTTTTCAGAAATATAGTCTGAAAACCCCATAAACTATGTAAGTGTTTTTATTTTCCCAGGTAGAAACACTGAAGCCCAAGAGAAAATCATGAAGAATCAGCATTAGAATTACGGAGTTTCTAGTTATCTCAAGATCTAGTCTTAGACCATTTGATCAAATATTTCTTCCTCCAAAACCAAACAGCAAATACTTCATATTCACTACGATTAAATTTTTTTTTTAAGTAATGTAGTATCTTTATCCTGCAGTGACTTCACATGTGAAATCTCATTATTCATTCTATTATTCACTCAATGGATACAGGATTTAATTCTACTTGAGTACCAGTTTGAATAAGGATCAGCAGCAGGATTGGGCCTATTAGCTGCTTGAAACATCTATTGAATAACCTGATTTATCCCAACTAAATGGCTCATTAGTTCAGGCAGCAAGAAAATGTTTGTGTGTTGCTGAAGTTATGCATGGTTGTCATATAGAGCTTGCTGTTATGCAACTGTCAATCACTCAAGCATGCACAAACTAGATTGTTCATTAACTACAGAAACAGCCACTCTACATTCAAGCATGTTGGGGAAAGAAGTATTTGTTTCCAAATTTCTTCTAAACTCTGATACACCTTTATTCTAACTTCTTCTTTGTTAGCACTATCTGAATTTTTCTTTCTTCCTGTCATGGCTTGCAGTGGTCAGTCCCAGTCATGCCCATAAAACACATTCCTTGTGTTTTATTAGTGGCATTAGACTCTAAACTGCAAATTCTCAATCGTATGTAGACACTTAATTCCCATGGATGGTATGAATATTCCTTTGATACAGTAATCTTGGCCTTGGTAGATCAGTGAACTAAACATATTTAAACCCCCCCAAGTAATTAAATCCACATTCTCTACCTAAGGAGCACTGAAACTAATTTTGAAGTTGCCCTTTTGATTACTAAGATGTGAGTAAATTATAGGATTGTTTAGAGAGATGGGGAAAGAGAATTACATTTCACTCTGCTTCTGTAAGCGTGCAAGGCAAGAAGTCTATTTTTCCAATCTTTAATTAACGACATCCTGCAAAAATTCTGTAGGTCTCTCATTGCAGTCAAAACTTTCTTGTACAAAGTGAGCAGAGAAGAGAAAAAAACAGGATCATAGCTTTGATCAGGCTGCTCTGCCCAGCCTAAGTGGCAGAATATGGAAAGAAGGCTCCACTACAGCTTCATTAAGGATTGCCTATGAGTTTTATAGGCTTCCTAAAACTGCACATGTACAGGATGAAGGAGATCGTCTTTGCAGTCTTTGCAGCCCAGAAGTTCAGTTATTTTTTATGCTACAGGCTCATATTTAATGCTTAAAATAACTGATGAACCTAGGATGATGACTAATGTGCTGCAGTTTTTATTGCTTGTCTCTTAGAGACGTGTGGAGGAAAACTTACTTTAGGAATTGGAGACCCGGAGAACTACTAGTAGTAGAATCAGACTGTATCTTGATTTACATTGACATAAACCCATGCTATTAGTGCATCATATGCAATATATGGTGTCAGTTCAGTTTTTTATTTGGTTAGGTTACCTTTCTCAGTGCTCTGTATCAGTGGCTAAAATAAGTTGGTATAGCACATGAATTATTATTGCTGTATCTTCTTTTATAGAAGGGGGGTTTTTTTGAAGTATTTAGGCATGTTTGTCCTTTACGTTCCTAGTTTTAATTCTGCATCTTATTTTTCATGATAAAAAAGTGTACTTTTTAGGACTACTAAGATAGAGACAGAATGGTGTAAATTATTTTTGAAACGGAAGTAATGTCAATATACTTAATCAAAGGACTAAAACTTCTTTGTACATGTTCAGGAAAAAATAATCAGGAGTTTGTGACTATGTTTTGGGTTTATATGCTGTAAATTTTTAATGGAGTGTGTTCCTTTTCAGAAGTTTCCTTCACTTCTGCAGTGGACTGAAATGTGTTCTTTACTGTATCTAAGAGGTCCTTGAGAAGACACAGCGGTATTTCTGGCAGAAGTTTGCACATCACTTTTTAACACTTTTATTTCAGACTTTACACTGGATATGGATTACCAGTTCATCCTATTCAAATGAATAAAAGAATATGCAACTTACTATCATTGTGTCATCAGTCTGTAAATTAAAATTGAAATTGTTCTTCAAAAGATTAGAACTCCCAAATTCAAGATTGGTCAATAAGATGGCAAAGTCAGTTACCTGAGAAAATGCTTTCCTATGCTAATGTCAAGATAATTTTGAAGTGTGGACTATCCACACTGCAGATAGAGAGGAATGGGCAGCAGTCAGTTCCTGCCTAGTGTCAATGAAGAGGCTGATATCAAAGCCAAAAATGTAATCTAGAAATGCTATGGACTAATGCAGGATAAGTTATAAGAGAAAGCAAGCAACAGAACTTAAATGTACTCAGACATACAGAGTTGAACCTTACCTAAGCTAGTAAGGATTTAAATTATAAACTCTCATAGAATATATGCATTTTGTATATGTATCAAAGTATGTTTGTATAGCCTAATTACATGTTCTAAGTGACAACTTGGCATTTTAAAAATATTCCTTTAATAACCAATGTCCTCTGTTTCTTCTCATCTGCTGAAAATGACATTGTTAGAACAAAATTTGATCTCAATAACATCAGTATAAATTGGGAAGAATTACTGAAATTATGCCATTATAAAACAGGATGTTACAAAGCAGCGTTTAATGCTTTGTGTCCTAACAATTCCATTATTTGTATATTCCAGCATCTAAAAGTCTTGGTCAATTATGATATTTCAGAAATTGCCAGTAAACAACAGTCAAAAGAAACTGATTGGCTATATAGGATGGCTATATAAAGTTGTGCAATAAATCAAGATTAGTAAATATGAACGAGTGTGTCCAATGGTATTCAGTTACTGCCTTGCTTCATTTGCAATATTACTTGAAGCAGCTTTTATTGCATAGTAAGAGGTTTTCAGACTTGTGTTCTCAGGGTTTAGGAAAAAAGTACCTTTTCCAACACATCTGGAGACTGTAGCTTATGTAAGAAGCTAATCTCTTTTCTCTGGAAATACTCCTGTTCTTTTATATATTGCAATTATTTTATTCACCTCTTCTGATTTGTTGCCAATTTATGAATACGGATTCTTTAACCATGAGGGGATACTCCTGCTTCATTACAGTCAACAGAAGTTTTACCATGCAAAGTTCAGCTTCTACATCATGGTCTTTTCTGATTGATTAACAAACAATAATTACAGTTAAAGGTGAAATGTATATTGCTTTAAACATGAGGTAGGAGTAGTGATCTAATTTCACTGTATATACGTATTTAAAAATGTGCCCATACATATACTGAAAAAAGAGCAATTGGTCTGGGAGATGGATAATATGGCATATGAAGCAAAAAAACCCCAACCAACCACAGAGTGGAAGGCTGTAGTTCCTTATTTGAGGATAACGACAAGTGCAAGATTCTTGAGTATTTTTTTAAACGGTAGTATTCTCCAGTCTTGAAAATCATAAATGACACATGGCTGAAAAGAAAAGAGAGGATAAACCAAGACTTTAAGTTCTGAAACTGATAAAGCTCCCTCAGGAAACTCACCATAAATATTATAATATAATTAAAAGGGTTTAAAGTAGTCCATAAAGCTAAGTGAATTGATGTGTCTCATATGCAGTATTTTTACCTAGACTTCACCAGAGAAACCATAAACAAAAGACTATAAAGGCCTCAGATGAAATGAGTTCCTGCAAGCTCGGATTCTTGTGAAGACACACTTATCACCAAGGACTCAAACATGAAACTGTATCCAAGAGACATCTAAAAGTTAAGAGTGAATAACAGTGAGGGACCGATCTCCAGGTAAAGCAAGCTATCAGTGATAAAAGTAAGTTAAAAAATTAAATAAAGTATAACAACTACATTTGAAATTATGCAAGCAGATGAATGAAAATGATGAAGCAAACATTATTTTCACCTCGAGAAAGTCTGGGTTTGAGGTTGAGTTTGCCTCAGTTCCAATGCGTTGGGTCTGTCAGTGCTCCACTTAGAGCTCTACGTTAAGAGCAGAGATTTAGTTCAGGCTTTACAGCTGCAGTGGGGAAAACTTACTAATGTTACCTGAGGGTACAGACAGCTAGTGGAGGAGCTGCCAGACCCTCGTACTCTATTTCCCTCTGAAAAAGCAGATATGAAAATATCTGTCACTTGTAGGAGGGTGATTTGGAGAGAAATTTTAGTATTAAAAGGGCTGTTAGTCACAGCCATCAGCTTGTTCTTATATCAGTCAAAGCCATCAGCTTCTACAGCCATCAGTCTTGTTCGTAAAAACAGGAATACGTGTGATCACCTCTTATTTTTAGTAAATAAGTTTACTAAAGCTATATACAGGAAAGGCCGCCTTATTAAGCATTTCGCTCATAACATTACAATTAAATAAGGTTTTGTATTTAAAATATTCTGTTTAGAATTGTAAAGCCAGAGAGCAGCAGTAGTGGTCCACTGAAATTTTTAAGAAATTTGAAATGAGATTCTGCTCAGCTTGCCTCACAGAAATGAGAATAGGTCTTGTTTTTCTTTAAAAAGTTGTAAACTGGTGCCAGACTATATGTAGTGATGCTTTTGAGAATTCAGAAAGGACACTTATGATTTAACATCTATTTTTCATTAATCCAAACATAGTACACTCCATTTAAATGCTAGCTTTTCTTGTGCAGAAAATAAGACATCTACATGGTACTTATTAAACTTTAATTAAATTGTATATGTCTAGGAGAAGAATGTTCCTACTGTAAACATTATATGTGTAAGCTATATTAAAGCATTTAATGTTATTTATAAAATGTTTGCATTTTAATCTGTTTTCAGGGAACGATGCAATTGAGCATTCTAGCATATCTGGAACCCGAATTTCAACACCATTGCCTTGGTAATAGGGTGTTCTCCGGTTGACATGTTCTTAGAGTGATAATGTATAAAATTAAAACGATAGGAGGTCAAATCTGGTTGTAGTCTGAGTGAGAATTTTAGGTTTCAATGTAACAAATCATAATGCATAGTACTAATTAGAAGACTTTTTTTTTGTTTAGTCTTAGCATCATCTTTTTTAGGGTAAGATCTAGGCCTGGTGGTTGTGAGTCTTAGCAGACGTTTACATCATAGATCCACGCAATACATACAATACAGTCCTTTGGTAAGGTCATTTCTCCAATAGGAGAATTGCTCATTGTTCCCGAACATCTGATTATTCCTAGAACTATAACCACCTCTCTCAGAGCAATTTTGCATCACAGGCTCTCTAAGGGGAGGGAGGAAGACTTTGAGCCATTATACTTTACTTCTGCTGTGTGCCTAAACCACTCGGAAACTCTAAAGCAGAACTAACGGGAACATGACGTTCACTCCGCTTTTTTGTATCTACGTAGCACCTTATGAGCGGCACTGCCTCCTCTGTTTGATTAAGTAAATAAAAGGAAAGAATAGGCCATAGCTCCTCACATTCTGAGGGTGCTATATGAATATTAATTCGATATAGCTTATATAGACCCTTATATCGACCCTTCAGTTAAGCCAGAAGAGAGCATTTTTTCCCCCACTTCAGAAGAATGCTATGCCGTTGTAAATGTTGAGGCAGATTATTAGGAAGATTTGCAAGAATAACTACTTAAAATGGTCACATTCATTTTAAAGAAAAGAAATATAATTGGTATTTGCATAGAAGAAAATGGATGAATTTAAATTTTAGTTGATTATAATTATTGTCATCATAATCATCATCATTATCTTTGTATGTCTAAATGACTGATTCAACGAAGAATTTTAACACATTTCACATGTCAGTGCAATTCTTTTCTGTTTTGTGCTTTAGTGCTTGGGGTTTTTCATTTGCTTTTTTCAGTCTGAACTTTCCATGGAAGCTATTGTAATCTTTTTAAAAGGTGGAAAAATGTTTCAAAAGAAGTCAAATCTAGAAGTATTACATATGTACATTTTATTTTTTTCAATAAAATAAATTGTACAGAAAAAATGACACATAGATGCCGTGCAATGGCACTTCAAAATGTTCTTAAGAAAGAGATTCTAAATAGTAAGGCTCTACCTGAGTCTGTTTGACCAGATAAGGGATGTTAAACAGTGATAGTTCCGTACAAATTAGTAGGTGAACTGACTTAAGTGGTAGTGCATTCAGATGCAGATATAATTTTAAAAGTCCGTTAATAAATTGGAACTGCACGGAGACATTGCGCTCCTAAAGATTTTCAAAGTTACTAATAATTTTTTATATTTCAATACTATGTATTGAAATATATATACAGCTGACATTTAATTGTGTATTCCATGTTATTGTTGCTACAATAAAAAGCATGCATTCTACTAGTAAATCTATATTGTGTGAGTTTATCAGTATTGACAATTACGAAGAGTTCAGATCCACAAAATCTGTTGGGGAAAGCAGTTTGGTTTTTACTGAGTTTCTATCACATCAAAACACAGATGAGCAATCAAGACGACAAAGGCCTTATACTGTGCATAGCAAAATAAATAAAAGTTTTGTAATTCCTATTTCCCTAATAACTTTGAAACTACTATGAAAAGTATGCATTTTGCAGTAGAGGGATCATCACAGGTGGTGTGAGAGCTGGAATTCTTGATACCTGTCATCGTTGAAAAACAGGACTTGGTTTTCCCATAACTTAATCTTTAGTGTTAATTAATTCTATTTGGTTCCTTTACTCTCTAAACTTTTAATGGAAATTATTGTTAACATGAAGAGAAAAAACCTCTTCTGAACTAAAACTTATCTCCCTAGCACAAAGTAGATCAACAATGTGATTCTCCATTGTCTTACATCACTGTAGTTGTTAGCCCTGTGTAAACGTGCAAGCCGGAAAGCTAGCATTTTACTTTATGCTGTCCAGTACGTGGCACAAAGTGTAGAGTGGCGGTTACATCTTTATTATCAGGAATTTAAGCCTCCATTGTACAAGTGTTTATGTACTGTGCACATCTGTCTCGGGTGGTCTTAAAAGGCTGTAAGTAAACAGTGAAATTGAATGCCATATTAAATAATGCTAAAGTACATTAATGTCAAGAGAGTACTGTTATGTGGAAGAAGAAGGAGAAGAAAGATTTAAGTCAGCAAAACCAAGCTCCGAAACAATGCTTTTCAGTCTTATATTAAATAATGGCTAGTATGGGCAGCCTCTTCCATAAGGACTAGTAAGCCAAGTGTTAAAATCTTGTTTCTGACCAGGGTTACTGTGACTTGTGAAAACAATTGCTCCCTGCAGTCTTGCAGATGGCAGAGTTTCCTGATAGTCTGTTTTCAGATGGTTTCCTGGATGACAAGGAATTCCCTAAATAGGAATAGGGAAGATACATTCTAGCGGAAGCCTTATTTGTCTTTGTTAAATTAAATTATGGTGTCGTCTTTGTTATTTCCTTGGGATGAATAGAAGTATGTTCATGCCACTACACAGAAAGACACTAGCAACTTTTAAAAAGCATGCTTTGAGCTGTATATAGTCACAGAATAGATGCTACTGTCCTAGATACAGACTGAGTAAGAGAGAACCTGTAAGGATTTCCCTGAACTGCCTCCTATTAGGAAGACTGACAACTGATGAGTTGCAGCACAGATACGTAACACCTCTGGCCAAAAGACAGACTTTAAAGTTTTTTGAGAGCCTTCTGTTTCCTCACTATGTCCAGGAATTTGAATTTTTCACATATACTTTGTATGTAAAAGGACTGCACTACAAGATATTGGATTCAAATAAGTTTCTCTTAATGGAAAATATCTAGCAAACCCAAAATTCCTGGCTAACTTCATGCACTGAAGTGACAACAATATGCTCAATCAACATTAATTATTAAAATAGCAAAGAATGTTGGTGTCTGAAGTTCATTCGTGCTCTTGCACTTCTAAGCAAAAACATTTTTTTGATTCTCAAGTTTTCTTTCATTCTTTTGCTTATATCCTTACTTGCAGATTAAACAATATATAAAATATAAAAGAACTCACAGTCCAAAAATTTTTTTTGTATTTAAAACTATATCCTACATTTACATTTTAGGAAAAAAAAAATTAAATTCCAAGGTCTGTATTAAACTATGCTCTATTCTATATTCATAGACTTTGTGAAAAAAATACGGAAGATCTTGCCATAGCATATTTAAAATAACAATGGGTATAATTTAATCAAATGGTAACACATTCCTCTAGAAAAAATTCTGAAGAAATTTATTTGCTTTACAGTCTTCCTCAGTGCAAAATACCCTAAAATTCATGGCATCATAATACTAATGAAAGATATCAGTAGTGGTCTCATAGGGTACTGAAAGGTTTCACCATTATAAATACAGGTAAGAATAATTTTTAAGAACTCAAACTACAGGAGGGTTATGCATTAAATAATAACGATCACAGGTGTTTCAACCTGTACTTTTAACTCGTGGCTTGATCATCCTTATGCCTCCACAAGTCATCGGTAATTCCATCAGAAACTCAAATAAGTTAAAGTATATAAAGCCAGTTTTATGTAAGATCACATGTTTCTTTGTAGGTTATCAATGTATGTCACATCAACCTTGACGTGGAAGTAAGAAAGAGGAAAAAAAGTAGAGAAAGTCAATAATGTCTCCTGAAGATGAAGAAGCACACTTGTTTTTCATGTGACTGTTTTTCACTTTATCCAAAACCCCACAGAACACACTGAGAATGATTTTGAGACACAGAAGATTGGTCGGGTTAAAAACAAAACCTACTCTTAAATATTTGATTCTGATCTCACTCCGTATTCCTTTGACTGAGATTCAGAGAGACTCAATTCTACAATGGATTCAGACTCTCCAGATTGCACTTCTTTAACAACGGTGAAATACTAGAATGAGTCCCCGATGAGGCCTTTCCCTCCACTTCCTATGAAGAACTATAGAATGTACTGTAGCTAGTTTCATGAAATAGTTACTTTTATTCAAAAAAGCATTAGGTTCATTATAGTTTCTTTCAGCCTCCTTCAGAGTTGTGAAAAAGTATGACCAAGAGCTAGCAGACAGTGGCAGTAAGGCTTTAGGACTAGGCTCCCTCCTCTGGAGTTGAAAAATAAATGAGAATTCTGAGGGAAAGACTTTTGCAAAGTCTATGTGAAATCAGGAGTTGGTAATTGTACAGATTACTGGCCTTAACTTCCCTATACATCCTAGACTGTCTTCTAAAGAGTTATTTAGGATTTTTGTTCTTCTAAGGGAGTGGGAGGTAGAACATCCTGGACTTTATCAACTGCAAACAGTATTCCAAATGAAAGTATTTACAAATTTGTCAATTTGCATTCTAAATAAAATGTCTCTAACCTTCTCAGGCTTGTGGTTTAGGAATCAAAGGGTCAAAATGGCATGTACTACCTCAACCAGTCTGGACCAGTTCCATTGATTTTTACTCAAGACTCCAAACTGATTTCAATAAGAGATGGCAGCATAGATTGAAATTACTCTATGACTTTCAGAAGACATGTAGTATTTTAAAAGACAGTATCATAAAATTGATGTACAATGTGGAATACCCATTGATGCCAATTTCTGTCAATAAGATTTCTGTAATTTGAAGAGAGTAAAACATTGAAATGTCTAGTAGTATCTGAGGCAAAAATACCATTCACTTCCATGGAAACAGAAGCAGGCCCAAATGCTGAATACTAAAATATTATCTGTGTCATGAAGTATTTAAATCTTTATTATTTCATTACTGTTTGAGATATAAAAATATCAAAATATCTATGGAATTTTAAAATATGGTAATTTCTTAATATTTACTCTCACGCTTATAAAAGGTATCTACTCCTGAATGATGTAAATCAATTATCCCCGTATGTGTGAAATGCTGTAACAAGATCAATGAGACCTGAACACAAGGAGGCATCTTAGGATAACAGCTGCAGATGCATGCATTCTCTGGTAAAAAAACAAACAAATGAATACACACTGCTCACCCTTATGTTTCTCTCTCCCCCATATAAAATCCCTGTCATTATCCTTTCCAGTTGTTAAGTGCATAAAAAGAAAAACATAAGAACAGGTAGCAGTCCATATATCAGTACGGGCAAAGTACAATAAATGGTCACTCTTAGAGCCAAGGTAAAATGAATGCTTTGCATTCAATTTTGAAATTTGTTTTTGATGGGACTTAATGGTCAGGGTATACTTACAACTAAATGCTGTATATTTAATGGCTGTATGGAAAACTGCAACTACATATCTTTACTGTCTAAAATACATATTGGTTTTAAAGATGAGCTCAAGATAATTACTTTTACAATATTAATAATTCTGCCAATTGGATTTCTACAAAGTAGATTCAATAAAATACTAAAAATATTTATTCCATAAATCAATTACACTTCTGACTGAGTCTGGATAGCTATAAATTGTTTTCTCATTGATAAAATTCTCTTTATGAAAACCTATTTTCATGGAAACGACTCTTAAGATTTTTATTGGAAAATGCTTTTCAGTTAAACAGATGATAGAATTAATGAAAGGTCCACATGAGCCATATACGTTTAAATAAACAAAAAAATTCCTTTTTTATTGTTGCTTGAAGTAGAATTAATGTCCTTATTGAAAAATACCAAAAAATGTAAAGAAAAATTAAATACCTTCTTATCCCACTAGATGGTGGTGCCTTCAGAGTAGGGCTGAGGTGCTCAAACAGACAGTACAGGAAAACTTTTGCTTTCTTTAGCTGACCTGCAAATACAGAGAGCGAGAGATGAGGTTAATCTTGTTCCTCTGGGGATATTAACAAGCATTCAGGAATAATGACTTACTGAATATATTTGAGTACATAGTATTGTGTTCATAGTAGTTTGCTATAAAGTGTGTTTCAACTTCAGTACACATCTAGTAGTATTAATTTTTCTTCCTGAAGAAGAAAAGGTGCAAACAATATTGAACCTTAATGATGATTGTATCTCCTGTAATACAGCCTTATTATACTAAGATCCTGGCTTTGCAATTTTACTGCCCTCTATCCTCAATCAAAATCAAAATCCAGATTAAAGTAGCAAATCATTAGCAGTAACTACATCTTGTGTTCATATATTTCATTGGAATGATCTTAAAAGTACTACTCACATTTTTATACAACAAGCATACTCCTTGCTTTACGGAGAAAGGTATTTACACGTCATTTAGACAGAACGTGACAGTGTCTAAGCATCGAAGGGCACATCTCTTCAGTTATAACAGTCAAATGAAATTTTAATAAATAGGAAAAGTAGGTAGGACCTTGTTTGAGAGAGTATTTTTGTGCTTTAATTTTCTCAGGTTCCTACAGTAAATGGTCAAATCCTTGCTGCCTCAAGTAAAGCTGATTCTGTGAACTGGAGAGCTTGTCTCAAAGGCTGTGTCCGTTGAGGACTGTCCCAAGAGAAGGCTCAAAACCACACTCAACTATTGTACAGGGAGGAAGCCTACAGATGCAGACTCACATAGCCGGAACATCATGTTAGAGCGTTCCGAGTATTAAATGTATAACCATTGCCCATGTTATGTCAGTCATGCCCAGATAGGCGGTCCAAAGCGAGTCTAGAGTTTTCTGTGGACACGGCAAGCCATGTGGACAAACTGCTGTGCGCACACAGTTGCTCCAGAGACCGCTCTCTCAGATTTGTGCAAAGGTAGTCAGCGATTGGTTGAAAGCAATTTGTGAGACTTGCACTGAAAATAATAAAATAATTCTGAATTGTTTCAATTTTGCTTAAATATAATGATGTACATTGACAGTGTGAAAAATTTAAGATTAAAATCAAAAGCTGTTTTATGGATGAAGAATTCCAGTAAGATAAGCCCTAACATTGGACTTCGCAAGTGTTCTTTTTAAAGAGGAGGTAATGGTACAGAAAAGTTAAGGATGTCCATAAGTGTCTTGGAAAAAGACAGCATTAATTAAGAATCCCAGACCTCTACTGTAGTCCATAATTGTTGCTCAGTGTATTTTACTTCACATCACGCTGCTCCCAGGTGATCACCCAATTTATCATACCTAGAGTAATTTCAAAAATAATGCTCTTTCTGGCACAGTTTGATTCATGTTTATTTGCTGTATGTTCCCTTCCATTTATTCTATTCCTCCTATCCTACTCTTTCACTTTTCAATTCCCATGTTTGCAACATCTACTCAATTTCCTATTTCCTTTGCAAGTGATGTACATCAGCACTAGTATCCAAGTGCCGAGATACACCGGATCAGTATGGTTTCCAAGCAAAGATTACAGACCCAACAGTCCGGATACTTCCACGTAAGAACATCACAGCCAAAAAGGGCTTAGTCTGTGACTTTTTAATGAGCACCTAGCAGGGGAATGCCTTTGTATATGCAGAGGGCTGAGGCAGAAAAATGGATATAGAAATGGATGTGGATGCTTGATTCTTCTGTAGAGTGTTAATTATTTTGCATGTTAGGATCTTCCCTGACTGTATTAGGGAGAGAAGATTCACTCTCACTTTCTAGAGAAGGGTGGGTAGGATTTTCTGAAAGCCTGAAGAAGCAAAATTCACTCCAATCATTGTTCCTCCCTACCATTAGGGGTTGAAATGTAGCATTTGCCAAGAGTGCAAGTTCCTTTATTTGATCTCTGACTGTACCAGTATAACTGCCAATCACAGGAAATACCTCTAATAACTCTTCCTTCTACTTAATAAGGAATACCACATCTTTAAAACATTAGAAACAGATGTCACTGCATTACTTCACTGCTGATGTATGTAATAGAAATGACACACTAATTAATTTAATGCAGTATAAATGTACTGATTATTTATCATGGCTGACAATAAAATTATGAAAACATTCAATTACAATCAGTGGTAATTCATTATTTATTGATTCTGCATTATGCACACATTAATACAATACATTTAATTACATAAGAGAAAGGATCATTTTTCTATTGATACTTAGACATTTAGATTCATCAGTTTTATTTAAAATCCTTGATGTTTAGGTGGGAAGTTTTAATCCACAATTCCAAAAAAACCTCTACTGAAATGTCAGAAATAAATTGAATACAAGTGTCAAGTACTAGTGCGTCTAGAAAAATGTGGGCAATAAGAATGACATACTAATTTCAGCCTCTTCTTTTTCTCACGTCAATGGCCTACATTTGTTAATATAATCACGGTTACTCTTTCCCAAGTAAACCAAGGCATTACACACTAAACTAGCAAAAAATTCATAATGCTTTTTCTTCCTTTTCAAGCCTTCACTCAGAATTAGCACTACCAGTGGTTTGCATCCTCATGATATAAACTCAAAGGCCACTAGGGTAAGTTAAGAGCTTTAGACTGGGCCCTGAGTCATTCTTTTGTTAAGGACTAGGAGAGTATCATTCTCACTAGGACTCCGGTCAGGCTGCAATTCAGCAAAAAGTGGTGTTTCATTTCATTATGACTAGGGTGCATTGTAAATGCATCTTTCAGTTATTTTTTCATCCTTCATTTTGGGCCCCCAGTTACCTCTGACTCTCACAAATCTATGTTCACATTTATCCCTCACTTTTATTTTAGTGAAGCCAAGCTCTTAGCTAAAAACTAGCATTTTCTCTTATAATCTACTCACATTGAACATACCTATATTAAGTCTATAGAAAAATTTCTTTACACTAAGAAAAAAAATAAATCACTGGGAATCTTTACATCACAATATCTGTGGAATTCCTTTTTTATTGTCCTGCCTCATGTGTGGCTACAGTAGACCGAGATAAAACACAAACACCAGTACTGAGCTTTCCAGTCTTCTAGAAACAAAATTATTATTTTTAATTCATTCCCTACTGTTTCAGTTAAAAAGCTGTCATTACTTTTTATCATTGTCTCCTCCTAGTCAATTGTGTCACCCATCATTTTCTCTATAGGATCCCTGTGAGCCAGTAGCCACATTTATGCCAGCTGGCAATAAGTAATTTCCAGAAAGCTGTTGACTGGCCCTATCTGGAATGACTGGGGCTTTCCTCTCCTCCTGCGTCTTTCACATGTCACTCCAATGGGGCATATGTAATGATGATAAAAACAAAAACAAACAAATATAACAGAACCTTTGCTTGACATTTTGCCATACAAACATGGCCAATTTTTATATAGGACTAATATACAATACACCAATATTTTTAAAGCTGACAGTGTTAAGAAAACAGAGTATTTTGCATACCAGTCTGAAATGAACAGAAATATTTAAATTTTAATTTTAAATAAATATTCTAAAATACTTTTTTCAGCTATAGGGAGGCTTACTAGTTTGTACACATACAAATTACATACTGCTGGACTCCATTCAAATAAACCATCTGGATACTTTATAACTGACAAGATATTACTGGATGATTTAGTAAAGGCTCTAGTAACTTTGCCTTGTCTTTAACAAAATTACAGAGAAATGATAATATTAATTGATATAGTTGATTTGTATATACTTAGTTGAACTGGATAGCTGCCTGGTATTAATTCTCAAACCTTGAGCATTTTCGGAGTTTAAGAGCAGTTCTTCTCTCCATGGATAGTCACCTCTCAAGGGTACTGTTTTTACTACAGCCTTTATGATTTTATATTGCTTCATGCCACTCCAACTTGCTGGGTGTTGATGCGCAAGGCTTCCTCTGGCCTTGCAAAAATTCAGTCTTATTTAGAAATATGTTTAGCTTATGGAAGACATTAAAGTCAAAAAGGAAAAAGAATTCTCACAGTGGAATTTGATTGTCACATTAATCTCAAAGCAAAAAATGTCTTTAAAAGGGCAAAGTCAATGAGAAATGTTTAAATCTGATTTATTAAATCTCCTAATAGCAATTATGTCCAGTAAATTAACCCCCAAAATTTTCTATTTGAAGTCAGTTATTTGTTATTTCTATCATGTCCAGTATGTAAAAATCTCACGAGTTCAGGGCTCGATTGTACGAAACACTTTGCCAAAGTAAATAGCCCCTGCCCCACAGAGCTTCCAATCTAAGGTTCTGATCCTAGAAAGATGCATGAACTAGTTTAGGAAATATGAGCATTCTTATTGAAAGGTATTCTTTTAAACCTAGCTTAAGTGAAAATTCTGCCTTGGTTTTTGGCAGCTAGGCTAGGGGCCTAAAATGAGTGGCTAGTCTTCTTAGAACACACATATAATCCATGGAGAGAAAGTGAGGTTCCTCCAGAGTGTAATTTAGATTGTTTAAGTTAACAAATATAGCAATTTAGTTAGCATACAGTCATCTCCCCTCATCTAAAATGGGATTACTCATAATGCAAAAATATTAAACTTTGCAGAAAGGGTGCCTAAATAAGCAAGCTTAACAAAAGGAAAGAGAAGATGGCATACACAGGCAGTGGGATCATGGAAATAGTTGAAATGCTCTGTTGGTATTGCTTGTTTGGTATGACTTGAAAAGTTTTGTTTATATTTTTCTGCTTGCTTTGCTTACTGAATGCTTTAGGAGGAAGCTAAAAAAAGGGAGGGGGAGGGAAGAAGTTAAAGGATTAGGAAAGAGGGAAAGATAAAAGAAGACTGAAAAAAAGTGGAAACAAACAGGAAAGAAGGATGTTGATAGAAAGGAAGAAAGGAAAGAGGCTGGGAAAAGAGGTGTAACCTAAGTACACTGAGAGAAGCTAAGAAGCAAATAACCAACCTAGCCAGTGTGTCCTGGCTGGCTGCTGGGTATGTATCTGTCAGACTCAACTCCTTTATGTGAAATTTGTCTGACCATCTTTCAGGTCCACTAGTTCAGGGAGAAGGGATGCACAAAGCTTAGCAGTTCTTGTGTCAACTGGTTCAGGTGAAGGAGACATAGGATCTGTCTGGTTCCCAGGACTGCTGGGTTTTACTTTTATGCAACCGAATGAGGTACCATATGGTGCTTCTGGAGGCTGCCTTACAGTCAGGCATGAGGAGAGGACCGATGCCATTGTATCTAAAACACAATTGATACCGCACTTGAATCTGGAAAATCCAAGCAGTTACGCACAAGACCGCCCCAGAACGGACTTTGCCTCCTGTGACTGATCACCAACTTACACGTCTCTCTCAACCTCCCTCCGTCCTCCCAGCGCAGCACCCGCTGCCTTCTGTGGAGGGGCTTCGTTTGCCTTAGACCCGAATCACTCGCAGTACGCTGCCCCTGCCTCCACCGTCTAGTCACAGCAAAGAGTGACCACACCTTGTTGGTCTCTCAGTAAGTAAGTGGCAAGTCGGATGTATTATTTACCTCAGGGAGACTGGCACCGCTGCCCTCTGTCCCCGCTCCCCGTCTCTCCCGCTTTCTTTTAGCTGTGGCAGGGCACAGGTGTTTTAACACTCAGGAACGTACCAGAGCGCAGCGACCGCTGAAACTACCTGGGAAAGGGGGACGGCACCCGGCCCTACAGCGGGCCGGCCCCAGCCTTGCCCTCCTCTCCCTCGGAGCGCCGGGGCCGCGCCCGCGGGGTCCCCTCACGGCGTAGGGAGAGCCCACCGAAACTTTCCTACCCCGTCGCGCAGAGGGGGAGTTTTCGGGAGCCGGGGAGAAGCACGAACCGGGCGGGCGCTCCTCACACACCCACCCGCGAAGCCGGCGCCGGCTTCCCCCCGCCGGCACCCTCGCCCCGGCCCGGCCGCCTCACGCCCCGCGGCCCAGGTGCTGCGGCCGGCGCTGCCCCGCCCCACCCCGCCGCCCGGCAGCCACTCGTCGAGGCCGCGCTGGAGGCGGGCGGGGCGCATTGGCTGGAGGGCGCTGTCACTCTTCCCCCCGGCGGCGCTGGGGAGGGGTCTGGGCGCGCGGCTGGCGGCGGCCGCTGCGTGTGGGAGGGCGGGCGCGCGGCTCTGTTTTTAGTAGTACCGCAAAGAGCGCGGCGAGAGTGCGCGCGAGGGGAGCGGGGCTGAGGCGAGCCGCGCCGCGGCGGGGAGCCAGGCTGGCCATGGCTGTCTCCGCGCCGCCCGTCATCGCCGCAACTTCCAGCGGCGGCGCGGGGGGTTCGGCGGGCTTGTTCCGGGCGGACCCGCTGTACTCCAGCCCCGCGGAGTCCCCGCGCCTCACCAACAGCCTCGTCAACAGTTTCCTCTCCGCCGGCAGCGGCGGGGCCGGCGCGGGCGGCGGCGGCGGGGGCGGCGGCAACGAGTGTAAGATGGTCGACCTGCACGGGGTGAAGGTAGCCTCGTTCCTCGTGGAGGGGCAGGAGCTGATCTGCCTGCCGCAGGTCTTTGATCTCTTCCTCAAGCACCTGGTGGGAGGGCTGCACACGGTCTACACCAAGCTGAAGCGGCTGGATATATCGCCCGTGGTGTGCACGGTGGAGCAGGTCCGCATCCTGCGGGGGCTGGGGGCCATCCAGCCCGGCGTCAACCGCTGCAAGCTCATCACCAGGAAGGACTTCGAAACTTTGTACAACGACTGCACCAACGCGAGGTGAGCCGCAAAACTTTGCTCTTCCTCCGCCCGCTCCGCTCCGGCCGCTGGGGGCCGGCGGCCCGCGGGGAGCCGTGCCCGGGGTGGGGGGCGGCGGGTCCCGTCCCCTCCCCTCCCCTCGGGGTCCCGCTGTGTGGGGGGGTGGGGGGGCCCTTCCGGGCGCTGCGCGGGGGAGCCCCGGGCCGGGCCGGGGCGATGCCCGGGAAGCGGGGGCTGAGGTGCGGTGGTGCGGGCGGGGGAGGTGAGCGCCGCGGCGGTGCCGACATGGAAAACTTCGCAGGATTCCTCCAGCCCCCGAGCTGGCTGGGACCGCCGAGCAGCGGGGCGATTCCGCGCGCCCGTCTGCAAACTTTTCCCCTAGCAGGGAGAGCTGATAGTTCCCGTATACCCTCCTACACCCCCCCCCTCCCCCCCAAAGTTTTCTCCATTATTTTTCTTCCGCTGAAACTTCCAGTTCTCCTCAGGATTCCTCGCTCCCGAGAGGGTGAGCGCAGGCTGCGGCGCGGCAGCCGGCTGCCGGCCGGCCGGCAGATGCCCGCCGGGGGAGGCTGGGCGGCTCCGGGCGAACTGTTGCTCGCTCTCGTTCCCAAATAATTGTACGTCATGCGATCGAGAGGTCTGGTGTGGCCGTAGCCCCTGCCCTGTCGCGCTTAAATCACTAAGCCCAGAGCGGGTTGCATTCATGGGAGATCCCTGCTGGGTCCTTCATACTTGGGGTTATAATCCTGGTTTGTGACCTCATAGCTGCTGCCTTTAGAGATGATAATGATCTAATAAACACAAAAACCCTCTCGGGGCTTAATAGAAATACATAGTGCAGTGGGGTAGGATGTAAGACAGGGTGCTTGGAGATGACATTTCCTAGTTTAGCAGTTCGCGAGGTGCCTCTTCAGAAACATTTGCATCTCAGCGTGCTCCTGCATTCTGTCTGGCAGGAAACTTTCTTTACAGAGGTTGTTGCAGCGAGCTTTGAGTGCGATATCTGACTTGCAGCGTGCAAATATTTAGTAACTTTGTTTTTTGAGTCACTATTTCTAACTGTGTAGCACTGTACGTATTGGGTGTGGTGTTTTTTTTTTTTTTTACGAGCACCTTAAGAACGCACTAATTTGGGGCCTGATCCTGCTCTCGCTGCTGTGAGCTGAAGCAGGAGTAGACCGGACGTCCATTCTTGAATAGCAGTATCTGCTTTGTTTAAAATTATTTTATGTTAAAGGTGACATTTTAGAGATGCTTGCACTCAATTCCTAGATACGTTTATTTGAAGTATGTCCTTTTCTCTTGCTTGTGTTCTGCTTCTCTAGCACCTTCTCCCGCTGCCTGTTTATTTCCATGTCATGCACCTCCGTGACATCACAACTACTGCCTAATTAAAATGATGGTGTTAGAAGTAAGGTCTGAGACTAAGATATTTTAATAAAATTAATGTAAGATTACTGAGGGACACATTTAATACGTAAATGCTTCTCTGAAATGTTTCTGAAACTCGACTAGCATGGCAGTTGACCGTTAAAGAAATAAGTCTTTTTGATTTCTGTGACCGTGCCAAAGTTTTTCCCTAGGGAAATGCGGGATCTGATTTGATGGCACAGCCTTTAGATGCAATCTGGCGATTTCTGCTCTCTTACAACCAGTGATTTAAGATCAAGAAATGCTGAAGTGCTAAATGTATAAAACTTGTATTTCATGACTTTTTTTTTTTCCTTTGACAAAGACTTATGGCCGTGCTAGGATAAGGGAATAAGTAAGGCAAGGAGCAGCTGAGAAGGGAGGCCAGGGGAGCTGTAAGTGAGGAGCCAAGTGATGCTCTGAGAGGGTCTGAAAGGAGCAGTCAGAGGAATGAAGACCTGGTCCAAGACTGAAGATATGGCAAGAGCACTGCTGAGAGGGGATTTAATAGGGCAGAAGCACGTCTGAGTGGAGTCAAAGCTCTTGACTCGGAATGTGCATTCAACATGTGTGTCAGCACAAGCTCTCCCTGCGTAGTTATGAAAACACTGTATTTTTACCTGTTCAGGAATAGCAGATCCCTTTACCTTTCCTAAAATGTTTCTCATTTACTGAAATATCGCTCAACCTTTGTTTATATCTCTTGAAAATGCCACTGGTTCGAATAACCTACTGATATCAGTGTATTTTGCATTCACGGTTTCAGGTGTAATGCATGATAAGTGTTATCAGCACATATGAAACTTTTCTCAAGTATTGTAACTTAACAATGTTAATTGTATTCCATCATGCTAATTGAATGCTTAATATGTCATTTTATTTACAGATTATTTTTTTCCTTGAACAGCCCATACTTAATGGGAGAGAATGATGGATAAAAATAGCTAAATACATGAGTGATCTAATTTTTGTTTGCTGTCAAATGACCTGGGAACCACTGCAGTGCATGGTACCAAACAAATAAAACGTGGTAGAACTGTTACAGCTATACATACAGTATTTAGGCTCTGTACCTGGGAAGTAAAGTCTTGAAAAAATGCGATCTTTTAGAAGCAAACCCTTCAATATGCATTGTTGCACTGCATGACTCAAGCATTACTTTCAACTTGGAATATTGTGCATTGCTTTCGTAGTATATATATTTATTTTAATTTATAGAGACTTGAATACTGTAGAAATACTGCGTTAGACTCAAGAGCTGCCAGAAAAAGCAATAAGAAATGCTGGCTATCATGGCTTTCAATGTTAGTTGACTTTTAAAAGTCAACATCTATTATGTTAGTGTACACTTTTAAAATCTTTCTTTTAATTGGAATGCAAACCATCAATTATATAATTGAAAAAAAGAGAACTTCTACTTCTCCTGCTTAGTCTATTGCATTTTTTTAGTTGAGCTTGTCTACAGAGCTCATAAGAGCTGCAAAGAAATATACCTGTAAGCAAAAGTTGTTTTGTATGTTTATGTTCTGTGTATGTAACACTAGTTACCTGTATCTAGCATCTTGGACCTTTGCATTTTTTTTAAAGAGTACATCTATAATTTTTGTTCACATATAAACAAAATGTTCCTAACTTTGATTGTCGTTAGCCATCATCATGTAATCTATTTGGAAGCAAGGTTTGTAAAATGAAACTAACTGTTCATTTCATTACAGGTAGCATCTCCAAGTGAATAGTGAGTACAACATATTTACAAAATTTAGTTACTAATTTGTGATACTTTAGAAGATTACTTAAATTACAGACACATGCTTAATTCTAGTAGTAAAGCATAAGGTTTACTTAGAGAACTGTAATGAGGTTTTATTTAAAAAAGAAATTTAAAACTGTAGTGAGAACATTTTAGTGATGGTAAATATATCGGTCCTTAAAATTGGGATTATATGAGTATGGTCGTAACCTGTTCTGCAGGGTTTCTGTGTTTGATGGATGCTTTTGGCTACTGCAAAACCATAGTGTTGGTCTGGATTAATCAGTGAATAGTAAGAAGAAAACAGCGTTTCAATACATGGCTTATTTTTTAAGATTTAAAGTATCCAGTTAAGCTAATATTTTGTATTACTTTGGCTATTCACAAACAATAAAAGGCTTTAGAAATGAATTTAAGCAGTAAATGGAGACATTTTATTTTATGAGATAATGAGGGTCTAGTCATGTTGTCTATTAAAAGCTACCCTATAGTCAGCAATACTCTGTCTTTTATTAGGAGAATGATGTCAAGATTATAATTAAAGCAATCCAGTCATGTAGCACTGCACGGAGCTTCCTTGTATATTGATTTTAAATGTGGACATCTGATTATATAAACTTATTTGATTAAGTAAATATTTGGTATGCATTGGTCAAATGTGTGAATTTTGGAGGTGGTAGCATGTTAAAATAAAAACAATGATCAATTTCTCAGTTTCCTTTCCTTCCTTGGAGAGGAGACTCACTTAAAACGTTCTCGAGAGAGATCACTAGCATAGTGGATTCTGCTAGAGATGCAGAAAGGAATTTTTCCACTTTCTGAGCAGATTAATTATACTTTTGGTAGAAAACCGCTTTCTTTTTGGACATCTTGAAAGTCTAGGCTTGTTCAAAACTACTGAAATACTTGAATATTTTCATCAGAAGCATATCTAATCTGGAGAAGCCTTGATTAAAATTCCCTTCTTTTTTCATAGCAATAGAGCTCCCCATTTGAAGCATAACATGATTTTCCTCCAAAATGGAGTATTTATATGTTTCCTGCATGTGTATATGCATAATACATATGTAATTTTCTACTGAGACTTCTACAACTGAAGAATACTGTGTTTTTGTAGCAAAGACAAAAAAGCTAAACAATTAGGTATTAATGATATTCTTGTTGCATATTCAAAAGGTCTTTGCAAGCATTTCTTCTCCTTTTTTTCTTTTCACCATTTCAACCTGCAGAACTCTTCACTGTCACTTCAAATCACACAATTCTACAAAGATAAAACAACATTTAAACTCATTTGCTTTGGGAGGGAAATTGAGCATTTGCACCCAATAAGCCTGATTGTGGAACTGCATGCAAATTGTGTTTTGATTTATCTCTTTTGCACTTTTTTCCATTTGAATTGATCTTGCATTAATTTTGCCAAGCGGCTCTGTGAGGCTGCAGATGTTGCCCTGTGTTTAATAAATCAATGAGACAGATCTGAATGAATCACTTCAGATGGATTCTCTGCTCGGTTTGATGTCTAGATGTTATTCTTAGCTTGTTATCATGACAGATGCATTAATGTTCCCATACACTGCCAGCAATGTCAAAGAGATTGAAGCTTTTAAAGTGGCGGTATCCCCTTTTCCCCCTTCTGTTGGAATAACTAAATTGCCTTTAGGAATAGGTCAAAATAGAAATTTAATCGTGGCATCATTGTAGGGAAGATGCTAAACTTCTGATCATATTACAACACAAAGTCAGACAAATACAGTTTTGTACAGCATGATTAATTATTCCAAAATAGTGGAGATCAATATTAAAATCTAAACATAGGATAGCTCCTTAATAGAGTAACCACTTTCTCAACATTAATATTTCATTGTAATAGGAATGATCCGAATAAATAATATAAGACTAGAACATGTTAGAAGTGTTGCTATAAATAGAATATCATTGTGTCCAAACTGATTACAGGCTGAAGTAAGGCTTTTTCTCTTTTTTTTTTTACATTCTTATTAATAATTTTCTTTTAACATTACATGTGTCTGGATTCAACATCTGTTAGATTTAAAATAGGAAAACTTGTTTATTATGTTTCTGTTACTACTTACCATTTAGTGCCAGATATGTTAGAAAAGTTGTTGATCACTGTTAATTTCTGATATGTATAGTCTGGTATCCATTATCTTGGAGCAGAACCTGTGGAACGCAAATCATAAAAGAGGTTGGAATGTGTCTTTGTGGAATGGTTTTAAACTCTAGAAAAGATTGCACAAAGTGTAAAGTACTGTGCCATGAGTAATGAAGATCTATTTCCCAAGTAGGCTACGCACAGTTTTTATTGGCTTTTATTCTTTAGTCTTTATTAAACCACTTGTGGTCTTCCTTGTTTGTCTTCAGAAGATAAAATAGTATTTTGTGATTTGCTTCAATTGTTTTGTTAAACCTGATCTTTCTCTATGACAGTTTATTTTAATGCTAAAAATTATCACAAATGTTCCTTTTCCTCATCTCTCCCCCAAACAGAAGAACTTTGACTTTTTGTCATTAAGGCTTCTGAGAATAAATTGGAGAAACTGGCTGTAACAGATCTAGATTTATGTTGGCATTCTTGGTATTCTTGCTCCAGTAGTTCCAATTTGATAAAGGAAACAATATATGTAATAGAAATGCACAGTTTATTCAAATGAGTTTAAGCTTTAGCATTGTTATATTTGCCTTTCTTTCACCAATATATCAATGTGTGGCAATAGCATTATACTTAGAAAGCTTCCAGAAGTGACCAGCTCTGTAGATGGGAAATTATTCTCACACTGGGGCTACGGTTGGACACGCAGCCTCTGTTTGTATGTGTGCATTTGTTTTAAAGGCAGGTGAAAATCAACTTGGGTAGAACTGAGGAGCACAGCAAAAATCACTGAATTAGAAAATCATGTTTTGTTCTATGGCAGTGGCCTTAGAGTGAGAAACTAGTATCTACCGACCTTGGTAATTTTGCAGAGAACATTTAAAATGAGTGTTCTGAGATGTTTTAAAGATTTTTATCTTGTTTATTTCATTGCTTACAGGCTGGAATTCACATTGTGTAAGAGTTGTTTGTCAGTATCAATATTAAAAAGGTGTTGAAATCTGGGCCATAAAGTCCCTGTTTTGACTTTGCTGAGGTGAACTTCCCTTTCATGCCAGTGAAAATTTGCCAGAACAAGGGCAAAGTACTTATAAATATTTCTAGGATCTGATCTCTTCTCGTCAAAGGTGGGACATATTTGCTTAAAAGCTGCATTTGAAAGAATTATGCGTATGTGGTGTTTTCAAACAGACACATTTTTGGGTCTGATCTTGTTCTTGCTGAATGTAGGATCTTTAATCTTTTCTGTGCCTATTCCAGAAATGGTCAGTTTGGATTTTCTGAAGTTACGAACAAAATTATCCAAATCCTTACTTAAAAATACCTAGAAAGTTCCCATCTAGTTTCTTTTGTAAGTTCTGCATGTGATTATCAGTGTAATAAAACCCTGTAGGTGTATGGAAGTACAGCATTTTAATGATTATTTACGTGAACAAGGCTAATAGCAAAACCAAACATAATGAGGATACTTTAGAGTTATTGCTGTTTGTGATGTAACTTCCTTTGGCGTAAGCTAAGGCAAGATTTTTGTGTTACGATTAAACATTCATTACCAAGCACAAGTACATCAGTTGGTAATGATTCTTAGTGATTTAGATTTATCCTGCTTGATATTAGAACTGTCCCTTGGGGCTACACGCTTTTGATCTTTGTTCCCTCTTGGTAAAGCATGGTTATCCAAAGTGACTTAGTAATAGGGTTTCCCCTCTCTCCCCATTCTCCAACCTGTAAGGAACACCGATACCTATTAACTAATGTACTTTGATACCTGCCCCAGAAGGTTCCAATATCCAAATCCTGTAAAATATAAATTTGTTTGCTTTCCTTTCTCTTTGGTAGCTATGTTGTTGTTTTGGGTGCACATATAAAGTTTATTGTCACTAGGAAGCGTGGGGAGATTATATTTCCTTGTCAGTACATCTTGACCTGCTAAGCCCATTTTGCTCGCTAAAATAAATTGTGTCAGAGCCTTTCTTGACTCAGTTAGAAATACCACTTCCCCAAAAAGTAAAAACCAAAACAAATGAATAGTGCTCGCTTTATTACTGTGCAGTGCCTTAAAGTGTAATGTTTAACAGTGTATATTGTTGTGTATATGTTAAGGTATAAAATGTTCGATTGCAATTGTGTCTGATCTTATCAAGTTTCTGGAAATTGATATCTGGTAACAGCATTTAACCTACATCTAGTCTATCTGCTATTTATGTGATGGGTTAAAAAGAAAAAGTAGTATTGATCTGTCGCTGGATTAAAGTTTGAAATCGGCAACAGCATGAGCACAAAAGGCTTTTTTTATGATTTCTCAGCTTGCCATTGATCTACCAGTTTTATTGCATTCATTATTTATTAAAAGAATTTGCAAGCTAAACATAACGTTAAGCTAGTTTGCACACAGGGACTGCACTTAGGAAATTGAATGGAAATTGCATTAGAGATGAACATCTGTGCTATTTTTCCACTCGTGTGTTTATGGGTTTGTATAAAAGGTGTATTGGATTAACAGTTATAACCATGATAGCTTGCAGCAATACGTTAGAACCTAAGCATTTAGTAGTTATTTAGGAGGGAGACTCTTTTTACTTATACTAAAAAGTGTGGTAATGCCATCACAAACAGTGCTTTTATTGGATTATTCTTTATTAATGGGCTTTTTACTAGTAATGTGTAAAACTTGAGGTATCTAGCTATATTATGCATGTGTTCTATTATCTCTGCTATGTAAAGCTCCATTAATATTGTCATTAATTGAAGGTTTCTAGTGACAGTATTAGTTAAGGGTTTGGCACATAGACACCGAAGTATTGAAACGAAATGTATTTTATAATATACAGTAGGAATGTAAGTATTGAAAAGATCCTTAATATATGTTCCTTCAGGTTTCTCCCAGCAATTCAACTAGTTTTCTGTCCTTCTTGAGCTAGGTAGCTTCTGTGATGTATCGTATCAGTGAATCAGGTGAAAATCTTAAATATTTTGAAATCTTTTTCCACTTCAGTTCACAAGTTCAGTTGCCCTCAACACTAGCTGTAGTTGTGTGTGACACACAAAGTGTAGGGTAGACTTAGAATTTTGAGGTCATCTCCTGTAATGATTTTGGATTTTTTTTTTATTGCACTCCTCCTATAAAATAGATTATTTTGCTTGAATACCTGATGGTTAAATAAGGAAAAACAAAGGAAAAATTGCTTTGGGGGCTTTGGGTGAAAAGTATATTTTTAGAATCAAGATGTTATCTATTTTATTTGGTCTAAAAGTATGTGCAGTCTAGTCTGTTTATGAGTGGAATGTACTGAAATATGTCATGTTTTGCATCATCAGTGCACTTTCCTTTCAGTTATTCTATTCAAGACTCAACCTGATACATCTCACCAGCTTGTAGGAGTGTTCAGGGTTTCCTGTGCTAAGAAGCAGAAATGTTCTTCATGCCAGAAGGTTGTGATTACTCTTTTGAATGCCACCTTTACGTTTTTTTTTTTTGTTTCTGGTAGGATGAAGCCATTCAAGGCCTAATAGTATTTTGAACAGAGGTAGCTCTGATTTTTAGTTGAAAGTATCTCAATACTATTTTTCCACGTTGTTTTGCACTCACTGTTACTAGTCTTCCTCACTGTTGTTCCCAGGCATAGGCTCCTGTGATCAGTTCTCATATTATATCAGGTTACACATTTCAGCTACCCTGTAAATAAAAGTGGAAGCTAGATTAAATCTGGGATTTATGTAATTAATATGTATACACACACACATATTGATTGATATAATACATACACATATATATATAAATAAAAAATGCTGTTTAATGTAAATTTCTGGATTATTCTAAAGCCTCTCTCCCAAACCGTGGAAATCAACTTTGATTTTTGGAAAATTTTCCATACATATTTATAAAGAGAGAGGCTTTGGAATAATCCAGAAATTTAGTTTAAATTGCATTTGCTATGGACACGAACTAAATTTCCTACATGAGCTTATATGGCTATATGAGCTATCTTGGTGTCCTTACTAAAAGTCTTTAATTTTTTTGATACTTCTCATAGCCATGTAAGTGAGTAACATTCTCAGCATGTAATTTTATTTCTGTTCAGTCTGTGGCAAGAGAACTTTTAGCTTGGGATGCCCTCATGTTACTTTCAGTCAACAGAACATCGAGTCATTTTTCTCTCCTGTTTCCAAACCTGTGTGGACAGTGGAATTAAAACAGAACACTTTATTTTAAAAGTTAATCCAAATTATTTTACACTGTATGTGTACAGAGTTCCAAATCTAATGTGTTTCGCAGAATCACAGAATTGTTGAAGTTGGCAGGGTCCTCTTGAGATCATCTAGTCCAACTCCTCTGTTTAAGCAGGGTCAGCTGGTTGCCCAGAACTGTGTCCAGTTGGATTTTGAGTATTTCCAAGGATGGAGACAGCCTCTCTGGGCAACTAATCTACAGAATAGAAATAACTGTGCTGTGGAAGAAAGATTTTATTGGCATTCATTGGGATGACTGGATTAAGTGGGAGTTGTTGAAGCTGTGAATAGATGTCATGGCTAGCCACTGACGTGGTCGCTGCCCTACCGACAGGTTGCTCAGGTGGGCAAATACGAATACTCTGCTGTTGCGTTTGTCCTCACTGGAGCAGAGTGTAAGTTGTAACTCTCTATGAAGCAACCGTGTCGTATTCAGATTGTGCTTTCTCTGTCTCACAGATAATTTCCTGAAATCCTATATGTCAGCTGACGAGCTGACTTGTATTATTCCCCACCGGTAGTCAAGGAGGAATATTTGTGTATTTGTAATTAAAAAAAAAAAAAAAAAAAAGGTGGCTGTAAGAAAGCTCTTAGCACAGACATTGTGCCAGTAGGGGGATTTAGTTACTTGTATGTTACAGTAATTTAAGAATTGCTAATTAAGAAGATCAAGCTAGTTTAAAGAAAAAATATTTCGAGTTTCATTTAGAACTTCTAATCAGTATATTTAAAATATTACACATTATTCTTTTTCTTACACATGTAACAATTGTTTTTGCCTAGTACAAGTTTTATGTGATAGCTAATAGACTGTTTTTGTAACAGTTAGTCAGAAAATGTCCGGTGTTTGTGAAACGTTATCCCTGTTGTTTTTTGCAAAGTTGGTGAAGGCACCTCGCTTCACTGCTGCAGGTTTCTGGAGCTGCCTCTTCTTGTCCTCATACTTCTAAACGTTGTTGTGTGCTGAAGGAGGGCAATTCTCTAAAAAGATTCTGAGATAATATTGAAAAATACAAATAGGAAAATATGTCAGGTCTTTCCAATGAAACTTAAAATACATGTTTAAAAACAAACCAAAACCAAACCTAAAACAACAACAAAACCCCCAAACAGAACAAGGTAGTAAAATGCTGGCAGTTAGAAACCAGCAGAATATGAATACATAAAACAGGGCCTAAGGTAATGAACTCAGTGTTGTGTTTTCTCTGTTGCATGAGTTTGTTATTGAAATATGTATTTGTAGGCCTGTGGATTTTTTTTTTGCAGGCTTGTAAGGCTTTATTTGGTGTTTTTTATATGGCATTTCATGTATCGATAGGTGGCTTCTCAAAATACCTTGAGTTGAGCGTCTCGTCATTAAGAAATTATCTCTACCTGCTAGGAGGTTGTTCTGACTGTTTTGCAGAGAACGTAACAAAGTGATCTGTCGGTGCACTTTGCGCTCTCGTCGTCAGACTTGCTGAATGTGCCGCACCTTTTGCTCCCCCGCTGCCTTACAGGTGCGTGTGGCACAGCAGCGTGCCGCGCTCTGGCTCCGGGCTGTGCCGGCGGGGAAGGCGTGATGCGTTGCTTTCGCAGCGACCATGCGTCTTTTTGGAAGGAGCCCTCAGAAAAGGTTTGGGCAGAATGATTACTGTAACACACTGCAAACCTTGCTTGCTCTCATAGTCAGAAGTGCTTAGGAAGGTTAATTGATCCTGCTATCATACACTAGAACTAAGATTTCTTGTCTTGGATCAGGACTGTAATCACTGTCACTTCTTTCTGCTTTGTCTTTATAAATTGCCTTACTTGTTGCACAGCTGATTTTTGGTTCAAACGAGTCTGTTTCTTCCTGCTGGAACTTAAGAAAGTTTCTGTCTTGCAATTTCATGAAATACTTTTGTCTTGCATGAGGGGTTTTTGATCATTCACTCATCTTGCCTTTTCTAATATGCTTTCTTCAAAATTGCACTGCCCTCCCCAACCAGCAGTCCTCTAATAAACTGTTTGTTCCATCTTCTTAGTTATTCATCCTTAAAGGTTTACAATTTTAGCCTTTAATCTTACTGACTGAAAAATTTAACCCTTCATTATACTGGAAGAATCTGTATTCATGTTGGTGTGGAAACAAAACAAAAAAAATATTTGTGTTTGTATTTATTGTAGGCATCTTTACTGAATAATGCAGTGACTGTTGTAGAGTAGTTCAGAGTACGGCAGTAGACTGTTAAATACATTTTAAGAACTCATGTTCTCTGAATGAAGATAAGCTGAGAGAGTTCTTACACTGGTGTATTCTGATCCAGATAGAAACTCTTTATAAGAACTTTTTTTAATCCATTCATGTGAAGTTTATAATAGTACAAGCACTATTTTTTTTTTTTTTTTTCCAAACTTAGCTATTAACAGAAAGTTAAATGCCTGGCAGGGCTGAGCATCTCTGCTGCTAAGTCTGGCACGTAAGCCAGCTAGATTAGGGACTTGCTCTGCCAGCATTGCATTTGATTTAAATAGTGTGTTGTATTAGGGTCTGAATGACCTTTGTTTTTATATTGCATCTGGAAGTGTAGTTAGATAGATCTTGTTGCCTTCGCTTTTCCTAACCTACAGCAAGTTTGTCTGTTTTTGTGTAACCACTTTTTAAATGTTTGTCAGCCAAACAGAAGTAGGAACCTTGCTTATGCTGGTTGTCCTCTACCTGCATGTAACAAAAGGTATGTGAATGTAGCCATCCTCCCAGTGCCTCTCAGTTCTCTGAGATGGGTGGATGATTTCGGAAGGAGATGTGGTTATTTGTAAGTTACTGTCCTGCCAGTGTTAGGTAGCAATAGGTGTTCCATCCATCTGCTTTCTAGGGGAAAAAATGAAAGATGAAAGATCATCGCACACCACATCTTATGCCCACCTGCTGCTGGCTCACAAAGAAGTTGTATCTCAAAGTGTAAACCCTTAATAGGAGTGGGTTATTGATTTACAGGGAGAAGAAAGGAGGAACAGGGAGGCTGAGTTGGCAGATGCAGTATGTTTGTCTGGGATTCCTGGGTGTTAGAAGGCCTGGACTGCAGATAGTATACTTGAACAATTCAGTCCTTTAGCACTTGCGCAGTCAGGCAAGGGAGTCCCAAGAAAGGTTGAAGCTGCTATGCGTGGTGTGCAGTGGGTGTGCAACAGGCTGGTATGACCAGAGCATGTTAGAGTTGCTGCAGCAGAGCTGATCTGTGTGCTGCATGCAGAGCACGTTGAATTTATTGCAGAATTTCTTGCTGTGCCTATTCTGTGATTATCATTTCCCCCCCATGCTCTGCTGCCCCGGAATTTCTCTTTGACACCTTCAGGTACTTGGGGCTGTGTGGCTACACAGCCTCATCTTTCCCCCCTCATCTAGATTGATCTGTCATTGACAATAACAAGACAATAACTGAATACACAAATAGAGTTCCACTGTAGACAACAATTGCAGGTTTCATCTGTTGTGTTGAATGGTCATCGAGTTGTCTTTCAAGTTTTAAAAAAGTCTTTCAAGTTTAAAAAGTTCCTTAAGATATTCTTGACCATGTTTTGATATAGGGGTTTAGCAGATCCTCTGGCCTTGTAAACTTTTTTTTTTTAACCTCTAAACACCTATTTTGAGGGAAGTTGTTTGTTTGGAGGTTTTTTTGATGCTGCTGTTTTTCTGCTTTCTGATTAGAAGCTCTCTTTTAGCATCTTACACACACAAAGTAGTTTATCTGATGATGTCACATTATTTCCAAAATAATCCCCTTTGTCTAGCGCTATGAGAATTTGAGTGATAGTAAACAAATCTACAGACAACAAGTGGGCAAAGAACATTTTTATTTAGGTGCTTAGGATGATTGCTTAGTTCTGTTATATGACTGTGAGCAAAATTGGCAACTTCCTTTTTCTGCTGTTGATTTTTCATAATGTCCTATTCTGAAACACTGGTTTCAACTGCCCTTTTTTCAGAGCAGATGGTCTTTCTGTTGAATTCATTGTGTATCTTGGAGTGATGCTGTTGAGGGTCTTAAAACATAGATAGTCAGTGGTGGTCAGAAACTGACCCAACCGAGTCATGGGATAGAAGGAAAAAAGTACAGGGGATTTAACACTGAAGGTATTTTAAGTGTTAATAACTCGGTTAAAGAACGTGTTAATATTTGGCTATAAGCTTTCTATGCAATGCTATAGAGGAGACTGAATGAACATGAAGGCTCTGGATCTTGTGTGAAGGAGGAGATTGCTTTGTCCTTTTGACCTCACTGCAGATGAAATTCTGCAATAGAACTGTTGCAGAACCAGAGTCTTTCAATTGATTTCAGTGGTTTTGGATCAGGAGCACAGAAAGCAATCGGAACTAAATGCATATCCATGAACTAATCTGTAAGTCACTTTGGTCCACACCAGGAAACATTTTGTGCAAATTCGGAAGTGGAATAATGAAAGGATCCTTCGGAGATCGGTTGTATCCCCTACATATTTAGCTAATCTTATATTTGGATAGATTTTAATTACTCTCTTAACTCCATATACTCCTATAGAAAATAAACATAGAGAAAGTACATACTGGAACCCCAAAACATTCAGGTAAAGAATCTCTGTGTATTTGAGTTCTTCTTCATGGGCTAAACGTAATAAGAGTCAATAAACCTATGCTTGCATTGCCTGGTAAACTCTTGCCAAGAATAGGGGATTACAGGGTGTTTGTGCAGACTTGCATAGGAATTCTCACTTGTCCCATTGTGGAAAGTGTTTACCAATAGTGATAAGTAGAATATATTTTCTGTAGAGTGAATACTATAAACTTGTTACTGTGCATATGTTGTACATTGCTGATATTCACAAATCCTTCCTTAGTCTCAAATATATGAAATATGATTATGTTCAATCCTGGTTGTTTTTAATCAAGGGAGGGGGATTTAATATTTGTAGTGGAGGTGACTGCATGTAAAGAGTAGTGGAAAAAAATATTATGCACCTTAACAGTTTAAAAAGTAGGAAACTGGTAATTATTATGTGCTTAATAAGCATGTACGTTTCAAAGTTTACAGTATGATAGGTAGCATCCTGGCTATTTAGTCAACTGTTGATTCTTGCAGGTAGAGTTCAGAAAAGTCTTGACTTTTTGTAGCTATCGATTCAAGTTCTTGCACATGTTAAAATTGGTTTGGTCTTTTATAACTGTTCAATTGAAAATTATTTCAGCAGAGTATTGGGAAAACTGGTATCTAAGAAGCTTTAGTTCTGTTCAAGGCCTATTGATTCTGTGTTTCAAAGCGGTAGCAGTCTCAAAATACACAGGACTGTTCGTCACTGCTATTCACTAATATAGGTGGGAAAACTTTAACCTTTCTCAAGCCGAGACTGAAAACATGGTGAAGGTTGGAACCACCAAGTACCTGTATATCTGAATACTCTACAAGCTTAAATTGTTCAGTGATTAGTACTTCACACATGCACCTCATTTTCTGGGAAATCCTATGCACTTTCTGAAGGGGAATGGCAGTTGGTGGACTATTTATTACTCATTCTGGTTTTGGTGGAAAATTCGGCCTTGTATGTCATTTAGACTTTGTGACACGTGTAGCCTCCCAGGGCCTAATGACTTGTCTGCAGATGGGCTGTTATTTATTACAGTCATGTAGAATAAAATTGATTGTCTTCTAAAATTAATTTTTCATTTGCCTCCAGCTCTGCTTTAATAGAGGACACACAGTTGCCTGTTTGCAGAAATACTGTTTAATCACATTAATATCTCAGCCCCCCAGGCCGGTGAAGATAATTGTACAAACGAACAGCAAAATCTGTATCTTTAACTTCTTTTTATGATTAAATTATGCAAATGACTTATCTCCTGCCCTTCCAAGCACTAATCATCTAATTAGGAATGATGTGTTAAAGGGATGGTTTTGAATCAGGAGAAGGGGAGAATGGAGGAAGCAGAAAATGGGACCTGACAATGAAACTGCTGAAGGTACTATAGTGGTACAAGATAAATCTGTGTATTTGTTCAAAAAGCAATAATAAAGGCTTGCTCTGCTATTTCTAGTCTTGCTTTAGTGATCTCTTTCATAAGAGGATAATTATTCTGTGTGATCTTTGCACATAATTTTCCATATTAACTTTAGATGCAATTATTAAGGTTAGAGAATTTGGTCGCTTGTTCATGAGAACTGGTAGTGAGGGTAGTGAAAGTGTCTCTGTTTGGCTCTACAAGTAGTACAGTTTGAAAGACAGAATACATATTTGTAGCTTGTTTTTTATAAAAGTGCTTGTCATCATACTGCTAGATGTTCTGAGCCTGTCAGATACTTCTATTCATGTATCTCAGTCTCTTTTTGAATACTTAACTGCTAGTTAAAAAAAAAAAGGAAAACTTTGCCTTTTAATATGAAAATGCAAGTGCCCAACTAAAGAGAATGGCCATCTCTTTGGTAATGTCCTGTGCCTGGTTTGGGGAGTTTCCCTTTGAGTTATGAGTGAGGCTCTGCTTAAATTTAGCTGTTTAGATGATCATAAACTTATATATGCAAAAGAATTGTGCCTTGACCTCTCCAAGAGCTTGCAGCCCTATTTTCTATGTTTTCTGTTTCGTAAGCAGATGCTGGTTTTTTGTAAGTTGTGCCTTTATAAGCAGATCCTCCAGCTTAAGGCACTTACTTGCAGTGGGTTCAAACTATCAGTGTGTTACTGCTGTTGCTAAAGGTACAACAAACCAACTCTTCTGTCGGGTGATAACACTGAGGGTTTGATACCAGATTACTTTCGTTTTCTGTTTACTCAGCTATTGATGTACTTACTATACATGATTAAGATACAGTACACCAATAAAATAAGAATATTCTAGAAACTAACTGAAATTTTGGGTATTCCTACATGAGAATGTATTACTGCCTTTATAAATATATGAGAGAGTATTCATGCATGAGTGTATGAATTCATAGGATACTATGTAGATAACCAGCAGGTCCCTGTTCCTTAAAAGCAGGGTACAGACCCATCTTTCATTCAAGATAAATCCAGCTGTGTTTTCTACAGATCTGGTAAATGCCTTCACGCAGTCAGCTCTTACCTTTTAGAAGTAAATATATGAAATAGTGGGAAAAAGTTTACTATTTATGACACCATCAGTTCTGAAAGTTTGAGGGACGTGTTACTTGCAACACCTGCCTTAAGGGGCCTCAGCTTCCCTGCCTGTATGTATGGCTTGTACTTATGTGCATGTATGCATATACATACGTACACGCACAGGGGTTTACTGATATAATCTGAGAAAAGTTTAATAACTTCCCCAGGAGGGTGGGAAACGCTGTTTTATAAAGGTAGGTATCCCACATAAATATTGAGAAGCTGAAAGCAATGATGTCAAAATAGTCTTTTTGTTAGTGATTAGGTGTATGTCGTAGGGATTTAAAAAGAAAAAACCTCACACAAATTAAATTTGAAAGCAATTAAAATGCTGACTGTGGTAGATAATCTGGCTTTTCTGTGTTGTTTTTGGATGGTTCAACATAAAAGATGCAAGTTTGACACTGCTTTCATTTGTCTGACATAGACGTCAATTGCTGGTGGAATGCTTTCATAAACACTTTATGGATGGGAGGGCTGTGTTTCTTTCTGTACCTTCCAGCAATATGATTGAATTAAATCAGTACACATCTATCTTTACATGTATTTTCATCATTATCACCCCAAAATTCTTCACAAAAGGCAAGATGAGAAGACCTTGTTGTAGAACTCTTAGACAAAATATTTGTACTAAGAACATTTGTATAAGTAAGTTCAGTACACAAGGCCTAAGTATATTTTGTCAGAATTATAGGAGACTCAAAAAGAAGAAAGGATTTCTCACTGGTTTAAAAGGTTCTGGGATTCATTGAGGGTTTATATCGCAATGAAGGCTTTGAGCAGAATGGTTTTCCTCTTAGGGTGGGAGATTCTATGATATTTAAGGAGCAAATAATCCTAGACTACTTCCTTTTTTTTCTTTTAGATTTGCTGGATCCAGATATGCACCACAATAGAGATAAAAATAGAGGCCTTGTACTTACGCTGATACTGTGTGAGAAGTCAATGGAGAGAGTGGTGGACAGTGTCCAGCTACCATTCTTTATGTGGTTGAATTTCCTAACCCTGATGGCTTTTTGCTGAGGTATTTTAGTATAGTAGGACTGTAGTACTGAGGTCAGGACATCTGAGATGGGTATCTGCTGCGTTACCTCATTGCATCTGATAGAAAGGACTGTTTGTAGATGCTAATCTTTAAGGTTTTAACATCAATGAGGAATCTAAAAAGTGCTGTAATCTGTAGTCTGTATTTACTGACTGTTATGTATAGGCAAACTGGAAGAAGGTGGTGGGCAGTAAGGATTCAGATATCTTTTACTTTTCTGTGTCTGCACATGCTCAGGTCTTTATTTTATCCAGTTGCTCATTCAGATGTTTCTCTTATCTCTGTACTGGGCAGTTTTCATTGAGTAACGATATGTGACAACAGACGGTAGATCTCAAATCATTTTATGAATTAAGTTGTTGGTCTTGCAAGAAGTTGAACTGGAAAGAATTCTTGTAAGACTTCACAATTGATAGATACAGTAGCGTAGCCATCTCACGATTTTTCTTTGTGTGTTTGTGTTCAGAAAATATTAAATCATTTAAGTACATTCCCTTGAGTTCCTCCTCTTGGTAGGTTAAGTGTTGGTCTTGCTTAGAATGGCTAATTCTCTGTGCTGAGATAGATGATAGTTGCTAAAAAATATAGCAGCCTTTCTTAACACAATGCCCCACAGTAACGCTTAATCAAATTGTGAAGTCTCTTAAATGTGAGAGATTTTTAGCCAATCTTGACCTCTCTGCATGTTCTCGAAACTGCTTATTGCCCATGCATGGCATATTTAGAAAAGTTGAGATGAATGTTTTGCAATTATTAGAATTACTAACTGGTCTTGTACTTTATGAATGAAAGGATTCTACCCAAGTAAAAGGGAGGAAAGTTAATACCTACTACTTTTTTTCTTCTTGTGTTTTGATTTTTCTTTGTTTTATAATGATCTGATACATGGAATAACCCCTCCTAAACCATATTGGTGCTGAAAAATAGGACACCTGAACTGGACATTCAGTTTGCATGAGTGATGAATATTTTGAGGGAGAGTCCATTGCATGGCTCTGATTTTCTGTGTTCTCATCTTGCATTATTTTTTGTTTTCCTTCTGTGGCAGTGATTCTGAATGTTAATGAGACAATGGGTGGTCTTACCACGGGCAGTAGTTTTCAGGTGACTGTTTAGGGGAAGAGGGAGGTCGCTACATAAATTCACCAGCCTGTAAAAGGGGTGTGCCTCGTGCACTGTTTGTACCTCCTGGAATGCTTACTGCTTTTGAGGAGGTTATTCTTAACCTGTGTGGGATGTACTGTCTTTACCTTTCTGAGCATATGTTCCTCCAAAGAAATGTTTTAATAGAACCACCGATTAAAAGATCTTTCAGTTGTCCTTGGGATTTATGCACTTCAAACACTATTCAATAGCTGCTAATATCTCTCGTCCTAATGGAGCCCCTATTTCTAACAGTTAGGTAGATATGGTAATCTTTACAGCAGTTAAGGTAAAGGCTATTTTAATATTAATAAAGTTTGATTTATGTATTAAATTACAATAAATTATTACACAAAACACTAGACCAGTATGCAGCTTCACTTGCATGACCTTAAAGCAAGATCCCGTATCAATGGTGAGGTCGAAGCCGATTGTGACATTTAGGAGCAATGAGAATTCTTACAGAGAAATGGTCTTGAGTAAGATATTGACTTGTCTGCTAATTTCAAATTAGTTTAGTCTAGAAATCCAAATGTATTCCCTTCTGTGGTCTTATTGTGGGTTGGGGTAATTGAATATTTTTGAAGAAACATATAATTCTATCATTGGAAAGAGGTTTCGGCAAATGTTGAGAAATAGTAGGACGTTTAAATATTCATGGCTCCAGACTGTCAGTGTACAGTAAGTATGTGATGCACAGTTTCTGGAATCATGGATAATATGGTACAAAGCCGCATTAATCAAATTACCTTGACTTCACAAGAATACTGTGACCAATCTATCTTCACCCATATGGGTGAAACTCCAGTTTGCTGTACTAAGAGCAATACAGTCTCATGCTTTTCACAGCAGTAGGGTGCACACTTCTTAATCTCTTTCTCAGAAGCTAATAGTGGATGAGTGTGGAATGACACACTAGGCATATTTGTGTGATCATATGAATATATTTCCATAGTTCTACTGCTTCTTAAAAGTTACAATCTTTGATCTTGGTTTTCCAGAAATCGCTGAACTTCTACTTTTGATGACTCATAAACATTAGCGGTCAACTCTATTTACTGTGGACCTGTGATGTCCGTGACTCGCTGTTGTTCAAGCTGGAATAAGGAATGGTTTCTGAATTGCAGCTGTATGAAAATGTTGTGGGAAAGTGGAGGGGAAAAAAACAGTGGGGAACACTGGGAGGATGTGCTTGTCCCCTTTTCAACTGTAGAGGTTGTACCTAGGTTACCCTTTGAGTATATATTTTGAGTATATAATCTCTCTTGGTCATATTCTGCATGTTTTAAGAGTCAGGAGAAATAAGCAGTCATTAAAATAATTAGTGAAGCATAAGATGGTAAAGTTGGAATTTCAAGGCTGTACAGACACGCGGGTTAATACCTTTCTAGGAATTGTTCTGGTTTCACAAGGGCTTTAGACTTCGATGTTTACAAACCCTTGTTTGTAATTAATATCTAATTTTGGCAGTGGACAAAGTGATGGAGGGGTAGTGGGAGTGCTTAAATTGTATTCATCTTTATGAAGCATGCTGGTGCATGTGTCTTTTATTTAATTGGTTGCTAAACCTTCCAACCCGCTGCCAGTAAATAGGATGAAATAGAAATGGGGCACATCAACTTCGGATCCATTTAAATGTAAACAGATTGCCTGAGGGCTCCTTATGTACTTACTTTTATTCAGAAAATACTGGTATTAGACATATTGCAACAGGATCTTGTCTCTTTACCTTTGAGATCAGGCTTGTGTCCCTGTGTCTCTATACCTGTATAGGCAGCCTGCCCGTAAAACTGTGTGTCTGAATAATTACCTAGTTAGCAAGGATATACATGATCTGTTTTAGCATTTCTTAACATGGAGCAGTCAGAAATAAGTGATTGTTAGGAATTATTTGGAAAAGTGTATAGAGCAAACAGAAAGCAGTGGTATGTGACTGTGTAGATTCAAGGTGCGCTTTCATCTTGAATATGGTGTGGTTCTAGTCTCCTTCCAGCTATCTGCTAAAGGACACAGGAAAAAATCGAAGAGGGAAAAACAGAAGAATGATGAGGATGATGGGTAAAGAGCGGTTCCTATATTGCATGGCAAAGGGTGGTATAAAGCTGTGTGAAATCACAAATGGCATGGACAAGGTGACTAGGGAGTCGTTGCTCATTGTTTCTGCTAATGTTAAGAATTAGAGGACAGGTAAAATTAACAGATGTTAAACTCATACCAAACAAAAGCAGGTGGTTCTTCAAATACAGTAAACTCAAAACTCTTTGCTACAGGATGCTGTGAAGGCTCAAATGGGTGTGACAGGCTAGACAAATCAGTGCAAGAAAATTCTCTGAGAGGCTGTTGTACAGAGGTACTACTTCTGATCAAAAAATTCCAGTTACTCAGTGCAGGGAATTGTTAATGAACACTTATCAAGTTCTCGTTCTTCTCTGTATGTCTGGTATCAGCTGCCTTTAGCCAAAAGAGGAGGGAGGAGAGATGCATTTTTGCTGCTTTGAGGAACCACATCTTCTGGATTGCTTCCAGTTATTAATTGTAAGGTACTTGTGAAAATTTTGGAGGGACTCATGAAGAGGACTTGAAGTTGCAAAGTAAGGTAATTGTGTTGAAATGTAGCAAATTAGAAGAAAAACCACGGACACATAGGAAATTTGTTAAATGGGAAATTCATTGAACCCCTGAAGCCCACAGAGAGAAGGGCACAGAGAGTGGGGAATTTCTTTGTACGTACGTGCATATATGTGATAAGTTGCTCTAGATGCTACCAATCTAGCAGTCCACTAACTTTATTTTTAAAGTATGTGAATAGTATCAGTTACCTCAAGAAGACTGACCATGTGTTAGTGTTTTGCTGATTGGAGGTCTAATTCATCTGAAAGTCTTTGCAAAACCACCCTGGCTTCCAAACTGAGACACTGTCTACTTCTGAACATTGTAGATACCCAGCAAGTCATCCTCAAAAATGAGACTGTCCCATTTATCATGTAGTAGGTGGTGGAATTAAAATTGTGACAGAAGAAAATAAGCTAAACTAGTCATGTTCACCTGTTTTAATTTGTTGGATGATAAGCATTATACTTAATGACATATGTAATCCTTTTTGTTCACGCCTTTGGTTCATAAATAAACGAAGTTGTAAGGCTTGGCTAATTAGATGTAGTTGTTAGCTCAATAACTGATAAATATACCTGTTCTGTCGTGAAATATGTCATGTCAGCTCTCATGAGTTCCTTTCAATCCTACATTTCATTTGCTTTCTCTTGTGTTTTTAAGAAACAGCATTTGTCCTCCTAGCCATAGCTGGTATTTGGCTTTAATGAGATCAGATTTATTTGAATGAAAACAATGCAAATTTTAAGATAAATCAGCTGTAACATATTAGTTATCAATAGTAGGAATTAAGGATGCAACAGTGACTTCACCTGAAAAAAGAAGTAGTAATATCAGTAGAAGAACAGGAAGATTTTTGGTATCTGAGTTGTAAAACTTACAGGTGGGTTTAAGACAGCGTGTCGGTAAATGATAACTTAACTGCCTTTCACATGGCCAAATCAACATAGCTTGGAAATACAGGTTTTCTTAGATATGTCTGTTACTGTGTAGTGGAGAATGTAATATTGGACTTTATTAATGAAACTTCGTTATTATACAATGAGGCATTCTACTTGCAGTCTTAAAATAAATCAGAGTGGGTTTATTTTTTGAGGTGGATGAAAATAAAGGCAGCACAAGAGTGGTGTGGGTGTAGAGCCCCTGTAAGAGAGAGGTGAAGCACTCTAGGTGCCTGAGCTTTGATCGTCTTTGAGGATGCAGCGTGGTGCCCTCTGGTGAGTAGAGGTTTGGGGATTCCCATTCATTTCTTTCTCCTCCTCTCTGTTTCCCTCTTGCTTCCCCTCTTCCCCCCCTCCCTCCTTCAGAAGAAAATTCATTGGTAAATACGATGCTTTCCACTACTTTTAGAGGAAAAACAACCCCAGTTTGTTCCAAAGTTAAACTATGTCTTACTGACCGGATAGGTTTATATGGGTTACTCAGATAAGTAAAAACAAGAAAGCATGCTGGTTGCCCTTTTAAGAATGTATTCCTCTAAGTGGTAGGTTAAATTCACTGCGTTTACACAGAGGAAGATTCCTACTGCTGCTTTTGTGTTCCTTTAAGATCCGATTTGTGCTAATGATGCACTTCAGTGGACCGCAACAAGATGGAAAGAGTAGCCTGTAGGAGAAAGCATTTGACCTGTGGTCCCAAATATTAAGGATCCAATTTGGTTTATGTGTTTTTTCTTTCTAGTATAAACTCACTGTTATGTGTTTGCTTTCCAAATGATCTCAAATTAGAATAGTCAGAAATATCTTCTTTGTAAATACTGCATTGAGATTGGCATTAATGCATGTCCAAGAAAGAATTCTTTAGCTTTTTTAATAACTTCAATAGTTTAACTCTTAATCCTGCTATCCTTAATCGCATAAGTGATAGTGAGCTACTAGAAAGAACGAGACTGTTCCAAGTCCAGTGTTTTACAGTGGCTGCAATAACTCTTCTTCATGTGGAAAACTATTTCAAGACTCTCCATAGGCAGCATTTACTTTCATAGTTTATGGCAGGGAGAACCTAAACACCATCTTTTAAGGCCTTAATGTGAGAAGCTGTACTTATCCCAGGTCAGTGTGTGTTGGGATGATTTGAACAGTGGTCCCAAGATCCTTTTTAATTATAAAAACGTTTCTAGTCTGCTTCTCAATCTGGAAATCAAAATGAAACCAGCAATCTGATTAGTAATAAAATCTTGAAAATTATAAATTAAATTCCTTCATAAATGAAGGTTGTGGCAAAAAGAAGTAAAGAATTGAACTGCAGACAGGCATAATGGCATGACTTGTAAGCAGCAATTCAACATTTTGAACTGGTTTTATAAATACATCAAATTTATCAATATTCACAACCATAGGAAAAAAAGGAACCTCTGTATTCTGGAAATATTCTAAAGCTGATTAATAGAGGATATTAATAATAAGCCACAAGAGGATAATAGCAAAAAGGAGGAAGGAGAGTGAGAAAAGACAAAACCAGTTCAGGTTTACTCTAGCAAATGTGTCTGAAGTCATAGAAATTCCCTGGTGAACTAGTGTATGGTATTTTCTCCTTGTTCCTCGTGAAGTAGAATGGAATAGAAAAGCACGTAAGAAGTAGTGAGGGAGAAGGAAGCAAGGACTGGAACAAAAAACTTGTAACTCCAGGTTCTTGATCTCATCTTCTGATTTCTGGAGACTTAGAAGCACCCACTGGGCAGTAAAGGAGAGCTGGAATGCTGGGTGTCCCAGGTTATAAAAACATAGGGCTTTTGCAGTTCTGGAGGCTGGCAAAGAAAGGGATAGCGGTTAGGGATCGTGGTTTCGTCCTCTGGGCTTCTTGAGTGCTTTACGTCCTCTGTGGCATGAGGAGAGAGTATTATGGCTCTAATCTGGGCCAAAGTGGTACAGAGAGCTTGGTAAATGGATTTTGGTAGCCATTCAGGAAATGGCTCTGTAAATCTTGGCAAATACGGATTTTAACTTGTAAGATGTTATTTAGAAATAAAAGTAGACAGTGATAATTCAGTGAATTTTCAATTTTATCTGAACGGACATGGTTACGGTTTTACCAATGGCAAGCTGAATACATCTTTGCATTATTAAAAAAAAAATAATCACTTTTAGGCAGATAATGCATGTGTGAATTATATAAAGTGGGGATGAAGAGAAAGTCAATGCCTTGGTGTTACTGTAGGAAAAAGTTTAAAAGAATGGGAGCAAAGCTATCTGGGAGCATGACAAAGTGACCTTTTTTTACCTGCCAACACTAAAAAATTCTCCTTTAACAGGATAATATATTAACCTTGGGTAAATGATTCAAATTAATTTAGAAAAAAAAACCCAAACCAAAACCCACAAAACAAAACCCAAACAACCACACAACCACTGTGTATGTGTCTATATAATACATAATACACATGTAATAATCTAGAAAAGTAATGTATGTCTTCCATAATGCAGCCTTTTGAAGCTGGAGAGTTACTCAGAACCCAGTTTACACTTAAAATCAATTTTTAGGAACGGACTAATTTTCTTACATGGCAAAATATAAACTTTAAAAGGAACAGTATTTCTCTAACACTTTTAAAAATAAATTTCAGATAATTTATTTGACTGAAGATAGTTGGAGAGAATAAGTAATCTTCTTTCTTTAGCTCCGTGGTAGATTTCTTTATGTGTTCCTTACGGATTTTATCAGGTGGGGTTGTTTTTGTGTCTGTGTGTAAAATATGTATGGAATATATGTAATAGGCAAGGAATACATTCCAAAGCTCCTTTGAGTAGAGCAGCTGTCTAGAAGACTAGTGGGAAGGGTGTACAGACGGCATTTATGTAGACTGAACAGCCTTGTGTCATTATGTTTGGTCGTCAACCCCCAGCTAATCAAGCATGAGCTAGTTTGATTCTTGATTAGAAACCTTGTAAGAAGGTGCTGTGCCCAGCAGGAAGTAGTGATTTTGTTTGATTCTGCATTGATTCAAACAAACCTTGCTTGATGCAATGGAATGCAGCTAATGGAAGTATCTTCTTTAAGATTTGCAGAACTGAGGTGGCATTTGGTTCTGGTAATCCAAGAATTTTTTATCTGTAAAAATTCCCAGAAACATATTATGCCTAGACAAAATGGTGTGGCATGGATCGTTGCATGATAAATTATTATTTTTATTATGTTTTAATTTTATTTTTATATGTATGCACTATGTTTATGCTATATATGTATAATTCATAATATAAATTAAACAGTTTTCAAAAAGAATGTTCATTAAGCATAACAAAGTTTTATTTGCACTTCTGTGGCACTTACTGTTGTGGTAATCCCAGGATTTCCCTGAGGCGTTAATTCTCACTGGGTACTGTATGTTAAACTGCTGAAGTAGCTTATGAATCTCGGAGCTTAACTTTCAGGTACCTGTCAAAAAGCACGAAGGTCAGATATCCCTGGGTCCACGTGAAATTCTATTGGATATTGGGGCAAGGCATGTATTTCAGTGGCTGGTTTTGAAAACTTCAGCCAGAGTCACTCAAGGTCAAAGGAGAATTTGACACATCTGAGAAACAAAATGTAGAGAGGCAGCTCTTGCCCATACACTGAAATACAGTGGTGTAGAAGGTGTAACTTGACAGAAATCTATATAACAGCAACTCTATATTATTATGGGATGAGGGTGAAAAATACTTTCCAAATTCTGCCCCTTATGTTTTCAACATAACAGCAGCCTTAAATTTTACTATAAGTAAAACAAAAAAATAAAAACATCTCTTTGTTCTCCTAGTACTAACAGACTACAGCTGGGGGTTTCTTCTTTTTCAACCTCTGCTATACCTAAGAATCTAAGTGTGAAGTGTAACAGATGAGTAAATTCAGTCCTTGAATCTTTCTCCTGAATTAGTGTTTCAAATATTTTGATTCATTATTATGTGCGAACTCAATTGGAATTAAGATAGAAAGCCAAACAAATTGAGCTTGCCATATCTATGGTTAGGTAAAAATAGGATTTTACTTTATGGTATTAAAGCAACAAATTACTGGTTCATTTATGGAACAGGCAGATCATCTTTCTCAGTATATTCTGATTTTATTGTTTATAGTTCTGTGAATATCCCTACATAATTTGCACTCTACAGATAATGTAGACTTCAGAAGATTTTCAGCCTGGAATTCGTATTTTCTTTTTGTGGTGAGAAGCAGAGAAATAGGGAACAACCCTCTCATCATTTATGTATCATGACCCAGCATCTCAGAGCCTTGGGCTATTATTTCAAAATCCAATATATTCAAACTTTGGCCTCAGAGAGCAGTAGGATCAGTACACAAGAACAATAGAGTGATAAATATAGATTTTTCATTAAGGAAAAGACTATATCCTGTCACTTTTGAATCAGTGTTCAAAAGAGGATCTGAGAATTCATAGCCTCCTATAGGCTTTAACTTTATTTTTGTTGGGAAAAAGGACTTAACAGCCTTTTCATGTTCCTGTGAGTGAGGCATCGTTGACACACAGAAATAAAATTTTAATATATACTAAAGGAGAGATCCACTAACACTGTGACAGTAATTTAATGCAAGTCAATTTTGAGCCATGCATAATTACAGGCATGATGTGGAGCACTGCTCATTCTTAAGGATGGCTTGTGTAGAGCGACACAGATCCGGTTGCAGTACAGTTGGCTCACTGGGGTAAGCTTCGGTTTCGGGAGCTGGGTTGCCTTTCTTCACTGACTTCTCTCCTACACTAGAAATTTGTTTTGGTAGTCAAATTGTACATAGCATAATTTTTTTTGTAGCACAGAAACTATAGATTTCTAGTACAAAAGTTAGGTTACTGGATGGATAGCATATGCTTTTAGGCATATGCTGTATAAATGTACATATGTACATGTAAGCACACCACCTTCACATAGAAGGGATGTATCTGCTTAAGTTCTAGAAATTGCTGAAATTCTCAGAGCCGTTAACACATATGTTGTATTCTGGGAGACTCCTTCAGATTTTAGAAATTGTTTTTCTTTTCATTGAAACAGATTTTCACTCAATTTCCTTAAATAGAGCAGCTGTGATAGTGTACAAACAATCAAAATTCATGCTGGAAAGTAATTTTTGAGCTGTTTGTTTCACTTGCAAGGAAACAATTTATGTTCTTATTTTGAAGCCAACAGCCTAACACTTGTTATCAGAGAATGCACCAAACAGTGAAAAGTTTTGGTTTCTGCAGTAAATTTAGGAAACCTGTGATTTTCACTGGGCTCAGGTACCACAAAAAAGACATTTGACCCTATATGGTAATATATGTGTATCTACTTAAACACACGTACTTCAAATCTGAATGTAAACAACAATACTGGGAAGGGTTTGGTATGTACTCTGTACATACATGGTGATTATATATTGCTGTTGCACCTTTTCTGGAGTTTACCAGAGGAGACCTGTGTTTGATTTGGTGGGAGGGAGGGTGGAGGTGGAATGATAAACTATGGGCTTGCTTTCTGAGTCCTGATGGGGAGATGCTTTATTCTGTATTGTTATCAATGCGAAAATAAAATTACAAAAATAATATTATTTCAAAAGTTTTCTGCTTGCTTTTAGCTGACAGGTCTCTAAGTGGATATAGCTTTTTCCACCTGCAATCAAATGTAATAAACCTTCTTCACTGCAGAAGTCAAATTCCTGGGAAAAAAAGAAGTTGGAAGCTCACACTTACACCATAAAACCTTGTTTATTGCGACCATCAGTCTTCGAAGATATGCCCCACAATGGGGTTTGGTAAAGCCATTACAAGGTGCCGTATGAGTTCCATTTGCCTACAGTAAATAGAATGTCAGAAGTGTCAGGGGGAAATAAATATCGGGCTGGTTAAAAGGGAGCAGAGATGGCTCAAAGCATCATTGAGAGGATTGATTTATCTGGCATGCTGTAATGACTGCAGATGTGGATCTGTTATTCTAGATGAGCAATGAATTTGATGAGCTGATAACACAGGGCCAGAGAGGCCTGGTTTTAATTACTGATGAGGAATTTATTTGTGAAGCACTGTGATTTACTGAGGGTTTGTTCTGTTATTGACAGGTGACCTTGGGGCTTTTCTCTTTTGATGAATAAAAAAAGCGGCATTTTTTAAAGGAAAACTGTTTTATCAGTGCTATGAATACAGCGAGGTCATTTTAGATAGAGTATTGTCTTTCAAACCATCTTTATATATAATTATTTTTTGTAGCAGTTGTTAATTGCCTCTTTCATCGAGATTGTCGCATATGCTACACTTGCTACTTGAGAGGGACTAATTTTGGTGCAGATCGTTGCTAGCAAGAATAGATTGGGTAGAACTTTTGTGGTAGAGATCTTAAGGCAAATAAAGTCACATTATCAAAGTATATATTACTGCATTGTTTAGCTTTTCAGCTACATATCTCATCCAGCATGTATTACTTTTACAGTTCTGATTTTCCTTACAGGCCACCAAGTGGAAAAAAAAAACCAACCCTAAAAAATATAAGGGATCAAAGGGGTTTGGTTTTTATTTTGTTTTGGGGTGGGGTTTTTTTTGGTAAACATATTATCTTAACTATCTTAAACAGCATTTTCTCTGAGGTTAAGTTTTTGTCGGGACACTCTTTTGTTGGGCAGAAGGTTGACATGCCTATTATTTTTTATACACTTATTTTACTTTTTCTCCCATAGAATGTACTTTTCTTTTTGATCTGTACACATAAAAGAATTTTAGTGTTGACTTTTGTGCTTATGCTCTGAATTCTGTAGCATATTAACATCAGGATAAATCGAAGTAGTTCCTGCCTAAACTGTGGCAGAACTGTGTGTGGTTGCTGTAGACGTTTTCCAGTTTGTATATACTATTTTCTCTTAAGTAAATAATAAAAAAAATGCTAAATAGGAAACCATTTGGACTCAACATTTGGTAGATGAGGATTTGATGAGCGTATATGATAATCTTACGGTGTGCCAGGGGAGGTAGGTACTGGATCAGGGAGGTAGAAGACCTTCTCTTTTGTTTTCCTTTTGTGAGCTTCACAACAAAAGTGGTACTATCCAGGAACTTCCTTTTTACTGCTTTACTGTCAACAATTTATTTAATATGGAGAAAGCTGTTAACTTAGTATTTTCATTCAATATAGTTTTTGGAACCGAAGAGGCTTTTCGGTCTTATCTAACCAAACACCATTATTCATTTGACCCATTTACACCCAAGTCTGTTCAAACTACTTTGATGTTATTTTCATTTATTGAAGCAGGGAGTCACCAGCTAATGGAATAGGTGGTGGCAGGCAGATATAATGTCTGTTTTGATCCAAGGATAAGGAGACCGTTTAGCAACGTAATACCAATTAATCAGGGTTTTCTGAGGTGGAAGGAAGAAATGGGGAAATAGCTGAAGTCTGCACCGTGTACTAATGGGCAGCTAATGCTGGCTGGAGTTCCAAAACTTCTACACAGCAAAGTATCACTCTTAGGGAGCCATATAGTACGAACCAAAGGAAGACTGCTAGGCAATAATTGGGCTGGAATAAAGCATTGTCAACCCCGTAAATAATGAAGTTGTATCTAATATTGTGAGGGGTTTTAAAATTTGTTTTAAGACTATGAAATACGTGTTTTCAGAAAGTGCTTTTGTTTGGTTTTTAGTCTTTCTTAGACTTACTTGAATTTTGTTTGAACTGTTCATATTAATCAAAACCACATTAGAAATGGAGATGGAGGAAAGGTGAGGAGAATTAGGAAGAAAGAAGAGAGAGGAAGAAGGTTCCTTCATTTTTATATGAAGACTTACTTCTTGAGATACTAGGAAAAACCAAAGAAACAAAGATCACTTGACTAAATGCAGAACAAAAAAACCCCAAAACAAACCCACCAAAATCCCCAAACCCCTTGAAGCAAACACCTCTTCTTCCCCTCTCTCCTGTGCTGTAGTTTTGCTCCTTTACTCTCCCCTTACCCCCTTGCTTTTTCTGTAGATTTTTCCGTGGAAGTGGAACAGTTAGCTATTAATGAATAACATGTATCTTATTATAAAAACACACAGTGTTTAGCTCTAGGGATAGTATTTCAATTAAACGCATCTGACAATTTTAGATCTACTCATGACTTAAATATTGCAATTAAGCAAACTGCAGTTAATAAGAGTATTAAATAATGTTGTTTTACAGATTTACTGGTTTGAGGTTTTTTTATAAAACCAGTGTGTTTTTTTAAACCAATACTTCAGCACCTGTAAAACTGAATATTTGCTTAAGTAACAACAACAACAAAAATCCATCTCCACCTTTTTTGTGGGACTTGGCTTGGTTTGTTCAGAGACTACTTTGTGCATTAAAATGTGCTAGCATATTTTGCCAATGGAAATGCCAGATTTTAGGCTTATGCAACAACTTAAATAGTAAACTTGGACAGTGCAGGGTCGTAGGAGAGGTGGTGGTGTTTATTTCATTTATTTTATTTATTCGCCAAGAAAGAGGTTCATGTGTAGTATGCTGTTGTTCACACAATAGTTAGTTTCTCAGTGAGTATCAACACTTGTAGATATCGTTAGTAGTTTAACAGAGGGTTAATAACAGCATTAAGCCTGCAGTATTTTGGGTCCCATTTCAGTTTCCTGATGTGTGGGGGTTTTTTTTTATTGTTGTTGGGTTTTCCTCCCCCCAGCTTTTATTTTAATATTATTATTGAATAAAGCTGGCTTGTATTTTGTCTGTCCCTGTATCGAGTGTCTTCGAGCCTTTGTGTATGAAGAATGGCTTCATACCTTTGGAAAGCATTCTTGAAGCAAATGACAGTATACTTGTTTATCTTCTTCAGTGAAGTATTGACTGTATTCATATGAAGGGGCTGCTTTGCCAGATATAATGGCAGCGAGGAACGGTGGTTGCTTACAGATGCATTGGGAGTTGCATAAACTTCCAATATGTTTTGCAAAGCAATCTTAACATTAGAGAAGGAGATAGGTACAGGCTTGTGGTGGAATCATGTCCCCAGATTTGCTGTCAAGTTCCTGTTGAACTCTGTATTGTGGAAGTGTTATCTTTAGGGAGACCATGAGACTAATGAGCTTTGGGTGTTCTGGAGTTACTGTGGTTCTTGGTTTCATTCTTTTCAGTGGCCGCGCTCTTACCCTGGGACGCAGGGATGAACGTGGTGAAGACCAATGATTTGACAGAGAAGCACAGGCCCGTAAAATGTCCTAAGTATCCTCTAAGCAAGTCAAACACTACTTCAGAATATTATATGGGACTGCCCTGATACTGATGAAGTTAAGGGATATGTTTTGTATCGGTTTCCAGCAAGGGTTTGGGCATTTACATACAGTAAAATTCAGGCTTGCAAGCCTGAATTTTGGTCTGGTAGGGGACCTGCACCTGCTGAGGTCAGTTGATTTTTGTCATTAATTACAGCAGGAGGTGACTGCATCCCACAATTTCAAGCAGTTGCAAAGCTATTTATAAAACTTAATGTTTTTTAAAAGCATTTCTTATGTAGCATCCTAACCTGTGGAATAAATACAACAGGTTTAGCAGGCTTGGAAGTTTTTACAGCTGCTGTGGGGCTAGGCTGAATTTGGAAGCAATGCTCCAGAAGACACATTCCTTATTGCTGCTTTCCCCGAGTGCCAATCTGTGTTTTGTGTCACTGTAAGTAGCAAGGATGGAAGGGACACATAAGTTGTTGTATAGAAACTCTGCTTGTTTAGACCAGGTTTTTTAACTTTCTTTTTCCCTCATGGATAATTAACGTAGTTCTTATTTTAATGTTACAGTCTGCTTATGAATTTCTTCTTTCTGTCAAAGGACAAGTTCTGTGGTGGTTATGTGCGTGAAAATAATTTATTTTATAAAGTTGGCATTGTAAATTAGCCAAGATTTTTCCTAATTCCACGCACTTCTGTAAAAGCTGTTTTTACTGTGTCAATACCTGTGATCCAAGCTGTTGGTATAAGGGAGTTGGTTCCTTAACTCCCCTTTCATCCCTGTGTGGCCACTTTGTGATTAGCTTTTAATACCTTCAGCTTCATCGTTGGGATTTACTGATGCTGTCAGTAGAGAGAGCAAAACTTGTGGATTCCAGGCTGCTCGGTGGGGTGTAACAAGAAGCTGTCTTTGTGAGAAGGAAGTACAAACTCGGATCTGACTGTTTTCAATGAGTATTCTTTTTTTAAATTTTTTTTTTGGTGGTGTTGGGGTGAAGCTTGAGATGACCCCATGTTGCTGCTTGCCACTAAAATTTCCTGGCAGCCCTCTGATGGAGTGTGCTGTTCTGTGTTCCAGAAACTGACTTCTGAGGAAGTAAAACTCACAATTTTTCTCCCACAAAAAATACTATATGTTAAAATGCTAAACCCCGCTTTTCTTTGTAGGCTGACCTTCCTAAGTATAGATGTATGTATATATATATAGCGAGTCCTCTATTTGCTAGGCTGTGCAGAGGCATGTGTAACAATATGTAAACTTACATATTTGAATTGCCCTCTGCTGTTGCTGCATGACAACGTGCAGGATGTAGCAGAAGCAGTAGAGGGCCTGTCAGGCAGATAATCAAAATGACTTGGAATATTAATGTCTCGGTAGCAATATCTTACTTGAAGAGAGTCTGTAAATGGACACAAAGATTCTATTATGAATTGTAATTATTTTTAAAATGTTTTACTATTTGATTTGAACATGTATTACATTGTATTTTGTTAGATGATTTTTCTAATGTTCATATGCAATCGTGTGTGTGTATATACTTAAAGCAATCTAGAGAAGAAAAAGGATTTGCACTTTTTGAATGTTTAGCTCACAAATGCTGAGGTCTTGCCCAGTGCAAGAGAGATTACGAACCTGTTTCTGCTGCAGCCAGTTGCATACAGCCGTTAGAGTGAGTTACTGCATTTGTCGTAATTAATGTAGAAGCCTCAGAACAGAAATTAAGACATGTAAAGTGTGTTGAAGCTAGACATGTTAAAACATATTTAATTGTTAATATCTGGTGGGTTGCACAGTGCTGTTTAAATGTAAACAGCCAGTCATGTTCAGGGCAGAGTTATTCCTGGTGATCCCATTATCCTGTGGGATAGAACAGTATTTCAATTTAACAGTTCTTAGTAGTTATGTGAGAACTGTGAAGCTGGGAGCAAACAGTAATTTCTCCCATTGAGAGTGGTGAGAGTTTAAGTAGTTGGAATGAAAACTACTGATCCTGCTTAATTGAGATGTCTAATGATGTCGTCGTCTGAAGCAGGGTGGCTGCACGACATAAAGTGCATAAAGGCAAAAGGTCCACATTTAAATAAATGTCAGGTAAAGGACTAAGTGTACATTTAAAAATGGGTGTAGTAGTACTTCCTTTAAAAAGTTGTAATTAATCTTGCAGTGTTAGCTGACTGATCATACAACAGTATAATAAGGCACAAACATTTTAATTCAGCGTGGTAATATCTGAAAGGTGCCACGTGCTCTGAACACGCTCCAAAATGAGAAGCTGAACTGTCCTTTCAGTCCCATGTAAAACTGGTTCTGGTGTGGCTCTGAAGTCACTGGTGGTTTATCAAATCCACAGTTGTGTAGAATGGAGCAAATATGGCTCATGCTGTCTGTGAGTTTTATTAATAGAATAAAACTCGCCTAATTTGTTTTTGTCAAGATTGCTGGTAACTTTTGTGAATGGTGTAACTGGAAAAGGATACAGGAGTGCTACTTGCTTTCTAGCAGTACCTGATGTCGTGTTGTGTTGTATTGCTCTATGAGTAGATGTTTTGTAGAAATTCCAAATTAGTTCTATTTGCACAGTTAATAAAATTAGATATATTCTGCTTAGTTAAATTTCGTATCAGAGTCAACACAATGTTGAATGTGAAATATTTTATTCTAGCTGCTTCATCATTACAAGATCAGGTTTTTATCATCTGAAGGGAATAGCGACCTTGCCAAGTGTAGGGAGAGGAGCTGGGTTGCAGTATTTGATCTCGGACTGAGAAGCAGTACATGCTTCTGTTTGCAGATGCTGACTTCTGTAACACAGCAAGCAATTATAGTATTATATAGGCAGAATAGAGCCAGTTCTATATAAATTAAATCAGTAGCCAGTACTTGTGGAAATCGGATTTCATTGGATGTGGCTCTGTACAAAAACACAAAAGCTGTTTGTGGTGTATCTGCACTCGGGTTTGAGCTCCCTTCTTGCTTCTGTTGAAATTGAAGGTAAATATTTTCTTCACTTTGCAGTCCTACTCTAGTTCTCCTGTTACTCGTATGGGACCTCTGTTTTTAGATGTTAGGGAGATTGTGTTCGTGTACCTTCCATAGAAGTAGATTCCTGCAGCTGGTGTTTTTTCATGATGCTGTATTGATTATTGGTATTGTTAGAAGGTATGCAAGATCACTTATACCTTCAAATGTCTCTGTATTTAAAACAAACAAAAAAGCCATGCCTTACTGACATTAACTTAGTGTTGAGGGGACATAAAGAAACTAACAGTCTAGAAGATGATGGGTGCCTGTGTGCTTGCCACTGCGATCTGTCTTTTTTCCACGTGAAGCTTGCATTTATTCACAGGTGCTGTGTACATAGCTGACTTCATTTAAACTGGCATAGATTCAGCATGTGTAGTTTTTCATGAAATAGGTTGTTGCACTGTCAGGCATCAATAATGCCGTTGTAGTGCACGTCTCAGCCTAGGAAGATACCCTAGAAATTAATATTTAAGAAAATCCAGGTTCAAGTTCAGTTTGAAATTAATAATGTTCAAACTCTTGGGGGGAAGGGGAGAACATGGCAAGAAGCACTGTAACTGAACACAAAGGTATGGCATAACTGGGTTAGAGGATCTTTAGTTCTGTGTATGGTATCTGTAAACGTACCTAAGACAAATTGGGGAATGTTTATTTTGTTTTTCTTTTGATAGATTTCTATAAATTTGTCATATGAAAATGAATTTTAATTGTGTTGGGACTTATTTATCAGTCTATTTTACCAAGCATACCTCTAAAATTATAGTTTAATGTGGTGTTCATTTACATAATTTAGAAGTGAATAGTAAAACATGCAGTTTTGCAGAGATCATCTTTAAAATACTCCGATTATTGGCATCACCAATAACAGCTCAGATGGGATAAAGCAGCTCTGTTTATAGACACTCTCACACTCAACATAATCTCATGTTCCAAGTTTTTTGTCAGTACATGAGAAGTCATTTTTGGCTTGTATCATTACTTTGAATTTCTTTTAAGTAATTTTTTTCCTTGTGGTATGATGAAAGAAATACTGATTGAATACTGAAACTTTGTCTGGTTTTCGAAGAGGAAAGAAATGTCCAAATTTCAGGAGCAGTTTTGCTATCTTTCCGGAAAAGAAAACACCGAAATCCATTCCTTTGATTTATGAGCTCGTGGTGTTAATGTTTGAGCAGATACTGGATATTTGTGGAAATATCTGTAAGTCTTGAAGGTTTCACAACTTCCATCACAAAACTGTGTTACTATGGAAAAGTGGTGTTCACTCTTTTGACAAGTGTGACACTTAACCAAGGAATAAAAATAATACAAACCACATAATACACAAACTGAGGAGGGAGTTGTCTGTGCAGACAGTTTGTTGACACTTTGTTGGAAAAGATTTCTCTGATCTGCTTGTTGGGTAGGATCAAAAATACATCTGAATTGGACAGGGTTGCGAACATTTTGTTGCGGATGTTGCTACATATACATATTTTCTAAATTGAGGCATAGTTGTTACAGGTTCAGGGCCTAAATGTTAAACAGATAGACTGTCCAGGCCTGATGAAATGCCAGTAGCTTGTTAGAAAAAGCAGAATCCACCACTTAAGCACTGTTTTAGAATGAATATCTTTCTTCACAGCTTTCCGTGAAGCTGCTAAAATGTAAGGTGTGCAGCTCTTTTCAAATTGGAAAAAATAGCATGTCTCTATTTTTTTTTTTTTCAAGATTGTTTTCCAAACGTGGATGCAGTGAAGACAAAAACGTGCAGGTTTTTTTCTTGGCGTAGGCCGTCAGAAATGACACTCATGAAGGTTTATTTCTGCAAAGTATAAAAATGTGCTCATAAAATTGATGCTTTTTTTTTTTTTCATGTGTAGGGTTGGCCGTAGTGCAGTTGAGCACTTGGTGCTTGCCCCCCAGGCCGAGCCTGGAGGGAAGGGCATCAGCGGGCGCAGGTCGGGTGGGCTCTGGTACCCCTCCTGCGGAAGCAGCCCCAGAGACTCCTCCTTTGTCCCTCTCCTCCTGCCCGGGCTCCGTCTGGGGCTCCCAGCCAGACCAGCTCACTGTGAATGTTGTTTTGGAGCCTTTTGAACGTGGATGTGAAGCAGTTTGTCTGTCCTTTGCTTCGCAAGAATTCCCTTTTAAAAAACAAAGCTGTAGCTATGAAGTAGCCTATTTGTCCTAAAACTTATGAAAAGGAGGGGGAGGGAGTGCTGGGACCCATCTTTATAACAACAATCAGCCTTTGTAAGGTTTCATTCCAGGCTAATGGCTGGTGAAATTGTTCTGGGTAGTTAAAATGAAATGAAATGAATTAAAGAACATGAAGGAGAGCAAGCAGAATGGTTTATTGCTTTTCTTTGAAGGCACAATAGCTATACTCTGTCTCTTTTTGTTACTCATATCTGTGTGGCGGATATTTAAAGTCAGGGTTTTGAATAGCATGATGGCTAAATGAGGGCTATAAATCGAGGGCTATGGTGCAAAATTCTAGTGCTAGCAAGTACTAAAACACAATACCAAAGAGGCTGGGGTCTAAAATTGTTTTAGACTGATGAATATGCAGACATAAAACCAAGAAAAAATATATATATTCCCCACCAAAACACCTCCGGAAAACACTAATGATCAATTTTTAAAAAGAAAAACAAATATTTTAAACATGTTAATGCTTTCAATTTATGCTGGAATGTTACCAACATTTCCTTAAAAGCCTGAAAATCCATACTTAAGAATTTTAATTAAAAGTGTGAAAAACATGAAGTAGTCAAATATTTTTATTAATGGGAAAATGTCAAGAAGTTGGTGTATAGTATTTCATTTATAAACCTACCAATTTAGCCAAAACAAAAAAAAATTTTTTTAAATGTGTTAGCTTGCTGATAGCAACACAAGTTTCCCAAAATGGGATAACGCAGCTTAGAAAGCACCTGGTTTAAGACTGTTGTTACACAGCTGAAAAAATAAAGTGTCATATCAGGTTGGGGTCACGTTTGTCTAAGAAAAACTAACAGGAGGATTTCTATTGTCAACACAGGAGATGAGCAGTACGATAATGGCAAATTATACTCTCTGATCCACCCCTCTGTTATAGAAGTGACTAGAGATTAAAGCCTCAGCCAGGAATTTCATTACTCTTAAACATTTTTCACAAAGGCAGTATTTGCAAAAATACTGGTAAAGAAGGGTCAGAAATTTTCATGAAAGCATGAGATCATTTTTGACTGTGTGTGCATGCGCATATATATGTGTGTACTACTATAAGCATATTTAGAACCAAAAAAGATACATAATGCATCCATTAAAGTTAGTATATGTGCCTAGGCCTTAGGCTCCATAATGTGGAAGTGGATTTTTGCTAGTATTTAGTTCATGTTATGTGAAAGGTCAGTTCATATTATGTGAAAGGTCTGGTTTTTTGGTTTGGTTTTAATTTTTTTGGGGGGGTTTAAAACATCAGCGTAAGAATATAAACTAAAATTGAAGATAATTTAGAATATTACAAGTTAATAAAAAGTGAAAGGTTTTTAGGGGGTGAAGAGTACAGAACTTGGTTACTTTCCAAACAAAAAGAGTTTATTACAGTACTGGTTTTATTGCCACTCAATTAAGCAAAGCCCAGAGTCTGGGAACCTCATTTTCCAGGCTTTTAATAAACAGTAGCTTTCAAGCATTTTTTTGTAGTTGAGTCTCCATGAGAAATTGGCAATGCTGAGTCCAGCTCTCTCCCTAGCTTTCCCTGACAAGCTGGGACCTCTGGTGCTTCACAGCTCTCCTTGTTGGTCCCAGAACATGCGCTGTTGTGTCTCTGCTCCAAAGAGGCTTCTCTACTTCCAGCTGTCGTCTTTGCTGCACCAGAGGCTGTAAACCTGGCTGGATCCAGCTGACCTGTCGCAGAGCCGGTGCGGTCGGTCTCTGTGTTTGCAAACACGTGAGCTGACTTCCGTGGATCTTGCTGGAGCTGAGCTTCTACACTGGAGTAGATGGGCACCATCCTTTTCTTGGTTGTGGAGGTCACTCAACAGAGTGGGTGGGCTTTTATTTTCCTCGCCTTTTCTTCTTGCGCTGAAAGTCAAGGCATTCTTCCTAAATGTTTTTTTTTCTTTAGTATTTGTGTATTTAATAGTGACTGTGTCTGTCTCCGGTGAAATGTAGATGTAGCTAATCTACCTTTAAACTAGCTAGATAGGCCCCTTGCAGCAGCTGACCTACAGCAGTTCATTGCTCAGGGCTGCAAAACCTGTGGAGAACAAGACATGTTATACTTCGTCAAGCTCCCTCCTGGTATGCTTAGGATGCTGGCTGCGCTGGCTGGAGTAAAGCTGCCTTGGGTATTTATACAATTACAGCGGAGTTGCTGCAGTGCAGACACAGTTCCCTTAAAACTATTATATGTACTCAAAAAACAGACAAAACAAAACAAAAAAACCAACCAAGGTGGGTGGGAGAGAGATCTGTTAAATCATGGTGTGGTGCTGCAGGGTGTCTGGTACTTGATAGCTCTTGTTCCATTGTGGGTGGACAGCCAAGCTGAAGGATGCAATGTGCTCCTGGGTTATGCTGTCTCGAACTGCCCGTCAGCGTTGTGAGAGTTGTCCTGCGAGACTTTGGTGTGGTGGGTGGCACCACAGGGTGATTTTTCACCTCCAGAGTGTGCAAGTATATCCATATTAGGTGGAGAGCCAGCCAGCACCAATACCCGTCGCCTTGTCTTTTGCTGAAGGAAGCCTACTGAAGAAAGAAGATAAAACTCCCAAGTCAAACTTGGGGCCCACAGAAGTAAGAGCAGATATGGCGTGTATAACCAGGAAGCTAGATGAGAGCTGAGGTGTGCCCCACTTTATATACCTCAGTTGCTAATGAACTGTTTTTAGCTTGTCACTTAATGGGCAAAGACTGCGTTAGGATGACCTATCCAATTTTATTAGTAGCAAGTATGATAAGCCTTAGAGCTTCATTAAAAGAGTAATTTGGGGAGTAGAAGCAGGAATCTGAGTTGTAACCTGAGTGTTTTGCAAGCATGAAACTGCTGCACAACTTTTGATAGAAAGCAGCACTCATATTTTTATCATGTGTTAAGGAAGTTCATCCATCAGATTTAGGAGATGGATTAATTCCTACCCTGTGGCTTGCTGTGAAATTGCTGTTTGGCATTGCCCATCTATTATTGGAGAACACTTACTGCTGCACCTGGCTTCATTTGTAGTTGTTTCCTTTCCTAATAACTTGATATGTGAGGTATTTATTTGCAGATGCTTTACCATCGATAGGAAATATCAGAATGTGACTCCAAAATGAGGGAGCAGCTTTGTGTTCCATTGGTAAGAAGTCTGCACGCACGCTTGCTGCCATTGCCGAATGCTAGTGTTCTTGTTTCCTACTTGGGAAGCTTTTTAAATGTCTAAAATAGAGTAGGTGACTGGCATCTGCTTAGGCAGACACCAGGAAAAGCTTTTTATAGTTATGCATTTAAAACTTTCGAAGAACAATAGATAAGTGTCCATGAAAATATTTATTACATCCATATGAAATGGCCCATTTTTTACCAGCTGCTAGTATATTTCCATAACGAGCATCTTACACTGGGATTGTGTTTACTTTAATAAAATTCTTCAGTGCTTCACTCTGATTGTATCTGTTCTTGGATAAGAATAGTTTGCAGGGCAAAATGAATGAGTGGCTTTATGCATAATACAAGAGTATCAAATTAATCAAAATGTAAGGTGCTTTCTGCTTTTTAATACTGACTAAATGTTTTCCTTGCAGAAGTTACTTGAGTTGGCTGCAAAATAGATTGTTACATTAAAATGTGTCTCTCTTTTTCTCCCTTTAAAAAAAAAATTTGCCTTGTTTTTTATAAAAAAAGACCCTCCTCCAGCACATGTGAAGATAATTTAGCTCTGGGAAGAATGCAGTACTAGAGTGTATGTTTGAGGCTTAACTATGACTTTGGGAAGCTGTGACAAATACTGAGGGATAGTGAAAATCGGAACAGTAGCTCATGAGTTAGGTTTCTTGGCTTTCTAGCCTGATTCTTCATAAGGGAAGGGACACTTGACCCATTGAACCTGACCATTGTCTTCCAGTTTTCATTGCAGCTGAAAGCCATTGCTGATGTTCTGAACAGCTAGTGGTGGAAAACTGGAGCCATTTCATACTTGTGTGCTTTTTAAAAACGAAATAAAAATGAAAAAAAGCTTTCTACAGACTATCAAGCACCTGGTGTGGTAGCGTGCCACAGTGAGTGGTACCATACTGTAGTGTAGCACTGCACAACAACTGATACTCTCTTTTCAATTAAGTAAAATCCTTGGGGGAAAAATGCAAGTAGTACATGGATTAGGGTCTCCACCTCTTCCTCTTTTTTTCCTTCATATACTTTGGATCCTCGTACAATTGTCCTTTGTTCTGAAACAAAAAAGACTGGGATGTGGCTGCATGCTTCCCTGAAGGTGCTTGCTGTATCGCTAGTACAGCTGCCATCTGGTCTGTAAACTGGTACTTTGAGGTGAAAGGCTGTTTTCTGTTTTCACTGTCCTGAGCTGTTCAGGCTTTTCAGCTATTTTGTTGAATTTTGCATAAATAAGAACAGTATTGCCAAAATCCTTTTCTGATGTGTTCTTGTGGTTGATCTGTACATTTTGTAGGAGTTTGTTCATAAGTAAGGACAACTGTGATGTACTGTTTGGCATTAACATTTTTAGACTATGGTTAATGTCACTGATTAAATTCTGTAATGCAATGCATTCACAGGAATTTAACACGGAATAAGGAACTTAGAATATTGATCTTTCTGGGTTATTACATTTGCTTTTAAAGGTAGATGAAGCATTAACACCTGAGACTGCAACATTGATCATAACATTGTCACTGTAAAAACCTAATGGCTGTCAGTTTACTTCAGAGATAATATAAAGAGCAGCCTACCTTTAAATCAGGTGATTAACTTGCTTATCTGTGCTGAAGCTGGAAGAGTGTTTCACTGAGTTTCAACAAAGGGCAGATTCACAAATTCTGCTTCGACCACGCAGTGGGAGTTTGCCAGTGATGGTGACATGAATTTTCCAATTGCTGAGCATTTCTCAAGTGGGCTTCCCATGATGAATACTCTGGCCTTTTCTTAGGTGTTGTGTTGAAAACCAGTTTCAGAAAATAAGTTTGAGGAGTGTAGGAATAGATATTTCCAGATTCTGTTTTTAGAAATATTTGTGGTGGTGTGTCTGTGGGAAACTGACTTGGAAGTGTAACAGGTTCCTACCAATCCCTTTTGTTAAGGAGAAGAAAAAGTGATGATGATTTTGGGGTATTCAGTTGGGCACCTGTAGGGTGAAGAGTGAGAAGACACCTTTTGAAAGTGAGGCCTATTTTCAGTGTTGCGAGGTTTTTTTTAATGAAAAATCACTATTTGCAGGTGGAAACCTTTGCTTTAGCGTAATTATATATTTCTAATTCTGCAATGATTGTTTCAGTTTTGATAGCCTCAGTAGGTTCCCATGCTTCCTTAACTGTCTTTCAGGAGTTTTATTTGTTGATTTCAACAAAAAGAGCTTGCATGTGTTTGCTTTTTTGATTGCTATGTTTTTGATAAAATACAAAAAATTTCTGAAAGCCTTTCATAACAGTCTGAGATTTAAATTTAAAATCTAAGTAGTTCTAGAAAATATAGAAAATAGAGTTCTAAAGCAATTTTGACAGAAGAGGTAAATACTAAATTTGTATAGTGTTTGGTCAGGAATGCTAAGAGAGCTGTGTATTAATGTATGATTCTTGAAGCATCTCCCACTCTCTTCTGCCATTTTTTATTTTCCTTCCTTGTGCTTTGTGTGCCTTTTTTGATAAGTAAATATATAATAAATTTAGGGAGTGCTGGTAGGGCAGGAAATGAAAGGAGTTGACATTGAATACTGGTAGTAATATGTATTTTGTACATAAAACCTTGAATCAAGATGCAAAAAGTAAACTAGATCAATGGAAGAAGGTAGTGTGATACAGGATTTGAAAATGGCTAATGAACAAATACCGTGGAGGATTCGTGATTTCCCCTCCCCTTTTTCCTGTCCTGTGGAGCCCTGAAGGTACCTGACAACCTTTAAGGTTGGATGTTGATTTTTGAATCTCATAATGTAGTATAAGTCTAATAAAGTAATAAAGGTCACATGGTTTAAATTTTTCTTTCTGCTTTTAAGCAGTTTAGCAGAAAGCAATTCAAAGAGCTCATTCTAGTGGCTAATCAAAATCATAAACCAAAACACAAAATAAAGGCAAAGTATAAATTAGTGCTACTGAAAAGATGCTCCCAAACCAGCTGTGCTTACATACATCAAGTTTACATTATTAACTACACCATTTCTCCAACCAGTATGTTGTCAGCACAGTGGAATGAAGCCTTCATCTTTACCCATTATTTCCTTTCATAAAAACTAAAATAACTTCATCACAAAATAAGATGGAAAATAAAGTCACATAAGATGCACTGTTGAAAATGTGCGGTTTCATTCAAACGTATTTGTTTAAAAAAAAAAATAAAAATGGTGAAACTGCCTTTGAAGAGTTTGTTTAAGAAGAACTACAGAGCTTGCCGAGATAAAGATGAAAAATGTGTGTGCGAGATGGCGGTGCTGTTAGCCCCCCTGCTGGGGCTGACAGATCAGCCCAGAAGTGGCATCAGGGCAGGGAGACATCAGCTTCAGTAATGGAGAGATGTCTGGTGGAAAGATTGCTCTATCACGGTGATGGGTTCCTCACATGTTATAAATCTAAGATTGTTCTTTCCTGCCGCAGAAATGAGCAGCTCTTTCTCCTTCCTAGAATGAAATGTCGGATAGAGAAAGGAACAGAAATGAAAACGAAAAGTGAGGGAAGTTATCTTTTTAACATAAATCTTTTGTGGAAACAGTATCAGACCCATTAGTGATTTGAAAAACAGCACTGTGCCAATCTTCACCCTACGCATGGAAGGAAACAAGCTGCTTTATGGCATCTCCCCTCTCCCTTCCTCGGAGCTTTTAATCTAGGAGCAGTAGCGATGGACTGCTCTAAATTTCTGTGTGGGAAGTGAAGTCCAAGGTGGTGACAGCTCAGGGAGCTGCCACCTATGCAGCAGTGAAAAGTTGGGAAAAGGAGATCCTGGTCATTGCCTTAAGGTTGCGATAAGGAGCGAGCAAGTTGTGGTTGTCCAGTCCCTCCTGCCCCAGAAGGGAAGCCCCTGAGCAGCGGTTTCTGAAGAGGACCCAAGAGCAGTAAAAAATGATACTGCAGCACGTGCTTGCCAGGGACTTGCTTGTCTGCTTGGATGTCTTTGAGAAATCCAGGATTAGCCCATGGCACATAAGCACTGCCTATGAAAGCTAGCTCTGAATGCAAGCAAACTTTGTTCTTTTTTTCTTTTCTTCCCCGCCACCTCCCTGTTGTTGCCGTTTTTGCATGCTTTGTGTAGCTTAGTTTTGTCTTGTATTTGGTATGAAGAAGCATTACAACAGGGTTTGCTTTAAATCCTTCTGAGTTTGTTCAGAATGCTTTGGGAGTCCTGAAAGTAATGCTTGTGGTTATGTTTTTCTGAGATGAAGGCAAAACTGGTGAATTGCTAGGTTTTTGTTGCCCTAGTAAGCAAGTACTTTGCATCCTTCTTATTCCTAAATGAAGATAGATACACAAACATAAAAAATTTATCTTAGCAAATTTATATAAGCTCTGATTAAGCTTAGGTAGCTTGTCAGTATAGATTTCATAGTAGAAACATGGAAGTTTAGATGTAATAGTTTATCAAACTTGCAAGGGAAACTTTAAATAAAATTTCTTACTAAATGTAATTCAAGCCAGGCAGAAAAGTGGATAGCTAGATACAATGTATTGTTGTTTTCCATGGGTAGATCATGCTAAGCTGACTTGATGGCTATGTTTGATAAGATTACTGGTTTTCTAGACATAGGAAAGGCTGCCTCTGCTGTCTGGACTCCTGTGAAGCATGTAGTATAGGAAATTCCTGGAGAGGTTGGTAAAAATGGGGAAAATGGCTTGAGGATGTAAAATGTAATTTGAAATTATCAGGCTTAAGGAAGGGTACTGATTGAGTTTTCAAAGATTGTTTTGTGGCTGATCTTATTAAATATTTTTAATGATCACCCTGGCACAAAGAGTGGGAGTGTGGTAATGCAGTTTGCTGATGACAAATGTAAGAAGATATTGTCAATATATAGGGGAATAAAAAAGACAACTTGGTGACTTGAAGGCTGGAGTAATAGGAATGGGATGAAAATTAGTAAGTTATAAGACAAATAATTCACTTAAGACTGCTAAATCTGAAACACTAGGCCAGACAAAAATAATGTAGTTGATTAAAAGAAAAAGACTACAATAGAGACTGAGAGGAGTGGTATAGTCAAGTGAGAGAAAGCTTCTGCTTCCTATTAAAACTCAGGTGATTAAAGCTGTTCCAGGTAGGGTCTTGCCAGTGTCCTGAACAAGGGGATTAATACTTATGTCTTTACAGGAAGCTCCAATCTTACTTTATCTAGATAATTCTTCTTACCTAGAATTATTTGGCTTTTTATGCTCTGCTCGCATTGGTGTCAGTTTACAGTCAGTAACAGACGATCTGCTCCACAGTGAAGGCACTGGAAAGCCTCTGAAGGAGCTTGGAGCACTCTGTTAAAATGCTTGTAACTCAACCTTAACTACTTTTATCCATCTTCTTAAATGTTTCCAGATATGTTTCCTTATTGGTTTTTCTTCACTACTTAAGTTTTTCTGCCTTCTCTGAACTGTTTATATCATCTCTTCTGTTAGTCTCTTAATGGACTCTATTACCTTTGTCTCACCTAACGTTTCAGATTCTTGTACCCCTTCTCCCTGGTTCCTCCCTTGATATTTTCTTATTTGTATTTATTGTTCTACGTATTTATTTTTACTTTGTACTTTGTCTTTTTGTTTGTATAATCTGTACGTTCTGACTTTATTATGAGTAATCATTTGAATCCCTACTGTGCCCAGTGGGATGTTCAGTGTGTTAGGAATTGCGCATACACAATCTTCTGCCTCCAGACTAAAGCTTGCAATCCTCAGTGACCTTTCTTTGGGGTGGGATGGGGGGGGGAGGGATTTTCTTCTTTTATCTGTTCAGTAGAGGAGAAGAACAAGCTGAGCTTGATGAACATTAGAGTATTAGCACTGTGTTGTTTATCTTGCCTTCTCATTTCTACCTGCAAAAGAGAGGAAGAAGCATTCAAGTACTGAAATAAAGGACAACTTCCTTCATATTGGGCAGCATCCCAGGAGGGTGAGGGTGAGGCCATGCTTTCACAAGCAAGCTGGTGATTCCTGTGGCTGAGGTTGCATGGTACACAAATAAAGGCCTGGTTTTAAAGGGATCCAAGCACTTGCAATTTAGTGAGAGTGAGCTGGAAAAAGGTCCTCAAAGCCACCCAGCAGATGAATGTAGTATAGGGAATGGAAAGAAAAGTCACAGAATGCTTGATGTTGGCAAGAACCTCTGGAGGTCATGTCCAAACCCCTGCTCAAGCAGGGTCACCTATAGCAGGCTGCCCAGAACCATGTCCAGACAGCTTGTAGAGGTCTTCATTACAATATCTCAATTACTTTTGCTCTTAATTTCCCATATTTGATTATTTGGCAATGCATATGGTTCAAATACTTCATGGGAGAGGAACAGCCTCAGAGGTTCCTCTCCCATGAAGAGGAGAGGAACGTCCTTCTCCCTTGTTTCCTTTTTTCCTGTTTTTAAGGAGTAACTACACTGCAGTATATTGCTCCTACATTTTGCAGTGAATGTTGTAATGATTTGTATAATTTTTCAAAAAAAAAAAAGAGCCCCCCAAACTCCCCTGTGAGAACGACAAAACTTGATGACTGGGAGTGTGCACATTTGTTGTTTTCCGGCAGTTCTGTTGTATTCTATATTCTAAGTTACATACAATGAAATTATCTGCTGTGAAAATACATGGATATCTTATTTAATTTATTTTAAAAGACTTGACTTTGGAAAGCTGTACTTGATTACACCAGTTGATTTATCATTCAGAAACATTCCAATAGTTTGTTCAAACTTTCAGTTTCTAAGCTGCCTGCATACTGTCCACTCTGTTCTCTGGCCACTGCTCCTTCTTTTATCTGTAGGACTTAGGCCATAGGCTATTATTTCTCTTCTCTGTGTGCCTGAAACTGCTAAAACTGGAGATAAGATGGGTAAGTGGATAAGAAATAGTGAATAGTAAACAGCAGTTTTCATGTTTTGTCTTTCTAGATGATTGTTTTACATGCATTAATGTAACTTCTGAGATTTACAAACAGCTGGTGGTTGTTCAAATGCTCTGGAAATAAAGCAGAACTGGACTGTTTTATTCACCTCTGTTTGCCAGCTTCTGTTGTTGTAGCTGATCAGCCTTCCTTCTGCACGGTTCCTTTCTCACCAGCTTTGGGAGGTTTTCCTACTCTTCCCCCCAAGTTTTCAAGTTAGTAATGAAGTCCTGTCCTTCCATAAAAATGTCATAATCCTCAAGTGATTTAAAGTGCTTCTGGATCTGAGATTGATGACACAAGGAGTACTTTGCTGTAATACAGTTAAAGGCATCATGGTCTAGTTGCCAGAACTACGAGTCAAGGAACTTAAGTCTCATTGCTGGCCCTGTAAATGGTTCATGTTGTGACCTTGGACAAATCACCTAATCTCTTTGTGCCTCTGATTTGCTGGTTGTGAAATGGGTATACTAATGCTCATGTAGCTTCATCAAGCACAGTGTGGGGAGTGCTGTGTACAAAATAAATTTACCGTGAGGGGACAGGTTAGGTCTATAAATTCCCTATGAACTACAATTTATCTGCTTACCTGAGTTTGTCTTTACTGGGAGCCTGGAAACGGAAGTGCATAAAATTCTGTGTGAGCTTTCTCATCAGTCTTGGCTATTTCAGGATCTCACCCTTTTCCCGCCCTGGAATTGGACACTTGCTTCCCTGGCAGTGTGCATTTTCCATTTTAATACACTAGAATTTACTTGGTGTATTTTTCAGATTTATAGTGCCTATTAAGAAAGCAGGTTTGCCCAACAGGCCAGTTGCTGTGTTTTAAAGTACATATTTATTTTATAATTGATTTCACTTTGCTGTTCTAATATTCAGCAAGGGTTCGTTTTTCCACAGTTATGAGCCTGTCTTGTGCTCACATCCTGCATGGGAATTGTATATGTAGACTACCTATATTGACCTGTTGAAGGTAAAAAAGCAAGGAGGGCAGATGAAATACAGGCGGTCAGATTTTGTAGGCAAATATAACTTCCTTCATTTTTGTTGATTCATATGGAATTTGCTCAGTTTCAACAGCTGAGGATTTTAAGAAAAAAGGGTTAATATTAGGAATTTCACAATAAAGTATGCATTGGGCAGCAACAGGTACTCCTGATCATCGTTGCTTACCTTGTGCCATGGAATCGAGGTATCTGTCTTAGCTACCTGAAGGTAAAATATTTCCCTTCCCTTTTGTTCTTCGTTAGTACCTTAGTGACTAGTCTGTTGGAAGCTATCAACACGTGGTTGCGCGTATGCTTTCATATAACATCTCTTTTGGTTGTCTTTTAAATACATTCCAATTTTAGAGCAAATCTAAAGTTAGAAAAGATCTCTGCGTTGATGCTAACAGCTAGAGAACTTCCACGATCCTCCAATTGGAGGTGCTTTTTGTTTATCAGAAAGGGCTGGAAATATATAGGAATGAAGTTAGGTATAGTATTTTAAGGCTTATATTCAATTCTTTATGTATCAAAGAACTTAATCACAGAATTTAACCTAATATAAAATTATTTTCCTGGTCTACTGAAGAGGTTTTGTCTAGACTGTAGGAAGATTTTATTACCATTTAACCTTACCTTTGAGTCTTTTCTTCTTCACGTTTTCTTTTAAAAGACATATTAAAAGGAACATATCAGACTGAGAATGGACATGACATCTAGGTTTAAAAACGGAGTGTTTAATGGAATCATGAATAAATGGAAACAGATTTGTCTGTCAAAAATTAAATAGGAGTGTTCTTTGATTAATATCAAAATCTAATCTAAAATAGTTTTAGCCATTTCATACAGGTGACATCTGTGCTTAAATATAATTTCCTCTCCCTGTTCTGGCATGACTGTTAATTACTTACTCAATGTAGTTCAACATTTAGTTAATAAATATGTCAAGCTTTTACCATGGTGTTCTTTTTGCAGAGTTGTGAATTTGCAATTAGTTTTAGATTTACTACATGGTGACAGACAGTGCTGTATAAATAGAGGTTAAACACACAATTTACATATTAATTTCATGATTCATTTATTCAATGATTTATGTGGATATAGATTGTATTTAATCTCTGTGCTGTAGTTGTTTCAGGCATGACGAACAGAATCACTATACTGGCGGAGAAGTAATGATGTCTGTATTGAGCTACAGAAAGCAAAGAGGAAAAATAAGAGATTTTGAAGCCCAGTGATTCATTAATCTCAATACTTTTTGAGAGGCTAGTGAAAAGCAATAATAGGTTTCTGAAGCATGTATATACAGATACATATACATGTGTACACATGCACATACATAGACAGTGAAGAGTTTGATAGTTCATCTTGTCTTTATAATAATGCATATTATTATTAGATAACGTTTGTACCCAGTGCTGTTAACCCTGGAAGCCAGGATATTAGTCACCATCATCTCCTTCTAGGGATCGTACTGCACGTGTCCTATGATTGTCTGCTTTTCAGACTTATGCGCATGTGTGCTTAAAATTAAGTGTATGCCCATTATTGGCTTCTTCAAGTCTATGTATCTACTTCTTGTGGTCAAAACATTTGCAGTAGCGCTCTCTTCACTTATTGCAATGCAGCTACAATATTTTTGATAATTTTAAAAGGGAGTTTAATGAGTATTCTTTTATCTATAAAAACAGCTTTTTCTTTTTTTTTTATCCCTAAGTGTTAATTTTGTCTGTTTTATTGAAGGGAAGAGCAAAGTATTCATAGGTGAGATGAGAACTTCAGCAAATTCTGTGCATGCTCCCATTTTATATTTGCCTGTTATAGAGATGTGGATATATAAATTGGTAGAGGAAGTACTTTATAAATATAGTTAGGTTTATAACTACTTAAGCGCACACATGTATTTGATACTATGAATGTACTAACTTAAAGCATATTTTTGGTTTAGTATCATTTTCCTTGCTGCCAGTTGTGAGAGAGTATAAAGGTCTCTGAAGTGAAGATAGATCTTTGACCTAATTTAGCAGATTATGGCCTTTAAATGGACTCGATACACTTCAAGCAGTGTGGAATTAAAATATATATCTGATTTTGGTCCTGTGCTTAGTTCCTGTTCCCTTGCGGTCCTGCGTGTGTGAATCCTGCCTGCGTGCCTCTTCTTCCAAGTCTTTTGTGATAAAAGGGGGAGGCTCCACCTTCAGCGTGTTCTCTGAATCCCTGTAGACAAGCAGTGATTTAGCACCAAAAAAAAAAAAAAATCATAATTGAAACAAATAAACCAGGGTAGTCGAAAACAGATTAAGAACCTGAAACAAAAGACATAATTAGTCCTTTAATTCGTTAAGATAAATGACACATTATTAGTTGCTTTTTGAAAAGACAGGGACCTTTTCCCTGGGAATGTTCTGGGTACATCCTTGGCTTTCTTCTGTCAGACCCTGCTGCGCTGTCCCTCCTCCCTGCATGTTCATATACATTTCACTAGATTGTTTTTGGAAGAGTGCTTTGGTTTATTTATTTTTTTTTAAAGGACTGAGAAGAGCTACTGATTAGGTGAAAATAATGTATGAATGATTCTTTTATTTTGAGATAGCTAGGTGATGGAGTAATCACCACTGTCAGTCCTAAATATTTTAACTTCAGAATTTGGGGGGGGGGAGGACGAGGGGGAGAAAACCCCGTGTTTCTGCAAGGAACTGTAGCAGTGCGAGTTGTCTTCAGTCATTGAGCAGTGCCATCTAGAGTATACCCATGGGGGAAGATGCACACGGAAACCTCGGGATGCCTTCTCTCCTTCGAACAGACGTGAAAGGAAAAAATAACCTGAAATTAATTTTTTTGGACTAAATGTCAAAGAAGCTGCATAGGGGCAAGTTGAAAACTGTAGTCTCTTTCTTAGGTCCACACTTTTTCCACACATTGGTTCTGTGAATTCTTATGTGTACTTAAATATGCAGAAGTGTGCAAGCACGTGCATATTGGCATTATTTCCATTTACTTACCTGTAAAGAGACGCAAAGTGTGTCCTGAAGCAGCCATTTCTGCTTTTTAAACCGAGTCCCTGAAATATGTTAGTAGATGCAGAGAGCTGGAAGCTCACTTCTAAACCCCTTGAAAGTGTAATGTGCTGAGTAGCTGACTGCAGGGAGCAGGTGTCAAACAATATTTAAATGACATTCTCAACAAAATAAATATTGAGCTGCCCTGTCACTTTGGTGGGAGAATAATCTGCTCAAAAAAAAATCCCATTCATTGTAAACTGCCCCTGACATTTGTTCTTCAGGAATTATTTGCAGTTTATCTTCTGAGCTAGAGCCTTTTATCAGCACAGCAGTTGAACTGCAGTGCAAAAAAAATGGTAATTGAGTATTTTATCAAACGCTTCCAACAAAACGGACTTTGCAAGTCGTAAATGAAGATTAAAACCATTGTTGGCAGGGATGAACAAATTGGAATGATTTATTATCCGAAACATCAATATGTCACTGCTCAGAAATAAAATAAAAAGAAACAAACAACTGCCCCCCCTTCCCCTAAAATGCGCACTTAGTCTCAGCCAAGCGATGGAAGGTAAATACATGTTTTAATTATTTGTGCTAGAGAGGCTGTTTAAAAAAAAAAAGAGAGAAGAGAAAGCATCATCATAATGGCACAGCTGCTGTGGGACATTATGTGAGGAAAAGAGACAGTAATAAAAGAACTGTGTCAAAGGAAAGCAACTCTGAATGTGTACTTCAGCTCTCCTGATTACAGAAAGAAGATTAAATATTATAAATGGGGCAATTTGACAAAGTGGATTTACTACTTGTGTTTAACACCTAAAGAGCCAGTGTTTTTAAAAGGGACCATATCTCACTTATGTGAAATAGCTTCAAAAATAATATGAGAGGAAAATCTATAGCAAAAGTGTCCTATTTAAACTATATAAATAATTGAATGGTCAGGAATCAAATAAGGGAATCTGTTATGAGCTCTGTATCAGTTTCAAATTATAAAGCAGAGGCCATGAGAAGAGTCTTACAAAGATTATAGGGTTGAGGAATTTCATTTTCTGTATATGTTCCTAAAGCAGGAGGCTATATAGGCTTGATATAGGGACTTGTTGACCCCAGTTTAGCAAAACTCACCCCCTTTGATAATGCAGTTGCTGTCTCTGCAGTGAGTAGCCCAGCAGGCTATCAGGGTTAAGCAGCGAGGCTACGTTACTGCTTTTTTTCCTTGTCCTTGCAAACTTCTTCACGTAGAGATCTTGCTCCTCCTTACGCCTGAGCACGAGCACAAGGTTATATGCAGCTCGGGGGATGCAGACCTGTCTTTGCGGTGTTACAGTAGTGGTCCTACCGGGCGGGAGCTGGCAGATACTGGGCACATCGCGATGGGACTGCAGCCGTGGTCTGGAGGAGGCAGGCCGTGGCTCTGTGGGGATGGATGCTGCTTGTTCAGTCTCAACGCGAGAAGGTACGGGAAGCTGAGGTGTGCTTAGGGAAGTTGGGATTTTCAGAAATTTTAGTATACACTTGAGCGATTTCTAATTTCTTATGGTTCTTAATCTCATGCAAACTATGACTTTGTGTTTCCCAAAGATTTGTCAGTTGATGAAATTTAGGGCCAATGCAAAAATATTTCCAGAGACAGAGTTCTAGTTCCTACTGAAAAGAATTGTAGCATTTTTAAATAAGACAACTGGTTTCAAAGTTTTAACACTGAAAAATGTTCTTTGACAGAATTTGAGGGGTTTTTTTCATAAATTCGCATTAAAAAGTGAAAAGAATTTCAAGCTCTAGTATTCCCAATTGGACAGACTTATATAACCAGTTGATCTTACATATTAATGATCTTAATACAGCATTTCATATTATGGAGAAAACCACTAATGGATTTATCCTCTATTAGAAAGAAAGAAAACATATGTTGTAAGATTGCTTCTGGGATGGGTGCAGTTTTTTCTTGGCATTTAAATGCCTTAAAACTAGGGAAAGTGGTATAAGTAGAATCTTAGAAATATTAGTTTAAAACCATTTCATCCCTGTTTCTTACATCAGGCAGGATCAAAGGGTTTTGCTTGGATCCTTTGTTTATAAAAAGATCAAAATGACTGGGGAAAATTATTGTCTGGTAGCTTACCAGCTGCTGTTTTCCATTTCTGAATCAAGGTAATCACAGAGTTGAAACTTTCTCGAAGTTAATGTCTGTAGAACCATACTCTTCTCACATCCCCGCTTCTTTTCATTTTCTTGTTCTTCTTTCTCAGTGATGTGTTTTTATATTGAACACCATATTTTTAAAGAAAAAAAAAAAAGGAAGGTGGAGAAAAAAAGTGAAAGGTGCTGTTCTGGGAACAGGTTTGCACACTGCTACTGTATTTTTATTATTTAAGTGAGAGACAAAACTTGCATGCTAACAACTTTCTACACATTGCAGAATTTTTCGCATTGAATAAAGGAGGCAAGTAAAAAACCAAACCAACCCAAACAAACAGCAAAAAAACTCCAACCCCAAAACACACACAGAAAACCAAAACATTAGGTAAAGCTTTGCCTTAGCTTAAAGTAATTTCTGACTCAAAACTACATAGTTTTTGCCTCTTCTAAGCAGCAGAAGTCTGTATTTTTTGGAGGCAGAAGGCAGCAAGGCAATTAGGGAAATAGATCTCACTATGCCAGAGCAGAAAATTTCGTCAGAGAAGACTTGACTATTTGCTATTTCATACCTTGTATGTGAGGAAAAAACATGGGGTCGGGAGCGTAAAGCTGGCTCTGACAGGGATTCACACTGGTTGAACTAGGCGTAACTGGTGAAGTGGACAGTGTGGACATCCTCCAGGTTCATGCTTTAAAGTGGGGGGATGTTCCTGAGAAATGCCTGATTCCGGAGAACATCTTAATGAATCGTTTTTCCTGCTGCTTGATTCCTGAGACAGCAAAATGAAAAGATTAAATCAGAAGCTTACTTGACACTAGTAAATCTTGTTCCTAAGGGGTCATTAAGAATGTCAGATCTCATTGGCTTTTAGATGGATTTTTACCAACCCTGATAATGGCAGAAGAGGTACCAGTTCTGTGTGAAGCTGTCTTTGGGGAAACTTTCACAAATGTTGTGTTTGCAGTGTTGGGCCATGCAGGAGTGGTAGAACATGGGGGTGTCAGTAACACGTGTGGGGCCCCAACCAAGTGGGGCCCCAACCTGGGACCGCAAAAGGCACAAGGGGCATCGGTTCGTCTCGCATCCTGAAGAGCAGTCTGCCGTGGAGTTTGCAAAATCGGTCGTGGTGTGCCAGCTGTCGTCCTTTGTGCGCTGCTAATATTTTTAAGAAATGACTGACTAGTAGAGGATTAGCCGAAAGATACATTTGTCTAAACTTCTGAAAGTGTGGATATGATAAAGCCTAAGAAAGAGCGATTAAACCTTTCTATACTTTCTTCTTACAGTACAAACTTTGCTGTTTTTCTGTTATCAAAGTTTGCAGATGTGTTTTTCTTGTGTGTATTGGAGAAACAGACTTGTGTCCGTTCAGCATGACATTTTGCACCATATAACAAAATTTAGGTGTATTTATGCTCAAGAAACTGCTTATTTTGTTTTATTTTATTTGTTCTATATGTTATGTATGGTATGTTATATTTGGGAGAGGGACATACATTACATGTTTATTGTTGCATACATTACATTACTTGAAGTTGCTGGTCCCCGTGGGCTTAAGGATCTTTTTTCTAGCATGAGGTATCAGGAATCCCTAACTTTTTTATTGGAATATTTAGGATTTAAATATATGAATGTGCTTCTTGTGACAACCTCCTGCTTTCTGTGGAGAACAAATTTGCCTGGAAAAACAAAACCACTGCAAAACTGTTTCTGAATTTTTGTAGCCTTCCTTGCAGAATCATGGTGTTCTCCTCGGAGCTGGAGTCTCTTGGCTTAAGTACCTGTGGTGGTGTGAACGCTGGATGTGCTGCTGGCATGGTGTAGCTTCTCTTTACTCAGGAGAAATCATGGCACTCATACGCCTTTTTGGAGGCTGCCCCATGATTCCCAGGAGGCACTGAAGGGGCATTTGCAAACATATATTTCCTTTTTATTCCCCCCTCCTCTCTCCTCCCCAAATGTTTCTCTGTAAAGCAACCAAGAATGAAATACTATAGTCATATCTTGTGACGTACATAAAGTAAAAACATGTAGATTAATTGTGGATGCCAGTTCTGTATGTTTCTTGAACACTGTTTTTAGTTGAAGTACTGCTTTTTCCTGTTTCTTTCTTGAGGAGAGGCATATTGTGCATGCCAAAAATGGGCATTATAGTTTATGAAAAAGCCAATTAATATTTCCCAATAAGAGTGTTCTTCTACCATGATGTGTCAGTATAACCTTGCCTTTTTAACTTTCTACTGGAGCCTACAGAAGATAATTTGTTCCATCTGCCTACAAAACCAGTTTTTAAAATATATGTATTTTGAAGGAGAAAAGTCCACCCTGTTTTGGCTATTTTCAAAATGTTTTTAAAGTGCAACAGCTATAGAGATTGATTGGTGAGATACAGAGCCTGTTTCTGCTCCAAAAATGAGATTCACTACAGTTTTCTCCAGTACTCTTAACGTGTCCTCTGGTCATTGTTTTAACTGAGAAACTTAAGAGATTTGTTTAAGATAGATGTCTTCCCTGTTCCTGTACATTGCTGAGGATATAATAAGAAAATAATTTTATTAATTAAAAAAAGAAGTTTTACTTTTCAGTTTTACATGGCTGCTTATAGGCCATTCCTGGTTTGATTGTAGTACATCCTCACCTTTAAACTCTTAAGTGGAGGAGAATAGGAGGCTTCAAACTGATGGAAGTGTGGGGGGAAATACTACTGAAGAGTATAAAAAAAGAGGGATTTACGGGGTGTATGGGAGGAGAATGCAGAGTGGGAGGTGCCAGGGGAATTGAGGGGAGACCACCAGTGAATAGTTTGTGATGTACCTGACATTTTATATCTGTAGCGTGGTAAGTGTGCATAATTAATAGTGGAAGTAAATAGGAACAATTTCCATGTAAGCTAGGCACTGGGAAGGAAGGATGATAGATGTCACATCTTTCCTTTTTCTTTTTTTTTTTTTTAATTTGGTGCCTGTCAAAAATTGAATTTTTGTTAGCTTGATGTGATGGTGGTGGTACCAATTTTAGCAGCATCAAAATCCTTTATAGGAAATACTGGTCACAGGCTTTTTTTTCCTTGATGTGCTGCGTGCAGAGCTAACATACATCTATTTGCAGCCTGATCCTTTCCATAACAACTGCGAGTTGTTGTATCTACCGTGGTGTTGCTTCTGAGTAAACCTCCGACATAATAGAAAGAGTTCTAGATATCTTTCAGTACCTTGCAGTAAAGGTGATCCCTGGGAATTGCTTGCTGCATAACTCCTTGGTATACTGTACATCATTTTTATTTGTTATAATAAAGGTGGAGAGGCTATGTACCATCTGTACAATGTTGGTTGGAAGTTTGTTTAAAACATTATGTTCCAGAGCCATTTGGAGTTCAACAGAGATAATATTCCATCTTCCCCAATTAAAAAAAAATATCTCCAGTAACATAATATTAAGGTTGGAAAGTAGAGCTCTTAGTAATTGGGCAAATGCCAAATTTGGGGAACATGACCCTTTTCATACACTAGTTATATAACTGCGTGATGTTTTTTTTATGAAGCTACTCTTCCACAGATTTCTGAGCTACACATGCTGTGTTTAGGGAAACCATGTCTATCGAAGTTGGTGTGCTTCAGGAGAATTGGCTTCAGTGTCTGTTCTGACCAGCTTGGAAGAGAGGGCAGGAGGTCTGTCTTTCAGGACCAGCCCTCTGGAACCAGTCAGGAGATGGACACAGATTATGAGTGGCCATCTCCATCCACAGTTGGTCCTAGACCTCATCAGAAATAATGAATCCCTTAGCAACCACACTTAAAGTAATTCTTCTGTTATATATCATGAAAAGGTCCATGATGGCTAAAATTCTGTACTACTACTTGCTTCATTGTTTGATTAAAGAAATGTCTTTGAATACTGACCGAGACTTGCTGACTGAGGAACACTTTGTCTAATCCTTTACCTTTCATATGTTGTAGCCATTTCTACATAATAAATTGGTCATATCGTGGAGTTAGAGCAATTTGATAGGCCTGTATGTGGTGATTAATCTTCACTGTCACCTTTTTTCTGTTCATTACTTTAGTGTAATATAGTTTATATGTTGGTACAGGTTTAATTGTTATCCTCAAGAAATTAAAATGAGTGAAGGGTAACTTCCTATCCCACCTATAGCTATCCCACCTTTCTATACCACTAGCTTAAAATATAGAGGGAGTATAACATCATCAAATTAGCAAGGCTTGAGGCATTCTGTGAATAGTATCAAAACATGTTATGCTAGCTGAATATAAGGTAGCTTTTGATTATATTTAGCTCTTCTGAGTCAATGTTTTGCATCAAGTTCTAATATAAATGCATACGTAATAAAAGAAATACAATTAAAATAAATTGTTTATGTACTAGTTTCTTCAATAAGCAGTTTTTTTCCTGGCCCCTGATGTCCCAGTGACCTTGAATTTTGAGCAACTAAGTAACAGTACCCATTAAACTTTATTATCTTCCTCTGCTACCCAAGCTAAAATAAAGTACAGGACAAAACTGAAGTATTCTGCAGGCTAAATAAAATAAGACTATTACTCACAATTTTTAAGAGAGCTTCCTTATTGTTCACCTTCTGATTTTAAATTATGTATAAAATGTGTGATAATTAGAACACACATTTGGAAAAAAAAAAAAAAGAAAAGCACTTGTCGCCTGGCTTAACCAACACTGGTGGTCTTTTGAGAAAGTGCTGAATGATTTTTGGGAATTTAGTTTGATATTTTCCAAAGGTGGCATCAAGGAATTATTTTTGTCTCTTCAGAGAAGACAAGTACTCAAGAATTCTTTCCATAATCTGAGCGGCAGTGATGTCCCTACCTGGAGGAAAAAGCTGAATTCATACTTAATCATATGAGGCTTATAACACTCTAAGAGCTGTTCTCCTGTTGGTGTCTCTTCTGAGATTGCCTGCAACAGCACTAGGTTAGCACTGTTCTGTTCATGTAAATTTTGAAAAAGCTGGACAGAATCTGTCAAATTTGGTCTCCTTGTGCATCCAGGTCTGCTGATCTCCGTGGCATACTGCTAAGTCAGTCCAATATTAATTCTTTGTCAGAAAAAGGTGACTTTGAAGTAGGTCTCCCCAGGCTGTCTGGGAGGATATCCTTCTATAAAGCACTGCCTGTGTGTATCTTTCCCTGGATTTCAGAGTTGTGTGATCTCCTGGAGGCAAAATTTATGATTATGCTGTTGGGCAGAAGGTGTCCGAAGCTCTTTACCCTCACTGTACCAAACAATCTTCAGACATGAGTGACTAATTCACTAAATAGGTTTGATACTGAACTAGTTATCAGAAGCTGAAGAAGTTCCTGTATCCCCAGCTGAGCCTCGTTTTTCCAAAACCAGCAGGTTTCTTAAAAAAAAAAAAAAAAAAATTCTATTGCAGCCTTAATCTAGTGGACATCATGGAAGAGAGTTAATATAGCAGTAAATGTTGTGAAACTTCATTTTATTATGTAAAATATGGATAAAGTAAAACCCTGTGCGCCACATTGAATTGCATTGTATAGGTGCAATTTTTACCTTTTTTCTTCTTTCAAGGTAGCCATTTATTAGTGGCTGTAGGAAGAGAGGTACTTGCTTAGAGGGATCAGATTTTCATACAGAATCCTGTATTCCAATGGGAAATGCATAAATAAATCTGAGACACAACTGCATCTGGGATAATACCAGGCAAAATAAAATGGTACCGACTCCCCTGAGTCCAAATAAAATGCACTGAACAGAATTTCTTTTGTGTAATTGCTGTTAGATGCTTTCTGTGGGCAGTGTCTGTGTCCATAGTGGTACATTGTCCATTGTCAACAGAATTTTGGCAATCACTATTCCTTAACGTCCGTGTTTGTGTTAAGAACTCGGTAGATGTGAGGAGACCATAATTTTGTTGTTTCTGGCATAAGCAATGCCGTGCTAGGGCTGAAGGTCCATTGAAGTCCCAGGAGCTGCTGTAGCAGCAGTCCCGTATCGGCACTGGGGCGTGCTGAGGGGCTGTACACCATGGTTTCCCCATGCACGAGCACCGTTTGCAGACTGAGGGAGCAGGTCTCTGTTGTGGCCCGTGGGCAAGTGCCAGCTAAAGGACTTGGGACAGGCAGCGGGGTACCTGCCAGAGGAAGGTGGGCGGTGGAGCTGTTACGCTGCTTATTCTCCCTTGTAGGTATTTAACCTCCTCGTAATAGATGAATATCACCTCTAATGACACTAATAAAACAGCAGACCTTTCCTGATTTTTGCCAGAGCAATGCTATATGTCTAAAATGATTTATAAAGTGAAAAGAGACGTTTCCCCTTTATTACAAAGATCTTATCCTTCCCTAGTGCAGACTCTTCGACACGCTTCCCTGAATACGTGCGCAGTGTCCAGCCATCCTAGCCTTTCTGAGGCAAGCCTCTGTTCCTTTGTCAGGCATCCCACCGCAGTGTTTAAATAGGTTTTTGGTGGGTCATCTTCCGTTAAAGAAGAGTTCACTGCTTCTGCTGGAAGTTTCATTCAACCAAAAATATGTTTCACAAGTTGGACTTGGCTACAAAAAGATTCAAAATTGCTACTTCATAGCTCTTTTTTACACCTGTTGCATCCGGGCAGCTGCAAGTGCTGGGAGCATATTAAAAAAAAAAAAAATCTCATCCCAAATTCTGAATTAGAGCAGCAGTTAGGGCATGATTTTTCTTCTCCCTCTTGAATAACAAGACCTCATCAGGTCATTTAGAAATAATAATGCTAATTCTGTTGATTCAGGCTTCATGTGTTCAGGACTCTTTAGACCAACACAGCTAAATCATATTTTTGTTTTGCTCTGCAGGTGGTGTACATGTATGTGCAGTGTGATCTCAGGGTTTTTATCTTAATTCTTTATCTTTTTTTTGATAACTTTCTGAGGTAAAGGAAAGGACATAAAACTACAGGATGTCTGTAGGTCTCAAGGGGGTTGTCTGGGTTTAGTACTTCTGCTCAGCAATGGAAAAATCTTTTGTACATGTTCTTAATTTCTGTGTCTTCCATTGGTACTATAGAATGTCAGCTTCTACTTTTATACTGTGGCTAGTACAAGGCTGTTTCAGGTTCATACTGTATTTAATTAAATATGTGGAGATTTTCAGAATTTTCCTTCAGAATGTGTTGGCAGTACAGGAAAGATGATTAGGTGAAGTCCTATTTTTGTAAATCATTTAGAAAATGGAAAATTCTAGACAGCTAGAAATCTGGCAGTTACGAACTCTGTGGTGAGGTTGGAAAATCATTTGTAAGATGTAGACACATTTAATTATTCTATGCATTTAGTAGCTGGCTCAAGTCACATTTGCACTAGAGAACGTTACTCTGTGTTAACAAGTGTACGAGAGATGGTTTTCTTCAAGTAGTTAGCGAGTCTTTTGAAGTGAGAGGAAAGATCCAAAGGGAGGGCATGCGAATGACCCTGTGCTAGTAAGCAAACAAACTAATTGCTTGATAATAGTGTTTTTGGGTCTTCCTTGTGCACTGATGTCTCTGTCTGCTGCCACTGATGGGCGTTGTGGTAATGCTCTGTGCTCTCCGGAAAAGAGAATGGAGGAGACTAAGTGATGAGAATAGTGGATATAAAAATCTAACAAACTGTCTTTGCTGTGAATTTTTTAAGAGTAATTCTTTTAATTAAAGCCTGTAAATAGCTCAGGTCATTTATGGACAGTATGTATCAAAGAGCAGTATGCAACCTGCAATTTGAATTTGAAGGATTTTTGTGTTGATGTTGGGAAGAGAAGTCAAAGGTGGCCTGAAGAGAAGTCAAACAGCCAACTTAAAGACTTGGGGTATATTTTTCTTTCGGGGATTTTTTTTCTATAATCTTACATACAGACTATGGTTGTTTTAAGAATGGATATGAAAATAAGTCAGTATGTTCCATGCCCAAAACTGGGTCCTCGTCTTCATGGTAGCTTACTTCTGATGATCTCTGTCTTTACTCCAGCCCCCTCCAAAAAGAGTTTTTGTTTTCTGTTCTGAGAAATCATCTCCAAGAATGGGTTTTACTTGGAAAAGACTTTGCAACTGTCCCTGTCAGATATTGGGCGTTAGAAAAGGAGAGGACCCAGGGAGGCTGTCTTCCTTTTCCTTACCTTGCTGTAGTCCCTGGATAGGCAGGTATAGCCTAGCTGCCAAACAGCAGTGCCCAGCACGTCCAGGGGAAATGTATGCAAGATTGGTGCTGCGGGAGGGCTGTTTTATAAGCAGTACAACGAAGGAAATATTCATTTTATTAGTACCTCTAGTACCATAATATTTTTTGATTAATGGAATTGGTCCTGGCTGCTGCTTGAATCTCAAGTTTAAGTGAAAAAATCTGCATTGAATGTGAGGGAACAAGTAACTGTGACATTACATGAAACCGACCATTTTATTTCTTGCCATTTTCTGTCTGCAGCAAAGTTAAAAAAGTACAAGGAATAGGGTAAAGACTTTGTGCTCTTGCAGTTGTGCAGAGCAAGTTCAAGATGTAGATGATTTCAATTTACAAGGCTGTCAGTCAGACATTAATTACAAATAGGCAGAGATTTCACAATGAAACAAACAAGGTCTTTGACATAAATTATATCTTATCATTAAAATATTTAGAAATGTGTAATTATGGTATTTAGCAATGTTATTCAAATTATAATTAATAGGAGCCTCAATAATATTACCTCTTCTTAAGTGACTTCACATTTTGAAATGCTTTCTTTTATCTTTATGTGCATTTTGGATTTAGATATCCTATTTAGGTATTTTTATACTCTTCCTTCAGGGATCATTATTCTAGTGCATCGTGTGCAGAAGTTTCAAGGTCAGCATTACTTGAACAGTTGTAATAGTCCCAACAGAAAGATAAATATATATTGACTAAGGCTGGAGCTTCAATTCTTTCAGTTGCTGAAGGTCAACAGCCCCTCTGAGGTGCTCTCCAACCTTCAAATGTCTATAGGTTAAATCACTGATGAATTACTGCACTTTCCTAAATGAAGGAAACATATTCTAGACGGAGGCAGCTCATAGTATCGTGCCTGTTGACTGATACAGTCTTGAATAACTGAGAGGAAACCCTGTTCTCAGAGTTGGAAATAAGTACAAACCCAAACATCTGAATTTGGTGCATCGGAGCTCTAATGGGGAACAAAGCTCCCATTCTTTCTCATGAAAATCCTGTCCGTTGCATGCTGGCTACATTGAAATGCATTTAAGATAAAATCATTTTCACTAACTTGAACTAATCAGTAGCAATCACTGAAAGCATCAGTAGCTCTTTGATTGAGACTGTCTGTGAGACTGCAGTGACAGTACTTGGTCTCAGTAGTCAAAGGCAAATTTCCTCAATACACTGTTCTTCCCAGCTTCCCAGTCACAGGAGAAATACAAACATGCCACGTTGTAAACAGTGCAGAATCTTCTCTTTAACTAAAAATATTTTGAAGGCTGGAAGTAATCCTCTTAGAGAGCACTTCAAACCGGCACAGTAGGGTATAGTGAGACTAAATGAGATATTTGGCTTTGCAAATATTGCAGCAGTATTCCAGAGAATATGATCTGCAAAGGTCAGCTTGAGATCACCGGGGGGGCAGAATAAAGAATCTTACGTTGTAGCTATGTATTTTATCTCTTAGCCTTTTATATAAGCAAGCAATGTAACATCGGGATTCAGACTTTTCTGCAAGTTTAAGGGGCTTTAAAATATGTTTTGATTTAATAGTATCTTAAAATGTAATTTCAAAATTAAATACTCTTAAAAACTTGCTTTTGGAATGTAATTTGAGGCATGTTATCCTAGATATTTACAGTATTTTTAATTTCAGTTCAATATTTAGAACAGGTACACAGTGAAGAATCCTTACATAAAATTTAAAATGTTACCTTTCAGAAGATTTGTTTTAAAATTACTTCTGAAGTCTGAGTTGTTCCGCACAGGTTATCTGCTACAGTTTTAATATAGCCTGTACCAGGAGGTTCAGATTGACCTGTAGCTGATCTAGAATCAGTAGCTTTATTTTTTATGTAGATAGATATATATGTATATGTGTGTGTATCTATATACTTCACAATTTATAGTATCTATAAAATACTTTATATTGGGATCTTTTCAATGTTATTTTTATACAAAGCTTGCTTGTTTCTTAATACAAACGAAAAAGCTGATAGATTTATCAACAGTGTAAATGTATTATCAAATACAGACTGACAGAACTAAGTCTTGTGGCCAAAATTTTGAAATTTAGGCAAAATGTCAAGCACCACAATGTCTGTGATACTAAGCATTCCCACAGCTTGTTTGGTGACTGATTTTCACAGGAACTGGTAATTTCATTGCTAATGAATTTTAAGACTTTAATGCTTGACACAACAATGGGCTCATTAAAAAATTGTGGTGACGCTACCCTGAGCTTCAACTGACAGTAGCCTGTAATACCTTGGGACTCAGGTGTTGTCTGTTAATTATAGTGTACATTGCTCTTTCTGGATCTGCTGTGTAATTCTCGTATGAAACTGTACAGGCTACTTAAACTCTGTAAGGAAGTGCAATAGCATCTTCCAACTGGTGGTACATGTTAGCATAAGTCATTTGAAATGAGATTTGTGACTTCCTATTCTGAATTCCTCTCATGTTCACATATGTGAAGGTAGCTTTTAGGTTCCTGATTTCCATTTTCTAAACCTAAAGTGAAATAGGTTTTTAAACTTTATTTTAGAGAAATAAATTTTAGTTTTCTAAAACTAAAGTGAAATAAAGTTCAAATAAATAGTTTACTATTTCTTTTTTTAATGAGTTTATTGCAGAATTATTTATATAATTTAGCTTTTATGTTGTTTCAGTGGTTGAACAAGATACAGCATAAGACATCTCACCTTTATGCCAACCATAAAATTAGCCAGCGTACTGATAGATACATTGCATTTGCTTTACTGTCCAGGAAAAAATAACCTTTTAATGTTCTTATTGCTCCAGTCTAATTCTGAGTTATACTGTTTTTCTATCTTGTATCATTTCATCTTGTTGTGTTATGAATTTGGAAAGTTCCTTTTTTGCTTGTCAGCATAATCTTTTCTCTTTTTCATTTGTCAAAGCTTTTCACTTTTTACATTGAGCTCTCAGCTCCCATCTTGGTATGTAATTAATAGCAAAATAATTGCAACTACAGTATTTGATGAGTAACAGTTCTCCTTGTGTGAGCATAGCTATTTGATATAATTTCTGCAAGAATAGGTATTGGTAAAGTTAAAACATTTTAAAATATAAATTTAAAAGCATGGAACAGATTTCAAGAAATCCAGTTGTCCTGGTGGCAAATGAAATTCAACCTGAAAATATGAGTGAGTTATCATTATCTTGTTTTGAACAGTTCAGTGGAATGGCATACACAATATAAAAGTTCAGAAGCTTTTCCTACATAAATGACTATAACATGTTGGGCAACATTTTTGTAGTTTCTGGATTATTTTTTTTTTTTCAACTTCTCATTGTGCCATTTATTAAATGTCCTCACTATCCAAATACAACTCTTGGGGTTCGGTCCAACAGTCTGCAGGAAGAGGCATTGCTAAATGAGTAAATGCAAGAGAAAGGAAGGTTAAAAAGAATTGGGTACCAGCAAATAAATTAACACAGTTTTAAAAAAGCATACATTTCATAAAAATTAATGTTAAGATTTTATTTGCTTTCAGCCTTCTGTGTTTTTTTTCTTCAAATGAAAATTGGTTCCCATACATACACATGACTCCTTAGAGTTGAGAGCTTTTATAAAACTGTGCACTGTGAAATCTATAAAAACCTCTGAACATTGGTAACATAAGTCTTTGATAAGATTTGGATTGCAACAGTATACCCATAGGGGGAAATTAGGAAATACCGAAACCAAAGAGTGTATCAGCAGATAAGTGCAACCTTCTGTTTGTGCTTATGACCATATGTTATTGTCTCAACTTCTGACTCATTGGATTCTTCCTGAAAGATTAAACCACAGGCTTTACAGTTTAAGTGACAATTACGTATGACTACTGAAGATTTCTTAAATGCTGCCCAGTCCTGTTGAATAATTCCATATTAATTCTAGCACAAATGGGAAAGAAATTACGTGACTACAAGCTGTGTTTAAGACATGCTTCAGGTGTACCGAATCTGTGTGACCTTTAAGTTGCTGTGGAAAGCCCTTGTTTTATTTTATTTTCATTAGATTTCACTACTGATACAACTTTATGCATTTCAGAGGACTTTACATTCTATTGAAATTTGATTTGATGTATGAGTATTGTATTATTCGTGTTAAATTTGTTTTTGGAAAGGATGTTGTTCATCCTTTGTTATTGCTGATCTTTAAAACAGACTGGTTGGGGATAAGATCCCATTCAAAGGGAGGTAAAATTGATTTGGCCACCTGTAATCCTCACTTTACTTCCTTTGTCCTCCTGAGCTACAGCAAAGGTTGCCAGAGCAGAGAAGGATCAAGTTAGATTGGTCTGTCCTATTGCACGATTCCATGGGAGGGCAAAGCTTCAGGGGACAACGGTGGTCATGAGTATTTCTGACAGCAGGTGCATCCTTTTATGGAGGATTGTCTGTGAAAGGTCGTTCCATCTTCCTGTCTTCAGGAGAAGCTTATCTTTGGTGAAGAGACTAGGGTTGCTGCTCTATGTCTTGTCTCACTTCTCATCTTAGTATCTTTTTGGGATCTTTTTGGCACTGATGCCCCTTCAGCCGCAGTTTCACTGAGGATCTGCCATGTCAAAAAATCATGTTTAAGGCAATGTATGATCAGATAGGTGATAATTTATGTTGCCTTTTCTTTTAAACCTGTTATAAACAGAGTTTTTGTTGAGTTCTGTGAGTCTTCTGCTGGATGGTCCAAACCATCAGAAATGGACCCTTACGAATATCTCCTTAAACATTCTTACCAATGGGATCTCATTATAGTTATCAGTATCGATACTAAGCATTGTTGTTATCTTACAAATAAAAAGTGAACATGGAAGGGGATAAAAATGTAAAATCAAAACAATTTGTTTCTTTAAAGACCTAAATGCTAATAAAGAACAGCATAAACTCCTTTAATCAATCAAATTTGTCACTTAAATGCAGTAGCTTGGGCAGAGGATAATGCAATTCGTCAGAATAGTCACTATCTTATAAGTACCAAATATAGATGAATATATAGTTCAAAACACTTTAATTTTTAAACTCTTGTCTTTGTTCTTCACTGCTGAAAAATTATTCTTGAAAAATAAAGAAACTGCCCTGTGGTCAAAGATAGTCTTAACTACCTGTCAATCAAAAGGAGAAGTTTGTTGAGACATTTAATTACAAGATAATGTAGTCATCAAAATCTCGTTGTGGTAACTGACAGCTCATTTTGGACTGAAAGCGTACAGCTACCTCCCCTGAGGTCAGAGATGTTCCGAGGTTAACGTAGTAATGACAAGTCCTTTATTATCACATTATGACATTGAAAAAAATTGCAATTATACTAATAAATTAATAACAGTAATAAAATGACAGTCATAATTGCATAATATACATGTTGTCAACGGCATTTTTGTTACATGGCTGGAATTCATACTTTATCTGCATATCTTACACTATATTAAATTTTCCCAATGCAGTACAGGCATGCAATGGCTTCTGAAATTTCTGAAAGCCTGAGCAGTTAGAATAACTGCTGTAAATGAGACTTTAAGGCATGAGTTGTTTTTCACTTTTATAGATTAAAAAAAAAAATAGTGAAATTGAAGAAGTTCACACTCAAATATAATTAAATGTTAGGATTCATTTTTAGCCATATCCCTGAAGAAAATATAATGTCCTATGAGATATAATATTGGATACAAAACCTGAATAAATTAGACAGGAACTCTTAAACTGTCACTCCTCAGTTCATAAAAAGAAGCTTAAAACACACCAAGACTCAAGTTTAGGTGTACAGTGTAGATCAGTATGGAAGAGGGAGGGTTCATAGTGCCACTATACTTTCCGTTATCATCCTGGGAATGGAACAGCAGTTTTCGCATTTTACTTATAGCGAAGTCCAAGTCTCTGCTGATGTAAGAGGCGCAATGTATTACCCCATGAACTGGTCGTGCTCCTGGTTTCCAGCAGACAATGAATGTTCATTTTCCCCTGTAAATAGGGAATTTCATGGCATTTTTTAATTCAGAACTTCTTTAAAGCTTTGCCTTAGAGTGGGGTAAATTGCCTGTGGACAGGACCAAAGAAAGAGGATGGGATCAAGATATTGCTGTTTTTATTTCAGTGCTGTTGAATTTCCATGATGCTGATACAAATTAGATATTTTCCAATTTGATTTTCACACATACATTTAGTTTGCATATCCCTTTAGTGGTTATAAAATTACCATGGTAAGCACAGTGTTTCACCCATTTGTCCATTGGCGGTAGGTTTTCTTCCAGTGCTAATGCGGCTTTTTCTGGCATAATGCTGACATATCTCTGGCGGCTTAAAATTAATAAATGTCTCGTACACTTGCAGTGGGCACAAGTGTGCTTCGTCCTTTGGTCTTCTGAAGAGTTCATCTGAGCTGCTGGCTCACTTCTTATTTTGCCCACATTTTCGTAACTACTCTGTTGGTCGTTGTGAACAATTTTAAAGTGATGTTGACGTTAAGGCCTTTCATCTTTTCCCAAATACTGACAAGAGCGTTGTCCGGACATGCAGTATTTGTTTCAAAGTGTTTTAAGCTCCAGCTTCTGTGTTTTGTGGATTAACCTCTGCATAACTTTCTGTCTCTGGTCTCTTTCCTTGTTTTCTTTTCTTTTTCCAGCAGAGTGTGAAAACACTACCAGTTTTCATGACCTACAGTTGTTCTTTGATGAATTTGAATTGGTTTAATTCTTGCTTCAGTTCCCTCCTCCTCTCCTTTTTCCTTCTGCTGTGTGTCCAGATTTGCTTTCTTCCCCCCCATAGCTTCATCAGTGCTATTAGGGAACTGTATCCTAAGCTCATGGTATATCCAGGTGGTCAACCATCTTCTTTAGGTGCTGGAGAACTTTTTTTTTTTTTTTTTTTAATGAGAGCTGGACCTATCGCTGGCATTTCTAACTTCATAGGCACGCGTGTTCTGGCCAGTGCAGCCGTGGACTGTGCAAGAGCTTAAACGGGTGAGAAACAATCTACTGAATGCTGTTCAATGAAAGATTGTAATAGGATTCTGGTTTTGTTCCTCCGTGTTGGTGAAAACATATTTTATAGTCAGGGATCAATAGCAGAGAGAGAAAAAAACGAAAAGATTGTCTGTGAGATCTAGAGGGAGGACGTCTCTAAAACACAAAAGTAAGGACAATAAGGACCAGGTTATTTACAAAAATAATTTGGTAAATAAAGAGAACATATGTATTACTGTAGTCCCTAGATATGGACAGCTAAGCTTGTGCACATGGATGTTAATGATAGTTGTTATTTACTGCTGTTTGTGCAACTCCTTTTGAGCCCTGAATGGCTTTCAAATTCTTTTCATTGTCCATCTGTCTAGTTAAATATTTTTATTTTATGTTTTGCCAAGTCTTCACTTTATCTCTAATTTTTATCTTTAATTCTGTATTGCAGTTTTGGGGTGAGAGCCCTACAGTTGTTCTGCTCTTTAAATGATTTCACATTTCAGTGAATACATAAATATACCTCTTTTTGTACAATTATACCAAAAGTAAGTAAAAGCTTAGGGTACGCTTACAGTGAGGCACCGTAATCCTGAGAGATGTCCTGAAATACTGCTTTTTCCTTTGATTTGAGTTCCTTTGGAACCTCCTTGGAAGGAAGTGGCATATGAGGCACTCCCAGTGTCCCATGATGTGACATTGAAACCTGCTCCCGTTCCCCAGACTATTTGTTCTACAGGACTCCCTGTAAAGACAACTGTAATTTGGGTTTAGGGTTTTTTTTAATTGAAAATGTATGTAACCTAACAAGGAAAATACAAACTGATTTCTGTCACATAGACAATTTTGATAATTTAGTTATCATATAATTTGCATATACAACATCAGGTTTATTCAAAAGCTGAAATAACTTGATTTCGTTTAGGAGAGCTTGCAGAGGGGGAGTAAACATATTTCCATTACTCAAAAATAAGTTTCCCAGAAGGGTTCAAGCCATACTTCAGTATATGGAGATGTTAAAGTTTTGCAGTGAAAGGCTTACATTTTATTAATGTGGGATAAATAACCTGTTTTCCCCTACTTCCATCACAAACTTAGGATGGAAGCAAACACCAGATGTGGAAAATTTTTATTTAAATCACTAGTAATTTGCAGGGATGCAAAATATTAGCTGTATGGTAATATTGCTGTCTTTATAAAAGCAGTTGAGAACATGATCTTAGTAATATCATTATCTCAAGTATGTTATACCAATTTCGCTATTAAGTAATACATAATAACAGAAAAGCTGTGCAATAAACATGTCGCCTGTATGAAAGCTAATTCGGCTCCAGGCACAAAATTTTAGTTTCTTTCTTCCTGTTTTGTGTTTTGAGCAGACCATTTTGTTTGGTGGCATCTGTCCTGTGCCGTTCCCTTTATGCCTTGCATGCGATGTCACCTCTTGGGTACGCTTAAGAAAGATCACCATCTGTGTGCTGGGGAAGAACTGGCTTGCCCCTTCACGCTCCGAGATTGAGATTTTCCAATACCAAGCACAAATGCAGTATGGCAGTAGTCAGAGAAGAATGAATTGCTTAGTTCTTCATGTATTTGCAAGCAGTCTGTAAATACTATGTAATATTCTACGCTTTTTCCTTGTTAGTTTTCTTTCTGAAAACTCTTCCACAGTTTCTTCTCTTCTGAAAGGGGTAATATATTATACATGAGGAGTCTATAAATGACCCAGAGAGGACAGCTTTTACTGTGACAGAACATGCTTTATTTGTAGGTGATCCTCGCCCTGTCCTTCCTAAGGAAAGTAGAGTCCAACAACTGTGTTATAATACTTGGTTGGAAATTAGTTATTGACGGTCATATAAAAAGAATAAAGGTGGCTTTTGGTTTTTTTTGAGCTCTGCTTAAAAAAAAAAAAAAGAAAAAAGAAAACAAAAAACAAAAAACCGAACCAAACTTTAAGCTTCTAATACTAGTTATAATTAGTGCTTAATTTTTTTATTTTTTTATGACACATCTGATTCTTAAATTTTGTTGCTTTTTGCCCTAGCCAAACCCTTTCTCATGAATAGTTTTTCAGAGTAAGAAGCATAAATTACTTTTTTCCCTTTAATATTAGCAAAAGCAATTTTTGGATTAGATAACATTACAGAAACCAAAGAATTTAATGTCAAATAGTTACATGAGTTGTAGTATGTTAGCTGATAAATTCCATAATATTTAGCTCAACAAATTATAAAACGCAAGGAAAATAAAAGTTAAAACTAATGTTTCATTAATTTATTAATCTAGTTGCATGAGTCTTATATATTTCAACAATTCAGGTGCAGTTTATGCAATATGATTACTATTTTACTGTTCATGTGCATGTCAGGAATTCTCTGGAGATACTGATGAATATCAAATAGTTAATTCAGTTGAGAATGTTTCTCTCTAGCAGTGGGTAACTTGTGAGCTTAAGGGGAAAGGTTTGGTTTTTTTTTTTTTAAACTATGCATTATTCCTAAATTTACTTTGTATCAGTGACGATTTCCTATTCCAACAAAAGTTAAATGATCCTTTTATTTGAAAGATTATCTGGATTCAAAAGAAATGTGAATGGTAAATATTACTGAGATGGCTGATATTAATCCAATAAAAAAAAAAAAAAAAAACCCAAAAAAACACCCCAAAAAACCAAAACGCACCACCTTTTAAAGAATAAAGAGTTGGTATCCGCTTTGCATTTGGATGTATCCACTGCTGGTAAGGAATCTGTGCATAGTTTAGTAACAAATACCTTTCATATCCAGTGATGCCAGACTATTTAGCTGCACTTTTCTGAGGGTAGTTAGTTGAAGTGCCATGTTTTGCTTTGGCTGTTCGTGTCTCAAGTGAAAGTAGCCTTGCTTTTAATCTCCTTTTTGGTTACACTGTACTGCGGAGGCTATTGTGGCCGAAATGGATGCTCTTGAAAATACATGAATGGCAGCTAGAAAAAAATCTGAGAAATGGGACACTGTTAGCTGAAGCAGAGAATGCTGACATGGATAATGCCAAGATAACTGATTTTGAGTGGAAGAAGCATGTAATAGTTTCTGAATCTATGTCAAGGAAGATAATGTACGTCACTTAGGTTTCTAATCCAAGGCCAAGATGTTTGGATCGTGCTGAATAAAAGTTTTGAGAGAAAAGGCTCATAGTTCAATAACTATAAAATGTAAGTAGTAATTGTATGGCATATTTTATGCAGTGATATGATATAGATTTCATGTCTTTTTTACATACCAACAGTGTACACATATTATTTCATGTATTAATACTTCATACATTAACAATGTAATGATATTTACAAATGTGTATGTAGAGAAATAGATAATGTCATAAGTCAGTATAGTTTTATAAGTAGAGGAGCGTGTTGAATCTACTGAGATTTATTTGTACCTGAAGGGACTTCAGTCAATAGACATGATCATATTTTTTAGGCGATATTCTAAGGCTGCATTGTTCAATATACTGGACTAGGTAACCATAAGAGTTTTCCCTGGCCTTGATGTCTGTGGTCCCAGGTGTTAAGCCCTTCCTTTACCATTGTCCGTACAGGTGAAGATCTTCCTTTGTTTTGCACTGAAAGGTATTTGGAGTTTTTGTTTGTTATAGCTTATCCTGAAGTTGGCAAGAGCCCATGTGTTCTGTCAAAGTCCGCTATAGAGGATGTTTTTATCTGCAAGGTGTCATGGATTGCAAAAAAAAAGATATCTGTCTCTAACTGGGAATACAGATATCCCACAGAATAGTGAAATGCGTGAAAGCGGATCTCCACCTGGAACAGACTGAGCACATTCTGAGCCTCATATTTCATTACTTTACATTGCATTTAATCACAGCCATAAAAATTGATGTAAACCATTACAATCTAGTTCAGTAGTGTGTTCTGGTGTGTGGTTTGTTTTTTGTTTGGTGGTTGTTGTTTACATCAGTTTTCCACAGGTACCATGATTACATGAGGAACGTGGCAGATGAAATGGCTATTGCTGCTGAGCGCTTCCCGCAGGCAGCACCGTTCCCATCTTGTGCAGGGTGAGTCACAACCTGCACTGCATCCAGATCCCTCTCTGTATAGGTCATTCAATAACCAATTGAGTGGGTAGAATCTTGTTTGCATTTAAAGTATGATTAGTTTCTTTATTGTTTTTTAGGGTTGTTTTTTTTAAAGGAAGGTAATGTTTTGCTGGTTTTACACAGACCTATTATTGCAATTCTTCTATTTCACAAGAAAGGCAGTTAGCAGTTAAAAGTGACATTGCAAGAGTACTCAGAATGTTTTGTAAGAGGGAGGATGTCAAAGGCGGATAAACAGAAAGCTTCACCCAAATTTCAATAAGCATATTTTTTAAGCTCTGAAGAAATCAAAGGTCAGATGCATGTATAAGCATTCAGTGATATTTTACTACTTTTTCCTTCCAGTTGCTTTTTCTGTACAGTACAGCTTTTGAGGGCTTTATAAGAGTGTGTTTTGATTTTAATTGTGGAATTTGCTTTCAGAAAATATATTTGACATTTGCTTTAAACATTCTAATTTAATACAGCAAAGAAATTAACCTTGCTCAGGACTACTTATCTAGAAACATATAGAGGACTTGATGTTGTATTGCTGATATTTAAATCTACAGATAGAAGACTTCCATTGTAGGTGAGAAACTGGTTGTTTCTGTTAAAAGTTTTATCAGGCTTCTGAAGTCAGTGGGAGTTAAAGTGACAGCCCTTCTCATCACAGATTCAGAGGTTTTGCAAATATGTTTATAGTGCACACCGTGCAGTGTCCCTTTTTCCTGTTCTGTTTTTCTGCTCTTTAAAACATTTATACTGTAACATCTTACTGATCTTGGTTTATAGAGTGTGTGTGTGTGTGTATTTATGTCTCTTCTGTATTTGAATTTAAACAGAATTTAAACAGAATTTAAAAACTCAGAATTTAAGAGCTTGTGTCTTCGAAGGTTTGAATTGCATGTGAATGTCTTACATGATGCCATGTCTGGACTGTTACTCGGAGTACTTTGTTGCTTTAATGCTTGCATCTCTACAGAGACACCACAAAGTATTTATATGTTAGTGCTTCTCTGATGTGCTTAATGTTATATGCTAGCCTCATGCTCAATCTAGGCATGTATAAATGGTTATACAAGGGGCTAAAAAGATGCAAAAGTTACGGCCGGTTGTTCAGATTTTTAGACTTATTAGAGACATCTGGCTCTATGCTGGCCACCTTTTTAAAATAAAAAAATAAACTTTCCCTATGTTGATTAAAAAGTAGAAAGTTACTTATTTTTACTGTTGTCTTCCTTGCATATAAGCATGTTTTTGTGTCTCCAATTTGCCTCTGTTCCTGCTGGCTGAAGCTGATGTGTTCCTGACACTGCTGGTGCTGTGTTCACATGAGGCAGCTTTAGATGAGGTGGAATTTTCCTTATGAGGTTTGGGGCAGGGGGGAACCTTGTACAAAAGAAGTTTCAAATAAATCTACTTTGTGCAGTTCTTTTACTATATTGCTTCCTTTGTAATGGGGAAAAAACCCAACACGAATTCCCTTATTTTATTTTCACTGGTTATTATAGAACTGACGTTTTACTTGTGACATGTCAAGAAACTACATTCCTTTCCATCTGATCTTAATCTGCCAGGATTCCTTTTTATTTCGCTTTCTTATTTCATTTGCTTCATTTCCCTTTCTTCCTTTCCCGTTTGATCCAGGTAGTCCTTTTTTTAGTGAACAAGTTTTGATGATAGGGTGAAAAGTCCAGTCCTTGGAGCACACTGAAAGGATGTAGAAGTCATCAGCAAGGACTCTGCAGATAATGGAGACATGCTTGACTTCTGCAGGGGGAGCATGTGGCTGGTGAAATAAATACTGGTGAAATCACACATAAGCCAGAGAAAATAAAACTGCAAGCCTTAATTCCTGAATGTGAAGCTTAATGCTTCATGTTCCATTTTCAACTTTAATTTTTAGAAATGTTGAGGGACCATGGTCAGAATCAAAACTGGTATCACCATCTTTCTCAGCGTGAAGCAAAATAACTCGAACAAATAATGTGAATATCTTTATTTCTGGAAGGAGGAAGACACACAAAAAGGAAACCAGAATGTAAAATAATCCCTTTTGTTCCCCCAAATCACCACTGCTCCCCCCTCCCCTTTTTTTCCCCAGATGTCTTGTTTTGTGGTCGTAATGCAGTCTCCAGTCAGTTTTTGTTTCAGTTAGAAGATGGGGATATTATATGCTTTTGCTTAGCTTTCAAGTCATTCACCTCTAATTTCTGAACTGCAATTAGAAATAAACTTTTTTCTTGCCCCTACTTTTCTTTTTGCATTCTAGGGTAGCAATTAAGAAGAACTGGGTGAATAGGTTACCATTTTATCCAACTCTATTACTCTGACTGATGGAGCTATTAGATAAAGGCAAACTGTAATTCTTTATTACCTGCCTGGCTCATTTCTGCACTTTGCCCTGGAGAAGAGCTGCATAAAAGATCAGAGTGTTATTGAAAACTCCTGAGCAAATATTGAGCAACTTGCATGGCCACTCAGGTAATGACAGAATTTCAGGGAAAGGTGATGTGCGCATGTGAGCAGTGCCCATTTGTTTGGGTAAATATGTGGTGAGAAACTGCTGGCATGGTATAGCTGAAGTAAGATGGCCTTAGGAAAGAATAGCTGGGAACACTTTGTATATGATAAATACGCTTATAATTAGTGAGATCATTAGCATGGACACCATGTACTTAAGTATTCACAAAGAAGTCTTTAAGCTAAGCAGTTAGCTTCACAATGAAGGAAAGAGACAAAATGAATTATATACAGCTGAATAAGCTTTTCAGAATCTCCAAGGAGGTGACTTGTCTGTTGATGGCCAGTGGGGGTCGAAGAGTGAAATAATTACTTAACAGCGTGTAAACAATGTGAGATGTGAAGTGTGCATTTTTTCCTTTTCTTTTTCTTTTCCTTTTTTTTTTTTCATTGAGAGAGTTTCTTGTTGCGATGGCTCCACTGGGACAAGCAGCAGAGAAATTTGATTAAATGGATGCCTGGGGTCATGACCCTGTCTAAACATGCTGCAGCTCTCAGCATTAATCAAAGAATGTTAAAAAAAAAAATTCTGACCTTGCTGCATATGAGTATTGGTGAGCTCTGAATGCAGTCGTAGATGGATAGAGGGCTGTGTGTGGCTGTGTGAGCGGCCTGCTTACAAAGAAGAACAGAAGAGGAGGCAGGTTTCAAGGACAATGGCAACCCATCATGTTGTTTTAGTTCATGTTATGGGACTTTCATGTGATGATAGCCCATCAACAGCAGTGAAGTTTGGAAATCCCATTAGAATGCAGTTGGGAATGCAGCTTTTTATTATGAACTACTGCTGCTTGAACCCCGTGCATGGAAAATATTTATAGCTCAGTGATACATGTGAGACCCATGGGTTCAGAAGGATTCTTGGCCGCCTCCCCTTAGTTTAATGGATCTGAAAGTACAGAGAAAGCAACTCTCCTTTGTAGGAGTAGCCGGGATTAGTATCACGCTTATTGTTTAAGTGTGTATTCATAAAGAGTTCCTGTAGTACCAGGGTGAAAAGTCTTGATTTTTACTGAGCAAATTACATAGTAATAGAGGTTAAAATATACCAGAAAATGAGATGTGGTCGTATGTCCACAAGTGGGGTTTTTTATATTTTTTTATACTATCCTGGATTCCTACTTGAAAACTCCTGATCCATCTTACTTAGTTCTCAGTATCGGCAATTCTTACTGGAGACAAGAATATTTTGGGTAGACAGGGTTATCAAATGAGTCAAGTCTAATTAATGTCCAATTCTGAAAACAGTCCAAGGTGTAGGGATAGATCTTTCATCTATCTTTAAATGATTTACCCGGGTATTGGAAGCTGTGTAATCACAGTAGCCTTGAACTCCTGGCATATGAATTTCTTACCTGTTACCCCTGCTGTAGAGTGGGATACAATTTCTCTAAAATGAGTTTTGCAGTATTTAATTGTGTGTTTTGTTTCTATTAGATGATGTGAAACACACTATGTAAAGAACAGTATTGTGCATAATACCATAGGCTGTGAATCAGAAACTTTACCCTGATTAGTAGAAGTCCGTATTTTGAATTGTAGTTTGTCCTCCTTTGGACAAGTATTTAGAGGGTGCAATCTGGCAGTCTGGTGTAGGTAAACCAAGTAATAAAATGGAGATGATGCCTGGAAACTTAACTGTGTTTAAAGGCACATTGTTTAGCTTTCACAAGCCACATGACTTAAAATTCATTTTCCAATGCCTTCCAAGTTCCACTCTCTACAAGGACTTTGTTGGATGTTCTTTCTTGAGAGAAATTAGTAAATTATGTAGAAATAACTTGCACCTAATCTGAGTAGGATTTAAGGGAAAATAAAATATTCCACTAGTATAGACCTTAATTTTTCAAGAAGGTAAGAGGACAAAGGAGAGGATTAACTCCATGTTAGAGGAATTAGTTTGGTCTTTCTGTCTGTTGTTTTCCCTAATGGTGCCACTATTATAAAAGATTCTTGAGCTCATTAATGGAAGCAGCCCCCATGCATTTACATGTTGAACTCTGGTCAAAAATGAATGCCTGAAATTAACAAATAAGAAATTATTAAACTCTAAACAGGTGTAAATAATGTGAATATATGTCTAGAGCATCTATATAAAGGAAATATCCCAAAGTTTGTAAAAATCTGAAATAGCTGGATAGGGAAAAGAGGTAATAAAGACCCCATTCAGTGCTGCAGCAGGAACAATAGGTCCACACTGTGAACTGGAGAAACCTTCAGCTGAAATTTTAGGTTTATTTTCAAAGTGTACTGATTTACCATGGAATTCATCATGGAGCATGGACCTGCATTCACTGGTTTTAACGTCATAACTTTGAATGAAAGGCCTCCAGTTTTCAGCAGAGCTATACTATGCATGCTACTGTGATAGAAAAGTCATAAAAAGCAAGCCAAATACTTGAATTTCAGTATCACAAAACAATAATATATGAAAATCAGTTTAAAAGATCATGTATGTAATCTCAGGCAAGTTCCCTCTTCTGAGACCTAGCAAGAACCCCCAATTTTGGAAAGGTTTTAAATTACAATGTAAATCACTGATGATAAAACCAAAACCTCGTCTAGTTGTTGCTGACTTCTGCATGGCCTTGTCAAGTTGAGATCACTAACATAGGGGCAATTGTTACCATTATTTTTGTTACTCTTCTTAGCCTTCCTGGTTTTAGCTTCTACCTTCCTTGAAATTCCTTCCTGAAGAACATAATAACATTATCTTAGCTCTGGACCTTCTCGCAGGCATAATACCTTTTGGAAATTTACTGATTGAAAGAAACTTAATCTTTGAAAAATATCCAGCAGTGCTAGCGAGTTGCGGTTTTGTTTTTTTGAAGTGGAACCATGGAGAACTTGGAGAAGCAGAGGTGCAAATTTTTTTTTTTTTTTTTAAACATGCTACCTTTTACGGTTTGGAGGAGCAGTTCAGATTTCACATAGAGGTAGCATCAACTGTGTATAGCTGTCATCTCGAAGGTGACATCAGGCATAGCCGTTTCCAAGAGCTGCTCTGTGGGCAGACAGAGGAGCCATGATGCTGTGGATCAGGAACTCACGTACTCACGTCAAGGTGAACGTTACTGAGAGCTAGCTGCGTGCTAGTCCCAGTGCTTGCTGGGGAGCATATTTAACTTCAGCTGCAACTTCCCTGTTTGTGTGGGTAACTCCTTCCTCTCTGGCCCTCCTACGCTGTCTTCTATACATCATACCCTTCCAAAACAAGCTGTTGTTGCTCTGTTTCCCCGCCGACTTAGAGCCAATGTTCTTGGTTCTTGTGCTTGGGAAGGGAACAAGACCTCTTAGGCTTCCCCCTTCTTCCTGTATATTATCAAACAATCTCTTCTGCAACTTAAGAGTAATGTTGAGCGCCAGTTACAAGAGCATCAGGAATTGTGACATGGGGTTGGACTGAATTCCTAGTGGTTTCACAACAGCTCTAAAACATTGTCACAATACTATAGAAAGAGTTTTGGTCTGTACTTGTCGATGCAGGTTTGAGTCACAAGTCAAAAGTTGCCACAGGTAGGCTTGGATTTTCAAAGAAAACTGATCTGCACCCATTGAAACTAGAGAGTATTTATATGATGTTGTTCGGTCTTGGCTTTGTTAAGAAAAGAGTTAATCCAACAGCAGGTGTTTTTAAAAATCCACCTCAGTTTCCCATCTCCTAAGCCTTTAAGCCCTTTTGAACTCCTTAAAGAAATTTGAACAAGTTATGATAATAAAGGCAAGCTTTCGGGCCTGCCACGATGGGCCCCAGTACTTACTCTGTGAGAGAAAACAATTAAGTTTAAAAAAGTTTCTTTTATACCAGTATCATAAAATCCATTGCATCTGTCAAATGCACGGTTGTTGCGTATGGTCCCCTGAGGACCATTGTGTAGGAAGCCCTTCTGGTGGGGGACAGAGTTCAGGTTGTTCAGATGCTTCAACTGTGCGCTTCTAATGTATTTGATGTAGGTGCAATTCATCTCTGAATTTCTTGAAGTACAGTGCTGCTAGGATAATTATATCATAATTGCAACTTTTGAAAAGTTTTAAGCTATTGATAAACATTCCCGATTTTTAGCTTTGTCTTAGGCTATTTTTTGTCTGTGGTTTTGGCTGTTACTCGTTATGTATTTCTATAATTGCCTATATTTGTCTTTACAAAATTACGCAGAGGGTGGCTGCTATTGAACTGAAGGTGATAGAGGTCACTGCATTCATGTCAAGCTGTTTGTATTCTTATAATTACAGTGCAGAAGAGTTGTTTTGTTCATTACAGAGCAGGTTATTTATAAAATCCTTTCTGTGAATGTTTCTGAGAAGGAGTTAAAAAAATCATTGCACGTCAGTGTCCGTTTACCATCACCCCATGACAATCATAACACATTATGCCGTTACTAACTGCTGTGGATTTCCCATTTATGAGACTTTTTTCCTAATAAGGCTTCTGTAAATTTAAAAATTCATTTAAAACCCCCACATTTTTATTCATTTGGAATCAGCATTTGATATTGTAAAACAACCTAAATGGACAGTGAGTTTTAAATACCTTTATTTAGCTATGCTAAATGTAACTTGTGTTATTGAAGCTGCAAGTTCCTTTATCTAACACAGAAAATGTTTTGCACAAACACAAAAGTGCTTTTTTGTGTGTAATAAAAATAGAAGAGGAGATGATGACCAGGTCTCCAATTATGTACATGCATTTAAGACTAATTTAATGTGGTTTTTAGCAAAATGAGAAGCTTGAGTAGGATTTAACTGGTTAAAAAGAATACATTTATAGAAATGTTTGTTGTAGGTTAAGAAAAAACAGAAGTGATCAGTAAAATTTTTTAGATAATATAATTTTTCAGAGACTAGTCTTGTGTCTTCAATGTTTCACATCATACTAGGCTTTGAATGTTTACTGTAAACTTGTTTTTTCTGTAAAAGTGAACTGACTGATAGTGAAAGTGGGATTGACACGTCTGTAGACTGCAATCCCCAGCTTCTGCAACACACACCTAAATACCGATGTTTTATCCATACCCTAGATACATGGTGAACCATTCCAGGGTTAAGAATGAATTTTTCTGTTCTGCCTCTGCAATGCTTAATCTCTAATGAGTCTGCCAAGAAGTGCGCTAGTCATGGCTGAAGTACTTGTGATGGGTTGCTCTGTTCACTCTGGGCTGGACTGACACCGCTGATGATTTTTTCATTGGTCATCAAACATCTGTCAGATGGTAAAAAAAAATTTTTTTAAGTTACACAGACCTAATACCTACAACAGAAGCTGATGTAAAATGGTCTCATGATCTTTGCTGTTGCTTTTTGCTGCTTGGGTCAGTACTTTCTCCATTCCCTCCTTACATTCATCTTATTCCTGCAACTCTTCTCCTGTTTGCTGCTTCTTGTGTGTGTTCTGTAATACCGTCAGAAGCGCAGCATGCAAACGATGGAGGTTTTTTTTTTACTGTTCTTTTTTTCCCCTCTCTTTTTGACATAACATTTCATGCTATTTTCTTTGATCCTCCCGTCAAGAATATGAGTGTCAAATGGGTAATTTTTTGGATATGCAAATAAAGAAGGTAGAGCACAATTATCACCATTTTTTTCAGAAAAGTTTTTAACCAGGACTGGTGCATGTGGTTAGGCTTACCAGGGGTAAAACACTGCATGACTCTGTCATTAGAAGAGGATAGGGAGTTGCACATTGCAGATTTTTATTAAAATAAAGTCATTCCTATACATTTCATAGTTTTAGAGTACAAATAAGACCAATATCTGTGTGTGTCTGTAATCTCTGTACACATACTTAAATGCAGAGCCTGGAAGCCATGGTTCAGTTGCCTTACAAGTCATGTATTTATTCAGATATTAAAAGGAACTTCATGAAAAGCATACTTTTTAAGAAAATATTGTGTTGAAAAGAGTTAAATTTATTCGTCATTCTTGCTGAAACAATTCTACAGTAAATATTTTAAGTAAGTTTCTTAGGGAACACAATGGACCATCTAGACTCAAATCACACTGACAGCACTAAAAGGCATTGCTCGATTTATGAGAGCACTCTGTTTACCCAAGAATGTAGAAATTTCCCTTTCTAAATGGGACAGCCTTATCTTTATTATTCCAGTGCCTTTTAGTTTACAATTCTGCTGTAAGCAATGTTTCAGGAGCTTGTTTCAGGATTCCTAAATAAATGAACGGACAAAATTAATGCTCAGTGCTAGCAATCTACATTTTATATATTGTGTGAGTGAACGTAAGCCTTGCTGAACAGCAGAAAAGAAAAATGACAGTGGTACTTTATTTATACAGAATTTATATGATAACAGAAGGTAAATTGAGCTTCTGAAAATAAACCTTGTTTACCAATCTAGGTGTGTTTTTTATAAACATAAGCCAAACCATGATGGCAATGAAAATCCAGTTCCAGGAACATCAAAGAAGCCGTCCCTCTTCTTTTTAATCAAATGTGTGTCAGAATGGATATAATTGTACATCATATTTACTCAGTTCATGCAAGACCACTACCAACCTGCACATATCGTAGCTGGTTTGTAAATGCTTGTCTGTCACGTGAATGGGAATAAAGCCAATTTTTTATTTGCAAAAAGCAGCATTCCATTGCATAAACCAAATAGTCTAATGCTAATTGTGTTGTCCATATCCGGATGTCCCCAGGAAGTATCACTTCCATGCATTAATACGGACGCAGGGTCTTTGTGTGCACAGGAGAAGTTTTCAATATGTTGTGTCAATAGTAACTAGAAAAACAGCTGATGTGAGTTCAAGCACAGAGCGTTATTTTCTTCCTAAGATAAAATGCTACAAAATATAGCAGCTGATTGGAGCTAGAGCGACGTGTACTGTTTCCATCTTAAGATAAAAATCTGATAAAGAAAACAGCTGATGCAAGTTAAAACAGAGTGTACTATTTATATGCTAAAAATAACATTTGGAATGCTTTTGTGTTTAGTTATCTTTGCTGTCTTGAGCAGCCATTAATAATTTATTCTACCTTTCTTAATCTGTTTTTCTCTCTTTTTATCAATGGACCTTCACTGGAAAAAACACTGTGACAAGTCAGTCAGATCCTGTGATGTGATACACTTAGGTCTTTAATTGATAGGGTGTCTCTTTTTTTCAGCATCCTGCTACTGCAATACCTCTCTCATCTGCAGCTGAAATGTTACTTAATGTGCTTTTCTCAATTCTGTTTTGTTTACTTTTGCATGTGACTGCTTCCCTCTTCCACCCCCTTCTTCATCAAATGACCCATCATTCTCGAGGGTGAACCTTAACCCCCCCCCCCCCCAACAAAAACAACAAACCCAAACCCCAACCCTAATGCTTGCTGAACCAAACTGATGGTTTCAGCTGATTTAGGGAAAGACTTTGGCCATGGGATAAGGCGTTCAGCTAATAAAGTATCTGCCAATAAAGTATCTATTGTTTTTATGTACAAGGTAGTCAGGTTCCTATGGTAAAAGTTTTTTTCTTTATGATTTAAATAAAGTTAGTCTTTTAAAATCGATCTGATTTTCACCTCTTTACTAATGTTTATTATTTTGCTTGAGGTCTTGCTATCTTATTGTAGAAATCTAATACTATTTTAAAGTTGATGAGAGGCCCATGGTTTAAAAAATTCTAATCCGAACACAGGGCCTAAAGTGCGGTTTGGAGAGTAAAAATCAGTGATAACCAGCTTGCTGCTCTTGGGAGACTGAGTTTAACATTAGTTTATATCCTTAGCCACACTTTATATGGTGGCTAATTATATGGTGGCTTTATAATTTATATTAAATATGGAAAAGTTTTCACCTAACTTTTTAGTTTACTCGTTTTGTGCGCTTTCTTTACTTTTTAGCATGTATACCAATTGAAGAAAATCATTAAAACATTTCATATGTTTGCCTAACGTGGCTTTTTTGGCCCTCGGAGTGCTTGTGCTGCTTAAAGACATTTTGAATTTTCCCAGGCTTTTGAAATAAGTGATGGATCAGCCAGTGCAACAACAAGGCGTGCATTTAGGACTCGTCGCAGCCTCCCTATCCATCTCCTGCGCAGGGACACGCTCGCAGGGTCTCTCTTGTTACAGCCTAACTTCAGATGTTTGTCTTTCCCTAATTAGATACACGTAATCCATTCACCCGGGTTGTGATGTTCCCCTTCCCTTGTCCTCGCTGTCTTGGGCCAGACAATGAGCACAAAGATACAGTAGGACTCGTTTTCTCATTATTGATTTCACGCACCAGCTGGCAGCTGTTTTAGCTTGTTCGTTTTTATAACCCTCTGGGCAACTTTTTAAAAGTACTTTTCTTTGACCATCTGCTAAATGCAATTGGTTTAATAATTAAAGACTTGCCATCCCTTTTCAGATAAACACAAATGCTGTTTCTGCAGCTGAGAGTTCAGCGTTTTTGTTTTAAGCATAGGTGGGATGTTTTTCGTCAGTGCTGGGAGTGATGCAGTTGCTCTGCTGATACAGTCACAGCTCCTTCAAGGATCCCATCTCTCATGTTAATAAGGGGTGGGGGAGAAAAAAAAAAAGGAACTTTTCTGTGGGTTTCTTTCACATCACGAACCTAGTGCAGGGTGTGGGGAGGAGGGTGTTTTGTCCAAGCTCTGCCTGGTTTGAAGTCCTGAGAATTCCCAATTTGTGCGTTTTTAGGAATTTGGGGAAAACCTCTCCACTAAGTGCATAAGCAGTGTATTTCAGGCTCAATTCTGTATCAAGTGCTGGTAGTAAGGAGCAGAAGCATTTGGAGGTATCTTGCCGGTGCTGGCTGTGGCTGTGCTGATCATAGCAGGCTTTGGTACCACCGTCTGCCTCTTCCCTGGCTGGGGTCGGGGCGGCAGCAGCAGAACTCCTTCTCAGCACAAACTGGAAACTCTTGGAAACTATAAAAGCTTCGTAAGTTTTCTGGTACATTCAGCTTCTTTTTTTCTTTTCCCTTTGATGAAGTGACGGGGAGTGAGACAATGGTGTCTTACTTGGACTAATTTGAGATAAGATTATAAGCAGTTTGTTGAAGTTGTTTATAAAAAAAAAAAAAAAAAAAAAAAGAGTACTTTATAAAAGTAAAAGCAAAGACAGTAGGACACTAATATGAATGGGTCCCTTGGAGCCCCTGGTTTTTCCATGTTGTGCACTTCATAGGCAGGATGTGTAAAAAAGATCCAACCTTAGTTTGAACTCATCTTTATGCTGTGATTAGATCTAAACTTTCCCATGATTCCTTCAAAAAGGGCTGCTGAAAAATCCTTCTGTTTACCAAACAGTTTACCATTTGTTTCAGATGTACCTCAAAGCTGACCTGTAGGATTACTCTCTTGAGAGGTGAAAAAGGGTAATTCATTTTTTATGTTCCTTTAATCTTGGAATTCTTTCAAGAACTCACTATGCAGGAATCAGTGCATTTTATTTTGCTACGGCATCATTTATTCACCAAACATTCTTTGCTGCACAATGCGTGCTTACAAAATTGGTTAGAAATTCGTGTGGAAGAAGAAAACCTATCTGAATTTGTGAGGGTTTTTTAATACAATTGAATAAGACTCTTTCCTACAGAATGAAAAAGGAAATAGTCATATGTTTTCTTAATAAGATGAAAGATATCTGTGTTTGCTTTGAGATTTTTATGTTTGTTTGTTTTAAAAGTATTCCCATCTTTAATATTTTTGTACTTTACAAACATAATCTTGTTCCAGACAGCTGTGATCTCTGGTCTCCTCTAATTCCTAAAGTAGACAAGAGCAAGTCAGATTTTCCAGAGTATCTGGCTAAATATCCCCTGAAATATAATTGAACTGGAAGCGAATGCTTACAGAAAAAGTTCAGATTAGAGTGCAAAGTTTGCATGAGAAATTCCTTTCTTGAACTTAATCCTGTGGTGGTTTTCATATGAAGCATTCTCATCATAGATTTCATGGTTGTAGTATTTTTTTAGATTGCAACAAGTATGCACTAAGCTGCATAAACCGTGTTGTGCTTTGGATAGGTATTTTTCTTGCACAGAAACCTCCTCACTTCATTTTCTGCTGCTTAATTTCATGAGCTGACCCTCTTTGTGAGGCCATTAATTACAAGCCTGTCGAACTTTATATAAATGTGAAGTGGGCAGAGGAGATAAATATAATTTCTTGTATTTGTTGAGATAGCACAGTTGACAAAATCAATGACAGCTGAACAAAGCACATTTAGGTCAAAATGATGTTTCTCTTTAGTAGGTTAGAATTATTCTTCCTTGAATGCCCTAAACCTCTTGAAGTGTTTCACAATACTTTGTATAGTTTCTTTGAAGTGTCCTTTTCCTGTGCTAAGTTTAGTTATAAATGAACTGCAGACAGATGAATGGCTGATAGGCCAAGGCAGGGAATTCAGTTCAGGATCAGGCCATGAGTTGCAGTGCAGACTCTCATGGGCGCAACTCTGCCGTGGGTAGAAATCCGGTCGAATCCTGCAGATCCTGTGACGGTTGCAGGAACCACTGCGTTTGATTTTATTTATGTACAGTGAATGCTCCTTGATTTGCTCCTAGATACTGTTTACATTAACTTACTCAGCGAGTGTGGGAGAAACTGCTCATCCTCCTCTTCTCAGTGCTGATCTACGCAGACAACTGAATGCTTCCTTGTTTCGGAAATCTTTGCAAAGAGGTTAGGAAGGAAAGCTCTTAAAAACATATCTCCCCTTAGCCCTGCTGACCCTTCCCTAGTTTGGAGCTGCGCCCCTTTCCCAGAGAGGGAATGGCAGAAACCCCGGACGGGGTTTGCGGTGCAGTGATCCGTAGGTTTAAACCTTGTGAACAAGTGGATTTATTGGGTTTTTTGGTAGCATTTTACACCCAACTTTTTTCACTATAGAGAAGGCAAATTCTTCACAAAGGATAATGCAGTCCAGAAATAAGTTCAGGGTCTGTAAAAGGAACAGTCATCATAAAATGCATTCGTGTGTCTGCAGTTCCCAGGATAAATATTTTTGTTTGTGCTAAGTAATGATGTGACTGCTACAAATTCTGAAAGCAAGAAATGGTGTTTTGTAACTCATTCTTTTCTTCTTCTTTTTTTTTTTTTCTTTTTTTCTTCTGACAAAACTTACTCAGATTTTTTTACTCTGAAGTGGCTTTTTCAGTTGCTGGGCTGTGGGGTGGCATTTATGACAGGCAGGCTTCTTTGGGACGTGGCTACAGACAGCTGTCTCCTTTTGAAAATAGACTTCTGGCTTTGAGGTGCGGTTTGAAATGGATGTCGACATGTGTAAATTAATCCAGTTTGTCACATACATTGGAGTGTGGCAGAGAGTGGGATTTTTCCCCCCTTCCTCTTCAGCCTGTCCCCTTATAACAAAAATATAGGCAGAGTTTTTCTTACGCTACAGCTAGAGTCATTATGTAATTACTTAATTGATCCCCTATGGGAAATGCCTCACATCTCTGCTGCAGGACTCTACATCATGGTTCAAAATAAAAATGTGAAAGGTTTTATTCTCCACTAAAATGTGCATTTTTTGTACCATGCCATTGATTGCTTTCAGATGGTGAACCGGAAAGGATTTATGTCCTACCGCACTTCTCTATAAAGATTGTCAGTAAAAATGGGATCTGCCTGCGAAATTTAAAGTCCTGAATAATTCGTCTGCTTTTAAAACTGGAATACAGACTCTTCAATGGAGTAAACCATTGATAATGCTATAAGCAATACAGTAAAAATTTGGTATATCTTGTTTTGTCTCTAGTCTAATAATAACATTAATACTTACAAATAGAATGTTTTTTCTTATTTATGGCATTGCAGGAATTTACTTCATTAAGTGATGGTCTGGAGTAGGTCTGATTTCCAGCTTTGTTCCTGTCTCCATGATAGTGCAACACATTGTGTATGCCCTTGTTTTGAGTCGTATGGAATGACTGATGACCTCACCTATATATAAAACCAGTCAAAAATGTTTTGCAGATATAATGAGCTGGATTTTTCAGATTGCGTCTCTAGCTTGTGGCATTTGTGCAAGCAATTTATGCTGATCTCAGTGAGATTTAATTGTGCAAATAATTCCTGTAGGACAGAGAGGAAAATAAACACTTTGGGCAGGGCAGGAGACAACATAGATGGTCAGTGCTTCTATGCTATAATCTTGAATGACAGATAATGTGAAATAAATAGTGTATTGCGGAGTTTTCTAGGGAATGTTAACACTACATTTTCATCTTTTTTTTTCTTTAATTACTCGCTGTGCAAGTAAAATGTCAACTGCAATTAAAGGCATGTTTTCAAAGGAGGATTCAGCTCAAGCTAAGAACCCATTGCTCAAAGTAGTTCTATGTAAATTTATTATGCCACTTATATCAAAGTATGAAAAATGCTTTTTACCTAAATACTAGAAATTTTGTTGTATTTCAGACAGTTTTATTCAGGGTCAGTTCAATTAATATATACTAAGCTCTGAAGACCCTTTGAAAAAGAAATCATGACCACAAACACTGCTGGAAAGAAATATAAATAAAACCTTCAGTAATCTTTTGGAATAGAAAGAACATCTTATTTGAGATCTATCATCGAAGTTCTGTAAAATTAAAAAACAAACAAACAAAAAAACCCAAACCAAAACAAACCTTAAAAAAAAAAAAGTCTAAATAATTTATTGGTATTGTTGATGCTTCCAAGAGAGTAAAGTGCATAATGGTGAAGATGGCTAGATAGTCATTATTTATCTATTTTACATACTTTGTAATCGAACAAAATAGTTTCTTGAAGATTGTTTCTATTTGTTTGCAAGTTATGTCAAATACAGCAAGATTTATGGGTGCCATTAAAAACCCATATTGATTTCCCACAGTCAACGGGGAGTTTACTTGAAAAGTCAATCATTAGTTGAATGAGTGTCCAAAGCATGTTCTGATTTCTATTAGTAGTTTAAGTTTTTAAGGAAAAATGAGTATTTTACAAAGAAAATGTAGTAGGTTCTGAGTTCTGGCATGTAAAGATTCACATTTTTCATTCAGTGCTACTGATGTAGCTATGTGCTGTTCTGCCTGAGTGTGTACCTCTGAAAGTGATGCTTGAGGCTTCATTGTTGTTCATGTTTTAATTCATTTGGATTCAGTCTTTGAGCTTTCCTAGTGTGCAGTCGATTACTGCCTGACCCTGAGTATATTTATATATAGCCCAGCAGTGATTCATTGCGCTGTGCAGCATGCAAACACCGATGAATCGGGAGCTCTCGGCCCTGAGGAGCTTGCAAAGTAAATGTACAGGGTAAGGGATGATGGGGGGAGCAAGGTTACAAGCAGACTGAACGAGATAAGGGCTGGTGGTGGTTGTGCCCTTTTCCCCCGCTAATGCCTGGGGTTAGGATTAATTTAAGAGGTTAGAGGAGCAAATGAGAGGTAGGAGACCCAGAAGGGAAAGGTGCAAGAGAGGAGGGCAAAGCAAGGGGTTTGGTGAGGTTAGGTGACTGTACTGCACCGGACAGAGTTGAAGGAGACAGCCCGTTAGCTGCTGGGGAAGGTCTGTTTGGAGGCTGTGGAGCACCTGATGATTTGCTCTCAGTGCTTAACCCTCTCTGCTTTCTTTGTTTCTTTTTGCAAAGTGATGTGGAAAAGGGGAGGAGATGATATTATGGGGAGGGGGTCAATATTATCTAATGATTCCCATTATCCCATCCATGTCTTTTCAAGTTGGGATGGTGTAAGTTTGGATTTGGGAGACTGAAGGAGCTAAAGCTTTGCAATATGTGTTATCTGCCTCCTGGGACGCCGTCATGCAGCTTGTCCTTGTGCGCTCACCGTGTCCCAGAGCTGAGTGGAAGGATTTGGGATTTTTGTCTTGTTTCTGTTGACAATTCTTTCTTATGCTCCTGAGGAGAGATTTTTTGAGAGAGGAGGTAGCACCATCTCCACAGGTCAGGTAGAATGGTTATAATTAATTGATGATACAGTCTCTTTACGCTTACTTTCATGGACAGCTTATGGGATATCTACGCTAATGGATTGTTCCTGTTTAATGTATATTAGTAATTAAAGAAAATACATTTTTAAGAGGCAAGGATATATTTAATTTTAATAACTACCTTTCCCTGAATCAAGAAGTCTTTGCACAGAACTCTAATGGATAACATTAGTCAAATGTGTGATAGATCAAATTGTTAAGTATGAAGGGTGTTGTTAATGTAACACAGAAGAGAAATCTTGTGAGGTAACTGAATAACACACAGAAAGAGTGCATTCATCATGGTATGCTGACAAAACATCTGAGTAATGATGGCCATTAAATCTTTTGTCATGGCTAAGATATGAAAAAAGAAAACAAGTTAAAGTGTGAGCCATTTAGGAAAATTGCCATTTGACATGTAAACCTTTCTGCCTCTATGTATTCATTTTTATATTATGGAATGAATTTGCATTTTAGAAGGAAATTTGATTTGCCTAGCAATTATGGGGAAAAAGGTGAGTTTCAGTCTCTAGTTAGTCAAACATATAAATGGAAAGAGCAGAGCTTTCTTCCTTTCTTTTCTCCCCCCCCCTACCCATGAGTTTGGTTATAACACAGTTTGGAAGGGGGGGGGGAACAACCCACAACAAAACAACCAATGCACAACATTCAAGAAGATGTGATTTATTCATTTATTTATTTTTGAAAAAGACCCAGTATCCCACCATCTGCATTGTCTTTGCATGACCCTGTGTGTGAATAGATTTTAATTGGGCCTCCTTAAAGCCCGGGAGAATGCTCAGCACTGCTGAGGGATTGGAAGTGTGGGACTGGAAGAAGACAAAATTCAAACAGAAGCGATTTCATAAAGTACAATTGCAGTGATTATACAAATCTGTAAATATCCAGTCCTTGCCGATGCTTGTGTTGGCAAATGATGGTCTGTGTTTATCTGTCTGGACACAGATGTTTTTGTTTACTAAATTGCCAGTTTATACATCAAATGCAAAATCTAGTCGAATTCCTGCTATAGTGAATGTTCAGCGAAGAGTTGTTGGGAAGAGTGCTACATCGTTGGGCTCGGTCCTCTCCGGTTTTTCTTAATGCATCTGTGGAGAAGGTGAAACAGCGAGAGCCCTGAGCCCGGAGGCCCCCTCCCAGCCTTGGCACCCCCCAGCAGGAAAGGATGGGGACGGAGTGAAACCAGCCTTGCTGGAGAGGAGAGGGGATCAAACCGGTGTTGTTTATACAACTCTGATCCTATGTATGGATATGTATAAGATAGTTTGGTTTTTATGGGGAGTGTGTCCCTTCCAGGTTAAATCTCAACTCTGTTCCAGGAAATATTTTTATTGAAGAATAGCAAAAGTAACACAGACACCACCAAGTGAATTTTCTGACATATCCGAGGTAGTTCATTGCATTTGGATGTGCTATCAGGGTGTTGGATGTCAGGCGTGAAGGGATCCCTATGTTTTTTCTTATGGTTAAAAATAATCTCTGTACATTTTTAAGTATGGATGATGTCTTTAAATTATATCTTACTCTACATCTTGAGAATAAGAATAATCGGTAAAATCCTTTCTTAGAAAGGCATGAGTTGCTGGGAGAGGATGTCTGTCCTGTGTGAAAGCGATAGCCATCCCCCCTCACGGCACTGCTGCTACCTTCACTCCATCACTGATATGTGGAATTTAGTGGAGGGCATCCTACTCTCTTGGTGCCATTGCTATTAATTGCCCTTTCAGTTTTATCTGGTATAGGTCATGAAAGACTGTGGTTCCGACCAAGGACATAGAAATGGACAGAAAAGTTGTGATTTGTGAAAAAGCCCCCCCTTTTTTTTTTTCTGATACTTGCTTGATGTTCCTTTGGCTTCCTTGAACAAGTTGCTTCAAGGAGAAAAGGGTAGCATTTTAAGTAGTTACAGCTAGGAAAATATATATAAGGAATCATAGAAATACTTTACTAACCAAAAAGAAAAGGTGTGCCTAAGTGGTACAAGGCAGAATAGCAGCAAATATCACATACAAGATATTATTAGACATGAAGAGAAACAATAGCAATTGAAATCTCCAGAAAGAAAGAAAAAGAATATTGGAGAACCGTGGAATCAGATTGCCAATGTCTTCCCTTTCTCTCCCTAAGCATATTACCACACTTTGCATTTTTGGACTGCATGTTTGTATAAGTAACCACTGATGCAGAGCGAGCTAAGTGCTTTGGTGGTGGTCTCTCCAAAACTTGGTGTTGAGGCAGTTCCCTGCTATGTTGTTTGGACACGTGTACTGTAGCTGCTTCTCTGGTATTTTCTGTTTAGTCTCCAATCCGGCCACTTCTGTGGCATCTTATATTCACCTGAAGAACAGGAATACTGCGAAGAGCGTTGACGTCTCCTCCAACAAATGGCTCTTCAAGAAAAGAACAGCCATAACTAACTGAGACAGGAAACCCAAGAGAAATTGGAGTTAGGGTGTAATCTTTTAAACTCAAAACTGATGCCTGACAGGGGCAGAGTAATGCAGTATGAGTCATGTCAGAATTTGAGCTGCTTGTGTTCATATTTAGAGGAATTATATTTAGAGGAATTAAATCACTTTTACAAATTAGAAAGTTTTAATTATTGAACTGCTTGACAAAAAGGACATTGTTTTTACTTAATTGTGAAGAGTATAGAGTGATTTATTGTAAAATTAAAAGAGCATCTGAGAAATAAACCTAGCACTGCAGTTAGTGAAACTAGCAGCGAATGATAAACTGTGACAGCAGCAGTCTTAGAAGAAGTGGGTGACGCTGAATAGAAAAAAGTATTTGGAAGAAGAAGAATGGGGGAAATATTAAACCTGGCTTTCCCTGTTAACATATCTCAGCTTTAATGTCGTAACACCAAATTGAACATGCAGTGGGGTTGCAGGAGATCCACAGATTTGCTGGTAAGAAATAGGCGAAGAGTATATTGAAAGATGGGCTGTTTATTTGTAGTCTGTGGTTCTGTTTGTGCTAGTAGAATATTTGGTTAGAGTAGATACAATAGATATAAATGTTTGTATGATAATACACGTGAATAAAGCAACGAACATAGAATATTTGGTGAAGTCACGGAGTCATAGTCTGTAAGAGAGTATTTTTGAATTGCTGTAGCAGAAATAAGAGACACTGAAGAATTACAGTAAGACAAGTAAAACTCAGCGAGTACCCAGTTATTCTGATGTGCTGGCTGAAAAGCCAACTGATAGTTTTCTAAAATAAATGAACTCAAAAATAATTGGTTACCAATTTGAGGACATTGATGGAATTGGCATTTGGTAGCAGCTGGTTCCGATATCACATTTTCATAAGAAGATAAATAAGAAGAAACTGGTGATGTTGAAATAAAGAAAGAGTATGTGGTGAGACATTTTGAAGTTGATAGAAAGGTCTGTCAGGTCACCAGAGTGTATCCACACAAGCAACGTTCTGTTATTATATTAGGAGGAAATGAGGCAAATTACAATAAAAACTACATTTAGCCAAGAAAGAATTTGTAGCAAAATTGTCCAGATGGTTTATCTTAACCCTGACAGCAAAATATGTTAACCATATTAGAAATTTAGACATCAGTGATATGGGAGGGACTGTTTGGAGCAATGCTTCCGTGGCTCAGAACGCCGTTGTGGGAGAGACGTCGCCTTAAACGGTGTAGCTGGTGAGTCATTGCTTTGAGGTAGCCAAAACCCACGACCAGCACTAACCCTTTAGTATTAGTAATTATATTATTACTGCATTAATGTGTTTGGAGAGAGTAACCCAACCAATAGCCTTTCTCTGGAAAGGGATTGTTAGGTTTAATATAAACTTTTTTCCTGTGGGGGTGGTGGTGAGAGAAGGAGCACTGGCGGCCCTGCTAAAGATACTGGTGTCGTGCAGTAAACAGACTGATTAAAGACGACAAAAGTGAGCAGCCTTTGGGGAATGCTGAGTCCTGCTTTAAAATAAAACTCTTCCAGATGACTTTGAATCACTCCAAGTTATATGCAGTATACAATCAGATAAACTTTGCCCTTTTGCACAACTGCTTATTAAAGGTCTCATAGCTTCTCAAAACTGACCCTACGTTCTTCTGTCCAAGACACGGCATTGTTGAATATTTGTGCTAGCAAGCGCAGTGGGACTTGGTTATATACAAATTGCTTAGGCTGTACATTGATGCCTATACTGCTTTTAACTATGTTGAGCACCTACCAGTTTAGCTCGAATTGATCTGAAGTCAGAAGAGGAAAGAAAGTTCATTCCATTTGCCTTTACGGGTATTTTCTTTCGGGTGTTTTCTTTTATTCAAATGATATAAAATATATTTACCATCTAGTTTTCTGTTGTATCTTTTGCAGCAATATGATTTTTTAAAAATTACTTTGATAAGAAATTTCCATTATTTTTGGCAGTTGGATGTGACTTCATCTAAATAGGGAAATGGTAGAACAGTTTTGCAGTAGTTAGGGTTTGGGGGTTTTTTGGTTGGTTACTTGATTGAATTTCTTTAAATGAATGGTCAAATTTTAGTGGTGCAGGTTTTATTTTAATAAACATGTCTCTTTTGAAAATGTGATATATGCAACTTGGAAACAATTGCAAGTGTAACTCATGCAAGTTTATTGGGTTTGTTTTAGTGTAATCCCTTCTAAAAGTAAACTTAAGATAGCTTTGAAACATCAAACAGTGTGGTATTTCATTTGCAGTATTTATAGAGCAAGGAAAGAAAAGCAGGCCTGCAAATTCTTCTGCAAGTTGTTACAGCAAGGTAGCAGCCTCAAAAAGAACTGAAGAGGATTCGACCTATTTATAATTTTGAACCATAGGGACATCAGTAAAATAGCTGAAAACACACATGAAACATGGAGAGAGGAAAAAATGGGAAGGAGAAGGGGTATGATAGCCAGTAATGGAATAAGAATGTAAGGAATATGTGTAAAGGTTATGAAATCTTCTGACCTCACTTAGGATATTGTTTTTATTCTGGTTACCATATTCTTTAAAGATGTAACATTTGAAAAGGGGAATTTGATTGACCTTATGACTAAAGATGGGAACTCTGAAGAGAGGCTAAAATCATGAATTTCTATAACCTTTAAAGAGCAAAGGTTGAAAGGCATTTAATTGAAAAATAGAAAATCTCCTGAATTATATATCAATATATAACTCTATTTCTTTTATATCAGAAATTATTATAAAAGGAAGACTATATGTCAGTTGAGGGGCAAGTAACTCGGCGAGGTCTGTGCGCTTGCTCCTTTTGGCTTTCTTTTTCAAGCACAAGGTCTAACAGGCACAAAGAAAGCTGGCTTCCCTTTCACTTTTAAAATGACCAAAGCTGATTTGGAAAAATGTAAAAACGTGTTAATAAATGAATGGGGGAGGGGGGAAGTCTGAAAAAGTCTGAAATTACTCTCAAATATTCAAACAGTCTTACTGATAATCACTGGAGAGCGTTGCAAGGATTCTTCTGGGTGTGCTGGGGGTAGTAATGCTGGTCAACCTTTTTGAAGTATGCACAAACATTGGGGATAGACCAAAAATTTGTCGGGGGACTTAAATTATATATTTTTTGCATATTGTAAGAGCAAGAATATAGCTATATTTTTTTGCATATTGTAAGAGCAAGAATATAGCTATTTTCCTTCTAGTAGGACATAAAAGGACATTGAGAGTGTGGGGGTTCTCTGGAAGTACTGAATACTGCATCTGTCACCATCTTGAGACGTAATACAGAAGACTGACTGCCGCTAGCCAACACTTTGTTCAGCGGCTGGGCTGAGAGAGGCCTGCTTTCGTAAACGCATGGCTGAGTCTCAGTAGTTGACTTGTGGTCTTTGACAGAGGCTGTGGTATAACTTTTCAGGAAAACTTGCAGGATTTAGTTCTGCGAAGTTCCCAAGGTAGAGGGAGTTTCCGTACCCACTGGGTGGCTGGATCCCACCGTTCACTCCTCGGGAGAAGCGCTGCACTCTACACACGTGTTGCTGTATCTATCCACCAGCGGAATTTTTCCTCTGAAATAGCAGTGGGGAATGAATCAAATCTGGGGGAAGCTTTGCAGCACTATCGTAGCCTAAAACTGTTCTGGAATTACCAAAATACAGCATTTAATTTAAAACTCATTACACACGTAAACAGGCTCTTAAAAAGAGATGGTATAACTAGATGATTTTAAAATTATGCTATTCAAGAAATATTTTGTCTAATTATACAATATTTTAGCTTTATTTAGTCACTGAAGAGATTAGCGTAAAAAGACAGGCTGGTAAAATTGAGGCTGCCTGAATCTTTGAAAACAAATATACCCGAGAAAATAAGATGCATTTATGGCCTCATGTTTATAATTTAAAGGTTTCACTTGAGAGTTTGAACTTTAATTTTTCACATGTAAAACCACGCTTTGCGGTTTACCAAGAAGAACAATCTTTGGTAAAATGCCCAGGTCCAGGTCAGTCTGCATCCATCTGTGACACATTATCCAAGAACCATGTTTTAAAGTAGTCGCTAAAAATAAGAAGCTGATAAAAGGGAGGTAAGCAGCAGCAGTATCTTTTATCATGTAGTCTGGTAGGCTTTGCTCAGCCAGCGACACCAAAAAAGAACCGAGCCTACTTAACTTTGCCATTAACTTGTAGAAATGAAATAACTTTTCTAGGAAATGAAGAGCTCTAAGTGGATACACTCGGTATTTCCCTTTATCCTTGGTAAACGTTGTTTCTTGTACTCTTGATCTAATGGAGTTTTTGTCCCTGACATCACTGTGTAGATATAATAATTTAAATACGTTCATTGAGCTTAAATTGGGCAGCTTTTAAATGCAGTTCTAACGTGATCTAGCGCTGCGCAGTAGCTTTCTTATTTGCCTCTTTCAGTATGCAGTAACGTAATTTAAATGTTTTATGCTAAGAACGTTAGGATGTTTTTATTGTTTTGTAGTTGTAAGTAACTACCATTTTGAGAAAGATGTGTGGTCACTTGAGCTCATATATTGATTGAATCTTACTGTTGAATAGGATCCATGAGAATGCTGAAGGTCCCATTAGAAAATACATAGCTTGATTTATACTTGATGAGAGCTACATTGATCACATTCACATACTGAAACAATTATTGATGGAATCTATGATGAACAAGTCATTCTAGTTGTGATGAACATTGGCTTCTAGCAGACATTTGACACTGAACCATGAGATTCTTTGTTGTTACAGCACATCTGAGAAAATCATTAAGCTTTTTGAAGCCTTTACAGGCTGGGTCTAGGGGTATTATTTGCATTAAGACTCATCAAATTCCTTTCACATCAATTTTGGCTTTCTTGTAGGAGTACATTAGCAACTTTGTGTTATCAGTAGCCGTAACATATATTACAGGCAGCCGTATAAATGTAGCTCACCTCATTATCAGCATGTACGTGTTTTTTCTTTATGGACAGTATCAAAATACCCTATGAGACAAAGCAGAAGATATTTAAGCTGTTTAAAATGTGCTCATAACATGATGATGGAAAACTGCAGCATTTCTAAATAAAAGAATTGGAAATATTTGCAGTTCTAAATTCTTTTGGCTCCTGTATTCTTCTTGTGGAAAGGAAGATTGAAAATCAGGAAAGAAATGGCTTTATAGGGTTGCTTTAACCAAGGTTATGTGACTGGGAAGGGTGTATATTAACATTTAAAGAAAGTACGGTTTTGTGTATTTTTCAGTGAGAACACACTGCAAGTCACAGGATTTAGTTGCGAATTCTTAGAATGGAAGTGGCTTTCCAAGAATTATAACAGTTTTTACAATCTGAAATGAAGAAAACTACCTGTTAAAATATGCACGGAAGTCAGTAAACGCTCACCAACACTGTTCAAACCTTTGAAATGGTTATATAATGTTCTGTAAATGATACCAAGCTTACTTCTAAGCAATTATTTGCAGCCCATTTCATGTCATGGAACATGAAGGGAAGAAAGGTGTGCTGGGATTATTGATGAGTTTGTTACTTCTGTCTGTAGTCCAAAGTATTATTGCATACACCTGGGGCTATGAAATCTGCTTCCAAGAGAAACAGGAAGAATTTGTGACCACCCGTAAACTATCTGAAGACAAAGCTAGTAAATTCAACAATGCAATGGTTAGAAACTTTTCCAGCAGAGGAATACACTTTGTCTACTTAAAGATCTGAATTGATTTGTGTAACAGCCTGAATAATGAATGTGGATTTTTATTTTGGTCCCCTGAGTGAACGATGCTGTTCCACTCACTGCAAACTCTTTCTTTCAGCCTTGCTTATGATGTTCAAGTTAAATTTGCTTGGTATAATTTTAGATTCAGGAAGAATGGAAAAATGGCATTATCTTAAGAATACAACATTTTTTATTGTCTTTTTTGAAAGACATTGGTAATTGCTATAATGTTAAATGATGGAGAATAGCTTGCAGATTTATTACCATTCTAGTATTTAAGTCTTCAGAGATCCCTGACCCAGTGTACTCTGGCCTGCAGGCTTACTGTCAATCCTCTTGACCTTTTTGCACTTGCCATTTTCTTTGTTTTTTTCAGTAAAGTGGCGTTACATGTGATGAAATAGATAAATAAAAGTTAATATTCTCTTCTTTCCAAGCAGGGTTACTTGATATTTTGCTCCTAAAGTGCGTTTAAAAGTCTCTTATGCAAGCAAAACAGGATCGTACTTTGTACTTTACGTGCTGGGTAGCTGACCTGCGAAACTCCGTGCTGAAGGATGTTGAGGGGCAAGCGCAAAGCTCATTGTCCTGTGTCTTCCAACTTCCAACACACACACGTATTTTTTTTCCCCCAATATTCTTGAGGACCAGAAAATGGAAAGTCATGAAAAAGAGAATTTAACGGTCTTAATGCTAGTAAGTTTTGCATTGGCCTACATCAGAAATGCATGAGGTAAAAAACGTGAAAAAGGATTATTCAAACCCACAAAACTTTCCCATCAAAACCAGTTGTGTTCAGCAGTGATTTCTGCTCAGCATCACTTTCATTAGGTAACCACTAGGGATGTGCTACATGTAGAAGAATCAAATAGATGGAGCTGACTCACACTTGGACTTGCACAGATGCATTTGCAGAATGTAGTCCCTGAATAATTTAGAAACCAATAGTACAGAAGAGATGCCGTTCAGTATTACAGCATGCTGAAAAAGTTATCCTTTTGTAAATTATTATTTTATTTAAAACTTGGACCACTCCAAACTTTGAATATTTTTCTGTTTTCTTTCTATTTTCTGTTCTTCTAGAACAGAAGTTCTTTGGCGGGGGGACCATGGAAAAATATTACTTAAATGCAGAAGATGGAGTAAAGGACTAAAATATCCCTTTTTCTTCAAGTCCCTATGAAACCTGCTCCCAAATTTTGTTTTAATGAGAATGTTTTGCAAAATTTTCTGGTTTCAAAAAATGTATTATTTCAACTAAAAAAAAAAGTGAAAACATTTCTAACCTTTTGTTTTCAAAATATTTAGGATTTTGCTGTTCGCATAGCAATACAAACACTTGGTCCGTTCAGAGGGAATTCAGGCACTGTGTGCTTTGAAACACATTAAGATGGCATGCTGTATGCCTGCCATGGTGGATAACAGATTCATCTCTGGGTAGTTAGCAGCTTGTTGTGCTGGTCTTACGTTATATGAGTTTCTGCTGCTAAATGCTCAAATCTGCCCCTTCCCCCCCAGATGTTTGGAATAACTGATGTGAAAATCTCTGGGGAAGCTGCTTCGGTGAAGTGTGGTACCAGTACTAAATGTATTGCAGCCTGTACAGAATGCCTGTTAAAAGGCATGATAAAAGCAAAATGGAAATGCCAGAGTGTTTTGAAAGAGGCATCTCTTCACACATCGTCACTCAACATTAAAGTGAGCTAAAATACCAATATATTCTCGCAAGATAAAAGTTGTGGGTTTCTTCTTTTTTGTCGGCTGAGCCACTCCAGTAAACACGGTGCAGGTAAAATGATACTGCGTTAGAGTTTCCTGCGCCAAGAGGCATGACTTAGCATTGGGTGATACCTGGCAAATGAAAAGTAAGCTTGGATTTACTGCATTCCTTACAATGTTTTGTAGTGAGTATTGGATCAAGTGAGTGTTACATAAAGATCTTTTCAAGCATGTGTGAAAACTAAGTAAATTTAGTGATGTTGCTGACATAACTGCAAAAAAATTGATAAGAAAATTAGTAAAAAACTGAAGAATGACATTGATGATTCTCCACATCATTTAAGCAAGAGTAAATACAGAGGAAGGAAAAGTCCAAAAAGTAAAGTTCTTCAAAAAGTAGTGAGCTACTGGGTGGTGTTGTCAGGGTAACTGTAAAGGGTGAAATGCCATATAATTTGATTTCAAGGGGTTTGGACTTATGAAGCCTTTAAAAAAGTAGAAGTTACTTTATTTTGTGGTGTCTGGAGGGGAGAACAGTGTATAGAGAGCTTCTGTTTGGTAGCATTTTCTCTTTAGCATGTGGGTGGTGTATGCGTATGGATGGTGGTTTTTTCCCCAAGACTGTTATCTGGTTAGAGAAGGTAACCTGTCACGGCAGCGTTTGTAAAATTTTCCAAAAATAATAATTGTGATAGGGCATTGAAATACATCAGTGTGAATCTACTCAGTGCGAAATGAGTGTTTTGCTTTGACTTTTTCCAAAGGAGGCTTTACTTGCTCCCCCTTCACGTATTCATGTTTGTACCAGGTGGGCGGTAGGGGATGACAACTGATTTGATTCTTGTGGAGAGGTTTGGTGAATGAATCAAAAGTTTTCATGTGTTTTTCTTTTTCAGCTTTATTTAGTAATAATTTTAATGATGCTGTTTGGGAGTGCTTTGTTAAGGGCTACAGAAAAAGTGTCACAGTGATGATTCTCAATTCTAAAGAGAGATTTCAGATATTTTTCATTTTAAATAGCCTGATAAATGTTTTGGAAAGTGAAACGTGTGATGTCTAATTCAACAATGCAGCAGCGTTCTGCAGAGCAGGACATGGCTCTCGTCCTTAGCACTGAGAGTTTGTTCTCTAGTTTCTTTGCCATGAGATCGTAGCATCGTTGACTTGCCACCACATGAGCTCTTGCTGCCGTTTATTTACTTCCCCTCCTCAGTGGTAAGAGGACAGCTCATTCCTTCTAGATGCAGGACATCTCATTCCTCATTACTTAAACTCTATTTTTCCCCCACTTGCATTCCAGATGCTCACAGATGAGAGTTCTGTTATGCTATCAGGCATATTTGTTAATAAGAAAGTAACTTAAGCAGTTAACATAACAGAAGTTGATTTGACCTGCCGATATGCATTTTTGCAGAATAAACAAAGCCTGTTATCTGAGATTTTATTTATAAGGATCTGCTGAAGTGATCTGAGATCCCCCCTTGTTTGCCTGTCCTGCCCTAGACCTCAGCACATAATCTCACTGTACTGCTGCCCTTCTGACATCTGATTGCCCTTTCCATCAGCATCCATCCAAAAGCATATTTGTCTAAAAAGGAAACAATTAAATTCCAATCTCTTACAGAAAACCTTTACTTTTCAAAGAAAACATACTGAAGAAGTCACAAAGTCGTACATGACGAGGAACCCTAGCTAAATGAGAACCATAAGTCATTAGGCCAAATTCAGCTCCTGCCAAAGTAGACACCAAGTCACTGATCTCGATGATATTTTGCCTGTTTATCTTAGTAATATTATACGCACTTAGTTTTTATTTGTTTTTCCGTTAGATCCTGTAGTAAGACTATGTTATAATATATGTGAGAAGTATCATTAGCATGCAATATAAATAAGAAATATGATTGGTAAGCGAATACTGAAATATTTCAAATATGATCTACTGTTTATAACCAACTATGACAATGGGCAAAAATGACTGAATTATATGAAATTCAGTTTAAATAATGTTACTCTCACCAAATACCTGTATGTTGTATTTCGTGCGACTCTGCGAGTTACTTTACAGTGTTCTTTCAAGGATAGCAATACATTACTGTCAAAGTGCACAGTAATGCACAGAAAGAGCAGATCTGCTGCTTTTTCAGTATTTGCACATCCTTTTCTGTTCGTGGGTCTCCAAATGGTCCCACCTAGGAAGTGCCTTTTTTCTTTCACGCTGAGCATCGTACCCTGATTTTGGCCGAGGTCACAGGCCACATACTTTTGGCACCAAAGTTTGAGCACAGTGTTTTCCATTATCTGTGGCTGCAAATAACTTTTAAAAAGCTACAAATAATTCATAATGTATAATTAGTGGTATAATTGAGTTACACTCTTTCAGTGTAGGTTTGATAGGGAAGCAGTCCCTGTGTGTGATCTTGAAAGCCCTTCAGGCTGATGAATTTACTAAAGGCAGTTTTGGCACCGGTGGCTGCACTGTGCCTTTCTCCAGGAGCGACCAGGTGAGCATGCGAGGTGGTGATGAGCGTGAAACGCAAACCCCGCTTTGACTGTGTGGCCATCCTAATTAACATCAGCAGAGAAGGAAGACAAGAGCCCAGTTCCTACATCTTGCAGAGCAGAAAGTGGTGTAAAGTGAAAAAGATATTTTGTGTGTATTTTTTTTTTTAACTTGTAACTGTTAATATTCAGTTGTTACAGGTTATATCTGTTGATTATACACTATAGATTAAAGGTTGATTATATCAGAAGTAATGTTACCGTGAAGAACAATTTCCGTTTAAGGGACTAATGGCTATTAACGCTTGTTTTAGTTTAAACGTGCACCTTATAAATATATACAGCTAACTATGTCACAGTTTCTTCCTTGTTTTGCTGTTGGAAAATGAAGATGTTTGTAATTTGACCTGTGGAAGAAGAATGCAGGCTGGATGGCCACTGAGCAGACAGGAGCTTTGTCTTGCGTTCCTACCCAAGCCTGGATGGCCACTGAGCAGACAGGAACTTTGTCTTGCGTTCCTACCCAAGCTAGTGAGTCTGCAGCGTAGAATGAGGCGCGAGCCGGCAGCAGGCTCATGGCTCTTGCTGACAACCCACATCCTTAACAGCAGCACGTTGAAGGTTGGCGTGGGCGGATTTTACTCCTGTAGTTTTTTGGCAAAGGCCTGTTTTAGCAGTGAACTTCTGAACATAATTCCTACCTGAGAGAACTTGAAACAGTGTCGTTTTGTCATTAATTAAATTTCCCACAGCTACTGTTTCAGATAGAAACGACTGGAATGACATTTCTGGGGATCTGGTGTGTCAGTGACATTTCCCTGGGTACCACTTCTCTGCAGGTGGAATTCCCAGGAATTATTATAGTCCCATTACTGATACAGCTAGCTAAATCCCAGCCGAACCTGATTTTGTTACGTCTCCAAGTATGGAGGCTTGAATGCTTGTGGATTTACAGTGTTTGAGCAACTTGGGCAATTTCTAACTGCTAACAAGACCGTTTAGTCAGTTTTATGTTACTGAAAAAGGGTTAACTGGTGCATTTCCAAACCTGCAGAGCTAATGGACTTGTAAGCTATTATCTGCTAATTGTAGGATTGCAACTTGCTCACCCATGCAATTTGTTGGTTCAGTTTAAGACCAAGAACTGGTCTGCCTTTGGTGGCTGAGAACTAGACAAGTGTTGGTGTCAAAGGGAGACTGCCAGTGTAGCCGGTAACTTCACTAACAGCAGCTTAGCTGGCAGTGCCACATGATGTATTGTTTTGTCCTTTAGCAGTATTCGTTTTGAAATACATAGAGACTGAGAAATGCCTGTGTGCACAGAGTTTATCATACAGTTGTTGGGGGAAAAGAGATTCAGTTGAACATTTGTCTGTTTGACAATTAAGATCACAGAAAAAGACTGTAAATGCTTTTCTATTTGATACTGAAAGGTGAAGCAAATTCAACTAAGTCGATTTAAAAAATCGGTTTTAAGAATGAGGTTAGTATTTTTTCCCAGCTGTCTGACAGTTTAGTGAAGATTTTATTATGTTATGCTAATGATGTCACTGAAATATATATATCTTCGTTTGCATCTGTCACTTACGGATTTAATTAATATTCTGCTAGTTTCATATAGTTTTTTGTACAGAAACATCTCTCTCTCACTCCTTGCGTATCTTTGGCAGCTGAGTCCTTACTTACAAAAGAAAAGTTTGCAGTGTTCTGGGCAACTAAATGTCCCTACAAATAGAAATGCATTTTGCTCGTGATACCTTCTACAAAACAGTACTAAAATATTGGTGTAGTACATAAGCCTTTTACCACCCTTGAAAACCCAGCTTGAACCTTGAGCTAGTCATTTACATGATGTTTCCTTGGGATTACCTACATTCTTGTCCACTTTGACCTTGTAATTTTGCTCACAGTTGGAAATGTAATGCAGAGTGACTAAGATAATGTTGTTTACACAGACTTTAAGTGGAGTGACATTATAGTCAAGCAAGTGTCACATCACCCAAAGTGAAGGAAGACTTAATTACCATAATCCTGTGAATACTAAAATTCCTTAGCCATGTGTAGCATAATAATGTAATGTTCTGCATGTTACATTTAATAACCTGAAGGTACTGTATTAACTCTCAGGGATCTTTTCGTTATCTTAAACTGAAAGCAAACAGATTTAGAGCAGGTCAGGAGAAATTCTGTGGTTAATGTAGGTGCTTGGTGTGTTACATTGCTAAGATCTTCCTTCAAAAGTGTAGTTTGACAGGCAAAACAAAATTGAAGTGACTGTACCAGCATCTCTGTTAATCTAATGGGTATAGTCTGGGCCAAGGATTTCTGCAGGTGACGAAGGCTAAATAACAGGAATGATAGGAATGAGATGGTAATAAAAACATACCATCTCAAGGCAAACATACCGTTAAGTGGAGAGGAGTGTTAAATACTGCAAGACTGGAACCATTAGTTCCTTAAATTTTCAAACGATCCTACCTTTTTGCTGATACTCGGTGCACCAGCCTTGTGTACTCAACCAGAATAAGGAGCGAGATCTTGAATGAGTATATAATCATAAAAAACAAATCATGAGCAATTGTTGTGCTTCACAAAGAACTAAAGTGTTTGTCATGTTCTCCTCTGAGCACGATGTAATCATTTTATAAAACCGGAGTGATTGTTCTTAATATATGTTGTTTTTATTTCAGGAACACTTAGTAGTAGTGTACAGCATACTGCGTGCCTTAAACACATTTGTCCTAAGAGTCAGACTGTTTAGCAGCCAGAAGTCGTTTAGACAAAACTAGAGAGTACAGTTGATCGGTGTTTTCCTTTTCCTACTTGAGAGCCCGGAGAGTTCTCCAGAACCTGCCTGGCCCATCATCCTGTCATCTGGGCTCTGAGCCTCTGTGGTCAGTGGCCAACAGTGACAGATGGATTCAAAAGCACAGGTGAATAGCCCAGTGTGATCTAGTACTGTTTGAAAGGTAAGTTTTGAATTTGCATCTTACAGAGAGTAGCAGATAGAATGGTTAACCTTGGGAGGGATTATGTGCTTTCAGGTAGGAACTGCTTTTCAAAATAACTATTAGTATGTAGTTCAAGTTTACCTAGCATCTAAGGTTTGGTTCTCTGAGGACTGAAAACCAATATAAATTTACACGAATGTGTGAAAAAGCTGGACATTAAAGTAGTAGTATGTGCTGCTAGTGTACGGTGTTTGTGTACAAACAAGCAGAAGCACTTGAGTAGTGAGTCAATAGGTGTTGGTTTGTGCTGGCACAAAAAAAGCTCGTGTTCTGATTTTCCCTGTACTTACAGCAGTGTGCAGTTGTCTTTAATGGAATGGTCTTACTCGTGGAGAGGGGATGGGAAAGGAGACTCTCTGTTTATTTGTAAGGATTTTTAAAAATGGATGTTAGCATTAAGGATGCTCTGTGGAAGGAGGGTGCAAACTATCATTGCGTGGCCTGTGTTAAGGTTTTGCTGTATTACAGCAGCCTTTGAAAGATGTTCCTTAAAAGTGGTGCGCTTCCCTGGGAATTAAGAGTCTGGGGGCATGACAAGACGGTACCCTGCTGTAGTTTCCTGCGGCTGTCTGGGAGGGCATCTATTTCTGAAGCAGCAATGCCAAAAGGAGCACAGGTTGCCCTTCATTGTGCAGCACATTATGCTCCCTCCTTGCCGAAGCCCAGTCTGTCCTTCTTTCAAGCTGGCATGTGCTGCCCCTTTAGTTTTGTGCCCCTAATTGCCTCTGTCCTATGGAAAACCGGGGGGGGGAAGGGGAGGATCAATCTCCAACAAGTGTTTCTGTGGTAATACTGAGCACCCCATCCTCTATACCTTTGATGTACGCTTCCAGGAAAAATAAATCAAAATTTTGAAGAATGAAATGAATATAGCAAAACTGAAAGCATTAGCAGTCGTTCTGATGCAGAGAGGTCCTCTGCTCACTGGGGTGTTAGTATTAACACATAGATGTGGAGACGTGCTAATATATAATAATTTTAAATATATTTTTTTTGTGTGTGTGTTTAAAGTAAAGTGCTAAATCTCTGATCCGGAAAAATAATGTAGACTTGCTGTTTCTCAGATTGTTTTTGTAAAATTAAGTCATGCTTAACGCTGCTGATTGCCAGAGGTCTCTCCTTGCCCTGTAGTATCCACTTAGGGTATTAGGAGCTAAATAATAGAAGACAAAACAAATGCAAATCACAGAGAATGTAGATTATACATAAGAAAAGTTTTGTCATTACAGATTTTTTTTTTTAAAAAAAAACAAACTTCCACTATTAGCAGCAATTGCCTCAACTGTGCTATGTGCTCGTTTATGCATCCGTGCACTTTCTCTGTTGGCTCTGTTGGTAGAATGAGATGATTTGGGGCCACCACTTGACTATCTAAAACGGGACTAAAAAGCTGTGGAGAAGGCAGAAGCAGCCTTTCATTTGAAACCACCTTTGCATAAACTCCTCTTGCAGCCCACGCGTTGTCGGGCGGGTGCTCCTGCTCGACGGCTGCTTGTGCGCAGATTACTTTTCATTGCTTCAAGCTGACCATATTTCCCTTTGAAATCAGGGCACCGGAGCTGTAACCTTGACACTGTGGTAATGCAGAAGTCCTGCTGCACAGCCAGTGAGCCGGTGCTGGCGAGCGCGGAGCACCTGTGAGCGCAGGCTGTCGGCTGGAGCGGGGGCCCCAGGAGTGCCGGGGCTGCAGCTGCCGGCCTGAGCAGCAGTTGGAAGCGCTTCCTCGCTCCCTCTCGCCAAGCCCCCCGAGACCCACTAAAGGGTTTTAACTTTCTTTGGATGTATAATTTTTGTTGATTAACAGGAGTTCTAGGAAGGAGCCCTTTGGTAAAACCGATGACAGGGAGGAGCTGCCTGGGGCAGAGGCTGTCAAATGATCTCCTTTGTGACTGTGATAGTGCAAATATTACCGGGGAACCAAAAATCCCTTCCCTCTCCCCAGGCTCCCCGGGGCGGCACTGCTCGAACATGAAACTCTTCGTACCGCCAGAGATGAATCTTACAGGTTCTGTTCAAATTACAGAGTGTTTTGGAATAGATAAACTTTACAATATCATTCCTTGGAGCAGAAAGGTCAGAATATTCCCGATATTGGGATGCCGGATCTTGGCTTTTGTCATTGCTGACTGTCTTAAGTAGGTTTGTTTTCCTAGATATGTGAGTAGTTACTGCTGTCGTGGCTGAGACCATTTTGGGTCCAACAAGTTTTGGTTTTCCTTGTGGAGATTTCACGCTCTCTCCTGTGTTGTTACAAATCGCAGAGAGTGGGAAAGGGTTTTCCAAGACATCCACAAGTGCTGGTCATGAAGGTCTGAAAGAACGGCCTGAGGGGCGGGTGCTCGGGACCTGATAAACGCTGTGTTGAAAGACACATGTTTAAAGTTCAGTTTGGATAAAATCCAGTCATGTTCCTTAAACGAAGTAGTAGAAGCTTGACTGGAAAGGCAGTGACAATGGCCAGTGGAGTGTCATCACTTGTGTCCATTTTGTGGGGGAAATGCACAGCGTTTTTGTTTCAAACATTGCACTGTGCAATACAATTTACTATAAAACTAAATCAGATTTTCCATAATTTCTTTTCCATTTCCATAAAAAACCTCCCAGTCGCTTGAAAAGAAATGTTTTTGAAAAAAGGAGGATATAAATATGTAATGTATTGATCGTCTGCTGCGCTCGGAGGGGAGCGTGGGGGTCTGGGGGGGCGAAGCCTGGAGCCGGCGTGGGGAGGGCAGCGCTGCCCACCCTGCCTGCGCCCGGCTTCGCGGAGAGGCAGCAGCCCTCTCAGATTCCTGCAACTGCAAAACTAATTAGTGAAATTAAGTTGAAAACGCTGTAAACAAGTGAAGTTGTTATTCATTCTGTACGGCACTACAAATGTGGGAGGACATGTTAAATGATAAATTAGGCATGAACTGCTTTAATCTGTAAGCTGAACATGTTAGCGAAGGGCCTGCATTTGTAATTAGTATTGGGGGCCACAGGAGAGTGGTGCCTCTTTTAAAACAGTGACAGGGAATTGATCAGTTTAGGTTGCCGTGGCAACCAGGAGCCCTCCATCGCTTTCCCCGCGCTCTCCTATTATGCCGTCCCCGCGTTTAGAAATATATTTATGAACTGTAAAGATAAACTACTCAGTAATGCAAAAGAGGCTACGATGCTCAAATGCCAAACTGACGGGGGCCAAGCGGATGCCTGACTACCCGATAACAAGCTTAAGTGTTCTATGGTTGTCATGACATTTCTTTTACAAAGCAAATGATGTCTGCAGAAAAAAAAATCTTAAAATTAGCCGAAAATGCAAATCTCTTTATGAGGCTGTCACCTTCATAATAACAGACAATAATTGATGATTTATGAGATGCCACCATAGCAACCAACTCCTTCGGCACCCCCTGGTTCCTCTTATACAATAGGCTTGGGCTCCTGTGAAAAAGTTTCCAGCGCGAAGCTCAGGAGGTCTTCTAGCGTATTACTCGATTCAGTCTTATTAAATAAGGTTTGCAAATGTTGCAGGGATTTTCGCAGTCGTCCTACAGATTAAGGGGCTGAAGTACCTTTTGTAAAAGTGATGTAAATCATGACTGAAATAGAGTGGTTTTGATCAAAACCTTTTTAAGAAAATAGATAATTTTTATTCACTATTCAAGTTGGAATGGAAGCTGGGACACACAAATCTGCTGTATACTTGGCTTTTCAGGGTCCTTTGTCTAATACTTCTATTTAAAAGTATTGGTTACATAAATCAGCCCATTTTTTGCCTACTGATGTCTAAGTTAAACTATCATGGAATAAATGATGTTTTACTTGGATTGTAATTTCAATGACTGCAAAAGAAAAGCTTTTATTTACAAACATATAGTGAGATGTCTCATGGTTCGTTACATCTGCAGTGTTCACGAGAAAATAGTGCTTTACAAAGAAGTTTGTAGTCTTTCAGATTACCGCCTTTTCTAACTGATAAAATCAAGTTCAGGAGAATTAGGGTCTGTAGTCTTGGTTGAAGGTCATATAGTACTGAGAGGTATCAGGTTAAGTAGTATTAGTGTCTTCATGTCCAAAGGCCGTATTATTTGCTCGTCTGTACAGGACTGGCAGGCACAAAAACCCTCATGCTGCAGTTATGCATAACTTCGTAAAGCTCAAGTCCCTAAATTTGGTACCTAGAAAGGCCAATTTAGTGTTGAGGGAGAAGAACTGGTATGAGCAACTTCTGCTTAAAGTCCCGTGTCGTGTCCCCCCCCCATAAGTCCTTTCCCTTTCCCCGCCATTAATAAATGAAGATTCCAAATATGCCCTTTTTATTTTGCTTCTCTTTTTAAAAATGTATTGTAGTAGGAGGAAAAATCCACTGATTAGAAAAAACGTTCTTAGAGTAATATGTTGATTCTCAGCCCATATCTTAAGATCCATACTCAGACAATGGTTCCAAAAAAAGTAATAGAAACTTGTTTGAATTAAGAATTCATTATCTTTCCCATTCTTTTTTACTTAGTCAAATATGACAATTAGAGCTGTCAGTTCCAGAAAGTGATTTCTGGTAGAATAATATCTTTCAGTCACCTTGCCTGGTGTGTAGGGGAAAAAAAAAAAAAGATGGAAACCATTTATGTTGTTATTGGTTATATCTAGGCATTTACTTTTCTGTTCACATTTTGATATATTTTTCCATTGTTTAATTTAACTTTTTTTGTAACTTCTTATGGAATAGTTTTTATAGGATTAATTTATTTATATGTTTATATATGTGAGGAAAAAAATAGAGATTTCTTTAGATATTTAGGATGAAGACAAATCAGCGTGGTGGTTCCCCCCCAACGGCTGCATCGTCTTTGCATCCTCACCTCTGACTTCAGCAGAACTTGTTTCTGTTCTCTTTCTCTGCCATTGACTGCTCCAACACAGCAGACAGACAACCCCATAACATCTCCTACCTTGTTATGCATAACCAGGTTTGAATACTACGAAGAAAATGCACAAAGAATGGGAAGTAATAAAGGCCGTTATCTACGGTGCTCAGAACAAAGTGGTTATGACTTCTATTGCCGGACCCTTTAAAGAAACCCCCCTGTTCTGTACGTTCTCTTCCTTTTCCAGTGCTGATGTAGTTTCAGGAGTATTGTGGGCATTTTCTGTGTTCCTCTGGAACTGGGCTCGGTGCGGAGGTGTTCTCATTAGCATTTACAAGCAGTGTGTGTGCAGCAAGTGTAGAAATTGCAGTAAAATTTTTTTGCAGTGTATTGACCTGAAGTCCATTTGAAGTTGATAAATACCAGCTGTTCAAACAGAAAATTAAACAAAAGCAACTCAAAACTTACTCTGAAGTAAACAGGTGAACAGTATGTAAGACAAAGCAGTTCCCCAAAGGCATTTTTAGTACATGGTCATTATTTAACTCCTGACTGAAAATAAACAATGCTGACAGAGTGTGTGTTGGGGGGCTGTGATATATGAACAGTGTCAGTACTGTAGGCTGATAACCTATAGCTTGACATCCTTATCTATAAACTTTGACAGATACATCAGTTTGTTATTGTCACTTTATTAACTTGCTTCTATGATAGCAGAAGATAATCTTTCTGAAAGTCTAACACAGCTAATACTTTACTAGGTAAAACATTTGGAAAAATGTCAACAAATTTTCCTTTCCCCCCAAACGAACATCCTTTACAGTTCATTACATATTGAAACGGTATTTCACAATATGGAACAGAGTTGTTTGCATATCAGCAGCAGACAATAAACTGTTTTGTCACATTAAATTATTTATGCCAGAGACATCCTAACAGCCTCTCTTAAAAAAGAGAATATATTGCTAGGAAATGTAGTTGTGGCTGCTTGAACTGAACACTTGCTTAATAAATTAATATTTTGGTCTTGTGATTTTTAATTGGAAAATAACAGCTGTTCCTAGTTGGAACTGTCTACTTTGTCTTCTGGTGGTTTACAACAGAGCTGTAATAAAGATTTCACAAGCCTTCTCACTCGCTCCATCCCACTCCCCGCTATCCTGCCGATGCCACGGGGGTGAGCGAGGGGACAGAGCTTGAGCTGAAGCGGCATCACAGAATGTACAAAAACGGTTCTGACTTGTTTTAAACTTCTCTCAATCTTACTTCAGAATGCTAGTATGAATTATACTTCCAAATGAGCATTTTTTCATGTTCTCCGAAACAGAGTTCTTTAAGATTTGTTTGAGTCTGAAACTTAATCCAACATCTGTTGCATCACTTTGTGCCAGACTTCTTCCTCTTAACTCCTTGCCCCGTCTATCTTACGCTTAATGACGCATTATATTTTCAAGGCTGTATATCTGCGTGCGTTTACCAATGAAGGAGTTAGGAAATGATCCTTTAAATGCTCATGCATTTGCTTATTTTTATACAAAGCGGTAAGGCAAGGCCAAACTGCTCACCAGCTGCCCGTACCCACAGCACGCTCTCAGTGTACATCAAAGGGGTTGTGGTCCTGTGGGGGGGGTGGGTGGGAAGGGAGTAATTAAGGGCTCTAGTAGGACAGGAGAACTCGAGTCGCACCAGGGGCCCGAATTCTGAAATTACATCCTTTTGGGGTGCTTGTGTCGTCTCAGTAATGGTCTTTTAACATTACTGTGTGTATGTGTGATTGCTTGAGATTTTTAGAAACTCGGTCAAAACCCCCAGAACTTCTGTAGTCTGCAGCCAGTGTCGCCCCTAAGGGCCGTACAGTTACTGGGCTGTCCAGACCTACGGTAGGGACGGATGGAATAGCTGTAGCCACAGCACGCTGCAGTCGTCTGTAGGAGCCAGCACTGGAAAGAGGTGGACTCCTTCGGCAGTGCTTTTCATTGATATTTGCTGCAGTGGAAATATTGAGCTGCACTTGTCTTTGGAGAGTACTTTTGCGAGTACAAATTTTCCACCAGTCTTCCACAGCTCACACGACAGGCTTTTCTACCCTTCTCTGCTCCAACACCAGTTCTTCACTTCTTTCACATGCCCTCATCTTTCATCTGTCTTCTTCAGACTTTCCCTCCAAGTCCTGGTTTTCTTGCCCTGTAAGGCCTTGTCTCGCTCCTCTGTACTCCAGTTATCCTGAAATTAAACCTCTGCTCCCGCCCTGGTTCGTAATCTTATTTTCCAGTCATTTCAGGTGTCTCCGTTCCAGGATGCATTTCTTTGTCCCCAGTCTGTTTGCACAACCATCTTCTCAGGATCCCTGCCACTGTTGGCTTTAGCTTCTTCCTTCAGCTGCTTACCCTGAACAACTCTGGTTTCTTCCTGCCTTGGAGAGATTGGCAGGGGTAGGAGATAATTCCCCAGTGTCTTGAAATATTCCATTTCTTCTGCAAGCTATGTTTCAGGCAGGGAGGAGCTACTAAGGTTAATGCTGGGAAGCCAGAATAGATTTGGAGAAAAAGGGGAAGGCAAAATTGAAGTGTGGGTGGGATACGGGGTTACTGTTGATCTAGGCAGTAACTTAGGAGAGGAGGAGGAGGAGATTTAGGCATTTAGACCAGTTTGAGCTGAGGCCCCAGTTCACTTTGGTGTACAAATTTAAAGAGAGTTGACAATGCTAATTATCACATGTGTAATCCTGGGAATGGGGAAAGGATGTTAATAAAAGGAAAGTTCCGTTTATGGAATCCCAATTAAGTATGAGAAAATAGGGATTTCCAAAATTTGACAGCTTTTCCAAAAATAGGTGTTGTGAGGGTGCCCCAGGCCTGAATCTATTCCTGCTGTGTAGCAGTCAGTATTATGAAACATGGGAGTGTTAAAGGACTATATCTAAAGAAAATGCTGTCATTATGATAGCAGATAACAGTATTTTTCTCTTGCCTGTTTCTCCAGAATGGTTCGATGATGTCTTATCACCATTTTCTGTTTGTACGATTTTCGTAAGAGACGCTGCAACCAAGCCTGCCCAGGTTATATTACCGGAGCTTACAAATACTTATTGTTTGGTTTTGTTACGGTAATAATATTATGTAGTATAGCATTATTACTTCGCAAATGAAATAATTTGTGTTTCAAGTCAAAGCTCTATGGATGAGAAAATATTAGCTTTTATAAATGGTCCTGGTTTTTTTAATGAATTTGTAGATGCACGCTGACATTTTTGCAGAAGATGATGCAGAATAAACTCAATTTTTAAGGAAATGTATGTGGCATCAGAGAAAAATCTTGCAGCATAACATTTGCTCTCTTTCTTCTGTTCTTTATTTAGGTAAAAGTGATGTTCCTAATTTAACCAAATACAAGTTTAGCACGGCCTAAAAAAGTAAATCATTAGAGAAGAGAAGCTCCCTGCCTGGTTGAATGGCTGTAACGAAACATAACTTGAGGAAGACAAACTCCTAATTCCTCTTAAACAGACAGAATTCTGTAGTATGTTGGTAACTAAACAAAACGGTCATAAACAGAATAAGAAAGATTTTTTTTTTAAAAAAAAGTAAAGAATTGTGATCGTTGATATTAATATCATAATGCATTGTAATCAGTATAACTCTAGATATTTTCCCTGACACTGTATATATCTGGTGCTGCATCAGTTCTTTTGCAGCTGCATTGCAGACATGCTGCCACACAATTTTTGGTACACCCTTGATGACTTCTACTACTATATCACAGTGTCAGCTGCATGACAGCAGCAGTGTTCCTGGATCAATATTATATTATGTCACTTTGTGCTGTGAAAGAGAGCTGTAGAAAACTTCTAGATTTGCTTCTTTGGAAATGTGCAGCTGAAACTAAAAATGGCCTGATAACAATCTGCAGTAGTAGTGGTGTCTGAAAATGAAAAGGGGTGGATGAGGGAAGTAAGTGTGTAGGAAAACAAGAGGGTTCAGGCTTTGAGATACAAGATAGGAAAAGGTAACACTGCTTTTATGTATTGGGTTATATTGTTGCATTCAGAGATTTTAACACACTGTAGATAAGGTGATACCTTTGAATCCACTCGACTTTGCTGCATTTCTCAGGTAGAGTAAGACTGTGCACAATCTGTTACCAATTATATATGCAAGAAACAGGGTAATTCTGCCTACCCCCATCAGTTAGTGGATCAGGAACTCTCCTGACAGTATGATTTAGGAACTACTTGTTTGTTCTGCTGGTTTCTTCCTCTTCTAACCTGTTGTTCTGAACAAGTGGGAATGTTAATTCCAGAGGTGAATAAATGCGTTCACTAGAATGCACATCCTGAAAAAGTTGATGTGCATGTTTACATATTAGCTTGCTAATGTAGTCACAAAGATTCTAAATTAGAATTAGTGGGATGGCAGGAGCTTGGAGGTTAATATAGGTAGCGACAACTGGTCAAGCCTTTACAAAACCGGAGGTAGGAAGTTATTGTTAATGTGTTTAAAGCAGGTGCAAGAAACAGCCTCATGGGTTGGTTCCAGATCACCTTAAAGTTGTGTTGTAGTCTAAGTAGTACAGGGAAATAAATAGGAAAAACAACAAAAAAATTTTAGTACATGATCATAATTTATGGTTGTTATGGAAGAGAGTTGATCAGATAATTCTCATAGCTAGAGTATTATTGTAAAGGGTATGGCTTGTTCAGGAAGCAAAGGTGACTAAGGAGGAAAGTGATGTTGCCTTATAAAACAGGGCATGTGCAGTTGCTCGGAGGTCCGGGCTATGCAGAGAGATGGCATGGGGGAAGAGCACTGGATATGATGGTAGTCCGCTCTTAAAGGCCACCAAAGCAGGAGGGATCCATGTGGATTCAGGTAGAATCATCCAAAGCACAGGACTATGTGGTAATGGGAAATATTTCCAGTCCAGACATATAACCAGCATGTACTGGAATGCTTTATAGAAGCTTTTTTTATACGTCAGATAGAGAAAGCAGCTTTAAAGGAACGTTTATGGTGGGTTTTTTTTTTTTTTAAACTCAGGTGTAACCAAGACATAAGAACTAGTTGAGAATGTCAAAATGTAATGGAAATTGGGTGAGAGTGGCTATGAAATGATACAGTTTATGAGCCATATGACAAGTAGAAGAAATAATAATAAAGAAACCAGTGCCTTAAAATAATGCAGACTGATGTTTTGGAATTGGGAAGTAAGAACTCCGTGGTAGTAGGAGGGTAAAATTGTCAAGAAACCTTGCAATTCCTTTAAAAATAAAGTAATATGGGCATAAATACAAATGATTCCATTGCAGAGAAAAAACAGCAACTGTAGAAAGAGGTCGGGTTTGCTAAATTAGTGATTTTTCTGTGACAGTCTCAGAAGCAGTATGCCAAAGAGGGAGATCAGTGAAGGCAGTAGGGCTGGAGCAGAATAGCATGAGCACGTGGGGACAGTATCAGAAAGGCTAAAGAACAGAGGGACATGCAATCAGCAGCTGCCTTCCAGAGTAAGACGAAATCGTTCTACGCGTCCGTCTTGGGAAGAGAAAAGCAAGGGTTGATGTCCTGCAACGCGAAGGGAAAGGTGTCAACAGATGGCGCTGGGAAAATGGAAGACTTTCATGTCTTCAGGTCACCTGCAATTAGATGTCTAACACAATTAATAGTGGTGACAAAAGTGCAAGATCTAAACTTGAGTGAGAAAAGAAGTGTGACAGAAAGCTTATTTAGGTTAGATGTTTTCAAATCAGCTGGGTCTGATCTAATGTATTTAAGCAATGGTGGATGAGATGTCGGAGTGATTAATGGCTAACTTTGAAAAGCCATGGAGGGATGAGTGAGGTATCAGGAGAGTGCAAAGAAGGAAAGGGGGGGAAATGCTTGGAAATTATAGACCACAACTTCAGATCAACTAGAAAAATACTGCGACTGATAACCAAAGTGTTTGTGAGTGCCCAGGAGAGAACAGACAACATGGAATTGTCAAGAGCAAATTATGTCAAACTAATCCAGTTTCCTCTTATAAAAGAGTGACAGTCCATAGAGGACGAAGGTGAAGCAGTAGATGTCGTGTGTCTTCGCTTTAGGAAGGTTTCTGATAGCATCTCACATAGTGTGGAAAATGCAGTCTAGGTGAAACGAATAACGATAGATGCAAAACGGGTTTGCAAATTTTACTTGGGAGAGTATTTATCAGTAATCTGTCAAAATCAAATGCAGGGGAGCACAGCAGATGTGTAGATGATCAGTGTACCATCCGCCGAATACAAGTCAGCAGTTCTGTGGTGGTGTGAACATGGGAAAACTGTGCTGGGTGGTATAAAAATAAATATTGCAATTGAAAGGCAAGGTGGGGTAAGTTGAAATTTTGTGTCTGATTTTTGAAGCAAAAATTTAAGAAAAACTTGGACCAAATCAAGGGAATCCAGTGCAACAAGTGTCAGAACTGTAGAACGGTTCATGTAGAAAACAGCAAGTATAAAGCACTAATTCCAGACATTTTCTCAAAACTCGCATTACCTTTACTAGTTAGCTAGTATGGAATTCTGCCTCCATAATACTTCAATATTTAGTAATAAGTTGAAATGAAAGTATTATTATTTCCTTCTCTTCTGATGCTTTACTCTTTCTAGCAATGAGGATACTATATTCTGTCATCAGAGTTGAGCTCCTTCTGCCTGCTGTAACTCTGGCTGTCAGAACTGGGATTTATTCCTCTAACCCGAAGGACATGGGGATCATGATCTTTCAAAACTGCTCTGCGTACAGAAGTGTCTAATTTGCCTTTACCAATGAGGAGTGGGGAGAGAAAAAGGAAGAAGAGACCCCCATCCTCCTGACACATTTCGGGCTTCGCTGTCCAGTACAGGGCATATTAACGCTTACTGGGTTAAACAGCATCTCGGGGAAAACTGGCATATTTGTTCTTTCTGGGAGTTTTCTTCAGAAAATGCAGATTAATCGAAGTGCTAAAACAATGTATCTTTTTAAGAAGACTTTTGACTAATTGTGTTGCCAAATACTCTAGAGGAGGCATTCCACATAACAAAGATTTTTAGTAACATCAAAAGACAATTTATTCTTCCTTTAATATGACAGGTTTTCATCCCTAGGGGATGACTGGGTATAGAGTGAAGTTTAAGGGCCAGTTTCTTTGCTAGGTCAATCTTCATCAAAGGAACTAGGATGAGGAGGAGCTTACTGCCGTGTGTTTGGTATAGATGCCTGCCAGTCGTAGAGCTTGGTGAGTCCATCAGGTGTGCTTTCCCACTTGTGTGACAGGAATGTTGTGTCTGTCTTACTGAAACTGTAATTAATTCTAATCATTTCCATTCCAAAATTATGAATTCTAGCAGCCAAACTGCGTTTTTCTTTGTGCCAAATGCTACATTTCATAAATGCTACTATTTGGACAAAAATGAATATGAATCTGTTTGCAGGACAAAGGAGAGAGTAGTAGCAACAGTGATTAAGACAGGGTAGCATGTTGGGTTTGTACCCAAACATTACTATTTGCATAGATACGATAGAAGTGAGTTCTTACTGAACTTGTTTTGAGAAAGGCAGGGTACTTACATTACAATTACTGGGTAATTTGTCCGGGCTTTTGCTTTCTCATGTGCAAATACTATCAGTTACGTAGGATTAAGGTGTGACCTAAGGATTACAGTTCATGTTCAGCATCTGGGCTAAGTTTTGGACATTTATTTCCTGTCTTATTTTCCTGCAAATTACAGCCAATATTTTTAGCTTAAAATACTGTGTTGCCCAGGACAGTATCTTAGACCATTTCAGTTCTTTTTTTACACTAGTTACATTCTGTGTTTAAAGTATAGTCTGTAGAAGATGTAAAAAGAGGAGATTCTCATTTTCATTTTGCAATCTTATTCCAAGGGCAGTTGCAGAGGATTGTGCCTGTTAACAAAAGAAAGAGTCTGATTTTAAGGGCTGCAAATTAATCCGTAGGATGGGATTTGAATCACTGTCAGTGAAAGGAAAGTATGTTTATAATAACTAAAATCCCACGTGTTCATAATTGACATAATTAGAGGCTATATGCACAATTTCCCTGTGGAGAAGAAAGATAATGATTTTGAAACCTTGTTTGTTAGGGTTTTTTAATATACTTTTATTAAAAAGGAAAAGGAAATCTGGTATTTGCAGCGGTCTATACTCTTACTCATGTGGGAACTTCAGATAAAACAGTGGCTTCCTTTACATGATTTGTACATCATTACAAATCATCGTGCTTCGTTCTGTTTCACAAAGGCTGGTTGGAAGTCATGACTTCTTGTCAGGATATATTTGAATAACTTCTTGATTTATCTCCCAAAAGTTAAGTTGGTGTTGCTGGAAGGACTTTTTTGTTTTGCCAGGAATACATATTCTAGATGTAATTTTCTATTGAGTTATATGCTTTTGCCATAAGTTTCCAAATCTAATCTAAGAGAGCATCGTTTCCTCAATATTTAGAATAGGAAACTCAATGTTTTCTAACAAGCGGACACTGGGTAACTACTATATTTTTCTGCTGTCTAAAGAGATATACCTTGACTCCTGCTGCTCAGTGCTAGGAAAAATTTAATTTTCTAGGCTTTTATATACTGCTATTGAAAACACTAAAGGAAATCATAGAATCACAGAATCATTTACGTTGGAAAAGCCCTTTAAGATCATGAAGTCCAACCGTTAACCTAACACTGCCAAGTCCACCAGTAAAACATGTCCCTAAGTGCCACATCTACAGGTCTTTTAAATACCTCCAGAGCTGGTGACTCCACCACTTCCCTGGGCAGCCTGTGCCAATGCTTGACAACCCTTTCAGTGAAGACATTTTTCCTAATATCCAGTCTAAACCTCCTCAGACCCAACCTGAGGCCATTTCCTCTCGTCCCATCACTTGTTACCTGGGAGAAGAGACCGACCCCACCTCTCTACACCCTCCTTTCAGGCAGCTGTAGAGAGCGATGAGGTCTCCCCTCAGCCTCCTTTTCTCCAGGCTAAACAACCCCAGGTCCCTCAGCCGCTCCCCATCAGCCTTGTGCTCCAGACCCTTCCCCAGCTCCGTTGCCCTTCTCTGGACACGCTCCAGCCCCTCAATGTCTCTCTTGGAGTGAGGGGCCCAACACTGAACACAGTATTTGAGGTGTGGCCTCACCAGTGCCTGTTGCCAGAATGTTGGTTACAGGCTTTAATATGAAAGGACCATTCTGTCGTCAACATGCTATAGTGAGACCAATAATAGGTAGCATGCAGGCGATTAAATAATACATTTCTTATATTTTCAAAATTCTTCTGCAACACTCAACTTCAGAAGAAGTTGATTCGGTAGGAACCACAAACATTTCAATTTTCTCTCTCCAAATGGTAGTTTTTGTAATAAAAAGTGAATTTTAATGACCAGGGAAAGCTCATTTGAAACAAAGAAAGCTGTCTGTTAGTTTTATTTTGATTGACAAGCGTGCCAGGGATAAACTGTTGGCTGACACTAGAACATGCCTCATCGGAGCAGTCTACAATGTCCCCAAAGTCAGCTGAAAACGTTAAATAACATAGAGCATCAGGATCTTGGAACGGTTTGAGCGACAGGAAACAAACTGTTTTTTGTTTTTCATTTCATTTGTTTGTAGGTACAAAAAGGAATCTGGTGAGTGTTTACATCTTCCCATGACATTTTGCACTAATACTGTTGCAAACAGATTACGGAGTAGAATATTAAATAAATACCACAAAAGGAACTCCTGGTTTTCAGTTTCCCCTAGTGCTGAATAACAGTAATCCTCTCTGACAAAAGAGGGTTATTGCCATTAGTTAATCCTGTTATGTAGTTCCCTCAACAGCCTGTAACACACGTTGATACAGACTGGGAAAATCTAAAATGTCAAACCAAGAGGCCACTGGTCATCTTGACCATAAGGCTATGGCAGAAGCAACCCAGAGCTAGGTATCTGCATCAGCAGAGTATTTAACGTCTAGATCTAAGCTGAAATGATGCATTTGGGCTGAAAGATGCACCTTGTCGTTAGCATTCCCTGTTGGCTGCCGTTTGCCCAATGAAGGGGTGATTTCAGTCACCTTCTATGCATACACCGTGAGTATCAACTTGAACGTAGATGGGTAACAACATGCAGGAGTTAAAGCTGTTTAGATGGTTTTTCATGTGCTAAGCCCTGCCAGAGCACATAAAGTGAAATCTGCAATGTGCAGAAATTTCAGCAATTTAGAAAATTTTTAGAAAAATTTGAAATTTTGGTGTTACAAAAATAGTTTTGAAGACTATGCATGTCTTAAGTTTTTATGAAGTCCTGCCAGGAACACTGAAGTTACGTGTAAGTCATGGGTCAGGTGATTGTTTTTAAAAAAAAGAAAGAAAAAGAAAAAAAGGCATCCATAGACAGTTAGATCCATGGTGTAGCAGTTAATGAATCTTTAGTTAATTTAAAATTCTGAAAGGATGGAGGTCTTGTGCACTATGGTAGAAAGCCTGTTTCGGGAAGTAGAGCCTTGTCTCTCCGCACCGCCTTCAGTTAGCAGCTAAGGCTTTGAGTTAAATGAGTCAATTACTATTAATCGTCTTTGTTACCATAATGAAGAAGAGGCAGTTGCTTTTTTGATCTAATACTGTCTGCTGCTTTACAACAATACTTTCTAATAAAATCACTTCACATGAGGATGGTTTGAAGCATATCCAGCGTGTCTGTTACATGGAGATAGATTTTTTAATTCCATCCTGTGAGGTTGAGAATGCTCCTCCACTTATATTGCGACTTCGAACTTCATTAAAATTTGAGTGATTTGCGTGCTTTCCCTGTTTCGGAGCATATGACGATTATTTGAAGTTGTTGCAAATCTGAGCGAAACTTCAGCAAAACCGATTATAAGCCTATTGTTGTGGCAGGAGACATTAATTTCTCATTTTCTGTCAATGTATTTCAGTGCTTTTCAATATGAAATAACAATGGGAAGGTTGCAGGACAATTAAAAACATTGGGCTCTCGTGTCATCTTTTCATATGCATATCCCTCAGTAGTTCTTTGGTAGCTAATATCTTTCTAACTAATCATCAATGGTCACAAGTTTGGCTCAACTAATTTTCACAGAACAATAATAAAGTTCTTATGCAGCATAGAATTTATTATCTTTACACAGTAAGCAATCATTCGTACCTGATCTAAATATTTAAAATGCATTTAGTTCTAGCAGTTTTGAATGCATGTAAGTTATTTTCAGAATATTTGAAAATATTCAGAATAGTCATTTGAAAATGGAGTGTGTATGGACCTCAAGTGTTGGACACTTAGGATCTCATCGGAATATCCAGTAGGAATGGTTTCTCTATGTTAGTCTGGGTTTTTTTATGAAGACCACATGACGTGTGGTAAAGGAGAGGCAATTATGTTCCAGCTATCGAATCTATCAAATCGCAAACTGATTATTTTTCAGAATATAGGAATTACTTTAATTACTGCTTTTTCTTTAAATAAGCCTACACTGAAGGGCTGTAGCTCACGGTGCTGCTGCTTGGAGAATGGCTAGCCATTTATTTCTAGTCATAGCAATTGAAATCCAATATTTATTCATTTACCACTCAGTAATATATTTGACAGTTGTGTTGAATAACTGAGTAAATTGCTGCCTTTAAATGCCTAGCCTTTTTTTTTTTAATTCACGGTATCTAGAAACACTGCTGATAATATTGTAGTTACAATATGTACAAATTAACGTTCTTGAGATGCCACTTATTGTTGTGATTATAGCTGTGGATCGGACTTTTTTTTTTTTTGTTTCCCAAATTGCTGATTCAAACTCACCCTGAGTAAGCTATTACTATGAGTAAAATCAGTTCAACAAATGAGGTAAAAGTCAGATCCATAATGTTCCCTTTACAAAGAGCAGTTGTTTTGGGTGTTTTGAGCCCGCCGGAGGTTTTAGCTGTGATTGATGCAAGTAGGAATGTCACAGCTAGTTCTCTGTATAACACTTTGAACAGATACTGTGCGTCTCTTTCTTGTTTCTTTTTGAAAAATTAATTCATGCAGCCCAAATATCAAGGTGCTCTTCCTCATAAAGGACTGCAGAGGCGAACTCGGGATCTTCGTATCAGACAACAGAAGGACCCTGTTGGTAATGCGAAAGGTAACATGCAGTTGCAAACCCAGTCGCTCACCCAGCATCAAGGGGTGATGCAGTGTGGTTAACAGAGGACGTAATGGACTGAAAAAATAGAGTAACAGAGGACGTTGGTTTGTATGAGGTCAGCCCTGTGATGCTAGCTGAAGAATGCAATTTTATCTTTTTATTGGGAGACAGATGTTACAGATATCTGTATAAAAGATCTCAGGACCACAGATAGTAAGATCGTAAGTAAATTAAGTGCACTCTTTAGTGTCCAGCTACATGTAAAATTATGCTATGTATCTTGTATTTATGTTATTGATAAAGGAATTGTAAGGTGGAGGAAAGTAGTGTAGAAGAAAACCCTCAAAGTAACTGTGTTATATTTATGGAAATTATTCTCACAGACTAGTGGGAGTTTGATTTGCCAGGGCTTTTTATTGAGTGCCTTATACCATTGCACCTACATCTGCTTTCTTTTGGTCATAGATATTCTGTAGGAAATCCAATATAATTTTGTAATTCTGTTTCTTGTGAAGAAACTTTCATTGCTGAAATAATACTTGGTTTTCTTGAGTTATTTGCCCGAACAGTGGATTTATCCGCTGCCTGACCTTTTGTGTGAGACTTGAGATGGGGTAACTGTGAAGGTAACAGGAGCTCTTGTAGAGGCAAAGTGCAAAACCTGACACACAGTTGTGGCGGGTCTGGTCATTAGGCATTAGACTCTGTAAGTACAGTGGTTTTTTAGGAGTATTTCGTGCTGTCCTCTTGGTTGCAAAGCTTTATGATCTTTAAGAGAGGTGTCTTGTCTTGTTATTTTTCCTGGAAATGTTAATTCATCACTTCTAGTTTTTCAAGACTAAATGGTGAAATGGAGAAAATCTTTCCCTGTTGGTTCCTTGCTAGTGTTTCATAACAAGCCAAATTGCTGCAGAGTAGCAGGCATAGCTGACTTTGCAGGTAACTGAAAGATGTAACAAATAATTGCTTTTGTAACTAGATCAGTCAGTGGTGGAAAACTGATGAAAAGAGTTTTTTCAGACTTTGATTCTTATTAGTGAACTAAGTATGATTAAGGCCCTTCCCAACAGTGAGCATTGTTAGCCACTCTCAAATATTAAATTGATATCAGACAGTAAAGTCTGAAAATTTAAATACATCTTAATGAACATGCTGTAGGCCACATATAGTGGGTTGTTTTGTAATCAGTTGGTTTATCTAAAGAAGGACTTTAATGAAAGTGTGTTACTTTCTGCATCCCCTATTTTGAGATAGGGAGTTTGGGAATATCAGCTCACCTTCAAAAAGATGTTAATCTGAAGTAGACTTTTGTTTTGTTTTGTTTTTTAATCTGGAGGTTATTTTTGCTCAAAAATGTGTTAAGAACATTAATGGCTTCTGCCAAGCATTAGTAGAGACTAACAGAACGCACAAAAGGGAGTGAGGTTCCCTTTTCCTCCAGGAGCGCTGCAGGTGATCTGTTCTCACTGCATTTTGTAGAAGCACAAGAGATGCAAATAAGTGAGTGCTGATGAAAGAGTACATTTTATTTTCTCACTTCATCTCCTGCCAGAAAAGCTTAATGGCATTTTAGAGCTGATATTACACCTCAGAAAAGGGGTAATGCATCTTTAAAAGCTAAACTACATCTTCTTTACTTTTATCAAATTCTCTATAAATCTTTCATGACAGTTTATTTAACAAAGTGTCATTGAAACTGTATAGATGATTGATGTGACCCATGTAAGATCAACATGAAATGTTTGTAAATGTCAGCAAAATGTGACCATCTAGAAGCAAGTAAGGATGGTGTTGCTGTGAAAGTGAAAAACAAACAGAAAATGTTTATCTTATTCTTTACTTTCTGGGATGAAATTACAAATTCATAGAAGTAGTATTATATGATTTTTCTTGGACATCATGCCATGAAGCAGGGAGGGGGATCAAAATTTGTCTTGACATACTGTGCTTTTACTATTGGCTTCTTTTACAGTGGATAATAGTTTTTCTCTCACTTAGTTAAAAAAAAAAAAAGGTTCCAATTTCACTTGCAGAAGAATAATACTAATTTGGATAAAAAAGTAATAGAAAAGTACCAGAGTGTGAATAAACTAGCTTTATTCAAGCAGCTCCTTGAAGAGGAGCAGAAGAGCTGGAACCAAGTTGAGGTTCCCTCAACCTACTACTTCTCTGAAGAATGCAAATCATACAAAAACAAATCTAATGGTACATGTGCATTGTCACCAGAAGTTTCTCTGAGATGTTAACCTGCTAACTCTATATCAATGCCATGCTTCTGATTTTTGTACAGTTAATTTAAAAAAATATAGACAGATTCTACCAGAATCCTTCTGAGAAACTAATTTTTGGGGTCACCTTTTTGATCTCCTTCATTCCTGACTTATCTTTTGCCAGGATCCATGGGATCAAGGAAAGCAGTGACTTTTGGGGTTCTTTAGAGCCCTCTGAATGCCTGGGGCCTTGCATGGTAGCTCATGAGGCTCACCAGCCTTCAGTGGCTCCTCTTTGGTTCAGCACGGAAATTGCAACACAGCATCATACGCTGTAGCGTCATATGCCCTGCAGTTTATAGTTCTTTGGGGTTTTGGTGGGTATTTAGACACAGATAATATTCTGGGTCCTTAGGAAGTTTGCAACAAGAAATTTATCGCTTGGTATTTCACCCCTGAGAAGAAATATGAAGAGATGTTGCAGAATGTCTCTTAGCCAGAGGTATAAATTTCTGCGTTGAGCCGGTGAGCTTTCGTTCTTCAGCTGTTCTACCTCTTTTGGTATAGCAGGTGCCAAGGTACCGCTGGGCCGTTTACAGGTCCTGTGTGGAGGCGGTGGAATGCCTGCAGCCGTGCCCCAGCCGCTTCTGGCTGTACCGTGTGTGCAGTGCACCACGGGACATTTGGTCTTACCCCAAAACTCCACGTACTGGGCTTCTCTGGGAGCAGTGCGGTCACTTCTCTTCAATGTAGCTGTCTATAAAAGGGTCTTGGAGCTCTGCCATCAGATTTGCAGCAGATGTCCAGTTCTGTATATTCTTTACGGCAGGTATCAGATCAGCCACCAGAATTCGAAGGAAAAACAATGTTTCACTAATTAATTATAAGCATGTGTGGGTGTATATGTACGTGCAGTTCCCAGTTTGCTTCTCAGCCCAGTTTAGTGCAAACCACCTAAGATCTTAGGACCCAGACAGGGTCTCCCTCTTCATTCATAACCAACCAAAACAGCTGTAATCCTCATGAGGAATGCTGCTCAACGTGCTCCAAAGGAAGTTCATGAGAGCTGGAGATAAAAACATTTTTGGTCAACAGCCAGGGAGAGTCTGAGCCCAAGCCTGATGGTTTTTATAGTATTGCAAAACTTGACTGTTTGCCAAGACCTTCCCACAGTAACAAAGGCAAGGTACAACAGCTCACAAACATATTGTTAAAGAAAGAAGGGGGGGGGGGGGGGGGGGGCGGGAAAAGAACCTGAAGCTGAAAATATAATCCATTCTGGTATCTACTTGGACAAAAGCCTTTGCAAATTACTATGATGAGGTGATAAGATACTATGGTGATAGAAATCTTGTAAATCAGACATGTTTGTAATGCTTTTAAATTAAACTAAGACAACATCAGAGGAAGATGATTGAAAAATTTAATATCTAAAATGGGAGACACAAAATGAAACTGAAGGAGAGAACAAAAATCAAATACTGTATGCTAATGCATTTTCAGATGCTACAGGATGAACTCAGCATAGCACAAAAGCTGTAGTCAAATTAGCCAGTATTCCCTGTGATCTGATTCCACCATTCCTGGCCTGTTTGTTTTTGGTTTTTTTTAAATTTTCATCCCCTACGAGACATTTTACCTTCTCAGAGCAAATATATAGATACATGTATCACATACTGTATGATGTATGTATTTAAAATGAGTATATTGGAGATATTAGCTATTTACAGTGTACTGCAGCAGTGCCTCATGACATGTCCTTGTATGGTAGATGGAGAATCTTTTGCATTTCTAAGGTAATAACAAGACTGTGTGTTATTGTGAAAAGTAACGCTAACATCAGAAGCTCAAGTGTCAAGTAGCCTTATCCAGGTAACAGGAAGCACTCAGGTTATACTGATATATCTAATGACCACAGTGCCCTATTTTGAGAAGTATTACTTCAGATGCACTTAAATGATTTTAAAAGATACTTGAGTCTTTTAGAAGAAGCATTGAAAAGTTCTGGACCATAATTTCGTTCTGTATGAAGGTGTGTGCGTGTGTCTGCATAAACTTTAATTTAAATGGAAGATTGCTTAAGTTCAAGTAAGCGTGTTTGTGACAGAGAAATGGTTAGTGAACTGTAAGAAAAGCAGGGTATCTTAGTTACTTGTAAACTGTCTTCATTTCAAACTAAACCTACGTTTGTGAGTTAATTTATTTTTAATCATAATTAAATGATAATCTAGCATATGGTTATCATAAAAAATACAGTAAGTAGCTGGAAGTTAAAAAGTGGAGAGTTTGTGACTTCATGCTAGTGTTATTAACTGGTCACTGGTAATTAAAAAGGCATAAAGAAAGCAATAATCAAGGTGGAAAGGATAATATAACAAATAATTTATAGGTAAATACAGATGGCATATTTTTTAGGAAGTTTGAACAGGCAATCAAAGGAGCCTTGGTGTTGGACAGTTGGTTATAATTACTCAGCTTCCCTCACTTTTCTGCCTTTCCTCCTGATCCCAGTCTGCCAGATGAACGCGCCTCTGTGTGCCAGTTGGATCCCCGCATCTCCCTTGCACAATGAGAATATGGTTGTTTCTTATAACCATGGTAATGAATATGCAAATATCATTAAATTAATTGGCAGTTACAGTTTTCTGTGCTCTCACAGCACAGAGAATCCTGAGCTGTTAATAGAAAAGCAAAGAAACTGAGGCCCATAGGCGACCAATACAAAATAATACTTTTTTCCACTCGTTCCTTGGTACTACGTTTCCCAAGTATGAGTGATACACGTGCTCATAATGTTTTTCTGTGAAACTCCAAGAATCTCTCTTACAAAGTAACTTTTGACACAAGTTCAAATAAAAAAACCTCCAACCCCTAAATGTATGTGTTCCAATAGCAGGAGCTTTGCTAGTCTGCAGAAGAGGAAATGATGGAAGCAGAAAGAGAAAGTCAAAAGATTGTTCTGCTTTCAAATGTTCTCAGTATATGGGTAGTTCTGCTTGCTTCCATGGCTCCTTGTACGTTGAATTATTGGTATAGAGATTTAAGGAAGATTTTTGCTACCTGGTTTTATATACAGATATGTACACACACACACGTGATAATAGTAAGTGCCTCAAGGTTTTTCATTTTTCTGTTAATAACCCTGCTTTTGACTGCAGGCTTTATTTAGTCTTGATTATGATAGCCATTACCAGGAAAGCTCTGATGTTTTTGCTGCGGCGCACAGTCACAGTGTGTGTCAGACTAACATAGGTCAGAAAGTTGCATAATTAGAAATGAGTAAGGGCTGTCATGATTGTACAGCACTCATGTATTCGGGTGCATTGAAAAAATTCATATTTGTGTTTAGACATGCCCTTTTATAAGCATTTGCTGCCCTACTTGCCTCCAGTGTGTAGTATATGCATTTCATTCTTTCTTGAGTAATTTGGGAAAAAGATAAAGCGTACTACGTACTGCTGAAGCAATATTATTTTTTGATGTTTGACTATATATATTTCTACTACTTACAATGCAGATAAAGGATGGGAATTCTTTTTTAGCGTGGATGTGTGCCCAATCCTGAAAGCTTAACCTTTCTTTAGGGGAAAAAGGGAAACTGATCTCTAAAATCCCACCTGAGCAGTGGCTTCCTATTGCGCTTAGTTTCTGTTAATTATATAGAGCTGGTAGTCAGTAATCTTTGATGATAATAAAGATTAATTTCTTTATTTTTCTCAGCTAAAGGAATAAGTAAAATGAATGGACAGTTGTGAGAGAGCGATGTGTAGTTCTACTGTGTCTTCTGCTTACTTTGTCCATTACATCCTTTGCATACATTAAACATTAAAAATGTAGGAATTGTTCTGAAAGTGACTGTAGTGTTTTTCCGCAGTAGAAAGGAATACTGATGGCTTGAACTGGCAGCCAGCCAGTGCAAAATCTCAGTGGAAATCTATAGCTGGCTTAGACTTTAGTCTTTAATTGAAAAATGAAAATTAAAACGTAAAATGTAATTTGTTTGAATGTAGAGAAAATGGAAGCACCTACAAATGCACTTTCTTGTCACGGTTATACAGGTAAAATGACACGTTTCTACAAATTACTATTGTTGATGTAAAGGCATACATAATTTAGTGACAAGTAGTTTGGACATCTCAGCTTGGAGACTTACTTTGAAGGGTACCCATGGAGGTTGACCATTAGTTGCATATTTTTTTTCCTGAGAGAGAAATATTGAAGGTGAAAACCAGCAAAGCTTGTCATGACAGAAGCTCCAGGATGATGTACTTCAGAACCAGAGGAGCCGTCTTCTGATTTGAAGTTATGGCTTGAACCATCTGTCTGTTTGAACTATCAGAAGGAAATTGTAGATGTGGTTTAACATTATTTAAATTTTAAAAACTTCAGTTTAATGCACCTTAGATTTTTACTATATAAACATCAACGTATGGAAAGCTATTAATTTAGAACAGTTTTCATTTTCTGTTTTGAAGCCAGATGTTTGTAGGTGTCACCTTCCAATCTAATGAGTGCTTAAGTGGCTTTCTCCCCCCTCTTTTAACACTGCATAACTTCATGTGAAGAAAAATCAATTCCCAGAGGCCTGCGACACGTGGACATATTTGATGAATGAGAAATAGTCAGTGCCATTTGTTCGTAATACAGCTTCTTGCAAGAATTTAAGACAAACAGGTATTGTTAAGCTAATCGGGGTGATACTGACTTGTTGTGAAACACCAGATTAAACTGTCTGCTCTTCAGTGACTAGATAGGGCAGCCCAAAGCACAGGTGCTACGTTCACCAGAGTTACTGAACAAAGAGTGAATTTCCCATAAATCCATTATTTTGGGCTAGGAAAAAGGGAAGACGTGAACATTTTGGAAAAAGGGAAAAACCAGGATGAATCTGGTTAGTAGCGACAAAGTCAGCGCTGCTGGCCAACGCCTGAGGGACGGGGCAGGCGGGAGCGAGGTGGGTCGGAGTGGAAGATGTCCAGCGGGCAGAAGGACGGAGCTCCCAGCGTGTTTGCTGAGCTCGGGGTTGATTTCAAACGCTGCTGCCCACCGAGGCAGACTGAGGGATGCTGGGCAGTGACCTTTCTCCCCGGTTTTCATCTTTAACATCATTTGAGAGCCACAATTTTTTAGGTTCTTTCCTGTTAAACTATATGCAGGAGTCACAAAGTTTTGTTACTTTGCGCAAGATGAATGGAGCTGTCTGCCAGCTTCCCATGCGCACGCACGCACGAAAGCCAGTGGATGCCAGCTTTATAAACTATGTCAAACTTCCATTAAAATAAACTAATTATTCAGTAGCTACTGTGGGACAGATGTTCTTGAGATTTTTTGCAATGAACTGTACAACAGCAAGATAGGGAGGCTTTCAGGACTGTCAGTATTCTTAATTCAATTAATGCATAAAGTCGTGTAGCTTTTAATGCTGTTTTTGCCTCCACTGTATTTGTAGCCTCTGTGTATTGATCATTTTACAGATTCATTTTAGAATATGTTTTATCTTCTTACATGCAGTATGTATAATCACACTTTAATAGTTATACAAATAAATAATATCAATTTGTTAGAAAAATACTTTTCCGTTCCAAATCCTTTAGTTTTCTAAGTGCAGTGCGGCTCTTACGTAAGCCGTAGAGCTGTATATGAATATCACCTGTAAAACGACGCTTTCTGGAGGGGTAGGGGAGGATGTCATTGTGCACAGTGTGCGTGACTGTGCTGCTCGTGTGTTGTGACAAGTCATCACGTAACAAGCACAGATAAATGCCCCGCCCAGAGTGAAACGCCATTATTATATATTCTGTTTATAAAACACTGTTAAAGAAAAAGTGTCAGTCACTCAAAAGAGTAGTGACATAACTTACTGAAATGAATGGGTTGGGGAAGATGCACAGTGTGGGGTGCTGAATGCATCCGAGAAGGCGGTGGTGTGTGAGAAGGCGAAGTCACGTGGTGAAGGGGCTCCAGACCTCCCATGTGTCACAAGTGGGAGATTTCATATTTTTGTGCTTATTTAAACTGGTTACTTTAAAAACATTTGCTGTACTGTGTATGTTTCTCATATGTTTTCCCCCCCAAACTATTATACTAGTACTATAGAAATGTGTAGATTTTTTTTTCCGAGACGTAATCTTTATAATCTTGAAGTGATGACTGATGTTGAAACAATTACTTTTCCTTCCCTTCCCACCCAGCCGTTTCCCTAAAATTCAAGTTAAAAGAGAGTTAAAAGATAGAAAGTTAAATCAAGGCTGAAAAGTGTGAACTTGAAAATCTCTTTCCCGATCAGTTGTGTCAGGGTTGCTTTCTTGTGATTTTAACAATTCCTCTGATTCATCAGTTGTCAAAAGATTTCCTGGAGAGACAGGAACTGACTTCTTCTATGAAAAATAAGTGCATTAAACCCCCCAAAATAATAAAAACAGAGCATCAGAGCATCTATGAAAAAGGACATAACTGCATTTTCTTTTTCTTTTCTGGGTCTCCTTTGAAACAGACAAATAGCTCAATATGTAGGGCATATGAAATTTTGAAGAGGGATATCTTTGCATTGTAAAAGTGAATTAATGCTCATGAAGAATGCTGGAAGCCTGCCGAAGGGTTCTGTTATTAAAGGAAAGTTAATAAATGGACAGCATCGAGCTCCACGTTTGCCTCGGTATGTCTTAACTCTTTAGCAGAGGGCTTTCAGAGGCATGATATAACGAAGTCACTTCTCATAAGTCAGAGAGTCATTGAGAAGTTGGTGCTAACATCAACTGTGGTATTTATCCTTTGTTCCATTAACTCATTTTACGCAAACTGTCAAAAAATTATAAGATATTCACAAATTATTCTTATGCATTTATGTGTTATGCAATTGCTTTCATAGCAGCTAATAGCTAGATGGAAACAAACTGTTTAAAGTAATTTTATAAAACATTTGGTGGAAGAACATAAATAATAGGCTAGTTTTAATAACATAAGAAGAAGAATACAATAAATGGAGCAAAACCTCAATGACTGTAAGAGATGAACAGTGGCTTGGTAACAAGACAGGGTAACAAGTGGTTATTGCATTAGCCTTTCACCTTTTGAGATTTGAATATAAGACCCAGTTGAGGCTGCAGTTAATGAAGTTGAGTGGTTTCATGCATTTTACTTAGTGCAGTTATCAGTGTTGACTCGCTGGGCTAGCAGATGTGTTGCAGGTCAGTGCTTACTTGCCAGGGCTGTGTGAGGACCTTACAAAATGCCGCCTTCTGTTGGCAGTTTTATCCCTTGGTACATTTTCTAATCAGTATGTTAATTCAAACAAAAAAATAAAAATGCCTTTCTAGGAAAAAAGAACAGCCAAAGGAGGGGCATTACATCTTACTGTTGCTCTTACCTGAAGGCACTGCCGTGGATGTTGGATGTACAGGAAATCGTTACCAAGTGACTGACAGGGAACGTTGTTCCAGAGACTCGATGACCTACAAATAGCACAGTAATACGAAACTGTGACTGACCAAAATAAATGTGGAATGGAGGTGTTATTGAGACTTCACCCACCATTATGACGAACCATTTAAAAAATTCATCTAATCAAATCAATATCACATATCACAATACCACATCAATCACATATATTTAGCCAGTTGTTTTTATTAAAAAGTCTTGTAAGAAAGGAAGAAATTTGTTTCACAGATTAATTTTCAAGTCATACGCTACCTTGTGTTCCCAATGTTAGATGCTTAATGATCACGGATTATGCCTAAAAAAAGAGTATAAAACTGATTTAGAAGCAGGATACATAAGTTAGTATTGGGTTTGATATTTTTTTTTCTTGTAGTTTCTGAGCCTTTCATTTGCACGTAGGTCATGTTTTCATGGTTTCTCTGAGGAATTCTTCATTAAAGTTATGGCGATCCTGTCATCGTATGACTGCAGGTGGATGAATAAGGAAAATGATATTGCACTGTCATGCATAGACACCCATGAGAAAGGAGCTGCAGGGATAAGGGAACGTGGTTCAAATAGGCCAGGAAATGTCAGATGCGTGTTTGGGCACTTGGGCACGCTTGCTCTGCTACGGTGCTGGTACCAGTTCATACAAATACTGGTATTAGAGTGTAAAGCAATTATGAATGTGTTCTTATTTATCTGGAAATGGTAATGATGCTTTTAAAACAAAATGTTCCACATGTATACATGAGCCAGGCTTATCTAAGAATATTTCTAAAAGCTGGAGAAACTTACTGGGAAAATTTCCTAGGTCTGAATGTGTTACTATTTGAGAAAATCCAGGAGAGGGGCTTGGCTTCCTCCAGCAGAATTGGGTGACTTAGTGGGTGTTCTGTGAAGCTTCCTTCTATGCTACAAAAAATATTGACTCTTTGATCTGGTTGCTTGAAGTCTCCCCAAAATGTTCATCTTCAGCTGACAGATTGAGCTGAAAAGAATCCATCATGTTCAAGTCAGGTATCTGTAAGCGTGCTCGGGGCGGTGTGTGACGGCAGAAGAAGATCAGCCATATGGAAGTGGCTTTCTCCAAGGTACCAGCGGGTGCAGTCGGTGTGTCTCAGTGCGCCTGTTGGCACGGCTGGCAGCCCCGCTCCCCGAGAAAGGCATTGCTTTCAAACATGAGTAATTGATGAATTGTATGTAATATGCAAATGTGAATGCATAAATCTCCTGAATGACAGCTTAATTTATGTGAGCCTTTAAGAATGTGGGATTAGATTTTAATTAAATATCTTCAAAGGCACCCTGACTTCCTCAGTTTTTTGGCTGCTGTCTTTATGAGAGTTTAGGAGGGGACAAAATCCTAATTTTAAACGTATTATTTACTGTTTTTCTAATGAATTGGCACTGAACAAAAGCTATATATATATATTGATGCATATATTTTAGGGACTGTGTTAGATAAACCTAATGATAATGATAATAAAATAAAAGTGCCATGAAACTTGTTTGAATTGAAATAATTAGTGCAACTAGTTCACTTGTTCCTTTATGTTTAAAATGAGTAAGTGTCCAAGTTAAAGCCAGTATAAATGTTTAATTTAATATTTCACATTTAAGAAGTACCTTAAACTGCTAAAAACAAGTATTTGCAGTTTAACGGTTACTGTTGCTTCAAGTGTTACCCCAAATGCGATGAATTGATTGTTTCTGTTAAGGCAGTTAGAGCTAAGCCCCAGCGTGGCTGCCACAGCCAGTTTGTAGCAGCTGCAGGAGATTATCTACATGTGTAGAGCACTTTGAGGTACCAGACTATAAATAGTGGGCACCTAATTTCCTTGATCCTAGAAGGGGCAGATTATCCTGCCCTGGACCCAGCAAATGACTTCAGCAGTTGCTGAAGTTGAAGCAAGCGGGAGCAGTTCAACTGGAGTCAGCAGAACCACGGGTGGTATTAGTTAAGTACATCTTCTGGTGTTTTGCGGGACCAAAGGTATCAGTCTTGACGAAGCAAAACCAGTATGATGGGAAGAGGATGTAAGAAGACAACAAAAGATTTCTGCATGGAATTTAAATATGTGTAAAAGTCATAGTTAGACCTGAGTAATGCCATAATCTTAAAATCTTAAAATAAGCAAAATAACTACTCCCTCTAGCTTGATCAACTGTCTAAAATGATACAGGAAAAAAAAAAAAGTATGTTACTCCTTCATAAAGACCTTTCATTTTAAACAAGGAAAGCCGTGGTAAATAACAACTGTCAGCATGAATTTGTACAATCGTGTCCTGAAACACTGCTCAAAACAGATGAAAATTTGGGTATTTATGATTAAAACTGTTTAGCAAAATTTGTTTTTCATGGTACCCTGGTACATTTCAGAAGTAAACATGTTCATTAAAAATGCTGTTAACCACATTGCGCTAGTAAGGCCCGATAGCATTGTAGAGGGCAGGGCATGACAGGAAGGTTCCTGCTGTCTGCCGTGGATGGCCAGTGGTTGTTTGCATGCAGGACATGAAATTATGGTTGATCACAGCAGAGAAATTTCTTGGGCTCTGTTACACTTCTCAAATTCAAACAGAAATTGACTGTGTCTTATCTAGAAACACACACACACACACAAAAAAAAGGAAATTAACTTCAAGTAAAGTAGGTATTAATTTTTAGTCTAATTCAGCAAAGCATTTAAATATATTCAATAAGTCTGGTGCCCCCTATGTACTCATCTATATGATGACGCCCTTTACGTATTAATCTGTAGTATTTCCATCTGCATTTTGCCTCTCTGCTCACACCCACTGAGTTGGATCCTTGCCATGAGACCAGAAGTTCCAGATCTCTTTCTTGGGAACCGTCTTGGAATTGGTCACCTGCCCTACCTTTTGTGCAGGCCATTACTCCTGGTGCAGGGCTAGAGCAAAGATCTCTTTCTCCATCAGCTCCTATCGGAGAGTTTTTTGGGGCGGCGTGAAGGTGTTGGTGCTGACTCTTTCCATCCAGGGAGAAGCAGGTAGAGGAGAGGGCAGGAGCTTTGTTCCCTCCTGTGCTCTGGGTCATTTTTCTCTTCCTTTCTTTGTCTCTTTGGTACCATAGTACTAGTCCAGGGAAAGTAGCTGGGATGAGAAATTTCCCAACAGTGGGAGGGTAGGCTTGTGGCTGTGCGGTGGATGTGAGGCCAAGAGCAGAGGGTTTGGGGGGATGTTGTAGAGGCAAATAGTTGTGAAATACTGATCTTTTGGGTAGATGTTGATTAGAAACGTTAATATGGAAGGAAATTGATTTTGAGTCTTGTATTAGACAGGTTTTTTTGGTTGGAAATAATGTTATATTTAGTTATCTTAATTTTGATTTGTACTCCTAATGTAATACAATTGCAAAATGGGTCACTCTTGTAAATTCAGTACAATACGCAAGCATGCTGCATTTTTCAGTTTTCTGGTGCAAGTACTTAACCGCAGCCTTTGGTCAACTGTTTTCATTTAGTTCCCATGTTTTGTGCATGGCGGTTGGGAGGATGTTTAGTTATCAGTATTTGAGCTTACTATCTGAGAGTATTGGCTGTTGCATAAACCATGATAACAGATGAAAGAACAAACTTACAGTTGCTGTAATTACAGTATTTTTTAATGCCAAAAAGTAAACAATCTCTAGATATGCTGCTTTTTTATTATTGAGACTAAGGACTAAGAATTTCTTGAAATAGGATTGTAGGCTACACACAACAGTGAGAAAGATTTCCGAGGTTCAACAAGGAGACACTTCCGGTATCAAATAAAAATCTCCTTTTAAAAAAATTGCTTAGGAAAAACATCACCCTAGGAGGGGACCAGAAGTGTGCTTGGAAAGAGTTGCCAAAAGTTTGTGAAATAATCTCATTAAGTGGTGCAAGCCCCTCAGTTTAAACTGTTTTAATTTTTTTTTGTACTGTTTTCTGTAGGCAGAGCTTTGTGATAGTTGTCACCTCCCCCCCCCCCTTCTCTCCCCATCGCCCCCCCAGCCCCTGTTTGCATGCTTCTGGGCCTTCTGTATTTCACAATATCTCCCTTACATGGTAGGATCTAGGGGGAATATCTGAAGGCAAAGTCTTTTCTTTACATCATTAAATCTTCTACATTTGGACACTGATGGATTATGTTAGCTAGATATTTTATTACTGCGTTATTTAATTATGTTGACCTGTTCCTAATAGATTAATGTTTCCTGTAATTATGCCTGCATTTAAAACTACAACCTTTAAAACTTTAAAAAATAAAATTCCAATAAAAATAGCTGTATAGATAAGAGCATGGTACTGAATTAAACTTCTTTCCGGACATTTTTGTTTTTATGTTGCTAAAGATCAAGAGCTATTTTAAATCACAAGATTGAAAAAGTCAAGTTAAAAATAACCCTAGAACACAGAAAGGCTAGTGGTGGAAAATGTAAATACATAAATATATAATTGTTAAAGATAAAGGTAAAATTCAAATATAGAAAACAGAAAAGGCCAGTGTGGTTTTTTTTCTGAACATCTTTGTGTTGATTCCCTCATTTTAAATTTTGCCCAGTGTCTGTTTAGTTTGGAATCAGTTTGGGTAAGGGGCTGCTGCTTTGTGAAACTCTCATTTGGATCCTGATAATTAATACAAATTTTAGGCTCCTGTACAATATGATAGGTCTGAATGTCTTTACTAAAAATGCAAATGTTAAATATACATGGCAAAAATTTTCTGGACTTTAATGTGCTCATCAGTCACAGATTGTGCATTTTTTGGCTGTAAAGTTAGAACTGACGTCCAGTTTGGTTTTGCTTTTTTAATCGTTCTCAGATGCTCTTTTTTTTCTTCTTCTGGTATTAATATAGTATGTTGATAAAGCTTATCATAAAACGAGTGCAGGCACAAGTGCTCGTTTCTTCCAAAGACTTTCAGAAACTGAGTTGTAATATATTTAACTGATTCAATCTCAGCATCAATTTATAAGGCAGTATGCATGTATTGTAATTAGGTCTATTTGAATAATTTATGATGGCCCAAAGTTTAACTCCATTAAGAAATGCACACCAGGATAATCCTGGAGTTCTCACTTGGTGCACAGACCTGCAAAGAGGACTTCTGTCTGTTGCTCCCAGGAGCTTTGAGGGTTACAGTATTTTATAGGGTCAGTCTTGTTCAGGTGAATGAGACCATTTCTATCAAACTGTACTACAGTCAGGATTAATAGGGACAGCAGCATTTGGTCCACAGCAGAAGGGATGTGCTTTCTGAAGTGTGCGATCACACTCAACCTATTTATAACCGCCTTGAAAATATCTTATTACAAAATTTAAACTTGAGTAATTTAAAATCATTTTTATGCTCTGCAAAATCACTATTATCACTATTAGAGAGTTAAAAATGAGCATACTCCAGAGAAATAATGCAATATTAAAAGTGAAGTCCATTCTACTTCTTTAGGAAAGCATGTTTTAAGAAATGAAGATAAGAAAAAAAATTTTCAAGGCTTCATAATTTTTCTTTTTTTATTTTTCCTAAGGAATTTCTACATCCAATGACAATAAAAATCAATGAGTAAATAAACAGAATGAGAACATGCTTACTAAGCACCAAACTTTGAGATTTCCTGAAAAAAATAGGGCTTGCAATGAATTACTGAAAAAATGTTCTTGTACCTTTTCCTTTGAGATTACAACAGTACAACCTAAGCAGAATTTCATCCCAGACAGATTTTATGTGATTTGAAAATAAATGGCTTCTGATGTATTTGAGAAAGAATCAAGTCATGTACCTTACACTTCTTTTAATGTCAGTTAGTCATGGTAGAATAATGCTTTAGAATAACTGTTCTCCTTTAAGTATCACTGGAAAATAACCTTTTCAGTCAGCTAAGGAATTTATTCTGTCATTAATATTTGCTTAAGGAAAAGCTGTACAATTAAAGCCAAGAAGCAGCAGTGAGCAGTACTGAAGGAGAAAACTGGAAGTGGTGTAGCATCGCTGTTCTCAGAAGGAAAACCAAGTTTGTTACACAACATTACGAAATAATGTGTCCAGTGCAAATCTCTGTACTATACATGTTTTAAATCTAAAATACCTCTTCAGGTATTTTGAAATAATGGCCAGAAGCGTGGAGTGGTGAAATCTCTGTAAAGGATGTTTTTCAAAGTTGTACAATCAGGGCAGTGAAACCGTAACCTGTTCATTTACCTCTCCCAACTCTGTCCCGCAGGTGGCCTGCAGGGATTTGGAGTATTCTGTGCCTTTATACCATTTCTGGTTTAAAAAAGATAGTTATTGATCTCTGCAGTGCCATTGGACCAGTGGAAAAAAAAAGCCAAGATCTACTTAGATGTGTTGGTTTATTTTGAACATTCTTTTCACATCTGCTATTTACCACATAGAATACAGTAACGAATATGTAATACAGTAATCGAAAACAGTAATGAATGCAGAATACAGAAGGAAATCTTACAGGCGCAGGAGCAGGCCGTCCCCGTGTGCCGAAAGACGAGCTGGCGGGGAAGACGACCAGCCTGGCTGAACAGAGAGCTTTGGCTGGAACTCAGGAAAAAACGGAGAGTTTATGACCTTTGGAAGAAGGGGCAGGCAACTCAGGAGGACTACAAGGATGTCGTGAGGTTATGCAGAGAGAAAATTAGAAGGGCCAAAGCCCAACTAGAACTTAATGTGGCTACTGCCGTAAAAGACAATAAAAAAATTTCTATAAATACATTAGCAACAAAAGGAGGGCTAAGGAGCATCTCCATCCTTTATTGGATGCCGGAGGAAACATAGTGACAAAGGACGAGGAAAAGGCTGAGGTACTTAATGCCTTCTTTGCCTCAGTCTTTAATAGTAAGACCAGTTGTTCTCCAGGTACCCAGCCCCCTGAGCTGGAAGACAGGGACAGGGAGCAGAATGCAGCCCCCATAATCCAAGGGGAAATGGTTAGTGACCTGCTACACCACTTAGACACACACAAGTCTACGGGGTCGGATAGGATCCACCCAAGGGTACCGAGGGAGCTGTCAGAAGTGCTCACCAAGCCTCTTTCAATCCTTTGTCAGCAGTCCTGGCTAACCGGGGAGGTCCCAGTTGACTGGAGGTTAGCAAATGTGACACCCATCTGCAAGAATGGCTGCAAGGAGGATCTGGGGAACTACAGGCCTGTCGGCCTGACCTCAGTGCCACAGAAGGTTATGGAGCAGATCATCTTGAGTGCCACCACGTGGCACGTACAGGACAACCAGGGGATCAGGCCCCTTCAGCATGGGTTTATGAAAGGCAGGTCCTGCTTGACCAACCTGATCTCCTTCTATGACAAGGTGACCTGCCTCATGGATGAGGGAAAGGCTGTGGATGTTGTCTACCTGGACTTTAGTAAAGTCCTTTGACACCGTCTCCCACAGCATTCTGCTGGAGAAACTGGCTGCTCATGGCTTGGACAAGCATATGCTTTGCTGGGTAAAAAACTGGCTGGATGGCCAGGCCCAAAGAGTGGTGGTGAATGGAGTTAAATCCAGTTGGTGGCCGGGCACCAGTGGTCTTCCCCAGGGCTCAGCACTGGGGCCAGTTCTGTTTAATATCTTTATCAATGATCTGGACGAGGGGATCGAGGGCACCCTCAGTCAGTTTGCAGATGACACCAAGTTGTGTGGGAGTGTTGATCTGCTTGAGGGTAGGAAGGCTCTGCAGAGGGACCTGGACAGGCTGGATCAATGGGCCAAGGCCAACTGTATGAGGTTCAACAAGGCTCAGTGCAAGGTCCTGCACTTGGGCCACAGCAACCCCATGCAACGCTGCAGGCTTGGGGAAGAGTGGCTGGAAAGCTGCCAGGCAGAAAAGGACCTGGGGGTGTGGGTTGACAGCCGCCTGAATATGAGCCAGCAGTGTGCCCAGGTGGCCAAGAAAGCCAACGGCATCCTGGCTTGTATCAGAAGTAGTGTGGCCAGCAGGACTAGGGCAGTGATCGTGCCCCTGTAGTCGGCACTGGTGAGGCCGCACCTCGAACGCTGTGTTCAGTGTTGGGCCCCTCACTCCAAGAGAGACATTGAGGGGCTGGAGCGTGTCCAGAGAAGGGCAACGGAGCTGGGGAAGGGTCTGGAGCACAAGGCTGATGGGGAGCGGCTGAGGGACCTGGGGTTGTTCAGCCTGGAGAAAAGGAGGCTGAGGGGAGACCTCATCGCTCTCTACAGCTGCCTGAAAGGAGGGTGTAGAGAGGTGGGGTCGGTCTCTTCTCCCAAGTAACAAGCCATAGGACAAGAGGAAATGGCCTCAAGTTGTGCCAGGGGAGGTTTAGATTGGATATTAGGAAAAATTTCTTTACTGAAAGGGTGGTCAAGCATTGGAAGGGGCTGCCCAGGGAAGTGGCGAAGTCACCATCCCTGGAGGTGTCTAAAAGACCTGTAGATGTGGTGTTTAGGGACATGGTTTAGTGGTGGACTTGGCACTGCTAGCCTAATGGTTGGACTCGATGATCTTAAACGGCTTTTCCAATGTAAACGATTCTATGTTTCTAATGTAAATCTTAATCTTTCATTTTAAATCAGCTCATTCTTATGACTTAATCATTTTGACTGCTGTGTTTTGAATTCCCTCTAGCTTGGTAATATCTTTCTTGTAATGAGGTTGCTTAGAAATACACATGCAGTTCCAGGTATAGCCATACAGGAGCAGATGAGTTAGGGCAATTTCTTCCTTTTCTGACATGATGTTTCTAGGCATGCAGCCCAGCACAAAGTTGGATATTTTCCTTGTTTTGTCACATCTGCCTAATTTGCAATCTTTTATAATGCCTAAATGTCTCTCAGCATATTAACATTACAGATGTTGCCTCTCTTTTTGAGAGCTACATTTTTGTTATTTTTCACACTTCATTAATTTTGCTTTTTTAAAAAAATTGAATTCATTTTTAAGCTGGTTTTATTCATTCAGGTCTCACTGAAGGTTTTTGTAATGCTTCCCCTTTCCTGTCAATGCGATCTCTTCTGGGAGGTTTTGTTTAAACTTTTCTGCTTTCCTTTTAGAATGTTTATGAAGATATTAGATCAAGTTAGAGCCAAATCAATTTATTGCTGAATCTTCAAGGTAGCTCCTCTCCATACCGTCATTCACTCTGTTTCAGTCCATGAGTGCTCACATCCATACTAATCTTTTATTAGAACAAGGCACTCTATTAGTTGATTTTTCTTTTTAAACTTCAGTCTAAATGCATTACTTTTTTTTTTTTTTCCCCATATATCAATTAATTCTGCAAGTTTCTTTTCTAGAAAGATTTTATTCTGCCTAATGGCAATGCAACTGTGTGCTGTCATCAGCCTGAGATCATTCTCTTTATAGTTGTTTAACTGTTTATCAGAAGCAGAAGTTACTTCTCCAGGTCAGTAATTACCTAGACCTACCTAGGCTGGACACTAACATAGATCGGATTCTCATGCTACCTTAGCTGAACTCCTTTAAAGTATTTTTTCAATAAAAGCTATTTTTAAAATTAAGGGAAGAGAACTCATTGGCCTGGAAACTAATTACATTGCTTGAACTCAGGTTTTGCTTGTTTGTTTTTAATAAAACGGAAAATTAGTAGTTAAAAATACTGTTTAGACACAGTTTCTTCTGCAGCTGTAAATTTTTGCACTGAGGTGATGGGTATGTTTTTACGTATTGTTGATGCAGAATTGAAGCTGTCCCCTCATGACTTCAGTTGCAGTGCAGGGTGAGCTTTTCCTGTTCGTAGTTACTTAAGTGTCTCTGTAATATAGGCTTTAAAAGACAATCCAAACACCTATTGACGACGAACAGTGCTTTCCAACTTTGACAAATTTTGTAAGATTATTACGTAGGAAAATGCTAACTGAAACCCCACAAAATTGTAGTGGCGGTGTAAGGGGCGTAAGTGGTAATTGTGTTTCTCTTGTTCCAGACACTGTTTGTGTATGTGCGTAACAGAAATGCTTTCTATTCCTACGTAGTTTCGTATATGCCATAGCATGTAGTTAAAAGGCTCTGTCACTGCTCTCTGTGAAGTTACCTTTGACTTTGATAAGAGCATCTGTGGTACTGGAAACAGGATTAAAAATTTGCTGTTGTATTGGACCTGCGGAAGGCCCTCGTGCCTTGGTCTTAGCTTTTGGACAGCCATTTGAGGAGAGGGTAAGTCAGAGTCCCTGACAAACCACAGAGCCACTGTGGTCACCTAAAGATCACAGTTCTGTGGATCTTTAATGTTTCTTCATTATTTCTTTAATTTGAGATTTTCTTCATGAATACTGAATTAAAGGAACCAGTATTCTTAAAGAATACCAATCTCTTCCTTTTTGAAGGCTAATTGTTTGCATGCTGAGTACTAGTCGCTGCTGTCGCTAACCCAGAACAGTATCTCTAATGCCTGAGATGTGGGAGAACTCGCACTGTGGCAGCTGGTCAAAAATGGTACTGATATTTGTTCATCTTTGTTCATCTTTATCCGTCTTTATCCATCTCTTGAAGTAGTGCGAGTCTGACTTTGGGTTTCATATAGCTGCTGATACTAACTTTCTTTTTCTAGTAACACTGCGGAAAGATAGCTATTGCTTCTCTTCCAAATTTATTTTTAAAAAAACCCCCAACCCTAAACGTCTTAAATTTCAAGGAAAGAAATGTATACCTAAAATGATAGAAATTGGTAATAGTGGGACACGTTAAATTATGTGAACAAGAGCAGTACAGATGACCGTCACTGTAGGATTAAGTTAAGCAGTTGAGTTTATTGTCAAATCAGTCAGTTTATTATGTGATGTATTTGATAATTCTCCTAAGTTAATTTGTTCCAAGCAGATATTTTGTAGCACTATGGCCTGGGCGTAAAATAATGCAGCTGGTTCATTTTCAAACAGGAGAGGCATCTTATGTAATTTCTTCACAGCTTTAAAAAAATACCTTGATGTTATCTGGAATAAAGCTAAGCTGGAAATTCTGTCAGCCATTTAGTCCAAGGTGATTACACCAATTTGAGAATGTCAACAATTACACAGCACTTGTGTTTAATTAGTAGAAGGGAAGCACCTGTATTTTTAGAGGAAAAGACTCCAGGATTAGACTGTACAAATTCAAGTTGTAACAAAAGACAAAAATGAGTGTACTGTTCATCCTTGGGGAAAATCAGTCACTGGATGGGCTCTGTTCATGGGAAAAATGCAACAAATAGTTCTTTTTGCATATGGTCTCTCCAGGCTTTTGTACTGATGCATATCAGTAATGATGTTTACAACTCCTTTGTCTGTCCACCAGCAAAAGAAAAAAATTAAGAGCACTTCTGGTGGTTAGGCAGACCTGTAACACTCTCACTTTAAATCTTAAATTTTACACTTGACATATCATTCCAGACTGAAAATGTGACTTTTTATTTATTTTCTTTAAATCACTTTCTTTAAACCACCATCTGGTTGAGGCATTAAAATAGGCAATATTACTCTAAGAGTTTCTTAAGACCTTTCCTTGGCTGTTAATTGCACATTTATAATTATGTTCTTACAAAAAGATAAAAGAGTTTTGAAAGATTATTCTTGGCAACAGACCTAAAGTGAAAACCTGCTGTTTTAATGCGTAAATTATAATGTGTGCAGTTGTGAAGAGTGGCTTGGTGAAATACTCAGGTAAGCGCAAGAATCTGAGAGAGCTGTCAAGGAGTTTGCACTCTTAAGGGGCTAATGTTCATTGAAAAACAACTCATAATATGCTGTGCCTGAAGGCTAAATGAGTAGTTTAAGTTAAACACAATCACTAACTTTCTGGGAGACAGATAAAGGAAACAATTGTTCCTCAAGCAAAGTTAGAGAAATGCAAAAACCAGCCTCACTTTGATGCTTGTTTAAAATCATTAATTTTCCTGTAAGTTAATGTAAATCAAGGATTAAACAGAAACTGTTACCATCTGACCCTTATAAACTAAACTTCTGTGTGGCTCATCTATTTGAAGTCAAATCTATCCATACATCTAAACAGGAAACTGAATGAAAACATTTTTTCTTTTCATTTCCTATATCCTGCAAACTTTTTTCAAAACCTATTTCCTTTTTAAATTTAGTCTGTGTACTTCCCCCCCCCCCCCCCCCCCCCCCCCCGGTGTATGGTTTTGTAAACTTACTACCAGTTACTATACAGAGTAGTATAAGAGGCTGCTCCCTGGGCATTGTGGTTGACCCATCTGTAAAGGTTTCTACAAGTACCTGTCTTTGCAGAATGGTTATGGACTCTGTGAGGGATCCAGGCTCATCTGTGAGCCCCTGGGTAGCATACAAGTATCATAACTGGGATCAGCTGGATTTCATGACTGTAGGTGGCAAACACTGGGGATTCAGGATTACAATTTCTACCTACAGTTCAGGGTGATTTCCACCTTGTAGATCTGTATTTCTCTGTCTATAATGACACTGATCTCCAGAAAATGCTTTGAACTGTACAGATGAAATTACTGTATATTAGATTCTTATTACTACTGTTATGTATTTGCTGCAAGGATAAATGACACAGCTCTGTTGCTCACTGCTTAGGTTTGAGGATTGTTGACAGTTTAAAAAGGTGGTAAATATCTAACAGATCTTGCTGTCATCTGTCATGCTGGAGAGATACATAGTGCGTGGTTTATAGGAAACATTTTGTTCAGTGAATGTGTCTGTTTTCTTGTGTGTGTGTTGGTCAGAAAGATTCTCATCTTATTGAACTGACTTGCTATATGTAGCTTCATTATCAGATGTTTCCATATCAAAAGATCGTTGTTTTATACCTGGTCAGTTAAGCCTCGTACAAGATTGTGAGTAGTTTGAAGTCAGATTCTTCTCTGTTCTGCAAATAATCTGACTGTAAAGGCCAGATATTGACAGTGAAGAATTCACAGCCCTTAGAGGTACTGAGTTGTGCCTCTCCTTTTGATCATCTCTGTTCTGCCTTCCTAGCCCCTTGGCACAGGATTGTGTCCCAGTAGAAGTTGCTTATAGCAGCACTGTCGCTATTGATGATGAGTCATTCCTAAATAACAGATATGCAACAACTTCTGGTGTTGCACTATCCTGTATTGAATTTCCAGAGAGTTGGTACATGTTTACTGTAATCCTCACCTTTGGTGGAGTTACATGGATAGCCGATACCTGAATATTGCATGCAAATGAATGCGAGGTATGCAGTGTTTCTAAGCTGTGTGCGGCAGTATTCAGTATATTGCTTTTCCTGGCCATTTTGGTTGCTTACCATTGTTTCTCTTCTCTCCTTGCATGGCTGTAGCTTAAAAAGAGGGGATAGTTCTAAATGGTTTTAATTTGTCACACACCTACAAAATAATTTTGAGATGCATGCCTGTGCAGTCCCAACGTGGAGCGTGCACCTGGGTCTTTGACTGCCTTGGTACTTGTTCTTCTGCCAGTTTGGCTGTGAAAGATGTAGTCCCACGTCTGTGTCCACCTGATTGAAATGCATTGAAGAATCCTGTATCTGCTGCTTGGCAACATAATTACCCCATGAGTCCTTCAGGAAAATGTCCCTCCCTAAACAGAATAATACATTCAATATGGGAGGAGTTTTATCATTTTTTCTTCAATAACTGGATGAAGAATATGAAGCCCATTGCTTCTGAAAAGAATTCTCATGCATGAGCAGTAGTATGCAAGCTTTTCCTTTAAAGACATGGTGATAAGGAAGATGCTAGAACAGCAAATTCCTGCCATTCACAAAGGAGGGTCTGTTACAGACCACGGAGAAAGAAAATGTAGAGGAGCTTTTGGAGCCCTGAGAATTGGCACTTGGTAATATGCTTTTAGCAAGAAATCTGACAAGAATTCTGTCTTAATATAGTGTCTACATGCTTCACCACTTTTTTTCTGTAGTTCGCTCAAATTAGTTAATAAGCATGTTGGAGGATCGAGGGGGAAAACAAGCCTCTGAACTCTGGAACTGGCACTTGTTGAACATACAAGCATTGAAACAAGATATAGCACGTGTCAGACCTGTCACCTTCTGCAAAAACACCTTTTTCCTTGGTTTTGCAGTTGATTAAGTAATAGTTGTATTCATCTGCCTCTTTGTTGTCATATAAAATCTGTGTATCTTGGACTGGTCCAGTGGTAGAGGGTAGCAAACTTAGTCTGCTTAGCAGGATAAATGATGACAGTGTTAGAGCATGATCCACTTGCACTGAAAGAAAAAAAGGGTTCTTTTAATGATTTTGAGTATAGCGAGATAGGACTTAAATGAATTTGGCGCTGGACCAGATAATCCTCTTTTGTTGATGCTGAAACACTGGCCACAGCAGTGATTACAATGTAAGAATACAAAAGAGGCTTTATTTATACTTTACTTTTTCTTTCATGTTTCCAATCATAAAAATAAATATGTCTTATTAGAAAAGAAAAATTTTACTTGCTTTGCTTTGCATGCTGGGAGGCATTAAGTATTTCCTTTTTTTAGGGGAAATGTGTCACTTGCATTTAACTCAGATAAAAATAAATGAAGATAAAACTAATTTAATTTTAGAATATAATTTTTTTTATTTGTTGAAGAACTGTTGTTTTAAAATGGATAGCCTGCTGAGAAAGAAGCAAAGCCACTTCAACAAAGCAGGAAATCAATAACCACAAGAAAGCCTAAAGAAAATTAATGCATACGGTGTGAGCAAGTGACATAGAAATTATTTTCTGGTGTAAGAATGGTACTAATAGAAGGCATATGGAGTGGATGAAAAGCATGATAGGAACATACATAGAAAAGATGTGTTCTCTATTTCTATTTATAAATAATGACCTCTGTGTTACAGTGTTTAAACTTTGAAGGGTCTAGATGGTGGTTTTCTTCCTGATTTCCCCACCCCCTAGTCCTAGGTAAATATTTATGCTTGCAAAATTTAGTAGGCTGGCAGCCATGGAAACGCATGTCTTTCATTTATCTCCAGGAAATCTGGTTACAAACACTCTTTTACTTGAATTCTTTTAGTCTTTTTCAACAGCTTTTGAAAAAACAGCTTGACTAAGGAGCAGTGAATTGTGCATGGGATGTCTGATTGCGATTCTGTTGAAGTCAGTGGCAAGCCTGTGTTTGCCCATAGCAGGAGCAGGACTGTACCTACACAATCCCTTGCCATGCAAACCAACACACATCTTACATTTTCTGTCTTCTTGAAGCCAAGTTAAATGTTGATTGTTCAAACTGAGGGAAGCAGAAGTGGATGCTGGTAAGTTAACACATACCACATACTTTTTGGGAGAGGCAAACCTTTCAGTCTGAAGGGAGATCTTTTTAAAAAAACCAACAGCAGGTATGACTTGTCTGATAAACCGTTGTATCTAATCTAGGAAATACTTTATTTCAGGAAATCCCTGAACTTGTGAATAACTCATGCCACTTTTCAGTGCTCTGAACTGATTTTGGCTTTTTCTGTAGTTCGGTGCTTCCAGGTTTCTCATCGTATATGGCAGAGTCTGGAAGATTAAAAAAAAATGCATTTACAAGATGACATTGTGTTTCTCTGTCAGTGACAAACCAGTTGTAACTGGGGTGAGAAAGGTTCGTAGGTGTAGCTTTTCTCTCTGGGAAACTGTCGATAGAAAAGCAGACAAGCTTTTGGTCAGAAAAGTACATCTTCAAGTCAGATATAAAAAAATGAGTAGTATTTGAGGCTAACTATGAGTTGAGAGTAATTATTCTCACTTGGATTAGATATGTATCCACTAGACCACCTGGGAGGGAAAGGGTAAACACTACTGATGGAGCAGAGGGAATATTACCAAGAAGGGAGAGAGAGTGATGCTGTAATCGCTTAGGGGAGGGAATGAGACCCGCTGCTCACAGACTGCAACAGGGAGAGGCCAGGGAGGAACTGGATGCCATGAAACCGGTGTCTTTATTGAATCTATGTTTTTGGTAGCCAGCTGAGTTACAGATTCTAGTTGAAACATACTCCTTCTCATACAGTCAGCTCTGAGGTTGGCCAAATTCAGAATCAGAGTGCAGCCTGGTTTGTTTACACAAGCGTTTCAATCATCTGCTGTTATAAAGAGTTTTAATCAGGTAAAGTTTTTGTGTGTCTCTGTGTGCACATACATGTGCATGAAATATGGCAAGTTTCTAGCATTACTGCTGGGTAAATGCTTAACATAATTGATATTACTACTTGCTTAACATAATTGATATTACTGCTCTAGTTTTATACTGAGGTAATGGAGAGAAAAATTCAATTGTAAATCTCTTGTGTATCAAGATACTCCTCTCCTGCCTCTTCTCCAGCTTCAGCTCCCTTTGCTGACCCATGAAGCTGTTCATAGCAGCGACAGTCCTGATGTGACGCTTCAAGAAAATTCTTACCTTTTTGAAGAGCCATGTGGCAGTATTGAGATAAATGGAACAAATGGACCAAGCTTTCACCTCAGATGCAAATTAAGTTTATTTTAAGCATATCATTTTAATCAGGGTTTGGGCAGATTCAGAATCGCCTTGGAGGGCAAGATCCCTGATCTCTCTTGGAGGGGTTTTAACTTCAAGAACTGTTTGTTAGGATTTAAGCTCTGTTCTGAAGCCTGTTACTAAAGTCAGGATCTCTGAGGTCAAGAAACTTAGGGAGGTGATGCCTACAGACCACCATCACAGCCTTTCCCAAATACCCTGCTACTCCTTACAAAACCTGCCCTCTTATTCCATGTTGTTGAGGCATTTACTCCTTCATAATAATATTACTAACTTTTCTGTCTGGAAAAAATCATTATGGGTACTTTCCTTAAATTAATTCAGTCACATGAACTTTTTTAAAAGGTGAATACAATCCTTCTCTTCAGAATTTTTTTTTTAAATTTATTTCAGTGTTGCATATTTGAATATCCCTAGTACAAGCAGAGGCAATGCTGTGTACCTTGGTGATAGTTTTTAAGTCACTTCCTGGAGAAGTTATGTGAATATTTGTTGGACAAGCTGCAGAATTTACTCTTTAGCATTTATCTTCATATGAAAGTTTCTTTTTTTTTTCTAGAAGAAAGCTCTGGAGAAAAAAACCCAAACAACATAGAGCAGAGGGTTGGTGTGTTTGCTTTTGTATGTTTATAGTTAAAGATAAGGCTTTCTAATGTTCTAGCACTAAAGCTATATCCTTTGCTTATTAGCTGAAGACTAGCTTGCCGTGTCCAGCAGCAGAATCCCTCGTGTGCCACCCGTCGTGGGTCAGGATGAGGACAGGGAGATCACCTTTCCACAGAGGTGCCGCCATCTTTGCCGATGGGCCCAGCTGTGCCCCGTGGAGGGGCCGCTGTGGAGCCGGCCGGAACCGGCTGTGTCCAGCACAGGGCAGCCCCTGAGCTCTCCTCACAGAGGCCCCTGCAGCCCCCCTGCTACCAAAACCGGGACACGTAAGGCCAATACGTAGCGAAAGGCCTCGGTAGCATTATCTTTTGATTTACTGCCAAAAATGTTAAGATGTTATTTGTTCAGTCTGTAACTCCATGCATGTGGAGAAAATTTCTGTTGAGTGTGCTCTTCAAAGTAGGGGGAAAAGGCAAGAAAATACCCTGTGGCTCAAAAAAGAAGCTTGGCATATGAGCAATGAAGGTTGATGATTTTTTTTTTTTTTTAAGTGGTAGAAAAAAAAATTATTGCATGATTGGTTATTGGAAAAAAATTAAGCATAGAGTGGATAATCCATCACTTAAGGCCTTTAAAATGAAAACTGGATGGCTCTCCCAAAGCTATGCTATTATCTTGAAAGTGTGAGCCCAAATCAGGATTATACACTCAGGAAGGAGCACTTTTTTTAGCTCACAGAAGAGGAGTCCTTTTTAAGTCTCTAAAACACAGAATCATGGCTAGGATTTAGTTGGAAGATCAGGGACTAGACTTACACTGATCTCAATCCTTGATGCCACTGGGCTATCTACCAAAACATCATCTGAAGACGTGTCAAGGAGCCAGAGGAGGGGTAGCCAGGCACTGAGAACATCCCCACGAGTTCATACTGTAGCAGAGATTGCTCTTCCAATGTGTGCAGGCACTTACTGTATTTGGTAGTTTCCCCTTGGAGTCCTCGCTAGACGCTTGTATTTCCAGAAGCTGAGAACAGATTAACCTGGAACTGGAGGAATGGCATGTAGTGTCCTCAGATACAGGAAGGACATCAGTCTCCAGTGTGGGGTCAGTTCTGATCATCCTGATCTGAGATTTCCCCTTGCGCCTTTAGAGTTTCACTGACAGGTAGGGCTAGTGTAAGTAGGGCTGTTTAAATGCGGTTCAGTGTACAGTCCCATTCATATTAGCATCTTATGATAACAGGAAGATTTTAAAGACAAATTTAATGTGAATTTTGAAAATTTTGCTTCTGCCCTTTTTATATTTTCAAGGTCTTAAAGGTTTGTGTTTTGTTGTTTGAAAAGACTTTCTCTTTTGTACATTTGCAGTAGAAATAATAACCTGGTCTATCTCTGTAGCTAACAAATTAAATACTAACAATTACAAAATCTGGAAAGGTAAAGGTGAAGCAGTGTAGCTACTTACTTATACCACCTGTTTAATGTCATACTGTTCCAGGACCACCAGCTAACTAAAGGGTAGTTTCTGTGTTGCGAAGGTTAACCCTCAGATGTTTACTTCTGGATACAATCACCTAATCATAGAGGCTCCTTTTGATTGCCACGAACAATTCTTCCTTTCAACATGGTCATAGGTGCAAAGGGTGATACAGAGGACTGTTTCTATGTTCTTTCAATTATTATTCTTTAAAGGATGAATTTCTGTTTTCTAACTTTGAAGAGTCTTTGCAAAATTGTGAAAACACTGAAACTTGTAATGCAGAGATGAAGAACAGTTACAGCAAGAGTAGTTTCCCATTGCATCAAAGTGGAATTGCTATGCATATATTGTCCCACCTCACTACAGTATACCACTGTTAGGGAATTAGCTATCATCTCATCTGGGTTATGTGATACTCGGTGCTGTAAATACGTCAAGTGCTTGCTATTAGGTTTCTGTCCATAGATGATAGGCTTAAACAGTCACATTTTTTACAAGTTTCATTGAATTGAATCTTGCTGAGATACAGCTCAGTGGAAAACAGCAGTATTTCAAAAACCTTTCTTTGTAATAATGTTCCCCTAAATTGGCATTGAATTCAGATACTGGTCAAAAGTAAAGCTTGTAAGGATCTAATATAATTCAGACACATACGACATATCATGAGTATTTGTAATAGGTGGTGATTCCCTGCTTGGGAAGTATCCATGCAAATATTTGTAGAAGTATGTATGTGGAAACTATAAAATAGTGCTTGAGAAAATTGGAGCTAAATTAACTCAGATGAAAGCAGATTTATAGCTCCTCAGTGTAATGGCATATCTTTGCACTAGGTTGGGCTATACGCTGCAATATATGTGATGTTCAGCTACATTAATGAACATGAGTTTCCTCCTGCCCTTTCTCATTCAGTTTTCAGTTCCGTACTATTTTTTGTCTTTGGAGCAAATCCTGAAGATTTTATACAGATCACTTTCTTGTTCAAGTATTTTCTTCATAGGTGAGATTGAGACTGTTCATTGTCACCATGAGATCCTCACACATTCCTTTTCCCAAGAGACAGTCCGTGATTCAGTCCCACAGTCCTGGTTTTTGGACCTGTGTCTTCAAGGAGTGATGGCTGGGCTGAGCGATATCCTCCAGCCCAGGGCAGAGCCTGCTGACAGCCCAGAAATTGAGCTGTCAGTCGAGGAACGAGCCCATCAGGCTCTGAACAGTCACGCAATGAATAGTGTCAGGTAACAGAGACCTATGTGGTCCTGTGCAGTTGTCCATATGCTGGATTTGAGGCTTACTGAAAGAGAATTACTGACACTTTCTGTGGCTCTTTGAGGAAGGCAAGCCATTAAGGGCTTACCCGTGTAAAATCTTTATTCTGTCTATGTCTTTGCCAACATCAGCTGTAGGCTGTTCAGAGTGGAGCTGTGTTTGTTCCCATGTTGACCCCAGTGCCTGCCTTGACATCTATTTACGTCAATGCTGAGCTTTCACATACAGGTGGAATAATCCTAAAAATGTTTTCAGTGGCTTTCTTCTACATACTGAATAGTCAGATATTTTAGGAAATTAAAAAGTAGCCAGAATGCAAATTGCATAACAATATAGCCTGTAATCTCCAGTGGTTCACAGCTTTCACTGGATTCGAAATCCAAGTAGAACTATCTGAGTAGCTGAGCCAAGGTTTGCAAGGCTCATTATACACTTGGCAATATCTCTGGCACTTTCACATTTGGTTTAGCTGGACATCTTGGGTGAGCATTGTTTTGACAACAAATCTGTAATTTAAATTTGTGGTTCTGGGTATGTAGTTAGTGGCACAATTCCAGCACCGACAGGCCCCCTCCTGCTAGGTTTAATCTAGGTAGAGTGGGTAACAATAGTAGTAAAGGCACAGCAGCAGGAACTTTGTCCCACTGGGTATGATCTCAAGTTGCTAAATGAACTGTATTTTAACCATGCCACTGCATCTTCGCTGCTACAGTTACTAACTTAATATAGTTATATTAAATTAGTGTGTGTACACATACGTGTGCTGTAGTCAGGCTTTCAATTTCATTACTGACATACCCTTAAATTGAGCTGGTGCAATGTGTTACATAGGTAGGCCTTTCATCGTGTCTGCAGCTGTGAATCACCGCAATCCTGAAATTCGGTGATGTATTCCCCTTTTTCCTGTGACAAGTGTTATTTGACAGGAAAAAATTAACAGCAGGAATGTTGAGGCACTTTTATATCTGCAGGCACAGTCATAAGTAATTCAGAAAGAGTTATTTAAAGTTTTAAATCTCAATAAACCAAAAATCCTTTTTTGGTTTGAAACTTATTTTGAAATGCCTGACTTCAGAAATAAGCAGTTAAACTTTCTTATGTAAGAACCAATCACTTGTTCTTTATTGCAACTAGACTATAGTAATGTTTGAATACTAGGAATTCAGGTAATTTTTCTGTCTGTAGACCCAAACTCAAGTTTTAAATAAATAACCTAATCAGGTAATCACCAAAAGGTCCTGTAGACCTTGGTGGGGATAAATCTGTAAGTTACATGTGTCTATGAATGGAATAGTTTTATGAAGACTATTACCTGGTATGGACTCTTCCACAATCTTAGCTTTTTAAGATAGTACTCTAGCAGGGCTTTTTAATATGTCTGTTTAAGAAACTTATGGAAAGCTCCTTTAAATTCTGTATTATCTTTTTGCACAGCTAAAAGCAAGTAGTCCTGAATTTGTGATCTTTTTTTAAGTGAGGTAGACTGCATTGAGATATATTGCGACAATGATGTTTTGCAAAAAACAAATTTTGCTATAAATTAGATAATTTTATACTTCTCTATACTGCTTCAGTATTTTTCCAGATCGCTTTATTGAAGATGTTTTAATGAATCAGATCAACATTTATTTTTTTAAAATAAAAGTATTTTCTTTCATTTTGTTGTAGTATCTGAAGACCTCTTTATGTAGTAAGTATGTGGAGAAGTGCCCACCCTGTCTCACAGAGTAGCTAGACTAAGAGCCACAGGTAACTCCTAGTGATAACTCTCAATCACAGTCAATTACTGCAGAAGGAGACTTCTACTTCTGCACTTCTCATAATTCTTAGTGCTTGTTCATATTTATTATTTTTTTGAGAAGCTTTTAAATTTACGTATCAACTAATTAGTGAATCTCGGCTTTCAGTTGTGAAACTTTGGCAAAAAACCCAACAGCACTCTCTTCAGTCTCTCCTTACTCTTTCTGGAGACGAAAAGCTTGGAAGCGTGATTTTTTTTGAAACTTAAGGTTTGCAAAATTAAAAGCCAAATAAAAATATGCAAAATGGAACTTTAAAAACATTAGAATTGTGTTTTTCAAGAAGAAAAGTTGTATTTTTCAAGATCTCCTTTATCAAGAAGATGTCAATACCGGTATTAATAATTGGAGATACTTTGGACTCAGTTGTGGAAAATGTGGAAACTAAGAATTTGTTGTGGGCTAAAAAAGGGAGAATAAAGCACAATGCATTGCATCTCCTCTCCCCAGGCAGGCGGCTTTCTCTGGCTTGCCAGGGGAGCCAGTGCTCCCAGGAGGTACAAGGCACAGCTGACATCTAGAAAATAAATATACAGGCACAATTTGGAGAGTGACAGAATAGAGGGTTTCTCTGGTCCCCAGAAGATCTTTAGGCGGCCACTTGAGGAACGTGCAGGTTAAAGGGACTCGGCTTGCCTGACTCGCTTGTTATCCAGGGGAGCCAACTTGCTGCTGTTCGGTGTCTCGCCGTCACACCATGTATATGTCTGCCAAGAGTCATACTACTGGCAAGGTTGTCCGTAAGTCCTGTGCAATTTGTAGAACGTTATATATGTAGAAATTTTGAGATGAGCAGCCTCTTTGTTAAAAAAGTGTCACATGAGTTTCTTTTAAGCAAACTAGAAAAATGGGGTCCACATGAAAATGCAAGTTTAGACACAAACATACTGGAAAACCATGCTGAGCCGATGGGTGCTGTTAGTTCAGATGGAACTGGAAGCATGTCCTGAGGATGGGGGCTGCTCTCAATTTGGTTCAGGGACTTCAATAATTGCTTGATAGATGGAGAAGAAAGAATAAAATGCTTATTAAACTTAAAGGCAGTACCAAGGTGGTAGGGGTTTCACGCACGCTGGAGAATTGCATTAGGATGCAAAATGATCTTGACAAAATGGAAAGCTTGTCTTACAGGATTCAGTTTCATGAGGACATATGCGGTGTAAGAAAAAACTAAAGAGGGTCAAGTTATACTATTTTTACCTGTATTTCGGGGATCAGGTATGTACCTTTGCTACTTGTAGCACATGTTCAGGGGGTCTGAAGATCATGGATGTAAACACTAAGTCTATAAATTCCATCTGTATGCATGAAAACTTCACAAAGGCAAAATATGATGAGTTCTCAAAAAATACCAAGACTGTCTGTAAAGCAGGAAAATGTAAGTTGTTTTTCATGTCTGCTGAGTAGGTGTCAAAAAGTACCTTGCTTAAATGAAACAGAGGAGAACTAGGTGAGATGTCAGCCCCCCTTCTCCCACAAACCTTTCCTGATGGGAAGGCTAGCCTAAGCCTTGGTGTGCATTTGCCTAGGGATGTTATGAAATCGCCAGCACCGAGTGTTTTCAGAGGCAGGCTATAGACTAACATTTGTCAGGAATGATTTGAGTGTGCTTGATCCTGCCTTGGGGCAGAGGGAGAGAGAGCAGGTGACCTTCTGAGGCCTATTTCAGCTTTATGAAGCTGTGAGTGAACCCAGCAATAGTGACACCCCAAACGCTAGTGCTGCTGCTCTTGAATTTTGCTGTTGCCTCATACTCTGAAGAGTCTGACTGATGGCTTCTGTCATATACATTGCTATAAAACATTGGGATAACTGTGGAATTGGTGTGTTTAGCAAAAAAAGATGTCCAGCTGGATGTGTGGTGGTTTAGTTTATTTCTGCTCTGTTGTATTCTCAGGCATCCGTATGAGTGACATGACTTGGGCTATTGCTAAAGGTGATTATGGCAATAAGTCCAGAAGGTTAAAATGTGGTGCGCTGGTTTTGGCTGGGACAGAGTTAATTTTCTTTATAGTAGCTAGTATGGGGCTGTGTTTTGGATTTGTGCTGGAAACAGTGTTGATAATACAGAGATGTTTTGGTTGTTGCTAAGTAGTGCTTATACGAAATCAAGCACTTTTCAGCTCCCCATGCTCTGCCAGGTGCACAAGGAGCTGGGAGGGGACACAGCTGGGACAGCTGACCCCAACTGGCCAAAGGGCTATTCCAGACCATATGGTGTCATGCTCAGCATATAAAGCTGAGGAAGAAGAAGGAAGGGGGGCGACGTTCAGAGTGGTGGCGTTTGTCTTCCCAAGTAACTGTTATGTGTGATGGAGCCCTGCTTTCCTGGAGATGGCTGAAAACTGGCCTGCCCATGGGAAGCAGTGAATGAATTCCTTATTTTGTTTTGCTTGTGTGTGTGACTTTTGCTTTACCTGTTAAACTGTTTATCTCAACCCACAAGTTTTCTCACTTTTACTTTTGTGATTCTCTCCCCCATCCCACTTGGGGGGAGTGAGCGAGCAGCTGTGTGGGGCTTAGTTGCTGGCTGGGGTTAAACCGTGACACTTGGGGAGGATTTTAGCTGCTGCTGGTGCTGTTCTGAATGTCCTCTACTCCACCACCTGCCTGTGCTGCCAGCCCCTGGGACAGGAGCAGGCAGGGTTGCTCAGAGACCACCTTTCCTCATCCTGTCAGCCACCCCACACCATTCCCAGGGGATGGAGGTGAAGGAGGAGGCAGAGGGCATTTGGCAGGTGGCTGTCTCAGCTCATGTGCTCAGGCATCCCCCCTTCTCCTTATTAGGAGATATAAAAAGTCATAGTAGGAGTATGAAAGTCATAGTAGGAGTTAGCATTGGAGCTGCTCTCAGTGGGGTGGGAGCTCCCCCAAAAAAACGTAGAGACGAGACCAGGACCAGAGGATAACTGGGAATTTGGCAGGAGGTGGAGGATGGGAGGGAAGCAATTTAAGGTAGCTAGGGACTGAAAGACAGAAGTGATGTGATGGATGGGTTAAAAGCAGAAAATTAGAAATAGTGAGAAAGTTGGACAATGGTCAAATGTGGGAGAGTGGGATTGGAGGAAGTGGACTGGGTGGGATGGGAACAGGATTGGTATGAAAGTTAAGGAAAAGATTAGGTAGAGGGTGGATAGCTGTGTGGCTGAGAGGTCTTCATCCCCTAAGGACCAAAACTCACTGCAGTAATTCCAGGAGAGTAACTGTATGTGGACTCTGGTGACAGGCTTGGTGAATCATGCTTCCAACTCCTCCATGTCACTGTTGGCAGCACTGGTAGAAGCCGAATGGAGTGGAGATCACAGGTGCTAAAGTGCTTCTGGCCTGGAAGAAAGAGGTTCCTCCAGGCCAGGAGTACTTGGCAGCAGATCTGCCCCAAGGCAGCCCATTTTCCCAGCCTGGAGTTCAGAGTTGGACCTGATTCAGATGTCTGTGCGTGAGGAGCGACCTGTGGGCTGTGAGCTGGGGTACCTGAAGACTTCATGTTAAAAGGGAGGGAGTGGCCATATAGACGGGGGTCAGCCGGTGCAATTGTTCGCTTTCTGTTGCTGCTGCGTACACAGCTTGTGTCGATGGGGAAGTTTCTGAACTAAGCAACCTAGTTATTCATAAGGGAAGTATATGGGATACTATTCAGATCTATGTTGGACTTCCGCTAATCTGTGATTTTTGGGAAGAACACAATGATAATGGAGTTCTTCCCAAATGGAGATAATGGAGAGTGCTACTCTCCATTCTTAATGGTAAAGTTAATAAAGATGTAATATTCCACTTCACTCCCAGCTCTGAACAATTTAGTGGTGTTAAGGAGTCTTTTTTTCCTAACAGTAACACCAATTCGTACTGACAGAAAAAAAGTTCAGATTTGTGATTCTTTAGGAACAGACTTCCACTGATGTTTTCACGGAGGCTGATATTGAGGACCTTCCTCACTGAAAAACCCTGGAGAGCTGAGTGGGAAGATTTTGTTTTGGCGTGTCAGAGCTTTTCTCCACAATTTCCTTCCGTTCGCTGAAGTGAGAAGGGAGCGTGCTGAGCCCATGGAAGATGAGCTGTGGCTCTTTTCATGCCGGTGTGGGCCCTCTTTTATAAGAGTTGCCATAGGGACCAGGTTCTAGTTATCAGCTCGACCAACTTCATGTATGATTAATGTTAATTGCCCATTTTGCATGGGTGACTTTTTTCCTCCTGCTGAATTGGCTCTTGTTGCCTTTGATGTGGCTGGTGATCCAATGTCCTGCAATGGTTAGACAAGTGATCAGTTTGCCAGCGCTGAGAGGAGACAGAATCAGGTTGCTGCGAGGTCAGAGTTTGCTTCTCTTCTTAAACACTGAAAGGTCAAGTAGAGTTTAACTACCATTGGCATCTTTGAAATGTAATAAATGCCAAAGCAAGGAGATAATTTTAAATCCATGCTACAACTAAAAATCTTAGGGTAATAAAAGGAAATAATTTTAACTCAGATTATCAAGATGTTATGTTTATTGGTAAGGGCTTCAAAGAGTACCTTTCACGATCACTAGGAGGTATTTCATGATCTTTGAGGAGAGCAAAATTTTAATTTGTGGTTACTGTTCCAGTTTCAGGAAAGTAACTAAGATTGTGGGGTTTTGTGGTGGCTTTTTTTTGTTTGGTTTTTTTTTTGTGTTTTTTCTTTCCTTTTTTTTTATTTCTGAGTACTTGCACCAGTTACTGCCACTATTATCAGAGCAATTTGTACAGCATGTCATATAGTACTTCTATATTTCTCCTTTAAGCCTAATAAAGTATGTTGCTATTGAAGAAATCTGTGATACATATGAGAGCTTCCTAAATCACAAGTCTAGCATATTTTTATACCAAATAGCTCAAGCCTCATGGAATCAATAATTAATTTATTAACTGGATATCTTTTGAAAAAACAAAATCAGCAGTCTTTGCTAGACTGTCTACTGCCAATTCATAAATAGTTGATGACAAAAATGAGAAGTGTAGAAGTAAAATTCAGAACTTAACGATCAAAGTATCGGGTACCTCATCTATCACAACTCGGAATAAATATATCACAGAATGTGTCATATCTCATTGACACTGCAAGACATAATGCTTTCCCTTGTTATCTAGCTAACTGCCAAGTCTACAAAGTTTATAGGCTGCTAAGATAATGTGCTGGTGGTAATCCACTTCAGTTGCAGAAATATGAAGTACTGTTGAAATATATTTCTACTTGGTTTATTCTTTGCTCTCAAGAGGATAGGATACTATTTCAGTTCCTCTAAAGAAGCCCAGAGAATGAAAAGCAAAGCATCAGGATAAATTATGCTAAATGGTGGACTAGACCCCAGAGGAAATCATGCTTCTGTGGTACAGTATTCCTCCATTTATCTTACAAATGTTACATCTAATGTTAATTTTGTAAAGGGAAAGCATTCAAAGATTCATCTGATCCTTTTAATAATAGTTTTAGTGTTATAGTGTTATTTATCAAACTCATACCATCATAACTTACATTTCTAGTTTTGACAGACCATTCATACAGAAAATATTTTGGTCTACTAATACATAACATTTTATTTCACAAAACACAAATAACCTAGTAATTAAACTCCAAAACTTAACAAATAATTGCCAGCAAGCAATTACCATTCAATTAAAGAGTAATTACATGGTTATTTGTGCCCTGTAAAATAAAGCATTACTGAAATCAGTAACGCAATCAATATTTTAGCAGAAACAGGATGCTGCAGTGATGGACCTTTCAACCTGTGCTGATTAAATTGTCATCCAAATAACAGTTTCCTAGTTAAATCACCACATGTTTATTTGTCTTGATTAATATGCAAATTCAATTCTGATTCTAGTAAATCTCCTATATTTAAAAGCACAAAAGTGGAGCGCTATCCTACATCAGCAGTGGTGCTGTATGTTTCCACTGATTAATTACATTTTACAATGTGTTGATGAATTTGTGGATTTTATGAAATATAGTTGTCTATAATGAATGTAAAATAGAGTTATAAAAGATGGAGCTGATCAGTAATTTGAACAAAATAATAAAAATAGCCTTATTCTGTTTTGATTCAAAGTAAAAATCCTTGGGATGTCTAGGGAATATATAAAACTTTGAGAGGAAAAAGAATAAAATTAGCTCCCAACGGGAGTGGAAAATAAAGGAAAAACAGACATTAATGAACAATTTCTCAGCATTTTACTATATGAATTTTAACTGTCAAATATACTGCTTAAAATGTAATTTAGTCTCTGACAAATGTAATTCCAAACAAAATGCAAAAATGAACAACATTCAGATTCATTCATTTTTCTCTTTCAGAGTCAGTGATTTTGCAGGGGTAGGGCGGCAAGGAGCACAGGAATGGCTGTGTAACCATCGTGTAGACACAGGTGGAAAACCAAAACCTCCAGTCATCTTCACTTTCAAGTAATGGATGACCCAAGGGCTATTTGGTTTTGGTTTTGTTCTTGAGAGATACTAACAGAATTTTAATCAGTATAGACTTTGAGCTGGCCAATTTATTTGCATTTAGTTAGTAAAAAGAATAGGATTACCAAATTTATTAATGAGAAATGGTATTGTACTTCTGGTTTAGTCTCCATGGTCTTCACTAGTGACCATAACTCTTGTACTTTAAAATGTTTTTAAAAGATACCTATAAACCAGCAGTTTCTAACTGAAGTAATGTCTAATTTAGAATTCAGTCATTTTCCATTCACAAAGACCTGTTAATGGCAAATATGAAATTTATGTAGAGATTTTAGACTCTCAAAGAAACACATTTAAAATTGTTTGAAGCTGATCATTCCTGTTTATGCTTCCTTGTTATCAATGAGGAAAAGATTTTTCTACACTTCTTGAATGTATAACTTTCTTGGATGAGATCAAGGAAAAGGTGAAGAAGAAAATGCAATAAAAGAGCATGGTGACAAAAGATTAGGAGAAATAATATTAAATAAAGTTAATATTTATGTGCTAATGCTATTAGCATTTATATGCTAATACTTACATAATCACAAATGATGTCTTACTCTCAAATGACAATTCTACTTGTCTTATGATTTCTGTTCAAGGCATGTATTAGCAATTTTCTCCGAATTGTGAGGGTTAGATGTGTTTTAAATAGTAAATGTGAAATTTGTTGAAATTCTAGACTTCATGAGATGATAGGAAGCATACTAGGTGAGTGCTGAGATAGACCAGTGAGATTTCATTGCTTGGTGACACCAGCCCTAGCAGCAGCAGCATATTCACAGCATAAAGTAAATCACATAAAAATTTTGAATCTACTAATGTTTTTGTTTCCTTTGTGTCTATCTTACTAAAAAATAAGATTTAGAGCAAACATTTGTGCCCTGTCTCTATGAAATTTCTGGTTTCATGTTTAACAAAAATGCCAGAAAATTTGTTTCTGGCCAAAACAGGACTGGAAGCGTCTGGATTCAGCTATGCTACCGAGGTGCTTTCTGTGAGTTCTGGTGTCTTCCCAAGCAAAGGATCTTGGTTCATCATAGGTGACATGGTCTCTGGTCATCTCCAGGCAGGCTAGCTGGAAGTGCTAGGTATCTGCTGCAGACTCGGCAGTAGCATGTCAGAGTGCTGGGTGGCTCTTCGCTTCATTTCCTTGGTTCAGAGCCAGACACACAGCGTTAACGGTGTTCATACGTAAACTACAGAATATAGTGTTAAAGACCCAAATGGTTCTTTCGCAGGTGTCATATGAATGACAGTCAGTCAGCTGTAAGTAGCATCCAGCCTTGAGTTTTTCATTTAAAACCTAACATTAAATCAGAGACAAAGGACTTTATTTTATTTGAACAGGTTCAGCTGGGAACAATTCTATTCAAATTATTATGGCTACAGCTGTATAAGACCAGAATCTGGCCCCTAGTAGTTATTGCTGTATAGTAATATTCACCAGAAGGGCATGAGTAGGTTAGAAGTATGCTTTTTTTTTTTCTTCAGAGTCTATCCAACCCCTTCCCCAAAGGGCCACAATCCCAAAGACACCAAAACCCAGAGAAAACAGTGCTGTGTTTTCCCAATGGTGCTTGCCTTACTTGTGTGAGTAGGCAGGATATAAATGCAGTCAGCGGGACTCTAAAAGGGAGCTGAGCAAGTTTTGTGTGAACTTCTCTTTCATCATGTCCTAAAACTTGTTTTTAATCCTGGGCATTCTGTCAGTACATAACCACAGATTGGAGAGTTTAACTTCTGCTTGTAGTATGTGCTGGGAAACACCTAAAGATCTGATCTGGTAAACCTGTGGGCTATGAGTTGTCTACTAAGACTCAACAGTGTCATCGAAATAAACTGTTGTCTGTGCAAAAACTGCATGACCAGGAGTGAAACTCCATTGTCTTCCCTCCTCTCCCTCTGAAAACCCAAATCATAAATAAAATGTCTCTTCATAAAATCTTTTAAAATTGTTTGTTTAATTTTAAAATTGTTTTTTTTAGATTACTATCAACATACGGAGTTCTATGCAAAAGATTTGTTAGTATTTGAGCTTGAGAAGAGAATGTTTTGTAGTTCTGTTGATTGAACTCTTCTGCTGGAGAAAGCTGTTCATTTTAGCTGTTTTATAATTTTTTTCAGAGACAGTAAGTGCCAGCGAAGCACTTACATGTGCATGTGTGTAAGCACATGCTTACTTTGATTTACTTTGATTTACTTTGATTTACTTCTGTAAATCAAAATAGCAACAATTCTTTTTTGTTTAAAACCCCCACATACCAGCCTAATACTGTCTGTCAGACTATATTCTTCTGCAGTGGGTGATTTCAGCAGGTGACTTAAATAGAGAATGCACATGTGCATCTAACTTCCTATGAAACTCAAATACTCTTATTTTAGGTTTACTTCATTACAGCCTAGTGAGTCTGGGCTCTTGTAGTAGGCTTTACTATGTAGCCATCATAGTATGATAAACAACTTAAAGCATAAAAAAGATAAATGGAAAATGTGCTGAATAAAATGAAATACAAAATGGACAAACCCGAAGCTAAAAAGAGGGGGGAATAGTTTTATAGAGATAAAATAATAAACCAAAAAAATGATTTTGTGCTACTTTGATGTACAGTAAAACAAAATAACACTAGCACACTGTGAAAAATGAACAGGTTAATGGTACCTCTGTGTAGTGTTGCTGGAAGTTGTCTTCATTTAAACGCAGAGTTTGCCTTACATTGATGGAGGGCTTTGCCACTGTAAGTTGATAGAGTGAAGTTTAACTTAAATTTCTTTGTGAACTAGAAGTCATTTTGGAAATGCTTTCTATTCAAACCTCATTCATTGTTGCAGCTTAGTTATTTTATACAATGTTTCAGTATGTTTTGTCAAAAGCTCTATTATTCAACAGAGCAAAATTTGTTTTGACCAGAGAGAAGCCACAATACTTTTCCAAACATGAGGAGGTTGCATTTTCATTAGCTGGCTTGGGGAAGAGTTGATTCAAGTGGGTTTTGGGTCTGTAAGTCTCTGTATTTGGGTCTGTAAGTCTCTACGCAGCTGCGTAGGATGATTTCATGTACGCACACTGATGTAAGGGATAAATGTGGTAGTTGAAAACACTAGTTAAATGCAACAGGTCTGTAAACAGACCTTTAAAGTTTTGGATTAAAAACTGCAATCGTAATTTGTAAGCTGGTCAAGGGACGGTGAGATTTTTGACAGTTTGGGCTAACATTCTTGGTTTAACCTATATCTGTAATAATTAAAAACACCAGTCAATCTGTAAAGTCAGTTCTGGAAAAGCTCAGTGTTGAACTGTTGTTGCATCTTGAGAAGTAGGCAGTTATCTGTCATGATTTGGAACACAAGGTTTAAGATTATGTTGCATTCAAGGTGTCAACTTCTCATCTTTAGGCAGCACAACTTCTGTTTTTTTGTGGTGCAGGTCTGTGGCATAGACTTTGGAGCAGTTACTGCTGTGACCCCTCTCCACTAGCCACCTGTAAGGTCACGGAAGCCCTGGATAATGGAAAAGCTTGGCTAGTGTATGGGTGGTAGAGGTACATGTAGGCATGCCTTCTGTGAAGCAGCCTGGTCAGCCCTTAGCTGGTTCATAGTGGCGGCTGGAAGCGGCGTGGCTGTGTTCATCCAGCGTGGGGTCTAAGCTAATAAATCCTGGTGCTCCCAATCTGAATAGCTCTGGCGTCCTTATAGTCATTGCATCGTTAATCCACAACACATATAAACCACGGCTTGTGAGCTGAGTAATGCATCTAGTTGCATTTTCAAGACTTTACGTGTTGAGTTATGCATGTGAATTTCTTGAGCTCCGTTTTACAGACAGTAATACTAAGAAAAAGATATTAATTAGCAAAGTAGTGGTACAATAGGGCTAGAAATATGGATTGCTTTCTTTATGGTCTTGTGGTGCAGATTGTCCTGGTTTCGGCTGGGATAGAGTTAATTTTTCTTCCTAGTAGCTGTGTTTTGGATTTAGGATGAGAATAATACTGATAACACACTGATGTTTTAGTTGTTGCTAAGTAGTGCTTACACTGAGTTAAGGACTTTTCAGCTCCCCATGCTCTGCCGGGTGCACAAGAAGCTAGGAGGGGGCACAGCCACAACAGCTGACCCCAACTGGCCAAGGGCTATTCCAGACCATATGGCGTCATGCGCAGTATAGAAACTGGGGTGAGTTGGCCAGGGGGCAGCGATCGCTGCTCAGGGACTGGCTGGGCATCGGTCGGTGGGTGGTGAGCAGTTGCATCACTTGCTCCCCCCCCACCCCCCCGGATTTTGTTCCTCTCTGTCTCTTTTGTTGTTTTCTTTTTCGTTGTTGTTGTTGTTGTTGTTATTATTATTATTATTATTATTATTATTATTATTATCCTTTTTCCCCCGATTCTTAACCTGTTCTTATGTCAACCCACAAGTTTTCTTACTTTTGCTCTTCCACTTCTTTTCCCCATCCCACTGGCGGGGGTGGGTGTGAGCGAGCAAGCGGCTGTGCGGTGCTTAGTTGCCTACTAAAGCTAAACCATGGAAAGATTAAAAAGAAAAAATCTTAGCTTTCTAGTCATTTATGTGACTTTGAGCTCATGATTGTGTTAACTATAGGTGCTGTTTGGCAGTTTCTTGTTAGTTCATTTGAAACCTGTACAATTCTTGTATGTTTAATCAACTTACTTTTCTTTTTTCCTAGGCAAGAATTTCTAATATGTTTCTGTGTACCATTGATGGTTCACGTATTTTATACAAATCAATACCATGTGTAGTAAGCAAATATCTCAAAAAGAAAATGCGTTTTCATTTATCCTCTTATTTCATCAGCTCACGACCAGGAAGACCCCCCAAGCGTTCACTAGGAGTTGCGATACAAGAAAATGCACGTCTTCTGCCCCATGGAGTTCCAGGCCTCTTATCACCAGGACTTATCTCTCCGACAGGTAATAAAATCCATCAGATGATCAGCCTCATCTCTCCATACTGCACAGCAGTTAAAATAAACTAATATTGATCTAACTGCCTTGTCCTTCAGGGCTTTTTCAGGCTTTACCAGAGGTTACGTTATTGGATTTTTTTTGAGTGTTCATGAAAACTCTGTTTTGTTGCTGCAGTGACTGAAATCTAATGGATTTGTAATTTAGTTCTTTATTAATTGTAATTTCCTTACAGGAAATTCCATTAAATGTGTTATTTTAGTAAAAGAAAAAAAACTGAGAAAATGAACTATTGTCTCAGACAGCCCTGTAGCGTGCATTTCTTCCTTTCAAATGCATGTGTATTTTAGTTCTCATGGGATATAAACAGCGTGGCTAATGTGTATTGTATTGTAACATCATTAATGTATGCTGGGAAGATAGAGGAATGCTTGTACGAATTATGGAAGAAACACTTGAAAAGCTGATAAGTCTGCATTGCCACAGTGGATTGTACTTAAATAATCTGCATTCAATATCGTAATATGAAAAAACTAGCATGAGAATACGTGGAATTATAAACAAGCTCTAAACATAATTTAATGCATAGTGTTTTATTTCACTTCATTAATTTATTAATAGAGTTTAAATTAAATCTTGTGCTATCCTGATGAGTGTTTTAATTTTTTATTAATTGATGTGTGCTAAAGGTAAGTTTATTTTGGTAATAAAGCTATATTAACAGACTATATTCATAAAAGTAATTGTTTAAATATTCAACAGGCTTAGCAGTTTTAGGATTACTGTCAAAGTCCAGTGTAAATATATTGTATCTCCATAATTGCTAGACTTAGTGAAGTGTTTAGCAGAATATAAAGTCATAGAACATTTTACAGGAAAAGCAGAATTAAAAAAAATGATTGATAGGAGTATAGTGACTTCTGTCTTGATCTTGCAGATTACTCTGCTTGCAGAATCTATTGCACTGCAACTGAGTGCCTCAGCGGGTCTCAGTGTTCAGGGGAGTAACAAAGCTGAGATCTTTAATTTCTCCTACAAGTCCAAGTGTCACGTGGACTTCACAGCGAACGAATAACCTTTATCACTGTGGAAGTGGGAATGAACATTCTTAAGCAATAGTCACAGTAACCTTAACTGAAGTAGTTAATAAAATACAAAAGCATTTTGCTAGAGCCAGGTGCCACAGCTGAGCTGTGCAACTTCATGTACTGTTCATATATGTGGCAGGGATCAAGAACTGTCTTTTTACTCTCATGAGCAGTTTATAAATGAGGGGTTTTTTAGGAGCTCTGTCATGTTCTTAGCTCAGGAATTTCATGGATTTGGTGGTGTTTACATTATTACCAATAGACAGGAAAGCACAAGAGCCACCTTGCATTGATAATGCATTGATAACGCCTTGCCAGAAGTCCAGAATATTCCATATTACTTCTCCACCCTGTGTGTGTTTGCATATAGGACATAAAATTACGCAGACTACCATATTGCTTTAAATTGGGAAATATTTTAGGCTGCAGTGTGCTGAGTATGCACCCTAAAATTGTATCATAGACACATTCTGTGTGTCTCAGATATTTTGAGTATCACAGAGTTTGAGTAAAAAATTAAGTTGAATTTCTAGACTGGTTGTAAGTTGTTTGGAGTCTGAAGTGATGACTGGGATACATCCCACTTCATTTAACATGCGGAGGGTTGCATGCAAAGATTGACCCCGAGGGGCTGTCTTTCAGCCGAGGCCCAGGGTGGCCACCTTTCTGACCTTGGGAGCCGCCTATGAAAACCTCTGCATGACCAAGCGCCAAAAGTCACAGACAGTGTGCCTCAAGCAGCTGAAAGGGAGTTTTGCGAGCAGCTTGTAGGCGGGAGAAAGTGCACGTTTCCAGAGCATCGCAGCGTTGTTGAGCGCCCTGGATGAGATGAGTCCCCATGGATGAAGCAGCCCTGCCACCAGCCCCTGGCAGGGTCGCTCCACACCGATGGCCTCTGTAGTCTTGTCACTCAGGAATTGGAGCTTCTGAAATTTTTGAGTTGTTTTATCTTGTTCATAAAGAAAGAACACTGTAAAAGTTGGAGGAATCGCTGAGTAAGGAAAGGTGCCAAAAGAGCCACTTGTAAACTCAATGGGGATTTGAGCTGTTGTAAACTTGATGGAGCACTTGGGATGTGAAGCCTCCATTAGCTTTATTTATACCTATTTACACTTAATTACTGACTGCTTTGCTCTGGTTGCCTTCAACACTTTTGCAATTGGATTCTTTCCTTTTGGCTGAACTAAGAACAAAATGCCTTTTAACAATTCTCACAGAATAGAGGTTTTTCTTCCAGACTTCTGAGTGGTGGATAATAGACTGGAATAAAAGTTGCCAGGTTATTAACCTGTTGTCTACTGGCTAAATTTTAATTGGGTTATTTATGATTTCACTTGCATATAATTTGCTCTGGTTCTGATAGTTTTGGCCCACAGAATTTGTATGGTAAACTGAATCTGTTTCCTGCCCCTGGCTGCCCCTTGCTCAGTGACCTGCCGGCTTGGCGGAGGCTTTCTGCTTGGAGTGCTCTCTGCTCCCACACGGCGTTTCAGACAGCTGTGGGAGGGCAGCAGGACCAGGGCTGGGGCAGAGACTGAGGAGGGTTTGCAGCATCGTAGGGCTGGATCCATCCCTTCCAGTAGAGCGGATGCTGATATGGAGGCAAGAATGACTCTTTACATCTTGGTGACTTCTTTGGTTACCTGCTTCCTCTAACTGCAGTGTAATTGCCTGAAGCATTTCTTTTGGATGTCGTCTTGTCCACTCCTTGATAATCCCTGTGTCTGATCCTGCCCATTCTTCCTATAGCACAGATATGCAGACGGTTATGTTAATCTGCCTACATTGTTCTAAAAGAAAAAGAACCCACACTCACTCTTCTTATGTAGCTGCCTCATTTTCTAATGTGTCCAACTTAGCATCTGAGTTGTTTTCTTCTTCAGATAAGCTCATTTTAGTAACAGACTCCACATCAGCAAATGCAGCATGATTCATCCATCCATTGCATTTTTCAGTTTTACCTCCTCTTTAGTCTTCTGTCATGTTAAAGTGAAGGAGTTTGCGTCCAGGCTTGCTGTTGGTTAGATGGATAGGTCTCAAGAAGTTGCTGTTCTGGCTGCAGAGCTCACAGATCTGTCTGTAGAGGGTATTACAGAGTGATGATTAGTAACTTCCTGCAGACTTGGGTGAGACATCTGTGTTTCCACTCCTTGAAATGTGCTGTTATTTTCATCACCCATTTGGTTTGTGTCAGCTCAGTTTACGTGGTCATTTTCACATAATAAACAGGTAGTTAAATTAGGCATACTGCATTTCCCAGTGCAGGATTTTTGTACCTCTTGGCAAAGTGGACTACAATGAGCCACTCTTTCGTGTAAGTAATTTGTGAAGGAGCTACAAGTGAAGCCTCAACCTTTTTAAATATCTGCAGTTACCTTCCACTTTTGGGGAATGGGAACATTTGAGTTACGATGAGACTAGAGCAGCAGGGTGGTTAAAACTGCTGTGATTGAGAAGGATGAGGTGATGTGTCTGGGATGCATGCCACCGGGAAGGGCTTGTGTAAACAGCACAATAACCGTGCCCAAACTGCAACATTCAAGAGCTGATATTTAAGTACTGTCCATTTTACGTTAACTTAGGAGAAAGTGTTTTTCTTCTTGTATTCATGTAGGAAATGTGGAAATCAGCGTGGTGCCCTTGCCTGCTGTGAGGGCAAAGGAAAAATCCTGTATGTCAGAGGGATGGTCATCAAAGGCTCAGTTCTTCAAACAATGCAGTGTCATGAAGTGACATTAACAAAAAAAGGCTTTATCTCCTATTAATGTACAAGTCTTTGTCATCAGTGTATCTTAACAAGACAGTTGGGACTTATTTATGGAACAGACTTTCAAGGAAGTTTTAGGGTCTGAAGCAGTAGTTTGCTGTGTAGAAAGAAGCTGAAATCCATTATATGATTTAAGCCAGTAATTCAGAAAACTGTTGATATGGAATGAAGCTGAAAGAGTAGTTGGATCTTTTGATCGTTATCCATGCCAACTTCAGTCCTCCCACCCTTCATTTAGGTCGTCCCCAAAAAAGGTTAGAAAACCACTATATGAAGTCTTCATTGCAGTTTTTCTCTATTCAATTTGTAGAATGGCTACTATTATTTCAATAAAACCATTTTTGGGGCTGCTCCATCTTGTTTTCAAGGTATTGGAGAGGGTGGCTTATGAAGAAAATCATCCTTCCACTAGAACTTTGTTAGATTGTGGTACAGGGCACAAACCTGCTTTCTGGGGCAGGTGGGTTTTGTTGGTTGTTTGTGTGTTTTTTTGTTTGGGGTTTTTTTTTTTTCCCCCAAGTGGTAGGATGGCATCTCTCTGACTGCACATGGGCTGGGAATCCCGCAGCTGAAGCTGCTGGGGTGCTGGAAGGTCTGGTGAGGCTGGGTGCCAGGAAGATGGGTGCAAGCCTGTTTAAAACATTTCTGTTGCCATTTTATATTTCTGAGATTTGCTGTCTGGAGCTGTGGGCAGCCTGGTAGGCCTAGTACAGCATACATTGGCAGGGTATGTGCAGTATAGGTCAGCGGATAGATTGCAAGTGGGGATTTAGGGCTGAGGGCTGCCAAGTGCTCAGCGCAGGAGATGGGAGGAAGCAATTGTGTGTTAGAAAAGGAAAACGAGGAATTTTCAAATGGATACTCAACTTTGGTGGCCTTTGCTGGATGCGAGGCAGGAGGATTCAGAATTTCAGAGGTTAGACAGAGATTCGCTCCCAGTTGATGATTGTTTGGTGGGGAAAACTTGTTGGAATGTACTGTGTGCAGAGGCTGTGGCTGGTGCTGCCGTGAGTCCGCAGGATGTCTGAGGCCCTCCCTTGTGTTAATACCTCCTGATTAAACCTGCTGCCAGCATCTATCATCGGGTCTCTGCTGTTTTCTTACATTGGCCTGCCCAGGTGACAGAAGCAAACCACCTGCATTTCCAAATGTGTAAGATAAACTGCTATTCTCATTATCAGATACATTAGTTTCACCTCCCTTGAAGTGATCCTTTTTTATTTCATAAACAGACAGTTAAAGTAGGCACTGTCTCATTAGCTGTTGTGTAGAGTTTTTAAGAATGTAATAATTACAATATTGACCTGTTTGCACAGATACACATACTTTTTCAGTATAGTTTTGTCTTATTAATAGTTAAGAGAAGCTGTTGTGAACTGAATAGTTTCATGTAATTAATATTTTAGTGAAATTAATGTTTTAATAGCTATACTAAGTCACATCATTGTGGGACTCAATAAATAAAGTTAGCTCACAGGAGTATGATAACTTCATGTATTACTTCAATTTAGCAGTGATAGCAGCAGTCACTTAGTCCTTCTGCAGAAAAGAGAGGATAAAACAGTATTTGCTGCAGTCTTTAGGGGACTTTAATTTGGTATATCCTTGTTAGAGAAATGAATGAGACTAGAGGCTTTCAAGGTCTTTGGTATCCCCTTGCTGTTGATCGAGATGGGCACGCGGTCAGCCAGCACAGCTCCGCTGGTGCTCAGAGCTGCCTGTGGGAACTCCCTGGTGCCGTCGACCCCATGGATCATCTCCTTATTTCCAGCTGAGACTGGTGCTGCTGCACTGCCCACCAGCCTCTCCTGGCTGAGGAACTGTAAGATGTGTTCAGGGTCAGAAGAGCAGGGCCGCAGGAGGGTCAGAAGAGCAGGGCTGCAGGAGCAGCAAGGACGTTCCCTTATGGAGGGGCGCAGTGGGGCTGGAGGCAGCGAATCTGCTCCATGTGTAGCATTGGCTCAGAGACTGGGATTGCCAAAACCAGGCTCTGAAGGTTTGCCTGTCTGTATTGTAAAGCCTGCTTCCAAGAAAGAGCTGTTATTTGAAGAATAAGCATTCACTCAGGGTCACTTTACAGAACGTCTGTTGACCGATTTCACCTCTTGGGGTATTTGCTGTAGGGCTGCTGTGGCTCGCAGCTGCTGGCAGGAGTCCTGGAGCATCCGAGAGCAGGGAGCAGACGATTGTAGTGTTAAGGGAACCCGTTCCTTTCTCAGCACACTTAACTGAACATTTTTCTATGTTTACATCCTATTTGTGTGGCTCATTTCACTGTTTACGATTATCCTTTTTTTTTCCAGTTGTCATAGATGTCATTTTAAAGTTCCACTTATAATGAGAAACATATGCATGACTTTGTCATTGTTGGCATTACCTGGCTTGGTAGAAATTATTAGTTTTAATCAAAAGCAAACATACTGATTAAGGATGCCACAACACTCCTCTGCCTATGGGGAACATTAACAGTTTATAAATTGTTCTTGGTGACAATTCAGTAGTGAATTACTTTGATATATATGGCTAATAAATTAATATGATTAAGTTAATGAGTAGTACAAGTGTTGCCAAACTCCACTCGTCGGGCTTTTAATGCTGCTCCACATTTGCAGCTCTAGCTTCCCCCTGTGGTGAGCGGATCAGTGCTACCTACGCACTGTCATTGTGATAAATGGCATATCCCACAGTGCCCTGCACTCCATCTGGTGTGTCCCCAAAATGAGAAATATTTTATACAAATCACACACTCAGAAGCTCAAAGGACTGTAGAAAGATCTATTTTTTCAAACAATAATAAAAATGCATACATCTCTTTAGCAACTCTTCATTTTTACTGTCATAATGAATGCATATAGCTTTGGGAAATGAAGGCTCGTGTGAGTAACATAGGAAAGTTATCCACTGCACAGTAAAGCTGACAAATAAGTTACATGCTCACTCTTTTATTTTATCATGAAATGTTCTTAGATAAAAAATGATGTTAGAACATCTATTTAACTGGATTTTAAAATTAAAGACCATGTATGCCGCATGATTGAGTACCACCCCATCTCATGCCAGCAAATTTCTATGCTGAAGGGAGCATGAATTTGAGTGAATGAGGAATGCAGGATCATATCATTACTCTTTAAAATACAGCCATTCAGAAGAGTTCTGATAATCTAGAAACTATACTTGGTGACTACGAGTCACTCGGTTCCTCTCTTTCCTTTTCTCTTTTAATATTATATTTCTTTAGGGATCCATTTTCCGTGTCTGCTTTATCTGGATGGGGCATTACATTTTTGACAAATGAATAGTTAAAGCTGTTGAGAATTTACTGAATGGTTAACCTTGTTGTAAATTTAATTTACACATAGCCTCAGCTACTAATTATTGTCCGAGAAGTGTGAAACTCAGTAATAGACTTTCATTTTTAAGCATTTGCACACATCTTTTTTTAAAATTTGATCCTGCTGAGTTCCTACATCTTTTGAGATGACAGAGTTCAACGAAAGTGGTCACACTGAGAGAATTAAGACTGGATTGTCTTGACACTCAGGGTAGGTCTGTGCTGAACTTACGTTGATTTGCAGATGGAAAGGAACCAAAGTTGGCCCAAGTATCACAGAGTTAACAAAATCAGTAAGTTTTCACCTGTCTGTTTTTATAATCTGTGACATTCTTTCCTACTAGCTTTTCTGTTGGCCTGGTGTCTGAAGGCATTGAGGTCTATAATGATCATAAAATACCTGTCTGCTTCTCTCTGTCCTATCTTGAACTAACTTTGAAACTGTTTTAGCTCTTCTAAGTCATCATTAAGAAATGTCTTAAAGTGAAAAATAGTATCAGGATGTACGAAAGATTTATCTTCAGCTCTGTTTTCTGGAGGACTGTTTTGGCAATAACACCACTAGTGTAATTGAATAGTTTTTGTGAGGTTTTGTTTTCCATTACAATAACATGATTACATCGAACAAATAGTTACAGTCTGAAATGTTTTCCATTCGGTACCTTTAACCAGTATCACAGCAAGTGTATTTAAATGCCTTAAGAGTGGTTGTATGAGAATCCCAGACTGACTGCATATTGCACAGTCTTGCATGTTAATATAGGAAGCTGTTTTTTGGGTTCACTGAAATTATATTGTCATTGAAGAATTTTTACATTCATGCTAATGGAGAATCACTTATTGATTTAGCTGGTTACAAGGCTCATCAAATGCGCTGTAGGGTGGTAACACTCTGGTAGACAAATCAAGCATCTTCAGATTCTGGACTGTTACCTTAGGTGACATAAGGCCTATTCATGATTCTCCATTTTAAAAGAAGCATATTTGATGCTGACAATAGAATGTTATGGAATATTATGGCATACAACATCAGAGATAAGGAGCATAGATCCTCACTGATACCTCTACTCTACTTTATATTTATCCAGCAGTATTTCAGAAGACCTGTTAAGCTCAAGATATCTGAACAGAGTTAAATTTTTATTCCTATGACTTTGAGAGGTAACTATCTATAACTGTTTAAATAGGTACGATTGTAAGTGGCTGGATAATACATCTCTGGTTTCAGAAAAACGTTGATCCATCATCTATTTGCAATGCTGAAATCTACTATATTTACATAAAAAAAAATATTCTCTTAAAACGCAGCATTCAGATCTATATTAGATTTGAGTAGTGTGATTTCCTAAAGGAAAGCTTTGTAAGGCTGTATTTTGGCAAAATTCTTGGTATAACAGCACTGCTGCAAATTGTTCAGAAAAAATAGGGAATAAATCTCACTGGATTAAAAAGTAAGCATGTACTATACTTAAATCCAAGTCTTTCCATAGTTAGAATTCTGGTCAGGTATTAAGTACTTTTAATGTAATTTAACAGCTGTTGTGGTTCGATCCTTGTCGTACAGACCTCTGGAGCCCTAAACAAGTGAAATACTTAAGTATGTTTTTAAGATGAGGCAAACAAATAATCCCGTTGATTTGGATTGGATTATTTGTGTTTTGCATAAGTGTTTTACTATAGTGTTTTGGAGAATATGTTCTATAAGGATTCTTTTGCAAAATTGTGACGTCGCTAAGTGGCTGTGTCAAACCAATACTCTCTTTTAACTGCCCTAGTGGTCTTCATTATTCTACTGTCTTGTGTGGACTAGGGTTTGTGAAAAGAAGCAACACATGTTTTGAAAACAAGTTGGAAAAAATTTTAACGAAATGGGTGCTGACTGGGAAGTCACCTGAGAGATGATGGTTATTTCTTCTTTTTTGGCCACACTGAGCAGCTCAGAGTGACGGCAGTGGCTTGCACTTGGAGTCCAAGGTGATAGATGGAAATCCGGCTTGTTGGAGGACAATGATTTGCAAAACACTGGTTCTAGTTCTCCCTTCTCCTGAAAATATTTATCCTGGAGTTGAGGCAGTGATAACAAACAGTAGAAATTTTTCATTTGCTGATGCTGATTTCTGGATTGGCCTTTGCATTGGTTTTGCAGACGGGAGAGCTTGGTATGCTGAAAGCATATGTTCAAATAGACAAAGAATGCTGTGTGTGATCAGGAGGGGACAATTTGACTCTGTCTATGTAAAGTAGTGAAAAACTGCCCTGGTAATCTGGGAGAGGTTTTGGCACATTTTTTATGGGTGTACAGAAAATTGAGAGAAGCAGGTTTAGCAATGAAGGCTGCCTCACTATCCTTTCTGGAGAAGCTGCTTGTGTAGCTGATCTCCCAAGGAGCAGACCTTTGCAACGTGGAAAGTACAGCGGCTGCAGTTGGTGTTTCCTCCTGCGCAAGAAGAATGTGCTCTTCTTTCAGCCCTTCCCAAGCAATAAAACACGATGCCAAGTGCTGGCAACAAATTAGGATTCACGATGAAAAGGAAACATCTCTTACTGAGCATTTTGAAGAGGCGCACATTTTTATTTTAAGCTAGCATAACTAAAATAGATTTCATTGTCTGATCGTTCTCATTAAATGACTGGGACCATATTAAGATTTCACTGGAAATGTATTTGTATTGTATAAACTATTTTATCACAGTCAACATTAATTGGTGTAAAGAAAACCAAGCTGACTTAATGAGTATAGTATTATACACCGTCCTTTTGCTGAAGAGAGAGACCTCTTCAGTTTGCAGAGAGGCATGCTGATAGCAACTGGCGTTGCTGCTACCATGTTGTACCTGTTTTAAAGATAAATGTAGGACCAGAGTTCTGGAGGATTCAGTCTAGAAACTGAATTCATCCTGAAAATCCTTTGTGAAGAAAAAGAATTCCTAGAGCTAGCAACCTCCTGTGACTTGAATATGAAAAGCTTTACTTCAGAAAGACAAGCATTTTATATAATACATGCCTGAATGTAAATGACAGACATTTTATTAGGAAAGGAAAGCCTTTATTAAAATATAATGATCTACATTGTTTTTATGTAATCTAATGAATTACAGTAAAAGCCTGAGAAATGAGCTGGAAAAGGTAGAGTACTCTCCCATGAAAGCGAGCTATGATAACCTTTTTGTAATTCTTTAACATGTTGAAAGAGTATTTCTACACAGGCTTATTAAATTAAGCAAGGTCACCTTTTCATTTTATTAACAGATTTAGTTTGCCAGATCATGGACTTTGATTCTGAAAAATGTGGATGAATCATACAGTCACATATGTCAAGTAGAAAATTGGTTATAAATGTTAAATCATTTTGATACACATATCAACTTTGTTTTTACCATCGCACAATTGTAAAAAATAAAATGCTTAATTACTGTTTTTCACATTTGCATATTGATTGGATGTGCTTTAATAATAATGATATTTCTAAGTGGATTATCTCTCCTGACTGGGGCAGTCTCAATCTAATATTTGCATAGAGGGAAGAAAATATTCTTTTCAACAGTAATATAAAGTTCTGTTCTTTTGACGTGCAGTATACAATCATTACTTTGAAAGGTTACCTATAAATAATAACCAGTGAAACTGGTCATATGCTTGAAGATGAGCACACATATTGCATTTATCAGTCTGACCCCAGTTCAGCAAAGCAGGAATAAAACTGACATCGTGTCATGCAGGTTGTTCATACGCGTTCCCAAATATCTGCATGTATATTATAATCTTTTTATATAATATATATATGAGGAGGAAAATTATATTTAAAGTGTGTTACAAAAATTTAACACAAAATCTTGCTGTAATTGTTTATAAGGAATTTCATAGTCGTTTCTAATTAAGGCAGAAAATGTCATTTATATTGCCAGTCTCTTGGAATTACTTTTTGTGTATTTGCATCCGTCACCTCTTTTGTCTAAGTAAAAGTAATGCATAAGGTCTTTGCTGGTATATGCAACAGAACTGAGAGAACATCCCATCAGTAGCCCCAAACTTTATGTAAATAATGGAGTTAATGGAATAGATTATTTTCATATTGCATATATGGTTTCAAACAAAAATACACTAATGTGCAGATGTAGCTAAATCTCACTATTGTTAACAGCTCAGTAGTTCTGCACACATATGCAGAAAACACTGTTCTTGCTACTCAGGGCACGCAGGCGGGGTGCAGCAGAGTGCACTTGACTTGGCCCTGGCAATCGCAGAGCAGGTGACTTGATTACACTGAAATCAGGCAGAAAATGTCCTCTTCTGGCCACTCGAGTGAATCAGTCAAATTATCGAGTGGTAAAACTAATTCTATGCCTTGGGCCATCAGAGCTGCCACTTCCTATAAGTCAAGCCTTCATTTAGTGTGAAATTGTTTTTTATTTTATTCTCTTTCATTTATTATGCTTATTTCAGCTAATCCACTTAGTGAATGTGAATTACCCAGTATACTAAAGCTGTTTCAGATGTGCAGCCTTCTCATGCTTTACTGGTGAAATATGAGGACTGCTCTCCTTTTAAGGCACTCCCGACTCTGCTATGACCTATACAGTTAAAGTAATATTTCAGTTTTTCAGATGAGAACTCTAATGAGGAGAAGAGTTTGAATATGATTTAAAATTAACTAAAAGTGCATATGGTTGAGGTTTCTTTTAAAAGCAGGTGTAATTCAGATGCGTCTCATTTTTAAGAACTAGAAACATATCTGCAATGAGTTGTAGGCCATTAAGTACCAGTTAATTTGAAAGAGTTTGACGGAACAAATATTCCCTTGGAAAGCATTGAATATTGTTTTCAGCATTAAAATACTGCCTTAAATTCTGGCAGAAACAAAGCTGAGATGTGCTTAAAGCACTCGTACAGGTGATGTACCCTAGGCAATACTTGGGTATATAATTCTGCCCAAATGGCAATCCCTCATTTGACTGTGCCCTCTGGTACACGGCATTAACATTTTCCAATAAAAGAAGAGCAAAACATATGGAGTCTTTTATTTCAAGCAAAGAAAAATCAAAAAGAATAATGAGAATAAAAAGTAAAATGCCTGTGGTGATGGGCAAGGCAAGTTACAGGGGAGTTGCTACAGCAGAGTGCATCAGAATAGAAAAACAGAAGTGGCCAGAAGGCACCTCCCGTAGGCATCTAAATATAGGTTTCCTATATGTATAAGTGCAAAAATATGTACATGTATATGCATCATACGCTAAAACAAAGAGGCATGATTCAGGAGAAACCAGATATATTGTTTTAACTCATAATCACACAGTGCTTTGAGCTGACATACATCTTGGGCAGATGAGGGGACTTGAAGGGTGGAAGGAAGTAAGCAGAGCCTCAAAAAGAAAAGTTGAAAGGATCATACTGTGATTAGGATGGATGCATTGCTGACAGTGTCAGAGCAACAGCTGCTAAATCTAGGAGGCACTTGAAAGAGTCTCTCTATTTTGTTATATATGGAAGTCAATAGGTTATTTGGGCTAAGAACACCCTATTATTCAAATTCAGCTGACCCAGAAAGCCTTGCCATCTTTCAGTGGCAATCCGGAGGGCTTTGCCATTTAGATAGTGGTTTTGGTATTTCCCAGTACAAAATTGTTCTGTGTAGTCTTGTATGACATATGGATATATTGATCGCAATTTTTTTTCCTGAAATGTATTAGATTAGTCTGTATAAGGCCTCAGAAGGCTATTTTGTGTTTGCAGCTGGGTCAGATTGCTGAAAACTTGTCACCAGAATCTTTTTTCCAAACCTATTAAACGTCGGGGAAATGTACCATAAATTGTTTTGGCCTTCCTGTTTTGGAACTGCTTCATTAAAATTTTTAATTATAGCTAATATTTCTTTGTAGTAGCTTATCAGGCCTATATATTAGCTAAGCATGAGTCCTAATCCTGTTGAGAATTTGTGTTCATCGATAGAAAGTTTTCACTGTAGATTGTGCACAGGAAAATATCCTGAGAATAGGGTTTTTGCCCACTGATATGGACATGTCCTTCCCTTTCTGATTTGTCTCTCTTGATCTCCATTTTTCATTGCATCATATTACTCTGCCTTTCCTCTTTATTTTTTTGCCCTTGACTTTTATGTCTACACTACAATTTGTGTTGACCTTGAGGTTGCCCTCAATTAGCTGAGCCATTTCAGTATCATGGCCCACACAAAAATCCTCCGCAACGTGCTTCTGACTTGAAAAGCAGAGCCATCCTAGAGACTGGTCTGTGACCATTTTTCTTTTCCTTTCAAGTTAGTGTTTATTTCCAGGCAATAAAGAGAAGGAGTGATACAAAAGAGATAGAAATCAGAAGCAATAAATCATAGGATTGCTTCTGGTAGGTTTCGTGTGCTCATGCCTGCAGTGTCTGTGCCACCTGCAAAAAGAGGAGGATTAGGAAGGGTTTGGATGAGAGGGTAAATCTTATCCCTGGAAGTTCAACAAACCTCTCGGGATCCAAAGGATGGCTGATCAAGATCAGAAATTTGATGAATAATGGTCAGACAGCAGGTTAGACTGGCCTCGTGTTTAGCCCTAAATAGGAGGAGGGTGTTAGAGTGGCTGGATTGCAGTACGGCCGGGATTCGTTGCTCTGCCATTGATGACAGAAACCGTAAGACCCTGCTGGTACATCTCCTCCTGTGGCTATGCTTGCTGCATGCCGTGCCCTGTGTATGGAAAGCCAGTGTTGGCCAGTCGTCTTTGGCTGTCCCCATTCTGCGTTGGAATTGGTTCTCTGGACAAAGTTCTGTACTGACAACAGCAAACCTTGCTATCTAATGGCTGGGTGGGGTGTGGTTTTGGCTTGTGAGGAGGCAGAGATGAGGATAGTTTGTGGTGTTATCGTAAAAGACATGGTATGATCAAAAGGATGGCCTTTGATCTCCTTGGCTATTTTCTGTTCTTTTTTACTTCTTTCTCTTATCATTCATCAGGTATTTTTCTGTTTTCCAGATTCTGATCTATGAAGCAGCAATGGTCCAAATGCGTACTTGTGTAACATCTCTCCAGAACTTCTGTACTGATACAGTAAAAATAACAAGGAGATCGAAGTAGTTTACTAAAGTATTGCTTAGTTTTAGGATTTACTACCTGCATATTTTTAAAGGCTAAGATGATTAGCCACTATGTTAATTGAGGAACTAGCTGGTCTTGGTAGTGAGCTAATTTTCTCTGTTTTCCTGTTTTCCAGCTCAAGAGGATCATATTGGTCCTTAAAAGAATGGGTGAACTATGACATCTAATGTTATCACTCACATGTCACTCGTGTATTTTTGCTAGATGACAGCCAGTAATATAACTCCAATACTTGTATCTTCTGTATCAGCTAATTCTGTTTCTATACATATCCTGTGAAGTAACAAATGGAAATTTTGCAATGGGTTTTGTAGGATGCCATTCAGTTGCAGTTGGAAGGACAGTTAAATATCACGGTGAAATGATTTTTCACAAATACCAGCTAAGGGGCTCTAAGCATCTCTTTTAAAATGTGCTCAAGAAACAGTAAATTGTTTCAGCCACATCTTTAATTTTTTAATTTATTTTTTTCAACTTTATCTAGGTTTTTTATTTTATAAAATAAAATAAAAGAAGTTGCTTTTGTGTGTCTAAAATCAATTATTAAGATTAGAGTCATTTGAATGTGTTAAGTTTTGGCCTGTGCTTTTGTAGCGAGATTCCTTCAACAAGAAGTTGAAATAAAATATAAATCACTTCCTCTTAGTTTTTACATTAAATCCCAGATTAAAAATTAAACTTTTTCTGAAGTGAAGATGTATGCAATGTTGCTTAATTTTGGTTTAGCTGTGACTCTGAAGATTCATGAGTTAAATTTATAAGATAGAGTAGGTTGATATTGATATTGTCAGTCCAGACTTCAAAGCACGTCAGTATTTACTGTTGATGAAGTAGTCTGTGTTTGCCTGTTTCTACACGTTTACAAGAAATGGCATGAGATCTGTGCTAGTCCTAGGTAATTTTTTCTCCTGCACCTAGATCACATTCCCCCACACAACAAATAAATTTGTTGAAGTCTTAGTAAAACTGGATTTCTATTGTAAACATTTGTGATCATGCTTTTACTTTCCATCTCGCTTGGAAAAATGTCAAGTTCCGGGTTACCTTTGCAGTTAAATAGACTAGCTGAGAACAGTTCATAAAGACGTAACGTTTTGCAGCGTTGTTTGTATTAAGGGAAATTCAGGGACTCGTGGCAACTTTGGCAGGAAAAGTACTTGGGATGACAGTAGTTACTGAGGATAGCACAGAGCTGATCACATCTTGATTTTAGAAGGCTTTCAGTAAAAGCTGTCCTTCCTGAGATGCGGGTTGGTATTTTACTGGTGGCTAGACATGGACAGAGCGTGGAGGTGGACTGTGATGGATGGAGCAGGGACTCGATGTACGGTCTGATTTGTTAGTCCATGGTGTCTCCTCTTTTATATGACATCCTGTGAGAAGGGGACAACTTGGCTGTAGTAACAGTTTTAATCTAGATGTTTCATAGTTGCTGACGATTATCTGAAGGAGGGTTCTGCTGGTTAGGTAATTTTCTGGTAGAGGGTGAGGAAATGACTGAATGCCTGCGAAAACGAGAACTTGTGGTATGGCTAAATGTTCCCTTGTGTGTGTCTTATATTCACTGCAGTGTCTTGTTTTCTATATTTCTTTTTTGTTCTTTGCTGAGAATTTTGTTGGAGAGAAAAATCTATCGGAGAGAGAATTGGAGTGAAAAATCTATCGGAGAAAGAATTGGAGAGAAAATCTATCAGGAAACATCAAGAAATGGTTTAATGAGGAGCAAAAGCCTTCATTTGTACATTTAATATTTGCTGAAACTTTTCCATTTGCACCACTACATTTTTAAAAGTGTTTGTTAAATGAATGTATGTATTAATCCGATTAACTTCTGATTTTTCCTTTTGATAGGAATGCATTGTTTTCTCAATTTGAGGCATTCATTCTGATCTATGGTGAACAATATCTATAAGCAAAAGGGAATTGAAATATCTTCCCCGGGTTAGTTTTAGTTTTGCTTAATGGATGAAGGAAGATGAAAGGCAACCTCTTCTCCAGGGTTATTTAACATTAGAACTTGAACCTAATTAAGGGATTTGAGATCTTTTTTCATATAAATTGTTTTAAGAACTGAGAAATGTTTAAGGCACCTCCTAGAGGGAGGTGCATGGCTCCTGGCACAAGAATGGTCTGGGGACTCACTCAGGATCTTCTGGCATCCCGTCCCCATTGTGCCATTTTGCTGTATGTTTGGGTTCGGAATATTAGATGTCTGTCTTCTTGCTTCCACTAGTCTAAAATGATGCCAACAGTTGGATTATACCATGTGGGGAGTGAGGAGGTTGATTAGTCAGTATATGTGAAATATTTAGTTGATGGAAAATGCATATAGTACAGTGATGCCATGAGTATTAGTCATGTCTTTAAAAAATCTTGCACTCAATTTCAGGGCATTCTGCCTGCATAAGAATAGTGAGAGCAGACTTTTACGGTGAAATTGTAGAGAGCTATCGTAGATTAATTAAAATTACAGTCCCTCAACATTTGTATGCTATTTGGGATGTCACTTCCAGTAAGCTTTTTAAAAATGTAGTGGTGCAAATGGAAAAGTTTCAGCAAATATTAAATGTAACAATGAAGACTTTTGTTCCTCATTAAACCATTTCTTGATGTTTCCCGATAGATTTTCATCTAAACACTTGCTAATCCCAGAGCTCTGACAGGCAAGGCCTGCTGAATTAGGCCAACCACTGCTACAAATAGCTACTGCACATGAAACAGTAATCATTGCTTTCCAGTCTATTATTAGATTAACTTCATAGGGATTGCTTTTTTCTCCTGTGAGTTGATGCATAAATGACATGCTTTACCCTCCAATAAATCTAACAGCAGAGTGGCTATGACATGATGTTCATACCCCTTAGTCCCATGACAGATTATTTTTGATTGCTGCAGAAGTTTACAGCAGCTTGAAACCATTAGAATTTAAAGGCATCATTGAAATTTTACAGCGTACCTGCCTCAGACACAACAGGGCTAGTACTGAGCTAAGTTTGTGGCATATTGGCTCCACGTTGTGATTACCTGTCGCAAGGAGTCTTACTTAGTTATACTGATCCCCAGCTATCATTCAGAGAAGTTAAACAGTCTTATGGCACTGCACCTTTGCGGTCTGTCCTTGGAGAACATACATTTCTATGCATAATGTTCCTGTGCTTGAAACTTCCACCTGGAGACAGTCGTAAGGGTTGAACACATGTGGAGACCATGTTACACACACACAGTACTTCACATACTTGCATGGATGAACATACTGAAAAACGTTTGAACCTTTGTTGCTTGTTCACCTTTTTTAAGATATTTTTTTTTTTATGTTGGTCATGGTCACCTTTTTCCCTGCTTAACAATAAATAGAAGTTTGCATTGTTAAAGGATGAAATTCAGTTTTAGTAGCATGTATGTGCTTTTAATAGTGTTCTTTTTTTCCAGATTTAAGAACTTTGTTTTTTCCTGATGAAACCCAGATAAAGTTTGCAAAGCTCAAGACTCTTCAAATACAAGGTGTTTACTACTATTTATATCTCATGTGAATGAATGACTGTATTTGGCTCTGGTTCTAAACTGTGTTTACCTGTTGTTTCATACAGCTGTCTAAAATTTGCTGCTTTTAGACATAAGAAACAGAACTATAAAATTGCTGTCTAACTTAATAGGAGGATATACATGGATTTCCATTGATTTGTATGTGTGTTTGTAGATACCTAAAAAGCATCACATTAAATTGAGCTCTGTAGATTTCCATAAATCTCTCAATAGATTTCTATTCTATGTGGTCCACCCCCCCCCCCCAAAAAAAAAAAAAAAAAAAAAAAAAAAAAAAAAGTCTTTTTCACCTAACAGCTTTGGTTTTTTGTTCTGGACAATGTGATTGAACCTGCTTGTGTTCTAGGTATGTCAAGCAGATTCAGGTCAATGAATCTAGTATCAAGCAGAGAGCTAGTCTTAACAGAGATCTACTGTAGCCTGACAGTTTTATATTTGACAAACATTCTTTTTAAGGAATGGCATCACAGAGAATAAGACATGAAGATAGTATAAATGATGCATATTGTTGATAGATAAATAAGAAAGCTTTAAGATATTTGCTCTTATTAGGCTGCCCTTTCTTCTTAAAAAAACAGAACAAAACAGATGTTTAATAGTTACATGGACTGAGTCCCTTAGTAAGTTGTTTTTGGAAATGAGTTCCCAGTTCTGCATATATTGTGGTCACAGGCTCGCTTGTTCCAAGTTCTCTTTAGCATAACTGTCCTTTTCTGTTTAAGAGAGGAAATAGAACAGGAGGTGACAGGCAGAATTTTTTGTGGAATTCTTAAGCCCTATAGTTTTATATATCAGTGTGCTTATAATGTAATCTTTTTGGAAATAGGACTGATTTTATTATGGTAAAATATTTATGCCTTAGGAGGAGAATAATTAAAAAAGATATTGAGAAGGCATTTGGAATTTCCAAATGCTAACTTTCACTACAGAACCTCGAGCATTAAAAGCTAAGCTCATTAAGTCAGGGAAGAGAATTAATACTTTCTGTACCCAAGCATGTATTAAATTTGGTCTTATTAGAACGTCTTGGAATTTGATTTCAGGTATTTACAGCATTCTTGAACAGGGTTTGAGTCTCCTCTCTGTGACACTGTTTACTTGCATAGTTGAATACCTGAGCTGCCTAACTTAAGTCTAGTTGTGGTTGGTCTACAGACTGTTACAGCAGTATAGACAGGGCTGAGTGGTTTTTATGGTACTGTGCTCACCTATAATGTCTGCAGGAGTGACCTCTTTCCTTTCTCTCAGTGTGGGTATTTCCACCTATTTTGTGATCTTCAGTTTTATAAATGATGATGAAATTATAATCAGTTACGGTCTGTCTCACAAAACCTTCTGCAGATGAAATAAAAGGTGTTGACAATACAGGGAACCATACAATTTCAGAATTAGGGCATTTTTCTTCTGACCTGCGAGAGTCAAAACTGAAGGGAACTGAGGATTAATCCATTGTTTATATCCATATGTAGCCTTGTGACATGTGGATTAAATCTTCTCGGCACCTGTAGTATAACATTTTCCTCATGGTACAGAATAATACCTTAACTAAAACCACAGCAGCTTTCCAATGACTTCAAAGAAATGAAAAACCACATTCAGGCTGAAAGCATTTTATTGTTTGTAATTTTTAGCATAGTGCATATTCAATGTAATAACTGATGAGTTTAGTAGAATAATCTCTATTACCATATGCAAGAAACATGCTTCATAAGTTATATACATCTTTAAGAACTGTTAACTTTTATAGAATTTGCTGCAACAAATCATTCTGGGAATGCTGTATGCTTGTGTTTTCAATTGAGGTTCCAACATTTGGTTAAAGTATCTTCTGTACTTCTATCATCTCATAATTTCCTTCAGAGAAGAGAGAGAACAATCTGTGTGTTGGGTGGGAGGATGAGGGAATGCTAATTGAAACCATGTAATAAAAAGGTAATTTAGCAAAACTATTAGTTTTTGGTTTTTTACTATTTTAAGCCTATTATTTTTAAAATCACTTCTGTATTAAAAAGGCTGTAAAACTACACTGAATGTCAGCACATTGCATCTTAATTCTCATTTTCCTTTGCATGAATAGTAAAATCTTTATAAATTGAGAACTAAAATTAATTGAATAAACTTCAGTTGAACATTTTTATGTTTCTGTTTGAATTAAAAAAAACATATTGTAGACTTTTTCAAGAACATTTAATGGTTTCTAACATTGACCACACCTCGAACACAGTACAGGAAAAAAGTGCTGATGGAGAGAAACAAAAACCAAGACCAAATGTTAATTAGCGTTACATGATTTACAGCTGTGTTTACTGCTGTAATGTAGTTGCTAACACCCATATCTGTTGCTAGATCATAGTTCTCTGTCCAGTAAAGAACCATTATCAGCAACTGCTTTTGTCAGCCGTATAGCCAGTGAGTTGCACCAGTTCAGCGTGGAGGCCTACCTGCCGAAATGGACTACAGGCTTGACCCAGATAACTTTTTTTTGCCAGGTCACTTTTAAGCTGAATTGGTTTCTCCGTCTAGTTCCTACAAACCCCTCACAAGGGGGGACTTTATATTACATTGCTAATACAGGGCATTGGCAACCAGGGGAAGTAGTGGCAAGACTGGAGCAGGAGAGCAGAGAGAGGGCTGCTGCTGTACACGCAGCGGCTGCTGGTTCTCCTAGCTTTAGGCAAATAATTACGGGGTGTGATCTATCTGGCCAAGAAACTGAATGAGAACAAAGAATCTATAGGTTAAAGTGGATCACAGATGGAATTGGTTGCTCATGGCTTGGTGGTTTTTTTTGGGTTTTTTGGGGTTTGGTTTTTTTTTTTTAAATGCTAGTTCTCACTTTGGGGTGTATTAACAATGTGCAACTGTGCTGGCGTGTGCATTGCAGAGGAGGCCTGTGCTGTAATACTGGGTGTAGAGACAGGTGAGCATCGCACTTACAGAAAGAGGTAGATTGTCCTCACTTGTTAGGGTTTTGTGGTATCTCTTACACCGCAGTAATGAATTCTTGTTGTTACGCATAGTGGACTTTACAGCACGAGATGAGGTGGACCAGGCTGTGACAAATAGTCACTGGAAACCACAGAGGAAGGCAGAATGCAGAATATGAGCACCTTTTCTGCATCTCTGAAAGGTACTGAATGTTTCTTGAAACAGCAAGAGTGCTGTTTGGGTTTTTTTCCCAGTCCCTGAGCTGAAGCAATGTTATCTGCAATTTCTGAGCCAATACTGTGGCTTAGACATTATTTACTTCTCCTGGTGTATCTTGATTGTTAATGGATGGCAAACTCTAAAAGTGCCTCCTTTTTTCTGAAGTGGAAGATGGCTACAATCCATTTAGTATAATAGAAATCACAAAACAACCCCAATATATTAATTAGAGGACATACAAATCAAAGATGTTATCTTTCAGTCATTGTTTCTAACGGCTGAAAAATGTTGTGATAAAGTATTAATCATGTTCTGTTACCCTATAACTTCCAAAAGTTTCATGATTTTCAGGAAATCTAACATCAATTTAAAAGTATAAATGACCATAGCAACAAATGTAGAAGACAGCATTTAGTAAATCCAGGATACTCATATATAAACAATGTATTTTCATATGAGTATATTAATATAAATAGAACAACTGTCTATAGCAAAAACCTATTGTTATTAATGACAGTGAATTAAAAAATACTAGAATTCATTAAAACTGATTCCTGACATTCTTGATCTGAAGGCTTGGTGTCAGCAAGGCCTAAAGTGGATTAGTGCCAATTTCTCAAAGCATTAAAAAGATTACTGAATCCATAGGTAAAAGGTTTCCATTAGCAGATCTTACATTAAACCGAATGACAAGATACAAATTGGGAAATTCATACGGCAGTTAGAATTATCTGAACTTTTTACTTCCTGTTGATGTTTATTGTATCCTGTAAATCAATACACATATATATTTAAAGCTACCGAATAATTGATGCTCATGAACTTCTTTTGTATCACTGTGTGATGTTTTAAACGGCTTTTGCATGCAGTTACATTTTGAAATGATGCTGGGTCTTTTGAAACAGTGTAAGTAGTTTACTGCATGTTTACATCTATGAATGCTGTCCATATCAGACGTCGAGGTAAAAAAATAGAAGCCCCGTAACATGGAGTTTGCTGTCCTTGTGAGGGCAGGGAACTTTTTTTGCGATTGTCGTCTTGGCATTTCAATTCACTTCCATTAGGCTCCTGAAAATCAGTAAGAATTGAGGTCATGGCACAAAGTAAAGTAATTTTTGCTGCAGTGGCCTGTGTTTACAGGAAATGATGAAACATGATGTCAATTCCTATTAGTTACTATCACATTTCCACCCCATTTGACTTTGGGCCACTTTAAGGGCATGTAAGAACCTCATGGGTTCATGTCTTGATGACACAGTCATGGGGCTAAGTTGAAGAATGTCCTTCTGAATTTAAATATCTGAATCTGTATTGCCGAAACTGGGAGGTTCTGGTATTGTTTTTACATATTTTCTAAACTTTAGAAGAAAATACATATGTTTTGTAAGAGTTTAAAAAAGAAATAGAGCACCTAAGTCAACTTGTGGAGTATTTACCAGAAGTGTGACTGTCTGTATTTCACTGCCTACGTACTGCTCTTTTTTGTAAGAAGCAACAGCAGCTTCCATTACATGCTGGGCAGAACTGGGACAGGTTCATAGACTCGGAGCCTATGGGCTTGGTTGCAGCCTGTCTTCTAGGTGTGGTCATTAGATGTTAATGGCTCTATCTTCATGCAGTCCTCATTACTGCTCCCCTGCAGAGAGCAACTGTCCCCAAATACCTCCAGGCTGAGCTGCTCAGGGCACCCTTTCTTAACCCTTTTCAGTCAGGTTAGTTTAACAATTTAACCTACTTTTGAAACGAGTTACAGAGCTACTGCAGGAGTAGCACAGCAGACAGATCTGACAGCAATGTCATCTAGAAGCTGATAATATGTGCCTGATGGGCATCCTGGTGGTAACTTCCACAGTCAGTAACACTGCAGCTGGAAAGGATAAAGTAGAGTTAAGCTCTTTTAAAATCAGTCCGTACTCTCCAGTTTGGGTATATGAATACAGTCCCCTTGCCCTTGTTTCACATGCAGGGATTCGTGAGCTTGGATGTTTCCTGAGGGTGGGTACCCAGTCCTGCTTGTGATGCCCTTCGCTATCCAGGACATTACATAGGGCAAGTAGATACGGCACAGGACCATGTCTTCTGGAGTAACAGCTGTTACCAAATAGGATGTATTAGGACATACCAAACTACTGGAATTTTCTTCATCTTAGTCAATAAGTAGACTATAGAATCTAAATAGTTTGTATATCTTGCTACCCAAAAGTATATTACAATTATCTTTAAAGAGGCTCATCCAGGATTCTACAAACATTGGAAAACAGCAAATTACAGTAAATGAGCTGCTATATATTCAACCAATAAGTAACAGAGTAAATAATCTATAGCAATTTATTATAGTGGATTAATTGTTTTGCCTTCTTGTTACCTTTTTAAAAATTTTCTTCTAATGGCTTAGTGCCATCTCTTAGGCTTGCCACTGACACAACAGTAGCAGGGCTAGAAAATACAGCGTACTTAAAGCAAGTTTTTCCCTGTTAAAAGATCTGAACTTTTCACATTTTAACTATGAAAAATCAGAGATGTGTCCACTTAGCGTACACAAAATTCTGCTACTTGGTTGACATCTTTCTCCCGTGCATTTATACACATGTGCCTGCACATGCACAGTGCAGTGCTCCTTATGCCTTTGCCTAACCGCAAAGGGAAATGACGTGTTAAAAAACCCTGTTACTTTTCTAAACATGCTTGTGCATGTGTGCGTGGGCATACGAGCATGGACGTGCGCACATGTACACACACACAAGTCGGAGCAGTGTCGACATAGCTTTTCTGTTTGCTATCAGTTATAAATGCTGGGATTACCTGGGCGATTGTTTTCTCAGAATGCCATAATGTAATCTCAAACCTAATACTCCAACAACCATGCACTAATTAAAACTGCAATTATATTTTTGCTCAAACAAAACGACTTAATAAACATTATCACAAACTGTTTACCCTTCCCAAAAACAATTTATGCTCACTAATACAATTTCCCATTAAAACTGCTGCCAGGTAAATTAAAAACTCTTGAAATAGTAAGTAAGTGGGAAATTAATTCAACAGTTTAATCTAGAGCTAATAACAGTTGCAAGCTCAGAAAAAGATTGCTACAGCGGGGAGTTAATTAACAGCTTATTCCCCATTTGATAAAAGTAATCCACTCTAATTCCAGTGTAATTTACCTCAATGTAATATAAAACCACAAGCTGCTTCTGGTGCTAGTAATTATTAGCCTTGTCCTGTGGCCACATTGACAATAAAAGTCAGCAGTATCTTAATAATAAGAGGCAGTCTGCTAAATGCCGGCAATTAAAGATGTAACATGAAATCTTGAAACTGCAACAATCATGTATATTGCTAAACAGACTGGAGGTACAATTTCAACCAAAAGAAGCACGTCTAGCTGCTGTCCCTCGTTCCAGTAACCAGGTGTGCCTTTCATAAACCCAGATTATTCTGCTGCAGAAAGTTCTGTCTGATAAACGCGTTGGGGAGACCATAGGATATAGGTTACAAACAGGTCTGCTTGTTGTTTCAACTTTGGAGCGAGCCAGTGTGGATGCAGTTTTATTAGTTTCTCTGTTATGCAAATGAAATACAAAGTTTGGAGCTCTTGACCTGAAATATCATACTGGGATCATAAATTCAGTGTGGCTCTTTTGACCTCAGCTATATTGAAGTCTATTTTCCTTCCTTTTGTCTTTTTGTGGGGTTAAAACCAAAGATCAGATTTTATACATTCATATATATATATATATATACATCTATACACAAACATATATACAAACATTAATCTGTACAAATATATGAGAAATATGTTTCATTATAAATTTTCTTGTTTAATCCCAGGATAATATTTTCTGGTAATTATTTTGATTTGCTCTTGAGCAATCATGACAGTCTATCACTAGGGAACTCGAACTTATTAAGTATTGCCAGTTTTTGTAGTTTGGTTTCTGAGTATCAGGTAGCCTCCCTGGTTGGCTTGAATGATGCGTTCTTAGTGCTTTTCCATTGTCACTGATTTAAGGATGTCATAGTAAAGATAAGGGTAAGTTAGTACACTGTAATCACAATTTAACTTAAGTGCATGAAATTAAATGACCTATTTAATCATACACATACTGATACTGGAAATAAGAAATATATGGCATTATTTTAACCCATTGATTATTAACAAGGGGTGCGTGGTTTTGATTTTCTGCTGTCACCTAAAACATTTGTTCACAATATCGATGTACTTGAGTAACTTCCTTCTGGGGCTTTGATGGATTTCTCAGAAATAAAATGCCTGCTGGGACATGCTCCATTGGATAGCAATTGCTAACAAATACATCTGATGTTATAATTGGGGGGGGAGGGGTAATTATTCTAAGCAGAGAAAGAATTTACTTTAAAGACTAACTTTGAAAATACAAAGCAAAGGTTCTAGGATTGTGTGCTCATGTCATTATAAAGGTGTCAGAGCTGGTGACGAAGATGAAGACAGTGACCGTAGTGATAGTTCAATTACAGATACACTATTTTTTCCCATATGTTCTTCAAGAAATTTGAATTTTCTTGGGTTAGTGCAGAGACAGGCAGATGTTTAGAACTGAATTAATGCTTTTAGCCTGCCTGAGATCTGGTAGGATACTCTGCATACTGTCATTTTTCTGCTAGTGCTGGTTAGCAAAGCCAGTACACTCTTTTCCTATGTAAATGTGGTTCTTCCTTATTTAAAATATTAAGTTTTTTTCAGGTGGAAGTTTTACCTACTTTTGATACTGATTTTTAGTTTGACTGAGTAATCAGCTCTTGGGCAAGGAATGTTTTCCCACGGAGAGCTGAGAAATACCACTGTATTGTATGCACTTCTTTCTTGGTGGGTAGTTTGCTTTCCTTCATGGAGGCTTGCTTTTTTGTTAAACTGCGAGGATGGTTGAACACTGGAGCGCCCAGTGGAGTGGAGTATCCATCCTTGCAGATACTCAAAACCCATCGGGACACTGTCCTGGGCAATCTGCTCCAGGTCACCCTTTTTCAAAGTGGGGGATTGGATTTACACGATCTTCAGAGGTCCTTTCCAACCTCAGCCTTTCTGTGATATGTCTTAAAGCACTGGAATTTCTCCTTAATCTAATGGCAATTTATTGTTTTAAGGTTTCTCTTTCAGGTTTTTTCCATCAAATAAGACAAGGTAGGAGCTGTTAACTGGAAGAAACATAGGAGAGAGGAGTAGACTGAATACATGAAATGGTAGTTTTTTATTTCTGATAGCAATGATAAGAACTCTTAGGAGAAACTGTTAGCGTCTGACTAAAACTACACAAACTATGCTACCCACTCCCACTTCATTTATTTATGCACTTAGCAGCAATCATGTCTACCAAGTTTGAACTTAATTTACAGTTCTGAGTTTGGAAGGATTTTTTCATTTTTGTTGTTAAACAAATCTTCAGTAAAGTAAATACTCTTGACTGTAAAGGATTTTCTTTCCTGCTGGCATAGAAGTCATCCATAATCTGTATTATGTCTATATACAAAATCTCCAGTATGAGTGAAGTGATGTTTAAAATTCTGTAGGGCAAGGATTGAAGCCCAGTCATTGTGGATCCTCAAACCAGATAGACCTAGAAATGAATTAGCCCACCTCATCAGCTGCTCATCCTTGCTAACGCAGTCCTCTGTGCTTCCATTGCAATCATTGTGTCCATGCTGTCAGAGCCATAGCAGAGCCAGGGCAGACTTCGAGCAGTTCTAGCACAGCAGCTTGGGCTGAATTAAAATCAGCCCTAAATTACACAGGTTAGGCAACTGCTCTGCAACGCAGCTTGGTCTGAGGTTTTCTAATAGCCAGATAAAGTCTTAGATTTAAATATGGTTTCACAATTGAGTAATTTGTATTTTTTGTTTAATTGCATTTGACAATTCAGGGAAAAATATTCAAGAAATACTTTAAAAAAAAAAGGTTTGGTATTCTCATTGCCTATTCTTCAAATATATCTGCAAGGTTATCATTATGAAAGGTTATATATAAACTAATACAATGTTCTGCAAGAGTACGGTACTCTGACAGATCTAATACTTATTTAGTATTTATCACTTCAAGTGGACTGCGTAGGGTGTAATTCCAAAGGGCTGAGGCTTGTGGGAGAGACTCTTGGGGTATTGCCTTGTGTGTCTTACGATGGGGAGTTGAATGAGGAGGCTCCTCCCAAGCTGTGTGTACCGTCTGTTGTGTGGAGATGGCCAAAAGTTATGTCCACTTCAGAAATGCTGTGACTTACAGATTGATGGATTAAAATAAACCAACACCAAAAGAGCTGCTGTGGTTGGTAATCCTCTGGTGATGTGAGCTCTCCTTTTCAGTAGCTGCTGAGTCAGGCGAGTCAGTGCAGGAAGGGGGAGTCCCTGTTGGTACGTGTGAGGTGACAGAGTTAGTGTAATTATACTGTGTTTTAAGAAGAGGAATCTTATTCTGCATCATCCTAACGTGCTTTGGCAGGACACCAAGAGGCAGCAACTGCTGGATCAGGGGAAGCTGGGGCTTCTGCAGGCAGTGGAGCACAGGAGGTGCTCACGGGCACGTCCCCGGGGACGTGCGGTGGAGGGCAGGGCAGGGAGCGGGTTGTGTGCTGTTGCAGGCAGGCAGGAGGGATGAGCAGTGCACTCGCCCAAAATCACCGTTGGGTTGTACAGGCAGACCCCCTCCGCGCTGGTGTGGCTCCTGCTGGCCCCTGTCACTGCGATGCAGACAGCTCAACACCATGGTGACAATAAGTGCCGTTAGTCACATCCTCTGCACAGATACCTAAAGCATGAAGCAGAGAGACAAAGAACGTGCCTGCGTACAGGATAGAAACATAAACTCTCTTCAGTCGGTTATTCACCAGCAGTATTGTAGTCAGTCTCAAGGTGCATTAAAATAACCTCAAGGACACAACATGATTTCCATATGGGGCATGGTTAAACTTGTTAATTGTCATGGATAAATGTGGAAAAACCCCTAGCCATTAGGGACACAGGTTGTAACCACCTCTTCTTGTGTGTTATAAATGTACATTTCTAAAGAACAGATACATTTGGAGAGGGCATATGCAACTAAAACCAATAGACCATTACAATAATTTTTCTTAAAAAGTTTAAACGTCACCAAAATACTTAAAAAACAAATGAACTATCTGTGTCCATAATTACCTAGTGCCAACAGCCTGTTTACATCCATGGTACACAAAAATGAAGTTATGCCATAATCCAAGGAGTTCACCGTTTGCAATGATTCTGACTCTTCCACAAGAAATTTTACACTCAGTAGGGTAAATCTGCAGTGCAAGTGGCAGCCTGTGGACCTGGATCGCTCTTGGATTGCATGCATGAGTAAATTGTAATGTGTTGGAGGGTCATACTGGTGATCTGTATAGGCCTCTTGTGTAATCTGGGCTATGAAATTTCACCAAGCTATTCCTGTGTTAAGCCTGCAACTTCTAACTAGACTCGATCAGTATCTGAGCAGCACATCCAGTCCCAGCTCAAAGATTCAAGTGATGGAGGATTCGTCCCATGCCCTGGTAAATTGTCCCAGTGTTTATTTATGTGTGCTATTAAAAGTTGACCTTTTTTTCCAGTTTATGTTAAACTTTCTGCCTGTTGCTGCAAATTCATTGAACTTTATCTCCGTGGTCGAGTGCTTGCCGTTTTTCTTTCACCTGTTGCTTTTTTCTCTCACTCGATCCTGAATTCAATGAGCTGGTAGCAGATGTACCTAGTGACCAGGAAAGTGCGGGTCCCTGACAGAGAAAGAGAAATCACATCAGTAATGTGGGTAACAAAAGTTGATGTGGAGTACGGCTACAAGCAGTGGGGGCAGGGATCGGCATTGGCCCTGGGAAGGAGGATTTCAAAGCTGTACGTTCAGGAGAGAGCTAGGTGATGCAGTTCATGATTTCTATACAATTTAAACTCATGTTTACAGTCATATAACTTGATAGCACATTTTTAGGAAGTCATTTATTTTTTTCTACCCAGTTTGTCTGGCCTTGCAGACAACTTCCATTATGCTAATGTAATTAATATACGTTCAAAAAAGCAGGATTACGGCAGTTTATTTCAAGAGTATCTGCTTTGGTTTTTTAGTTTTCTTTCCCATGCTGCTACCCAACATTTCACAACTAATGCTAAAAGAACCTGCTTTTCTGCAATTCTTGCTGGCATGGAAGGGCATTCCTGTATTTCTCTGCCTCATTGACTCTCCATCTCATTTAAAAATCTTTGCTGAAAATACATCTTTTCCCCCTTGCATGACCCTCATAATTTTTATCTCTCTCTGCTGTTATTTTAGTACATAATTTTACTTTTAAACTAGCTGATGGCCCTTCATTTGAGAAAGGGCAATCAATAAATTATGTGCTGATTGTGGATATTCTTCATCATATTTTTGTATTTCATTGTCCGGACTGTAACAGTTGATATATATTTTTGTTGTACTTTTTCACCTTCTTTAGGGTATCATTATTCTTGGCTTTTAATAATTGAAAGAAAATTCAATCTTTTTCCATCATGAAAGAGAGAGAATGAAGGAATGAATCTCTACCTGCTAATATCATTTGTATCAGTTAATAGCCTTGCTGAGGAAACACAAGCTCGAGCAAACTCAACATGGGTTGAGCAAAGAAAGTGAATGGTTTTGCTGAATAATATTCAGTTCATGTCACTAAATCATCAGCTAGCAGCTTCTAGAGGTAGTACACTTCTATGAGCAACTGACCAAGAATTTCTGAAATACCGTTTTTGTGAAAACAGAAACTTTTTTTGGGGGAACTTATGTGACAGCTTTAACAAGAGAAGATTTTGAGACCCATGTTGGTCCTTTTGCCAAGGTGTGAAGGGGAGCTCTCTATCCTTCAGGATAACTTCAGGGTAACTAGAATTTGACTGTGCAGACCGGGCTGTGCAAGGTTTGGCTTCATGCCTGTGCTTTTCCCTTGGGACAGAAGAGAAGAATAGCGTCCATGGGAAGTCAGGCTCTCCTGACTCAGGGGGTATTTAACTAGTTACTCCAAGGACAGCTCTAACAGGAGAGGGGTGGGAGATGATGGTGTAGCCCGGTGCCACACTGCTGCCCAGATTTTGAGATCCTTTGTGTATGCGCAGAGGCAGCCGTCATAGGGGTGTGCCCACTCCGTCTTGGCCAGCCTTGCTTGTTGCCCAGGTTTGTTTTGTCTCTGACAAAAATCTGTTTTTCAGTGGAATGCTTCTTCATCCAAAGGATCTTAAACACATTTTGATATAATTTTGTGTCGCTTCATGGTTTGTGGGGTTTTTTTCAATGTAAAGAGTGTACTAGTGACTATAACTAAAATTTATAATTCATAGAAAGGTTGCAGGAGTGAAGTTCAGAGCAATAAGATCCTACCTACGGTAAATATGCTCAGTTCTGACAAAACAGAGGTCTGGGTATGTGTGCAGGTACTTAAGTATAAATTATATCGTCCTTTACTCTCAGATGTATACAGATATTTCTTGCAGGTTAGTTCTGTGGTCTCATTACATGCTAATTAAGAAAAAAAATTATAGGACTGAGCAACTTTTGGCAATTTAGTTTTTCTGCCCATGAAACTCAATTTTTTAGCATTTTGTCAGCAGTTGTGTTTCCTCAAAAAGATGATTGGAACATATATGATAAGAAGAGTTTGTCTTACTGCTGTTTTATGTATTTTTTTATTCATTTAATATTAAATATCTGCTTATAGTAGCACCACCCATGTATGAGTTACCTCCCCAGCTTTCAGGAATGGTTGGTGCTGGTTTGTCTTCATGCTGTCACTTGGTACCTGAATTGTAATGTGTAAAAAAACCAGGAACATATTCTTAGGTCATCTCAATGCATGAATCCAATCTCGTAAAGATTTTCATTATGGTTTGAGGGATGAGATGTGCATCTTACTCATTTGCTCATACAGATTCTAGCTGCTGACCCATTCATCAAATGCACAAGTCCAGGCCAACGGGAGTGATCTCTCCAAGAAAGATAAAGAGCAGAAATTTCAAATGAGAGACATTGTTCTTTGTACCAGCTCACCTCATCTGCCATCACTTGTAATAGATATTATCTAGCTTGTCATCTGCCACTGTATCTAAGCTCTGCATACTATGAGAGCAGCTGGGGGAAAAGGGGTAAGTAGGAGCCACAGAGTTTATGAAAAAAAATTAGGGGAATTCAATTTCCCAAGTATTTCATGTGCCGTTGAGGGAGTGCTGGAATATTTTTTAGAAGCCTTTCAATTATTTCAATCTAGCAATTTCTGAAAAAAAAGAGCAAGCAGTAACACATTATTGGCAAGGGAATGTCATCAGTCAGCCAAAAACAAACACAAAGAGAGACTACCTTGCAATCTGAAAATGCTGATTGCACTTTCTGTGAAGCCAACAGCAAAAATATGCTTATTTTATTTCTTACTTTTGGTAAACAGCTTAATTAATGAATATCTCATTAGCTAATGCTATGCCTGCAGTATTGCAAATGAATGTGTTCATGTTTGACTGTTAGAGCTCCCAAAACTTTTGAAGCTGACACTCAATTTTGTAAATGTAAACCAGCAAGAACTTAGTATGATACATTTTCAAACTCCTTAACAAATTAAAAAGGCGGCTCTTACAGCCATAAAGATTATTTACTAACTTGTAAATATACTCACCAGTAAATTGTATCATGAAACATGTCAGTGTATTCGGAGTACCTCAAATCTTGCCAGATGATTTGGTAACAAATAATCAGTGCCAGTCTGTTTTGGCCAGAAATCTTTGATATGAAGGAGTCCTGCTTCAAAGATACTGTCCTGGTTAAACAACAATTATCATGTTACAACTTGCTGAATGGCATGAGAAGTTATCTCTTAGAGTTGGTCCCTCTGGTAGCATTCCAGTAAAAATTTGGTAAGGAATATCTCAAGAGTGAGCAATGTACTGGCTGTGCCGCGGGTAACATTTGTGGGAGATGTGCAGAATTCTTGAGCTCTGGTTCATTATGATTATTTACTTAGTTACTGATTTCAAGATACATGACTACTTTTCTTGTGTGTTTGTTTCTTTCTTTTTTAAGAGTACTAACATGAGAAATGCTGATAAAACAGCTTTCATTCCTCTCTAGGAGAGTATGGGTAAGCAAGGAAAAGGAAGCAAGTTGCTGTATCTGCAACAGTGCTGCTCTCAAAATTTAGTTCTATCCTGAAGTCGCTTCAACTTGGTAATAATTTTGTTTGCAAACTCCTAAAAGTGGATAGCCAAAATATTTATTTTAATGTGTATTTTTATTAAACTAGACAGCATTATTACTGCCACAGATTAAAGACCTGTAATGTGACTTTAATATTGTTATTAGGTGTTAATGTCTTAGGGTAGTGCTCTGAAGATGAAATAGTTCTCATTTACTTTTCACCATAATGAATACTAATGTGTCAGGGGACAATAGACATCTTTGCCTTCTGTTCAGTTTGGCCAAATAGGAAAGACAAGAACGGAAGATGACAATTAGTCATCTGTGAGTGAATGCCACTGGAAGTAGTGAGTAAAGCCATTTGAAACCCAGTCATACAGATCTCCCTGTCATTTTTCTGTTTTGACTAAATAAAATAAGAACAGACAGTGGGTTGTCCAGTTTCCAAGATTTCTGGTGGGAATTATTCATAATAGATTTGTTATTTCTACAGTGGCTTACAATACCATTTCATCTCATTACTGGTGATGTTATGCTCATCATATTATGAGCTCTTTCAGGAAGGGAAAAATAACTCATTTCCTGGAGAGAGTTTGTTTTCTGCACTTACAACTAGAGACTAAATATTTTTGCTCAAGAACAAAAATATTGAATCTTCTGGGCAAAATTGAAGTAATGCTATCTTCAGTAAATCTGGGTACTTATCACAGGTGTAACAGAACAAAATCTAGTTTTATTAGTATGTACATAGGAATATGTCTCTTTACCCATGGTTAAAATTGTTCAGGGCAATTTTTTTCCAAGTTAGGAGCCTGCATTTAGTTATCAGAACTTGTTCACTCTTTGAATCCACAATGGAGTACCTTAAACATAGTTTGTAGTAAATAACAACAGGTACATATGTTAAAGTAGTTACAGATTATATTTTAGAGTCTTATAATGTTTTGCTCATGGCGACAAAAGTTACATATGAACTTGGCACGTATGCTCTCTCTCTCTCTCACTCTGCTCGGCCTAAAGGGCTTCACAGATGTTAGATAAAAAAGTGCCCTTCCTCACTGACGCTTGCGTGACTCAGTCCTCATTCCAGAGGTTTGGGAGCTCTAAGGCTTCCAGTCAGATTCGCTGTCTGAAGAAGTGGCAAAAAGTTTGTGCATGCTTTTGTCACACATACATCATCATAACGCAGATATTAAGAGTGTGGTTTATAGGGGTGTTACTGCTAAGCACCTAAGAACAGCAGTGAAATTCAATGGATGCAGTTGTATTTCATCACCGCAGTTTTGAGTGCTGCCGAGTCTGGAATATCCTGAAAATCAAATTCAATCTATGTCTAGACATGCATATAATGTGAGAGTGTATCTTTTCAGTGTTGTGGATTTCTTCCAGCAATAAATAAGCAAAATACAGAAGCATATGTTCTACTAGGTTTTACGTTATTTAGAAGAAAACAGTTCTATGGGATATTTTAATCATGGAGCTAGTTAACATATTTTATTTTAACTAAGTATTTTCGTCTATGAATTTACCTAATGCAAATTACTCTTTTAAGAAGACTAGTATTTTACCTCAAGCATAAATGAAACAGCAGCACAGTACTTCTGTCTGCCCTTGCCTGTTACTGCAGGGTCCGCGCTCCGGCAGCAAGGCTCTCGCTGGTGTGAGAACACTGAGGGCTCCTGTGCCGCCTGCGAGGAGCGGCCGCTGCCGGCAAGGCTTGGCTTTAGTTCTGTTGCACCTTTCTGTGCTGCTGGTTTTCTTAGGAAAAATTCTGTATTTAAAAAGAAAACAAAAGAAAACCTCATAGTGATAATTTTTGGTTTCTGGCTGTTATTTTTTAAAAGGTGCAGTTATTGATGTCTCCATACCAGATGGTGTCATCCCATGATGCCTCTTATAAAATGTGATATATAAGCATATATCTCAATAGTTCAGTGCTCATAATATAAATCAGTCTTATGGTATGTTCCAACAGATAAGGCTGGTCCTTTTATATTCCTACTAAGGACCAAATTAATCAAGCACTATTTTGCTTAATTTTTTTCTTTATATTCTTGTGTATTTTATTTGGTAGGAGTTCATTTTTATCCATAAATACACTCTGTTTTTTTAATAACTTCCTTTTCTTGCACAGAACCAGACACAGAAGATTATGGAGAGTTTATTTACCATCTTATTAAAGAAGCAGGGTATTTTGAAACTTGAACCAACCAGTAGAACAATTGGAAGACTCAGGAGATAACTTTGTTTACCATACATCTGAAAGATTTGTATAGTATTCTACTGATTGGTTTAATTCTAAAATTTTTCTGTCATTCAGCAGATTTCTATATATTCCATATGAAGAAGTCCTTTCTGATTTTGAGTTTCTTCCTTCAGAAATTCCAGTAGCAACAAATTCCATCGTTTTATCTGCAGATAAACTTATACATTCTCCGGGCAAAGTATAAAATGCAAGATGTAGATCTGTGCTGCTAGACAGTGAAAAGGATGAGACCAAGACCTATTGTGGTGATTACTAAATCTGTGTATAATTAATGTTGGAAGTTTTGTATCCTTCAAGAAAAACAAGGGCTGCAGAATAGCAAGCATCCGGCTCTTGAAACAAAGGAAATTATCTATTGAAGCTCTGTAGGCTTAATGTCTTAAGGGTAGAGAAGTGAAAATAGTCCTAGCTTCAAGAAGAATAGAAAGTTTTGAATGCCTGAAGAAATATAACTAAGAGGAAAAGCAGGGAATGGATTCCACGTTGCGTGCTGGTTTTTGATCAACAGAAACTGTTGAGAATGAAAGCATATATATTTGCTTTTTTATTTTATATATATATATATGTATAATGCTTTAATTACATATATGTAAAAAAAACCCTCCATGCGCAAATGCTGTGTGTGTATATATAGGTACCTATGTAATTACTGTCAACTTTGAGATTATCTTCAAACTCACATCAACTGACTAGGTCCAATAAATCTCTGTGTTTGTGCCTTCCCCCCCCCACTCCTGCATTTCTGTGGAATATAGGGGTTTAGCATATATCCTCACGCAGCAGGCACGGAGGCTCCAGCAGGGACTGTCCCACATCTTTCGTTTCTCGTCGTCTGGTTCTTTCGCATCCTACTTCTCTGTTGCCTAGAGAGAGAAAGGGGAGGGTACTCGGCCTCACTGTCTAAAATGCACATGTTTACACTTAGGCTAACATCCAGCTTGCTTCGACGGCTTCCGTCCTCAATGTATTTTTGATGTTTCCTGTCCTTGAAAACAAGATATTTTAATACTTCTCTGAATAGCTTTTCTATGTTGGTTTAAAAATTAGCTGTCTTTTTAGATTTTTTTTTTTCTTCCAATTTTTAATCTTTCTGTTTTAAGGCAGGGATTTTTGAGCATCACGTTTGCAGTAGCGTAGATCGATACTGGCTTGCATTTGAAGTTGGGTAGAATATGAGTGATGAGGTTCCAGTTTGGCTGAAGGTGTAAGTCTTTCTGTGACAGTAAACAGAAATAACTGAGGTGCTGAGAAACAAAAGGGTTTATTTGTGATGGATGGCAGGGTCTTGCAGGTAGGTTTAGTACATAAAGGGAGGTGCATATTTGTAATATTTGAGAACGACACAGGTAAAATATTGCTGGGTGCAGGTGTTCTGTACTTGGGAGAGTCAGATCTAAGCTTATTGGGTTTTCTGCTCTGCAGAGATCTTCAGTGTCCAGGTGGGTTCAGCAAATCATATGTATTGCCTCAGCAGCAGAAATATGGTACATAAAGTAATAAATAATATAAAAAGGAGTAATAAACCATGTCCTTTTTAAAAAAAGGAGGGGGACGCCTATGATATTTTCCCTTTTTAGGAGATAAACAGTATAAAGAAGGAATGAATGAATGATTGCTTTGTGTGGTTAATTTGTGGCTAGATGTTGGAGAGCAAATGGCTGAGGCTTCTTGTGCCTTTTTGTTTTGTTTTAAGTGGCCCTTGAGAAAGATATTGTGATGAGTGGAGAAGTATATGGGAAATCACCTCTTCCTTCCCTGGGTTACTTTTAGGGTTTGTGGTCAGATACGTCTCCTTTAATGATGATAAATACCTGACCTTATATCTTTGGAATTTCTCAGCTCTTTATCAGTTCTTTATAATTGTTATAATATAGTAATATAATATAATAACTTGAAAGTAAGATCAGGAAGTTCTTCCCTTGTGTATAATTTCTGAATAGTTCCTAAGGCCAAATGTTTTGTAACACAGATACAGTATTTTCTATTGTAATATATTTTGTGGTATAAATCACTAATTCTTATCAAAACTCTAAAAATGCAGTCTGAAGCTTGGGGCTGGGGCGTTTCCTGCCATCACTGTTGTTTATCAGAGGGCTGAGCTGCCTGGGCTGATGAAACTCCTTTGTAAATTTTGACTGTGTAGCCTCCTAAGTGGTTTATAGGTTTTTGCAGTGCTTCTAACGGCTAATGGTAATTAATTTTTTCTACCAATAGTAATAATTTAAGCGTATTGCTTTAATGAACGTTATCTCATCTTTTTCCTTAATTGTGCAAGTTGTCTTCAGTTAGCAGACACCATTATTACTGAAGAATTTGAAAGTAATCGTTTGTAGATTGTAATCCATTCCTCCCTTACTACTATTTAGTTTACAAATTTGGATGTCCACAATACTTTTTAGGAGGATTAGAACTGTGAAATAATTTGGTAAAAGGATCTGATCCACACTCTTGGCTAGGGACACAGTTATTTGTTTTATTTGAATAATTACAATACTTTTTCTCAGTGCTCTGCACTTTCCCCTAAAATTTCTTGCTAGGAATACCAGTGGTCCTGATTTAACAGCGCTAGTGGATAATAACTCTTAAATCTGCCTATGATTAGGAAAGTATATTCTTAAAATTGTTTATACATATTTAGCATTAGCAACAATAGTCAGGTTTGACCTGACTTCATTCCAGTAAGAAAAAAATCTAGCCAGGTACTTAAGAAGTTTTTTTAAATGTTGGTACATGTTGAAGTCTTACTGAACTATTAAAACCTCAGGACTTCAACCAATTCATTTTAGTCATGATATGGCCTAAAGTTTAAGTATTTTATAAAAGCTAAACAATGCCAAATGCATTTGGCTGAGATCAAAAGCCAAATCTATTTGTTCTCTTTCATCTTCAGTGTTCCATTTCCTAGGAGTATGACCTTAGTCAAACATCTATTAAAGTTAGCTTTTGATCTTACTCCCTTTTTTACAAAAAAGAAAAAAAGTCAATCTTTAAAATTTTCTTCCAGAGACAATCACACTATTGTGTTTTAATGTTCCAGTAGTGTGTGAGTAAATAGGATTCTCTGATGTATGTGATAGAACAGTGGTTAAATGGGACAATCATTTTTGTGTCAGAGACAAGAATCAAAAGGAAGCATTCTTCAGAAGCTGTTAACTGGAAAAATCCCCCCAGGTCAGTGGAAACATGTTAACTGGTCAATGTGCTGCATTTTTTGGTCCTTTGATGAAAACGCCTTGTAATTTGATAACAGGTAGCTGTTCATTTGTAATACAATTTTCTCTTCACCAGTCAAAGCTGCCTAGTGATTAATCAGTAAAAAGGTTAATTTTCTTCCCAACTATGAGCAGCTTAGTGGCTTTTTGAAAGAAATAAGGACAGATGGGATTGTGGATATTACATCCTTTATTTCCTGAATAGAATTAGAAAGATGTTTCTTGGTGATCTGTAAGTTCTTACACATTAGGGCAGCCTAACTATCTCAAATTCACTTCTCAGCTTAAGTGAGTAGGTCTTTTTTAAATACATACTGGTTCCTAAAACTATATAGAGGAATAAAATTACGGTTAAGTTTTATATTTAACATAGTGGACTGGTCAATTATTAATTAATTCACAGTAACTATCCTATTAAACCTACTCTTATCAATGTAGTGCCACTGTCAGGGAAATCTCAGTTAAAGGGTATAGTAGATAAATACTGAAAAGATTTATTTAAAGAAATATCTATAGAAGAAACAGTACGTCTTTTTAATAAACTATTAAATTGACAGATGTATCGCATATTAAACTTCTAAAACCAGAGTTAAATGCTTACTGGAAACACGTGGGAATATTGCCTAGATAAGTTTATAATAATATATAATAATCTGTCAGCGTGGGAAACGGCCTTAGAGTAGACTTAAACCTCTCAGCTCTAAAAAGATAGCTGCAAAAAGTACAATATTAATATTGGGAAAAGGCTGAGGACTGCAGAGTATAATAATTTTAAAGGGGATGCTTGCAAGGGGTTACTTCTATAATGTAGACTTCTGGAAAAACAAGATGAATAGATACCTGCAATATTTTTCTGAATTGGCTAAAAAAACTTTCAATACATCTTGGACATCATTTATATTAAATATATTTTTATTTTAAAACTAAATTTAATTAATTTGAATTTAAAAAAATCTGAGAATCTATTTTAAGATCTGGATGTACTCTGACTACTGAAATAGTTGCACAAAACCTGAGCTAAAAATGTTTGTTGCCATAGTTTTAGAAGAAATGAAACTGCTATACTGATGCAAACTCGGGAGTAAAGACCAGTAGAGTTTATCTGTAAAGATTTGCAAGGGCAAAGGGAGTATTTGCATAATTTTAGATTACTGAGTGTTTCAGGTCAGTGACTAAATTATTCCTCTCCTTCTTGAGTCTGCATTTGGCTTGGAGGCTTCAAGTTAATTCAGCTTGACCAATGAGTAGAGACACATCCTTTAAGATTTTAAAAACGGTGTAGTTCATTTTCTAGGTGTTATTTTTATTCACCACCTGGAACAAGAAAATAAGCTTCCAGTCACTGTCTCAGCTTTGAAAAATGTTCTTTACCTTGCATAGCATAAAATGGAAATAGCTATTCTTGCATAACTTCATAAACAAAGATGTTATTAACCTATTGGGACTAAATTCTTTGTCTCCTGTGTTCTTTGTGTGAGTAAACGTGCATGAATAAGCTTCAACAAAACTATATGACAGTAACTTAAAAACAGAGATACCAGAACAGTCAGAAGTAGAAAATGCTTTAAAAAAGAAAAGTTAAGGTACACACTCCTCTGTAATCCTGTTTCGTACACTCTCTGGTTGTGTGATCAATAGTCATTAATTTATGCCCCAGAGCAGCTCTTTGTGTTTCTCTACCTGTGGTCTGAACATAGCTAGAAGTTAAATCTGGTTTCTCCAGCCTGTGGGCTGTCTCCTCTTTTTTCCATTGCAGTATGAGAAATTCACATATCCATCACCTATTTGCAGAAGGTGCCCAAAGCAGCAACTCAGCTTTGACCCGAGGAAGTATTTGGGCAGCATTCGCTGTCTGGCGTGGTTGTTCTTGCCTCACAGAAATTTGCTGGAAAGTTGCATGAAAGCTTGTCCTTTCCCAAGTACAGCCAATTAGATTGCTGTCCAAATCCAGCCAAAATAAAAATAAACTAATCCAAAATATCTAATATTCTTCTTAGAAAGAAGAAATACATGGCATGTATATGCCATGAGACACCACTAATGCCAACTCACCACAGAATCCTACTTAAAATAATCAATACTGGTGAAAGGGACTTTGTAGCAAAAACTACATTCCTGATGACTGTGTGAAGCATCAGGTTATAACTGAGATGGATGCCTTTTTCCACTCCCTGAAATTAAAAAAGAAAAAAAAAAAAACCAACAGGTTTTGTTTTGCCAAGAGTGTACAGAGAAAGAGATCATAACGTAACAGTAGTTAGAGTCTTCATTTGAGGAGGTAGAGACCTAGAGTCTAGTCCTTACTCCCCCAGGCGTTACTTTATTTTACATTGAACAATTAATGGAAAATTCATTTGGGAAAATTATGAATCAGCTATTCCAAGAAAATTTAAGTCATGTTTCTGCACTGCGTTCTACATCTTTTGTCAAATAGATAGTAATTGCAAATGTGGTAGGTTCTACCTTAAAGCTGGAGATCCGCTTGGAGCCTGTGTCACTGATTTCCTGAATTTTCACTGAACGGTTTTCCTTTCTTGCCAGAGACATTACTGCTTTACTAGTCTATCCTAATACCATCCAAAAATAATTTTCCCTGTGAATAAGCTGTGGTATTTCAAATGATCTTAAAGCGCTAATATTTCACTTTCATTCAACAGCCAGAATTGGAAAGCGATTACAGGTCTCAGAAGGATATTCCATGAATTTATGTTCTTACGTGATGCTGCTTTCAAACTTGCGTCTTTTGAGGTTGCATTAATTAAATGCTGTTTGGAGAGGAGTGCATGGGCTCCCTCTTTTCATTGCTTAGGTTATTGTGCTTCAAATAAGCATAATGTTTTTGTGGTTTTTATGAACTGGCCACAGATTTCTCAGCCTTAGGTAACTAAGAGCAGTAGTAGCTGTGTTACCATAGCACTGAGTTCCTATTCTGGCGGAGGTCTTGAAAAATTGCTTATGTGGAAGAAATACCGTGTAGGGGATGATTCTACAAAACTGTGTAAGTGGAGGAGCCTTGCTCACAGTATTTCTGCTGTTCATTTTCAAGCAAAGTTTCGACGGTGCGGTTGCCATCTTGAGTCAAGAGGGAGCTCACTGCTGCTCTTTGTAGCTTGGTGAGTAATAATGTGAAAGTATTATTTGCTGGGTTTCACTTCAGTGAAATCTGAGGAAAGATTGGAGTAACACTTCTCCCCTCTAACACTTCAGTGTCCAGGAGGGGTTGGGTAAGGGATCTGCGCAGTAGGATCCTCGAAAGCCCATAGCGTTGGTCAGGCTGGTCCAGCTGAAGTGAACAGAAGCTAGCAGGGGTAATATTTTAGCAATCCACTCTCTAACAGCAGTGCTGATCTTGGCAGTATGTTGAGGTTTCATCTGAAATACTGTAGCACAATGAATTTATGGAACTCCGTATTCACTTAAAATCCTTGAAATATACCATTTTTTAAATTGTGATTTGAGACAGCTGGGACATAGCTGAGCTGTGCCATCTGATGCAAAAAAAAATTTGTATGGTATTTTCCAATCACAAGTAGGAAGTAGCTTGAAATCACTCACAAAGATAGCCTTATTCTCAGAAGACCTTCCAGCCCAATTAATTTTACAAACTCTAGAGATTTGTGCCAAGTCCAGATAAGCTTTCAGACATTTTGGTACTTAACAGAAAGGACCTCCAAAAACTTCAGCTGTTTCCCCATCATTACCGCTTATGGACAAGTGCTTTAAACCCACAGAAATTGATTTAATGGGAAAGGAATAAACATGGAGAAAAAAATAACAGATAATTCTAATTTCAGATGGCAGCATGTGCACCATGACAAACTTCTGTGATGGTAGAGACATTACAGAATGTCCATGGTGAATATGAGGGCTATGAGGTTTAAATGTATTTATAACATTAGATTCCCATGAACCAAATGTATTCTAAAATGGATAAGTCCTGCAATCAGAAGCAAATGCACTGAGCTCTGAAGCCCAGGAGAAGGTGGCCATTAAGCCCTGTTAGTGCATCCCGGGCCCTGACTGTGTGTGAGCTTGCCAGGCCGTTGGGTGGTCCAGGGTGTTTTGAATCTGACACGAGTAAATCTGCGATTGCCCGCCTGGGCGACATCGCTAGATGATAGTGGGCAGCGCTGGCTGGGTGCCAGCGCGTGCCAATATCCTTATTTGTCCTGATACTGAAAGAATTACTGAAGTTACCGAAGCATTCCTGCTCTGCAGGTTGTGAGGCCTGTGTCTCTTTTCCTTTTGAGGCTGATGATAACCACCTTTGTATTCTTTCCTGTGGCTTCTGAATATTTAGCGCTTTGGAGTTAACATTTTTTCCTATAAATGGAATTTATTTTATATTTTGCTCACAGGGAGGTAATTTAACATGTTTCTGGTTTAGTTTTTAATTTTTCAAGTCCTTATCTCAAAGAGTTATAATCTTTAGTCTATGACAGCATTATGAAAGCATAAGCGAATAGTTTGAGAATTTGGATGATTATGAGCATTAGTTTAACTTGTCTTATCCTTACTGAAATCTAAGTCCTAATGCATGAATTTGTCACTCTTTTGATGTATGAAAACACTTAAGTACACCACATAGTGTAAGAGTTTTCATTTTGTGTTGAAAATTTTCCATGACATGACTAAAATTGCATCAGATATGAACAGAAGAACATACAAATTATCTGTATAAAGTGATTGTGATCTTTTCAACAATAAGTCAGTGGCTGACGTGTCTGTCTCGTGTATGCTTCCGTCTTCTGAAACCTGTAGATCAAAAGTGGGGTGGTCAGTCAATCAAATGTACAGAAGAAGGTAAAGGTCACAGTAGTGCAGCATACTAAAAGTATTACGCATTACAGTCTTGACAAATCATTCTCATGTCATAGATTGTGAAAAAGAGCAGAAAATGTCACAAAATTAATCAATTCTCAGGAGACATGCTGTAAGAATGAGGGAAAAAAAATTAATGTTACCCTCTCAGTGCTCTTTGTAGTTCTGATTTTTCTGTTTCCCTCCAATAAGGTAAGCTGCAATTTTGTTTGACATAAGATACTGTCTACCTTTTTGGATATAAGTCATCTGTAAAATATGTAGTTGGGTATTGCTGTGTATCAGCTGGAACATGAGTGCTCATGTTAACATAGGTTTAAGCACAAATTTGGGATTAAAATTCTATATACTTCAAACTGAGCCCCTTGGGTTTAGACAAGAAATCTGACAGGTCTTTGGTCATCATATCTTCATGTGCATTAAGCATATGAAACGCCTCAGGTACAGGGACTTGATGGAAGATCTTCTCTTTAAAAATGTTTCCAGTCTTTCAGGTGGGTATCAGGGAGGATAAGATTAGGCCATACAAAACACAGAGGTTATAATTGGGGTGAGGAGCGTGAAGAATAGAGGCAGACGTGGGATGAAAGCATCTGGAAAGCAAACTCTTCCCATATTTTAAAGTGAACACCCAAATTTGTAAGTATCAGGACTTTTGCTGCTGCCTAAATATCTGTGAAATTAGAGAATGACCACCTGTTACTTCTGTGAATTATTCCATGGAGTGGCAGGGACATTTTGGTGTGTAAAGGTTTTAATCTTGTTTATGCTCATGTGAACTATTGCATGAAATTATATTTTAGAATTAAAATAAGGTGAGCAAGCACACCGTGTTAAACAAAAATTACTAGGACTGCAAAATCAAGCCGTTAAAAATTCAGAAACATTTGTGCAACCCTAAGTCTGATCCCTTGAGTGTTTGGCAAAGTCTTTAAATTACATTATCACACACTGTTTTTTTCCCCAGCCTAACTGCGTGGTTGATGATAGAGAATCGATTGACCTGTGAGGGAAGCAAGGTTGTATGATGAAGAGACCTATCTGTAGGTCTGTCCCTATCTATCTGCTGCAGAAGTGGAAGCTATGTCGGGAATATTCAGGGGCTGCGCAAAGGCAAAGAATAAGGTCTCTCAAGTAGCAGCTGTGTTCACTGCAGAAGCGAGCTGACTGGAGCTTCTCGGTGGAAGATTAGTTTCTTGCAATTCCTGACAAATATGCATAATATTTTGGGTTTTTTTTCTTCCTCAATAAGGTTCTTTTGCCATAGTATAGTTTCTTGACACTTTAAAGTGGTGGTGGTGGTTGAAAATTTAGGCCACTCAAAAATTTTAACTGTTGTCTGAAATGTTTTGCTAAGGATGATCTTCAGTAGTCTCTGAAGTTTCATTAACTGAACGTGTTTAGAGAATTAGTCTTTATTTTCTCTTTCACTTTGAACATGTAGCAGGATAAATACTGTATAAATACTTTCAAATTTTCTACTCTAAAAATCAATTTTTGCTGTTGTTTGGGGTGCTTTCCTGTTGCAAAATGGGAGAGAAGAACATATTTTTAAAATATGGTTGTAATACCAGAATGTCTGGCTGCAGGTATCACAACAGATGAAAGAAGCTCAAGTGTTGCAATACATTTTTTGGCTATTGACTACATTTCAGCTTGGCAATGTCAAATGGATGTAGCATGGATTTCAGTCTGGGCTCCAAAGTGTCCTCCCAGGGCCTGGGGTGAATACTCACACAACTGAGCCCGTGATGGAGCTTTGCGCTACGGCGCGTACGCTGAAACCCCATCCTCTGCGTGCAGTGGCCAATTACTCACTAAGTTCTTTCCTTACAGTCTCTCAAATGTTTCACGTTGATGGATTATTATGACCTATCCGAAATGGTAGCCAGGATATCTCTGAGCAGCTATTGAAAACGGAACATGCACTAGAGCTAAAACTTTCCTACAGTGTCTAGTTGAGTCAGTTGACAGAAATGGAGAAATCTGCAATAATAAGACTGATGTGTTTGGACCAGTCTCCAAACTGCTCTAACACTTTGGTCAGTTTAATGTTCTTACTCAAGAATTTGGTTTCACTGTCCTTCGTGTTAGTAGCTGGCTTTTACCTACCTGTTTATCACTAAACAAGGATAATTTGTTTCACAGCAGAGAAGCCTCCACTTTCTAATGTGAATGTTTAAATTAATTAGTAAATTCTTGCAGGCATTCTGAAAATGTAAAGTACGATATAGGTATTTATTTTTATTAATTTCCTTATTGAAGAAAATGTGAAGGAAAGCATATCCTTTTCAGTCTTCCAAGGCCTAATTTATTGGATGTTTCAGAATTGTTTTCACTGTTTGCAATATGGTATCTCATATTAACATTTCATACTACCAGATGTTTCATTATTCCTGTTTTAGCACATCATACTTGACCCATAGCAGCTTTGAATGCAAATAACAAACAAGCCGATGCACAATGCTTGACTGTTAGACTGAAATAATATGGCAAGGCTAAGCTGGTTTTCATTTTTCCTTTGGAATATTATTAATTGCAATGTGTTGACTGTTAATTTAATTAAATGTTTTGTTTTAATATAAGACCATTCTTCAGTTCACTGACTCACCGTTTCATTTAATTAATTGCAAACCTCGAGATTTGATTACTCATAGTTCTCCTTTAGTTAATTTACTTGTTTACAGTTTTGACAGAAAAGCTTTCAAACTAATATGAAGGAGGGGCACAGTCTAACTAATTAGGGAACTGAAAAAAATAGCTGTAGCTAGAGTACAAGATTAGCAGGTACTCAGGGTCACCTTAAAATGCTCCGACTCCTTGTATTCACCATCAAAATCCAATTTTCAGTGACTGGACATTAGTTAAACACGGAGGATTCACTTGCATGCAAGGCACCCTAGGTGCCTCAGTGCGGGAATGTAATGGAGTTTTGGTTTCTTAGGTCTTCCAAGAAGCTATTTGCTTTGTTTCTTAGGTCTTCCAAGAAGCTGTTTGCAGTAAATGGTGATGTGTACTCGAGGCAAGAGACACTGTCCCCTTGTCGCCTGGCGCTCAGGGAAGGGAGTGGGTTCAGCACTGCCCTGTAGCGGGATGCTGGCCCTGAGGGGGATACACTACAAACGACCTTGGAGTTGTGATCTTTGGGCCATGCAGGAAAAATGCTTTTTTTGTTGAAATAACTCCTGTGACTCCAGAAGGGAATACTCTTCACTAGTCTTTCTGTCTGCCGGGGATATTTGAGTAAACAATTAACCACTAACTTTGATAGGATGCAGACAAGGGATGCAGAAGCCTCTCTGGTCTTCACCCCCTCTCAAGTACTACAGGTACCTTGGCTTTAGGAGCAGAGGACGTGTTCAGTGGGTCCAGCCCTCACAGAAGTGACCAAGCCTCAGAGTACATTCAGATCTATTCCATCTCCAGCGCCCCACAAGCAGTGAGTCTTCCCCAGATCATTGTGGCGTGCCATGTTGAGTAAGCTGAGTATGGCCCTCATTTGGATCAAAAACCTTAATTTGAAAACTGTTTGGTGCTTAGGTATACTTCAACTGCGGCTCAGAATACAATTGCAGAATTTTACTCCAGTGCAACCTGAGCCTAAAGTGTGCTGGTTTGTGTGTCCTTGAAGGGTTATTTCAAGGCTAAATTCGTGTGTTGTACAGCAGAGTTACGCAGACTTGTCAAAGGGAGAGTACACAATGTCCTGACAAAACCGAAATTACAGAAAGAAGATTACTAATGGCAGTTGGTGGTTTTGCCATATGCACGATGCAGGTGTACCTGAGCGCACACCATCACAATCTGTTACGCGATTCTAATCAAGATTCATATATAGAGAGCTGACGCAGGACGTGGCTCCGAGATGTCTCCCTTAAAGATCCCTACCAGCTCTTCAAGGAGCTGCTGTCTTTCAGCCAAGGCAACCGGTGGGCTGTGGGCTGCTGTTAGCAGGACTACCTCCACCGGCCACATGGTTGCTAGCAGTTTTGAAAACAAATCATTGCAACTGTGATGTGACTCATGCTTTTGTGTTGTTGTTAGTGTTGTAAAGGTTGTACGTGTTTGATAATAGGCGGTACGTAGTTTATTTCCTGGGTGTTTAGTGATTAATCACAGCTGGCAGAAGATAACTGAAGGAAGGGAAATTTAAAGTGTAAATGGAGAGGAAAAAAAGGGAAGCTTTGAAGTATGTAATCCAGCATGTCGCTTTTCCTAGTGATCCTTTTCCTTTTTTTTCTAAGGTGAAAGTAGAGGGATAGTTGTATACATTACAGCAGTTTTCAAGTACATTTTTCAAAGTGAGGTACTCTAAGTGAGATTCTGCTGCTGATAATGATTCATCCGAGGGGATGGAAATGATTCTTCAGTTCTTTGTAGATCTTTAGATAAGTCAGTTGAAGAATAGCCCTCTTTGCCACAGCTAGCCGGAGCTAAGTCAATTATAGAAAGGAGTTTTATTAATAGTTAAATTAAATAGTAGCTTCAGTAACGTTAGCGCGGCAGTAGCCTTAATTGAAGATTATGCCAATGGGTGATTTGCTGTACGTTTTCTTCCATCATTTCAATCAGTAGCACACCCTTACTGCTGAGACCATTTGCTTTAACCTCAATTCTATTAGCTTTCAGAAATGCTGAAGAATTAGTACACTGGTTTTAAAGTGCCTCATACAGTCAAATTCTGGGGCTTTTACTGCTATCACAATTCAAGTAAGAAAGGATACAGACTGGGGAATAAGTGAATGAGAGTATAAAGACTTTGCTGATACTGAGCTTAGAGATAGTATTGGCTATGTCTGCTTCAAGTTTATGCCTGACTGCTCAGGATCTTCAGGCTGTAGTGCTTCCTGCATTAGGACTGTGCTTTACTCTTTCAACTTTTAATGCTGAAGTAGAGTGACTTTGGTGTGGCAGATGGCACAGCATAGATTTCTGATACATCACTGTTTTTTGGCTGTTGTCCTTATGGCAGCTGTGTCTGGTTAGGGAGCTCAAAAATGCCTGACAATAATTACCTTTAATTTCTGCAGGTGGCATCGTGGTGATTTTGGGACTGCGTTTATTCTTTTCTGTTTGTTCCTTGGTACCCTTTCTGCCTTCGTTATGCTTCTGATACAACTGTTCGGTAGAACTTTGTGGGTTTGTTTTTTTGTTTTTTTTTTTATACAGTGCCCTGGATAATTTATTGTCTTGCCTTTTCACTGAACATTTTACTAAAGGTCTGAATTCATTTTCCATTACCTGTTTATCTCCTTATCTCTTTACTCTTTTGTATATTTAAACTAAGTAAAGTTTTATGACTTATAGTATCAAGAACCTGTATAAATACTGAGCCAGATGAAAATATTTACTGGGGTATTGGTTCATCTATATGTATTTGGGTACATACAAATGATAAAATGTTATGATAAAAACCTCCATGTTCAGACTCTGTATTTTTTGTAACCTTTAAAAGAAATGTGAATTCTTTGCAAACTGATTAGAAGTATAAAGTTAAAAGAGAGTAGGCTGTGAGTGGGTACCGGTTCTGAAAATGCTTTAGTGATGGCTGTACCTCAAAACTTGGAATTGGTTGAGATGAGGGGGAAAGGTGCAGATGTGCAGGTAGGCAGGCAAATCACACAGGTGCCTGGAAATCTTGAAAACAGTAAAGTCTTCAGAAGACTTATGCTGATGCTTGTCTTCTGAACTTCTTAAAAATAATGTGAAATTCACTCAAAGAGCAATCCCCCTTCCTTTCCTTACCAAAATAGTGGAAAAGCTTATAGACTATCTCATCTTCTCCAGAAAGTGTGTGAACAGTTTTATCATTGAAGATGTATTCTTTGATGGATTAAGTGTGAGTGATGTCAGCCAGAGAATTTGTAAAAACAGGAGTTTAAACATCAGGATTTTGTGTCTGCTTGGTAAAAAAAAACCAATCGTGTAGCATTTGCAAAATAACTTTAAAGGGTGTTAGAAAAAAAATATTTTGAAATAAAAAGTTAGTATTTTTACAGTATAGTGATCCTCTGTATGAAGTGAGGACTGCATTAGATGACCTAAAAGACAAGATTGTTGATGATGTTTTCTGGACTTATTTTTATATGTTTGTATTTAGTGTATTTTAATAATGAAATCAATATAGGTTTTCATGTATCAATGACAAAACAAGTGCCTAATTAGTGTAGGTAATATTTGTTAGATCTGGCATCAGTGCTTTGGGAATGTAGGAGTGTGTAACTGCAGTTTGTTTTTGTGAACGTTGAGAGGCTCTTAGACAAGATGGAAAGAGGAGGACAGACGGCCTGGAGAGAAGAGGGCTTGTGTACCTCCCGACTCGTAACCTGTCATCTCCAACTTACTGATATTAATCGGGAACACCTTCGCTGAAGTTAGCCGAATTGCTGTATCCATGTGTGATACATGTCCCTCCTCCATGCAGTTGGAGTCTGTTGCATGCTTGCTTACTTAAGTCATATTAAAATAATGAGAACTTTTGTGAAGCCTATGCTAGGAGCAGCAGAGCTAATCTAAATGTCAAATTCATAGCAGCTTTTAAAAGAGAGTATTTTAATTTATGGATGTGTGGCAGTATAGGATGTGAAAATTATTAGTTCACTTTAATCAGTATCTAATCTCTCAGTAAGCAGTACTTTGCAGAAACAGCAGATTATTTAATTCTCTTTTGATATATGATATCTTTGTGGGTTGACACAGCATGCACCACCAACAAAAAATCATGGGTTTTTTGGTAAATGCGATTCAGTGATTTTGTGGAACTATTGCACAGTCAATTACAAGATAGCTGACATGAAGCATTTAGCTTGCTTTTTAGCAAATGACAAAAGCAAGTCATACTGTACTGGGAGGAAGACAGTAAACCCATTTAATCCGTAACTGAATGAATAAACAGTTACACCTGTAGAGGTCTTTTTGGTTACATGGCCTTATCCCCCGTATTTTCCTGCAAGGTAGATCAACTTCAGATAAGATATTTTCAGTCACATCTTGCCCAGAGTAAAAGTAATTTGATACTGTCTGGAAGAAAATGTGATCTCTTGCTTACTGACCAAGTCAGAACGAGAAAACTTAAAAAGTTTACTCTTATGAAAAAAAGAGAATGGGAATCTACATAATAATAAAAAAATGATGGTAATGATGGAAACCTGTAGCCTGACGCTACTCAACTTCTTCTCTTTTACTATTGGAAATTAATTGGGTTTTAGTCACTTGAAAATCTACCTCTAACCCCCCCTTAATTCTAAAAATTTGTGCTGGTCTTAATGGTCTCTTAAAGGTTTGTAATTACCGATATTGTACTTTTCTAACATTTCCAATGTAGTGTTTTCCAGTAGCAATAATGTTAATCCAAACCAACAGGCTTCAGAAAAAGACAAAATAATATTTGGCTATATAATATCATAGTACAGCATTGATTGTTCCATGTTAATTGGCTTCAAGCTGTTGAAATTAAGGAATACTGTATCTTACTAGTGTACTTGGAAATTTTGTAGCAGCTAAATAAGTCAAGCAGAAAGTGATCAAAGTGACAAAATTATCAAAGTGACAGGAAATGATATTTTAAAGTATAATCAAAAGAGATACCATTAAATAAATATTTCTTTATGCTATACATGTGAAAGAAAAAGAAAAAGAAACATGAAAGTATTAAAAAAAAAATCCTTAAAATGGTGTACTGAAATAACTTGATTTTAAAATAAAAATAGTGTTCAGAATAACATTACATAACTGGACTAAGTATTGAATTTATGTGACTTATTCTCACTGAAAGGAATTGTTTTGTTCTTCATATTTTTCAGTGCTGCATTGTATGGTATGATATTGCATTTTTTTATTTATATTTTTCCAGGTCTGACAGCGGCTGCCATGGCAGAGGCTATGAAGTTACAGAAAATGAAACTTATGGCAATGAATAGCCTTCATGGAAGTGGAAGTCAAAACGGAACAGAATCAGAAAACGAAGAGCTCAATTCTAATGCAGGTAAGTAATGCTGTGCATGTGAGCTGTAGGGGCTCTTAACACCTGGCTTTGCGAATGGGAAACAGAATCAAAGATTTGTTTCAAATTCTTGTGCTCTTTTATTTTGTAAGCGTTGCTCTGCCAGTGTCAAATCCAAATTACTGCACCCATTCCTCCAGTTTTCCTACTAACAGCCATCTTCATTAATTTTTTGAAAAATATTGGTGAAGGATTGTTTTCATTATGTTAGAATACAGACATTTTAAACTGTTCCCTAAATATATTTGTAGTAACAAAGTACTCCTCTATTGGCAATAATACAGTGAGTCTAGAGTTTTCCTGTAAATGGTGGAAAGTTTCCAAAACGTCAGGAAAGTTTCCAAACTCATAATGAGTTCCACAGTTCACTGGAGAAAGGTAAAGTAGGGAATGCTAAATCACTAACTTTCTGGCTTTTCTGCATTTTGGTCTTTCCTTGAATGGGTATTTGCAACCCACAGCTATGAAGGAGGGTCATGATAAACGTTTGTTGTGGCCTACCTGGCTGGAGTACCCTTGGGTAGAAGGCACTGACACTGAACACATGCTCAGTCTATACTACTAGAAGCATTAGTATAAACTTGAACTAAGCTCCCCAGGTCCCAGCTCCACAAGAACAGGGTTCAAAGTTTAAGTCAGAAATGGGTCCTTTGAAGAGGGTATCTTCTTTGTTTATTTTCATGTTCTTTTCAGGTGAATAGGAGAGATTTTTACTTGGATGGTGTAGAGAACCTGGAATAAGCTCGATCCATTTTGTCTCAGAAAGCTGCTAGATACCTATTACAGTAAGGGCAGGTTTACTTGGACTCACTTTTTTTGACACAATCCTACAATACGCTCTTACCATTTTGGAAACTTATGCGTCCTTTGTTTTCATTATCAATTCAAGAACAGAGGCATTGTCTGATTCCTCATTGCATTCAGATCTCCCATCGGCATTCACACGTCTCTGAAGTCACACATGCGTCTCTAAAGACGAAGCTGCTCTAACAGTTTGCTTGCTTGGATGGTGTATAGTGTATATGCATTGTACCATCAAAATGGTAATTTATTAGACCAATAAAGCAGCAGCTGGGAGGTCTTAGACTCATTTTCTAAAGGAGTAACTTTGAATTCATGACAAATTATGCACAAAGCAGTCTTTCCAAAAGTGGTATTGCCTTTTGCTAATTTTGTGTACTCATCTGTATTGAAGAAATCTGGCTTCTAATTCATGCATTAAACCCTTCCCCAGCTTTCTATTATGTAGGATATGTATTTCTTATTCACCTCTCAGACCCTAATCAATTAGTGCATATTGAATTCAGAAAAAAAGCACTGAAAAAGCATATTTAGCTTGTGTAACTCTTATAGTCTCCATATAGTTCAAAATAAATTATGAAGTTTCACTGAATGCTAAGAAATATAACTGAAGATAGGATTCCTACAGAAAAGCAAGGAAGCTTCATGCAGAAAAGATGTAGGGTTAATATTAGGGTTTTTAAAGTTGCTGTACAAAAGCTTGCTAATTTGAATGTTCATGGTTTCGTGTGTTAGCTGATATGGCAAAATGTGTATACTTCATATGGGGAGAATCTACAGTACATTAATATTATTATTTCAGGTACCTCGTTGACAAGTTTTATGGGGGACTATCATACCAGCCTTTCGACAATACGTCAAGAGTATGCATATTAAATGAAAGTTCTCTGTGGTTTAGCAATTCAATGAGTTCTACAACTGACTCAATACCAATTTAAATATTTGGAAAAATTCCCACTGACTTTAGCTGAAGTTACAGTGGGGCCCAAGGATAAGGATATGGTGTCAGTTATGTAAAGATCTTTTCTCAGTTCTTTCCCTTTTTCATTGCCTAATTCAGTAAAATTGCCAAGAGCAAATTTGCTGGATCAAGTGCCAATGTTGCTTGCAGACAGAGAAATAAGTCCTTAAAAAAAGAACGGCTACTAATCCTATTAAAAATCACAATTTCCCCTCTTTTTAGTATCTGCAATGGCAGCATTAAGATCATTTCTGTAATGCATGGCTTCTCTCTTTATTGGAGGATCATTTTTTAAAGGTTTACATTAAACAGGTACAGCAGGATGTGTCAAAAAGGAAAACCAAAATGAAAGGAACGTAAAACTTAAATATACATTTCACTATACAAAATTACTGAGGAATTATCAAATATTCACTATGGAAAACTCACTGGAGACTGAGGTAGGGCGTGAAGAGAGCGGGCATTTTGTTTAGAAATTTATATGCATTTTGTAACTTTGATACACTGTGGAGAGAACACCATGATAATTTTGTGTGCATGAAACCTATACCAAATGTTTGTTTTGCTCTAGACTCTTACAGTTTAAATGACTATTAAAAACAAAATGGGGATGTGAAATGAGAAAGAAAATTGAATTTTGAAATTTTTTTTTACTAAGAAGAGGTAAAAAGAAACAGAGCAAAGGAGTCAGAAGCCTCATAAGTGAGAAAAACATTTTATTTTAGGAGAGAGACCTACAGTTTCTTTGATTTGAGGTTGTGTTTAATAGCTTCTGTAATGGCTGCAACATGACTCTGCATCTAGATTTCAGCATGAATAACAACCTGCTCGTGTTTCATTTAGCTCCAAATGAGAAATTCTGTCTTTTATTGTTCTAGGAAATTAGTCTGTGTACTATTGCTCCTGGAACTTTATAATTAATCACTAAAGGTTATGGCTGTGGAGACTTTGTGGGAAATAGATGTCTGAATGATTATAATTGTAGCTGTCAAATCAGAAATATAGTTATACAGAGCAGAGGACCTTTTGCTTCCTTTGATTTTTTTTTTCTTTTTACTGTAACAAAGACTTGAAGAGTTGCAGTTTTACTTAAAAAACCAGCTATAGAGATTGTTGGCTTTTTACCTCAGTCTGAGACATTGACTTCCTTTGGCGAGCATAAAATACAACGCCACTAAATATTTCACACCGGGATGTGTGCCTTCCTCCTCATTCTGTAGTCCAATAGATGAGTGGAATAGTCTCTTTTGCTGTTGTTTGTTTTGAATTAAAAAAATAATTGACCAGTATTAAGCCCTGAATGTTTGTTGCCAGATTTTTTGGAAGTGTGTCATTATGTACAGGCCTTTAGTATAATAAAAAAGTGGTGAGGATGTCTTGTCATATTCATTTCAATCCCCATCTGTATCTGTTGAAGTCAGCATGAAATAATTTTGGATTTGCTTCTTCAGTAATGCCTAGAACGTCACTTCTGTAGTTTCTTTCTCTGTGTATATGCACCTATGATGATGGAAATTTTTCAAGAATTTCTGTACCTGAAGCCAGAAATCATGCTATCAATTTAAAATCTGAACTCTAACTCTCAAGATCACTGACTGTAATTCCTCAGACATTATATTGTCCTCTAGGAAATTACAGGTGTGGAATTGAATCTTACAAGTGTCTCTAAGGAAGTGGGGAGTAAATGTGCCACTCCTTTTTCTGCTTCTAGTCCAGCTGGTGTGCTTTTGCCATCAGGCCCTATCTACCTCCTTTTTGTGATATTACAATAATCTCAGTAGTGGTGGCATTTAGTACTGGAATATTCTAAATAACTTAAAAAAAAGAAATGCTGCAAGAGACAATACTGAAACTGTGAAAAAAAAATGTACCAAAAAAAAAAAAAATTGCATGTATTTTTTAATTGAAGTAATGCATTAGTTCACAGTGCTGTGAAGAATGTTGTTATACATTTGAACATTAATGTCCTCCTTCCACTCTCTCTGCAGAAGAGAAAGAGACTTTTTTGCACCTTCCTACTCATCATATGAAGTGTTGAAGCAAACTTCTCAGGCAGTTGAAAAATCTCATATTTAATCTGGCACTACAGGTTGTCTGGCCCCACAGTCCAGCCGATCTGTGCTAGCTGTTCCTTGTGGCTTAGTGTCTGTCTCCATCTTGTAGGATCTGGGAAAGAAGGTTGAATTTAGAGAACCACATAGTTGGGGATGTAGGTGTCTGGAAGTGGGAGGAATTACATCCCTCTGAAATCTCAAATCCCCAGTGGCCATAAGTCTTTCATAATCCTATTCCTCCTTTTTGGCTACTCCACGTGAGTCCTTGGAGATGCGGTGATTTGTTGATGGCACTCGGTGCACACATCTGAGGACTGCCTTGAGCCCAGAGGGTTGCCATCTCTAAGGCAAGTCATGCTGTAAAGCATGACTGATAATACGTGCCAGGAGTGATGTGGCCTTTCATATTCCACTTTGGAAAACGAGTCAGATCAAGAGTTTGAAGCTGGCAGCTGAAGCCATGTATGCTGGATGTGTGTGCAGATCTCTCAAAGCCCAACCACGTAATCAATTTTGCTGCTCTGTAGAAATAAGATAAACAAAACCAAACCTCTCTGGTTGCACAAAAGTGTTTGTAAAGATCATCTGTTTCATCATCATGCAATACTAATATTAGGTGATGTGTATTCTGGAAATTAGCATATAATTGCCTAGGGAAATTTGAAACTTATTTGAAATCAGAGCTTTTTTTTTAACAGCATGGCAGCAGGTAATTTGTACAAGTAGTGATAGAACTGGAACGTGAAGGATAGATTGCAAAATATAGTATTGCTGATATTACCTGAACATCCTTTAAGGATGCTGTGTTACGCAGCTGCCTCAGCAAAGAAGGATCAGTGCTTAGCAATCCATGATAGTACCTGTTTGTACAAAACCTCAGTGCAAAGAATAAAGCAGTTATTTCCTTCTGTTGGCTTTTGGAGTTAGCATGCATGATTTAATAAATGTGTTTTGCTTTCCCAAGAGAGATATCAAACAGTACTAAGTGTTTCAGTGGTATTTCCTTAGGAAGTCAAAATGTTATTCTGTATGTAGAGTCTTGTTGCTTAATTTCCAGACAAGGAGCTAAGTTACACAGGAAAGAAAGGAAAAACACCCTAGCTTTTGGCATATGAGGATCAGAGAAAAAGCTCTTCTTAGGGGGGAAAAAAAAAGGCTTATCTTTTTATCCTTTTTTCCCTTCAGTACCTGCCATGCAGTTTTCTCATAAATGCAAACATCCTTCACAATCTGTTTAAAAAACCACAAATACATCACTCGGAGGAATATTTAAGGAACCATCAGGAGGGAAAAAACTCATTGGTTTAATGGAATGCTGTCAAGGAAAATCAGCATCACAAACGACACAGGGGCAGAATTGATACTTTTGCACTGACATGTTAAAAGAAAATCCCATGCATTATTTAGAAAACCCAGAAATCTGTCAGCTGTATGATTGCCGAGTTAGCAGAAGCAGGAGGATGCTGCTCAAGTTGAAAAGAAACGCGTAGGCACAGATCCATATTGTAACCTTTCATGTTCTCCACCCACCATGAATACCCAGCTATTACACGGTCAGCATTTTTTAGTTTTTCTCTTTTAAAATTTTCAAGTGCTTGAAAAGTCAAAAGAGGTAGGTCTTTTATTCTAAAAAGCAGGATGCCGAGGCTGTTATTTTATTGTAAGAGTAGAAATGACAAGACCAGAGAACAGATTTTTTTAGTCCTTGAGTGCCGTGCAGACTTCATGAAGTCATTTTTCCTGTTGTTAAAGCAAGTATTTTTGTGCTCCATGAGCAGAGAGTTATTGTTTCAAAGATGATAATTTTATTTAAAGAACACAAAACATTAATACCATTTTAAAAATATAACCAGTCAAAACTACTATTAATATTTTTAGAATCAGTTGAAAAGCTAGTGAAGCATACATTTAATTTTCTTTAATTGTCCTTTTGCCCGGAGGAATATATACAGTCTGGAAATAAGAGAGAACTTAATACGGGTTTTTTTTCTGTGCCATCTCATCCAAAAACTAGGCTTGTTTGACTCCAGCCCTAGCAGATACAGTAAAACATTTCATCCTAAAAATTGAGACATCTGTGCTACTTCTTTAGACATGTACCTGTGTTGGTCTTGGCGAGTGGGAAGATACTTGCTTTTCACGCTGGAAGTTAAGAGTAGCACGTAGTGGCTAAGTGGATCTCCCTGTTTGCTGATTGGTGAGGTGAGCTGCTAGTCCACGGCCATCGAACACAAATGGATTGCACATCGGGATAGATAGGAAAGAGGATGACGTTTTTGATGTGTCTTTTTTCGTCAAGCATGCAGATGGTGGTGTGCTGTGAGTATGGCTCGTGGCATGGCATGTAGTACACAGCCGATGGGACCAGGCTGCGAGATAGGCAGTGAATGGTCAGCGTCATGCAGAGACACAGCTTAAAAGATCTCCTGGAGATCAGAAATGAGTTCAGAGAACTTCACAGCTCCTGTTCAGCCCATCAGTCTGGGATGTGTTTCCTGGGGGAGGCTGGACGCTGCGATAGGACTGTAATACTACATGTTACAGTGTGCGTCTGAAAAAAAAAAACCAAAACCTTCTGAAGCCCCTGGACAAGACATTGGTTCTTCAGGGCTAAATCACGGCGCACAGGCGAGGGAGCAGCATGCTGAAGTCTGACGTGTGAATGTGGGTCCCTCTAGGTAACGAGGGCATGTATGGCCCCATAGGTGACTGGCTGTGAGGACAAGCTCCGCGTAAGAGCGTTTATCCCAAGGCTGTAATACTTGAAGAAGATTCACGTGGTGATGAAACTCAGTGGCTTTCAGGATGTGCTTCCATACATAGGTTTGGAGGTGTGGTTTCTTGGAAGTTTCTTGAACCCATTTGCAAGGGCTATCTAAGAAATTGTAAGCTTTCTTTTTCAGTGAAAATGGAGTGAAGGAACTAAAACGTTCACGTAACACTGATGCTTTAAAAAGTTTTACCCATTGCTGCTTGTCAGAAAATGTCCGTGGTTGCTGAATGATACAGAGTAATGAATTCCCTGCAGATAATGGAAGTGGGGCCTTCCTGGAGCCAGCGACTGATAATTCTGGAGGAAAAGGCTGATGTGTTGTTTTCTTTTTTTAAGATACAGTTCCTCAAACATTAGCCAGGAAGTGATAAGCTGTTTGTTTGGTTCGGTTGTACCTTGTTTGTATTCTGCTGTATTCTCTTCTGTTTCTTCCTCATGGTGATGTCTTTCATGGGCCCTCTCAATTATCTCAACCCGGTCTCTGTGTGTGAAGCTTGGAAACAAGATGCACATATATCTGTTTCTTTGGAAAATCAGGGGTTTTTTGGAGAGTGAGTATCAGTGGATAGTTTCTGTGGTGTTACCCCACCACCAGGTAGGATTTAATACCAAGAATTTTAGGATGCTTTAGTGAACCACAGTTTCAGTGGAGTGCCAAAGTGAATTTGTTTCTTATCTGCAGTCTATTTTAAGGTCCCATTTTAGACAGATTCTTGAGCAGTTACCTATTGAATGCATGTAAGTACTTAACTGTCTTTTTAAAAAGTATTCTTATTCATTTAAATATGAATGTAAATACTTTATAGTAACTGTATATGATTCACACATAAATGTGGATTCATCAGCTAGTATTTACATATTTGGATTGACTGACACCCAACTGAGAACTATGAAGTAGCTCTGGCTGTAGTTTTAAAACTAATAGAGGAAATAACTTCAGACAACTTCTGAAAATGAAATTCTTTGTGCTTTTCTCTGTAACTCTGAGGCATCTTTTTCTTTGAGAGTAATTTCTGTTTCAGATTTTTGATGCTTATCTTACACATGATGAAATTAAATTGATGTTTATATAACATCGTAAGATAATATAAGCTATTTTAAAGATCAAGCGAATTTAGGTATTATATAGACGTCTTTTTAGAAAAGTTCTTATTAAACGTCTAAACTCTGGTTTGTGTGAATGCTTTTTGAGTGGGTAATTCTCAAGGGTATATTTTAAATGGATTCATGACAATTAGATGGTGCTAAATGTTTATGAATGGAGAATATATATGCTTGTAAGTTTGTATTTCAACAGTTAAACATATCACACAATCTGCTTCCTCAGTATATTTTGGCTGTTACCTTATTTGAAGTCAAAGAACTGCTGTTCCTTTTTTCCAGAGCATAAAGTAAATTTTTTTTTTCATCAAGACAGAATTCCTTACAATGATTTCTGACTTTTGCTGAAACAAATTTAATATAGAAGATCAAGATTCATATCTATTAAAAAACCACCTTCCTAATACCAAATAAAATACCTCAGTGCACACAAAATAATCGTAAACAACCTCTCTAGATTCTTGCCATATCTACTATCAGAACTAAGTGCAGCAAAAGACAAACTAATGACAAAATGCAAATGGTATGGCTAAACTGCATAGAATTGAGAGCTTTCACATGTCTGTCACCTTTCAGATCCTTTACAAATTTATAGTCTCAGAGTGCAGAGGTCTAAATCTTCAAAGCTTGAAAAACAGAGGTGCAGCATGAACTAATCTTCATTTTTTCCCCTATCTTCTTACAGCAGCACTAATGGAAATGTATTTTGTTTAATGACTCTGAAATCCTGTTTGTAATTAGATGTGGGAATTGGTCTTACTTTGTAACAGATGATACTGGAATAATAATATGAGAGATGCTACGCTGAGACCACTATCCTCCTAAATCTATATCATTTTTCATTTTATTGACAGGAAATGTGTTCCTGGAACAAAGAGATTGATTTTAAAGAGTAGAAAAATAATGTCTAGTAAAAACTCAAATGATAACATTTTAGCATTACTTTAAGTGTATCACAAGAGTACATTAACCTTTTAACTTTATTTTTAATTTTAGTAAACAGTCTTCGTATAAAATTGTTGCTTTGTCACTGATATAATCTTTGAATTAATGCACCAAAAGGTAGGGAACTTAAATTAATGACAGGGTGCATACAATCAAAATGCATCTCATATTGCAGAAGGATTATTCAAAATAATCAATTTTGTCTGTTAAAACACTTTTACAGTTGTACATGAAGTAATTAGGAGTGGGCACAGAACATGTGAGTGCAGGCTGAGCTCTCACAGACCCTTCAGAGAATTAGTCTTCTTCACTAGGTCTTGATGTCATAAATCATTTTGGCCACTGTAGAGCCAAGGCTACATTTTTTCCTTGGTTATATTTTTCACATTTGTTAGTAGTAGCAGATACTCGTGGTCAATATCAACCTGCCGAAGGAAAGCAGGTTGCTCAAAAGTGTCCCTCATTAAGACGCGGTCTCATGTTTCTCTGCAAGGCACAGGAACTGCCGTAGCATTGTAGGGAGTGACACTTAGCAGAAACATGCCAAATTTAGGACGTTCAGTATAAATTTTTATTAAGACCAATACAGAGTAGACGCACTGCACTTTAAAAGGAAAAATCATTCCAGTTTAGACATTTTAGTAGGCTTCCGCGACTGCTGAAGGACATGGTGTGAAGAGTGCTGTCCTGCCCTTTGGGAAGCAGAGCTGCTCTCTCTGCAGGCCGATGTAGGGTGAGAAGGCATCTCCAGGCATCTCTCCCTTGCTGGTCTTGATGCTTAGTGGGAAAGGGAAGGAAAAAAAGTGTGGTCCAGATCTACCTCTCTGAAATGCATTTTGTATTTTATGTTAAACCATTGTTGGGTAAAAACAAAAGTGGTCGTGGGAGCAGGAACTATCAACTGGTGATCAGGTGAACTCTGGCAATTAGGGATGCCAAAAATGCTGAGAAGTATGCTTGTTTCAACGTGGTGATTTGCAGATTTTCCACAGTGCTACCAAAGAACAAGAATAGTGAAGTACCATATGTCAAATACACCTTTTTTTTTTTTTTTGAGGTCCTTCCATGTACTCTGTTTCAGCAAGATCTTGTCTGCCTGTCATTTTGCACAAAGTAACATATTTGTTTAAACACTACGGTGTGTTAGCATGCTTAACCAATGTGTCTTAATTTCCCATTTCAGTATGTAAGGATGTAAGGGATCCAGTACGTAAAGCATTCCAGTATGTTAGGAAAAGCGAGTATTAGTGATGGTTGCCTTTGTTAATACTAGTGAGTCAACTTCAATCTCACATTAATGATATTTTAACAATATAAAGTACTTTAAGGTTTTAATTACATTTTAAACTCTGGAACATTCTTGTTCTTGTTAAGGCATATATAAGTTAGGATGAAAACTGGCATATTACCTTTGATGCGGGCCACATGCTGAGAGTCCCCCAAAGGATGTCATTGATAGTGGTACAGCTGCCAACAGCAGGAGTCTCATGAATTACAATTTTAATCAGATTTTTTAAAAAGGTCCCCTAACATACAGTTGATTTATGTTTGAGGTAAGAAATGTTTGTGGTGTGATCATCTGGAATATTTTCTCACTCAAAAGAGTAGCATTAATCCAAAAAAACAATTTTAATAATGTGGTTTTTTTAGTTAAGGATTCAGTACTAGATTTTTGCAGAGTGCCCCAAACTGACATTTTTGCAGCTGAGATTCAATAGCAGTTTTACTTGCAACAGTTGGCGCTGTTTAAATGTCTAGCTGATTTGTGAATTTGATGAGACAGAAGTCACAGTGGTCTCAAGTAATTCTGCCTTTACTTGCAACCGCAAAGTAAGAGGCATCCCTTAGCTCTGGAGTAGGGACTATATGGATACACAGGACATACGCCTATCAGAAAGAACCTTACTACTTTTTATAGAATACCTTGGCTATCTTGAATAGTTATATTCAAGTTTTGTTTTCCTTTAATAAAGTTTTCCTCCATAGGAAAATCAGGGTTATGCATTTATTTCTGTGATTTTAAAAGTAAGCATCTGACAGTTTTGCATAATAGGTTATGCTTTCTGCTCCATATTCTGTTTAAAAAAAGCTGGAATCCAAAGCTGTGAGTGACATTTTGGTAGAATTTTAGCAAGTACAGTCATTACCAAATTAAAAATAGATACAGGTGGGTAGTCTATGTTTTTAGCTCCTTTTAAAAAAACCCCAACCCCTAACTGTATACAAGAGCAGCAGTTTATCAGATCGTTCTAGTTACAATTATGAAAGACGAGCAATGTTGTCTCGGACCAAGAGTAAATGTACCTTTATCGCCAGAGTGTGTTAGAAATCTTTAATTTCCATGGCTGCAACATCTTTTTCTCAAATGAAATCCTTATTCTTAATTTCTTAGCAGCTTAATTTAAATTAATAAGATCACTGAAGAATATTAAAACCTGGTCCATTTAGTCATGGAGAAGAAAATCTTGTTGGCACCATATAATTGAAGCTTCTAATTTGTCCATAATCTAAAGGGAAAATGCATGGACTTTTAGTACATGTTTCAGATGCCATCTTAATGTGTATATGATGGTGGAAATGTAACCAATATTATGTTATCTCTTAGGATGGCCAGTTTGTGTATTAGTTTTTCCGGATACATGTTTCATCTTGGGAGGCACAGTAAGCATGCACCTAATAGTTTTAGAATAGCAGTATCTTCTCAAACTGTGATGTTTTCTTGAAGAGAAGAGTAGGTAAGGCTTTACCTGAACCATTCTGTAGCTGAAGAAGAGACCATAATGTAGGATAATGATCCTATGTTGTGGATAACACTCCAGGCCGTACCTGCAATGTGGCATGTAGTGTTGCAGCGTACCGGTCTAGTTCAGGTGGTGGATGTAGTTAGCGGTGGCAGGGTGAGTTCAGGACGGGCTGTTTCGCCCTGCAGTTTGGCACTGCCTCTGGATCTGGTCTTTGTACTGCAGTTTGCAGTGTTCAGGATCATAGGACTTCTGGACTTGTTTTCTTATCCACACTCAGTGAAGCAAGAATTCTGCCAGCGTCATGTCTGACTGATAGTTGTCCAGCTTAATTTTAGAAATTTTATAGGCTTACTAATCATGGCCATTTTTCCTAATGTTTAACCTAAGCCTTCCTTGTTACAGTCTTTCCTTTCTGCCTCTTGTTCTGTACACTGTGGGTATGGAGAACAGATTATTCCCTTTTATTACTGAACATGTCTTTTATCTAGTGAAGACTATTAGTGAGTCTCCTATCTGTCTTCCCTTCCCTACATTAAACAAGCCTGCTCTTTTGAACGTGCCTCATGCCAATGATTTTCTAGGTCCCTGGTCAGTTCTCACTGCCCTCCTCTGGCCTCTCTCCCGGTGATTCATACCCTGCTGGTTCCCAAACCCAGCGCAGTGCTTCGGTCAAGGCCGTGCCAGAGCTCAGTGCAGCAGTGTAGAACAGGATAGGGAGAAAGAGTTTCTGCCAGTCGTACATACAGCTATCTTGTATAAACGTGTGAAACTCTTATTCTCCTGACATTCCCTGGAAGCAGGATACTGCTGATCTGTGTTCACCTGCAGTCTACTATAGCCTCTAGATCTTTTTTTTTTTAAAATCTTTTTTTTTTTTTCAGAAGAGCTACACAGACAGTCAAACCCCATTCAAATTTGTGAGGATGGGTATTCCAGCCTTTCATCTGTCCTGACCAAATTTTCACATTATATCTCTCTTAAATGTTCACAAAGATTTAGATAAATTCTAATAAAGATCCAGAGTTTTGGATAGATTGGTTAATTCTGCTATGTATGCTTATGATATAGACTAACATGCTAACATCTGCCCTTGAATGTGAAGCATTTCATTCAGTTGAGTTTGGCCATTTTATAGGTCATTCTATCTTCGCAGGTTGACTGGAGGTACATTATGAAGGTAAATTAAAATTGATAGTTGAAACTGAAAATCAACATTTCCTGTTTAGATCATGTGCATTTTTTAAGCTGTACAGAGCCATCTGCAATTAATGCTCTTTGTTGTATATCTTCTGTATTTACAGTATATTTGACAATAAAACCTTTTTTGACATTTAATCAGTAGCAGAGTTGTTCCTCTCTCATTATATATTCATGAACTTTATCACCAAGACAAGACATAAATGTTGAGCTTGCCTTTAAGATCAGACATGCGTTGATATTTAAAATCTAGAAAATTGGGGGGGTTGTGTCTGTTCTACATTTGTACAATATAAAAATGAGAATAGATTCTTCTTTTTTAAGAACATGCTGAGGCTACTGTAAGGATGGAGACAAGTGAAACTTTGGGACTAGTGAAGCTTCCAGCATACCTGTATAAGAGCTGTATGTTCAATTACTGATATCATGGGACATGAGAGGCTGCATTTTCCCCTTTTCCTATAAGGCATATAATATTAGTTAAACTGTGATTTCTTTTCTCATATTGCAGGTGGAAATTGGAAAGGTAGTAGGAAGCAGTGTCTTGCAGATTCCGATGGTTCCTGTGGATTTGTTTTCTGATTGACTGTCTCTAAGAATTTGATATAAGGGGGATTTTGACATTTCATCCTTGAGAATATACACCCTCATTTGCAGCACCTCTTGTGTTTTTCTTGATTTTGACAAAGTAGGTATTTTTTGGAAGTTGAATCCAACTTTATTCCCTTTCTCTGCAAATGCTAGATCCAGGAAGAGAAGTCCTTTAGAAAACACTAGAATAGCTAGCATGAGGAAGAATTTTAATTCCATTTTTTATAAATACCAAATGTATCTGGGTATACACTGTATGTTAAATAACAGTTCTGTGTTAGTGAGAGGTTGAACTTTAATAGAAAAACATTATCTAAAGAGAAGGGCATTTGCATGAAACTTGTAGGTATCTTCTATTTAGGAGGATAGTCTCTAATGAGCTTCTCTGAATTTAAACTCTGCAATTCTGTTTGTAGAAGAAATATTTGCATTGTCCTATTGCTAGCGACCGATACTCATTTTCTAACTAACGAACAGCTCTTCTTTCTTTGAAAATGCCTTGAATAATTACAGCCCAAACCCTGCCCCAGTACTACATAAATGGAAAATGCAAGTTGTCAGATAGCAGTGAATCTTCAGTTTGGATTAAAAAAAAGTATTTTATTTATTAGATGCAGTTATGGCACTGAAATAAATGGTTGGTGCAGTTACACAACAGCTCACCTTCAAAATTTAATCATCTACAAATGCCATTTATTTTTCATAAGCTCCTTCCTTTTAATATGATTCATTAAATATCCTTCTTTTTTTTTTTTTCTGCTGTTTGTTCATCTATTTTGGATGTAGACTCCAGGCATTTATTTCCCCTCTGTCTTAACGTGTGGTGTGGTTGATGTAAAAACATTTTAAAATAATGTTCATATTATTTAAATAATTTCAAATTTTAAAGTTTGAAATTGCAGATCTATTTCTGTTGTAACCTACTTCTTACAGAGTTGTCCTGGAATTTTCATTGAGGCTGATTTCTTTAATTTTCAAGAAAATTTGTATTTTCAATATCCGCCCACTTACAACCCGTGTAATTTAGAAAATTCCCCTGTAGACAGGAGCTCCTCCAGCATGCAGCAGAAGTTTTTGCAACTGGTAAAAAGCCGTACATTCCCGCTGCCCCGCAGGGGAGGGTGCTGATGGAAAAAGATACCTCGGCAGAAAGCGTGCGTTGCTTTCCTCTCCTGCGGTTGGTGTAGCTGTCGAGCGGCTCTGAGTCGCAGCAGTTGGGGAATAAGGCAATTTCCCTTCATCCTGCTGTTGAGCCTATCTTCTGCGCAGTCACCGAGAGCTGAGGCTCTGTAGTTTTACGTGGTTTTTTCTGATTCAGTGTGTGAATCGGTAAAGGAGGGAACTTAGGAGGATCAAGATGAATGATTTTTTAAGGGTTACTGATAGCCAATAGGCTATCTTTGCAGATGCTAGTATTTCCTATCCTATGTACGTTTGCAGTTGAATGTGGTCTGAATTCAGGGGCTGAATTTGAAATTTGAAGTGTACGTGTGGCGGTACATGAGGTTTGTGACAATAGCATGGTCTAGATAGCCAATTGCCTCACAGCTCCTCCATTTTTAGTTATCTTAATTGTATACACGCAATAACTTCTAATTCAATTAAGACTAGCAATATTCCACATTAGCCTGTCTGTTAAAAATCTGTGCAGTATACTATAAAAAAGTCATTAGTTTGGTAATATCAATTTAACAAGTTTTAGCTCATTAACCTTGACACCAGCAGTGCTGGAGAGAGGAACCTTTTGATATTGTTGTTCTCGGCATATAGCAGGGAGCTCTGAAAATCTGTGGAAATCCGTAGCTATTATCCTCGATCATCAGTTATAGCTGTGTGTTAGCTCTTTTATGCAAATACCGTAGTATGCCACAAATTACATCTTTTCAAGTCAACTTTATAGATTGGGGTGGCGTTTATTCAGAAAAACTTTTTTTCCATTAGGAACTTTCTGTAGTTTGTAGATGGTCCTTTAACAGCATTACCAGCTATTTTCTATGTTTCATTTTTCAGATATATACCATTCCAACACCACTTTAAAAAAGCTTACCTGAAGTGCGGCAGATGAGTATTTGTGATAACATTTTACTAAGCTGCGTAAGATACTAATTGCAGAAATACTTCTTCAGTTACTTCTTTTTGCTTTCCAGGTTCACTTTTGAGAAATCACAGTTACCTTTGTAATAGTGTTGTTGTTTTAGCTTATACAATACTGCTGTAGGTACCATTATAAAATAGGAAAATGAGCAATCATTTAAAAGCAGGGTACAAATAAATAAAGAAAAAAACTAGCAGTCAAAAAGCTGTTGTTTATGGTATACTTACTTTTATACTCAAATTGGATGTGTCTGAGTTTTAGAATTGAGAAGAGGTAGAGCAGAACTCATGTTTAGCCTGGTAACACAGCTGTAACCACAGAGGCATTTGAAAAACAGCAAGAAGGGGTTCTATAAAACCACCATGTATTTTCTCAGGAACGGCTTCACTTAATCCCTTGCAGTCACCACGAGTGTGTCACATTTTATGATTTGGGGATGGGATTTTGATGTAAAGAGAATTAGCACCCACCTCTGAGGAAGGGCTATATGAAATGGAGGAAAAAGAAGAGGGACTTATACAAATGTTTTAATGTGGAAGTGGTAAAACAAAGCAAGACAAACATGGGAAACAATATTTAATTTTCAGCTGTCTTTGTCCTATTCATGCCAGTGTAAAATTTTTCATATGTTTATTTCTGTTTTATCACCTGCCTTTCCTTCGTTTCCTAGCTTGCTCAGTCAGAAACTGCCTTTTACTACCTTTTAGGTTATGGAAGTATTCTTGAAATGTCCATCCTTTCCATGTCCAGTATGCTATTGAAGTTAGGGAACAGTTTTGATCTGTCTTCTGCTTTTGCCTGTGCTTAAGTGGGGCGCTTCCCGGATTTTGGTCTCCCCACGGCATTGCGGTCTCTGCCCTTTCTGAAAATCGCCCCGACCTTCTCCCTCCTGCCGGCCAGAGCGCGTGGCCCTCAGCCAGCAGCCGTGCTTCACGCGGCAGCTGGTGCCATCGCTGTGGGTGAAGGACAAGGGGCACGCTGAGGTGTAAAGAGATCAGGCAAGTCTTGCAACGGTTTTCTCAAATGCAAAACAAAAGGCAAGTGCTGGATTGGGGATTGTTGACTACAGCAATGCTGACACGCGTCAGGAGCACCCACAGAGACCTGTATTTTGGCTTTGTTTGAGAGCACTCAACCCTGTGGGATCCCAGGAGATGGAGGCTGCCAGCATGAGTGTCGGTAAGTGTGTACAGCTGCGGTGCAGGTGTGAGAAAGCAGGGCAGAGCTGGAGGGAGCCGCTGCCATCTCTCCAGCCAGGACACGGGCGTTTGTTCCCAGCGGAAAGCCAAAGCTCTGCTCAATGTGACTTATTTACTGTGTGCACTGTACACGGCCACCCACAAGATTAAAGATTAACTTGGAATGCTTTGATGAAGTGTCAAGCCAGAAGATGGGCAGCAAAGAATTTTGCTTGTTTACAGTGTTAATGAGAAGAGGGTTTCGGTAAAAGACCAGAGGTGTAATATATGCAATTTGAATATTGCAGGCTAATAAAGAAATCACTATTCTGAACTATATGTTAAAAACTTTAGTTATGTAAAGGAATGGTTACCTCAGCCAAATTTTCAGCTTCAGTAAGACAAAACAAGGTAGATTTAAACTTAAGTATAAGCTATTCATAATTTTCTTTTCTCCTGGCATGTTTGCCTCATAAAAAGTGAACTATTTTTAGTCTTTTGTAGGAATCTAATCCAAAATGAAAAAGTACATTAGATAAAGCTAAACTGAAATTTTGGTTGACCTGTAGGTAGCAGGGAAGAGTGCAGTGTTGAGATTGAGAAGAGTTTTGCACGTGCAGAAAATCAGGAGGAGACACAGTACTTTGCAGAAGTTCCATGAGTTTGAAAAGGGATAATTTCAAGTGTTTTCAGTTTTGAGAATATAACGCTCTAAGGAGCATTTTTCAAGTAATCCGTAAAATAATTTTTTAAAATAGCTGAAGACAATATGGATGCAGGAAAAAGTGCAATTTTATGAAGTCTTTCATTTAAGACCTAATTCAGATAGAATCACCTGTATATGAAAGCAGAAAATTCACATGTGGTGGGTAGTTAGGCAAACATGTCTGTAAGCCAAAGCTGCTTCTGTAAATATTGGGGTTTTTTCTAAAAGGGATCTCACGTTATTTGACATTTATGAAAAACTATGTTAGAATCTTATGTGAAACATACAGTGGCATTTCTTGTGGCAAATGTATTTTTTGTACATTTACATTAAATGATACATGTGTACATTTTTATATGTATGTGTATGTATGTATCTCAATATATTTGAAAGAAGAGCTACAAATCAGACTGCACTTTCCTGCCTTCTAATTTGGAGGTTTGTAGTCTGACTGTGTTCCTTTTGGATTTAAATACTTTTCAAGGTATTCAAGCTTGATTACTTGGCCTCACCTGAATAACATAGCTTAGAAATAAGGCTCATATCTGGGTAGCTATCTTTGTATTATGTTTATAACTAAAACTCTATCACTTCTAAGATCTTTTGTAGAGTAAAACGTGTATTTCACTTAAACGTGACATTTTGTCACAAAAACGTGACATTTCACTTAAGGTTTTTTGACCAGTATTTTTAAAAGCTAGCACAATTAAAAAATGGAGGTCCAGCTGCAGAATGTGGGGCTAGACTTTAAAGAATCCATATTTCAGGGGATCGTACTCTGGGGTTGTTGTCTGACCAACTACATGGATAGAGGATATTTACAGAATGAGGCACCAAATATCGGTATCAAAGATGTCCGGAGCTGTGGAACAATCGAGGCTCTCTCTGGCACTGAGGGAGGCAGAAGCGTCCACCCTTTAGGTCAAAACCAGCACCAGTGCTATATAGCACTGCCAAATGAAGAGCTGTGTTTTGAAACAAGAGATACTGTGCCATAGGTGCGCTGGTACAGAGCGCATTGCTCTTTAATTGCTCAACAGTGAGTATGACTCTTTTTCTTTTCTTTTCTTTTTTTTTTTTAACTGAATACTGCCTAGAATCTCAGAAGTGAAAATCATATCTTCAAGCTTCCCAAACTAAAGAGCTTTGGGAAGAGTGTATTTGTCATTATGTTTAATTTGCACATACCTCACCAAAGAAAAGGCCAGGGGAGCTAGGCCGAGAACACAGCTGTACAGGCAGCTCAACTAATTGCCTCTCCATCCTCAACCTCATTTATCTTCATTTCTTCCCAATTATACCAAATTATCAATAGTCTCTGTTGCATCAGAGTCTTAATCCCCTTTATTCAGGCAGCATTAGATAGTGGCAGATGAATTCTTGGAGGGAGTCAGGGTAAACAGCCATGAAATGCCACCTCTGGCAGATGGCATTGCTCACAAGAAATGTGACAAAACATTTGGAATTTGTTACTAGGCATTGGTATGAGAAGGCAAGCTGTCAATATTTTTTTAAATGATAATCAAGGTGGTGCATACTTATACCACAAGCAGAAACGAATCCTGTCCAAAACCTCAAGCTTAGTTAAGTTCAGCTTGGCACTGTGCTGTTGTATTTTGTTGCTGAAGCCTCTCACTTTTTCTTAAGAAATATTTTCACTTTATCTCGTATTAGTATCAACATTTTAATAATGTTTGTTCTGATGATAGTTGTTATTTATGGGTTTGTATACCTCAGAAATATTAATTTGAAGACATAGAATATCCTTTACACTAACAAATTTAGGATATATTTTCTTGAATAGTTTCTTTGGCACTGGCCATCTTTTAGGGGGTTGATCCTGCTCCTTAGAGAAGCTAGTGCAAAGCTCCCACTAATAGTCATTGAGGAGAATTGCACTAGAGATTAGATGAGATCACCTAATGGATAGGTTTGCTGAATGAGAAAAATATTCTGAAAATCAAAGATTGATTGAATGTGTAGGATGTGCAGGTGCTGTGGCAGGTATATCTTCAGCTATTACTATGAGCAAAAATGAAAGTGATTTTTAAAGGAAGTACCAAGCTGGCTGCTAAGATAGTTCAAGATTTTTTTGCATGTTATTTTTAGACTGGCATTAAATGAAACACAGTAGATTTCACTGCTGACCTTTTATGTGAATGAGGTTTACTCACAGGCTCTCCTAGTTTTGGCAGCATTCTAAATTTTTTGGAAGTCAGTAATAACTTAGTGCAAGGAATCAAATGCCAGATATAAAAAATGGTGCATCTTCAGAATTCGTATATACTTTGCCAATGTTCCCCATACTGACCCAACTTGTTGGAGCTGTGCAAGTGTCTGCACATACTGATCCTTCATGGAAACTGGGGCTTATGACAGTAAATCTCGTTGGAGAGCTTCTGCAGTCATTCAGCTGCAATATAAAAGGATGTCAGGCATCCCTTTTGCAACCTCTCATTCTCTAGTAAAATCTCCAATGTCACTGAGTTCTGCGTAGATGCTTCAAGTTGGCAGGGGTTTGGAAGATTGTCTAAATGTGTATGTATGAAGTGCCACAGACTGTATTTAATTCTTTCAAGCCATACTTTATATTATACAGAGTTCTTCTAGTGTTAGGAATTTTTGAAAAGATTATAAATACATAATTCATTTGTGTCACTACAAATTAACTCAGAAGATTACAATCTGTAGCTTGAACTGTTCATAATAATTATTTCAAAGAAATAGTAAATGATAAATTGTTGAAACTTGAATGATCTGATTTTGTACCGTAGCGTTACCTATCTGCTATGGTTGTCAAGACATTCTCAAAGCCTCTCAAAATCAAACTAAACTATCTGGCTAGTTACAGTCACAGTAAAAATCTACAGTACGTGTATCTTGGTGGTTGTTTCAGTAAGTTGTTTAATACGGGAAAATATTAAGGAATTAAAAAAAAAAACCTACCAAAAGCAAAAAACACTTGTTTTGTGGTGAGCAGGTGTCAATGATTATCATCACTAGAATATGAATCCTAGTTCCTTGCTCGCTGGCTGCAGTTGTTGAGTTTAGAAGGAGGTATGTTTTATCCTTTCTGGCAGCCAGCCCTACAAACTGCGTTCAAGATCTGAAAGTTAAGCTGTTTTATTTATGGCTTATGCATCATCAACAGTAATAAAGACATGACAGACCAAGATTTTGACCTTACTTCTATCGGTGAAGTGCACATGTTTCTGAAGACAGACTTTGGTCCTGCAGTAGAAAACAGTTAATTTTTTTGGTGATGGTCCTAAACCAGAAGAGAACTCATGTTCTAGTACACTATTGTTATCTTTGTACAGAAAAATAAATAGCGATAAAGTCACACGCTTATTACTAAAAAGGTGAGCAATAACCACTTGGAGTGCAGAAGGGAGAAGATCAGTTAAGCAAGAATGAACCATAACCCTGTGGTTACATTTCAAAATAGTATTGAACATTTAAAGGTTGTCCTCTCTTTTGAGTTCACCAACATGTTTGTTGAAATAATGATCTGTGCAGATTTTTGTAAGCCCTCTTCTGTCAAAAGCATGTTCTGTAAGCTGTCAGGGGTAGGGGTCTCCCTGACCCAACTTCCCCGTAGGAATGCAAAGGTACATTGTCTGCCCACTAGCTCAAACTTGCTGAGGTTCCCACAGCAGTACCTCGAGTGACAGAGAATAGAGGTCATTTATTATCTCTCAGGAAAGGGCTTGCATGTGCTTTTGACGTTGACCTAGATCCAAAAGGAAGTTTAGGTTTTAACTCTAATTCCCTAATTCCAGGACTACACATTGATAGAAGAAACCGAATAGGGATATATTACTTATTATTTCATCCGCTACAAGAACTAGAAGACATCAGAGGAAGGTAGCAAATGCCAAGTTAACCCCCCAACAACCTACCTGCAAATTACATGAGGTGGCTTTTCATACAGTGCGTAGGCAAGCTGTGGAACTCTTTGCTACAGGATATTGTAGATGCAAAAAATTGACATCCATTTAATTTAATGGAAGAAAAATCTATTAAAGGTTATTAAATTCAAGGAAAATACCTCTGTTTCAGGAAGTTCCTAACACATAAATTGTTGGAGAGTGTTCTGGGAAATTCTCACTATAGGTTTTCTCTGTGTTTAAACTCTTTAGTAAGTATTGCTTTTAGCCCTTGTTGGGGACAAGGCATTAGGCTAGATGGGCTGTAGCTGTATGCAACCATTCTGGGAGCCATTATTCCTTTAGTTATATTGCCCCTCCCTCCTGAAATATGACTAATTTCCACTTAGGAAGCCATAAATATCTAACTATTGATATGAAGATTACAAGCTTTTCCCTGCCCCTCCCCCCTTCATTATCACGTGGTTAACTATCAGGTACCAAAGAAGCAAAGACTTCATTTATTAATTATCGGAGCTTTTCTCCAGCGTGCCACATTTCTTCCTAACCAAGAAGCAACTTGTTTTGATTAATATTTATGCATGACTAAATCAGCAAAAGAAAAGAGGAGAATGGGTACATTCTAGAAGGTAGCTAACTTTGAGAGGTACTTTCGAATATAATTGTATTTTAATGAAAATTATTATAATAGTTTGTATCTAACTTTCTATAACTATGATGTTTCGTCTTGCTAAATCTAACTTTAATGGGGTGCTTTGGTGGTGGAAGTTGAATCAGCTGACCCATTGAGCTATGTTTGGTATTTTGAGTTTAAATGAAGATACTGCCACTTTGAGCAGTTTGTGTTTTTATCAAAGTAGTCCCTTACATCATATTGCATTTTCTTTCCTTTTCCTGCATCTCTTTATTTGTTTTGCAACATTTTCCCCATTTTTAAATATTGTTACTTGAGGAAAAGGCCATCCATATTTTAGCAATTGCCTACAGAAGACTCTTTTGCTGACAAGATTTCCTTGCTGCAGCCAATAGTTACTCTACACTGGTCTTAGAAAGTAGGAGAAAACACCCTGCCATATTTTAGTAGCCATCAGCATTTTTGTGTATGTAATCTGAAGGGATGAATGACCCAGTCTGTTGTTCGAGGGAGAGAACAGGTTTTATACCATTATGAGTCTTTGACACCGAGCACCTGATTTTAGTTGTGAGATTTAGTTTGGGCTGGAAAGGCCCGTTGTAGCACAGTCTTACTTGCCAAGGCAACTGACAGTAAGGAGGCTTTTCTGGTATTGTGCTTTAGCACTAGAATCATCGATCATAATTCGGGAACTTTAAAACACATTACAGTTGCCACCTTCTTATTTCTTTTTCTCTGTTCGTTTTAAAGGGAAGGAATTGATGGTTTTGGAGGGATGGTTAGGTTCCTAAATAAATATTATGTCTCTGCTTTTATCTTCTAAAAAAGTACCTTCCTGGAATTAATTGATCTTAATTAAATTGGCATCAAATATTCTGACATATTCCCCGTTATCTTCAGGATCCTGTTGCTGTGAAATAAACTTTGATTTTGCTGTCATTAGGACTTTTCAAAAAGTTTAGAAATTATATTCAGATTTCAGATGCCTTCTTATTGTATAATTATCAACAGATTACTTCACCTAAGTTGTGACAGACATATTTTTTAAGTATGACTGACTGATGGACAGATTGGGAATTGCTGAATTAATGGGCACATTTCAAAGCTTTGGCAGGGCTAAGCAGTAATTACATCTGCTGAACCACTTGATAAGTTTTTGGAAGTAGCCCAGTAAAGCCATCACTGGGTTTCTTGAGTTTTAATATCTTACCCTACACACTTTCATGGCTTTCTTGTAGGGCACAATCCAGAAGTTGATATAGCCCAATACACCCAGCTAAACAAATAAATGCATTAAAGCTTTAAATGCATTGCAAATCTTCCATTTAGATTTTCAGATGGGTGTCATGCTTTTGGGGGCTGATTAAAAATCTCATTCCCATTTTAAAGTAAGCAAGTTTATTTGGGGGGTAGTAAGGGACCACAGTAAGTGTCCACGCTTGCGTGGTCTCCATAAAGAACGTAATCTACTGCCAATATGAGGGGCAGAATTTGGGGTCAAAGGGGTCATAATCCTCACCCAGAACAGTTCTATGTTTTTCTGACCGGAAGGTGACAGTTCACCAGGAGTACGACCTGGATGGTATCTTCCTATCCTTACTGTAGTGAGATTCTCAGTTTATCAGGTATGACAAACATTGTTTTCTACCGGATCTTCTCTTCCTGGGACATTCAAAAGTTGATACCATGAACAGAGGTGACAAAGTTGTTGGCTGAAGTGTTTTCAGCAGAGGATATTCTGTGGAGGCCAAAAAAGTGACCGTTTTTCCCAGTACTGAGGTGAGATTAGGATATTGGTAGAAGCAAATAGTCTGGGACACCTGAAAATACTGGGGCTAGGAATGCTGGCAAATGGGCCCATGTTGTTTTAGGACTACTGGGGTTCTAGATAAGCCAAAAAATTTCAAAGGCCTTGTGTGTGCTGAACACTTATAAAAGAAGTCGGAGGTGATAAATACTTTGTAATTATCAGTGCTGAAATAGCAGTGCACTGAATACTTTTTTCTTTGCAGCTGATGTTATGCTTAATATGCCCAACAGCGTGAAGAATGTGTTTAAAAATAATTTTAGAATAAAATTGGACAGAAGATGGTATTGCTTTTAACAATTTGAGTTCAATTTTTCAGAAATGTATCACAACAAAAAATAAAATGACAGACATAGATTGAAACAGTGTGGTTGTTCAATTCAAAGGTACCTCTGACAGAGTGGATTTCATTTAGCTAGACCAGACAGTTTTAAGGCTGATAAAATGAATTTGAAACCAAATGAAAAGAAACTGTCACCAAATTGAACTTTGATTACTTTCTGGAGATCTTTCAATACCTAAAAACAAGACACTAATTTAATCTTCACAAGTATATCTTCACCAAAAAAAGTTTTTTTTTATTTTGTTTTGAAGAACACAAATGCACAGAGAGATTTCTTACTAGAAAACATGTAGCTTTAAGAGTTATGTTATAAAATTACTAAAATCAAAGATGGGTGAGAAGCAGCATTTTCAGAAAAATGAAGCTGAGCTTATCACTTGCATTTTCTTCGAGTAAACAAAACAAAACTTAAACAGAGGCACTTTGCTTACAGACATGTACATGACCCTAAATACCCTTGCAGTGGATCCGGGAGTACAGTGTATATCATCAACAGCACATGTATGTATTGCTTAGGCTGATTTCCCCTATCTGTTTGTGTTACCTGTGATTTAACTCCCTGCGCATCTGAACTCGTCTGGATTCGCTGTTCACGGGGTCTTTGGAACAGCCACATACAGAATGTGGCCACTGGGCTGTAAAATGGCATTAAGGGAATGCTTACCTCTCACCGCCTTTTAATTTAGAAGTGAATGGACTGGGGTTTGTTACGTTACTTTTGCTTTTGCTTAGTTGAACATAAGCGTAATTCATGCACTGATAAATAAGTTCTCTCCAATAACCTGTTAAGACTGGTAAATAGCAGACTTTAATTATTAAGTATATTGTAAATAACTCTTTCTCTTACCAAATCCATGTAGTGGCTGTCTTTATCTGTGCCCTTTGAAACACGCGCTACGTTTCTGTGTAGGTGACTGCGTACAATGCAGACAATCAGGCCTTTTTTTTTTCACCCATATTGTGCATTTAGCTGCAAAGCTGGAAGCAGAACTGTACACCACACGTTTGCTGCGTGGCCTGAACTGGACGGTTGAAGCAGGTCAGACCTTTTTTCAGCTGCTTCTGCTGGGCAGCCAGTGCATTCTGCGATCTTTTAGGATGGCTGGGCAGGTAATATCTCTGCCTTTTGCTTCCCACTTTGGTGGGGCTGTGTTAAGGGAAGCGCAGTCTCTGTGCTTGCTTCTGACAAGCATCAGGAGCTCTGGAAGATGGAGGTTCTTGCCTCTCTTGCCCTTTTTTAATGCTGAGTACAATCCGTTCTGGGACAAGATCGACTAGAATGCAAACAAGATAAGGAAAAATTACCTTTTTGTCCTTTAGTTTTATCTGTTGGAGAGAAGGTCATATGGGTAGTGGGTAATAGTGTTAAACGTAAAGCTTTTTGTAAAGTGTATAAATGATGTGTTGGCATTTTGACAAATCAACAGACTTCTGAGTGCTCTAATAATATTCCTATGATACTTATGAATCAAGTTACTCATATTTTAAAATGAAATATTCTTTCTCATTTAAAATAAATAAAAAGCTATGTTTCCCTTCATATACAAGAGGTAAAGTAAGTTCCGTTGCTGTTTTCTGTTGTCTCATTTTCCATAGTGTTGTATGTTTGCTTTCTTTTTTCATATCTTTTTTCCCCTTTTGTTTCATATATACCTAAAAGAAATTACTCGAAGTCCATCTCTCTATATGCAGTAGTACAGATCATTGTTTAATTTTAGACTCCTTATCTTCTATATTAAAAAGAATGAGAGCCTTCACTAGCTTAGTGTGGACAAAGAAATTATTTTTTCCTAACACACATTTCTTCAAAGACCAAACCTTTTGAATATGAGAGAAAAAAAATTCAGCTCCCATACATTTATTTCTTTGTGGTGTATTGCGTGATTCATATCATAAAGTTTCATTTTTCGTTTCACCTGTAAGCTCATCGTACCAAAGACAGGATTTAGAATCAAAACATTACGTCTTTGCCTTATTGATGGCACCTATTTGGACAAAAAATGACAATGAACAGAAATCTCCTGAAAAATTGTGGCTAAACCTAAATTTGAAGTATTAAGGAGGATTTACTTTATATAGATGTATTCACTTCTAATTGTTACAGTAACAAAGAATTTGAAAATATGTATTGAGAGATATATATGTCAGATATGTACTTGCTGATACAACATGCTGACAACTGTGTTACTAAGAAAATGTGTATGCTCAGAAATGAATACTTTTAAAAAAAGTTGCACGATAGTAAAAGGCCTGAGTATATTACCACAGGTTTGCATTTTACATACTTGGTTTGTAATGTGAATCTAGTTCTGGCTTACTATTAATTTATATGTAAATTTATCTTACTGTATGGGAGTAGATACTGCAGGGAAGGATGCAAGTTTTCTTTTAAAACTATTATTTTTTAGCTGTGCAAAGGGACGGTGGGTAGGAAGAACTGGAAGTGTCTGGTATAGAGCACAGGAGTAGGACCCGTGAGACTTCCGGTTTCACCTTTAGTTTCGCCTTCCGGTTTCACCATTAGTCTGCCAGGTAACAAGGAGGAAGCTGCCTCATAATTCTGCACCTCAGCTTTCCCACTTGTAAGTTGGAGATAATCATACTGCCCTTATAAAACACTTCACAGTTGAACAGTTCTAGGTAAGAAGTAGTTCTAATTACTATTTTCTTTTTAAGAGACTTGCTACCACATAGTGTATGCAGTCCAGATTAAGTGATGAAGCTGTTACCTATGTGGTATACTGCAGACTACAGGATACATTTCATTTAACATGCACTTTTATTATACATCATACGCTCAGCAGTATTTTTTTTTTTCTTTCTCTAAGGAGAAGTGATAGGGAACATAAGAGTACAGGAATGGTCTGTAGAGATAAGTGTATTGCAATTTATTCTTGTGTTGCTGGCACTGAATACTGGAGCAGATTTACAAGTGGAATTTGCAGGGAAAAAAGTTATTGTCCCCATGTGTAAGAAAAACTCGTCCAGTGATTTGGACTGTATAACATAATTTAAATTCAGTTTCCTGTTCCATTGCAGGTTTCCTGTATTTCCTTAAGCAAGTCACTTTTCTGTGCAGTGCAATTCTCCATCTGTAAAATAGGAATAATTGTACTTTCCTGTGGAACATGCGACAGTTGTAAAGCTGGGCATAGAAAGCTGATAGGGCACTCTGATACTATGGCTTCAGGGCCACAGAATTATGGTGGGTAGATGCACAAGGCTTTGGAAAGACAAGAGAAACTTCCAGAAATGAGTAAATGAACTAAGAGTTTAGACCATCTGTGCCTGGGGTTGGAAGTATTGGAGAGAAACAAGTGGGGTGAGGGAGACTTTCAGATGAACAGTATAGTTTTTACTTTTCACTCAGAAATCTCTGACAAACTGCCTTGTGTACAGTTTTCGTGGCCACTACCCTGATACATGAAGTTGCATGTACAAAATCTATTTCTAAGCAAAAAATTCTTGCTAAGGTACATGTCATATGTGTTTTTTGAGGAAGAATGAAGTGTAATTGTTAAATTTACTGAAAAAGCATATGGAGAAAAATAAAACTCATTTGGTAAAATCAAATGCTACGCATTTCCTCAGAAAATCTTTTTTAAATTACGCATCTAACTTGAGAAATACTTTACCAAATAATACCACCTCTGTTTCACAGTAGTCAGAATGAACAACTTCTATACTAGGTATCAGTCAAACGTTACTTGAAAGAGCTGATAATACAGTATATTAAATAACAAAGATGCTGAGACAGCCTAAACTGTAGTAGTAGTTCTAATTACTGCACTATGCCATGTTATATTATATCGCACGGCGTAATTTAGCGTATCTTTCTTTGTCAATGTATTACTCATCATTTTACAAATTACAAATCTTTTATAGGAAGGTAATTCATACTTGGACATAGTGCTAAAATGATGGAGTGATTTCCTTTTTTCTCAATCATTGATCTTTCAAACTTTTTCATTTAGCCTTATTAATCATGTTTATTAGCTAAGTGTTGTTGTAAAGAATGGAATTTTTCTGTTACTTTCATATTCAATTAAAATGTTTTTTGCTTGCTGCCTCTATCTGCTGCATCACAGTAATCTATTTACTTATTCTAATTGAAATTCTTGCTCATAAATTCAAAACAAAGTCAATACTGCAGTTATACATTTTCATAACAATCTATAATCTAATTGAAAATGTGGGGCATACCTGAGAAGGGAGTGTACTTAAAATACCTTTTAACTCTAGAAATGTTCAATCTAACTTTTTTAAGGTGGTTTGTTTTGTGGACCAGATGGATTTCAGAATTCACTAACATGGTCTACCTAACTGCTGTTTAAAAGGAACTTGTTATTCAAGTGTATAAGTGTAATTCTGAAGAAAACTACAGTCTGTAAAATTGCTGCAGAACACCCTCTCTTCAGAAGACCAAACAGATATTCTAGGCCAAAGATGAGTGCTTAGTTTGCTATACTGTGTTTTTGTTGTAGACGGTAATTACTGTGCATAATAGATATCTGGACTCTTTAAATTCCTGAATACTGATGATTTCCAAGCCCGGCCTAATGCCTGGCTTGTTTAACCTAGCGAAGTGAAGTGTTTCACTTTGGACATCCCCAGGATCGAACCCAGCAGTGGAGGAAAAGCTAAGCTCAAAAATAACATAACAGCAGGATAAATTGTTGTAACGTGTTCAGGGATGAATTTAAGCTAGAATGCTAGTGAGCATTGGAGGGAGTGAATAGCGGAGTGATTCTGCAGTAAGATTAACAGCAGTGAGAGACCGATGAGCCCGAGGATGGACACCGATTAGTCGCTGGCAGGGAGTGGGTGGCCTGGTTCCCTGTGATAGCAGGAGATTGTGATTCAGTGTCTCAGATGTTCCCTTTCTGCCTTATTTACTTAATACTGACTGATGTTTACTTGGATGATTTTATCCTTAAACATTTAGCTTTTCCTGTTTCCAGAAACCAGTGTTATGAAGGTAGGTGATGCTGAAAGTTTCTAATTATATTTCTTGCCTGATGCATACTTATTAATTTATTAAAAAAAAATTCAGGTGTAGGTTTCAGGTGCTGTGTTTGTGCTAGGTGCTTAGCTATGGTAAAAAGTATTAGCTCGCTGCAAACCAAGCAAAATGTCTTTTAAAGAAAAGTATATGCCACTTATGGTTTGTTTCTACCCTGTTTTGCAGGTGGGAGTGAATCCTCCTGGGATAAAGACAAGCTTCAGTCTCCCATTACAACGGGATCACAGCACAGCATTGGTCATCCCACGCTGTCAGGGCAGTCGAGCCTTGGAAGTGCGCACCCACTCAGTCCTCTCCAGCAGAATCACCTGCTCACCAACAGTACGTACTGTGCTCTTACGGAAAAAAAAAAAGTACATGGAGCCCTGCTTGGAGGCTGGGCTTGCGTTCCTTCCCAGCCTCCTGAAGGTGGGGGAAATGGCTGGGAGACACATGAGCAACAGGAGGGTCAGTCCTCCCACTGTCTGCTGCACTCGTGCATCAAGGCCAAGCCACCCACTGGGGTACAGCCGCCCTCTTTGAATAGTCACCCACTGCTGGGTTAGGGCCTGTCAGTCCTTAATTTACATTTCCGTGGCCTGGACGGGAAGGGAAAAATAACCATAAAGTTGCTTAAAATTTTAGCTATATGAGAAAATTCTCTTCCAGGTGAAAATGCTGACCACCAAATAAAAATATGAGAGCCAGGAATAAATGCCAAAAGTTTGGTTAAAAGCTAGCAGAAGCAATCCCTCTCCCTTGTACTTGCCAGGTGTGGGCAAGGTCATCCATTGAACCCATCTATCCAAAGCAACTGGAATAAAATGACACAGATAAAGTTTGGATTTGGAACTTAAAGCTCCCTTCAAACCCATCTCTTTTCTTTCCCTTAGGAAGGGAGCAGGTGGGAAGCCAACAGTTCCCCTTCTCCTTTAGAGGGAAGGAAGGGAAGGGAAAGGTATTCCAAGAAAGATGTTCAGGATTAACATTTTAAAAATTAGTGAGGAGTGAAGTTAATTCTAACAGATGATGATGGATGAAGAATGAAAATCTCACGATTTCTGAATTCTTGTTACTTGTTTAAGCTCTTCATCCTCAAAGTTCTGAAAGTTGATTTTTGGTGTTAGTTTTAATGGATGAATGGCATTTCTGGCTCCTTACACAATTTTAGGAGCAGATAGTTCCTTGCTACCTATGTAGGGCCCCAGGCTTGAACAAATCAAAGCTATTAAAATGACTCCTACAATGTGGGTCTGCTTTGTTCATGGGAAGGTATGGACCTGAGCGTTTTGGGTTAGGTGTCAGTAGTTAAGAATCACCAGATCATAGGACTCAAATTCACTGTAGTTTATCCTTTCATTTTATATTCTTGCATAATTCAATACCTGTATATATTTTACAATACAGGGATATTGTGTTCTTTGCTGTTAAAGAAAACTTTAAAGAAATTTTTCAGTAGATTTTGTAGTAGGCAAGTGTCTATAGGGTATTAAAGGGTTTATTGAATGTCAGACATTATGTCCAATGATTTGCAAGTGTAGGATATATTTTCTTCATAGTCCTCTGAAATGTTTGACGGATTGTGTCTTAAAACTGGTGATGTGCTGTTAAATTCTGTTTGTAGTTTGCATTTAGTTTGCATGTCAATTGGACTTTAAGTAGACATACAACTCAATGTGGCCAGATGGTGTCTGGGAGTTTTGGAACTCTATAGAGTATGAGGAAAGATTATTGGGCTGTTAAGGGAGATATGCAGGGGAACAAAGGCTTGTGGATGTAAGCACTGAAGGGGATTGTCAGCATGGTTTAAAGTGAAGGGAGATGTATATGGGCTTTGCTTATTACCTATCATAATTAATATTGGTGTGGATCATTATATAAAGTATATAGTGAATCATAAGACATCAGAGTTGTTGATCATGATATGCTCAAGCTAAAGAGCGTGGGAGCTCAGAATATATACAGTTCTGCCTTTCGTGGTGGGCACAGTGGTGTTTTTATATCTCTATAGTCAAATTGTATTGGAATAACAAGCTATATCAGTCAATGGTATTTTTTTATTGTGGGTTCTGTCATACACCAAAATGGTGATTGGCCTTCTCATTTAAAATAGTTAAGATAGAGCCAAAAGTTAAAAAACTTTTAGAAATAATTACTGTGAATAACATATGGTTATGAGTAGCTATATGATTATGTTATTTACTACTTGTACCTGAATTTTTTAATGAGAATTTCTAATTAAAATTTCACTTATAAAAACGACAAGGCATTTTGTCTGGCAGAATGAGTCCTATTTTTTCTGAAAAAATAATTTTGGTTGCCCAAAGGTAGTTATCTTCAAGTGTCTCTCTAAATGTCTCTCTAAAGAATTCTTAAATGCAAAATAACCTGAAATGATTTTTTCAGTGAATTGGTGTCTTGGTCTTGCTTTCCATTGTAGTCATTACTAAATACAACAAGTAATACACATGCTGAAATAGATATTAATGAAATATGAGAATCCAATTCTTGCTAGCAGTAACAACACCTTTTTGACAATGTCAAGATCTGCAGGTTGGTCCAAATGAATTTCATACCTTCTTAAATTGTTTTATATCCATAGCAGAAGACAATTTAAAGTGACTTTGGAAATTAAAATCTCTGGTAACAATTTTAACCTCTCATTACATGTTCCAGTTCACAGACTTTCTGTACAGTAGTTCAGTAGTGTCTAATGTCCAACCCACAGCTTCCTGTATTCAAGAAGTAGTCCTAATATAAAAATCTAGTCTCAGATTTCTGCATATGTGAACTAATAATAGTAAGAGGACTTGGTAGGAGTATATTGTCAGATAAAATTATTAATAAATATTCGTCTGATGTATTGGAAAAACTTGCAAATATCTGCATGTTTTGTGTTTTTTTCTTTATTGCTCTTAATAAAGAGATCGCTGAACGTATGCACTGTTCTATATTCATTTTGCTAATATTGTATTACTTTACAGCTGTATGTTTCTTTCCCTGATACAAACCATACAGCCTTTTCTGGAATACAAAGACAATTATTCCCTATGTAACATCAAAATTCTTAACACTTAATAATATTGAGTTTGGCTAGTTAATGTTCCAGTGGACTCTAAAAATTAAGGTGTTGGGTTATAAAGTGAGGTTCTGACACATATAACCTGCCCATGCTCTCTTTCAGGGATAGACCTGCCGTTTATGATGATGCCCCACCCTCTGCTTCCCGTCAGCCTACCTCCCGCTTCGGTTGCAATGGCAATGAATCAGATGAACCACCTCAATACAATAGCTAACATGGCTGCAGCAGCCCAAATGCACAGTCCTCTTTCCAGGGCAGGGGCCTCTGTTATAAAGGTAAGAGTCATCTATGAGACTTAGAAAAAATAGGTTTTTGTGGCTAACAAAAACATTTACAGTGACTTTCTTAAAGAAGATAACTAAGAGGCAGTGAGCTTATACTGCTTATAGCACACCTGGTCTGCTGCTCCTGATAGTGCTTCAGTTTGAGGAAATACCCACGAGTACAGTCAAGAAGTTAAGATGCTCTGGTCTATCTACAAATCTGTAATGTAATTAAAAACAGATACTAACACTCACTAGAGGCTAGGGGAATAAGCAGTGCTGCATCTGTTAAAGCTCAAAAGCTATTCTAAAATGTTGTTTAAAATCAAACTTAATGTTATACTTGAAAGAAAATGCTATAGAACGTAACAGGAACTCTGGTGCAGTGCAATTCTAGAACAGGTTAGTAGCAGAGAAAATAATGAGTGAGTATAGTCTCTGGTAGCCACACCTATATTTCCTTCTGGCTGGATAAAACATGTTTATACATTTGAAAGGCTTCTGATAGTCTCTTCCAAGCAGGTTGTTAAGAAAATTTCGTGCCTGTGTTGAGAGCTGAAGTCCTGCCACCCACTAAAAAAAATGTTGAGACAAGAAATTTTCAAAGTAGAAGTATATAGCATCAGCGCATGTGAAGGATTGGTGCTATGGGATTCTCTAAAACACAGTATGTCCTCTTTTTATTGAGCAAAAATGAAAGGTTTTATCAATCTAACTTTTGTGTGTATTTGCATGCATGCGCATGTTTCTTGTTGACAGAATAAAATTTTGTCAACTTTGAAAGGTAGTTATTTTAGTCCATTTTTCTTTGTTTTAAAATATATGAGTCTACAGAGCTATCTGTTCCGGAAAGTACATGTCTTTTTATTTTGATATTTATGCTCCTTCACACTCATGTATCCCCATCATTCTGGAATCCCAAAGTTCTGAGTTGCTTTAGTCTAATAACTTTCACTGATTTGCTGAACTTAATCTCTCGTATCTTTATTGTAAAACATCTTAATTATAAAATATCATTATTTTATCATTGAGAAAGTTACTGTTGCCACTATTACAGGCCAATTGTGAGAATAATTTAGTTAGGATTGTGTTATACTTTCTGTTGTCACAGCTTGCCACTGCAGGAAATTTTGTTTCTACATCAAGCAGGGAAAGAAACTAGTAGTACATAACCACATGTTTATTCTTCATGCTTGTATTTACTGGTATCAACATACTTTCAAGGAAGAAAGCAAATATCTTTTGTCACATTACAGTAGCATAAAATATTATGTGTCTCTGTTGCTGAGGTTCTGGAGGTCTTCGTTTTTCTTCTGACCTTCTTGGGGGCCCTGAGCATCTCCAAAATTGCCTCAGGTTGTTTTTCTTCTTTACTGAGAGTCCACTTCCAAATTAGGGCAAATGTTGTTCTTAATACTTTGATTTTGTTAACATTCTGTTTTCTTGGATTCTGGGAGGCTGGTTAAATTCAGGCGGGGCATTCCCCAGTTAGAGACTATTTAGGATTAAGATCTATAAAACCTTCTCCTTGTCATCAGTGTATCGGCACAGTTGTTGACTGGGCAGGGGAAACATGATATCTCTGATGTCCAACTGTCCATTAGTTGATGCAGGTCAGTGAATTGTTAGAAATCAATTGAGGTTCCATGCGTTCCACTTGGTAACCTTTTCTTTAACTGTTCAGAGACCTCTTGAGAAAACCATAACTTAAATACAGCAGTGGAATATTTGTAGCAGCAAGTGGACTGCATAAGCTTTGATTGTATTTTAAATGCTATCAGTATGTCAAAACAGAGATGAAATATGTATTTGTAAACAATGCTAGTTCTTTGTAATATAAACTACAGTTTTTGACAGCAGTTAGGTTTAAGGATGGTCTTTAGCAGGCCCTTGCTGATGCTAGTTACTCATTTACAGCTATTTTTTCCCCAACACCTGCACTAGAGGATACACAATATCTCCACAGCAACAGTAGGTCTCACCAGCACTCTAGTGGGAATTATTTCCTCTACATGATGTAGAGGAAGATACACCAGTAGCTAATGTGACAGAGGCAAAGTGTGCATCCATTGCTGTGTTACTCTCACCTGTCAAGTGATGCTGCATCTTTCTCTCGTTTGTTCTGAGTGCTGAAACTGTAGATGAATTTTATTACAGACAGTGTGAGGCTCCTTTTGTCCTTTCCTTCCCTTACGTACAATAATCTAGCTCTGAATGACGATCAGTTAAGATGAAATCCTTGTACAAAACGAAACATGTAAAAGAAAAGCATTGCTGCTGTTGTTACCTATCAGCAGTATTACTTTCATTATATGACATTATTTAAGTGCATTTAATAAGTACAAGAAATGACCAGTTTTAGATAGACTGCAGTTCTAGCATCATGACATTACTTAAAATGGGAGAAATGAATCGAATATATTGAGTGTGTATCTATTTCCATACTCTGATGACTAAAATACCACTTGGCCTGTTTTCTATAGGTGTGAGAATCAGCTGCTTTATAAAGGTTTTGAATGAAGTCATTATGCTTTTTATATCACATTTGCCATTTAGAAATAAGCTGTTCTACCAAGATATGCATGATCAGCAAAGTTAACATTTAGTGCTCCAGAAAGAAATGTCATAACTATGAAACTTGATTTCTTCCTGACAGGAACACTATAAATTAGGCAGGCACAATGGCCAGGCTCGCAAAACCTTCTTAGCCATCTATAATATGATCTGATGTGATTATAGCAGCACCCGCTAGCAGTGCTACAGCTACGGTTCTGACAGTGCCCCTGTAATAAATCCAGTCTTTCAGGGGTTTACTGTGCAGCTGAAAGAGCTTGCTCTGTTTGGAACTTGGCTCAAATGGTTCTGAAGAATCTGTAATTGAGGGTGTCATATTGGCAAAACCAAAATTTGACAGCAACACCGATTCACCACCCTCTCTCTTCTCCCTCTTGCGTCTACTCTCCTGTTAGTTCTCTTTTTCCAGAGTTATTCTTCAGCTGGATGAACTCTGCAATCCAGTTACTGGCCTAGGTGTAAAATGCTTTGCCAGCCTGGTCTTGAGGACCAGTCTGGGGTGGAACTTAGCTGAAGGACACTTGAATCATGGTGTAGGCTAGAAACAGCAGTGAATAAATGTAGGAGTTTACTGTCATCCAATAATTTTGCTCCTCAAACTCAGAAAAATCTACTCTGTGATGACATTTTTAGGTCTTCAGAAGTGAAGTTTGGGTAGGCCCTTTATACAGAAGAGAAAGGATTTTTCACTGAAGTTTGTAGAACAACTCAAGTCCAGAGAGCAATAATTACATGACGTTCAGATTTTTATTTTACAGTAGATCTATAATGAATATGACTATTAATATGCATTCACAGCATATTATACAGTTTATCATAAAGGAGCTGTTAAGATATATGCTGAGAACACAAATTGAGTAGAATGCTGAAAGCACACCTAAATCTTAACAGATCATTTAAATTAAATTGGGTCCAAAGGAGTCAAGACCTCACAGCACATCACATGGATGGCAAATACACGAAGAGGTGTCACAGCAAAAATAGCAATAGCTCTCCTGTTCATTGACAGTACATCTGAACCTTGGAATCAGCCCATGCCCATATAGCAACCCTCTGTCCATAGTGGAACGAGGCCTCAAGCTGCAGATCTTCAAGCTATGTACAATGAAGGCATCAGGAGTGTTAAGGTAGCGTCCTCAAGCCTAAAGTCTCGGTTTATACAGATTAAGCCAGAAGGGGCTTTTATGACTGAAAAACCTATTAGCTTACACAATTCCAGCCAAAAGGCCGGGGGGGGGGAGGTTTGGGGTTAGGAAAGTATAAGAAGGGCTGGCAAGAGCCAAGTTTCTGGAGCTGCAACTATGCGCGTCTCTGTATATGCACTGAAAGGCCACTTTTGAAAGGCCACAGATGTCCTTTGGAACAGGTTGGTGGGAGATGCTGTGGCTAGGGTGGGCTTGAAATTGTGGGAACCGAATCCAAACCAGGGGCCTTAAGCTTCTTTCTTTGTGTTACACATCAAAGGAGTACTGAGAGTAGAGTAATGAGGCAAAATTTTATCAGAGAGATTTGAGAGGCTCTTTTACCCTTTCCTCCCAGTTTTTCCTTGCTCCTTGCTCTGTTCACCCTATGTATTTTGCACTTTCTTTGCCCCTCTTGCTCATATCTCACCCTTCCTCCTCCATCTCTCCTCCTTCTTGTCGTTCTCTCTCCCTTTCCTTCTGGCTCTCCAACAACCTCTTCTGAGCTGCTGAGAGATGTGCTTCTCCTGAGGAGGAGTATTTCTGCAAATTGGTTTCCTGCTGTCCATTTTTCTTCTATCGTCATTCCCTCATGCTTGCTGTATTCCTACTTTTCTCTTATTCTTTTTTCTGTTATTCTTTTTGCTCTTATCCAGGACCCAATTAGGAATAAATGGCATATTTTTTGAATGCAGCTGGAAAACCCAAAGAAAATAAGTTAAAATGTAATAGAAATGCTTTGTTTCCAAAAAAACCTCAAAATAAAGCATTTTTATTTTTGTATTTGAAATATTTCTTTCATAATTTCACCCCAATGTACTTTAGAAACAAACCAAAACCCACTCACTTCCCGCCCCCCCCCAAAAAAAAAAAAAAAAAAAAAAAGAAAAAGGGGGGGGACACGGACGGGACATTTTAGGTTAAATGCAATGGTTTGTTTTGGTAGGGAAACTGAAATCTTGTACTTCACATCAACTCTACACAATTTCTGTCTGAATATTTTGGTCTATTGATAAACAGAACAAAGCATGATTTGTACAGTGTGATCTAGACATGCAGTAGAGATTTTTGAGTCTCCTTTTCTTTGTGTTCTGTTCTTCTCCTGATTTTGTGGGATTGTTAAAGCATTTGTAAAGGATGTATATGACATGATTTTAAATTCCCTAAAGAGAATACAGATGGGCTGTGTAATTATTGCTGAGAGGTGCTATTTTCTGTGTGCTGTACAACTCACATTCATAATATTTACCTGACAGCCAGAAAAATGTGGCCATCTCAGGATACTCTGAAACAATTCGTCTCACTATAAAAACATTTCTCGTTACAGAATTTATAACATTTAATTTCATATTTCTCTGTGCATTCAGTTCTTGCTGAATTGTTCTCACAATATTACAAGATTTATAAAATAAAAATTCCATAAAATTTATGTTATTTTTCTCGTTAGATTTATTCTGCCCCATTTCATAGCATGTGTTCATTGCTGGCAGCTTACTGCTGAAATGGGTACTAGAATATGTTAGGGGAGTGACATGTGAGACAAAAGTAGTTTAAGTTTGCTTCTTATAAGGCTAATTTTTGTGGCTGTATCTGTAGCAAAGGAGAAGTGAGTGTTCAGTTTTGTAGCTTTTTAATCACTGATACAGAGAAACTACTATGCTGGGAGATGTTCAGGTCCCTACAAATGGCATTAAATATCCTTCTCCTCTCTCCTCCTTTGAAAGGAGGCATATCCCTCTCCCTGCAATGCCAAGAATGCCTTGCTTGTTAACACCGAGACACCTAGTTGCTAGGTTAAAGAATAAGCAATGAATACTTATTTTAAACGTGCAAGTGGAAAAAAACACAGTAAGAAGCAAGTACATCTCTTTTTTTGCAAAGCTTGCAAGGGAATATTGTTAGGCCAGGCACATACTAGCTTTTAGTTCTGGCTCAGATCTTTTTAGTATTGGCTTAGACATTTGCATTTGTACTTAATAACTAATATAGCTATAACGTAGATTAGATACAGCATTATCATCATTAGTCCTGGGAGTGCCTGTCTTTCATTCACCCAGCAGCACTGGGTGAAACAATTCATAGGAGGGCTACAAGTAGAAAGTTTCCACTGCAAGATCCTTTCCAATTTTAGTCAATATTATACTTTCAGATTCAAAGTAAAATGTAAAGGTAAAATCTTAATATCCGAGTGAAGGTTGCCATAGTTTTCACAGTGACTGCTAAGTTAAGAAATGGTGAAGAAGGAAGCTCTTGTTTGGCTGTTTACCAATGCCATCTGATTAGCTGTGGTGTTCTGTTTGGCTGAGCAGCTGGCAATTAATGAATTGATAGGAAGTAGTCACAACGTAATGGAATTAGCAAGTGAACATCTGGTATTAAAAATCAGTAAACGTAGAAGAGTTTTTATGATTTCTTAAATTTGGTGGGAAACTAATTGCCAGTTGACTACAACTGAAACAACTATATGTACACAGTGAAAAAAATTGCATTTTAAATTGCAAAGTACATATTTTAAGTGAATGACTTCCCGATACACTACAAAAGATGAATGGGATCCAGCTGGCTTTCAGACATACAGATCCTATCTTAGTTTTTAGACCAGCTGTTTACCTTGTTCATCTCCAGTTCTTACAGCAATTGGAGATACTGTAAGTAGTTCAGAAGACCAACAAGTCATCCATACTCTTTGCGTGCGCCCGTTTCCAGACTGAGATGATTCAAAACATAAACCTAACCACTGTTCTCTTGCCCAGAAACAGTAACTCTATAACCATCGTATTTCTTGTCGGCCACTGTCCGGTATCATTTCAGATTTAGCACAGCTCCTGCTTACTGTGACAGGAGTATTCTTTTTCTTTGAAAAGCCTACATTCCAATTATGTATTGCTTTTCTCAATAATGCATTAGTTAAGGACTGTAAACTTTAGAACATTATTAAAAATGTATTTGTTATTAGAATTCAAATAGTATCAACTAAGGTCAATTGGAAAGAAATGTGTGTCTTAGCATTAACTGAAAAAAAAAAAGTGTTAGCAATTCACTTCTTTGCTAACTGAAATTGTGCTAACTTTTCTTATTCTTCTCTCTTATTGAGGGTGGAATTCAGCCAGGGAGGTAGGAGCAGCGATACCACAGGCATGAAATTGTGGTAGTTTTGGATAGGAGGTGAGAAGGTCTGCAGCCAGTCTACTGGCTGACTGCTCCTGGCTCCACAGGCCCCTCCAGAGAAATGAGACTGTGGTTTCTAGAATTTTTAACTGTGTAGTCCATTTTGAGAATCCAAGTGGTGATTTGGCAAGCACTGGTGTGATTTGGCAAGCACATCGAGGTGTGACACAATAAACATTCCAGTGGGGAAGTAGTGTGCAAATCAGCGTTGGAAAATGTATTCTGCCAGAGCCTGTGCACTTGCTGTGTTTCCAACACGGTCATCAGCTCTGAATCTTTCCTACAATAGTTGAAAACTCTAGTCTAGACATAAAGACAGTAGAACCCCCACTTTTCCTTCCTCTCTGTTTCATTAGTGAGGTCTGGAGGATTCCAGTTCTCCTGCCACTGCAGAGCCCTGTAGAGTACAGAAGCAGCACCTCAATTAAATATGAAATATCAAGATAAATGTCTGAATAAAATATCCAGGACTCAGACAAACTTCCAAAACCTGCTTGTCAGCAGTGAAATGCCATTAAATCCTCTAGGAACTCATTAATAGATTAACATTTGGAAGAGTAATTACAGCTAGATTAGAACTAAGAATAAAGAAAAATAAAGGAAAATCCAGCAGCATCATTTCTCTAAACTCTTGACACAAAATGAAGATCAATACTATAAAAAAATCAGAGGTAAGGAATTAAGGTCAAGATGATTATGTCAAAAATAGGTAAGCTGTTCATATATATTGCAAACAGAACTGGCGTTGATGCAACTGTTATGTAGTGTTTCATATTATTTGTGTGGAATACTACCTCGCAGGGGATAGAAAAGAGATATTGAGGTGAAATCAAGGATGTATCTGGAAATTGGATGAGTCGATGACTTTAGTGCCGTTAACCTAAATCACAACTAAAATTAACAATGTCAAGCTTTGTAGCTACATTTTCTGAGCCAAAGCAAGACACTGATCTTTAGTGAGACAGAAATATATTACCCTTCAAAAGGATTAAATACTGCAAAAGTATTTTTTGAGAATTTATGTTACAGCTCTGTAAAGGGAAGAGAAAAGATAAGATAAAGTAGGTACTATAGTTAGATAAATAGGTGAGATCTTGTGAAATATTTTCATTTTTCATAAAATTCTCACAATCTGTAAATTTTATATATATAATTCATTTCATTATAACCTGGAATATGAATCTTGCAAATTATGAAATAGGAAGAAATACAAATGGAGAAAATATGACTTTATTTAGAAATGCTTCTCTATTACTGTGAGTGTATCTACTGTAGAACCAGGCAGCACAGCAGTGTGCCAGTGGGAACTGAGCTATTTTCAAGAGGGGAAAAAAATAAAATATATGAAAAGTAACAAGGTTGTAAAATACATAGGTGACAAATAAAATGAAGTCATCAATGTGTAAAAAAAATGTTAAGGTTTTAGATTTGCAATTTTCCTATTTAAATGCCCTCATTGATTTGTTACAAATACTGTTAACCCTGTGTTTGGAAAATGGTGAGGACATTATCACTTGTGTTCTCATTTGTAATAAAATAGATTAACTTGCTGTGAAATTTTAACTAGGCTGAAACACAACAGTAGCTACCTAATGAACCAGAGCACATTGCTGTTAAGTAGCTAAATAGATGCATACTGATTACAGGACTGAAAAATGGATCTGTTTACTTGCAAAAAAAAAGAGTCAGTTCATGGTGTTATTCATTTTAGTAGGGGAAATTCAGCATTACATTTCCACACAAACATTTCAAAAAACACAATTTCTTGATCCATATGCAGTCTTACATGATGATACTCTGTCCTTATTTGTAGTACGTATGATACAGAGAAAATTTCAGCTCCTTTGTTGCTTATAGGGAAAAGTGTATCTTCCCTGTATATGTAAATTTTTGTAACTGGTAAGACGTTAGATGACATAATCAACTAATTCTCTTAGAAAGTGATTCACTGTGTGATTAAGAATGACATTATTATTTGACACTTTTATTTCTGCCTGAACATTTCAAACCAAGGCCCTGAGTTTGAAGGCAAATTACTTGAAGCAGAGATTATTTTATAGCAAGAGACAATGGGAAATGCAGTTACCAGAAGGAGCTCGAATACTTTGCTTTTCCAAATCATCAGCTTTTGAATTACTCAGATAACTCCCATTTAAGATTACATATATGGCTGTTTGTGTGATATCTAAGTGTTAATTCATAGTCGTATTTGTTCATAGGTTTTTTTGCAGAACAGTTGGCATGTCCTCTCCTTGGCTATTCATTTTCATGGTTGCAATAGACAATGAAATTTACTTAAACTATGTACTCTTCTGTAAAAGTAATCATTTCAAAATGATATCTTAATTGTAAATTGAGTACTCTCTATAGTAAAAAGAGAGCAAATAGTGCCAAAGAGGACTGTTAAAACTGAAATCCAGGCAAATAAAAGTATAGTCAGAGTTGTAGCCTGTTAGCAGTTACCTGTTTGGAAGCTATTATTTACACAAAGATAAAAGTCACATAGTATTTATAAGCTCAGGATTGCGTGTATATGATTCATCATTTATTTAGGAGAATAATTCTTGAGGTAAGAGTATGACTTTAAAAAGTAACTTAATAAGCAACCCATCCACAGAGTAAGTCATGGCGCTCTCTTACTCTTCCGCTCATCTCAGCAACCTCTAAAACCACTCTTTTGGAGACCGAGAAGAAGAAAAAACAGGAGTCTTTAAGATCAGTGACTGACTTTTTTCCCCCAGAATTTGAAAATTTGTTTGTTTAAAACCATTCAGTTTTCAAAATTTTAAGAACTTGTGACTCAACATAATAGATTCATATCTGTTAAAACTTAATAAACATTTTTAATTAGCATTCAAAAATACTGCAATTAAAAGTCTCCCTTTAAGATTTATTAGTTATTGTATGTTCATTAAATAACAGATAATTGGTGAAAACAGATCTGTTGAGGATTAACAGCTATGTAATAGATACACATCTGTTACATGATTTTGAGGCTCAGTTGTTATTTAATGTACAATAACTATCCTATTAAGAACACATTCAATGCTACATTTTCAGCTGGTGTGATTGGAATAGGCAAATGCCACCCCTTGCTACTGGGAGGATCCAATCTCACGTTTCCTTGGCATCATTCTCAAATGTATCTGTGAAGATGAGTGCGGTTTAGAGGGATGGTTTTAATGGGTAACAGAATATTCTTAAAATGTCGATCTTACTACCAGTGTTATTAATGAATTGCCTCAATAGGTTATGAACAGCAGCTATTATGCTAGCTATTTATAATGGAAAAACTATTAGAATCTACCATTCTCTTCCTAAAGCTATATTATTGATTTAGGATACTGTCTAGCAAAAACTGCATAAAAAGTTCAGATGCTATTGAGTTTATTTTCAAAAGCACATGGTAAATTGCCACCAAATAGCCAGATTGCATACTCCTAATGAAAAATCTTTGAGGATAGGTTAGAAAGGCAGAAAAATTGCGAAGTTCCTTTGAGACAACTTCCCCAGATTACACTGTAATTGTGATTTTTAATGAGGTGGGGGCAAGAGGATCTCCCTTTTTTAAAAAAGAAAGTAGTATTTCAGTTCTGAGTTTCCACCGGGAACAGCTGATTGCCAGGGATGAGGGCAACTTCAAAGATGCAGGTTTTGGAATTCTGTAAATTCAGGCATCTCCTTGTTAGTGTCTCTCCATTGGAACTACACTTTCAAGAACTTTAGAGGATTTAAAACATAGAAGGGATTTTAAGATAAGAATATCTAGATTCTCTCAGGCCATGATCTGTCCCTTTTAGAAGAGTCTCATTTTTTGTTGGTCCTGGGAACAGGAATGAAGGGTACTGGAATTTTGAATTAATTCAGAAAAATTACACATGTGGAATCACTGGGTTGGAAGGGATCTCAAGTGGTCATATAATCTCTTGCCTTCCTCAAGACAGGATGAATTTATCACTTATGCCACGCTTGTCTAACCTGTTCCTAAAGATTTTTACTGATGAAAACTCCACGGCATCTTCAGGCAATCTGCAAGTATAGATACACAGAACTGCAGAATTTCGTTTTGCTAAATTTTTATAATTTCTTATCCTTTTTCTTCTCCTTACCTAAAGTACTATGTATATTTAAATTAGAGGTTAATATCAGTTTTGTGTGCAAATGGACACGTAAGAATTTTCAAGCACATTCTTATTTTTGTTAGCCAGTGGTGCTTTTCATGCAAAAGTGAAGTTCTTACCAGTGCCACAGCTTTTAAAATACGTCTGGGCGCTACCCTGAGAAGATATTGATGTAATTTATTCAGGTACAGATTCTAGTGAGTTTACAAATTTGACTGCATTTAGTGACTGTTTAGTCCAAATCTGAATTGTTTATTTGAAATGACACTCATATATGTCAATTTTACTATCTGTAGATTAAAGTAGTTTATGAAAACAACATGAAAAAACATTATTTATGTTCCCATGAGTGAAAAAGTCAGAAAATAAAAAGTTACCAAGAAAAAAAAAGAGGAGGTGGCAAATGCTATGTCATGACACAAAGGCTGAAAAGCTGTGTCCAGATACGTTGCATGTAGAAGGCTATACTCTTTTTGGCTATAGAAGCCTATACTGCTCTTTCGATGTGAATCCTGTTCACTATTTACCTCAGAAAGACCATTTGTTACTGCTATTTTAGCCAACTCAATTTTTTCGTTGAACTTCAGTGAAGTTCATTAATCAAATTGCACAGACCTTGTTTTATTTCTGTTTCAAGGAAAGGATTCAAGACAGCCCTTCTCCAGCTCCGTCTCTAGAAGACAGTCAGCGGCCTGGGAGCCACGCTTCCTCCCATCAGAGCAGCAGTGTGTCCAGCTCGCCGTCCCAGTTGGACAACACACCAGACAGAATTGGTTAGTGCTCTGCAGCCTCACACCCCTTCGCAGCTACTGACCTCAGGAATTGTAGCAGTTTGTTGAGGAAAATAATTCTTTGCTGGGAAACTCAGGAAAGCACTCACTTGCTAAAAAAACTCAGAAAGTTCGTCAGTATAATTTGTTTTATTAGGTTCATCACTATGCAGAGCCCAGCCCCACAGATTCATTCTGTGCCAGTATCCACCCATGCACAGCAGATATCACCCATTCTCTGGTACGACCAACTTCTCTTGCGTGCTGGAGTAAGAAAGTGCCTCTGAAGGCACCTGGAATTGAAAAACAGCAAGATATCTTTTTCTTTGTATGTATGTCAGAAAAGTCACAGATTATATGATGTCTTTTCCGTTACAAAAACCTCCTCATGCCCACACATTCCTGCATCAGCGTGAGGCTGAGGGCTTTTTGCTTTTTTTGGTCTCTCCACCACAGCTTTCACAGCCTGTGCATTATCGATCTTGTGTTTAAAATGCTAATTCAGTCTAGAGGAAGTTTAGATCCTATTCTTGGTGCTTCCAAGAGGGATCTAGGGCAAGTCAATTAACATGTCTTCACGTCAATGTATGTCAACACTGTTGTCTTCACAGTGACTGGAGCCTATGCAGGCATTGCTGAGATAGATTTAAACTACAAAAACAGTGCAGTCCATGTAAGTCAGTGTAGACTTCACACCCATCAAATAACTACTCAGCTGCTTGCTGGGATTTTGCAGTTTTGACTCTGGTCCATGCAGCAGCACCATGGCACTACATAGCACAGTTGGCTCTACGCAGACTAGTCAATGGAACCTGAACTACTTTGCCTAAACATATGCACACACAGGGCAGAGACTAGAAAGTAGATTCCTCTCAGCTTTTTCACATGTAAAATAGGGCTAGAAATAGACAGGACAAGAAATGTAACTTCCTGTAGCAACAGTGAAAAAGGGACTTTTGTCCTCACTGTAGCTTTTGAAAGCTACTGTAACATGTTTTATTAATAGTAGTAGCACACGCTGCAAGCCTCTGGGCTCCAGAAATTATGCTGAAAGTTTTTTAAAGAAAACTAGGTTTTATTTATGTTGAACCAAACATCTCTCTGTGTTGAAGTCTAACGCTTACTATTGCAGTCATGTATATATACTTTGTATCAATATAATTTTTTTTTTTTTTTTTACTTTTGCAATTTCAAAAAAAAAAAAAAAGCTTTCCTTAAAATGTGGTGATGAATTTTTTAACAAGTATCTTCACTGGAATAACTTTAAATTCTGTAATTGGTTAATTGCAGAGAAGGAAATGTTTTAATCAAATAAGAACAAAGGAAATAGGCATCCTGAAATCATAAACTTAACACCTCTCACTGATCTTGCAGGTGTTAAGTCAAGAGTTTCTTTCAACACTACAGCGTATTGTTTTTTCACTGTCATCTATCAATTTGGGTTACTATCTATCTGTATTTTTTATAAGCTTGCTGCTTTATAGATAATTACTAATACTTAAATCCTTAAATGTATTTTTCCCCAAAATGATTTCTGTAAAGTACTTTTCTAATTAGTTAATTTGAACATTTCATAAGAAATCACATTCATCTCAGTAGTAATTTGGGTTCTATCTTGGTATCTTTGTTTCATCAACTTGAGCAAATTTGCTTTTGCTGCATATTTTACTTGGCTCTAAGTGCTGAACTGGGACAGTGAAATGGTTGATTATGGACAATAAAAATAGTCA